>NC_139164.1:9514496-10801996 GCF_964270905.1 Leucopleurus acutus
CCTAACACACCGTTTAGTATTATACATTTCCCTCTATGTACTAATTAAGTTACATCCCACAAATGTGAAAAGTTCTATTTTCATATTTAATTTATATAAAATTTTTCCTTTGTAACTTTCTCTTTGATCCATGAGTATTTAGAAGTATTTGATTAGTTCTCAAATATTTGGGATTTTTCCAGATATCTTTCTGTTACCGGTATCTAATTTAATTTCCTTGTAGCTCAAGAAAGTACATTTTGTTTTTATTTTTAAACTTTGTTAAGGTTTGTTTTGTGGCCTAGAATATGGTATATTTTGAATATTTTATATGCGCTTGAAAAGTACATGTTTAGTGCTGTTAGACAGGAATGCTTTTGATGGAGGGTGGAGGGAATAAAAAGTGCTCACTGAACTGAGAAGGCATCCTGAGAACTAAAAATGAGACAGACAGCTTCATATAATTAATGGTTCAGTTTATTACAGGGTAACCTAGCGGGTGGGACCTGAATCAGACAGTGGTCCATAAACATTTGCAGCTGCACTCTACACTATCGAGGGGCCATTAGGACAGTTTTATAGTTAATCTAGGGTATCGGGGTACATGCTTAGAAACAGGATGTGCAACCCTAAGTCAAGGTTTACAGTTGGGTAACTAGTCTGGTGTGTGCTGGGAATATGTCAGCAAAGGTCTTCATCATTGTATCCAAGCCACTGTAAACAATATCAATTAACTAAAGCCCTTGACAACAGAAGTGATTTACTGAACCATACTGGGTAGGTTGAGCGAAAGACAGGGGTAATGGTATGGGCCTAAGATGGTATCACTTCTACTAAAAACCTTAATACTTCTTTAACTGTCAATTAGGTCAAAATGACAGTGCTTCATAGGTCTGTATCCTTACAGATATTTTACCTACTTGTTTATTAGTTTTTGAGAGGAATATTGAAGTCTCCAGTTCTATTTGTATATTTGTGTCTCTCCTTTAATACCTATGAAACTTTTTAAAGATAACTTTATTGAAATACAGTTAACATACCATATAGTTCACCCATTTAAATTATACAAAACAGTGGTGTTTTAGTGTATTCACACCTATGTGAACAGTCACCACAATCAATTTTAGAGCATTTCCGTACCTCAAATATACTGTATTCTTTAGTATTACCCACCATTCCTCTCTCTGTATATCATGCACCCTTGACAAGCCCTAAACACCATTAATTTACTTTCTGTCTGTAGATTTCCCTGCTTTGGACATTTCATGTGAATGGAATCATAATCTGGTCTTTTGTGCATCTTCACATAGCATGTTTCCATCCTTTGTTGCTGTTATAGCATGGACCTTCATCTATACGATTTCATTTTTTATGGGCAAACATTCCATTGTATGACTGTACCACGCTGTGTTATCCATTTGCCAGTTGATAGACACTTGGTTTCCACTTTTTGACTTATAAATAATGATGCTATAAGCATTCATGTACATGTCTTGGAATGGATATATGTTTTAATTTCTGTTGGGTATACACCAAGAAGTGGAACTGCTTGATCATATAATTATGTTTAATCATTTGAGGAACTGAGATTTTTTTCCAAAGTACCTGTGCCATTTTACATTTCCACCAGTGATATATGAGAATTCTGATTTCCATACCCTCATCACACTTTTTCATACTTCACTGTTTTATTCTACTGATCCTAGTAAGTGAGAAGTGATAGCTTATTGTGGTCCTGACTTGAATCATACGACTGAAGATTATTTGCTCTTTTTTTTAATTGATTAATTCGTCTTGCTGAGTTTTAAGAGTTATTTATATACTCTGGATACAAGTGCTTTATCAGGTGTCATTTGCAATATTTTCTCTTATGGGTTGATTTCATTGTTTTGATAGTGTCCTTAGAAGCATATTTTTTCCTTTTTTTCTTCCAGTGTTATTGAGATATAATTGGTATACAGCACTGTGTAAGTTTAACATGTACAGCTTAATGATTTGACTTACATATACCATGTAATGTTTATCACAAGAAGTTCAGTGAATATTCATCATCTCTTATAGATACAAAATTAAAGAAATAGAAAAAACATTTTTCCTTGTGATGAAAACTCAACAACTTTCTTGTATAACATACAGCAATTTTAATTATTTTTATCATTTTGTGCATTTCATCCCTAGTACTTATTTATCTTAAAAATGTTTGTACCTTTTGACCACCTTCAATGAGTTCTTGCTCCTCCCACCCCATCTCTGGTAACCAAAAATCTGCTTTTTCTGTGACTTTGTTTTTTTTGTTGTTGGTTGGTTTATTTTTGAAATATAATTGACCTACAATATTGTGTTAGTTCCTGTTAGACAACATAGTGATTCGATACTGTATACAAGTCCATTCTTTCTCCATTGTATAGTCCTGGATTTTTTGTTCAATAGAAATAAAATAGAGTTTTGTATATTGATCTTGTATTCTGCAACCTTGGTGAACTCATATATGAATTCTAATAGATTTTTTAGTGGATTCCTTAAGATTTTCTAACTATAAGATCATGTCATCTTCTAATAAAGTTTTACTTCTTCCTTTCCAGTATGGATGCCTTTTTTCTTGTCTGATTTCTAGAACTTTCTCTTGCCTAGCCACCTAGAAATTCCAGTACAATTTTGAATAGTGGTGACAGTAAATATTATTTTCTTACACTTAAGAGAACATTATCCAGTATTTTGCCATTAAGTATAATGATTTTGTTGTCTTTTGGTAGGTGTTCTTTATCAAATTTAGGAAGTTCCTTTTTATTCTTTGCTGAGTGTTTCTATTGTGAAAAGGTTTGCATTTTATGTTTTTTTCTGCATCTGTTCAGTTCATCATGTGACTTTTGCTGTTTATTCTGTTGATATTATATATTATATTGATTAAATTAAGATTATATAGTTGACCCTTGAACAACATGGGTTTGGACTGTGCAGATTCACTTATATGCAGATTTTTATCAATAAATATATAGTCAGCCCTCCATATTCACAGGTTTTGAAACCCATGGATGCAGAGGGCTGATGGTACTACATCATTTCTGTAAGGGACTTAAGCACCCAAGATTTGGGAATATGCAGGGGCTCCTGGAACCAGTCCCCCTTTGATACTGAGGTATCACTATTCATTTTCTGCAGCTATCATATAAAGTACCACAGATGAGGTATCTTAACAGAAATTTATTCCCTCATAGGTATGGAGGCCAGAAGTCTGAAATCATGTGTTGGCAGATTTGGTTTCTTCTAAGGCCTCTGCTTGGCTTGCAGAGGGCCACATGATGCTTTCTCCTCAGATCTTTCCTCTGTGTGTGTACCTCCCCGATATCTCTTTATTTTTGTAAATTTCCTCTTATAAGAACACTACACTGGTTTAGGGCCCACCCAATGACCTCGATTTGCTTTAATTGCCTCCTTAAAGGCCTATCTCCAAATTCAGTACTATTCTGCGTTTGGGGGATGGGGACACAATTTACCCCAGAACAATGTGGTATGTTGTATTGATTAAATGTCATATTTTGATTCATATTTTGAGGTATTGATTTGTCATTTTCTTGTGATATCTTTGGCTTTCTTGTTACTGTAATGCTGGTATTGTGCTATGAATTTTGAACTGTTTCCTACTCATTTTTTGGTAAAAGTTTAAGGAGGGTTTGTGTAATGTTCCCATTTTCATTTGTTGTAGTCGTGAGCTCTGTTTTTTTGTCAGTCTGCCTAAAGTTTTGTCAATTTTATTCTCTTTCCAAGAACCAACTTTTGATTTCATTGCTTTTCTCTGTTGTTTCTTCTCTACTGTTACTTTCTTTGTGCTACCAGCTTTTGGAACCTCTGCCTTTTTTATTCCCTAAGGTGTAAAGTTAGATTATTGATTTGAGACTTTTTTTTAAAATTTAGGCTTTTACCGCTGTAAATTTCCCTTGATCCCTAGCAACCAGTGATCTTCTCTTTGTCTCCATACTTTTGCCTTTTCCAGTGTGTCTTAGAGTTGGAATCACACAGAATGTATCCTTTTCAGATTGACTTCTTTTACTTAGTGCTTCTATTTAACTTTCCTCCATGTCTTTTCATGGCTTGGTAGTTCATTTCACTGTAGCACTGAATAATATTCCATTGTCTGGGTGTACCACAGTTTATACTAAAGTATGCTTATATAAAGATTATCCCTATTCTGTTGTCTGTTGCTTTCTGAAAGTGTACTTTTTTTTTTTTTTTTTTTTTTTTTTGCGGTACACGGGCCTCTCACTGTTAAGGCCCCTCCCGCCGCGGAGCACAGGCTCCGGACGCGCAGGCTCAGCGGCCATCGGCTCACGCGGCCCAGCCGCTCCGCGGCATGTGGGATCTTCCCAGACCGGGGCACGAACCCGTGTCCCCTGCATCGGCAGGCAGACTGTCAACCGCTGCGCCACCAGGGAAGCCCTGAAAGTGTACTTTTATAAATACAAATTCTTTTATGAAAATTAAAAGAAGAAATAAATTAGACAAGAGTCATTGTTTTTTCAAAAGATGTCATACCTTTTCAAGAGCTCTTATGGCAAGAACTGTTAACTTTTAATCATACAATGTAAGTCTGTATTACATGGTTTATATATTATATAGACCGATGCTACTGGAACTATGATTTTTGGAGGGATGTAATCTATGAACAGTTTTTCTGACCCATCTATGACAAGATAGTACAAAAATTGAGACTAAGAGCTTAGAAACTTTTATAGCTATTGACGAAGTATTTTTCCTGTCTGAATCTAATTCCCTTCACTTTTAATTTATTTTTATAATATTTTACAAAAGCATCAGCCTACAGTAGGTTGGTAAATTAAAAATTAAAGGTAATTCTTTACTGCAGAAAACTTGAGCAGCACTGATAAAGGGTACATTCTCTGGCTTCAAGTGGTATCATTTGATATGAATAATTGGTAAAAACATAGCAATGTCCTGACCCTGGTATCAAAATTTAAGAATACACCAAAATACTTAACTAGTTAGAGAAGAAACAAAAATGAAAATAATGAACTAGTTAGAACCAACAGTTAAAAAAAAAAAGTGGGATTTATCAAAATTTCTGTTTTAAAGCTGAGATTGATCAAAGTTTCTGTTTTAAAGCTGAAGTGCTTGGATAAAGAACTAATAATTTAGTATGCAAGTGATGTACCTCTATTAAAAACACTGCCAAATATGTTAATAAATACACAGTTTAGATAGGTAGAAATGAAGAACTCTGTTTTGCCCTCATAAATCGATTCATGATTGGGGAATAGTTAAAGGTTGATAAGCAGCCATGCTAAACTTAATATCAGCTTTTTAATTTACATCTCCAGGACAGCTGTAAAAAAAGCTATCACACATCAGCCATCAGAAAGTGTGAAAGAGACCAAGGGTCTGTGCATGCAATTATTTGAAAGGCAAGACCCTGAAAAGACACATAATAGCTTGTTCTGCATTCTATTAGAACTTTGTTTTGTGATGATGAATCAGATAGTATCTTAGGAGACTGGGAAATGTGACTTTTACTTGCAAAGCCATGTGTCCAACTACAATTCTGTTAAAATTATAGATAAAATTGTGGAGAGAAAAGATGTTGGACAATTAGCAGTCTTCTATAAATGACAAAAGATAAATGCGTAGAAAAGAGTGAAAAGAAAATATAAAACAAATTTATAAAAGACAGCCAAGAAAAATAATCAAGGATACTAAACATTAATATTTTAAAAGAATGTAAAAAATTGACTAATTGCTTGCATCACTGACTGGTAAATATAGAATTCATAAAGAATAATAGTCATAAAAGAGAAAATGATATATTTGATAAAAATTGAAAAACATGTATATTTTGAATCACTTTAGAAATATACATTTTAAAATTCACAAATAGGCCATTTAAAAATAAAATCTGTAGGGCTTCCCTGGTGGCACGGTGGTTATGAATCCACCTGCCAATGCAGAGGACATGGGTTTGAGCCCTGGTCCAGGAATATCCCACGTGCCGCAGAGCAACTAGGCCCGTGTGCCACAACTACTGAACCCATGCCTCTGTGCTCCACAACAAGAGAAGCCACCGCAATGAGAAGCCCACGCACCGCAACAGAGAGTAGCCCCTGCTCCCCGCAACTAAAGAAAGCCTGCATGCAGCAATGAAGACCTAATGTAGCCAAAAATAAATTTATTTAAAAAAATAAAATATATGGAGTTCCTAATGGAATCAAGAAATGAAAATGAAATAAAAATTGATGAATCCTCTACCACAAATACATGCACACAAAGTAGGCTTTATAGCAGAACTTTGCCCAGCTTATAAGAAAACAGTATCTTGTCCTAAATATTCAGATAGTAATTTAAAAGGGAATTACACCCAACTCATGTAAGAAGTTAACCTTTGAGATAACCTTGTTATCAAAATGAGATCTTACACATGAAAAGACAATTAACCAACCATTACTTAAAAACACGAACATGAAAATAGTAGGTGACTTCATTGGAGCAATCAAAGAGTTATGACTGAGTAGAATTCATCATAAAGGAGTCATCAGTCATTTTAGGGAAGCAAATAATTAGACCCATGTCAGCTGACTGAGTAACACACTGAATGAATCAGGACTCTCTGGGAGGTGTGCTCACAGTAATACCTTCAGCCCAATTTCAAATTATATTGCTCCTTTTTTATTTTTTAACATCTTTATTGGAGTATAATTGCTTTACAATGGTGTGTTAGTTTCTGCTTTATAACAAAGTAAATCAGTTATACATATACATATGTTCCCATATCTCTTCCCTCTTGCGTCTCCCTCCCACCCTCCCTATGCCACCCCTCTAGGTGGTCACAGAGCACCAAGCTGATCTCCCATTGCTATGCGGCTGCTTCCCACTAGCTATTAGTTTTACATTTGGTAGTGTATATATGTCCATGCCACTCTCTCACTTTGTCCCAGCTTACCCTTCCCCCTCCCCGTGTCCTCAAGTCCATTCTCTAGTAAGTCTGAGTCTTTATTCCATCCTGCCCCTAGGTTCTTCATGAACTTTTTTTTTTTTAGATTCCACATATAAGTGTTAGCATACAGTATTTGTTTTTCTCTTTCTGACTGACTTCACTCTGTATGACAGTCTCTAGGTCCATCCACCTCACTAGAAATAACTCAACTTCGTTTCTTTTATGGCTGAGTAATATTCCATTGTATATATGTGCCACATCTTCTTTATCCATTCATCTGTCGATGGACACTTAGGTTGCTTCCATGTCCTGTTGTAAATAGAACTGCAGTGAATTTTGTGGTACATGACTCTTTTTGAATTATGGTTTTCTCAGGGTATATGCCCAGTAGTGGGATTGCTTGGTCGTATGGTAGTTCTGTTTTTAGCTTTTTAAAAAGGAACCTCCATACTGTTCTCCATAGTGGCTGTATCAGTTTACATTCCCACCAACAATGCAAGAGAGTTCCCTTTTCTCCACACCCTGTCCAGCATTTATTGTTTGTAGATTTTTGATGATGGCCATTCTGACTGGTATGCGATGATATCTCATTGTAGTTTTGATTTGCATTTCTCTAATGATTAATGATGTTGAGCATTCTTTCATATGTTTGTTGCAATCTGTATATATTCTTTGGAGAAATGTCTAATTAGGTGTTCTGCCCGTTTTTGGATTGGGTTGTTTGTTTTTCTGGTATTGAGCTGCGTGAGCTGCTTGTGAATCTGGGAGATTAATCCTTTGTCAGTTGCTTCATTTGCAAGTATTTTCTCCCATTCTGAGGGGTGTCTTTTCATCTTGTTTATGGTTTCCTTTGCTGTTAGAAAGCTTTTGTTTCATTAGGTCCTGTTTGTTTATTTTTGTTTTTATTTCCATTTCTCTAGGAGGTCAGTCAAAAACATCTTGCTGTGATTTATGTCAGAGTGTTCTGCCTATGTTTTCCTCTAAGAGTTGTATAGTGTCTGGCCTTACATTTAGGTCTCTAATCCATTTTGAGTTTATTTTTGTGTATGGTGTTAGGGAGTGTTCTAATTTCATTCTTTTACATGTAGCTGTCCAGTTTTCCCAGCACCACTTATTGAAGAGACTGTCTTTTCTCCATTGTATATTCTTGCCTACTTTATCAAAAGTGATCATTTTTTGAAATGTCACTATAAATTCATAAATGTGGACACCATTGATATATTTGACTCTTTTGTAGTTAATATAGTTTTGATACAAATATTCTCATCTTTAGCAAATGGAATCCTCTTTTTATTGGGTTGTGACATGTTTAGAAACACTACTAATTTTTAATACTTTATTTTCTTAATTTATGGTATAAGATGTCCTAGCCAGGGAATTGTCTTTTCTTTAAGGAAAGCTGTTTGCTTTTTGTGGGAAATGATATATAAAAGCCCCAAACCATGTATGAGGGGTGCTTATTGCTGCTGATTATTTTTTCTAGGCTTCATATATTGATTTTTACCTATTTAGTAGTGCTAGTTTTTCATCCCTTGTGACTTATAACTATAAAGTATAATTAAGCTGGTGGTGATTTTTAGAAATTAAATAACCTTATTCAACAAGTGTGAAAAATACTGCTTGAAAATCACCTCATTGACCATCAAAATTTTAAACTAATTTTATTTGCTGAATATGTATGGACTAAATATGCAGGTTAAAATTTATACTTGATATTATTTTATAGATGCAGCAAATTACAGCACAACATGCAACTTGCTCATTGTCCAAGGTAAATGATAAATTTTTATAAGTCATGCTTAGGGTGATAGTTAATTTTATGGGTCAGGTTGGCTAGGACAGGTTACCCAGATATTTGGTCCAGCATTATTTGACGTGTTTCTGTAAAGGTGTTTTTTCAAATGAGGTTAACATTTTTAGGAAAACAGATTACCCTCCGTAATATTGATGGGCTTCTATCGATCAGTTAAAGGCTTGAAGAGGAAAAGGCTGCCTTCAGACCATAGCATCAACATTTTCCTTGGTCTTCAGCCTGCTGGCCTACACTGCAGATTTTGGACTTCTGCAGCTCCATAATCTCCTGAGGCATTTCCTTAAAATAAATCTGTCTTTCTCTCTCTCTGTCTCTCTGTCCTGTCTCTGTGTCTCTGTCTCTGTATGTCTCTCATTCTTTCACTGTTTATCTTTGCTTCTTTTTTTTAATGTTTAAAAAAATTAAATGGAGTCGGGAGGCCAGCAGGGAACTTGCACACTCTGTGAGGTAGCAAGCCCAACAGGAAGAAGAAAGACTTGTCTTCTTTCCTGGCAAGGACTCAGCCAATGAAAACCCCTGAACTCTGTTTACTACAGCACTCCATTACTTCTTTCTCCTCTCTATAAAAGTATTCTCCTTCTTGTGCTACGTGGGATGTGCAAATGGCTCGGTCACAGTTGCAGACCCCAAACTAATTTTCTGCTAATTTTGAACAAACCCAAACTTAACTTTTCTTAAAACTGAATTGGACTACAGTGGCTCTAAAATTTCCAAAACTGAATGCAATGCCTCTTTCAGTTTGTATTCGGAAGCTGCCAGAAGTTATCAGAAGTCTAAAATTTCCTCTTTGCGAAACGAGATTTTTAAGATTAACTGAGGCAAGGAAATGATAAAGACAGATAAAATGGTTTCCAAAGCCTCAGGCTTCTCTTCCTTGGCTTCTTTGTCTCAGGCTCTGCCTCTGTGCCATCTTCCTCCTTTTCTTGTACCTATGCCTCCCCTATACCCTCAAATCCTCTATACTAATTCTATTAACCAAACTTCCTTTTTCCCTGAAACTCTCCCCACCCCCTTTTCCTCTGTACCCATCGGAACTTGTCCCTTTAAAATTAAGCCTTCTAAGGATCCAGAAGCTAAACCCTTAATTTCTTATTCTCACTGGACTAAAGCTGAACTGCAAGCCATAGTCAAAGATTTTCCTAACATAACCAAAGACTCTCATAGATTTGTTAACGAAATTAATATATTCATTCAAACTTACCAACCTAGTTTCTCTGATTTATATCAGCTGATAATGTGCTGTGAAGGGCATGCCCAGCCTCAGGTGAAAACCCCTAATTGGGAAAGTCCTCAAAGGTCTCTAGAATTACAACTGGGAGATGAGCCCACTAACTTATTATATGATCACGCTCAGACGGTCATCAGGCAACTTCATGGAGAAATTCCTAGGGCTTTTCCAAAGCCTGCTGGTTGTAACGAAATTCAGGCTTGCACACAAAATCTGATGAACCTGTTCATGACTATTACAATTGACTTCAAATAATTGTTGAATTCTTGTTCTTCCTTTAAATGTTGATTCCCCTGGGTAGCTTTTAACTCTTGTTTACTAATGGACTAAATAAGGATTGTTTTCCCCTTGTGGTTAAAAGGACCAGGATGGAATGGGAAACTATGTCCATGCAGATTTAGTTTATCTGGTAAACCAGCTCTCTCACCTTCTAGGTAAGCCACCTAAAAGGAACACTGCTGAAATTCTTCATCTTCAACTCCAGCAAATGAAGTCTCCTAAAAGAAAAAAAAAAAAAAAAAAAAAAATCCCTCTAGTTTCTACTGTTTTTGCCAAGAGGCAGAGATTGAAAAAGAGATTGTTAATTTAGGCATTTCAGGCACCTTGACCCAGTAACCAGCCTTTCACGTCCTCCCAGTTCTCAGTGATGGAGCTCTGAGGAACTACAGGGGCTCTTCCCACTCCTCCCTGTTAAGCAGCTTGGGGAAGCAGTTCTCCTCACTCAGGATGAACCTGCTTCCGGCCCTAACTGGCACTGGAGCCACACTCTTGGTGCTCTACCCGCCTACTACCAAGAGCCCCTGCCTTGGATCACTGAAATCTTTCAGAGTGGGATCTCTAACGAACCTCAAGAGGTTCCTGTCTCTGAACCTATGCCCTTTTGTTCAGGAGCTTTGACAGACACACACCCTTTTCTCACTGGTTCCTCCACCCCTTTTCATGTATTAGGCAGAGACTTCTTACAGGAGCATCATGCTGGAATTGCTCCTCCCCAAAATGGAAACTAATTCTAGAATTGACAGTAGTCATCAAAGTCATCAACCAGGTGAATTAAATGACCCTTTGACATCTTTTATGTGTTGCGTCTCTGTCAGTACGAGAGCACATTCTGGAAAAGCTGATCATTTGTCCCTATTGAATCAGCTACCACCTCCGTATGGGCAAAATCTCCAGCTGGTATTGGCAAAATTCACAGCCACCCCTCCCATCAAGATTCTCATAGGGCTTCCCTGGTGGCACAGTGGTTGAGAGTCCGCCTGCCGATGCAGGGGACACGGGTTCCTGGCCCGGTCCGGGAGGATCCCACATGCTGCAGAGCGGCTGGGCCCGTGAGCCGTGGCCACTAAGCCTGCGCGTCCAGAGCCTGTGCTCCGCAACGGGAGAGGCCACAACAGTGAGAGGCCTGCATACCACAAAAAAAAAAAAAAAAAAAAAAAAAGGTTCTCATAGATCCCCTCAAAACCTCTTACCAGAATTACTCAATATCCTGTAAGGCCAAGTGTTGCTATTACAAATAACCATGTTTTCATAGAGCAATATTTTCACAGTGCACTCTCTGAAGATGAAGACCTGAAGCATCACACCTTGCAACTTAGAGATTTTGTGTCTTGGAAAAGATACCTTCAGACAGATTATTTTCAACTCAGTGGAGGGACCTTTATCAGGTACAGCTAAACAACCATGTGGCATCAATCTCCAGGGAAAGACTCTTGGATTCACGTGGCACACCTAAAAATAAAAAGCACTGAACGCTGACTGGACCTGTGCATTATCTGGTGACCTTAAACTAAAGACTCCTTGGAATAGAAGTAGAAAACATCTGATGAGACAGCTTTCTGAAGACATCCAGACCAGGACTGATGAAAATTTGTCACCAAACCTCTGATGATGACATACTGCTTTAGATGGTCTGCAGTGTCTATGCTCTATGTAACATATGAACTTTAGATAAAAGATCCCTGAGAGTTCTCCTTCCTACCCCTGCCTATTGCTTGAATATGACCTCAGTACGATTCCAATCTGTACACATTCTGACTGATGTGAGAAAATACACCCAGGAAAGGTCCTTCCTGACCCTGAGGGACAAAACTGCTGAAACTAGAAAAGCTGACTTTTGATCAGTGATGCTTTCAGAAAAAAATCTTGATCAAAAGGGGAAAATGAAAAATTTTAATAAACAGAAACCTCTATATAATGAAGTTGAGAGACTGGAATGGGAAGCTCTCATGCTCTGCAAAAATAGTAGACCCCAGCAGGAAGAAGAAAGAGTCCTTTTCTTCCCTGGCAAGAACTCAGCCAATGAAAGCCCATGGGCTCTCTGTTTACTACAGCCCTCATAACTTCCTTTTCCCCTCTATAGAAGTGTTCTCCTTTGCTTATTGTGCTGGAACTTGTGTGTGGCTCACCCATGGTTGCAGACTGTGAATAGCAATTCTATGCTGATCTCAAAACCCCTCCCCTTTTTTCCTGAAGAAATAACTGGGTTTGTTATAGGTCAACACTGGAGAACACTGACTAATACAGATTATGGGTACTGAGAAGTGGGATGCTGCAATAACAAATCCCTAAAAATGTGGAAGCTGCTTCTTTTTTTTTTTTTTTTTTTTGTGCGGTACGCGGGCCTCCCACTATTGTGGCATCTCCCGCTGCGAAGCACTGGCTCTGGACGCGCAGGTCCAGCGGCCATGGCCCACGGGCCCAGCCGCTCCGCGGCACGTGGGATCCTTCCAGACCGGGGCACGAACCCGCGTTTCCCGCATTGGCAGGCGGACTCTCAACCACTGCGCCACCAGGGAAGGCCAGTCTTTCTAAATTTTCCTTTCGTGTATTTCTTTGTGAAAGTGAAAGCACTTCTGAACGTTTTTATTGTCAGGCGCAGTTTCTTATATGGAGTTCCCCAAAGGCAAGAACCAAGCACATCTTCGTCACTCTGTGTCCAGAATTTTGTAGGCCCCTCCCCTAATACTAAAACAATGATCAATAATTTTAATACAAGATAGAATGTAGGAGATCCTTTAAAACTCACGGTGATGTTAGGTGTACTAAAGGTCTTACTGTAACTACTTTAATATTTTATAATGTTAAACAATTTCACATCTCTATTCATACTTCTTCATTTTATCATAAGTATCTTGTATTTTTACATGTATTTCTGGTAAAATGATTTGTCATATAGTGGTATTTCTTTACTGCTATCCATAAATGTATTTGAAATACAAATGACTTTGCATT
This sequence comes from Leucopleurus acutus, assembly GCF_964270905.1. Classification (NCBI taxonomy): domain Eukaryota; kingdom Metazoa; phylum Chordata; class Mammalia; order Artiodactyla; family Delphinidae; genus Leucopleurus; species Leucopleurus acutus. The sequence continues at coordinate 9,527,688 of NC_139164.1, forward strand.
TTAAAAAAGCTAATGTAATATAGTTGACTTCATATGTATAGTCATCTATTAAATAATCTTTCTTGAATTCTAATAATGGTCTATCTAACAAATATAATTAGGCCATCACTTGTATCCTGTCAAAGGCTAACAATCTTTTAATGTATGAAATATTAAAAGGCTATTATAAAAATAACACTGTCTAAACTACTACTTAACTCTGAAATTAGGAAACATCTTTTTCTTTTTACTGTGGCCACTGTTTTCTTAAGTGCTTTATACTGATGGTCCTACTAGTATTTTTTATAATCATGGGAGATCTAACAAGAATACTGACATTATCTTCTTGTGTTCTGATTATGTTAACTACAGTTGAAAGGATGATGTCAGACCCCATTCTTAGCATACCATAACATTAAACAAGGCCTTTGGAAAATATTTAAACACTGGTTGTCATTATTTTGAAATTATGTTAATTATATTTGAAGTTAAGCTAGTTCTTTTTCACCTGAAAAAATATTTTTCTTCACCTTTCTGTGAAAATATATTCTATCACAGCCTTTTGTAGTTTTCTATAAACAATAATGACATGTTGTCTTTTGTGATTTCTGAAAGGATATTTAGTCACTCAGAAAAAACAAAAACAAAACTAAGCTATGGACTCGAATGGAAAACTATCACCCAGAGACTTTCCCAGAGATTTCTAACTGTACCTCTGTTTTTCCTTTTACAAAGCATTTCATGATTTTAATGTATGTGAGGCAAGGACGAGTTGCATTCTGGGAGTTTTGACAATATGTATGATAGAAAACTTAAATATTTGGCCTCTACATTTAAAGAGATTTCTCCACCTGTATTCTGTTGGCTCTGTTATTTTTGTATTCCTTGTTATTTAAAATGTCTTTATCGTTTAGGTCCATACTGAGGAAATACAGCATGTCGGATTCCAGATTAATATAGAGAAAGGCAACATTTTTTCACTTTTTACTACCATCTTTCGAAGTTTGGACCCCAAGTTCAGTATGGAAAGATAGCAGAGAAATTTAAAGTAATAAAAACAGAAAATACATGGTTTCGGAGCTGATAAATGTCTGTTTAATCAAATTTTTCCCTTTCAGGCCTTTTTAACGTTTAAAGAGCTGTTTATGTAGCTTGCTTTAAAAAAAAAAATCCATGGCCAATTCTGCCAGTATATATATTTATTAAAGAATACTGAAATACAAAAAAAAGCGTTATTTATGAAACAAATACACAAGACTTACATTTCAATAGGCTCAGAAATCCTCAAACACAAGGTACATAGAAAATTAACGATACGTTAAAAATTGTTCATTGAAATGTGCAAAATCGCTTTCAAAGTTTAATCCTTTCCCACATTACATTAATATCAGGTTCTCTAACTTTTAAAAAGGAAAATATTTGGTAGTTGTAGAACAAGCCGCCTGCTCCTCTTGCCCACAAACCATTCAGAGTGGCAAGTCTATTTTCATTTTATTTCAATTTTTTTTTTTTTTTCTTTTTAAGCAAAGGAAGGGTACGGCGGGGGTTGCTAAATTTTCTAGCTACAAGGATGAAGAAAACACATTTTCTGCAGGCATGGGTCTTGACAGCTTGCAAACAACTCGAGCAAGTACCTGGGCCACGACCCGCACCGAGACGCGGTACGTCTCTGGGCAGAACCCAGTCCGCCCAGGTGCGGACCTCCTGTTTTTCCGCGGGGTTGGCGGACCGCGGCCCTGCGTGGGTTTTACGGCCGAGGCGGCGGCAGTGGCGCGTGTGCGGCGGCGGCGGCGGGCGGGAGCGCGGAGGAGGAGAAAGGAACGTTGTCAGTCAGGCCGCCGGAGACCCCGCCGCAGCACGGCAACTATACTCTCAGGTCGAAAGGCCTGAGTGGCTTCGACACGAGGCGCCGAGGGACCAACCGGGCCGAAGAGGGGACTTCACCCTTCCGTATTTTCTTGGGTTTCTGTCCCAGGCGGTGACGTGACGTGCTGACGGCGGGCCCGTGCCGGGGAGCTGGGCCGCTTTTTGTCAGCTCCGAGCTCGGCCCCTCCTCCCTCCCTCCGCCCGCCCCACCAGCCGGAGCCCGGCCCAGTGCTCCAGAGAAAGGCCGGCCTGCGGCACCCGCCACCGTCGCCGAGCGCCCGCACCCGGGTCTGGTGAGTCTGGGACGCGGCCGCGGGGCCTAGAGCGAGTGGGACGGCCTGGTCTCGGCCTGGTCGGCGGCCCGTGTGGCGCTTTTATGCGCTAGGCGGGTCGGTGTGGCGTGCGGCGGCGAGCAGGCCCCAAGGAGGCCGCAGTTAGGCCCAGGAAGGAGCCCGGCTGCCCCGAGCAGCGGCGGAGGCGCGCTCTGTTACCGGGCGGGATCTGGGGGAGGGTCTCCCTGTGGCCCGGGAGGCGGCCGAGGGGCATCGGGTTGGCGCCGCGGCCGGCCCGGGCACCGCGCGCGAGTGAGGCCTGGCAAGGAGGCGAGGGCTGTAGGCGGGAGGTGAAGGCCGCTGGCCGGCCTGCCCGATTTTCGCTATGTAAATATAGACGGGGTTGGGGGGGCGAGGGGGGACAAGATGGCGGCGGATTTACGCCTGCTGCAGGGGATGGCTGGGAGGGGGAGCCGCCATCTTGAAGGTGGCTTTTGAAGGCGAAATTCCGCTACAGCCCGTGAGGTGGGGTCGGAGAGCAGACGGCGGCGGCTCGGGTGGCGGGTACCGGCGGCCCGGTACGGCAGCGTGTACGCGCGGAGGGGGCGTGCTCGCTGCCTACAGCGGCCGTGGTCCTTCCAGTCGTGATGAGCCCTCGGGCTCCAGGCGCTCGGCGGCAGCGCCTCTTTCCTGCCCTGCCTACCGCAGCTTGCTGGCTGGCTGCAGTTTCCGCTGTATTTTAGCTGAGCTGCTGGCAATCACGACCTCGCGCCTTACCCCCGCCCTTGAAGCCACCCTAGGGCGGTTAGGGCCGATGACCGCCTAGGCACCTGAGCTCACGAAGGCAAATGAGAATCTAGGAAATTTTATTTTTACTTAAGTAAAGTCATACATGCACCTTGACGTGCCTATCTTGAGGTTTTCCACCAGTTGCCTCCCTGAGTATCTCAGTAATAGAAAATGAATTTGATGGGAAAAAAGTGCTCGTAACTCTTTTTTGTGCCGCAGGATACAGATACTTCGAAAGCGATTAAAAGTCTGAAGTCTTCTTTTCCTTAGCTGGAAAAATTTTGTTGGAAACTTCCGTTTAAGCGACTAGTGATAATTTTACACTGTATATAGTAAGAGTTGGAAATGGGGTTTTCTTACTGAAGTACGATAAAGTGATGCATTATTTACGAGTTTTTGTACCGTGCTGCTGTTTAGATTTTGTCTTATTTGAAAAGTCTTAAGGTACAGTCCCATTCTTTACAGTACTTTACATTGTATATTATTCAGGTTTATTGGTGAACTCTTTAAGCCTGTGTGAGCTTTGCGCTGTACTAGTAAAGATTGAAAAAGTTCCGAAAATCGGATGATGCCTGCAAGAAGTTCACTGCTAAGGTTTCATAGGAATGCGAGGTCTTCATTTGGAGCATTCGGAAAGGGTCCCTGAAGTAGGAGGAATTCTAGGAAGGTACTTACTGAAAATTTGTGGGACTTCATTAGGTGGAGATAGAAGTAGGGAAAGGGCATATTTTAAGTTTGAAGCTTCTTCAGAAGACAGCACATATTTAAAGTTTGACTAGAGTGGATGTATAGGTAGGGGCATACTGGAAATTGAGACTAGAAAAGGTAGATTCTGAGGTAGACTGATGGAACACCTAAGCTGTGCTTCGTATTTATTTAGCAGTTCTGGCTCCAACCATTGGGGAGAACTTTTAAAGTTGAGAAATAATGAAAACTAGTAGTAAGTTGATCAGTGTTTTCTTTATTAGAAAAATTATCGAGTATTGCTGCTTCTTGAATGACTCATGTGTTCTTGACAGCTGCTCCTTTTTTCTTTTCTTTTTTTAAATAAATTTATTTAATAAAGACTGCGTTGGGTCTTTGGTGGTGCGCCCAGGCTTTCTCTAGTTGCAGTGAGCTCCCCACTCCCTTCTCTTCCTTGCAGTGCACAGGCTTCTCACTGCAGCAGCTTCTCATTGCAGAGCATGGGCTCTAGGCACGCGGGTTTCAGTAGTTGAGGCACTTGGGATTCAGTAGCTGTGTGGCTCCTGGGCTCTAGAGCACAGGCTCAGTAGTTGTGGCGCACAGGCTTAGTTGCTCCATGGCATGTGGGATCCTCCCTGGATCAGGGATGGAACCCGTATCCTCTGCATTGGCAGGCGGATTCTGAACCACTGCACCACCAGGGTAGCCCGACAGCTGCTCCTTTTTTCTATCCTAAGTTCTAACATCAAGTAACGTTTTGCTCAAAATTATTATATTTCCTCTAGTGAACAAAATTTTAGTTAACCATGGTACAACATTACAGGAATAATTTAGGAAGTAGGTTTGAAAAAACAGAAGAGTAATTCCTAAAAACACAATAAATAACCTTGACATGGCCTTGTGCAAACCTCCTTCCCCCGGTGAAGGCAACCGCATCGTGAAAATAATTTTATTACTCTTCTCTGAAGCAAGCTTTAAACTTTGTTTTTTCATTTATGAATGTCCTAGATGCAGGTTTCAGAAAGCATGTGTTTCCTAATCTTTCAACACGTGATGCTCCATGAGAAAGATTATCACATTTATCATGAATGGCCATGTTTAGAAAACTTAGAAACTGGACTGAAGGAGACAGATGGGAAGCAAGTTGCTAATGCAGCCTAGTTGTTGAGGTGTGAAGGATGAACATAAACTGTAGAAATAGTTGCTTTATATCTTGACAGCTGGGAAACAGAAAGAACTCTGAGAAGATAGAATGGTATGCTGCATAGTACAGCAGAAGCAGATGTTCCAGTACAGCAACAAAGGATGTTCAAGATAATGATTATATTAAACTCAAATGTATAATTAAGAAGACAGGTAAGTGTATGACTTTAAAGCATTTCTATCAGAAATGGTTAAATATATGATGTTTTTTGCTTGAAGGGGTAGATTCTGATGACAGGTATTAGCCAGCTGTTTTAATTTATGTGTATTTTTCAAATAGAGGCAGTTTTTTTTTTTTAAAAAAGCATACAACACTTTTTGTAAATGGTTTCTCTGATCCTATTTAATTTGTATTCTCACAGAATAATCTTTGTGTTATTTGTATTTGAGCACATTGTGGCAATTGCAAACTTTAAAAAAAAATTCTCTTGTCAACTCCAGTCTTTCAAATTTTTTTGAAGTCTTTTTATTCTTTTACTTAACTGAGAAAGGTAGATGGTCATTTGATGTAAATGATTGTTCTCTTTAGCTTCATGCTTTTGCTCTATTTCTACTTAGGCTTTCTTCCATTTCTTTTACTGCAGTGCTCTCCTTCCAAGCCCAGGTGCTCTGCTTAACCTCTTCCCAGACACTCTGCTGGCTCATTTCTCTCTCCTTAAAATTTTCTTAGGTTCTCTAATCTTCTAAAAATCATCAGTCCTTTTTTTTCCCCCCCACTTATTTCTAAATTCATTATTTCCCAAATAACGAGACTATTCCACAGTACAATTGGTATGTCACATAAAAGTGTTTTGTGTTTCAGAGACTCTGTGCCTTCTGTCTCTGCTGTGGTTCTTTTTAAAATCTCATGTGGAATCTCCCTTGACGTCAGTCCTCTATCCTGTTTTCTCCAGTCTTCTCTGGCTTCGCTGTCTCCTCTTGTCTGAGATTCTCACCTAGCATTTCTCGTTGCCTGCTGAACAACTCATTTGCCTTCCTGACACTCCATACTCAATATGGCTAAAATAAAATGTATCTGATACATATTAAGTGCCCAATAATATGAGCTGAAAAAGCAGTTTCTTCATAGAATCCCTAAAACAACTCCTGCTTGTTGATTTCTTTCTGTTTGTGACTTTATTTTCCCAGGCTTTTCTTTTCGTGTCCCATAGAACAATACAGACATCTTTAACTTACCATTGAAGCTGTTGTATTCTATTAGTTTATATTTTGTTTTCTTCAGGTCCTAACTGTAGAGACAGTTTCTCATCCTGCCTTGTCCCCTTAGCAAAATGATCTGGCGCATGGGCATCATTTCCAATAAATATTATTTGAATGACTGAATGCAGAGATTTATATGGAGTTGAATAACTTTCCAATTGGAATTAGCTTAAACAGTTACTGTGTACGGACAAGGGTATAAATATTAAGGCATACTGTGTCCACATTATAAAGGTACAAAGTCCAAATGGGAGCTCAGGATAACCTTCCCTGCCTGCTTTATTCTCCTCTTTTTCATATTCTTCACCTGATAGGAATATGGGCAGTCCATTCTTATTATTTTTCAGTACAACATTTTATAAAATTATGCAGGAGTCCTGACGTGGAAAAGTTTGAGAAACTCCTAGTCTAATTTCATAGTAGACTTGTATTTTAATAAGTAAGTAGGCCGTGGCTTATTTATTCATTAATAGTTACAGTTAAGTTTTAAGTTGTTTGAATTTTCAAAACAGTGCTGCTCTCTTTGTACATAACTCTTCTCTCTTGGGTTTATGATATAAATGGAATTGGTACACTGAAGTGTATATATATGCATTGTCAGCTCTACTGGGAATTGCCAAGTTCTTTCCACAGTGGTTGTATTTAGTTGATACTAAATTGTGAGTCTCTGTTTCTTCATAGCACTGCCAAAGACTTAACAGTTTAATTTCTTATAGTTTCCAGGGATTAGATGTTTTCTGATTGTCGCTTTAACTTTGCGTCAGTCAGAATACTAGTGAGGTGGAGCCTTTTTTTCCCACATGTAAGTGAAATCATACAGTATTCGTCTTTCTCTGACTAATTTTACTTAGTCTCATATCCTCTAGGTTCATGCATGTTGTCACAAATGGCAATATTTCATTCTGTTTTATGGTTAACATTCCACACCTTTATTCATCTGTATGGTGCAGTTAGGTTGCTTTTATACCTTGGTGATTGTAAACAGTCCTGCAGTAATGAACATTGGGATGCATGTTTTTCTCTAATTAGTGTTTTTATTTTTAGTGTTTTTATTTTGATAAATACCTAGGAGTGTAATTGCTGGATCATATGGTAGTTCTATTTTTAATTTTTTGAGGAATCTTCATACTGTTTTCCACAGTGGCTGCACCAATTTACATTCCCACCAACAGTGCATGAGGGTTCCCTTTTCTCCACACCCTTTTGCCAATACTTGTGATTTGTTGTCTTTTGGATATTACTCATTCTGATTGATGTGATGTGATGTGATCCCTCATTGTGGTTTTGATTTGTATTTCCTTAATAATTAGTGATGTTGAGCATCTTTTCATGTGTCTGTTGGCCATCTGTATGTGTTTTTTGGAAAAATGTCTATTCAGATTCTCTGCCTATTTTTTTAAATTAATTAATTAATTTATTTATTTTTGGCTGTGTTGAGTCTTCGTTTCTGTGCGAGGGCTTTCTCTAGTTGTGGCAAGAGGGGGCCACTCTTTGTCATGGTGCGCGGGCCTCTCTTGTTGCGGAGCACAGACTCCAGATGGGCAGGCTCAGTAGTTGTGGCTCATGGGCCTAGTTGCTCCACGGCATGTGGGATCTTCCCAGACCAGGGCTCGAACCCATGTCCTCTGCATTAGCAGGCAGATTCTCAACCACTGCGCCACCAGGGAAGCCCCTCTGCCTATTTTTTAATTGGGTTGTTTGTGGGGTTTTGTTTTGTTTTGTTTGTTTGATGTTGTGTGACTTCTTTTTACATTTGGATATTAACACTCTATTGGATATATCCTTTGCAAATATCTTCTCCCATTCATTGGGGGCCTTTTCGTTTTGTTGGTATTTTCCTTCCCTGTGCAAAAGCTTTTTAGTTTGAAGTAGTACCACATCTGTTTATTTTTATTTCCCTTGAGGAGGGAAATAAAAGAAGAGAAATAAAATTTCTCTTTTTTATGTGTGTAAAAAAAAATACTACTAATGTCAAAGGGTTTGCTGCCTGTGTTTTCTTCTAGAATTTTTATTGTTTCAGGTCTTACATTTAAGTCTTCAATATGTATTGAGTTTATTTTTGTGCATGGTGGAAGAGAGTAGTCCAGCTTGATTCTTCTGCATGTAGCTATCCACTTTCCTCAACAGCTTTTATTAAAGAGGCTCTCTTTTCCACATTGTATTATTTTTGCATCCCTTGTTACAGATTAATTACGTGCAAGTATGGGCAGTTCCTTTGTACATAACTTGTTTATAATATTATGTCTTTGTCTTTAACTTTTACCATTTTAATTACACTGTATCTTGATGTGTTGTTCTTTGGGTTAATCCTGTATGGGACTTGCTGTGCTTCCTGGACTTGGATGTCTGTGTCCTTTCCCATTTTAGGGAAGTTTTTGGCTATTATGTCTTCAGATATGATCTCTGCCTCTTTTCCTAATCTCTTCTCCTTCTGGGACTCCTGTAATGTGAATATCAGTACACTTGAAGTTGTCCCAGAGGTCTCTTAAACGATCCTCATTTCTGTTCATTCTTTTTCTTTTTTCTGTTCAGCCTCAGCAGTTTCCACTAGTCTGTCTAGTCACTGATATGTTCTTCTGTATCATCTAATCTACTGTTGATTCTTTCTAGTGTGTTTTTCATTTCAGTTATTGTATTATCTCTATTTGGTTGTTTTTTATCTTCTACCTCTGTTAAAAACTTCTAACTTCTCACTCTGGGAATCCATTCTCCTCCCAAATTCTTTGACTATCTTTATGATCATTGCCTTGAACTCTTTATTGAGTAGATTGCCTATCTCTACTTCATTTAGTTCCTCTGGGGTTTTATTTCTGTACATACGGCAACTGGTGTGGAGTATTAGTGGGTCTTAGGGCTATTGCTGACCCACTAGTGGGCAGAGCTGAGTGCTGGGGTCTCTAACTGCGGGGCCAAAGGTGTCCTGGAGTTGGTGTTAGCCAGCTGGTGGGCAGGGCCTGGTTCTGATGGCCAGATGTGAAGTCCCATGAGGTTCCCAGGCTGGGTGGTCCCATGCTAGTGCCAGTGCACTGTGTGTGTGGTTGATTCCCAGGGCAGCTATGGGCTGAAGGGCCTTAAGATTAGCTGGCCTCCTGGTGGCTGGGGCTGTGTCCCTTCCTGCTAGTTGCTTGGACTTCCTGGTACTGGTGCTGACAGACTGGTGGCTGGGCCAGGTCCCAGTGCTAATAAGCTAGAGGGAGGGCTCCAGAGTGATGCTTGCCAGCACCAGTGTCCACATGGTAGAACAAAGCTCCCAAGAATGGCTGCCTCCAGTGACTGCGTCCCCAGGGTGAGCTCCATTTGTCCCTTCTTTTCCAGGAGACTCTCCAAGATCAGGTATCAGCATATGGATCTAACCTGGGTGTCTTTCAAATCACAGCTTCTGTATGTGCCCTTTAAGAATGGAGTCTAGGGCTTCACTGGTGGCGCAGTGGTTGAGAGTCTGCCTGCCGATGCAGGGACACGAATTCGTGTCCCGGTCCGGGAAGATCCCACATGCTGCAGAGCAGCTGGGCCTGTGAGCCATGGCCGCTGAGCCTGCGCGTCCGGAGCCTGTGCTCCGCAACAGGAAAGGCCACAACAGTGAGAGGCCTGCGTACTGCAAAAAAAAAAAAAAAAGAATGGAGTCTATTTCCCGCCTTCTTCTAGGTCTCCTCAGAGTAAGCCCCACTGGGTTTCAAAGTCAGACATACTGGGAACTTGTCCTCCCAGTGCAAGACCCCCAGGCTGAGGAGCCTACTGAGGTGCTCCAATTCTTTACTCCTTGGGAAGAATCTCTACAATTGTGATTATCATCCCATTTGTGGGTCACCTACCCAGGGATATGCATAGGCCTTGACTGTACTGCATATCCACCACTTCTGTCTCTTTGTGGTTCCTTCTTTGTATCTTTTCTACTAGTCTCTGGTTTTTCTCAACAATACTTGCTCTGTAGATATAATTTTGGTGTTTGTGTGAGAGGAGGTGAGCTCAGGGTCTTCCAACTCCTCAAAATCTTAGTAAGTATTCTCTTATTCTTTGTAGAATTGTTTTAGTTGTCTTTTTCCTTTAACTTTTTTTAGACTCTTTATTTCAGTTGGAAAAATTATTAGATTTTTGTATTTGCATCAAGTTTATACAATATATGGACAATATATGGACATACATATATGCCTTTGATGAACATGGTTTATTTCTGTAGGCTTATTAAAGTCCTTTTATAACATTTTCTCCATCATCATCGTCTTTGCCATTGTCATCAAACACTTATTGTGCGCCAGCACTGTTCTTCAGACAGTACTAATATAATAACTTCTAAAATCTCCCTACCATAATTACACATTTCATTTATTTATTTATTTTTGGCTGTGCTGCGTGACTAGTGGGATCTTAGTTACCCAACCAGGAATTGAACCCTGGCCCTTGGCAGTGAGAGCTCCGAGCCCTAATCACTGGACAACCAGGGAATTCCCAATACACATTTTCTTGTATCCTAAGTTTGCTTTGAAACTTTGAAACCCCAGGGATTGAAACCCATAATCTTAGTGGAGGTAGAATTTTAATTTTACCATCTGGCTCCAGAGTCTACACCTATACCATACTATATATTGCTTTTCATATATGCATTGTTAACTGTATTGTGTTACGTTGTGTAACTTTTGTGGCCATAGTGAATAGCAGTTTTTTAAAAGTAACAATTTCAGTTTATAATTTATAACAGACTCTGTTGACATGCAGAAATTGACTATGAAAACTTTCATTATTAAATGTATGACCATACTGCATAGATTCTGAGGTGCACTTTCCTCCTTATAGGTCAATATCTCTGAAATTGAAATGTATTTATCACAGCCTGCAGTATTCAGGAACTACTCATTTTGTATCCCTCCACATGAGTTACAGTCATTATTGGTTACTACATACATTGCTAATACTTATCAGACAGTACTCCTGAAAGTAGAATAAATTGCTCTTGGAAGAGTTGAAAGAAGTTAAACAGCAGTCAGAGCCTGGGTTGTTTGATTCATATTTCAGTCATAGGATACGTGGTCATACATTGAGAGTCTTTTTATCACAAAATTTCCAACTTTGAACAGAAGCTGCTTAACTTACTTTAGCAAAAATGAAATAATGACTTTAGTCAAAAAATAAAGTGCTGGCATCAAAGTTTGAGAAGTAAGTGTCATTGACTTGTAAGAAGATTCTACAGATGGTAATTAAGAGATGCTTCATCAACACCTTGTTGTTGGGAGAAAACTGTAGTTAGACATGGACATTGAACAGCTTTGAGCAGAAAAGTGAGCCACAGTAGCACCCTGAATGTGATGTGAAGAAGTTTTAATATTCTAAATGCATTTCTTTTGGTTATTTTTCACACACATGCCAACTCCAGTATGTATTTTACAGTTATAAATGATGACGAATTATATCATTTTACTGAGCAGTAGTTTTTCTTAGTGGTATGTAAAATAATGGTTCATCTAATAATTAAGAGCATCTTCAGAGTCCATGAAATCCAGTAGTGATACTAGTTAGTGGACTTTTTGCATTTTCTCTGTAATTGTGTTTTCTGTTAATAATGATGTTAGATTCAGTTTTTAATGGTATAGGTACTTGAAAGAGTGGTTCCAGTGTTTTTTTCTTTAAATATTGATACTGCAGTGTTCTCTTAGGTAAATATTCTTTAAATTCTCTTCCTTTAGAGTTTAGAAGTTTTTATCATAAAGAGGAGTTGAATTTGGGGGATGCTTTGGCCTGCATCTGTTGATTTTTTTTTTCCTTTGATCCATTAATGTGCTGAATTTTATTAATGGATTTCCTAACTTTAAATTCTCTTTGAATTTTCTGTATAGTTAGTATTTACATTCCCATATCATTGAGCTGTAATTTGTCCCTTATTTCTCAAGATCTTTTTTTTTTTTTTTTAACATCTTTATTGGGGTATAATTGCTTTACAATGGTGTGTTATCAAGATCTTTTTAAACACTAGCTTACAAACTAATTCTTTCTACTTCTCTTCTTCCAGTTATTCAACTTAAATGTTAAATATTGCTTAACTTGATTTCAGGTAATGAACGTTAATCAGTATGCTTACCTTCTTTTTAAACTTCCATTTGAAGGTAGGGTTTGCTGACTAGAAAAAAAAAAAAAAGGAAGTTTAAAATTCACTGTGCCAGGTAATAAAAAGATTAGCTGAGGGATGGATAAGGGGAAAAAAAAAGATGGTTAGGACTTTACTTAAGATAGAATGAAAGTTAACTTTAAAATATTAGAGGAAAACTAGATAGATTTAAAAGGATAACAGTGAGAGGTTTTTTAAAAATATAATTTTTAAAGTATTAAATTTTTTTTGGAGAATTTTTATATGGAAGAAGGCTAGACTATGGAAAACTAGAATAAGTTTTTTTTTGTTGTTTTTTTGCCACCCTTTGTGGCATGTGGGATCTTAGTCCCCAACCAGGCATCGAACCGATGCCTCCTGCAGTGGAAGCATGGAGAGTCTTAACCGTTGGACCACCAGGAAAGTCCCTAGAATAAAGAATTTTTAATATATAGTGATGAAACAGCTTGATATTTTATCTCTGTGAATGAAATTTAAAAATTTGCAATTATATTTGTTTCATCTTTTAAAAACTAGATTTAGTTCTAATTTTAACAGTGCACTAATTCTCCAAATGAAGAGAATAAATAGAGGTGGATTGTATTTTGGCATGATTTTCTGACATAATTGTGAGCCATCATTATATGGCATTTTCACTTCATACTGGAATTGCAATATGAAAATTGTATGTCAGTTTTCTAAGACCTTTGCTAGGCTTAATCTTGTGGATATTTTTGTTTCTCTAGCTGTTAATTAGTCTTCCTATAGATTTTAATTTAAGTCAGTGGCCATGACTGTGACTGAGCATATCTTTTTCATTTTCACCAACTTTTTTACATCTTTTGTGCTTTACATTTTCACTTTAAATATAATTACTTTGTATTTAGTTTGTATTATTATTATGTTTAAAGAATTGATCTGTCATACTAATCAACAAAGATAATGTGTTTTGAGTGGAAAGCAGAGTTTACAGTTACGTGGAAGAAATGTTTTGAGTTCATTAGTTGAGTGAACTCCAAGCAGTTTTCTTGTTCACCCGTATTGTTAAACTATTGTATATTTTTAAACATATACAATATGGTCATTTTAATGAACAGCATTTAAAAAAATTATATATAAACAACAGTTCTGTGGGGTGTGCACATATCACTTCAGTGCCAGTGGCACATTAAATACGTTCATTCTTAAGACTTTTGCTTTCTCCTGCAACCATTAGATCTGCTGAGATTCGGGTAATGAACATTCAAACAACTTAAATAGGCTTCAGAAGATACTGTGAAATAATTGAAACTGGAGAATAAGAGTCTTAGAAGGATTAAAAAAGTAAAATAGATAACATGTTTATGAGAAATGAGTAAAGTCCCTTTGTGTCCTTGAGCACATTTCTTAGCTTTCAAAGCTTCAGTGTCATTAATTGGAAAATGGGGCTGGTAATATCTACCCCTAGTTCAGGTAAAGATAAAATGAGATAATTTATGCAAAGACTTTAGTACAGTTTCTGAGATCTAGCAAATTATCTGCAAATGACAGCTTTTTAAAGGATGGAAACAGAATAGATTAAAATAAGCATGAATACAAATTAAAAAGTGTACACACTGGACTTTCCTGACTTTGTTAGCTAACAAAGTAGAAATAATGGTAGACTAACATCTAGTACTTTAATAAAACAATGTGAGACCTTTTTCACAAACATATTAAATTTAAGGATTCATAAATTAAAGAAGAGTAGTAGATTGGAAAAAGTTAATATTTTAAGGATGTCAATTCTTCCCAAATTGGTCAGTATAAATTAACAGAATCCCAGTCAATCCCCTTTAAAGAGAGGTTTAAATATATGCCAATAAGGACGAATATACCACACACATATACTGGTAGGTCTTTAAAAAGTCAGTGAGATAAAACTCAGCTGAGAGATGTATAAAACTCATAAGCAACATATTAACAAAAAAACCCTAACGTTCATTTTTCAGTAAAATTACAAATTTTAAAAATACTAATTTCCAGTGCTCATTGGGTTTTAGGGAAGTGTAGGTACTTTTACATTACTGGTAAAAGCATAAAAATTGTTAGGAGAGTTTTGTGGAGAGCGTCTTAACAATATCGGGGTTTTTTCTGTTTTGTTTTTGCTGTGCCATGTGGCTTGTGGGATCTTAGTTGCCTGACCAGGGATCAAACCTGGCCCTGGCAGTGAAAACTCCAAATCCTAACCGCCAGACCGCGAGGATATTCCCTCAAATTTTTATGTGTACAAAACAGTCTGACTCACGTGACCTTCTTTACAGTTTTCCTATAGAATATCCACCAAAATGTAAACGACACAGCAAAAAACCAAAATGTGCTGTCACAGTGTTGCATACTAAAATACTGAGATAGATACAAGCAGTATTCATGTCTCATTTTGAACTTCGCTAAATTAAGTAAGAGCCTACTCATAACCAACTGAATCTGCTTAAAGGGCAAATTATGGAATTTACCATACTTTTTAAAAATCTAGCAGGAAATGGAGCATCTCTTAATAATTCTTACCTGCTGAGGAAAAGTAGCCCTCTTGAGGAACATTAATCATAATGGTGGTAAGATGTAGAGGTAGTTTATTTAAAATGCATTATTACCTTATCTGATATCGATTGTGTTGGCCTCAAGTATTAAACACATTCACTCATGTGAATAACCATTACCCTGATTTTTTAAATGACATTATGAGTAACAGAGAAGCCTCACTCCTGTCACCTTCCCAGTCAATTATTCCTCCCTTTGCAAGAAAGAACCACTATTCTGACTTCTGTTACCATTGATTTGGTTTTTATTTTTGTGTGTTGGGCTTTCCAGAGCAACATTATGCCTGGAAAAGTTATCCATGAAATTACTTATAGCAGTTAATTCATTCTTATTGTGTATAATAATGAGTTGTATAAATATTCCATCATTATCCATTCTGATATTTATTAACTTCAGAGAGTACTGTTGGAGAATGTACATTTATTGGATTGGCCAAAAAGGTCATTTTGGTTTTTCTGTAAAATCTTAACAGAAAAGTCGGCACGAACTTTTTAGCCTACCCAGTACATGCTTTGGTGCTGGTAGTAAACAGTAATTTGCTAGGATTTTAATTGAATACAGAGGTTAATTTAGGGGAAATTGACATTACAGAGGCAGTGTTTTCTAGAGCAACAGAATTCTCCCTTTGTCTTTTAAGAAGAATCTCACTAGAGTTTTCAGTTAACATAGCCAATCATGTATTTAAGTGGTAAAAAATCTATTGTCTTTAATAGTACTAATTTTGTACTATTCTACTTTTCTGAACTGGTTATGATGATAGTATTTCTGTTGGTTTTTTGGATTTCTTGGATATATAAGGTATAAATCAGAAATTTGACTATAATCATGCATTTACTTATCTTACCTAACTGAATTGGTTAGCAGTTTCCAGTATTAAAATACAAGGCATCTTAATCTTCTGACCTTTGTGAGAATGTAGTGTTTCACCCCTAAATTCAAGGTATGCAGTTTTACTTTAAAGTAATGCAAATATCATTCCTCTTTATTATGTGAGCTGATTTTATTTGTGTAATAGAAACCCTTTGTAGCAGGTTAGACTGATTTTGAAATTCTGAAGTGCATACTTATACACTTGTGCACACATTTTTATTGTGTTAAGACATATCTCTTTTTCTACTGAGTGAATATTTTTAAGTAAAAAATCAATATTGAATTTCAACTTTTTGACATCTTTAAGAGTATCGTCCTTTTTTACTTGCAGCCCATTGATATGGACTAATTGGCTCCATCCTGATTTCTTACTTTGTTAAGGGATGTGTTTGTGTGTTTCTCTTTCAGATTATGGATCATATTTGCAAATACTTGAACTGGTATCATAAGTAATAGAGTTTGGGAGTGGTTTGATTTATTTTATCAGGTTTTGGTTTTGGAGATTTGTTGACTTTGCCAAAGGAATTGTAAAATGCTCTAAAATAATTCATAAAGCTTTAGAATTATTTGTTTTTGGAACTTGTGAAAAAATTCACCTATGAAAGAATTTGGGTTTCAAGCTGTTTGAAATGTTAACATTAGACAGGTTATTGTATTTACTTTTACGATTGCTTGAGTTTTCTATCTCCGGTTAATACTGGTAAATTTTAAAAAATTAATAATTTTTGGCTGTATTGGGTCTTTGTTGCTGCACATGGTCTTTCTCTAGTTGCGGCGAGCGGGGGCTACTCTTGGTTGTGGTGTGTGGGCTTCTGATTGTGGTGGTTTCTCGTTGTGGAGCACGGGCTCTAGGTGGGTGGGGTTCAGTGGTTGTGGTGCACGGGCTCAGTAGTTGTGGCTTGCAGGCTTGTGGGATCCAACTCGCAGGCAAGTTGCTCCATGACATGTGGGATCTTCCCGGACCAGGGCTCGAACCTGTGTCCCCTATATTGGCAGGTGAATTCTTAACCACTGTGCCACCCAGGGAAGTCCCTAGAGGCTATTTTCATCTCCTAGGATCAGGAAATACGGGGCTGAGAGTGAATAATGATCATGGGAATAAGAGAAAGGAACAGATAATTGAGTAGTTGGGAGGGAAAGAATAGGAAAGATCAGACATCCCAACTGACAGGGAAGGAAGAAAAGGTCATAGTGATCACGTCTGGAGGAAGCTGGGTTTTATCCAAATGAAATATTCAGTAGATAGTGTGGTGGAAGAATTAGGTCCAAGCCTAGTCTGAGTATGTGGATTTGGGGAATTATCTTTCTGCATATGGTAGTTGAAACCATAGGAATAAAGAGAAAGTAGAAGAAGACATGGCTGATTGCACAACCTTGGGCAAGACAGTAAAGGCTGAGGAGTGACACAGTAACCAGAACTTGGGAGAGTGGGAAGAAAACTAGGGTGTCACTTAAAGACTGAGAAACAAGAGAATTTCAAAACTGAGGGTATTCTCTCTCAAACGCTAATGGGGTGAATGAGAAAAAGGGTTATTCTTTAACCTACGGTTAACCCTACCATTCGTTGAAATATCATTGACATATAACATTATGTAAGTTTAAGGTGTACAGTGCAATGATATGTTGCCAGTATGCATTGTGAATTGGTTGTAAACACCTCTGCCTCATCACGTATTTACATTTTCTGTGTGTGGTGAGAACATTAAATTTTGACACCTTAGCTGCGTTGAAGTATGTAATACAGTATTGATAACTGAAGTCACCATTTGGTATATTAGATTCCCAGAACTTATACCTGAAGTTTGTACTCTTAGACCAGCATGTTCTCATTTCCCCAAACTCTCCTGCTCCTGATCCTACTCTTTATTTCATTGTATTTATAGATGGGCATACCTGCTCTTACTGTATTTTGCTTATTGCACTTCACAGATACTGAGGTTTTTACAAAATGAAGATTCTGGCAACGATGTGTCAAGCAAGTCTGTTGGAATCATTTTTCCAACAGCATTTTGTCATTTCGTGTCTCTGTGTCACATTTTGGTAGTTCTCTCAATATTTTAAACTTTTTTGTTATTATTATATTTGTTATGATAACCTGTGATCTTTGATGTTACTATTGTAATTGTTTGGCGGCACCAGGAACTGCACCCATATAAGACAATGAACTTAATAAATGTTGTGTGTGTTTTGACTGCTTCACCTCTGGGCCATTCCCCATTCTGTACCTTTTCTCAGGTCTCCCTATTCCCTGGGACACAACAATATGTAATAAAAGTAGACCGGCATGAAAAGATGCTCAACATTGCTAATTACTAGAGAAAGACAAATTAAAACTACAATGAAGTGTCACCTCACACCGGTCAGAATGACTGTCGTCAAAAAGTCTACAAACAATAAATGCTGAAGATGGTGTGGAGAAAAGGGAACCCTACTACATAGTTGGTGGGAATGTAAATTGGTGCAGCCAGTGTGAAGAACAGTATGGAGATTCCTTAAAAAACTACAAATAGAGCTGCCATATGATCCACCGGTCCCACTCCTAGCTTCCAAAGGAAGCTCTTAATTCCAAAAGATACATGCACCCCACTGTTCATAGGAGCACTCTTTACAGTAGTCAACACATGGAAGCAACCTAAATGTCCATCAACACAAACATGGATAAAGAAGATGCAGTGTATGTACACCAATGGAATATTATTCAGCCATAAAAAAGAATGAAATAATGCCATTTGCAGCAACATGGAGAGACGTATATACATCATCATACTAAGTGAAGTCAGACAGAGAAAAACAAGTATCGTATGATACCACTTATGTGTGGAATCTAAAAAATAATACAAATGAGTTTATTTACAAACCAAAACAGACATAGAAAACAAACATGGTTACCAAATCAGGGGTGGGCAGTGGTAAATTAGGAGAATGGGATTAACATGTACATACCACTATATGTAAAACAGATAAAAAGGATTTACTGTATAGCATAGGAAATTATATTCAATATCTTATAATAACATAATGGAAAAGAATATGATAAATAATATGTATACATATTCAGTTATGTACACTGGAATGTAACACAGAATTGTAAGTCAACTATAATTCAATTAAAAAAAAAAGGAAAGGAAAAAAAATTAGGAGTGAGAAGAAGAGTCACTTGATGAAGTGAACTTTATTGTTTTATTTTAAGAAATTGCCACAGCCCTCCTGCAGCCACCACACTGATCAGTCAGCAGCTATGAAGATCAAAGCGCAAGACCCTCTATGAGCAAAGATTAGGACTAGCTGAAGCCTCATATGATGGTTATTGTTTTTCAGCAATGAAGTATTTTTAAATTAAGATATGTATTTTTTTAAGATATAATGCTGTTACATACTTAATAGACTACTGTACAGCATAAACGTAACTTTTGTATGCAGTGGGAAGCCAAAAAATTCATGTGACTTCCTTTATTGTGGGGCTCAGGACCTGAACCCAAAATATCTCCACGATATGCCTATAACACATTTTCTTTACTCATTCATCACTAAGCTTGTTTCCATATCTGGGCTATTGCAAATAGTATAGCAGTCTCTGCCTTATCTGAAGTTTCACTTTCTAGGGGTTTTAGTTACCCTGGTCAGCTGTGGTTGGAAAATATTAAATGGGAAATTCTGGAAATGAACAGCTCTTAACTTTTAGATTGCATGAATTGCATGTTGAAGCCTCTTGCCATCTGGCTCTGTCTCAGCTGGGACATGAATTATCCCTTTGATCCATGTATCCTGCCCCTTAGTCATTTAGTAGTTTCCTTGGTTTTCAGATCTACTGTCATGGTTTCACAGTGCCTGTTCTCAGGTAACACTTGTTTTACCTAATAATGACCCCAAAGCACAAGAGTAGTGATGCTGGCAATTTGGAAATGCCAAAGACAAGCATGAAGTGCTTACTTAAGGGAAAAGGTAGCAATTTGGGAATGTGAAAAAGAAGCCATAAAATGCTTCAGGGGAGAAGGTGAAAGTTCTGGACATAATAAGGAAAGAAAAAAATTGCTTAGGTTGCTAAGATTTACATTAAGAATGAATATTCTATCCATGTATAAAATATCCTATCCAGGAAAAAAAAGTTCCTCGTGGTTTTACTGTCACACGTCAGACTGCAAAAGTTACAGCCACAATGCATGATAAATGCTTAAAAAGGTATTGAATTCGTACAATAAAATGTTCTGAGAGACCGCATTCACATAACTTTGTTTACAATACATTGTAATCATTCTGTTTTATTAATACTTAACTGTTGTTAATCTCTCACTGTGTCTGAAAGTTACACTTTATCATAGGTATGTACTTACAGGAAAAAATATAGAATGTATAGCTTTGGTACTGTCTACAATTTCAGGTATCCAGTGGGGGCTTGGAACCTGTCCTGGTGGCTAAGAGGGTAACTACTGTTTTTTAGTGAACATGGCACTGCAGATATCTTTTTGACATAGTGATTTTATTTCATTAGGATATATACCCAGAACTGGAATTGCTGGATCTTATGGTAGTTCAATTCTATTAAGTTTTTAAAGTTTATATTACATTGCAGTATAGTTGATTTACAGTGTTGTCTTAGTTTCAGGTGTACAGCAAAGTGATTCAGTTATACATATACATATATCTATTCTTTTCAGATTCTTTTCCCATTTAGGTTATTAAAGAATATTGAGTAGAGTTCTCTGTGCTATACAGTAGGTCTTGTTGATTATCTGTTTTATATATAGTAGTGTGTGTATGTTAATCCCAAGCTCCTAATTTATCCCTCACCCCACTTTTCCCCTTTTGTTATCATAAGTTTGTTTTCTAAGTCTGTGAGTCTGTTTCTCTTTTGTAAATAAGTTCATTTGTATCATTTTTTTTTAAGTTTCCTCCTATAAGTCAGCGCTCCCCAACCTTTTTGGTACCAGGGACCAGTTTCGTGGAAGACAGTTTTTCCACAGATGGTGGGAGGTGGGGGGTGGTTTCGGGATGATTCAACCACATTACATTTATTGTGCACTTTATTTCTATTATTATTACATTGTAATATATAATGAAATAATTATACCACTCACCATAATGCAGAATCACTGGGAGCCCTGAGCTTGTTTTCATTTGCCACTCACTGATAGGGGTTTGATATGAGACTGAAAGCAATTGATTTATTATGGTCTCTGTGCAGTCAAACCTCTCTGGTAATGGTAAACTGTGTTTGCAGCGACTCCCTAGCACTAGCATCACTGCCTCAGCTCTACCTCAGATGATCAGGCATTAGAGTCTCATAAGGAGCATGCAGCCTAGATCCCTCGCATGTGCAGTTCACACTAGGGTTCACACTCCTATGATAATCTGATGCTGCCGCTGATCTGACAGGAGATGGAGTTCAGGTGGTAATGTAAACAATGGGGGGTGGCTGCAAATACAGATGGAGCTTTGCTCTCTCGCTCACCACTCACTCACCTCTGTGGACTGGTAATGGTCTGTTTCCCGGGGGTTGGGTATCCCTGATATAAGTGGTTTCATACGATATTTGTCTTTCTCTGACTTGCTTCACTTAGTATGATGATTTCTAGGTCCATGCATGTTGCTGCAGATGGCATTATTTCATTCATTTTCATGGCCGAGTAATACTCCATTGTACATGTGTGTACCACATCTTTATCCATTCCTCTGTTGATGGACATCGAGGTTGCTTCCCTGTCTTGGTTATTGTAAATAGTGATGTAGTGAACATTGGGGTGCATCTACCTTTTTGAATTACGGGTTTCTCCAAATATATGCCCAGAAGTGGAATTGCTGGGTCATATGGTAGCTCTGTTTTTAATTTTTTAATTAATCTCCATACAGTGGCTGTACCAATTTACATTCCCACCAACAGTGTAGGGGGGTTCCCTTTTCTCCACACACTCTCTAGCGATTTATTGTTGACTTTTTCATGATGGCCGTTCTCACTGGTGTGAGGGGATACCTCATTGTAGTTTTGATTTGCATTTTTCTAATAACTGGTGATGTTGAGTAAGTATCTTTTTATGTGCTTTATGGTCATCTGTGTGTCTTCTTGGGAGAAATGTCTGTTTAGATTTTTCTGCCCATTTTTTGATTGGGTTGTTTGTTTTTTTGTTATTGAGCTCCATGAGTTGTTTGTATATTTTAGAGATTAATCCCTTGTAGATCACATCATTTATAAATATATTCTCCCATTTTGTGGGTTGTCTTTTGATTTTGTTTATGGTTTCCTTTGCTGTGCAAAGCTTTTAAGTTTAATTAGGTCCCAGTTCTTTATTTTTGTTATTATTTTCATTACTTTAGGAGGTGAAGCCAAAAAGATTGCTGCGATTTATGTCAGAGTGTTCTGCCTATATTTTCCTCTAAGTGTTTAGTAGTATGTAGTCTTACATTTAGGTCTTTAATCCATTTTGAGTTTATTTTTGTGTATGGTGTTAGGGAATGTTCGAGTTTCATTCTTTTATTTATTTTCTTTCATTTCTTTATTCATGCAGTTTTCCCAACGCCACTTATAGAAGATACTTTTTTCTCCATTGTATATTCTTGACTCCTCTGTTGTAGATTAATTCACCGTAGGTGTATGGGTTTATTTCTGGGCTTTCTAGCCTGATCTGTTGATCTATATTTCTGTTTTTGTGCCAGTACCATATTGTTTTGATGACTGTATCTCTGTAGTGTAGTCTCAAGTCAGGGAACCTGACTGTTTGGGTGTTTTGTGTTTCCATACAAATTTAAAGTTTTTTTGTTCTAGTTCTGTGAAAAAATGCCATTCTAATTTGATAGGAATTGCAGTGAATCTTTGATTGCCTTGGGTAGTATAGTCATTTAGACAATATCGATTCTTACGATCCAAGAACATGGTATATCTTTCCATCTGTTTGTGCCATCATTGATTTCTTTCATCAGTGTCATACAGTTTTTGGAGTACAGGTCTTTTGCCTCCTTAGATAGGTTTGTTTCTAGGTATTTTATTCTTTTTCATGTGATGGTAAGTGATATTGTTTCCCTCATTTCTTTCTGAACTTCTGTTGTTAATGTATAGAAAGGCAAGAGATTTTTTGCATATTAATTGTGTACCCTGAAAATTTACCAAAGTCATTGATGAGCTCTAGTAGCATCTTCAGGATTTTTATGTATAGTATCATGTCATCTGCAAATAGTGACAGTTTTACTACTACTTTTCCAGTTTAGATTTCTTTTTTTTTCTTCTCTGATTGCTGTGGCCAGGACTTCCAAAACTGTGTTGCATCACAGTGGTGAGTGTCGATATTCTTGTCTTGTTCCTGGTCTTAGGGGAAATGCTTTCTGCTTTTCAGTTGAGTATGATGTTAGCTGTGGCTTTGTCATATATTGTCTTTAGTACTTTGACGTATGTTCCTTCTGTGCCCACTTTCTGGAGAGTTTTTCTCATAAATGTTGAATTTTGTCAGAAGGTTTTTTCCCATATATGTTGAGATGATCATGTGGTTTTTATTCTTCAGTTTGTTAATGTGGTGTTTCACGCTGATTGACTTGCAGATATTGAAAAATCCTTGCATACCTGGGATAAATCCACTTGCTCATGATGTATCTTCCTTTTAATGTATTGTTGGATTCAGTTTGCTAGTATTTTGTTGACGATTGTTGTGTCTGTGTTCATCAGTGATACTGGCCTGTATTTTTTCTTTTTTTCTTGGTATCTTTGTCTAGTTTTGGTATCAAGGTGTTCGTGGCCTCATTGAATGAGCTTGGGAGTGTTCCTTCCTCTGCAATTTATGGGAATTGTTTCAGAAGGATAGGTGTTAAGTCTTCTTTAAATATTTGATAGAATTCACCTGTGAAGCTATCTGGTCCTGGACTTTTCTCTGGACTTCTGTTTGTTGGTAGTTTTTTAATCACAATTTCAATTTCAGTACTTGTGATTGTTCTGCTCATATTTTCTATTTCTTCCTTGTTCAGTCTTGGGAGATTGTACCTTTCTGAGAATTTGTTCATTTCTTCTAGGTGGTCCATTTTATCAGCATAGTTGCTTATAGTAGTCTCTTATGAGTCTTTGTATTTCTGTGGTGTCCGTTGTACCTTCTTTTTCATTTCTAATTTTATTGATTTGTGCTCTCTTTATTTTCTTGAGAAATCTAGCTAATGGTTTATCAGTTTTATCTTTTCAAAGAACCAGCTTTTAGCTTCATTCATCTTTTCTATTTTCTTCATCTTTTTTTCATTTATTTCTGCTCTGATGTTTATAATTTCTTTCCTTCTAGTAACTTTGGGTTTTGTTTGTATCTTTTTCTAGTTGCTTTAGGTGTAAGGTTAGGTTATTTATTGGAGATTTTTCTTGTTTCCTGAGATAGGATTGTATTGCTATAAAATTCCCTTTTAGAACTGCTTGTGCTTCGTCCCAATCTTCATGTGCTAGGTTTTTGATCTTCATGTTTTTGCTGTCATTTGTCTCTAGGTATCTTTTGATTTCCTTTTGACTTCTTCAGTGATCCATTGGTTGTTTAGTAGTATATTGTTTAACCTCCACGTATTTGTGTTTTTTACAGTTTTTTTCTTGTAGTTGCTTTCTAATCTCATAATGTAGTGGTCAGAAAAGATGCTTGATATGATTTCAATTTTCTTAAATTTACCAAGGCTTACTTTGTGTGGCCCAGCATGTGCTCTGTGCTGGAGAATGTTCCATGTGCGCTTGGGAAGAATGTGTAGTCTCCTTTTGGATGGAATGTTCTGTAAACATCCATTAAATCCATCTGGTCTAGTATGCCATTTAAGGCCTGTGTTTCCTTATTGATTTTCTGTCTGGATGATCTGTCCATTGATGTAAGTGAGGTGTTAAAGTCCTGCACCATTACTGTGTTACTGTTGATTTCTTCTTTTTTTTTTTTTTTTGTGGTACGTGGGCCTCTCACTGCTGTGGCCTCTCCCGTTGCGAAGCACAGACTCCGGACGCGCAGGCTTAGCGGCCATGGCTCACAGGCCCAGCCGCTCCGCGGCACGTGGGGTCTTCCCGGACCGGGGTATGAACCCGCGTCCCCCGTTATCGGCAGGTGGCCTCCCAACCACTGCGCCACCAGGGAAGCCCCGATTTCTTCTTTTTTGACAGCATTTATGTTATATACTGAGGTGCTCCTATTTGGGTGTATATGTATTTTCGGTTGTTATATCATTTTCTTGGGTTGATGGTTTTATCATTAGGTAATATCCTTCTTTTTCTCTTGTAACAGTATTTTAAAGTCTATTTTGTCTGATGTGAATATTGCTATTCTAGCTTTCTTTTGATTTCTATTCGTATGAAATACCTGATTCCATCCCTTCACTTTCAGTATGTGTCGCTAAATCTGAAGTGGGTTTCTCATACACAGCATTTATAGCAGTCTTGTTTTTATATCCATTCAGCCAGTCTGTGTCTTTTGCTTGGAGCATTTAATCCACTTACGTTTAAGGTAATTATCGATATGTATGTTCTTATTGCTATTTTGTTAATGTTTTGGATTTGTTTATGTAGGTCTTTTTTTTCTGTTCCTCTTTTGTTCTTTTCTCTTGTGATTTGATTATTAACTTCAGTGTTGTGTTTGTATTCCTTTTTCTGTTTTGTATGTATTGTAGATTTTTGGTTTGTGGTTACCATGAGGTTTTGCTGTAGCAGTCTGTATGTACACAAATTTTTTTAAGTTGCTGGTGTCTTAATTTCAAATGTATTTCCTATATCTTGCATTTGTACTGTCCTCACAGTTGCTGGTTTTGGTATCATATTTGTGTGTGGATGATTTTCTACCTTTACTGTATGGTTTCCTTTACTGGTGAGCTTTCCCGTTTGTAATTTTCTTATTTTTGTTTGTGGCCTTTTCTTTCCCACCTGGAGAAGTTCCTTTAGCATTTGTTGTGAAGCTGGTTTGGTGGTGCTGAAGTCTTATAGCTTTTGTGTGTAAAGCTTTTGATTTCTCTGGCGAATCTAAACTAGAGCCTTGCTGGGTTGAGTATCCTTTGTTGTAGGTTTTTCCTTTCGTCACTTTAAATATATTGTGCCACTCTCATCTGGCTTGCAGAGTTTCTTCTGAAAAATCAGCTGTTGTTTTCCCTTATTGCTTTTAATATTTTCTCATTGTCTTTAATTTTTCTCAATTTGATTAATATGTGTCTAAGCGTATTCATCCTTGGGTTTAACCTGTATGGGACTCTGCACTTCCTGGACTTGGGTGACTGTTTTCTTTCCCATGTTAGGGAAGTTTTCAGCGATTAGCTCCTTAAATATTTTCTCAGGCCCTTTCTCTCTTCTCCTTCTGGGCCCCTGTAATGCGAATATTGGTGCATTTAACGTTGTCCCAGAGGTCTCTTAAACCACTCTCATTTTTTTCATTCTTTTCTTATTTTGTTTTGCAGCAGTGATTTTCACAGTTTTGTCTTCCAGCTCATTTATCCATTCTTCTCCTCATTTATTCTGCTATTGATTTCTTTTAGTGTACTTTTTGTTTAACTTATTGTATTTTTTAAAAATTAACTTATTTTACTTATTTGTGGCTGTGTTGAGTCTTTGTTGCTGTGCGCGGGCTTTCTCTAGTTGCAGCAAGTGGGGGCTACTCTTCGTTGTGGTGCACGCGCTTCTCATTGTGGTGGCTTCTCTTGTTGTGGAGCATGGGCTCTAGGGGCGCAGGCTTCAGTAGTTGTGGTACATGGGCTTAGTTGCTCTGTGGCATGTGGGGTGTTCCTGGACCAGGACTCGAACCCGTGTCCCCTGCATTAGCTGGAGGATTCTTAACCACTGCGCCACCAGGGAAGCCCCTATTGTATTGTTTATCTCTGTTCGTTTGTCTTCTATATATTGTAGCTGATTGTAAAGCATTTTTTGTATCTTGGTCTCTGCCTCCATTCTTTTTCTGAGATCTTGGATCATCTTTATCTCATTACTCTGAATGCTTTTTCAGGTAGCTTGCCTGTCTCTACTTCACTTAGGTATTTTTCTGGGGTTTAACCTTTTTCCTTCACCTGGAACATATTCCTCTGCTGTCTCATTTTATAACTTTCTGTGTGTGGTTTCTGTTCCTCAGGCTGCAGGATAGTAGTTTCTCTTGCTTCCGGTGTCTGCTCCCTGGTGGGTGAAGTTGGTCTAAGAGGCTTTTGCAGGCCTCCTGGTGGGGGTACTGGTGCCTGCACTCTAGTGTGTGGCATTGGATCTTGTCCCTCTGGTAGGCAGGGCCATGTCAAGGGGTGTGCTTAGAAGTGGCTGTGGACTCAGGAAGATTTTAGGCAGCTTGTCTGCTTATAGGTGGTGCTGTATTCCCACCCTGTTGGTTGTTTGGCGACCCAACACTGGAGCTACAGGCTATTGGGTGGGGCCAGGTCTTGTGTCAAAATGGCAGCCTTGAGGAGAGCTCACACCAATGAGTACTTTCTGGTACCTCCGCCACCAGTGTCCTTGTCCGCACAGTGTCCTCACCTCCCCAGGAGACTCTCAAAGATCAGCAGGTTAGTCTGACCCAGGCTCCTATGAAGTCACTGTCTTTTTCCTGGGTCCTGGTGCACATGAGACCTTGTGTACCTCCTCTGATACTGGAGTTTCTGTTTCCCCCAGTCCTGTGGAGCTCCTGCAGTCAAGCCCCACTGGCCTTCAAAGCCAAATGCACTGGGGGTTCCTCCTTCCAATGCCAGACCCCTGGGCTGGGGAGCCTGACGTGGGGGTCATTACTCTCCTAAAGGAGAACCTCTGTGATATAATTAGTTTGGAGTTTGTGGGTTGCCCACCTAGCGGGTATTGGATTTGATTTTATCGTGAATGCACCCCTCCTCCCATGTCATTATGGCTTCGTCTTTATGTCTTTGGATGTAGGTTTTTTTTTTGGTAGGTTCCAGCCTTTTTTATTGATGGTTGTTCAGCAGTTAGTCCTGGTTTTGGTGTTTTTGTGAGAGGGGGTGAGTTCAAGTCTTTCTACTTTACCATCTTGTCTCCAACTTTCTGTTTTCTGAAAATATGGTTCCTTTCTTATCCATATAATTGACATAATGTGGTGCTCAAGCTCACACTCGCAGTAGAGTAGAGTAGTACACCAGTCCATTAAGGTTACTCCTTGTTTTATCAGTTGTAGGACATTCGATTTCAGGGTAAAATAGTAACTTTGGCTAAGTGAGGCCTCTTTGGTTTAATGTCAGAGTGTTAAAGGCTTCTCTCCCCTCCCCTTCTCCCAGATGGCTATGCGGAGCTCAGCTGCGGTGCACACCCTGTCTAGCCTGCAGACAGAGTCGCACATGCTATCTCCAGGCCTGGGTCTCTGTCCTTGGGCACCCTCTGGGCACATGCTGAGCTCACCGGGCATTTGGACCCCACTGGGGTCCCCATGGAGCTGTCCTGTTAATTTTTTGAGGAACCTCCATACTGATTTCCATAGTGGCCACAACGGTTTACATTCCCACCCACAGTGTGGAAGCATTCCCTTTTCTTCACGTCCTCACCAACACTTAATCATCTCTTTCAGACTAGCCATTTAACAGATACTAAGTGATGACTCTAACAGATTGCTTTTTGTGTCATATCCAAAAAATTGTTGCAAAGACCAGTGTCAAGGAACTTTTCTTCTCTGTCTTTTCCTAGGAGTTTTATGGTTTCAGGTTGTAAGTCTTAGTCCATTTGAAGTTAATTTTTTTGAATGGTATATAAGATAGAAGTCTAGTTTCATAATTTGTGTGTGATTATCCAAGTTTCTCAACACTGTTGAAAAGACCATTCTTTCCCTATTGACTGTTTTTAACTTCCTTATAAGTTATTGAGTGTATTTACATAGGTTTATTTCTGGACTCCTGATTCTTTTGTGATTTCACACGAATTTTAGGATTGTTTTTTCCATTGCTGTGAAAAATAATATTGGAATTTTAATGCATTGAAACTATGGATAGCTTTGCGAAGTGTTGACATTTTACAATAATTTTTCTTATCTGTGAACACAGCATATCGTTCCATTTATTTGTGTCTTCAATTTCAATTGAAGACAATTTCAATTGTACTTCATCCAACTCCTGAAACTTTACTGAATTTGTGTTTTGATGGAGTCTTTAGGATATTCTGTATATCAAATGTGTCATCTGCAGGAAGAGGCAGCTTTACTTTTTGCCTTTCTAGTTCCATTGCCTTTTCTTTTTCCCTGCCTGATTGGTCTAGATAGGACTTGCAGTACTGTGTTGATGGGAGTGGTGATTGTGAGCACTCTTGTGTCTGATCATAGAGGAGATGCTTACATTAGTTGTGGACTTATTACATAGGATTTTTATTCTTCATTTTGTTAATGTGGTAATCCTTCTAATGTGCTGTCGAATTCAGTTTAGTACAATTTTATTGTGAAGTTTTGCGTTTATATTCATCAGGGATAGTAGTTTTCCTTTCTTGGACTGTCCTTGTATTGCTTTAATATCATAAAGTGAGCTTGGTATTGTTTCCTTTTCTTCAGCTTCTTGAAGTGTTTGAAAGGAATTGGCTTAGTGTTAATCCTTCTTTAAATGTTACCAAAACCATCTGGTCCTTGGCTTTTCTGTGTTGGGAGGTTTTATTTACTGATTCAGTCTCCTTCCTTATTATTGGTCTGTTAGATTGTATATTTTTTTCCTGATTCAGTCTTGTTAGGAAATATGTTTCTAGGACTATATCCATTTTTTGTAGGTTATCCAGTTTGTTGGCATGTGGTTGTTCTTAAAGATTGTATTTCTCTAGTGTCAGTGGTAATGTCTCCTTTCATTTCAGATATTATTTATTTGACTTTTTGTTTTTTAGTCTAGCTAAAGGTTTGTCAGTTTTGTTTACCTCATTAAAAAAACAGCTCTTAGGGGCTTCCCTGGTGGTGCAGTGGTTGAGAATCCACCTGTCGATGCAGGGGACATGGGTTCGTACCCTGGTCCGGGAAGATCCCACACACCGCAGAGCGGCTGGGCCCGTGAGCCATGGCTGCTGAGCCTGCGCGTCCAGAGCCTGTGCTCCGCAACAGGAGAGGCCACAACAGTGAGAGGCCTGCGTATCGAAAAAAAAAACAAACAAAAAACAGCTCTTCAGTTTGTTTATCATTTCTGTTGTTTTCTGGTGTCTATTTCATTTATTTCTGCTCTGTTCTTTGTTTCTGCCAACTTTGGGCTTAGTTTGTTCTTTTTATAGTTCCTTGAGGGGTAATGTTAAGTTGTTTATTTGAGATCTTTTTTCTTCATGTAGGTGTTTATCGTCATTTTGCCACATGTAAGTTTTGGTACGTTTTGCATTTTGTTTCCATTTTTGCTTCAGAATATTTTTAAAATTTTTGTATGATTTCTTCTTTGACAAATTAATTCAGAGTTTTTTGTTCAGTTAGTTTCCAGCTTTGTTCCTGGTACTGATTTCTCATTTCATACCATTGTTGCAGGAAAAGATACTTGATAATTTCATTCTTCTTAAGTTTAAGACTTATGACCTATATAATAATCTATCTTGAAGGGTATTCTGAGTGCACGTGCGAAGAATGGGTATTCTGTTGCTGTTGGATGAAATGTTCTATATATGTCTTTTAGGTCCATTTGGTCTAATGTATAGTTCAATTCTAATGTTTCCTTTTAGATTTTCTGTTTGGATGATCTGTCTGTTAAAAGTTGCTCTGTTGAAGCCTCCTCCTATTGTTGTAATATTATTTCTCCCTTCAGATTCGCCATTATTTGGTTAATATGCTTAAGTGGGCCAGTGTAGGGTCCAGTGTTGGTTGCATACATATTTTTGATTTGATATATCTTTTGATGAATTGATCCTTTATCTGTATATAACCTTCTGTACCATTTTTGATGTACAGTTGATTTTGTGTGATATTTGTAGCTACCGCTGCTCTCTTTTCATTGCCACTTGAAAGGATTATCTTTATCCATGCCTTCACTTTGAGCCTGTGTTTGTCCTTACTGCTGCAGTGAGTGTCCTTTAGGCAACATATAGTTGGTAGTTGAGTCTTGTCTCTTTTTTTTTTCAAATCCATCTAGCCACACTCTGTCTTTTGATTAGAAAATTCTGTCCATTTATGTTTAGGATGGTTAATGATACTTAGAGATGTACTAATTCTCTCTTACTGTTTCTTGAATGACTAGAAACAGACATGAATTCCTTTTTTCCTTCCTTCTTCTCTTGCTGCTTTCCTTTGGGAACTGACTAGTTTTCATAGTGGTAAGCTTTGCTTTTCTTCTTTTATCTTTTGTGTATCTACTGTAGGTTTTTGCTGTGGTTTCCATAAATTATCTTATGCACATAATGATCAGTTTTAAGCTGATAACAACTTAAAATGTTGATTGAATACAAAAACCCTATCCAAACCCTTCACACTTTGTTTCTGTTGACAGAATTTGCCTTTCTCATATTACATATCTAGCAACAAATTGTAGCTAACATTGTTTCTAATACTTTTTGTCTTTTAATTTATAGAACAATTTATTATTGTCCTGTATGTCCTTCGGCAATGAAGGAAAGGGGCTTCCCTGGTGGCACAGTGGTTGAGCATCTGCCTGCCAGTTCAGGGGACACTGGTTCGAGCCCTGATCCAGGAAGATCCCACATGCCGTGGAGCATCTAAGCCTGCGTGCCACGACTACTGAGCCTGTGCTCCATAGCCTGCGAGCCACAACTATTGAGCCCGCATGCTGCAACTACTGAAGCCCTTGTGCCTAGAGTCCCTGCTGCACAATGAGAAGCCCGTGCACCGCAACAAAGAGTAACCCCTGCTCACCTCAACTAGAGAAAGCCTGCGTGCAGCAACAAAGACCCAACATGACCAAAAATAAATAAATTTATTTAAAAAAATAAACTGTCTAAAATCAAAAAGAAATAGAGAATTTTAAAAGCAGCAAGAGGAAAACGTTCTTTCATAAGGGAACCACCATCATGATATAGGTGGATTTCCTATGGGGGAAAATGCTACCTATTTGGCATGTGGGATCTTCCCAGACAAGGGAGTGCACCTGTGTCCGCTGCATTGGCAGGTGGATTCTTAACCCACTTTGCCAGTTAAGAAGTCCCTAGACAGTTTAATTACGTGTCTTAGAGAAGATCCTTTTAGGTTGAAATTCAGGGGATATATCCAAATCCTCTACAGTTTGGGGAAGACATTCTTTCCTTAAAGCCATTGTTTCCCCTTGTCTCTGTTGTCATTTTCTGGGATGTCAGTAATATGTAGGTTGTTTTCTTTAATGGTATCCCACAGTTAAGGTATGCTCTCTTTCCTTTTCCATTCTTTTTTCTTTTTTTTAACCTCTGATTGGTTTATATTAAAGGACTTGTCATAAGATTTTTTCTTCTGCTTTATCCAGTTTTTTGTTGATGCTCTCTATTTCACTTTTTTCCCATTTCATTTCACTGTATTCTTTTAGAATTTCTGTTTGGTTCTGTTTTATGATCTCTGTCTTGCTTTTTTTTAAAATTTTTTTAAATTTATTTTTTATTTTATTTTTTTCTGTCTTGCTTTTGAACTTCTTATTTTGTTGATGTATTGCTCTCATTGTTTTCTTGAATTGTTTCTCTGGGTTTTCTTCTAGTTTTCTGAGCTTTCATAAAATAACTTTTGAATTCTTCATGGCACATTGCCATAAAGATCTCCATGTCTTTGGAGTTGGTTACTTGAAAGTTACTGTGTTCCATTGGTGGTATTGCGTGTCCTTCGTTTTTCAAATTCCTTGAAGTCTTGTGTCATTTTCTTTGCATTAGAAGAAGCAGTCACTTTTCCAGTCTTAACTGTCCTCAGCAAAGAAATACCTTCTTTCATCCCTATGAGGGATTCTGAGGCTTTCTAATACCTTTTCTATGGACATGCCTGTTCCATCCTTTTTGCTCCCTCTTTTGAGGGAATCCTTACATTGTATGCCTTATTCCTATTTTGCAAAGCCAGCATGGGTGCTGAGAGCCTCAGGTTTCCTTTATCCAGGGCTGTGCTGAATATCCTAATTGGTATGGTTTCTCGCAATCCCATTGAGTCAGACCTGCTCTTGGTACTGTTGACAAGACACAACAGAGAGCCAGCCATACGATGGGAGTGTGTATGGGTAAGGCAGGTATGGGGGTGGAACAAGCAGGGGGTCCCCAGCAGTTCATGGGTGGGTTTTCTGATAGAGTTGTGAAGCAGGAGGATCATGTTCCTTTGACGCCCCGCAAGAACCCTGGCTACTGTTCTCATAGCTGTTCTCCAGCCCCTAGTCCTGTAGCCACACCTCAGTATTCTGGATGTGGCAAACAAAGTGGATCTCTTTGACAATATTCTGCACCACTGAGGTAGCTGGGTCCTCATTCACAGGCCAAGAAGGACTCTCTTGGCACTGAGCTGTGCTGCCTTGGGGGATGTGAGTAATGTGAAACCATTCTTACTGGCTCCAGTGCATCCAGTTTCAGATTTTTTGCTGAAGGGAGTTCTGGAATTTCTCCACTGACTCTTGAACTTCCACAAAAGCTCACTTATCCATGGATGATTGTCTCAGTCAGTGTTCTTTGGAGTGAAGACAGTAGAAAACTCTTATTGCACCATGATGAATACAAGTTCAACTTCTTTTTTTTTTTTTTTTTTTTGCGGTACGCGGGCCTCCCACCGCTGTGGCCTCTCCATTTGCGGAGCACAGGTTCCGGACGCGCAGGCCCAGTGGCCATGGCTCACGGGCCCAGCCACTCTGTGGCATGCGGGATTCTCCAGGACCGGGGCACGAGCCCACGTCCCCTGCACCAGCAGGCAGACTCTTAACCACTGCGTCACCAGGGAAGCCCTAAGTTCAACTTTTATTAGAGATAATGAGATTGATTTCTGTAGGGAAACTTTAAGATACCTTAAATAAGATATCATTTTATTTTTTATTATTATGCTCGTAAGATATTTTCTCATTTATCCTTTTATAGTCACATATTGAAAAAAGGAAAAGAAGTACAAGCTAGAAAGTTTTGGGAAGAGGAAGCAGTGACAACTTATTTAGAGGAACTATCTTTTCCATTTTTTTATGGTTGAAAAAATATTACTGTACCTATCATAGCCTTTTTATTTGAAGCATTTTGAATAAATGTCATAAAATACATTATATTTTGAAAATAAATTGGATGTCTTAGGGGTGGCATGTTGGAAATTAATTTTTTTATAGTATAAATTACAAGTGAGTAATTCTTACTTGCATAGTTCCTTAGAGACTATGTCAATATCAAACATTAATAAGAGATATAGGGACTTCCCTGGTGGGGCAGTGGTTAAGAATCCACCTGCCAATGCAGGGGACACGGGTTCAAGCCCTGGTTGGGGAAGATCTCACATGCCGTGGAGCAACCAAGCCTGTGCACCACAACTACTGAGCCTGTGCTCTAGAGCCCGTGAGCCACAACTGCTGAACCCACATGCTGCAGCTACTGAAGGCCATGCACCTAGAGCCTGTACAGGCTCCACAACAGGAGAAGCCTGTGCACTGCAATGAAGGGTACCCCCTGCTCACTGCAACTAGAGAAAGCCTGCATGCAACAATGAAGACTCAGTGCAGTCAAAGATTAAATAAATAGATTAAAAAAAGAGATATAAATAACCATGACATATGCTTAAAAAAAAAAGAAGAAGAAAGGGATAATCGTGCTCTGGAAATTCAGCAGCAGAGGAAGTAGTTGTTTTTAGCATTTTCTTCATGAGGAAGGACATGTAGGGGATAAATTAGTGCAGGAATAACACGTAAAGGTCATTTACATAGAAGAAATCTGAAACCAAGGATAGAGTTTGGGTCTTATGGAGACTTTGGATATTTTTGTTTGGCTGATGAGAGAGACAGAAACAGAGATTGGGGTAGTGGTAGAAAGGAGGGGAAGATGAAGAAAAATTACGAGAATAATGGAAAGGTTGTCAGAACCAGATCTTAGAGGCTTGTAAGCCAAGGAGATCAGATTTTATTTGGAGAATCAGTAGGGAGTCATTAACATGTTTTGAATTGAGGTCTTACATCATTTAAAGTATGCTTTAGAAAAGGAAGAAGTTTACACTCACATGTATAAGAGAAGGAGAGAGGCATACCGTTCATGAAGGACCACGTAGGGTAAGAAAGCAGAGGAGAAGAGGAGATGCCATAGTCCAGAGCTTTTATTGGGATTCTATAGGGAAGGAATGGGCAAGGAAGAATAGGTATACTAAGTTTAGGATTGGATAGTTTGAACAATGTTAGTGGCCTCTGGGCTATAGGAACTGTCCCTAGTTGTTTGGAATGTGGCCCTGGGTTATTTTAGAGTAAGGAGAATCTTGGCTTAGTAAATTTGGTGGTTAGGGGTGTGGGCTCTGATTGGTTGGTTTTTATATCAAAGGTGCACTCACAGGGAGACTATTGCTGTCAGTAGGCAGTCCCTCCAGGATCAAGGTCACAAAAGAGAGAGAAATATAGTTGGTGCACTACATTACTTGCAGTCTTAATAGTAACAATTTATATGTTGTCAGCAAAAATGATAGAGATTAAAGAAGCTGTATGTGATAGCACTGTTGAAGGTGAGTTAGAAAGTGAGAAAGTGGCGATAGGAAAACCAATTAGGAAGTTTCTGTGGTACTTGCAACATAAGTAAATCATGGCCCCTAATAAACCTCCCCTTTCTACTCCCTCTATCTCCTCACTTGCTTTTTAGGCATGTGCTAGGTTCTTCGTATTTTTGTTTTTTAATTTTTCTTTTTTTTTTAAACTGGCTATTTTTTCTACCCTAGGCCATATTTTGTCGATGACCTACCTTCAGGTTTCATGTTTTTATGTTATTGTTTCAGTCACCAGGAGAGAGAGAGAGAAACTCTTGCTTGTGGTTTCAGACATCCTATAGATGGGACTTTGATTTTATTGTGTAAAGATGAATTTATTTTTTAACCTTTCAGCTGGTACCAAGTTATTCGTGGCCTGGAGAATATACATATACTTTGAGAATTATTTCTGCAACTAGATGGTCAATTAAGGGAGGTCACTGTAAGTTATATAGAAATCTTAAGAAGGTTTACCATTGTAATGAATTTTGAATTTTTACCATTTTGTAATTTATTGGTAGGAGATTGTAGACTATATTAAATTTAAAGATATAATAAAAATCTTTTAGGAATTCCCTCAGTATTCCACAAAATGTGTTAAAGTTGAACCTTAAAGAGTCATGGCTGTTTATGGAAAGGAGGCTGGAGGGAGTTTTCTGGGGTACAAAAAATGTTTTATATCTTACTCTGAGTAATGCTAATACAAATTTACACAAATACAAATTTATTAAGCTAAACACTTAAGATTTATGCAGTTTAATAAAAGAAACTACTGAAATATAGCAGAAAAAAAACAGAGAACAAACTAGTGGTTACCAGAGGGGAGAGGGAAGGAGCAAAATAAGGTAGGGAATCAAGAGGTTAAAAAGTAGTATGTATAACATAAATAAGTTACAAGGATATATTGTACTACACAGGAAACATGGCCAGTGTTTTATAATAACTAGAAATAGAATAACCTTCAAAAATTGTGAATCACTGAAACTTATATAACAATTGCACATCAACTGTACCTCAGTTTAAAAAAATTTCTGCACTTTTTGTAGAGTACAATGTAACTAAAACAAAGAGAAAAACCCCAAAACACTGTCAACATGCTTGAGTTAACTTCTCTTACGATACAGCTACCCAAATATAATTGGTAATCATTATGTTCACTTTATTTTACCTTGATAGGTTTTGATAAATCAAGAAATGTGACCATTTCAGAAGTGTAAATATCATGATGACGTTTTAAGTATGTGATACGAAAAAGTTAATGTTTGATATACTTTATTTCCCGGTTTAGGAGCTGTGACTAATGAGAATCAAAGGCCATGGATGAAGATGAACTTGAATTACAGCCACAAGAGCCAAACTCATTTTTTGATGGAATAGGTATATCTATTTCTTGGGTTGTTCCACTTTCCATCTGACAAATTTGGAGTTACCAAGAGGATGTATTGCTAGATCTGTATTGATTTATCCTTAGGTATCTTGTTTTCCTCTCCAAATCTCGTTGCCAACTCAGTCTTGTCAGTAATACCATCAGTATCAAAGTCTTGTTATCTTTATTCTAAATTTTTTCAGTTTACTAAGTCCTATTAGTTCTGACTTTGAAAGTGTTTCTTGTTTATTTCTGCTGTTACTGGTTTTCTTTTGTTGCTGTAATGCATTTCCACAAATTGAGGGACCTAAAATACATCAGTTTGTTACCTCACAGATTTGTAGGTCAGAAGTTCAGCTACAGTGTGGCTAAACTTGGTCCTTGTGTAGAGTTTCACAGAGTGTTGGCAGGGCTTCATTCTTTTCTGGAGCTAGCAATCCAAACTAGTATTGATTCTGATGGTATAAAGTTTTAAAGAATTTTGTGAATCTCCTTTCTGTGTCATTGGCATTTACCTTATTAGAAAAGAAATCCATCTACATATCCTTCCAAGATAATCCCACTTCTTTTTGACTTCTGCTGAGATGGTTGCAGGACAACGCCCTAAGCTCTTTAGATGCATCCTACTTTGATTAAGGTATCTGTGAGGCACACTGTTTACAGCCTTAGAAAGACATTGTATGACTGAATTCTCAGACCTTTTGCTTTGTCTGAGATTATAGAAGAGTTGTAGTCAGAAACTACTTTTCCTCTAAAAGGTTCTTTCCTGACAGCAAATCACCCCAATTTTAACTCCTTTTTTCTTTGTCATCTGTTGATGCTGAGAATTTCCCCAGTTGTTAAGTCCTGCTACATTTTATTTATTGGTTCTTCCACAATTTATCTTCTTTTCTTGAATTTACCATAAGCGGCAAGAACAAACCAGGTCACATCATCAACACTCTGCTGAAATCTCCTGAGCTAAATATCTGAGTTAACTGTTACAAGTTACGTTTTCCATATAACCTCAGGATACAATTTTGCTAAGCTACTTGTTGCAATGTAACAGGTTTTTCCTTCCTTCAGTTTTGAGTAACATGTTTCTCACTATCTTTTGAGCTTTTACTAACAGTGTCCTTAAAGTCTAGATTTGTATTAACTGTCTGTACATGGTGACTTAGGTATTCTGTAAATTCTTTAAAAATTTTTCTGCTTTGGTTGTTTCTTCCTTCTGAGTTCTCACTAGCATGAGTTGTTAACATCCATATTTCCATTACTGGACTATTCAAGGGAGTATCAAAACCATTACACATTTGTAGGTATTTGTACAGCAGCACTCCACTCTCTGGTATCAAAAATCTGTATTCATTTCTATTACTATTGCTCTGCCAAACATTAAACAAATGTAGCTGTATAACATAGTAAAATTCTTCATCTCATGGTTTCCATACATCAGAAGTCTGTCACCGCATAGCTATGCTATTTGGTTTGGACTTCATGCGGCTGAAATCAAGGTGTCAGCAGGGTGTTTGTTCCTTTCTGGAGCTTCTGGGGTGAAACTGATTCCAAGCTAATTCAGGTGGTTGGCTAAATTCACTTCCTTAACAGTTGTAGGGCTTAGGTGCCCATTTCCTTGCTGGCTGGCCTTTGCTCCTCACAGCTAGTGTTCCTTCACTTGCTTTTCATGTGCTCCCCATCCTGCCCCACCCAAAGCAATTGGGCATTGAATCTCTCTCATACTTAACGTTCTGCTTCAACTCTCTAATGCCAGCCTAAGAAATTTCTCTGCTTTAAGGGTTTATGTTTATCTAGTAAAATCACCCTATTTAAGGTTCATAACTTTAATTATATCTGAGAAGTATTTATGGCATTAGCCATAATGTGATGTATTCACAATTTCAGCCATTGTGGCATGGACATTTTGCAAAGAGGGTAGGGTGGACTAAATGGGCTGGGGTGGCTGTATACCACACTGCTCTTCATGCCGGTTCTCCCACTTAGCCCAGGCACTATTATCTCATTCTTAACTTATATTAAATTATTTACCTTGAAGTTAGTTTCTTTTTTTCACTACCTGTACCAGTAGAGTACTCATTCTAAAATAACACATGGATGATGTCATTTCTCTGTTCTTCGATGTCCAGGAGATAAAGTATAAACTTGAAATTCTCTGTTTTGATAGTGTCCTACTTATACAGCCCTGTTTCTCAAAAGGCTTTCTGAAAGGAGCCTTCTGCATCAGGCAGATGGAATCTTGCTTCATTCCTCCAACTGCTCAAGGAAAATTATATTCATGAAGTTTTAACAGTGGGAAAAAAAGTATTGACATTTACAGATGGTTCTAAGTACATAATATTGTAAAGTGATTTACACAGCTATTCTTATAAGTTAAAATTTTAAGAATTTTACTCATTGAATTTTATATGATCATATTGCCATATATTAAAG
The DNA here is from genome assembly GCF_964270905.1 of Leucopleurus acutus. Taxonomy (NCBI): domain Eukaryota; kingdom Metazoa; phylum Chordata; class Mammalia; order Artiodactyla; family Delphinidae; genus Leucopleurus; species Leucopleurus acutus. The sequence goes on from NC_139164.1 coordinate 9,566,436, forward strand.
CAACAGTAATTAATTTTACCAAGAAACATGAGGATTTTTAACATGCTTTCTAAATCCTGTGTGTGTGTGTGTGTGTGTGTGTTTCTTAAACAATTTGGGATAGTCTTGACTCGTGGTAATTTCTATTTGATAATGGTAAATACATCTTTGGACACTTGAACATATTGAAGTATAATTAATGTTCTTGAAAGAGAGACTGTAAGTTCCTTGGAGAAAAACACATAGGATTTACTAGCTTAAAGCCACAAGCCACAAGCAAGCCTGGGCATGGGTCAAGGGGTAGAATGAAGGGCTTTTTCATTTTAGCTCTATTTATTTAGACTATGTTGTTTGTCTGTCTATGAACAAGTCACTTAATTTACCAGGTCCTCCATTTTTACATGTCCTAATAATAATGAAACCTCTCATTACAGTTTTTCAGAACACTTCCCTTACATTGCCATTTGATCATTACAACACTCCTGTGAGGTATGCACGACAGATATTACTGTCCTCATTTTACTGATGAGGCAACCAAAATTCAGAGGTTAAATGACTTGCCCAAGGTTACAAAATGAATGTGTCTAAACTGTGCTCTGTGATTTAGACCTTTTAATCAGTGCTGTTGCCACTAAGTGCTTTCACAGGTATGTTTTTAAGATGCAGCTTAAAGTCATCTATTGCTTGATGTGAATTATTAGAGACATTGAAGACAAATTATTACTAAGCTTTATGTTGGAGTTTTATAGAAATTAAGACATTTTCTTGTTATTGTTTCTATGTGTAATGAAAGTGGGTATTAACTGGTTTAAAGACTCCCTGCAGCTTTTATTATTCCTTAGCCCTTGTTGATCATTTTTGTTTGTTGAAGAATCTGTTTGTTTCTCGGAGGGCCTGCTTATTGACACATAGGCATTGGGTTAGGCATCTGCTTAAATTCAGTTTCTCTGAGTCATGACCAGGGACACTAATCAGCCAAGTAGAATTGTAGTTAAGACTTCCATGATTGCTTTTTACTGGACCAAGAGCCAAGATACCAGATTTGTTTTCTTTTATTTTATCTTATGTTTTTGGTAAGGATATTTTACTTCTTTTCCCATTCATGGCATTCATTTAGTACATGTACTGTGCAAGCAACTGTGTGTGATCTTGGTGAAGTCATTTAATCTCAGGGGGCTCCAGTTGATTCACCCCTCCACCTTAACTACAGAATGGAGTGAGTAGGGTTTCTTATATTCTGAGGAAACTGCCTTGGAGATGGAGTGTACGGGCTTGGGAAGAGGCTAGATGGAGGCAAGATACCCTGGTGAACTCGGTCAGGCTGCACAGCAACTAACCTCAACCTCCACTGCTCCAGTGCAGCTGTACTTTATTTCATCTTCTCTATCCACAGAGATTCTTAACAAGTTGTCTTTCTTTCTCCTTAACTGTGTAGCATTCTATCTCACTTTTCACTGATGCCCAGCTCCTTTTATATGCCAAATTCAGAGGATAAATTTAGAGGATAATTTCTAAATTTCCAGTCATTAAAGAATAATGGTGGAATATTATACCAGAATAGGGTGAGACAATGAAATTTTTTAAAGGAAGGGAAGAAAAGAAATATATATGAATGATTAAAAGTAGAAAACTGTGTTGAATGAGTTGGGGGGGAAAAGAAAAGAAATGGAACAGACAGGAGGGAAAATGGTTCATTAGTTTTCTGAACTTGTGTTACTTAATTTCATAATTATGGCTTAAAATTTTATTTTGGTTGCCTGGTAACTTTAATGTTTGTTTGTTTTAATGAATATTTTTCTTTTGTGACTGCGCTGCATTTTTTGTTTTTCTAGTATTTCTTTACATGTTAATTGGTTAGCGTTGAATAAAACTGTGCTTGTGTTAAAATCTTTTGTTTCTTATATGAATCAGATAGATTCCCTCTTTATTCCTTAAAGCTATTTTAATGTTTGAGAAAGCCAAGGATATAGTCTGTTCTCCTGGTGGAAATTAAAGAACATTTACATCATTTAAGATAGCCATTCATGCCTACCTGAAATTTGTCATTTTAATTTTTGTTTTTTTAAGGAACTGATGCTACACACATGGATGGTGATCAAATTGTTGTGGAAGTTCAAGAAACGGTTTTTGTTTCAGATGTTGTGGATTCAGATATAACTGTACATAACTTTGTTCCTGATGACCCAGACTCAGTTGTAATCCAAGATGTTATTGAGGATGTTGTTATTGAGGATGTTCAGTGCTCAGATATCTTAGAAGAAGCAGATGTGTCTGAAAATGTCATCATTCCAGAGCAAGTGCTTATTACCTCAGATGTAACCGAAGAAGTTTCTTTAGCACATTGCACAGTCCCAGATGATGTTTTAGCTTCTGATATTACTTCAGCCTCAATGTCTATGCCAGAACACGTCTTGACAAGTGAATCCATACATGTGTCTGACATTGGACACGTTGAACACGTTCATGATAGTGTAGTTGAAGCAGAAATCATCACTGATCCTCTGACAACTGATGTAGTTTCAGAAGAAGTATTGGTAGCAGATTGTGCCTCTGAAGCAGTCATAGATGCCAACGGGATCCCTGTGGACCAGCAAGATGATGACAAAGGCAACTGTGAGGACTACCTAATGATTTCCTGTAAGTGTTGGGGTACAGTGATTGTCCAAGGTGTTTTTGAAGGCTGTCTTTCCTAACTTACATTAGGGTGATGTTTTCTTTTTTTTTTTTTATGGTACGCGGGTCTCTCACTGTTGCGGCCCCTCCCGCTGCGGAGCACAGGCTCCGGACGCGCAGGCCCAGCGGCCATGGCTCACGAGCCTAGCTGCTCCGCGGCATGTGGGATCCTCCCGGACCGGGGCGCGAGCCCGTGTCCCCTGCATCGGCAGGCGGACTTTCAACCACTGCGCCACCAGGGAAGCCCAGGGTGATGTTTTCTTGACTTAAATTTATATAATGTTAAGATAAATCTCATAAGCCTATTTGCAATATTGTTTTAGTGTGGTTCCTATAAGATAAGCTGTAATTAAGGAAAGTGAAATGATACAAAAGTAAAGAGTTATTTATTTCTACATAAGGTTGTAATAGAAAGATAAAGGCTGCAAAGAATAGGACTGAACTATATGAAATTGTGAAGGATGTAATTAGGCTGTTACTTCCCTTATTAGAATTACCACCAAAACTTGAAAGGGTTTCAGTTTGGAAAAAAATCTTCTCTTTATAAGTCACTCACTTTTGCACTTACTTTTTCCCACACCAATGTCTCTTTTCCCTTTGGAGTAATAATTGTATTTTTAAAAATAAATTCACTTTTGCATTTGGAATTATATTAGTATAACACCTTGAAATAAAGTAGTCATGTACAAGAGCGTAAACAACTAATTTATGTAGATTTTAGATTGATTAGAAATTTAATATCATTGTTTTACATTCTGCTCACTACTCCTTATGGAATGCTGGCTTTCTTCATTGAGCGTACTTTTTTTAATCACCCAGCACATAATTAGACATAGTTTTGCTTATAGCACATATCATAGTCATAATAATTGTTAGTAGAATGCCTCGATAGGTGTCTGATCTTTCTGACTCTGGCTTTTAAATATATTCCTTACATTAATGGGGTTTCACTTTGTTGGCTAGTTCCATTATCTAGCTGTTGATTTAAACAACTTGGTTATCTTAAATTAGCAGCTCATAGAGATAGGGTCTTTAAAATCAAGTTTTAGTGTACAGGTGGAGTTCAGACTGTTCCCACTGACTCTGAATATAAGTCTTTTTCCTTTGTGTCTTTGAGCATAGCACAGTAAAATTTACTGCACACATTTTGGGGGCAGAGATAGTAGGCATTTATATGTCTCCAGTGTGATCAGGTATATCATCGTGGCCCAGCTTTATGATAATGATAATTTTCTACATTCTACAGCCTCCACTGCTCCAGTGCAACAGCACTTTTTTCATCTTCTCTATCCACAGAGATTCTTAACAAGTTTTCTTTCTATTTAACTGTGTGGCATTCTATCTCGCTTTTCAGTGATGTACTGTTTGAATTTTATACCACATACGTGGATTACTCTTTTAATAAAAGTAAACTAATTGGCAAAAAAAAAAGCCACTGTGAAAGCAACAATAAGAATAAAAATAAATAATTTATTATCAGGAATCTTTTGATCAGGCTTTAGAATATTGCAAAAGTGAAATGGCAAAAAAAATAGAATTAAACATGATTATGGAGAAAATTGATAGACACAGGAGACAGAAACAAGGAGATAAAACCCAAATACGGAAAAATTCAGTGAACTTTTTAAATACTTAAAAGACAGTAAACCTTGAAAACTAGACAGAATTGGCTCATCACATACAAATGATCTTTCCTCAAAAAGAGTAATGGTGGTTTTCTCATTAGTAAACATGGAGGCTAGAAGGCAATGGGATAATACAGTCAATATGTTGAAGGGACAGAGACGGTCACCCAAGAATTCTATATCTAGCTAAAGTTTTAAAAATGAAGGAGAAATTCACCTTCCCATATGAACAAAAAAACCTGCAGTAATCAAGACTGATCAGTATTAGTATAAGGATAGACATATAAATCAATGGAAGAGAATTGACAGTGCAGACATAAACCCATACATCTCTGGCCATTGATTGATACACTGATTTTTCACAAAGGTTTCAAGATAGTTCAATGGGGGGACTCCCTTGGGGATCCATTGGTTAGGACTCTGCACTCTTACTGCCAAGGGCCAGGGTTTGATCCTTGGTTGGGGAACTAAGATCCCACAAGCTGCGTGGTGAGGCCGAAAAAAAAAAAAAAGTTCAATGGGGAGGAAAAATAGTCTCTTCAACAAATGATACTGGGATCTCAGAATTGGAGAAAATATTTGTAAAGCCTGTATGTAACGGTCTAAGAATCAAGGATATTAACCTTTTACAACTCAGTAATAAAAAGACAGATAACGTGATTTTAAAAATGGGCAGAGAACTTGAGTAGACATTTCTTCAAAGGAAAAAGCGTAAGTATATAAAGGATGTTCAACATTGTTAGTCATGAGGGGAATACAAATCAAAACCAGAGTGAGATACCACTACAGACATTCAGATTGGTATTTTAAGAAATGGAAAGTAAGAAGTATTGGCACGAATTGGGAGATTTTGCATCTCATAAATTGCTGGTGGGAAAGAAAACGGTGTAGCCACTTCAGAAAAATTTGGCAATTCCTCAGAAAGTTAAACATGAAATTACCGTATGACACAGCTATTCTACTGCTAAGCATATACCCGGGAAATTTTAAAACATGTCCACACAATAGTTTTGATACAGATGTTTATAGCAGCATTTTTAATGCTAGTAGCCAAAACATGTAAACAACCCTAATGTTCATTAGTAGGTGAATTGACTTTAAAAATGTGGTATCACCATTCATTGGAATTTTATTTGGCCATAAAAATAAGAGAAGCATTGATACAGTCCAAATCATGGATGAACTTAGAAAGTTCAAGAAATAAGTATATGAAATGTCTAGAATAGGTATATCTATAAGGACAAAAAGTAAATTAGTGATCGCCTAATCTAATTGTGAGATAGTTGAAGATGGGTTGGTAAAAGAGTACAAAGGTTATCTTTTGAGGGCGATAGAAATATTCTGGAATTAGATGGCGATGATAATTGCACGACTGTGAATTTATTAAACACCACTGAATTGTGCACTCTACTCACTATAAAAGGGTGACTGTCATGGTATATAAATTTTATCTCAATATTAAAAAAGAATCATTGAAATCATATGAGGCAATACATTGTAAAAAGAAATTAACAGAATGATAAAACCGTCAAGTTGTAATAGTAGTTACGTTAGTGAACTTTTAGAGGATAAACCACAAAATACTCAATACCATATGATAATCCAACAGGGTCTAAAAATTCTGAGGAAACTATAGTTTAAAAATTTTATACCCAGCCAACTTGTTCTTCAAAACAAAATGACAGATAAGTCATTCTCAGGTACCCAAGATTTCACAGACATTAGGACTCATGAGTGGTGGGGGTTTGCTATTCAGTAATTAATAGAACAATTAAATGAAATACATCAGTAGAAATATCTCAGGAATGGAGGGAAAAACTGGTGTTAATTTAAAACTGGAGTTTGGCGTTAGCAGATGCAAACCGTTATATACAGAATGCATAAACAACAAGGTCCTACTGTGTGTGTAGAACAGGGAACTATATTCAATATCCTATAATAAACCATAAAAGAAAAGAATATAAAAATTATGTGTGTAACTGAATCACTTTGCTGAACAGCAGAAATTGACACAATGTTGTAAATCAACTGTACTTCAGTAAAGTAAAAAATAAAAGTAGACTAAACAAATGTATATTTTAAGATCATGCAACAAAGTAATTATGTACAAAGTATTAACTATAAAGTATTTCGGATGGCATGATGTATAAGTGTGTTAATTTCTATCTCTCATCACAGATGACAGTAGATAACTGTCCTTAAAATACGATAACCATCTAATAACTATAATACTTTTCCAAGAGGGGTGTTTTAAAATCTACATTTATTGGGCTAATAGACATTTACTTGAAGACCATCACTTATACATTTAGCAAATGGATGTTGAATAGTTACGATGTGCCAGGCAATGTTGTAGGCTCTTGGGATTAGTGAATAAAATGAATGGAAGTTCCTTCCCCTCACAGGGAATGCCTTCTAGCAGAAGTGTACAGGCATAAAATTAATAAGTGAATTACGTGTGTATTAGAAAGTGCTTTGAAAAAGTTAAAATAGCCCAATAAAGAAGATAGTGAGTTGTTATGCTCAGGATGCCTAGAGAAGATGACATTTTATGAAAGACTTCATTTGAGTTTTCTGGTAGACATCAAAAAGGAAATGGATGTGCTAAACTGAGTTCAGGAGATAGTTCTGGGTTAATGATATAGATTGATATAGATTGAGAATTCTTAGTGTATAGATGAAATTTAAACCGTAAGGGTGAGATCACCAAAAGAGGGATTGGTTATGTATAAAGGAAAGAAGGCCAGGAATGAAAAGGCGTGAGGTTTTTAAGAGGCAGGGGAAAAGGAGCAGCTGTGACAGAAGAATCAAGAGTGTAGGTCAAAGAAGTCAAGAAGGAAAGTCAGTCACAGAGGAGAGTGAACATCTGTGTCAGATGCTAGTGCAAGTCAAATGAGTGCTGAGAATTGGTCATGAGTGACTTTAGTGAACAGTTTTGGTGAAGTTTGGCAGAGGCCTAAGTGAAGTGAGTTCAGAGAATGTGGAATGAGAATTGGAGAAATGAAACTTGCAGAAGTGGGATCAAGATAAGGTGGTTTTATCATTGTTGCTGTTTTACAGAGAGAAAGCTTAGTTGTTTGCTGAAAGGAATGTTCCTGTAGAAAATGATGGATAAATTGATGTAAAAGATAATTGTTGAACAGTACAGAGAAAATATAAATTAGTGCTCAAGTCAGAGGGATTGCTTTTAAATAGGAGGAGTACAAATAGTTTATGGTAACATACAGTAAAAATAGAATTTATGGATTTAGTTGTTGTCAAGCGGGTAGAGCCAAATTTAGTGGATTTTTTTTAATGTTGTTTCACTTGTTCTTAGGGAAATAGGAAGTAAAATCAATTGGTAGGTAGTGTTGGAGTTTTGAGGAAAAAATGTGAAATATAATCCATTCACAACAGTTTATGGTCATGTATTTGAAAATGAAACCATAAGAATTATGTGATTTTTAAAAAAAATCCAGATGTAGCTGCATAGATAATAGGTGCAAAGACAAAAGTTACATTCAGCAGGGGTGTGATTCTGCAAATCAAATGGTCAGATGAAGTGAGAGAGGGCCATAGGAATTGGGAGAATATTCAAGGGACTAGAATGGTGAACGTGAAATTAAATTGGCTTTATTGTTGAATTTGTTGTTTAAAAATAACGTTATAGGGCTTCCCTGGTGGCGCAGCGGTTGAGAGTCCGCCTGCCGATGCAGGGGACGCGGGTTTGTGCCCCGGTCGGGGAAGATCCCACATGCCGCGGAGCGGCTAGGCCCGTGAGCCATGGCCACTGAGCCTGTGCGTCCAGAGCCTGTGCTCCGCAATGGGAGAGGCCACAACAGTGAGAGGCTCGCGGACCGCAAAAAAATAAATAACGTTATAATTTTCATTTAAAACATTTGTGATCATTCTTCCATTCTTTTACATGTATACATGCATAGAGAAGTATCTGAACAGTATTCTTGTAACTATTGATAGTTTTAGGTGATGGGGTTAGAGCCTAGAATTTTGACCACTAAGTCCCCAGGGAACTCCCTTTATTGCATATTTTTAAAAACGTAGAAGCAACTAGAAGGATCTTTTACAGCTGCAGGTGAATATGTGACATTTTGCAATTCCAAAATTATTAGATTTTACAGTCCTCAAGAGTTTTATGGTTACCTACAGATTAACATTTATAAAAACATCTAGTGTGAATTTGTAAACACAGGACATTAGGTTTTTCAGTACCTGTTTAAAATGACTTTTTATAAACTTGCCAAAAGAGGGCAACTTCATCTACAAAGTTCTTAGAGGTTAGTTCTCCAAAGAATTATACATTTATTTTGGATTGTCCTGCCTGGTTTGCTGAGATCTCCAGCCCCTATCTCAGTTTGACATTCCAAAGTCACCTTTAAGAACATAATTTTAATTGTCAGTCAGCTGGATATGTCATTAAAAAAACCGCTAGGGCTTCCCTGGTGGCGCAGTGGTTGAGAGTCCGCCTGCTGATGCAGGGGACACGGGTTCGTGCCCCGGTCTGGGAAGATCCCACATGCCGCGGAGCAGCTGGTCCCATGAGCCATGGCCGCTGAGCCTGCGCGTCCGGAGCCTGTGCTCCGCAACGGGTGATGCCACAACGGTGAGAGGCCCTCGTATCGCAAAACAAACAAACAAACAAAAAAAACGCTATTACACGTCAGACCAGAATTAAGGATATAATGCCTATTTTTTCCTCACGAACTGTATTTATTAAATATTGTAAAGATATTTTAGTTAAATTCAGGGTTTAGGGAAGGGGAGTGTGTGTGTTATTTGTTTATAATTGCCAAGAGTTTAACAAGCTGGGATTTTTGACCCTTGATATCATTAGGTTCATCCTGTACCAGCTCATTCTCCCTCACTTCTCAAGTTCTTAACCCAGTCTACCTTTCTCTTACTTTTAAACCAGAGTCCTTTGCCTCCTCTTGTGTATATCTGGTTGAAACCACCAGTCAGGACTTTTTTTCTTGTTTTCTGCATTTCTAGCTCCTGTCCCCCCAAAACAGGCTAGCTACATTGCTATTGCTGTTTGCTTCTGGGTATCAAAAATAATAGTGTTTACCCTCCTGTATAAGGAAACTGCCTTCATTTTTGCTCCTAGTTTCGTCTTCTCCCTTTCCTTCTGAGGTCTTGATCCAGCAGATTCACCATGCCCTCTTAATTCCAGCCTCTCACTTTCTTTATTACCTATAGACTTTGAGCAGGCTTAAGTATTTTTATCAAACAGTAATCTCCTTGATCCTGCAACCCATTCTGATTACTGCTTCTTTATTCTCCTTTTTTATACTAAACTTAAAGAAATTTACATCCTATATAGAATTCTCCACCCACTTTTGTCTGACCCCATATAGCATTCACTAAAACACTTTTCATCGAGAATATCAGTGACCTCTGGGTTACTATAAACCAGTGTAGATGTTCCTCCTTGACTTCGTATGTGTGTTGTGTTATTCTGTGTGCCATAGTAGGGTTTGCACATTGGTAAAAATATTTCAGGATGCTGTTTGAAAGCAGTTTTATGTTAAGTAATTTATTGGGGATGGGGATGGTCTTGATTTGTAATAAGAAACTAAAGTGTTGTATTTTCACTTGGGAGATACTTAATTTATCTGAATATTCTACGTAAGAATATTCTATAATTCTATGTAAGAATTTGATTAGACAAATGAAATTTTTAGATCTTATAGAGAACATGATGGGGAATTTGGAGAAGTTATTTTAAAGATATCAAAAGCTGAATTCTGTCTTTCTAAGCCAGTGTTAGGAATTTAAGACATAAAATTACATAGTGGTCAAAACTATCACCATGGCCTTATTTGAGTTGTGCTTGAGTCATGAACTTACTCATCTGATCGCTACTCATGGAAAAACCACCTTTTGTTAATTATACCGTTTATGGATTTTTCAAAAAAATCACCTTAAATCTCATAGAATTCTTAAAATACCTAAAAGTTGATGAATGTTAGCTATGAGTCACATGGATTAGGTTTTGTATTCTGGCTTAGGTCATTACCTGTGTGATCTCAGATAAATCATTCAACTTTCATTAACATAGGTTTCCTGTCCTTTAAAATTTTGGCAGTACTTTAAAACCTCCCTCCTTAAGTATTTAGTTACTAGGTAGGTAATCTCTTAAATGGTAGCTATATCACATTTTAAAATAATCAAATCATCTGTTCATCATCTGTTTTCCTACTAGAATACAAACTTCTTGAGTCCATGACTTTTTCGTATTTTATTTGTATCTCTGGTATCTAGCCCAAAGTCGCACTTATAGTTGTGATTCATTGTTGAATTGAATAAAATATAATCGTTCAACGAAAAGGATAATGAAATACGTCTAGCAGAGGAGCACCAGAAGCAAAAAGGAAATGAAAAGGCTTGATGGCAGTATTGAAGACAAGCTAAATTGAAGTCTTCTCTGGACTTTGGTTCTGCTTCTCTCTGCTTGGTCTTCAGCTCTGCCAAACAGACCACTTGTTGTGTCTAGAGCAGAGAGAACATTCCTTCAATCTTTCTCTAATGCACACAGCGTCAGTGATGAGTTGAATAGTACTAAGTTTTTATCAGTCTTTGCCAAACTTTCTTTTGTGCCAGAGATAGCAGTGCACGAAAGGATATATTATTTGGGAATTATATTTTTGGTATTATTACAATTCAGAATATGTTTCTTTGAGACATTGTTTTTTTTTACTTTTGTTAATTTTCCAAATCCTAAACATAATACTGTACAAATTTTTTTTCTTCTGTTATGAAGTTTAAAATATGAAATGTTTGTTCTGTATTCCCTGAATCTCTACTATTGGGAACCATGAGAGCCTCTATTGTTAAATAAGGATTTTGGGGTTTTTTTCCCCAAAAATGTAAAACACCGTACCTTCATTAAGGTCTATAAGAGTATGTTTAAGTATAGATTTGCTGCATTTGTAAGCAATGACCCAGAATGATTACTTTTATGAACTCAAGTATCTGTGTGTTTGTTATGTGCACGTATATATACCATGTCTGTAAGTATGTGGTTTTACATGAAACAGTTTGATGTTTACATTGACCATTGTAATATACGTTTTTGAAAATCATACTTCGTTTTTTTTTTTTTAATTCAATTCTAATAGAAACATAAGATCAAACAGTATTCAGGAGTAGTGAACATGAGATAACACCGATAAAGCATTTATATTAAATTTAGTGCTTGCTGATTTTACTACTAGGACATTTCCCACAAGATTTTCGAAAATATAATACTGCTTTTACCTTATGCATATAACTATATCCAAAGGTAAGGTATATCATTTCATTACTTTTGTTAGTTTCCTAGGTTACCAGCAGTTTAAGTAAAATAATTTTTACCTTTATATCTCATCTGCTTTTAGAAAATTTTCAAAATGTATTCATTGAATCTTCTGCTTTCTGGGTAGAATCATCCAGTTTTACATGAGTCAGGTTAGAGATTATGTTTGTAAAAAAGGAGTTTTGAAAATGGTAATATTTTATTTAAGCATCTATTACTATGTAATGTGTTTCCTGCCTTTTTAGTGGATGATGCTGGCAAAATAGAACACGACGGTTCCTCTGGAATGACCATGGATGCAGAGTCGGAAATGGATCCTTGTAAAGTGGATGGCACTTGCCCTGAAGTCATCAAGGTGTACATTTTTAAAGCTGACCCTGGAGAGGATGACTTAGGTAAGAGGAAACCTTCAGCATATTATACATCCTGATCAAACACTTCAGCCTAATTACTTTTTGGTGGTTTAGACTGAGAATGTTGTAATCTTTTCTGAAGATAACTTTTAGGAGGGTTCCAATATAACAGTAGAAAAGTATGTAAAATGTAGTAAGTGAAACAGGTGGAAATGAAGTCTTCACATAAATTCTTGGAGCCTTCATCTTCTCTGATAGGTGGCACTGTAGACATTGTGGAGAGTGAGCCTGAGAATGATCGTGGAGTTGAACTACTTGATCAGAATAGCAGTATTCGTGTGCCAAGGGAAAAGATGGTTTACATGACTGTTAACGACTCTCAGCAAGATGAAGATTTAAGTAAGTAGGTGGCCTTTTTGTGGGAGAGAATTTTATGTTTCTATAGGCTTTAAATTTTTTAAAGCACCAGTATTTGAAGAAAATAAGCAGCACTAAGAAGACATTATTGTACTGCTGTATTCCAAAGAAGAATATCAGTGACTCTTGATGTATGCTCAGGATGTCATTTTGTAAGCAAATTATGGTGAAAGCCAAGAAAGTGATGATTCATTGAATAAATATTTATAGTGTATTTACTATGGGAAAGTAATATTCTAGGTATGTAACATTTGAACCTCCTTTCTGTTTAATAACAAAATTGAAATAAAAATATCTTCCCTGTCTGATCTGTAAACTTGGTCACAAAAGTGCTTCTGTTGATTTTCTACTCAGATGTTGCAGAAATTGCAGACGAAGTTTATATGGAAGTGATTGTAGGAGAGGAGGATGCTGCTGTTGCAGCAGCAGCCGCTGCTGCAGTGCATGAACAGCAAATGGATAACAATGAAATCAAAACATTCATGCCAATAGCATGGGCAGCAGCTTATGGTATGTCATGTTGCAGCTTGAAGGATTGCATGGTTCTTGAACATGAATTTATTATTGAAAAACATGTTTCTAGGGTCTTAAGTTTCAGCAATATGACGTACCAGTGTAGTGATTTAAGTAAAAACAGGAAGATGATATAGTCTACCTTTTGCCTTTGCCTTTACCTTTAACAGGAATTTTTTTCGTGCCTATATTTAAGAAGTATGTAGACTTTCAAGCTCAAATTTTTTAATCTTTAGTATATGTGGCTCATGACCTTTGAGTGAGAACGAGAGAATTCATGGGGGAAAATGATGCTATATTTGGAAGCTAGGCATTTCCTACAGTCTTGTATATAAGTAAGCCCAGTAAAGCCTAGTACCTAGAAAGGGAATTTCTGTCATTCATGAGTATCATGGCTTTTCATTGTTGTAGTTTATAAAGAATCCTTAATTCTTTATAATTTATAATACTGTATAATTTTGTTTTTTAATGCATATTGTTAGGTAATAATTCTGATGGAATTGAAAACCGGAATGGTACTGCAAGTGCCCTCTTGCACATAGATGAGTCTGCTGGACTTGGCAGACTGGCTAAACAAAAACCAAAGAAAAGGAGAAGACCTGATTCCAGGCAGTACCAAACAGGTGAGGGCACACGAGTTCCACAGTGCAGCGTGCTCTGCAAGCTCTCAGTTGAAACTAGTATGTATCCCCAGAGGTGTTATGATGGCATTTTAGCTGCTAGAATACAGTAGCTTTTGTGTATTGAATTTGAAAATATAATTTTAAGAATTCACTGATATTCATGAATGATTTCCTTGGATAAAAAATAGATTTTGGATCAGAACCTATTTCAGGAAAAATAAAAATATCAGGTTATTTTAGTGGAAATGCAAAAAAAGATTACTAAAATATTATGTCAGTTAACTTTAAATGAAAAAACTGAAAAAATTCTAGGGACTTCCCTGGCAGTCCAGTGGTTAAGACTCCTCACTCCCAGTGCAGGGCACAAGGGTTCGACCCCTGGTCGGGGAACTAAGATCTCACATGCTGCATGGCTTGGCCAAAAAAAAGGGATCTGTTTCTGTCAGCATGAGGCATCATTCAGAGAGGAGCAGGACAGATACGTCAGTTGTTCATTCATATATTCCTTTTTTGTATATCTTGTATAATGATTTGCATATTAGATTTTTTTATAGGTCTGGTTGAACTTTAAGTTAATGTCAGTTTGGCTTGACATAATAAAAGCTGAAATGTTGAGCTTTATGAATGATTTTCTCTAGATATCTAAATTTATATGGCTTTAAATTGCTACTTTATATATTTTAAACTAGGAATAAGATTGGTACAGTCATAATGAGGTTTCTGGACCAGGTTCTCTTTATTACTAGGTTTCTATATCTTTTGTTGAAAAACAATAAAAGGTATGTTAAAGTAATATAGGTACTTATAAACAGTGTTCAGAACACACACTTTAAATGCTTGAAGAGACCAAAACAGAACTTGGATTGATCACTCATGCTCCTTTCTTTTCCTTTCTTAGCAATAATTATTGGCCCTGATGGACATCCCTTGACTGTCTATCCTTGTATGATTTGTGGGAAAAAGTTTAAGTCGAGAGGGTTTTTGAAAAGGCACATGAAAAACCACCCTGAACACCTCACCAAGAAGAAGTACCACTGTACTGACTGTGATTACACTACCAACAAGAAGATAAGTTTTCACAACCACCTGGAGAGCCACAAGCTGACCAGCAAGGCGGAGAAGGCCATTGAATGCGATGAGTGTGGGAAGCATTTCTCTCACGCTGGGGCTTTGTTTACTCACAAAATGGTGCATAAGGAAAAAGGAGCTAACAAAATGCACAAGTGTAAATTCTGTGAATACGAGACAGCTGAACAAGGGTTATTGAATCGCCACCTTTTGGCAGTACACAGCAAGAACTTTCCTCATATATGTGTGGAGTGTGGTAAAGGTTTTCGTCACCCGTCAGAGCTCAAAAAGCACATGCGAATCCATACTGGGGAGAAGCCGTACCAATGCCAGTACTGTGAATATAGGTCTGCAGACTCTTCTAATTTGAAAACTCATGTAAAAACTAAGCATAGTAAAGAGATGCCATTCAAGTGTGACAGTTGTCTTCTGACTTTCTCAGATACCAAAGAGGTGCAGCAACATGCTCTTATCCACCAAGAAAGCAAAACTCACCAGTGTTTGCATTGTGACCACAAGAGTTCGAACTCAAGTGATTTGAAACGACATGTAATTTCAGTTCACACAAAGGACTATCCCCATAAGTGTGATATGTGTGATAAAGGCTTTCATAGGCCTTCAGAACTGAAGAAACATGTGGCTGCCCACAAGGGTAAAAAAATGCACCAGTGTAGACATTGTGACTTTAAGATTGCAGATCCATTCGTTCTGAGTCGCCATATCCTCTCAGTTCACACAAAAGATCTTCCATTTAGGTGTAAGAGATGTAGAAAGGGATTTAGGCAACAGAATGAGCTTAAAAAGCATATGAAGACGCACAGTGGTAGAAAAGTATATCAGTGTGAGTACTGTGAGTATAGCACTACAGATGCCTCAGGCTTTAAACGGCACGTTATCTCCATTCATACGAAAGACTATCCCCACCGTTGTGAGTACTGCAAGAAAGGGTTCCGAAGACCTTCAGAAAAGAACCAGCACATAATGCGACATCATAAAGAAGTTGGCCTGCCCTAACAATACTTTCACAGACTTCTGTAGAGATGTTGGCTTTTAAAAGCCAATTTTAAAGTCGATCAGTTTTGTTCACATACAGTACTGTACATTGATTTATACTGTGTACAGATAGGATTATTCCTTCTCGTTACCTTTACATTTTATTCAGTAGTGTTCTGAATCCTATTTAGTTTGTTTAATGAGGAAAAGTAGCAACAAACAAGTTGCTTTCAATAAAATAATCCCTGATTCTGTATTGAATTTTTCCATCTTAGAAGTTTTAACTATTTAAGTATTTACTTTATTCACCTTGATGGTACTCTTCTAAGACCATTAAAGATAAAAACATGATTTAGTAACTCTAAAAGTAATCATTTTGACTCGTTTTTCCCCCACAAATTCTTTGCATTAAATAGAAACATCTGGAATATAAATGGGAGATTTTACTGTCAGTTCTAATTATAACATGAGTCATTTACTTGTCTAGCTTAACATTTTCAAATCACATGACCGTGAAACTTTGCATTTGAGCCTCAACATTGAATATAGTATATTGGCTAAGTTTGTGCTTAGTTTTCATTCTGTTTAACAGGCAAAATATGCTTCTTTTTACTTTCTTTGTAGTGTTTACATTTTTTGCCAGCATAGCACACTTTTAGAAGTGGTATTGAAAGGTTTTGCTTTTTCCTGTTTTTCATTCTTCTGTCTGTACTCCTTTGTTTTAGAATAGTTATGTTCTGTAAATGAGACTTATTGTGAACTAAGTTTTGGAATTTTTTAGAGAGAAATGTGGCTCATATGATTTTGCAAGGTACCCTAAATTTTATATGTGCCTGTATGTTGCTTATTTTACATACTTAAACACACAATCCCAAATTCTAAGTCTATGATGAAAAGTATTAAATGTACAATGAACTGAAAGATCCACAGATGTATGAAGGAGCATTTTTGCCAACTTTTTATTCAGAAGGATCAAAATTTAGCTGAAGAATTAGGAAAAACATAAGGACACTAATATTTTTATAAAGTGAAGTATTATCTTGTAAAAATCTTTGGTAATTGGAAAAGAGAAGTTAATGGTATTTCTAGATAGAATGCTTTCATACAGGTTTATCTTCATACCTTAAAAATTTCTGAAAACCTAATGAGTACCAGTAGATATTAATCTCTCTGTTCAGACCGAGAAGCCTGTAAAGAACCTGTCTTCTCACAAAATAAGGCAGAGAGTAAGGAAGCGGTGGCTGTATATACTAGAGAATGTGTGCAAATTAAACTTGACAAGCTCAGCCTGCGTTTTTATTTCTTAGGCAGTTAGCAAACTTGAAAAATATTTAATACTCAAGTTGCCTTTTATTAGAAGACAGAAGTTGTATTTAAAGTACATAATAAAATGTAAGGCTTTATTTGAAATATAAATTCTTTCACAGTTTTGTTTTTTATTTGAGAGTTGAAATATTTTAAGCAGTTAGTGAGTCATAAACATAGATATAAAATGAATTCAGTTAATTAGAATTTGGTTGTGTTAATACAAATTTTGGAGAAAAGGAAACACGTTTTAGGTTGCTCAAATTAGCTATTGGCACATATATACTGGCACACTGTGGGAGATTAGAAATTTTTCTTCCCTTGTGGTAGGTACCTTACAACTTCATTATGGTGCTTTCTTCTACTCCTGTAGAGGTTTTACCTTTCTCTGTGCCATTCATATTCAGAAGTTATATTAATACAGTTAGAAATCTAAGCATTTGGGGTTTTTCACAGCCACTCAAGGCTAGATTAATTTAATCTCGTTCTAAATCAAGTGATTTAGGTATATAGGAATTTAAACCTAATGCCAGCCACAGCCACAAGATGGATTTTGGAACCTCTGCCTTCTTGGCCCTCATATATGTCCCCATCTGTTTTATTGTCCATCTGTTGACCTGTTCTGGAAAACTCTTATTTTTGTATGTGAGTATCTTTTAAATCTCCCTCAAATTTGTTATTCCCTGAAGTAACATAAAAGGAAACGTTTAATGAAAGTTTACATTTAAGAATTTTAAAACATTCTGTAAAATTAATATAGATAAATAATTAATTTTATTTTAAAAATACACTGAAAGATAAAGAACAACACTTTACATCATATTTCTCACATTCTGGAGTCATAAACAGTTGTTTTGTTTTTAAGCGCAATATTGAGACCTTTAAAAGGTATTAAGGATTTGGTCAAGTTAATATAAAACATTTGCCTTTATAAAGAAAAAATGAAATTGTACTTACTGTTATGTACTGATATTAATTGAGGTTGTTTTAATTCTTAAAACAATTTGATTAGCAAAGCTAAAAAAGTATATGTTTCAGTTTAGTGTTTAAAGAGGTACCAATTTTTAGAAGAACATAAGTTATTGTTTTGTTGAAATAACCTGTCAGATATTGTATGTTCCCTCCTTTGTACACATTGTAAAA
The DNA here is from genome assembly GCF_964270905.1 of Leucopleurus acutus. Lineage (NCBI taxonomy): Eukaryota > Metazoa > Chordata > Mammalia > Artiodactyla > Delphinidae > Leucopleurus > Leucopleurus acutus. The sequence goes on from NC_139164.1 coordinate 9,584,419, forward strand.
TACTTAAAGTAAAATACTTAATAAGAAATTCATATAGAAGAATGTGACACTATTGTAAATGTGTACTTGAGAGTAACATGCAAAAATAAAAATCAGACTATTTTCCTGATAATCAGTGTTTAGTCTATTTGATACTAGTACAAAGTTAACACTTTCCTGAGAAAAAAAAAGTGCAGCTTTCTTAAATCTAGTAAACATAATACAGTGGACTATTTTTGTTTCCCCATTTCTTAATTCATTCTGTATAGAAGTGGAATGAATGCAAAATGTTTAATTGTGCTTCATTTTTTTGACTTGGTTGGAAATGTTCATCCTGTGAGTTAGCACGTAATATTTTAGAGTAGTTAAGAGCTAATTGGGGGCTTCCCTGGTGGCGCAGTGGTTGAGAGTCCACCTGCCGATGCAGGGAAACGGGTTCGTGCCCCGGTCCGGGAAGATCCCACATGCTACGGAGCGGCTGGGCCCATGAGCCATGGCCACTGAGCCTGCGCGTCCAGATCCCGTGCTCCGCAACGGGGGAGGCCACAACAGCAAGAGGAAAAAAAAAAAAAAAAGCTAATTGGTAAGTCCTTTTGATTAGCATGTCCTTGAAATACACTTTTTTCTTTTATCTTTACAAAACATTTGTCGTTTTCCATCTGCAACTACTTCTGAGATAAATGTCCCATGTATAAAGTGGTTGTTTTAGACCACGTAAAGTTCATTTCAGTATAAGACCACAGCAATCAATGATGGTTATTACTGTTTTCATAGCAAAAGACTCTGTCCTTGAGTTACCCTTTTGTGCCCAGTTTGGAGGTCTGTTACAGACACTAACATACTGTAGAACAGGTTATTGTCATAGTAAAAATTAGATAAAAGTTATCAGGAGTTGTCTTAACCATTCAGTATTTCTCACAGTTCCAGAGGCCGGGAAGTCCAAGGTCAAGGCACTAACTTATTCAGTGGGTGGTAAGTGCCACTTTTCTAGTTCATAGACTGCCAGCTTCTGGTTGTGTCTTCACATGGTGGAAGGAGTGAGGGAGGGAATAGTGAGGCACTGTTCCCACTTGTGAGGGCTCTACCCCCATGACCTAATCACCTCCTAAAGACTCCACCTCGTAATACCATGACATTGGGATTCGATGGCACATAAAAACATAATTTTAGGGAGTCAAAAGCATTTAGTCAATAGGAGTTAAAAAGATTGAGATATTCAGATTTTTATTGAGAAAACTGATGTAACATAAAAGTCACTGTCTAAAAGGGTAAAATTAGTGGCCTTTAAACATTGACAGTGTTGTGTTACAATCACCTTTATTTAGTTCCAAAAATCTTAGATTTTTAAAGATAAAGATTCTGCACTTCTTCAACTGTATAGGAATATGTGTTTGCCTAATAGTTCAAACAGTAAATAATAAAAGTTTGAGTTAAATATTAAGAGAATATGGTGAATGTCACTCTGACTAGTCATAAGTCAGACAAGACAACTGCAACTCAACTGAATAACTCATTTATAATAGAATGCCTTATAAATAACACCTAACCAAGTCTGTGATACCCCCTACTCAGATCATTTATACCCCTGTTCTCTGGAATCTTCGTTTCACTGATTTCCTTTATTTCCCACAAATGGTAGGTTATATAAGGAAAAGCATGACCAGTCAGTATCTTAAGGATGTGCTATTTCAGAATAGTGGGTTTTGAACTTTGGGCCAAGGATGTCTAGTATCAGCATTACTTGGAAACGTGTTTGAAATACAGATTTTTGGGTGCACTATATACGCACTACATCAGAAACTGCATAGGACCTAGCAACCTATTTTGTTCTTGTAAAAATACACGTAACAAAATTTAACATCTTTAAGTATACACTTCAGTAGTGCTTAAGATTTACTCATATTTTGTTGAGGATTTTTTCATCAATATTCATCAGGAATATTGGTCTGTAGTTTTCTTATAACGCCTTTTTCTGGATTTGGTATCAGATAATGTCATTTCGTAGAATGAGTTTGGAAGTATTCTGTATTTGGGGAATATTTTTACTATTATTGGTGTTAATTCTTACAGGTGTACAGTTTAAGCGATTCACAATTTTTAAACGTTATACTCCATTTATAGTTAATAAAATATTGGCTGTATTCCTTGTGTTATACAATATATCCTTGTAGCTTATTTTATACATAATAGTTTATACCTTCTAAACCCCTACCCCTATCATGCCCTTCCCCCCTTCCCTCTCCCCACTGGTAACCACTAATTTTTTTCTCTGTATCTGTGAGAGTGCTTTGTTGTTATATTCACTTGTTTATTGTATTTATTTTATTTCTTCTTAAGTTCTGGTAATTTATGCATTTCCAGGAATTTCTCCATTTCATCTAGGTTGTCTAAATTGCTGGTGTTGAATTTTTGATAATATTAATGTATTTTAACTTCTTTTTTTCTGTGTAAGCATCAGTAGTAATGTCCCTACCTTCATTACTGATTTAGGTAACTTAATGTTTTTTTCTAGCTTTCTTAGTCTACCTAATGTTTCATCAATTTTTTTCAAAGCATGGCTTTTGGTTTTGTTAATTCTGTTATTTTTCTGTTTCATTCATTTCTGCACTAACCTTCATTGTTTTTTTCCTTCTTGCATTGTGTTTAGTTTTGCTATACTAAAACACAGTACTTTAAGGTTTAAACAGTTTATTTATGAAAGATTCTTATTTTTAATGTAGGTGTTTATAGATTTCCCTCTGGGAATGGTTTTCTCTGCATCTTTTAAGTTTTGGTTTATTGTATTCATTTTCATTTGACTTAAGGTTTTTTTCCCTAATTTCATTAGTGATTTTTTTTTTCTTTGACCCATTGCTTGTTTAATACTATGTCATTTAATTTCCATGTTTTTGTAAATTTTCCAGTTTTTCTTGTGTTACTGATTTCTGGCTTCATTCCATTGTGGTTGAAAAGATACTTTATATGAATTCAACTTTTAAAAAAAATTACTTAGACTTGTTTTATGGCCTAATGTATAGTCTACACTGGAGAATTTTCCATGTGCATTTGAGGGAAAGGTGTAGTTAGCTCTTGGAATCAGTATTCTGTTTATAGAGTGTTCAGTTCCTCCATTCCTTGTTTCATCTTTTTTTCTGGTGTTTTTATCCATTTTTGAATGTGAGCCTGAAGTCTTTATTGGAGAGCTGTTTCTCATTCAGTTCTGTCTATATGTATTTCATATAAATTGTTTCCTTTTTTTTTTATTTGGTGTGTATCTGATTGTCATATCTTCATATCTGATTATCGATTAACCCTTCTGTCAATATATAATGTCCTTTGTATCTTGTAGCAGTTTTTGAGTTGTTAAAAACTAGACAATAGGTCCAAAATGCAGTGGCTTATGCTAAGCCCCAAATAGAGGTTTAAGTTAATTACAGCTTCTGCTCTCCCAGAAGTGGAGTCTTAAACCAGTCAATTAGGAATCACCTGATCAGCACTGGTTAGATAATCTGCTAGATATACCCTCTGCCGGCTCCTAAAGGAAAGTAACTTTGCAATAACCAACTCATTTTGTTTTTGCAGAGTGTAACTTCTTTGTTCCTTCTGCCTATGAAAGCCTTTCATTTTGTACAGCTACTTTGAGCTCATTTCTATCTGATGGATGATATGTTGCCTGATTCACATATCATTGACTGAATCCAGTAAGGTCTTGAAAATTTACTCAGTGGAATTTTATTTTGCCTGATACCAGTATAGCTACCGTAGCACCCTTTAGGTCACTGTTTGCATGAACTATCTTTTTTCAGCCTTTCATTCTTGTATTTTTGGATGCGAAGTTAATCTGTGGATATCATATAGTTGAACGATTAAAATATTTTAATATATATAAATATATAATATATGAAGTATATAAAATTTTTTTAATTTAATGGTCCAACTATATGCAGTTAGTGCAGTTCAGAAGTAAGATTACTATTTCCCAATTGTCAGCCACAATTCCCTCATCAGTGAAACAAGGACAATGAAAGTACCTATCTCATAGAGTTGTTCAGATTAAATAAATATATTGTAGGAGAATGCCTGGCAAAGTAAGAACTCAGTGAATGGTCTCAATTGTGCAAAGATGAACAGTTCATTTGGCTGTGATGGACAAGAGAAGCAATAGTTGCTGATAGTTAGACCTTAGACCCTCCCTTCTTCCTTCCAGGAATAATAATCTCATATTTCTTTTAAGTTTTCAAAGTATTCTGTTACACATTCTTTTGCTGTCTGTGTAATCCTCATGAAAATCTTGTTAAGGTGGCTGGGACTGTTATTGTCTCCATTTTGCAGATGAGAAACTGTGACCTTAGTGGTTTAAAACAGCTGCTCTTAAAATTTAGATGTATTTTTGGTTTTGTTTTTGTTTTTGCCATACGCGGGCCTTTCACTGTCGCGGCCTCTCCTACTGCAGAGCACAGGCTCCGGACGCGCAGGCTCAGCGGCCATGGCTCACGGTCCCAGCCGCTCCGCGGCACGTGGGATCCTCCCGGACCGGGGCACGAACCTGTGCCCCCTGCATCGGTAGGTGGACTCAACCACTGCGGCACCAGGGAAGCCCTGCTCTTAACATTTATTCATCTGGGACACATGGTGCTTTCAGATGGACAAATTTATGTGTAATTCCTTCCATATCTGTACCCTTTTCCCTCCTACTGGAAAACATTTAATGCTATGCAGGCATTAAGAAGGTTAAATAGATAGAGCTATGCATAAGAGATGTGAAAGGATTTCTCTATTGTTGGTGAAAAGAAGGTTGTAAAATAACTTTATAGTAATATTCCATGTATGTTTATTCAGGTATAAAGTTGTTGGAGAGGCCACACAGGAAACTGTTAACAGTACTTAACTATGGAATTGAGGGATAGGAATCTTTAAAATGTACCCAGGATTTAATTTTTAGGTATGACTGAATGATGACACAAAAAGTCAATGCCATTGAAAGGAGAGTTCATTATTTACAGTTCCCAAGAGGAGCAGCATGATATTGGTGATTTAATAAGAAATATATACATTTGGTCTTTATCCTGTTTCTGGCACAGAACTCCTAAAACCCTGGAATTTACTAAGTGATAAGGGGGATAAAAATGTCTTGATATTCATAACAAACTCATTTCAACCACACGTGAGTTTCTGTTAGGTGACCTTTGTAAAGGACCAAAAGTTTGGGCTGACTGCCAGGAGGAGAAGGGGTGGGGAGAATGGTGTGCCCAGAGAGCATGGAAGTTGAGCATGGAGAGGCGTGCTTGCTGTATGCCTCTCTTCTGTCTGGCTATTCCTGAATTCCTTTCATAATAAATGTAATCTAGTAATTAAAATGTTTCTGTGGGCCACTCTAGCAAATTAATTTAACCCAGGAGGAAATCATAGGAACCTCCTATCTTCAGGCCAGCCAGTTGGTGTGAAGAACAGGTCTTGTGATTGGTGTCTGTTGGGGTGGGGGAGGGGGTGATGAGAGAGTCTTATAAGACTGAACGCTTGACCTGTGGGATCTGATGCTATCTCCAGGTAGATAGTATTATAATTGAGTTAAATCATAGGACGCTCAGCTGATGTTGGAGAACTGCTTTGCTTATGACGAAAACCTAAATACATATGATCCCAAACATATTGAGAGTAGAGGAGACACACAGAAGTGTTTTCTGCCCTACTAGGATGCTGTGCCACATAGGGAATTATTAGGATTGGTAAGCAGACATACAGAGCAGGGGGAAAAATGATGTACTTCTTACTGTATTACCTCTATTATTGTAGAGGTGGAAAGCTGTTAGGTGAGGATGTTTTTGATTGATCAGGAAGTAAAACACAGATGTTGGAGTTTGCATTGGAGGTTTGCAATATGATTTCCATACATCTGTGAAAACCCACGCTGCAGAGAAGAGGTATCCAATGTTTAGGAATCATATCAAGGGAACTGGGGAGTAATAGTGGAAACTTTTAGAGATGAGGACATAAGTTGCCTTAAGCAGTGTAAAACATTTTAAAAATGAGGATAGAAAGGAGCAACACAAATTGAAATACAAGGAGTTTTTTTAGGTTGGTCCATATCTAAGTTTCCCATTTGTATACTATTAACCCAGATATGGATCTGAAATTTCCAGGTTCTCTAACCCTGGAGTTGTAAATAGAGGTTAAGACCTGGGGCAAGATGGAGATGCATTTAGGGGTTCATTTGCTGGACTGCAATTTGTAATGGAGTTGTTACAAGAGATGTATTATGTGTTTCTTAATTAAATTGGCTATCTGCATCCTATCAAGAACATGAAACTCCTTGAATGCCTTTTCCAAGAGCCCAGCATTGTGAATTTGACAAGTGAAATGTATGCCTTGCTTATTATCAGTAATGTTTGTAACTCTGAAAGGAATATAGAATGTCCTGGCAAGGCCTTTTACTGTGGCTTTACTATATGTAAAGACATGTATGATTTTGATTTTGATGTATGTCAGGTATCTCTGAGGTAAGAAATTCCCAGTTCTTTGTCCTCAAGGGGTAACACTTAGGCAATGGCCCAATAGTTTATAATGTAAAGATGGGGAGCACTTGGTAAAGTCACCCAGCACTAAGTTGGCTGAAGTTTGGCCAAGAATGTTGTTTCCTGGGTTCCATCCTTTCTGGGATATGCTGGCTCAAAGATAGAAAGCAGTAACATTCCACAGAGTGCCATTCACTGCTAGTCTACTGACTCCCATTGCTGTTCACTCAGTTAATCCCAAGGGGTTCCCCAGGTAGCCAACTGGTCAGGGGAAGGGTGACCTCCTTTATCACCAGAACATCTGAAAGGGACTAGGACAGGGAGGACACGCTCTCCTGCAGGTAGAATATGTCAGAAGGCCCAGGTTTGGCTGCATCCAATAATAATGAGGCCTCAGTAGCTGTGCCAAGCTTGTGGAATACTATTTCCATGACCCAAAGTATATGTGTAGCTAGGTATGGAGGGCCAGACTCAGGTCCCATGAGATCCTCTCTTTCCAGAAGAGCCCAGGATATGGCCAGCAATTGTAGTTGTAATGTTGTATAGCATGGAGCCAAGAGGAACAGCTTCTTATATTAGATAAGTCCTTAGGCTACTATGGCATCATAGGAGGCATGAGAGAAGGTTGCCAAAGTCTTTAGTGACAGAGTCCCTGAGGGCACTAATGGGAGTGCCTATTGATTTTAATGGGAATAGATTTTAGACTCTTTTATTGGAAGGGTCCCATTGAGGGTGGGTTGATGATTTGTAACTAGCAGCATCAATGGGATGAAGTAAAATTTGTTAATACCGAGTATATTGCCCTCAGAACCAAAAAAAGACTAAAAGATGTCAGACTTATGTGTCTGTAATGAGTGTGTCAAGTGAATCTCCTTGGATGAGGATGTTGCCAATGTAATGTCATACCTGTGTTCCTAGTGAAATGTGGCTATCATTAAGATGTCTGCAAAGACTTTAATGGCAAGGCTGTTGGGGTGCCCTTTGTATTGTGACCATTTGCAGATTATTGCAAACTGAAGCTGAGAGGTAAGACATGGAATAGAATATATTACCCAGTTTATAAGAGAGAAATATTTCGTGTTTGTTGTTTGGATAGTCAATAATTTTAACAACATTGTATATTGGATATGAGGCCCCTAATGAATGGTATCATAGCATTAAGGTTGTGGTAATCCACCATGAGGTGTCATATTTTTCATGTTCAGCAACAGGCAAATTGAGCTTTAAATGGAGAAGCAGTGGGAAGGATCACCCCTTTACTTAGGTTTTACAAAATGAGTTATAATCCTTGAAGGTTCTACTTACATTGGGCAACATTAACTATTTTAATTAGAGTTTCCATGGGATTCCATTTTATCAAGTCAATTTGTAAATGCCAAAGTCTTTCTTTAAATATAATTATTCATTGTTTTTAGTGTCTATGCCCAATATTGAATATTTTAGGAGGAGGGGTACTATGACTATGGAAAATTTAGGTATACCCTTTCTTCTCTATTTTACATTTAGTTTTTCTAAACTTTTCCTAATTATGGGGAGTGACAGTGTTTAAACTGGTGTGATCCCCAAGTATAAGTACAATTTGAGTCCCAGAATTGATTAAATCCATGAAGTTTTGTTAATGGGTTATTTTAGCAAATGCTAAAGATAGTTGATAATCTAGGTTGTAGAGGCACAAAGCCAACCAGCACCTGTTTATACTTTTGTATATAATTCCTTTAGTATATAAATTTTATTTTAAAAAATGTGTACATATATGTATTACATATAACTTGTTACATAAATTTTTAGAGAATAAATTTGAGGGTCACATTATGGACCTTTTTTCATTTAGTTATATATTATATATACCTTTACTTAATTTTAAAATTATATATATAAGTGTATATAATGAAAAGTTAAAGGTATATGTGCTATATGTTTATGTGTGTGTATATATACACATATACAATTAATTTAATTATCTTTCATTTCCCTTCTATTTGTTGTGGTTTCCCCATAGCTCCTGCCTTTTTTTTTTTTTTTTTTTTTTTCTTTCCTGTTTTAGGCTTTTAACTACCTGAAGAAAAGATTTTTAATTTCTGTCTCTGGAGGAGAGGGAAGAGATTCAGTACCTCTATTCAGCAGATTGTCTCTAGAAAGGTCCCTGTCTGCAGTGAAGTCAGTCTTGTTCCCCAAACATTTCACCTGTACCCCCTAATTTTTCATTTGTTTATTTTTGTTTTGTGTGTCCTTGACCATTTGGTTTTAAATTTTCCTTTGGGTGTTTACCTAATAAGTCCCTTGTTGTTTAGAGTTAGCCTCTTCTTTTTTAATAATTTTTCAAGTTTAATTGTACTTTTTTTTTTTAGAATCAATTTTTATTTATTTATTTTTGGTCGCATTGGATCTTTGTTGCTGAGCGTGGGCTTTCTCTAGTGGCGTCGAGCTGGAGCTACTCTTTGCTGCAGTGTGTGGGCTTCTCATTGCGGTGGTTTCTCTTGTTGCAGAGCACGGGCTCTAGGCATGCAGGCTTCAGTAGTTGTGGCGCACAGGCTTACTTGCTGCATGGCATATGGGATCTTCCCGGACTTGAACTCGTGTCCCCTGCATTGGCAGGCGGATTCTTAACCACTGCGCCACCAAGGAATTCCCTAGAGTTAGCCTCTTCTGTGAGTGACAGCTTCCCTTTCTAGGGTGTACCAATGAAACTCAGAGAGGATGAGGTCCATATCAGAGGAGCAGTGGTAGCAGCATACTGATTTTGTGGTTATTTGGTTTTCAAAATGAGTCTTTTAGCATGCTGAAGACAGCACTTAGGAGTACCTAAGTATGTTAACCAAGAGATATGCAATCTCCTATAAATTGAGAAAACTCCTGTCTTAGGGCAGGGGTCCCCAACCCCGAGGTACAGGTCTGCGGCCTGTTAGGAACTGAGCCTCACAGCAGGAGGTGTGCGGTGGGCAAGCTAGCAAAACTTCATCTGCTGCTCCCCATCACTCCCCGCTTGCATTACCGCCTGAACCATCACTCACATTACTGCCTGAACCATAGCCCCCATCACCCCCTCATCCGCCCCCGTTGGTGGAACAATTGTCTTCCATGAAATTGGTCCTTGGTGCTAAAAAGTCAGGGGCCACTGTCTTAGGGGGAAGAAAGTGGGATAAACTATTTCTCCCCCTTTTCCTTTTTCATTAGACATTGGGCCACTGATCTCCACGGGTGGGATCCCTAATATTCCACTGGTTTGGGTGACAAATCATGACAACCTCATGATTTGCTTACCTTAAGGCACCATTTACGTTTGTCTGATGCCATGCCTTTCCATGCTATGACTTTCCATGGGGAGGGCACCCTGTATCTCTCTGACAGCAAACATGTGTGCCCAAGTACTTATAAAGTCAAATGGGGACTGCCTTAGGATTGACTATTCCAGACTATGTTCTACAAATTCTTAAAGAGATAGGAAATGCCACTGGAGATGGGTTATCTTGGAGTACAGCAATTCTGTTGATGGTCCTTCCACCTGATGCTGCCAGTTTGGTGAATCAGACTCACCCCTTGGCATCTCAGGGGAAGCTCTCTTGGGCAGAGGAAGCCTTTGCCTTGTAAATTGACCACCTTACATGCCAATGGGGAACAGGGCATGGACACTAGCTATGTGACATGTGGTAGGGATACCAACTGGGGTAATCCCACACTACAGCAATCCTAAAATTAGTAGGTGTCTAGAATTTCTCCCCTTGGCTCATGTGACAATTTAGGGTAGAAAGCCAGACTAAGTAATAGCAGACACAGTCAAAACACAACTTGCCAACGGCCAGAATTGCCTTTCCGGGCAGTGCTTGCTGTTGGGTGTATCCAGTTACTTACCTACAAGCACTCTAGAGGCATGTATTCTCTATCCATTACTGGGTCACTCGGCACACTTCACCAGTTTTGTTCAAATTAATCTGTAAAGTGATTTAATTACATCACTGGAATTCACTTTACAGGTATGATTGAGTAATGTCACAGGTCATATATATATATAATTGAAAGAAGAACTTATTAGTCATAGTTCCAAGAGGAGGGGAGGCCCCCACACCACGCAGAGTGACCTGTAGAAACAGTAGGAACAGTCGGAAAGCTGAGTGAGCAAGGGGAAAGCATTCATTACCATAATGGCAGGAAGTTGTTAGGTGGAGACGTTTTTGATTGGGCCGGAAATGAAACATAGTTCTTAGGGCTTTGGTTCCAGGGCTTGCTATATGACCTGTCACACCCATGAAAACCCACAGTGCAGTGAAGAGGTAAATAACTTCCTGCAACACCTGGACATACATTCATCAGTTACAGAGTATCAACAATGCTTATTATAGGGAGGTGGTAAATTGGGGGCTGGGGGTTTCACTTTCACGTTATACAATTTAAAACATAAGTGTGTATTATTTTTATAATAAAAATTTAATTCCATTTTGAAAATAAAAGCATAACCATTTGAAAGATTATAAGCATACCTTGAATTGGTTTTGATTTTAAGGAAATCACTCATGAATATTTATAGACTGTCTGTGGAAGAATATTCAAGAAGCTGATGATACTGCTTGCCTCTGAAAAGGAAGTCTGGGAGACTGGGGTTTTGGGGTTTTTTGTTTTGTTTTGTTTTATGGCTGTGTGCAGGCTTTCTCTAGTTGCTGCAAATGGGAGCTACTGTTTGTTGTGGTGCGCAGTCTTCTCATTGCAGTGGCTTCTCTTGTTGCGGAGCACCGGCTCTAGGCATATGGCTCAGTAGTTGTGGCGTGTGGTCTCAGTAGTTGTGGTTCACGGGCTCTAGAGCGCAGGCTCAGTAGTTGTGGCGCACCGGCTTAGTTGCTCCGCAGGCATGTGGGATCTTTCCAGACCAGGGCTCGAACCCATGTCCCCTGCATTAGCGGGTGGATTCTCAACCACTGCGCCACCAGCAAAGTCCCAGAGACTGTATTTTGAAGATAAACGTGGAAGTTAAATGGATTTTCACTGTAAGCCCTTTTATAAGATTTAATTTAACAAATGTACATATTATGAATTTAAATAAAAGAAATTTATTAAAAACATTAGTGACTTATAATTACCAGTGAATAGTTTGTAAGTTACCTAGTGACTGATCATAACACACCAGTTCTTCCCACTGATTAGATTCTAAGCACAGTACTGACATTCAAGTCTTCAAGGACTGTAACTCCATTTTACTGACCAGTGTGGTTGCCTCAGAGCAGCACCCTGCTTCAGGCTCAATAAGCCATGACAATAATTTCATAATTACTATGGCATAAGTGAAATTAACTCCCCAAACCGTCTGGCCAATGACACTTCTGTTATTTCACCCACTCTCTTCTTCCCATTGAGGTGTAACTTAACAAATATAAGTATATATAAGTTGTATATACTACCTTTGTATATTTTTAATGTATTTATACATATATAAATTTCAAGTGTTCAGCTTAATGTTTTTACATATATATTCATCTCTGTAATCACAATTTGGATCAAAATATAGACCATGCCATCTTTTTCGTCTTGCAAAACTGAAACCCTACACATATTAAACAAGATTATTCTTGGTGTTTTTTTTTTTTTTTTTCCCTATTTTTCTCTATCCTCAGCCCATGGCAACCACCATTCTGCTTTCTGCTTCTGTATGTTTGAGTACTTTAGACACCTCATATAAGGAGAAGCATACACTGTCTTTTAGTGACCGACTTATTTCACTTATCATACTGTCCTCAAAGTTTATCCTTATTGTAGCAATTGACAAGATTTCCTCATTTATTAAGGTTAATAATGTTTCATTGTATGTTTATCCACTTATCCATCAGTGGACTTTAGGGTTGCTTCTACCTCTTGGCTATTGTCAATAATTTTGCAATGAAAATGGGTGTACAAATATTTCTTTGAAATCCTGCTTTCTGTTCTTTTGGATATATACTCAAAAGTTGGGTTGTTGGATCATATGGTAACTATATGTTTGATATTTGAGGAAATTCCATATTGTATTTTCATAATGCCTGCACCATTTTATCTACCCATCAATAGTGCACACCAAGTTCCAATTTCTTAACTTCTTTGCCAACACTTTTTACTTTCTTTTTTTGTTATTGTATGTTTTCATAGTAGCCATCCTAATGGATGCGAAGTAACATCTTTGCATTTTTCATTTGCGTTTCTCTAATGATTAGTCATGTTGAGCAATTTCATCTTTTTGTTTGGTCATTTATATATGTTCTTTAGAGGAAAATCTGTTCAAATCTTATGCTTATTTTTAAATAAGGTTATTTGGTTTATTGTTCTTGAGTTGTAGGAATCCCTTGTGTATTCTGGATATTAACCCCTTATCAGATATATGATTTGCAAATATTGTCTCCCATTACATCAGTTGCCTTTTCACTCTGTTAATTGTGCCCTTTGATGCAAAGAAGTTTTAAGTTTGAAGTAATTCCACTTGTTTATTTTTACTTTTGTTGCCGGTGCCTTTGGTGTTATATGTAATAAATCATTGTCAAGTCCAATATTTTCTCTGTAAGAGCAGATAGTTTAAAATATACAATTTTCTTCAGAGTTTTATAGTTTAAGTTCTTTAATCCACTTGAATTAATTTCTGTTTTTGTATATGGTATAAGACAAGAGTCTAACCTCATTTTTTCTTTTTTTCTGTCCACGCTGTGTGGCATGCGGGATCTTAGTTGCCTGACCAGGGACTGAAACCAGCCCTGGCAGTGAAAGTGCCAAGTCCTAACCATTGGACCGCCAGGAAATTTCCTAACTTTATTCTTTCACATGTATTTATACTGTTTTCCCAGAACCATTTGGTGAAGAAATTATTGTCCCAGATATGATCTGTGGGACTCAGTGAGGGTTTATTATGCATCCTGCATCTAAAAAGTGCAGGTGGTACTCCAAATCATCTGAAGTCATAGGGTCTGCAAGACAGAGGCATTCTGATTTTCCATCCTCCATGCAGAAAGTGCACATGTGCTTTAATTGTGTTGTCAGAAGACTGTCTGCAAATATAACAGGGAGCTAATATTCATCTGTCAGCAGGAAGGTACAGGCAATGTTTCCGTACCCTTGCAGGGGTATCTAAGAGACTGAGCAGGGAACGATTTTCCATTCCACCACCACCAGGTTTGCAGGCACTGTTACAATTCCAACTCACAAAAATTATCTGCAGTGCTTAGAGGAGAGATGAACATACAACCCGCACCTGACCCCCACCAGAGGATGCAGGCAGTGCTCCAATTTCCCTGACATATAGTGTCATATAGATAGGGTCTGAGAGTCAGAGAGGGGAGCTGAATTTCTCCCCTCCCCTAAAGATGAAGGCAGTTCTCTATCCTGCCAGGATAGCATCTGTTTACTGAGAGGTAAATTGAGCTCCCATCCCCCCTTTCACAAAAGTTGAAGGCCATGCTTCAACTGCCCTCCTAGCATAGTGTCTTCAAGTTAGAGAGGGAAGATGGTAGTATACCCTCTCCCACATCTACTCCATCCAACCTGGAAACTACAACTGGCTCACTAATTCCACTGACTGCATAGTTCGCTGCTGTTCAGAGCAAGGAGATAACTTCTTCACCGACACCTTCAAAAAGTACAGGTGTTTCTCCACTTCTGCTTGCTGGTAAGGTGTATGTATGGATCTGAGTGGAGAACTGATTCTTCAGATGCATCCTAGATGCACTGGCACTTTAATTTCTAGTTGGAATTGTGTCTGTGGGCCTGAGCAGAGAGTTGATGTTTCAAACACCCTTCAGCACATAAAGGTAATCCTTAATTTCCCCTGCTACAATAAATAATGTTTATGAGTTTGTGCTAAGAGCTGATCTTCCATCTTTAACTCACACAATGTACATGGTACTGTAGTCCCAATGAAGACACTGTCCTCTGTTTACAACAGGGAGCTGTTCATGTATCACCACTCTTAAAAGATGCCAGTGGTGCTTCAGTTTCCCTCTCAGGATAATGTCATCAGGTTATACTGGGGAGTTGATCTTCATATCCAATCTAGATGATCCATGTTGTGTTCAGTCCAAATGCTGGGACAGTGTTTGCAGTTCTGAGCATGAAAACTGATCTTCTATCCAATGTTGCCAGTAAGATATATGCATTTCTCCAATTCCCTTGCATATGTTGGTGGGGCTGAGCTGGGAGTTAATTTTCTCTTCCCTCTGAAAAAATACCCAATTTGCATGCTGGGATAGTAATTCTTGAACTGTGGATAGTTCATCTAATGTACTTCCAGATGATGCTGGTGGTACTCTAATACTACTGCAGAGAGAGTTTCTGTGGTGCTGACAGGGAAGCTGATTTTATACACGGATACACACATACTCAAACCTGACCAGAAGATGCAGGACATGTTCCAATTTTCCATTCCTGGATGCACCTCAGGGTGTTATCAAGGAGGTAATCTTTACCTTCTACTGAAAAGATGCAAGTAGTGCTCCAAATGCCTTGCCAGGGCTGATATTATAGTCTTAGTTTTAAATATGCAGGCCACGCTCTTGAGATAGTGTGTGTGGTATATAGCAAGGAGCTAATCATACTTCTGGTCTTAGTCAACTCAGGCCATGGACTGGGTAGCATAAATAACAGAAGTTTGTTTTTCTCGTAGTTTGGGGACTCAAAGTCTGAGATAAAGGCTGAGTTGGCTTCCTGGCCTGTAGACAGCCATCTTTTTGGCTTATTTCACATGGCATAATGTCCTCAAGTTCCCTCCATGTTATTGCACATGATAGGATTTCCGTTTTAAAAAAATATGTACATATGCCAGAAGTAGGATTGCTGGATCACAAGGTCATTCTATTTTTAATATTTAACTACTTGTTGTTTTCCAAAATGGCTTTACCACTTTATAGTCTTACCAATAATGCAAAAGAGTTCCAATTTTCCACATCCTATCCTACACTATTTTTTAAAATAGTGGCTATCCTAACGTATATGAGGTAATAACTTATTTTTGGTTTGATTTACCTTTCCCTGATGATTAGTGATTTTGAGCATCTTGTCATATGCTTACTGGTCATTTTTATATCTTCTTTGGAGGAATATCTATTCAAATCCTTTGTGTATTGTAATGCCACCTTATTTGTTTACTTGTTGAGTTTTTAGAGTTTTAAAATATATTCTCATTAGTAACCAGATACATGGTTTGCCAATACTTTCTCCATTCTTGAAGTTGCCTTTTCACTCTGGTGATTATTTCCTTTGCTGTGCAGATTTTTAAGTATAATCAAGTACCAACTATCTAGTTTTGCTTTTCTTGCCTGTGCTTTTAATGTTGTATCCAAGAATTCACTGACAAATTCAACATTAGATTATGAAGGTCTTACCATATGTTTCTTTCAGGAGTTGTATAGTCTCAGGACTTACATTTGATCATTAAATTTTTAGTACATTTTTGTGTAAAATAGAAATTAAGTGTCTACTTCTTCTGCATGTGAGCATCAAGTTTTCTTTACACTCTCTCTTGTTTAAGAGACCTCTTTTTCCCATTGGGTAGCTGTGGCACCACTACTGAAGATTATTGAACCATATACAGGAGGATTTATTTCTGGGCTCTTTATTTTATTTCTGTCTTTATGCTGGTACCTGTCCTGTGTTGATTATTATAGATATATAATACACTTTGAAATCAGTTGTGATATTATTTTTCAAAATTGTTTTGATTACTCAGTGTTTTTTGAGATTTCATATGAATTTTAGATTTTCTTTCTATTTCTACAAAATGTCATTGAGATTTAGAGAAATACTCAATTGAATCTGTAGATCTCTCTGGGTAAAATGGACACTTAAAATTATTAAGCCTTCCTATACATGAACGTAGGATGTCTTTCTATTTATTTGTAACTTCAGTGTTTTTCAGCAAGGTTTTGTAGTTTTCATTATACAAATTTTGACTCCTCAGTTAAGTTTATTTCTAAGAATGTTTTATGCTATTTGGATTTTCTCAAATTCCTCTTCAAATTGTTTATTGTTTGTATATTAAAATGTCATGAATTTTTTGAGCATTCTTTTTGTATCCTGCTACTTTGTCTAATTTGTTTAGTAGTCTAACACATTTTTTGTGTGTGGAATTGTTGGGGTTTACTACATCTAAGATGACATAATTTGAGAATTTTTTTTTTTCATTTCCAGTTGGGTGCCTAATATTATTTTTCTTGCCTAGAGTAGGTTTCTAAATTGTTCCTTACTTTAGAAGAAAACGTTAGTTTTTCATCATTGAATATAATGTTATGTTAGTAGTGGACTTTTCATATGTGTCCTTAATTATGTTGAGGTAGTTTCTTTCTATTCCTAGTTTGTTGACTGTGTTTATCATATAAGGGTGTCAAATTTTGTTAAATGCCTCTGCTTCAATTAAGATGGTCATGTGGTTTTTGTCCTATATTCTGTTAATGTGGTATATTATATTGATTTTTGTATGTTGAACTACCTTGAATTCCAGGAACTGATCCTATTTTGTTATGTTGGCTAAGCCTTTTAATGTTATTAAATTTGGTTTGCTAGTATTTTGTTAAGTATTTTTGTATCAATATTGTAGTATTTTTTCTGGCCTTTGGTATCATGGTAAATCTGGCTTCTTAGAATAAGTTTGGAAGTATTCCTTCCTTCAATTTTTTTGAATTTATTTTATTAGGAATGGTATAAATCTTCTTTAAATGTTCAGTAGAATTCTATTATAAAACCATCTAGTCCTGTGCTTTTCTTTGTTGGGAAGTTTTTGATTACTAATTCAATCTCTTAACTAGTTACAGGTCTGTTCAGATTTTTTTATTCATTCCTGATTCATTACTCATTTTATTGGCTTATAATTGTTTATAGTAGCTTCTTATAATCCCTTTTAGATCTGTGGCATCAGTTTTAATGTCTCATTTCTGGTGCTTATTTGAGTCATATCTTTTAAAATTAGTCTAACTAAGGATTTGCCAATTTTGTCTTTCTTTAAAAAAGTTAATTCATAGTTTCCTTGGTTCTAGTTTTTTAATCTACATTTCATTTATTTCTACTGTAATATTTGTTTCTTCCTTTTGCTAACTTTTGGGTTATTTTGTTCTAATTACTAGAAATGGAGAGTTAGGTTTCTGATTTGAGATCTTTCTTTTTTAATGTGAGAGTTTATTGCTATAAACCTCCTGCTTAGTACTGCATCACACAAGTTTCAGTATATTGTTTTCCCAATGTCTGTTAGTTCCTGTCCATGTTATACTTTACCTCTTTTAGCATATTTAAGAAAGTTGTTGTAAAATCTTTGTCTGCTAAATACATAGCCTGTGTTTCTTTAGGATCACTTTCTGGAGATTTATATGATTTCTTTGAATGCATCATATTTCTTATTTCATTGTATGCCCTCTGATCTTTTGCAACAATGTGGCCATTTGAAAAAAAAACCACTATTCCCAGAATTTGCTGAGTCTCTCCATTCAGAGGAAGATCTTTGCTAATCAGCCAGGTGTGAAGGCTTCATGTCCCTTGAGGCCTTTTCTGGGCATGTGTCTCCCTTACAACTATGAATGTACTTCTTACTATATACCCAGCTGTTTTATTTTTATTTTTTTTTTTTTTTTATTTTTTTTTTTTCTGCCTCTCTGGTAGCCCTTTTTGTTTATTTGTTTTCCACTGTTGCTATAGATATATTCTTTTAAAATACTTATCTTTTCTGACAGTTTATGGGCTATAGGGTAGAATATTGTGGACACTTGTTCAGTGGTTACATGTTTCATTATATGAAGGTGTACCATAAGTAGTTTATCACCCTCATTAATAAGAGATTTAGGTGGTTTACAGTGTACATATGTTATATTGTAGTAAACATTCTTGAACATATATCTTAAAATATGTAAATATTTCTGAAGGGTAAATTTTTTTTTTTTTTTTCAGTTTACTAAATCAATTTATTTATTTTTTTTATCTCCTCTCCCCTTAATTCTTTTTTTTTTTTTTTTTTTACATCTTTATTGGAGTCCAGCTGTTTTAAATATCTTAAATTCCATAACAGTCTCATTCTTGCTTTTTCTCATCTTATATGTTGTCTTTTATTCCTCTGCCCCTCTAGTTCTGCAGTGTTCCTGCAAGTGTCCTGCACTGTGGCATTTCTATTGCTTTCGGTGACTCCAACCTGATTTCTAAACTATGCCATCATTCTTGTCAGTGCTCTGAATTGTGTGAAACAGAATCCAGTCCTTTGAATTCAACATTCCAGAACCTTGCAAATAAGCTCAATTTTTTCCCTCTATCCAAAGGGAAGAACAGGTGATTTGGTGGCTTCCTCCTGACCATGCCATACTGAGGAAAGGTTTGGGCATAGGTGAGAAAAACTTCACAAAATTCTGTACATTTGAATGTGTCTTTTTCTTCACTGGGCATTAGTTTAGTGTCTGCAGATCATTAACTGGTTTCTAAAGCTCATAAAAGCTATTTAGTCAGTCTGTTGTGTTTTGTATTTCTGTGGGGTGAGGTGAGGTGAGGCTTGGAACTTCCTAGTCTGCCATCTTGGTGACATCATATATTCACATACACAGTTGTAAAACATGCAAACCATGAAATTCTCCACTTTAATAATTTTTAAGTATTCAGCCCTGAAGCATTGAGTGTATTTACATCACAACTATCTATCTCTAGAACTTTTTAATCTTACAAAACTGAGACTCTGTGTCCTTTAAAAAAATAAGTACATTCTTTCTCCTGCCAACCCTTGACAACCAACATTTTACTCTCTATCTTTAAGAATTTTACTATACTAAGTACCTCAGATGAATAAAATATAGTTTGGGTTAATGTGTGTGTGTATGTGTGTGTGTGTTTGTGTGTGTATGTGATTGGCTTATTTCACTTATCATTATCTCTTCAAGGTTCTTCCATGTAGTACTATAGTATGTAATCTCTGGTAAAGGCAAATACATGGACAATTACAAAAGCTATTTAATGCTCAATTTCATGTGTCAACTTCACTGGACTAAGGGATGCCAACATAGCTGGCAAAACATTATTTCTGGATGTGCCTATAAGGTGTCTCTGGAAAAGATTATCCTTTCCATCAATAGGCTCAGCAAAGATGATCACTGTCACCAATATGAGTGGGCATTATCCAATCCGTTGAGGGTTTAAGTAGAACAAAATGTGCAGAAAGAATGAATTTGCTCTTTCTTCCTTTGAAGAGACATCTATCTTTTCTCCTGCCATTGGATATCAGTGTTCCCAGTTCTTGGGCTTTTGAACTGAGACCAGGATTTATACCATTGGCCCCCAATTTTCAGTCCTTTGGACTTGGTCTGAATTATATCACCAGCTTTTCTTGTTTTGCTTGCAGATCACAGATTGTGGGCTGTCTAGGCCTCCATAACTACAAAAACCAATTCCTATAATCTCCTTTTACATACGTAAGAGGTCCTAATAAGATCAGCAGATTTTTTTCATATGAAAACTTGGAGTCCAGAGACAGTGGACAACAAATATCATATATTTGTTTCAGTTTCTCTGGACAATTTTAGTACATCTAGTATTATACTGTAACTTTGTAAATCCCCATTGTCTTCTATATGATATGAATGCATAAAAGGTAAAATTATTAGTCTATGTTTTTGGACTCACAATGTATAAAATTGTCATTTTACAACATCAACTGAAAGAGGGTGCAGACAAAGTTGAGTAGGAGGAGAGTTTTGTTTATTATTGAAGTTAAGCTTGTATAAGTTCTTATTAGAGTATCATAATTTTAGGAAGCTAAATGTAATGACCATACTAACTACAAAAATACCATTAGGATATATAAAAGGAAATGAGAAAGGAATTATAAGGTTTAACTACATAAACCCACTAAACACAAAAGAACACATAATGTAGGATATGAGGGGCAAAAATCTATATGAAATATAAGAAACAAAGGGCAAAATGACAGAGTCACTCACCAGTAATTACGTTAAATGTAAATGAGCACAGATATTAGTACATATATATTCATAGCAGCATTATTCACAACAGCTAAGAAATGAAAGCAAAATGTCCATAAATAAACAAAACATGGAATATTCATTCAGTGAAATTACTGACCTTTATAAAGGAAGCTCTCTTTGAGTTTATCCTATTTTTGGTGTCATATCTAAGAATTTATTGCCAAATCCAAGGCCAAATTTACTCTTATGTTTTATTCAAAATTCTATAGTTGTAGCTGTTGTATGTAGGTTTTTTTTTAACCCATTTTGTATTAATTTTATATATGCTGTGATATAGAAGTACTACCTCATTCTTCTGCATGTGGATATCCAATTGTCCCAGAACCATCTGTGGAAACATTTCTTTCCCCATTAAGTGGTTTTGATGCACATCAAAAATTAACTGACCTTAAAAAAAATTATCTGACTTTATAGACAGAGGGGTTTTAGGGGGGACTGTCAATTCAACTTAATTGGTCTATATGTCTATCCTTATGTCAGTACTACACTGTCTTGATTGTTGTAGACTTGTAGTAATTTTTGAAACCAATAATGCAAGTCTTCCAATTTTTTTCTCTTTCAAGATTTTTTCGATTATTTGCAATAACTTACAATTTCCTATAAATCTGAGGTTAAGCTTTTCCATTCTGCAAAAAATGTTGGTGAGATTTTGATAAAGATTGCATTGAATCTGTCATTGGCTTTGAGGGATATTGCCACCTTAACAATATTAGTTGTACCAATCAGTGAACACAAATGTCTGCATTTATTTAGGTTTTCTCTAATTCTCTTCACCAAGGTTTGAGTGTGCACATCTTGCACTACTGTTTAAAGTTTTTGCTAAGTACTTTTTGATAACACTGTAAATTGAATTATTAATATCATTTTTAGATTGTTTATTTTGTGTAGAAATATAACTGAGTTTTAAAAGTCTACCTTTACTGACTCCCTCTTGCAAGAGCACTGCAATCACAACTAACTGCTGAACAATCATCGATAGGAAGACACTGGAACTCACCAAAATAGATACCCCAGATCCAAGGACAGAGGAGAAGCCATAATGAGATGGTCATGGGGCACAATCACAATAAAATCAAATCCCATACCTGCTGGGTGGGTGACTCACAAACTGGAGAACACTTGTACCACAGAAGTCCACCCACTGGAGTGAAGGTTCTGGCCCCATGTCAGTCTTCCCCCGCAGGGGTCCGGCAATGGGAAGAGGAATTCCTAGAGAATCAGACTTTGAATGCTGGCAGGATTTGATTGTAGGACTTCAACAGTACTGGAGTAAGTGGAGACTCCACTCTTGGGGGGCACACACGAAGTACTGTGAACATTAGGACCCAGGGGGAAGGAGCAGTGACCCCCTAGGAGACTGAACCAGACCTACCTGCTAGTGTTGGAGAGTCTCCTGCAGAGGCGGGTGGTGGCCGTGGCTCACCACAGGGACAAGGACACTGGCAGCAGAAGTTCTTGGAACTATTCCTTGTCATGAGCCCTCCCAGAGTCCGCCATTAGCCCCACCAAAGAGGTAGCCTCCAGTGCTAGGTCACATCAGGCCAAACAAACAACAGGGAGGGAACCTAGCCCCATCCATCAGCATTCAAGCGGATTAAAGTTTTACTGAGCTCTGGCCACCAGAGCAACACCCAGCTCTACCCACCACCAGTCCCTCCCATCTGGAACTTGAACAAGCCTCTTAGATAACCTCATCCACCAGAGGGCAGACAGCAGAAGCAAGAAGAACTACAATTCTGCAGCCTGTGGAATGAAAACCACATTCACAGAAAGATAGACAAGATGAAAAGGCATAGGACTATATATCAGATGAAGGAACAAGAAAAAACCCCAGAAAAACAAAATGGAGATAGGCAACCTTATTCTGAAAAAGAATTCAGAATAATGATAGTAAAGATGATCCAGGACCTCGGAAAAAGAATGGAAGCAAAGATTGAGAAGATGCAAGTAATAGTTAACAAAGACCTAGAAGAATTAAAGAACAAACAAACAGAAATATAATAACTGAAATGAAAAATACACTAGGAGGACTCAATAGCAGAATAACTGAGGCAGGAGAATGGATAAGTGAACTGGAAGAGAGAATGGTGGAATTCAATGCCACAGGACACAATAAAGAAAAAAGAATTAAAAGAAATGAAGACAGCCTAAGAGACCTCTAGGACAACATTAAATGCAACAACATTTGCATTATAGGGGTACCAGAAGGAGAAGAGAGAGAGAAAGGACCTAAGAAAATATTTGAAGAGATTATAGTTGAAAACTTCCCTAACAAGAGAAAGGAAATAGCCACTCAAGTCCAAGAAGCACAGAGAGTTCCAGACAGGTTAAACCCAAGGAGAAACATGCTGAGACACAGTGTAATCAAATTAAAAAAAATTAAAGACAAAGAACACTTATTAAAAGCAACAAGGGAAAAATAACAAATCTCATACAAGGGAACTCCCATAAGGTTAAGAGCTGATTTCTCAGCAGAAACTCTACAAGCCAGAAGGGAGTGGCATGATATAATTAAAGTGATGAAAGGGAAGAACCTACAACCAAGATTACTCTGCCTGGCAAGGATCTCATTCAGATTCAATGGAGAAATCAAAAGCTTAACAGACAAGCAAAAACTTGGAGAATTCAGCACCACAAAACCAGCTCTACAACAAATGTTAAAGGAACTTCTATAAGTGGGAAATACAAGAGGAGAAAAGGACCTACAAAAACAAATCCATAACAATTAAGAAAAAGGTAATAGGAACATACGTATCGATAATTACCTTAAATGTGAATGGATTAAATGTTCCAACCCAAAGACACAGGCTCACTGAATGGATACAAAAACAAGACCCATATATATGCTGTCTACAAGAGACCCACTTCAGACCTAGGGACACATACAGACTGAAAGTGGGGGAATGGAGAAGATATTCCATGCAAATGGAAATCAAAAGAAAGCTGGAGTAGCATACTGATATCAGATAAAATAGACTTTAAAATAAAGAATGTTACAAGACACAAGGAAGAACCCTACATAATGATCAAGGGATCAATCAAGAAGAAGATATAACAATTATAAATATAATTTATAATTTAAATTATATTTATATATTTTATATATATATATTTATATATTTTATATATATAAATATATATATTTATATATATATAATTTATATATATATAATTATATATATATATAATTTATATATATAATTATATATATAATTGTATATATAATATATATTATTTATATAATAATATAATATATATTATTATTATAATATAATATTATTATATATATATTATATATAATATATTATATATTATATATATAATATATTATATATAATATATATTATAATAATATAATATTATAATAATAATATAATATATATTATTATATATAATTATATTTATATATATTTATATATATATATTTTTATATATAAATATATATATATAAATATATATTATATATATATTTATATATATTTATATATTTTATATTTATAATTTATAAATATAAAAACAATTATAAACATAGGAGCATCTCAATACATAAGGCAATTGCTAATAGCTATAAAACAAGAAATAGACAGTAACCCAATAATAGTGGAGGACTTTAACACCTCACTTACACCAGTGGACAGATCATCCAGACAGAAAATTAATAAGGAAACACAAACTTTAAATGACACAATAGACCGGATAAATTTAATGGATAATTACAGGACATTCCAACCAAAAACAGCAGATTACACTTTCTTCTCAATGCACACGGAACATTCGCCAGGATAGATCACATCTTGGGTCACAAGTCAAGCCTGTGGTTTTCTGAACACGCTATGAGATTAGAAATCAATTATAGGGGAGAAACGTAAAAAATGCAAACACATGAAGGTAAACAATACATTACTAAACAATCAAGAGGTCACTGAAGAAATCAAAGAGGAAATAAAAAAATATCTAGGGCCAAATTACAGTGAAAACATGATGATCCAAAACCTAGGGGATGCAGCAAAAGCAGTTCTAAAAGGGAAGTTTATAGCTATACAAGCCTACCTCAAGAAACAAGAAAAATCTCAAATAAACAATCTAACTTTACACCTAAAGGAACTAGAGAAAGAAGAACAAAGAAAACTCAAGTTAGTAGGAGGAAAGAAAACAAAGATGAAAGCAGAAATAAATGAAATAGAAACAAAGGAAACAATAGCAAAGATCAAAAAATGAAAAGCTGATTCTTTGAGAATATAAACAAAATTGATAGATCTTTAGCCAGACTCATCAAAAAAAAAAAGAGAGAGAGGACTAAATCAATAAAATTACAATTGAATAAGGAGAAGTTACAACAGACACTACAGAAATACAAAGCATCAGAAGATACAAGCAACTCTATGACAATAAAATGGACAATCTGGAAGAAATGGACAAATTCTTAGAAACGTATAGCCTTCCAAGACTGCACCAGGAAGAAATAGAAAATGTGAACAGACCAATCACAAGTAATGAAATTGAAAACATGATTAAAAATCTTCCAAGATACAAATGTCCAGGACCAGATGGCTTCACAGGTGAATTCTATCAAACACTTAGAGAAGAGCTAACACCCATCCTTCTCAAACTCTTCCAAAAAACTGCAGAGGGAGGAACACTCCCAAACTCATTCTACGTGGCCACCATCACCCTGACACCAAAACCACACAGAGATACTACAAAAAAGAAAATTACAGACCAATATCACTGATGAATATAGATGAAAAAATCCTCAATAGAATACTAGCAAACAAAATCCAACAATACGTTAAAAGGTTCCTACACCATGATCAAGTGGGATTTATCCCAGGGATGCAAGGCTTCTTCAGTATATGCAATTCAATCAATGTGATACACCCTATTGACAAATTGAAGAATAAAAACCATATGATCATCTCAGTAGATGCAGAAAAAGACTTTTGACAAAATTCAACACCCATTTATGATAAAAACTTTCCAGGAAGTGGGCATAGAGGGAACCTACATCAACATCATAAAGGCCATATATGACAAGCCCACAGCAAACATCATTCTCAATGGTGAAAAACCGAAAGCATTTCCTCTAAGATCAGAAACAAGACAAGGATGTCCACTCTCGCCACTATTATTCAACATAGTTTTGGAAGTCCTAGCCATGGCAATCATAGAATAAAAAGAAATGAAAGGAATACAAATTAGAAAAGAAGAAGTAAAACTGTCACTCTTTGAAGATATGATACTATACATCGAGAATTCTAAAGATGCCACCAGAAAACTACCAGAATCAGTGAATTTGGTAAAGTTGCCGGATACAAAATTAATGCACAGAAACCTCTTGCATTTCTATACACTAATGATGAAAATTCAGAAAGAGGAATTAAGGTAACAATCCCATTCACCACTGCAACAAAAAGAATAAAATGCCTAGAAATAAACCTATCTAAGAAGGTAAAAACCTGTACTCAGAAAACTATAAGACACCGATGAAAGAAATCAAATGTGACACAAACTCATATATACACTACCAAAGGTAAAATAGATAGCAGTCGGAAGCAGCTGCATAGCACAGGGAGACCAGCTCGGTGTTTTGTGACCACCTAGAGGGTTTGGATTGGGATGGTGGGAGGGAGACACAAGAGGGAGGGGATATGGGGATATATGTGTAGGTATAGCTGATTCACTTTGTTGTACAGCAGAAACTAACACAACACTGTAAAGCAATTTTACTCCAATAAAAATGTTAAAAAAAAAAAACACAAACAGATGGAGAGATACACCATATTCTTGGATTGAAAGAATCAATATTGTGAAAATGACTATACTACCCAAAGCAATCTACAGATTCAATGCAATCCCTATCAAATTACCAATGACATTTTTTACAGAACTAGAACAAGAATCTTAAAATTTGTATGCAGACCCTGAATAGCTGAAGAAATCTTGAGGGAAAAAACCGGAGCTGGAGGAATCAGGTTCTCTGACTTCAGACTATACTAAAAAGCTATAGTAATCGAGACAATATGGTACTGGCACAAAAAAAGAAATATAGATCAATGGAACAGGATAGAAAGCCCAGAGATAAACCCATGCACCTATGGTCAACTAATCTATGACAAAGGAGGCAAGGATATACAATGAAGAAAAGACAGTCTCTTCAATAAGTGGTGCTGGAAAGACTGGGCAGCTACATGTAAAAGAATGAAATTAGAACACTCCCTAACACCATACACAAAAATAAACTCAAAATGGATTAAAGACCTAAGTGTAAGACCGGACACTATAAAACTCTTAGAGGAAAACATAAGAAGAACACCTTTGACATAAAACACAGCAAGATCTTTTTTGACCCACCTCCTAGAGAAATGGAAATGAAACAAAAATAAACAAATGGGACCTAATGAAACTTAAAAGCTTTTGCACAGCAAAGGAAATCATAAACAAGATGAAAAGGCAACCTCAGAATGGGAGAAAATATTTGCAAATGAAGCAACTGACAAAGGATTAATCTCCAAAATATACAAATAGCTCATGTAGCTCAATAGCAAAATAACACACAACCCAATCAAAATATGGGCAGAAGACCTAAATAGACATTTCTCCAAAGAAGACATACAGATGGCCAAGAGGCACATGAAAAGATGCTCAACATCACTAATTATTAAAGAAATGCAAATCAAAACTACAGTGAGGCATCACCTCACACCAGTCAGGATGGCCATCATCAGAAAATCTACACACAACAAACGCTGGAGAGGATGTGGAGAAAAGGGATTCCTCTTGCACTACTGGTGGGAATGTAAATGGATGCAGCCACTATTGAGAACAGTACAGAGGTTCCTTTAAAAACTGCAAATAGAACTACCATGTGACCCAGCAATCCCAGTACTGGCTATGTACCGTGAGAAAACCATAATTCAAGAGAAACATGCACTCCAATATTCATTGCAGCACTATTTACAATAACTAGGTCATGGAAGCAAACTAAATGCCCATCAACAGATGAATGGATAAAGAAGTTGTGGTACATAAATACAACGGAATATTACTCAGCCATATAAAGGATAGAAATTGTGTCATTTGTAGAGACGTGGATGGACCTAGAGACTGTCACACAGAGTGAAGTAAGTCAGAAAGAGAAAACAAATATTGTATATTAACACATATATGTGGAATCTAGAAAAATGGTACAGATGAACCAGAGTGCAAGGCAGAAATAGAGACACAGATGTAGAGAAAAAAACGTATGGATACGAAGGGGGGAAAATGTGGCGGGGGTGGTGGTGGGATGAACTGGGATATTGGGATTGACATATATACACAATTATTTATTAAAAAAAATTAAACTCTACATTTACTGTGTTCTGTTCATTATGTCTGTTTCTTTTCTTTTTCCAATTTTGAGTCTTTTTGTGGTATAACAGGAAATATATTTAGAATTCTACATTTGTTTAAGTGTTTTAAAATTTATCTCTCTGTATACTTTTTTGATTGCTCTAGTTATTACGATGTGTATATGTTACTTATTATGGTCTAGTAGTATCAACACCTTACCACTTTGAGTGAGGTATAGAAGTCTTACGTCCTTTTACTCTCCTTCTCCTCACTTGTAAATATAAATGCCTTAATATTTCCTTTATATACTTTTATTGGTAGATCAGATAATGCTATAATTTTAGAGACAACTGTAAAATTATTTAAAAACTCATGCAGAAAATATGGCTATCAAATTTAATTCTAAAAAAATTTAAAAACTTACAGCATAAAATGTACCATCTTAACCATTTTATATATGCACTCCAGTACTGTTTACTACATTTTTGTGCAACAGATCTCCCGAACTTTTTGTATTTTGTAAAAATGAAGTTCTATACCCATTGAATGGAAATTCCCCACTTCCTCCTCCCCTCAGTGAAAATTACAGAGTTTTTGTGTGTAAATCTTGTATCACAAAATTTTGCTAAATTAATGTTCTTGTAAATTCTTTGATTTTTTTAAATAAAGAGAAATAGAGGGTTTTTTTTTTTTTCCAATTTGGATTCCATTAATTTCTTTTTCTTTCCTAATTGCTCTGCCTAGCAATTTCAGTACAATGTGAGTAGCAGTGGTAAAAGCATGAAACATTATTTTGTTCCTAATCATATGGGGGAAATATTTCATTCTGTACCATTGAGTATGATGTTAGCTCTGGTTTTATTCCATAAACATTCTATTATTGGGGAGATTTCCTTTCTGTTTCTGGTTTGTTGAGTATCTATCTTGAAAAGGTACTGTGTGTTGTCAAATAATTTTTCTGCACCAATCGTGTTTCCCCCTCTTCATTCAATTCCTGTGGTTTGTTACATTGGTTGATTTTTGTATGCTGAACTACCGTTCAATTAATAGGTAAAATGCACCTGGCCATGTTATGTCTTCTTTTTTTTTTTTTTTTTTTTTTGCAGTACGCGGGCCTCTCACTGTTGTGGCCTCTCTCGTTGCAGAGCACAGGCTCTGACACGCAGGCTCAGCGGCCATGGCTTACGGGCCCAGCTGCTCCGTGGCATGTGGGATCTTCCCGGACCGGGGCACAAACCCGTGTCCCCTGCATCGGCAGGTGGACTCTCAACCACTGCACCACAGGGAAGCCCTTATATAATTCTTTAAACATGCTGGTAAGTTCAGTTGGCTAGTATTTTGTTGAGGATTTTACATCAATATTCATCAAGGATATTTGTCTGTAGTTTTCTTTTCTAGTGGTGTATTTGTCTGACTTTGGTATCAGAGTAATCCTGGCTGGGGAGGGCATGTGAGATTTTTTTGTTTAGTAGAAGGGAGGATTTTAAAGGGTTGATACCCCTGGCCATGTGCCATCAACCTCAAATGTTCAAGGGTCATCACATGTCATGGACTTGAGCTTGGTTACAGTAAAATTACATATGAATATATTGCCTATTTGTTACACAAATTCTGAGTTTGTAAACCACAGTATGTTTCCATTAGGCTCTTTGAAGGGAAAGATATTATACATAGGAAAATATAACTTGCAGAATATTTTCAACTGAACATTGTCAAATACTTAAAATTTTAGGCACTGTGTAAAACAAGTAATGCAAACATTACATGAATGTAAAACACAGTTGATAGAATCTGTATTTTTAAAGAATAAATTTATTTATTTTATTTTTGGCTGTGTTGGGTCTTCGCTACAGTGCACGGGTTTCTCATTGTGGTGGCTTCTCTTGTTGTGGAGCACGGGCTCCAGAGCGCAGACTCAGTAGAACCTGTATTTAATGAAATGTTCATCAGTGACTGATGAGTGGAACAATCAAACAATCTACCAGCCAATTAGAAGCAATTAATACTAGTATTGACAGTAATGGCCAACCACAAGTTTGCTTGGTTATACTAAACTATTTTTAACGTCATTGGGAGATACTCTTAACTGCAATGGGGCAATCCAGTTAAACAGATATTGGTTCAAGTCCTGCTCCATTGTTTAATATCCATTTGACTTTTGGAGTTAATTAACATCCTTTAATTAATAAAATTAATTTATTAACTTAATATGTCCTTTTAAAATACACTAAATGTATCCTTTAAAAATGTTTTTTAATTGAAGCATAGTTGCTTTACAATATTAAATTAGTTGCAGGTGTACATAAAGATTCAACAATTTTATATGTTATATTCCATTTAAAGATATTATAAGATTGGCTATATTATCTGTGCGGTACAATATATCTTGTAGCTAAGTAGTTTGTAAGTCTTATACCCTACTTCTACTTGCCCAGCCCACTTCCCTTTTTCCACAGGTAATCACTAGTTTGTCCTCAATATCTGTGAGTCTGTTTCTGTTTTACTACATTCATTCTTTTATTTTTGTTTTTTAGATTCCACATATAAGTGAAAACACACAGTATTCATCTTTCTCTGTTTGACTTATTTCATTAAGCATAATACTTTCCAGCCTCATCCATGTTAATGCAAATGGCGAAATTTCATTCATTTTTCGCTCGAGTAGAATTCTGTGGTATATACCATATCTTTTTTGCCCATTCATTTGTCAGTGGATACTTAGGTTTCTTCTATAACTTGGCTGTTGTATTTAAAGCTGCTATGAACATTGGGGTCCATGAAACTTTTCAAATTAGTGTTTTCATTTCCAGAGGTAGAATTTCTGGGTTATATGGTAGCGCTATTTTTATTTTTTCAAGGCACCTCCATACTCTTTTCCATAGTGGATGAACCAATATACATTTCTGCCAATAATGCATGAGGGTTCTCTTCCCCACATCCTTGCCAACTGTTGCTACTTCTGGTCTTTTTGATGATAGCCATTCTGACAGGTGTGAGGCAATATCTCCTTGTGCTTTGATTTGCATTTCTCTGAAGACTTCCGTTGTTGAGCACCTTTTCATGTGCCTGTTGGCCATCTGTATGTCTTCTTTGGAGGAATGTCTACCTAGGTCTTTTGCCAATTATTTTAATGTAGTTATTGAATTGTATGAGCTGTTTATATATTTTGGGTATTAACACCTTATCAGTCATATCACTGGAAATATTTTCTCCCATTTCATCAATTGTCTTTTTGTTTTGTCAATGGTTTCTTTTGTTGTGCAAAAGCTTCTAAGTTTAATTAGGTCTCATTTGTTCATTTTTGTTTCCTTTGCTCTAGGAGGCAGATCCAAAAAATATTGCTATGATTTTTATCAAAGAGTGTTTTGCCTATGTTTTCTTCTAGGAGTTTTATTGTTTCCGGCCCTACATTTAGGTCTTTAATCTATTTTTAGTTTATTTTTGTATATCATATGAGAAAATGTTCTAATTTTATTCTTTTACATATAGTTGTCCAGTTCTTCCAGCACCACTTATTGAAGAGACTGTCTTTTCTCCATTGTATATTCTTGCCACTTTTGTTGTAGATTAATTAACCATAGTGGGTGGGTTTATTTTTGGACTCTCTATTGTGTTTCAACTCTGTTTCTGTTTTTGTACCAGTAGCATAACATTTTGATTACTGTAGCTTTGTAGTACAGGCTGAAGTCAGGGAGTAATACCTCCAACTTTTTTCTCTTCTTCTCCAGATTATTTTGGCTACCTGGGAGTTTTATGTGGTTCCACATAAATTTCATAAAATTATTTTTCTAGTTCTGTGAAAAAGGCCCTGGGTATTTTACTAGAGATTGCATTAAATCTGTAGATTGCTTTGGGTCATATAAACATTTTAACAATATTAATCCTTCCAATCCATGAACATGCAATATCTTTCCATTTCTTTGTATAATTTTCAGTTTTTACTTCATCAATGTTTTATAGTTACAGAGTATAGATTTTTCAATTCCTTAGTTAAGTTTATTCACAGATATTTTACTCTTTTTAATGTGATTGTAAACAGGATTTTTTCTTGCTTTCTCTTTCTGGATGGTTCCTTATTAGTATATAGAAAAGCACCAGATTTCTGTGTATTAATATTGTATCCTGCAACTTTACCAAATTTATTTATTTGTTCTAATATATATATGTATATATACACAACATATTATATATACATATATACATATATATAAATATACACATTTTTTGGTGGAGACTTTAGGTATTCTATATGTTAGTATCATGTCATCTGCAAATAGTGACAGCATTACTCCTTCCCTCCCAATTTGGATTCATTTTATTATTTTTTTTTCTAGTTTGATTGCTGTGACTAGGACTTCCAATACTACGTTAAATAGAAGTGGCCAGAGTGGGCATCTTTGTCTTGTTCCTGATTTTATAAACAAAGTTTTCAGCTTTTCACTTTTGAACATGATGTTAGCTGTGGGTCTGTCATATATGGTCTTTATTATGTTGAGATATGTTGCCCCTAAACCCACTTTGATGAGAGTTTTTTTAAAAAATGAATTAGTTAATTTTTGGCTGCCTTGGGTCTTCATTGCTGCACACAGGCTTTCTCTAGTTGTGGCAAGCAGGTGCTACTCTTCATTGCGGTGCACAGGCTTCTCATTGCAGTGGCTTCCCATGTTGCAGAGCACGGGCTCTAGGCGTGTGAGCTTCAGTAGTTGTGGTGCATGGGCTTAGTTGCCTGCGGCATGTGAGATCTTCCCGGACCAGGGCTCAAACCCATTTCCCCTGCCTTGGCAGGCGGATTCTTAACTACTGTGCGACCAGAGATCCCCAACAAAACATTTTCTTAAACTGAATATAATTTGCCTTGGTAGGATTCATTCTTTCTTGGAACTCATGACTCTATTCTCCTTTCAAATTTATTTCTTTGAGAACATTTATTGTATACTTGTTCCACCATTGTATTTTTTTGCAGTTTTTTTTATTTTTAAAATATCTTTATTGGAGGATAACTGTCCCATAATGGTGTGTTAGTTTCTGCTTCACAACAAACCGAATCAGCTATACACATACATATGTTCCCACATCTCTTCCCTCCTGCATTTCCCAGCCGCCCACCCTCCCCATCCTACCCCTCTAGGTGGTCACAGAGCACCAAGCTGATCTCCCTGTGCTATGCGGCTGCTTCCCACTAGCTATCTATTTTACGTTTGGTAGTGTATATATGTCCATGCCACTCTCCCACTTTGTCACAGGTTACCCTTCCCCCTCCCTATATCCTCAAGTCCATTCTCTAGTAGGCCTGTGTCTTTATTCCCATCTTGCCCCTAGGTTCTTCACGACCTTTAGTTTTTTAGATTCCATATATATGTGTTAGCACACGGTATTTGTTTTTCTCTCTCTGACTTACTTCACTCTGTATGACAGACTCTAGGTCCGTCCATCTCAGTACAAATAAGTCAATTTCGTTTCTTTTTATGGCTGAGTAATAAACCATTGTATATATGTACCACATCTTCTTTATCCATTCACCTGTTGATGGACACTTAGGTTGCTTCCATGTTCTGGTTATTGTACATAGAGCTGCAATGAACATTTTGGTACATGACTCTTTTTGAATTATGGTTTTCGCAGGGTATATGCCCAGTAGTGGGATTGCTGGGTCGTATGGTAGTTCTATTTGTAGTTTTTTAAGGAACCTCCATACTGTTCTCCATAGTGGCTGTATCAACTTACATTCCTACCAACAGTGCAAGAGTGTTCCCTTTTCTCCACACCCTAACCAGCATTTATTATTTCTAGATTTTTTGATGATGGCCATTCTGACTGGTGTGAGATGATATCTCATTGTAGCTTTTTTTTTTTTTTTTTGCAGTACATGGCCCTCTCACTGTTGTGGCCTCTCCTGTTGCAGAGCACAGGCTCCGGATGCGCAGGCTCAGCGGCCATGGCTCACGGGCCCAGCCACTCCACGGCATGTGGGATCTTCCCAGACCGGGGCACGTACCTGCGTCCCCTGCATCGGCAGGCGGCTTCTCAACCACTGTGCCGCCAGGGAAGCCCCTCATTGTAGTTTTGATTTGCATTTCTCTAATGATTAATGATGTTGAGCATTCTTTCATGTGTTTGTTGGCAATCTGTATATCTTCTTTGGAGAAATGTCTATTTAGATCTTCTGCCCATTTTGGATTGGGTTGTTTGTTTTTTTGATATAGAGCTGCATGAGCTGCTTGTAAATTTTGGACATTAATCCTTTGTCAGTTGTTTCATTTGCAAATATCTTCTCCCATTCTGAGGGTTGTCTTTTGGTCTTGTTTATGGTTTCCTTTGCTGTGCAAAAGCTTTTAAGTTTCATTAGGTCCCATTTGTTTATTTTTGCTTTTATTTCCATTTTTCTAGGAGGTGGGTAAAAGAAAGATCTTGTTGTGATTTATGTCACAGAGTGTTCTGCCTTTGTTTTCCTGTAAGCGTTTGATAGTTTCTGGCCTTACATTTATCAAAATCAAAAATAAGTTTACCATATGTGCATGGGTTTATCTCTGGGCCTATCCTTCCTGATGCTTACATTTCAGAGGAATGGCTTTCAGGTCATTGAGAAAGACACTCCTGGGTTGTAGGAGGTACAGAAACATCACAGCAGAGAAAGGATTCACATTTGTAATTAGTTAATGCTCTATGAGAGGGAGGGCATGGGGCCTATATTCAGGTAGATTCTTTTGGCAGCATTCAACCTTCCCAAGCAGGTTTTTTAATGAGGTCATCCTAGGGACACTGCTTTATGCTGGTAGTAGCTATCCTAGAGAATGGTCTTTCTTTGCCCAAAGGTTTACATGGAGTTGTTATGTTCTTGGTGTTCTGCAGGTCTTACCATAATTTTGGATGTGTTACAGAAAATGCCACTGCACAGATTCCAGACTTTAAAGAAAACTTACTCATTGGTCCAAATATCAAATCAGTCAGAATATTGCACTTTATAACCTTTTTTGTTTAGTTTCAGAAAAATTGTGGGAGACAGAATAACTCTAACTAGTGCGTCTCTTTGATTTTGGTGTTCTTGTGAGTGCTTTTTCCAAGTTCCACAGGACTTTAGGCCACAGAAATCTCACCACCCCTTTGGAATTTTTTACTTTTTTTGAAAGCTTCTACTGAGGCAGTACAGAACTAACTTCTAGATAAGTGTGATGCATTATGACCTCTGGCAAGATAACTGATCAAATATGGGATATCACATACTGAGATGGGGAAGTTTTGCTTCCTTGTGGTGTTCATGTTTCCAAAATTGGCATTAGGCACAAACATCATTTGGGAACCTTAGCTAAAAATTAGAACTTAACAAGTTTTATGAAAAGAATACCATTTTAACATTGCACTGTAGGATTTTTGTTTACATCCCTGACTCTACTTCTGTTTTGTAAATAAATTCATTTTTACCCTTTTTCTAGATTCCACATATAAGAGATATCCTATGCAATTTGGTTTTCTATGTCTGACTTACTTCACTCAATATGACAATATCTAGGTCCATCCATGTTGCTGCAAATGGCATTATTTTGTTCATTTTTATTGCTGAGTTATATTCCACTGTAGATATATACCACATCTCCTTTATCTGTTTTATGGTTTTTGTTTTTTTTTTTGCGGTACTCAGTCCTCTCACTGCTATGGCCTCTCCCGTTGCGGAGCACAGGCTCCGGACGCGCAGGCTCAGTGGCCATGGCTCACGGGCCTAGCCGTGGCATGTGGGATCTTCCCAGACTGGGGCATGAACCCATGTCCCCTGCATCAGCAGGCAGACTCTCAACCACTGCACCACCAGGGAAGCCCTGTTTATCTGTTTTTATTAAAAAATAATTACCTAATTTTTATTTTTTGCTACATCAAGTCTTAGTTGAGGCACATAGGATCTTTTGTTGCAGCACACGAGCTCTTTGTTGTGGCATGTGAGCTTCTCTCCAGTTGCGGCACATGGGCTCTGTGGTTGAGGCGCTCAGGCTCAGTAGTTGCCCTGTGGCATGTGGCGTCTTAGTTCCCTGACCAGGGATTGAACCCATGCCCCCTGCATTGGAAGGTGGATTCTTAACCGCTGGACCACCAGGTAAGTCCCTATCCATTCCTCTGTTGATGGACATTGAGGTTGCTTCCATGTCCTGGCTATTGTAAATAGTGCTGTAATGAACATTGGGGTGCATGTATTTTTTTTCAAATTATGTTTTTCTCTGGGTATATGCCCAGAAGTGGGATTGCTGGATCATATGGTAGCTGTATTTTGCTTTTATAAGGAACCTCCATAGTGTTCTCCATAGTGACTGCACCAATTTAAACTCCCACCAACAGTGTAGGAGGGTTCCCTTTATGCCACACCCTCTCCAGCATTTACTGTTTGTAGATTTTTTGATGATGGCCATTCTGACTGGTGTGAGGTGATCCCTTATTGTAGTTTTGATTTGCATTTCTCTGATAGTGTTGTTGAGCATCTTTCCATGTGCATACTGGCCATCTGTATGTCTTTTTTGGAAAAATGTCTATTAAGGTCTTCTGCCCATTTTTTGATTGGGTTCTTTATTTTCTTTATTGAATTGTATGAGCTGTTTGTATATTTTGGAGATTAAGCCCCATTGGTTGCATTAGTTGCAAATATTTTTTTCCCATTCTGTAGGTTGTCTTTTCATATGATTTATGTCATATGATAATGTTTTGCCTATGCTCTCTTCCAGGAGTTTTATGGTGTTATTTCTTATGTTTAAGTCTTTAACCCATTTTGAGTTTATTTTTGTGTATGGTGTGTTTTATCTTCATTGATTTACATGCAGCTGTCATACCTTCCCAACACCATTTGCTGAAGAGAATGTATTTTTTCCATGGTTTATTCTTGCCACCTTTATTGAAGATTAATTGACTACAGGTGTGTGAACTTATTTCTGGGCTTTCTACTCTGTTCTTTGATTCAAATGGCTGTTTTTGTGCAAAAATTATGCTGTTTTGATAACTGTAGCTTTGAAGTATTGTCTGAAGTCAAAGGGTGTCACCTCTTGCTTTGTTCTCTTTCCTCAGGATTCTTTTGGCACTACTGGGACTTTTATGGTTCCATATAAATTTTATGATATTTGTTATAGTTCTGTGAAAAATGTCATGAGTATTTTGATAGATATTGCATTAAATCTGTATATTGCTTTGGGTAGTATGGCCACTTTTAACAATATTAATTCTTCCAATCCAAGAGCATGGGATATCTTTCTATTTCTTTGAATCATCTTCAATTTCCTTTATTAATGTTTTGTAGTTCTTAGCATATAAGTCTCTCACCTCCTTGGTGAGGTTTATTTCTACATATTTTATTTTTTAATGTCATTTTAAAAGGGATTGTCTGTTTACTTTCACTTTTTGATATTTTATTGTTAAAGAAATGCAACTGATTACTGTAAGTTAATCTTGTCTCCTGCTACCTTGTTGAATTTATAGTTCTAGTAGTTTTTGTGTGAAGTTTTTAGGGTTTTCTACATGTAGAATCTTGTCATCTGCACAAAGTGACAATTCTATATTTTCCCTACCAGTTTGACCAAATGTCACTCTTGATGCCCTCAGGAGGGCACTCAGATATACTGCCATAGAGTAGGGAAAATGTGAGTTTGTCACGTGAGATGCTGAGGGTTCCCATAGGTCAGCTGAGGGTTTCTACAGGTGAGGCTTTCCCAATGGCTCATGCACTA
This sequence comes from Leucopleurus acutus, assembly GCF_964270905.1. Taxonomy (NCBI): domain Eukaryota; kingdom Metazoa; phylum Chordata; class Mammalia; order Artiodactyla; family Delphinidae; genus Leucopleurus; species Leucopleurus acutus. The sequence goes on from NC_139164.1 coordinate 9,621,859, forward strand.
GGCTTCCTGATGGAGTCCATAGCACAGTGAGCAGAAATTGTATCCCTTTAATGCCTTTTTTGCTGCTCTCCTAATCTTTTCCCTCCCCACAGTGATGGAGCTCCTAATTTAAAACTCTGGATGCTGTGAGAGACAAATGAGTTTATTTGGCAGAGTCACACAGAGCTGTGAAGCCACAATTTCATTTACCCTCTGAGGAAAAAAACAGCCTGAGAGGGTCTCATTTAGCCCTAAGCTGTGCCCCCTTATTGTAGGGATTGATGTGGGCAAAGTCAAGCTGTTCTTCTTACCCATTCCAATGCACCAAAACTTGTTTTTATTCCCCTCCAACAGAGTGCTGAAATTTCTCCTCTGGGAGCCTGGACTTCCACAAAGGCTCTCTTGTCCATGGGGACTGACCCAGTCAGTATTCTCCAGGTACTCCCAGACTGTGGCCAAGAAAGACTGGTACTTGTTTACACTCTCATCCATGCTCCACAGGTTGAATCAAAGTCCATCTACCTATAACTCAATGCACAGGTGGGCAAAAAATCCTCCCGGGTCCCTTGTTGTATGGTAAGGATCTCACATCTCTCAAGGATGCACTTTTTTTTGTTCATGGACAGATATCGACAGATAGCATATTTTTGTTGGTAAAGATGGGGACAAAAAAAGAGGAACATCTTATGCCTCCGTAAAGTTGATGTCACTCTTAAATCAGTTGTCTTAAGTAGGTCTAATGAGCTAAGGAAACAATGGGAAAAGAACTGAAGGAAATTGGGAAAATAATGTCCAAGCAAAATGAAAATAAAGGGATAGAAATTATATTAAAAAAAAAAACCCAAAAAGAAATTCTGGGACAGCAAAGTACAAGACCTGAAGTGAAATACTGAATAGATGTGTCCACATCAGATTTGATCAGGCAAAATAAAGGATTAGTGAACTTAAAGATAACCCAATGAAAGTATTCTATCTGATAAGCAGGAAAAAAAATGGGGAAGAATTAACAAAGTCTGCAGTACTTATAGGACACAACCAAACATATCAACATACACTTTATAGGAGTTCCTAAAGGAGAAAAGAGAGATAAAGGAGCAGAAAATATCTTGAAAGAGTAGTGGAACAAAACTTCCCTAATTTGAATATGACAGGAATATACATGGTCAAGAAGCACAACAAACCATAGGCAAGATAAACTCAAAGAGACCCCAAACCAAAACACGTTGTAATGAAATTGTCTAAATCTAAAGATATAGAATTTTGAAAGCAGCAAGAAAGAAGATACTCATCACTTACATGGGATCCTCAGTAACAATAACAGGTAATCTCTCTTACTGCATGGAGAAAAACTAAAATTATTTCCCATCAAATCAGGATGAAGAATGCCCACTTTCACCACTTCCATTCAATACTATACTGAAAATTGAAGGCACAACATTTAGGCAAGAAAAAGAAATAAAAGTTATCCAAATTGGGAGGCCCGCACACCACGATGAAGAGTGGCCCCCGCTCGCTGCAACTGGAGAAAGCCCTCGTGCAGAAACGAAGACCCAACACAGCCAAAAATAAATAAATAAATAAATATAAAAGTTATCCAAATTGGAAAGGAAGCAGTAAAATTATCTCTGTTTACTAATGACGTAAACTTATATGTAGAAAACCTAAAGATCCCAGACATAAAAAAAAAGTTAGAGCTAATAAACAAATTCTACCAATTTTCATTATACAAAATCAACACACACATTCAAAATCAATTGCATTTAGGTACTCTGGTAATGAACAAAAAGAAAATTAAGAAAACAGTTGCATTTAAAATAGCATCAAAAAGAATAAAATACTTAGGTATAAATTTAATCAAAGAGAGGAAAGACTTGTATGATAAAAAGTACAAAATGTTGCTAAAAGACAGTAAAGAAGACCTAGATAAATATAAAGCCATACTGTATTCATGGATTAAAAGACAATAATGTTATAGTGATAATTATAACATTATTATATTATGTTATATATATAATATATATTATATATATATTATGTTATATTATAACATACTCAAAGAATCTACAGATTTAATGCAATTCTTATCAAAATCTCAAAATAATTTTTTACAGATATAGAAAAATCAATCCTAAATTTTAACTGGATTCTCAAGGGATACTAAATAGCCAAAATAATTGAAGAACAAAGTTGGAAGATTCGTACTGCTTCATTGCAAATACGCTAAAACCTACAATAATCAAAACAGTATGATACTGGCATAAGGGCAAAATACCAATTAAGTAGAACAGCCAGCCAGTTACAGGATGCCAAGAACATTTGGTGGGTGAAGACAGTCTTTTCCAGAAATGGTGCCAGGGAGAATGAATACCTGTATGCAAAATAATGAAGTTGGATCCTTGTATACAAGAATTAACTCAAAATGAATCAAAGACCTAAATATAAGACATTAAAATATAAACTCTTGGAAGAAAACATCAGGAGAAGCTTCATGATATTGGATCTGACACTAATTTTTTTTGACGTGACCAAATCACAGGGAGCAAAATAAAAAAATAAATTGAATTTCAACAAAATTAAAATTTTTTTGGTATCAAGTGTACTATCAACATAGTGAAAGGGCAACCCACAGATTGGGAGAAAATGTCTATGACTCATATATATGATAAGCGATTAATATCCAAAGATGTAAAAAATTCCTATAATTCAACAGTAACAACAACAAAAACTCAATTTTAAAAAAGGGTAAAGAGCGTAATAGAGATTTCTCCAAATAAGATACACTCATGAACAATAAGCACGTGAAAGGAGACCCAACATCATTATTCATTAGGTAAATGCAAATGAAAACCACTTCATAGCTATTATGATACATATATTTTTAATGGAAAATAAGCTTTGGGGAAATTGTGAAGAAATCTGGATCCTTGGAGGGAATGCAAAATGGGGCAGCCAATATGGAAAACAGTTTGGTTCTCCTCAAAATTTAAGCACAGCATTACAGCATGATCCAGCAATTCTGGTCCTAGCTATATATATAAAAAAATTTAAAGCAGGTATCAAGCAGATACTTGCACAACAGCATTTACATCACTGTTGTTAACATTAGCTAAATGTGGAAACAACCCAAATGTCCATCAAGAGGTGAATAAACAAAATGTGGCCTGTGCATAAAACGACTCTTATTCAATCTTAAAAAGGAACAAAATTCTGACATTATGCTAAAACATGGATGAACTTCAAAGACATTAAGTGAAATAATCTAGTTATAAAAGGACAAATACTGGTATGGAGTACTTGAAAGTAGTAAAATTCATAGAAACAGAAAGTGGAATCGTGGGTTCCAGGATTTGCATATGGGGAAAATGAGGAGTTGTTTAATGGGTATAGAATTTTAGTTTTGCATGATGAAAAGTTCTGGAGATTGGTTGCCTAGCAATGTGAAGTTACTTAACGCTACCAAACTGTACATGTAGAAATGGTTTAGGTGTCAAGTCTTATGTTACATATATTTTACCACAACAAAAACCCAGATCCACTTAAAGAAAAAGATCCAATTGTGAATAATACTGTCCAGTAGAATTAATTTATCCCTGTATGACTATGAGGACTAGGAGGGCTCTATCCCTGTACTTTATCTCTGCTTCCGCATGGTTGGTCTTGACTCTGTTTTGAAATTCTGGCTTTTGTGCTACGTCTACCAGCTCAGAGTCACTCATAACAACCTCCTGGTATCAACTGGGAATGTACCATAAACCTCATTCAGGGTTCCCAGGCTGAACTTGTCCATGGTTTGATTTTAGGTACCACCAACTATGCTTTCATTACTGTTCCACTGTTCCACTTCTACCATGAAGTTGGAGCTTCACCTCCAGGGCAGATGCCTACACTAATAGGCAAAGGAACACAATCATATGAACTTAGACTATGCCCTTTTAAGTGTTTACATTCCAGTCAAGGAGACCCATGTATAAAATTGAAAGTTCTAGGCAAATTGTGAGTGTGGCTTGATAGGCAACTTGCATCTTAAACAACTACCCAGTGCAATTTTCTAGGAATTCATGAAAATCTCCACATCCAGTTGTTCTGACATATGATGACCTTCTGGATGATGACAGTTTTTCCCCCTAACATCACTTCTTTGTGTGGACAGGTTAGTGGCTATTCATCACTAAGTTTTGGCTCCCAAAATCTAAAATTTCCTACATTTGGGGAATTTCCTTCTTATGTAGCAGAATAACATCTCCCATTGTAGAACCTGATCTTGCCAGCTTCCCTTTCAGTCAGTGAGTGCATGCGTCCCACACTTTTCCAACTAGTGCATCTATCAGACACTGAGTTGGAGACAAAGTCTGGGATCTTGCTGGTGAGGCTAGTGACAGCCAGTGTCAGAGGCAGAAGCATAGCTTGCACTTCTCAGGGTAGCATCAGAGCTTAGCATAATTCGTGCAAATGATGTGTAAGTGTGCCTGTGCTGGAAGCAAGCATTAGTGTCTTTATAAACTCCCCTTGTGGGGTGGTTCTAACCATTGTTCCTGGTGATTTCAGGAATCATTATTCCCTGATCTTTCCCAGATTCCAAAAATATTCATCTGTTAAATCCCATTCTGTTTAAATCAAATGGAGTAGGTTTCCATTGCTTCTAATTAGGAAACCTGATTAGTACAAATAGAAAGAGAATAGTTTCATACAGATTAGTCTGGTACTTGAGTTTCTCAGTGTGGTAGTTGGGTAAATTAAGAACTCCTTATACAATTGCTATCAGATACTTGGAAACAAAGATGAAAATACAAAGAGCAAAATCTACCAGCAGTACTCAAGAACAAAATCCATTTTGTAAAGTCCTGAGAGCCATAGATGGAACCACATCCAGGGGAAGACAAGAGTCCTTTCTGTTGCCAGTACAGCTATCAGAACAGCTCCCAACTGTGATACCTAGAGCAAAACACACCAGTGGCTTTTCAGTCTAGCTGCATATTAGATGTACTTGGGTAGCTTTAAAAATCCCGGTGCCCAAGCCTCACCCCAGACCAATTACATCAGCATCTTTGGAGGTGGGGTACAGCACCAGGTTTCTTGATGGATCCAGTGGTTCCAACAGTGGGGTAACTAACTATTCTAGTTTGCCTAGGACTAAGGAAAACTAAGAGGTTTCACCAGGACACCGGGCTTTCAGCAAAAATGAGAGTTGCAGGTAACCAAGACAGTTGGACAGCCTACTGGCAGCCAGTGTTGAGAATCCCTGCCTTATACCTGTAAAGACTAAGTAAAGCCAATCTGAGATGGGGTTGGAGGTTGGAGGATGCTAGTTTGCAGAAATGGCACATATGGGAGTCAAAAACTTTTCTTACTTATGTGCCAGCAACTCCACTCCTCAGTATATACTCTAAACAATTAAAAATATTTGTCCACACAAAAACATTTACATGAATGTTCATACTAGCATTATTCATAATGTCAAAAGGCTAACACAACCAAAGTCCATCAACAAATGAAAGGATAAACAAATGGTGGTATAAATGAGTAACTGAAATATTATTCAGCCACAGTATGAATGGAGCACTAATACATGCTACAACAGTAATTTCTTGTATTTTTGTCTGAAATTGAGTATGCTCGGTTGTTTACTTTGACATGTTACTTGTAAAAATGAGTTGTTCACCTGTTTATTTTTCTGATGACTATATGTTCTTTGGAAAGTCTGTTTACTGGAGAAAATACATATCATTTATAGATAGTCACATTATTAAAAGACAGCCATGATTTAAAGCCTTGCTACTGCCTTCAATTTTAAAGGTAAGTGATGAAAAGAGGAATCTACACATTTTAAAACAAAATATGTTGCCTTTATACAAGTTTTTTCTAATTAATCTCTCAGTTCAAATGTATCTTGAGCATTTACCCATACTAAGTATTTTTTGATATAGTAAGTAATCTTTAAAGACTGGATGGTGTTCCAACCTGTGGATGCACTGTCCCTTGTTTAGCTTATTTAAATTGGTCATTTAAACTTTCGATTATTTATAAAATATGTCACTACCTAAATTTGACACACATTTATTTTCTGTCACCTTTCACTTCAGATTATATTTTAGGATAAAAGTTTACAGGGGAATTCCCTGGTAGTCCACTGGTTAGGACTCCATGGTTTCACTACCAAGGGCCAGGGTTCAATCCGTAGTTGGGGAACTAAAATCCCACAAGCAGGTTGGTGTGGCCAAAAAAAGAAAGAAAAGTTTACATATAGAGTTGAAGCTTTATCCAATTATTCCTACCCTGCCACCCCAAAATTAATCTCTAATCTTAAATTGGTGATAGTTCTTCCTATTCTATTTTTTTGGTTTGTTTTCTTATTCTTTAGTTCATTATTTAACTACAAACTGTGTATCCATAAATAATATAAATTTTCTCTGTGTTTTTAAAATTCTACACATAAAATGCAAGTACATACCTTTAATTCTCTTAACACTATGATTTTGAAATTTTTTTTTTTTCGGTATGTGGGTGTCTCACTGTTGGGGCCTCTCCCGTTGCAGAGCACAGGCTCCGACGCACAGGCCCAGTGGCCATGGCTCATGGGCCTAGCTGCTCCGTGGCATGTGGGATCTTCCCGGACCAGGGCACGAACCCGTGTCCCCTGCATTGGCAGGTGGACTCTCAACCACTGCGCCACCAGGGAAGCCCTGATTTTGAAATTTACTCATGTTGACATACATGGAGTTCATTGTAACCCTTATATTATAATTTATAAATATATTAATGTAATTTATTCACAGTTTTTCTACTAATAAACACATAGGTTGTTTCAAGTAATTTAGAATCAATGCTCTTATGATTGAACACGTGTTCAAGAGTTTACCTAGACTTTCTCTAGGGGATATGCCTGGAGAAGAATTAACTGTACCAATTTAAGGAATCTGAGATTCCTGGAAGAGGAATATCTTGTTAGAGGCATGTGCTATTTCAGTTCCTCTAGATACTGGCAAATTGCACACTTCAGCCAGTAGTGAATGAAAGTTTCATTTCCTCACATCCTTGCCACCACTGTGTGTTGTGAGATGTTGTGTTAAGCATCTTTGCGGTTAGACATCTTTTAATGCTTCTTGGCCAACAAGATTCCATCTTTTGTGAATTTCCTGTTCATAGCCTTTGTTTATTACCCTGTTGGATTGTATATCTTTTTTCTTATTGATTTCTAAATGTTTTGAATATATGCTTAATTAAGACAAGGTCTCTAAGTGTGTGTGCCATGCACAAATGGGTAATTAAGGAGATTTTGATTATTACAAAAGTAAGAGCAGATGTGGAGGAAAACCAATAAGGGATCATGCAACAGTCAAGGCTGGTAACACTGGTGAGTCCTCGCCACTTTCGGTTTGATGTGAAAAAGAAGCTCTGAGGACAATTATTCAGAGATTTTTGGTGTTCCTGTATATGGTCCTAATCTTCTGAGCAAAGGACGCTGAGAGGCTTTGTTAGAGGATGATGGGACAGCAGCCAGCCCAGAGAGCTGAAGAGAGTGGATATTGCAGACTAAAAACGTGGCACTTCCGGAGCCATCCGGGTCCCTCGGCCTTCTCCTTCTCAACCGGGAGAACTTTGCTCGCCTTCCAGGGCAACAAAGCTGGAGAGCCTCCGGCTCAGGCCCTGGGAGTTTGGCTTGCATCCCAGGGAAAGTCATCTCTCCGCAGGAGAGGAGGGCGGGCCAGCAGCAGCCCTGCTGACAGCTCGGCTCCTAACTCAGGGCTCCTGTGCTCTGCCGCGTCCCCACCACGGGCAGGTGACAGCGCTCTTGTTACGTCGCCCTGTGGGAACCGGCGAGCTGGGTATTAAGTAAAGACACTGCTCTGGCTGCTGCATTTTGCTGTAATAAAGTCTGTGCCTCTGACCAGGGCTCTGGTGCCTTCCATCAGGATATGCGCATGAAACCGGGGCAAGCTGACTTCTGAGCTCGCGGGAGGGTAAAAACTTCGAAGTTTCTGACGCCCAGGAGCCAAGCTCTGGTGGAGGGTCACAGCCAGCTCCCTCCACAGACCGGGAGTCAGGGCAGTAAGCCCACACTTCCTGCCTTCTTAGCACCCCCTGTCCCCCAACCTCTCCAGAGGCCCCACCGTTAAGCCAGGGTGGGGCCGGAGCACCAGACTCAGTTCATACTGGTTGCCAGCGATGATTAAAAGAACAATTCTCAAAAAAAAAAAAAAAAAAAGAACAATTCTCAGTTTTTAAATCGTAGTATGCAATACACTTGTAGCTGTACCTGGCTCTTTCACTTAAAATGTTTTACAAATGGCTTCAAACACGTGCACACAGAACACCTTATTCTTTTTAATAGCTTCACAACATTCCATTGTGTGGAGATAACTTATTTAACAAATATCTTACTGATAAATATTTAAGTTGATTTCAACTCTTTACTACAACAAATAGTCTTTGTACATAGGTATTTCTGGACATATATGTTGCAAGGCAATCTGCAAAATATATTTGCAGAAATAGAATTTCTAGGTTTAGAGAGTACTCCCAATAGATAAACTGTTCTTCAGAGCAGTAATGTCAATTTATACGCCAACATCTATACCTTATGTTATATAACATTTTTAGCCCAATCTCATAAATGGACGATAACTTCAGAGTTTAATCTGTATTTCTTTTACTATGGGTAAGACCGAATCTTTGTTCACATGTTTAAGAGCCATTTCTATCTCCTTGCCCATTTTCCTAATTTGTGGTTGTAATTTTCTAATTGTTTTATAGAAATTCTTTATGTAGAAAATTGAAAATTGATTCGTTTTTTGGTCATATCAGTTACCAATTACCCCCAGTTTATTAACTTCTGATATTATTTATGTTGTTTTTCTTCTTTTAGGATTTATTTACTAAAAATTAATAGTTTATCCCCTGAGATATATTTTTATTTTTGTGTGATCACATATTTTCAATTATTTACTTTACAGCATCTGGATTTTTACAATTTGAAAAAGACCTTCCCCACTCTGAGACTCCATATGCATACAAACAGAGCAATTTTACACAATTTTTTCCAAAAAATAGAAGAGGAAGGAATATTTTCCAGTTCATTTTATGTTACTATGATACCAAAACCAGACAAAAAAGTATATTTAAAAAAATTATAGACCAATATCTCTCATGAACTTAGAAACAAAAATGCTCAGGAAAATATAAGCAAATCAAACTCCAAAATGAATTAATAAATTATATACATGACTAAGTGGGTTCATTCCAGTGAGACAAGGCTGGTTCAATATTGTTTAAAAATCACTCAATTTAACTGACATATTAACAGGGTGGTTAAGAAAAGTCATGTGACTACACTGGTTGATACAGAGAAAGCACTTGACAAAATTCATCAGCAATTTATGATAAGGACTTTCACTAAACCAGAAATAGAGGGGACCTTCCTGAACTTGATAAAGAATATCTACAAAACCCCTATAGCTAACATACTACTGGAGAAGAAAAAAAGGAAGGATGTCCTACCTCATCACTGCTATTCAGCATAGTACTTCCTAGTTCTCACCACTGCATAAGGCAGGAAAGGAAATAAGACCTACACAGATAGGAGAGAAATAAAATATTTGCAAATGTCATGGTGGTCTATGTAGAAAATTCCACTGAGTCTATATAAAACCTCCTAGAATTGGTAAGTTAAGCAACTTTGCGATTTGAAAGATTAACATGCAAAACTTATTGTATTCCGATATAACAGCAATGACTACATATAACAGCAATGAATACATGAAATTAAAAAATATAATACCATTACAGTCAATCTAAAACTGAAATATTTAGGTGTGAATCTAACAAAGTATATTCATAACTTGAAAGCTGCAAAGCTACAAAAAGGATCTAAATAAATGGAGACACATACTGTATTCATGGATAAGGAGTCTCAATAGAGTAAAGATGTTAATTATCCCTAAATTGACAGGATTAACTCAATTCCTATAAAATCTCAGCCAGACTTTTTAAGGATTTAGGGAGAACTATTTTAAATTTATGTGAAAAGGCAAAGGAATTAGAGTTGTTAAATTGAAAAGTAAGTATAAAGAAGAATCAGACAACATGATTTCAAGACATTTAAATAGCTATATTCATTAATTTGGAAGTACTACTGGTATTGGAGGTATAGTATTAGAGGAAGGATAAACACACATATAAATAGAACAGAATAGAGACCTCAGACAGGGAAGTAGGTATGACTATGAAGGAGTAGAAGGAAGGAGATATTCACAGTAATAAAATGGTTCTGTGTCTTGATTGTAGTTGTGGTTAAATGAATCTATATATGTGATAAAATGTCACTCTACCAATGTTAATTTCATATTGTACTACATCTATGTAAGATAAATCATTGGGGGAAACTTGAATAATGGACACAATGATATCTCTGTTGGGCACAGAAAAGCTCGCGGTACTAACTTTACAACTTCCTGTGAAACTATGCTTATTTCAAAATAAAAAAAAATTTAAGTCTCCCATATATCATTTATTAAATTTAAATTTTAATCCACCTAGACTTTGTTAAGCTGGGATGTGAGTTAAAGATCTCTATGAGAAACTGTGAAGGTTACTCTGCTTTAGAAATAAAATTCTAAAATGTTCAGTAGCTGAAAATATAAATCTCACAAGATGTCAGTTTGGGCTACTATAATAAAATACCATAGACTGGGAATCAAACAACAATCATTTATGTCTCACAGTTCTGGATTCTGGTAAGTCCAAGGTCAAAACTTTGGCAGATTCTGTATCTCATAAAGGACTTCCTCCTGGTTCATAGATAGCTGTCTATTCTCTATGTTCTCATATGGTGGTACAGGTTAGGGGTCTCTCTGGGATCTTTATAGGAGCCCTAGTCCCATTCATGAGGGCCCTATCCTCATGACCTCATGACCTCCCAAAGGGCCCCACCTACAAATAGCATCATATTGGGGGTTAAGATTTCAACATATAAATTTTGGGGAGATAACAAACATTCAGCTCACAGCAATGACTAAGGTGGTCATTCCAGACCAGTGGGCGGTTTGCTTCCAAACATCATTTAGGGGTCCAGTTTCTATTTTATCCTCCCTCCATCCCCTCAGATGTCACCCTTGTCAATTCTGGGGTGATTCTACCTCTGGGTGGCAACAAATTGGAAGAAATATGAGAGTAAGGAGGAGTTAAATTCAAGGTCTTAAATCTAGGCTGGAAACTCACCTATTACTTATACTCATTCACTTTTGGCAACAACTTTGTTGTATAGTTACACCCAACCATGAAAGGGGCTATTAAATGTATCTATGTACCCAGGGAGAAGGAGAAAATGGAGTTTGGAGGACAACTACCACTCTTTGGATAAGATCCACATGATTTTTTTCTAAGTGACTACAAATTTGTCAAGTTTGCTATTTATTAAATAATCCCATTCTCCATACACTTACACAATATCACTTTCTTATATAATAATTTTTATGCTATGTACTAATTTCAGGCAGTTTTACCCATTAATCTGTCGATGTTTCAGAACTGTACCCATAAAATTAACGCATTTATAATGTATTTAATATTTAATAGTCCTAGTACTGCCTGCGATCATTTACTCTTTTCTTAATTTTTTCCCTGCCTTTGTTTGCCAATTTTTCCATATTAACTTTAAAGTAATGTATCTCTAAAATATATTCTCATTACTTTTGAAAACTTTAATCTGGGGATTTCCTAAAGAATGTATATCTGATATGTTCTTCCATAATGAATGTATATCTGATATGTTCTTCCACCTTTTCAAGCTTTTAGGTCTTCTACTAATATTTTAAGATTTTGTTACATATGTTTTGCACATTTCTTTTTAACTTCTCAGTTGTCAGAATTCTAAGTTGGTGGCGCTTAGAGATATTTCATTGTTTTCCTGCTTTTTTTTTTTCCTGCTGATGTAATTCATATTGTTAAACTACTTCATTTTTCACTGTTGGTAATTTTTCCCCTGTTCTCAAAATTTTCACTTGGCTTTTGTGTTCAGAAATTTTAATTTCACTTCTATATGCTAGAGTTGGGTCTCGTTTATCTGCTCTGAGCATTCATGTCTTTCTATGCTGATATATTCTCAGCTGTTCTTTTACTACTCGATAAGGATGTTGTACATTCAGACTCCTGTGTTATACACGCTTGAGGTTTTGTTTTCTCAAGGGATAGTTTACCATCTCCTTCCCTTGGAGCGACATCAAGAAACAACCTTCCTTTCTACCTCAGTGGGAGTTTACCTAGCCCTCCCTTTCATGAAGGCAGAGTCTGCCCATGATCATAAAACATCTGTAAATTAAAAAAAAATTTGCCATTTAGTTAGATAAAAAGTAGAGCATGGAGATGATTTTTAAAAAGGTTTTAAAGAAAACTTAAGTTACATGTACATATAAGAGAGTGCACATATCCAAACTGTAAAGAGTGATCAGTTTTCACAAACTTGTTAGGACCATTTAACCAACACCCAGATCAAGATAAAACATTAGGTCCAGAAACAACCATAAGGCCCTCTTTCAGACACTACCCCCCAACTGCTATATACCATATGCCATTGTATTAATGTGCTACAATTTCTGTATCCATTCTGCTGGTTATAGGCATTTGAGTACTTTCCAGTTTGAGGCCACGATGTACAGTACTGTTGTAAAACCCGTGTAATGTGTTGTGGTGCATATATTTTGCATTTCTGTTGCATATATATCAAAGGATAAAACAAATGCATAGTAAGGTATGCATCTGTTAAACTCTAATATAAAATGCTAGTTTTCCAAAATGGTTTTACTCTCAACACTGCTGTCGTGTTTATTTCCTTAATTAGATTACTAGTAAAATTGGAAAATTTTTGGAGTATAGGCCTTTAAAAAGTATTTTCCCACAAATTATGAGTCATGACTAAACACAGATCTGGAAGAATATGTGGGTAGTTGTTTATTTAATTTCTTACTGCAAATTAAGATACTATCAAGACAGAATTTCTTATATTTCCCACAGAAACTGAAGCTTCTGTATACACATGTATATATAAAAAATTTTGAAGCAGACAAAATGTTGGAGAAGTATCTCAAGCAGGCTTACTATAAAATGAGTTGCTACCTTTTAATTATAAAGAATTCTTGCAAATCAATAAGAAAAAAATGAACCTTGATGACACAATGGTCAGAGATCATGGGCATTCAGGTTAAAAACTAAGTTATTTTTGTTAGATACTATTAATAATTTTTGAAGAATGATAAATGCCTTCAGGAATGACCTTGTGCACAAATATCACTAGTCAAGTATTTTCTCTTGTAGCTGCTGGTAAAGGAAAGGTAGCTGGTAAAGTACATGGTAATTAAACATTGTTGACTGAGTAGCAATAAGTCAAAAGAGAACAAGGAAGGAAAGAAAAAGTTTGGTGAGAACAGGAGGATACTAGGAAGAGAGCAGAAGATATGCAATATTAAAAACTCTCTCAGGGGCAGCAGATGACTTTAGTGCCAACACCTATTATGTAGTTGTGCAGGCTGTGTTGCTAGATTGTCTGGGTTCAAATCTCAGCCCACCACATAACATCAGTGTTACCTTGGCTTGTTATTAACCCCTATATACCTAAGTTTCCTCATCTTAAAAACTGAAATAATAATTAGTACCAGCCTCATAGAAATGTCAGGAGGATTATATGAGAGTATATTTGTAAACTCTTCAGAACAATGTCCATTGATTTAAAAATATTAAATTAAGATGGCAACAATAGTTAAACATACTGTATTATATATTTGAATGTTGCTAAAAGAGTAGATCTTAAAAGTTCTCATCAAAAGAAAAAAATTCTGTATCTATGTAGAGTGACAGATGTTAACTAGATTTACTATGGTGATCATTTCATAATATATACAAAGATCAAATCATTATGTTGCACACCTGAAACTAATATAATGTGTATGTCAATTATACCTCAATAAATAAATAAAAAAATATCAAATATAAACTAAATATATATTATTTCTACCCCAGGAAAACGGAGGCCTACCTTGTGTAAAACTGTACAATCTTTTAGAGAAAGAGATAGTGGCTGCTCTTCAAGGAAAAGGGCACATTTCTTACAACATAATAAAAACAATTCATACAAGGGTCTGGGAAAGACAGGCCATCCATACAGAAGAAACAGGACACAGAAAAAATGTGGGATATAAAATATAGTGGGATATAAAATATAAGTCCCACAAAGGATTTAATCTGGCACAGAACAAAATAAATTTTTAGATGGCCAATATATATTTGAAAAGATCTCATTCTCATTTGTTATCAAGGAAATGAAAAGTAAAATACACAAGATACAGTAAACACTGATAGGAAGTGATAAAATCAAGAAGAATCGTTGGATGGATAATTATCTTAAAAATTTTTATATGACATTTAATAATCAGTCATATGTACAGAGAAATGGAAAAAAGCATACACAGGCACAAGCAATACTTAATGTTCAGAAAAGAGCTAAGAAACTTTCTCCTCAGGATGACATCAAGGCTATGTTATACACAGCTAATTAGTGAAGACTGTCCATGGTAAAAAGTCAGTCTGGAAAGGTGAGTGTTTCTCCAAATGCCCAATTATCAGCAAAAGATCACAAGGCATACTAAGAAACAGGGAAACATGACCCATTCAATGGAAGAAAATCAAGCGGCAGAAACCGTCCCCAAGAAAACAGGAATTGGACTTACTAGGAAAAGATATTTAAAACAACTGTCTTAAATATGTTTTAAAAAAATTAAAGGAGAGCAGGAAGGTGGTATATGAACAAAAAGAGAACAGCAACAAAGAAACATAAATTCTAAAAAGGGAATCAAATTCTGAAGCTGAAAACTAAAGGAGCCAGATTGAATATTTCACTGGAGAAGTTCAATAGCAGACTTGTGCATGCAGTAAGAAAGAATCAGTGAACTTGAGCACAGAACATTTAATATTATTTAGGAAAGAAACAAAGAGAAAAGAATGAAGAAAGTGAACAGAGCTTAGAAACGTGTGGGATACAAGCAACAGGACCAATATATGTATTATGGAAGTCCCAGAAGGAGAAGAGACAGAGACAAAAGCATATATATAAAGATTATTTGAAAAAATAATGAATGAAAACTTTTTAAATTTGAGAAAAAAAGACATAAATCAACAAATCCAAGAAACTCAGTCAACTCCAGTTAGGAAAAAGCCAAATAGACCCACACTGAGACACATTATATCAAACAGTCAAAAGTCAAAGACAAGGAATCTTGAAAGTAGCAAAAGGAAAAGAATCAACAAGTTATAAGGGAGCCTCTAAAAACTACCAGGTAATTTCTCAGCAGAAATCTCATAGCCTGGAAGGCAGTGGGATGATATATTTAAAATGCTAGTGGAAAAAAAAAAACAAAAAAAACTTTCAACCAAGAATTCTATATTTGACAAAATTTTTCTTCCAAAATTAGAGGGAAAAATTAAGCTAATAAAGACTTCCAGATTCCATAAAATCTCTATAGAGAAGCTGGCCAGATTGTCCTTATTTTTAGGCAGGCTTACATCATAGGTGGTGGTGTTTTCTTCCACAGAGGCACATCATATACGATTGTCTCTTTTTGTGATGTATGTGATTGTGAGCATAATAATTTATTTAGTCCACAAATATTTATTACTTGCTTTTTGCCAGATTATGCAGTGGTGAAAAAACAGACATGCTTTCTTAATGTTGCTTTTAGTTCAAGGTTTCACATCTTCAGTACTACTGATATTTTAGGCCATAAATAAAATAAAGACTTACTGTATTGTGCTGTGGTTTGAAATCTGTAGGCTATAATCATAAGATGCCAATATCACTCCTGTCTCCCATATACAAATTAAAAATAGGATAATGAACTTCTGTGATCTACCATCAAATTCAACATTAAGTCTTGGCAAACTTGCTTTATATCCAATTCTTCCCATTCCCTTCTATCCAATTATTTTGAATTAAGACTTAAATATGTCATATTTTTATAATTATTTCCAAATGTGTGTGGACACTTAAGAAAATAAATGAAATACCACTATTAAATCTAAATTTTTAAATTCAAATTTACAAAAAATTACTTCTTAATATCATTAAATATCCAGAGAGTATTCACATTTCCAACTGTCTCATAAGTATCACAAAAGTATGCCCAGCTTGTTTGTATGAATCTGATTCCAAATATGGCCCACATCATGTTATATCTCTTAAGTTCCTTTTTAAAAATTGTTTTAATTTTATATTTGGGTATAGACTTAGAGAGCGAACTTTTGATTACCGGGGGAAAATGGGGAGAAGGGATAGTTAGGGAGTTTGGTATTGACATGTACATACTACTATATTTAAGATGGATAACAACAAGGACCTACTGTATAACACAGGGAACTCTGCTCAATGTTATGTAGCAGCCTGGATGGGAGGGGAGTTTGGGGTAGAATGGATACATGTATATGTATGGCTGAGTCGCTTTGCTGTGCACCTGAAATTAAGTTCCTTTTTAATGCACAGTTTCTTCTCTACCTCCCTCTCTTCACTGGCTATTTGTCAAAGAAAAACGATCATTTGTTGGGTAGTTTCCACAGTCTAGATTTTACTGATTGCATCCTGATGTTTTAATCTTTTCTCTGATATCTGTGTGTCCTGCCAGCTGTTACAGGGTCCAAAAGCTTTGATCAAATTCAGGTTTGAGTTTTGGACAATACTATGTCCTAAGTGGTGGTGTTTAATTCCACGGAGAGGTAACATATTCTTATAATTGTAGCAGCTACTGCTGCTCAAAGCTGAGCTCCATTTTAATTCTTGTAGAATTGAAAATGATGACATTGTAGTTCTATGATTCCTTCTTCATGATTTGCTGGAATGATTCCATAAGGGAATACTTCCCCTCAAGTACAGACTGGTTATCAAGAGGTGCAAGGTAAATCTGAACTTCGAGCATTACATTTCATTTATGGAAATTTCTGGATCGCCTTTGGCCTACTAGCTAGTACTGTTTATGGAAGGTGGTCACAGACTCAGGTGTTTTATACTGGAGCTCTTGGATTTGTTGTTATTTCTGAGGCTGTCATGGGAGAATTCTCTTTTTTGGGATTTCCTAGCTCTAACTGGGATGTCATGAACACAATTCTATTGTAGTGTTAAGTGCCTGACACTAAGCTTTTGATTTCTGGAGCATTGATTTCAGACAGCCATCTTGACTAAATATATTGCATTGCCAGTTATATGACACAGCCTCTAGTAAACAAACTAAAAAGGAAACCAGGCCACCCCACCCATGAAATTCCCCTTTTAGAAAGTCCTGGCTTACCTAGATAACTGACCACTTGAGTGACCCCGGTTTTCCCTTCCTGCACTTTAATTCCTGTTCTTATGTTTTAAATTCACTAATAGACAGTGAACCTCAAAACCTGAGGCACCCCACCCTCAGGCAACAACAAAGGCAGAACTGCAGGTCCATGTTGTTCCCCTCTCTACTCTCAACTTTGCTGTGTGGCGCTGGGTGTGCTATGGTGCGCTCCAGGACCTGTGAGTAAGAAAGCTTGTTTTTCCAAAGCTTTCTGAGGGCTGTTGCCAGGCATGTTCTGCAAGCATAATAAGAATTACAAGGGCTGGTCCATTGTCTCTGGTTGGGAACATGTCCATGCAAACTTATGACCAGAAATGCAGGCCCAGGTGAGTGCCTCAGGCATTCTGAGCCAATAGCACCGCTATTGAGGGGCTGAGACTGACCTCTGAGACACAACTGGCTGGCAGAGGAGTCGTCAGTAACAACTAATTTAATAACAAATTCTTTGTCCAAAATGATTTTTTTTTTTTCAGGCTGGCTCTGTTTATTTTGAAAAGGTTTGTTGAAGTTTTAAAAACACATTTAATTCTTTCAGTAACTAAAAATTTGCATCCAAGCCATAGGAAATTCACTCCTTTTTTTTTTTTACGTCTTTATTAGAGTATAATTGCTTTACAATGGTGTGTTAGTATCTGCTTTATAACAAAGTGAATCAGTTAGACATATACATATGTTCCCATATCTCTTCACTCTTGCGTCTCCCTCCCTCCCACCCTCCCTATCCCACCCCTCCAGGCGGTCAAAAGCACCGAGCTGATCTCCTTGTGCTACGCGGCTGCTTCCCACTAGCTATCTACCTTACATTTGGTAGTGTATATATGTCCATGCTTCTCTCTCGCTTTGTCACAGCTTACCCTTCCCCCTCCCCATATCCTCAAGTCCATTCTCTAGTAAGTCTGTGTCTTTATTCCTGTCTTACCCCTCAGGATTTTCTTTTTGAAAATTACTATTTGTTTGGAATTTTTAAAGGACACAAGTCAGAGGACATTCTAGTATGGTACTTATCTCATGAGAAAACTTAAAACTTGGAGCTTCTCCTTTAGGAGTAAAAAAGTCTGAACCCCACATCCAGTCCTGCCTACTGCTCTAGCCTCATCCTCCACCAACAGTCCATTCTAGAAAAGCACACCTTGTGCCTGAGAATGACTGTTTCTCTTCTCACCTCCCTTATAAATTGGGGCCTCTACAATGCAGTCCTGGGTCACTGAGGAGTCTCCCAACCCATCATCTGAACCCCACCATCCATGGCAGTTGTGATTCTTTTAACTCAAAATGAGGTCATGCATGATGCTAGGTAGCAAACTTTACCAGAGTGCAACCTCATAGGTAAAAAAATTTTGAGAAGCATTTAGAAACTTTTATAAGTAATTTGGCAAACAATTTTTTGTTTACTGAAACTGATAATGAAAAATGGGGAACTTTGAATGTTCTTTTCATTTCATTTGTCTACTAATTAAGTTTCATTGTATTTTACCAGACAATCTACCCATGACTAATTGCAAAGAGAAAAGAAAAACAACAACAGCCTTTTACCAGATAGTTTGAGAAGCACTAGTTTATCTGTTTCCTGAGAACACAAGACAGGTTCTGTCACTAAAAAGCACTGAATAAATGGAGGATGAATGAATAAATAAGTGCAATTGACAAATATGAGTAGTGCTAAGGTAATGGAACAGACAGAACTTGATACTGCATTGGATTCATGTTAGATAAGAGAAAGAATCAAGGAAAACTCCAGCTGTTCCTGGAAGATTGCTGATGGCACTCCCTAAGATAGGCAATATTAGAAGAGGAGCAGTTAAGAGCATGTTTACAGATGAGAAATTAATTTTTGAATGGGTTGACTCAGATTACTTATGAGATATCCAAATGCAGATGTCCAGGAAGCAGTTAGATATATAGGCTAGAAGCTCAGAAGCAAAGTCTGGCAAAAGGTGTAATTTCTTAGTTGAAACGATTAGAATAAATGAGATCCACCTGGCATGTAAAATTGGAAGAGAAGAATTTAAGGAAAAACCTCTGGGTACCTAGCAGTTTCTGGCATACAGGAGATGATTAGTAACTCTTTGTCAAATGAAGATATAGAAAGATATGAACTTAACGCTATTTCATTCCGAGTCCAAGTTTTCCTGAACTTTCCTAAGCTTTCACATTCTTCTCTTAAACTGCAGAGCATTCTAACAGACACGGCTGTCGCTAGGGGTGGCGTGAGGAAGATGACTGACTAGAAAAGGCAAAGCTGGAAAACAAAAGCAGTGGGGAGGTTTTGAAAACACTGAAGAAAGGCTGGGCATGAGGATAAGAGGATAAGCCTAGGGAAAAAAACATCAGAGTCAGATTTTGAAGTTAAAGGTATGGATTTTACCATAAGTCACAGGCTTTTTCTATGTTTCCTAATAGGGTAAATAATACATGGAATAGACTGTACCATGGTGTTTGGAAACAACCAACAGCAATAGCAGAATAAATTCTTACTTCAGTTAAAGTGCATGAATTAGAATACTATGTGTCATTATAAATCTTCAGAATGTAATCTGCTAAATGCAATGTGGTGCCCTAGACTGGAACCTGGAATAGGAAGACAGAATTACTGGAAAAACACGTGAAATCTGAAAAAAAGTGTGTAGTCTAGTTAGTAGTACTGTGCCAATGTTTATTTCTTAGTTTCAACAATTGTATGTGGTTATGTATGATGTTAACATTAGAGGAAGCTGTCCTGCATTACAACTTTTCTGTAAATCTAAAATTATTCCCAATAAAAAGTTTAGTTTTAAAAAAGTAAGCTCAAATTAAAAAAAATAGTAAGTTAACAAAGGAATTCATGCAATACAATAGTGTTTATAAATAGTTTCAAAACATGCAAAGTAAAACTAGATATTGCATATCGATTCATACATATGCAGTGAAAATATAAAAACATGCAGTGGGTTTCAAGAATATCTGTATTATTTCCTTCTCTTTAAAAGAATCTGGGAAAAGGACATGGAAGCAACCTAAGTGTCCATCAACAGATGAATGGATAAAGAAGATGTGGCACGTATATACAATGGAATATTACTCAGCCATTAAAAGAAACAAAACTGAGCTATTTGTAATGAGGTGAATAGACCTAGAGTCTGTCATACAGAGTGAAGTAAGTCAGAAAGAGAAAGACAAATACCGTATGCTAACACATATATATGGAATTTAAGAAAAAAATGTCATGAAGAACCTAGGGGTAAGACAGGAATAAAGACACAGACCTACTAGAGAATGGACTTGAGGATATGGGGAGGGGAAGGGTAAGCTGTGACAAAGTGAGAGAGAGGCATGGACATATATACACTACCAAATGTAAGGTAGATAGCTAGTGGGAAGCAGCTGCATAGCACAGGGAGATCAGTTCCGTGCTTTGTGACCGCCTGGAGGGGTGGGATAGGGAAGGTGGGAGGGAGGGAGATGTAAGAGGGAAGAGATATGGGAACATATGTATATGTATAACTGATTCACTTTGTTGTAAAGCAGAAACTAACACAACATTGTAAAGCAATTATACTTCAATAAAGATGTAAAAAAAAAGATGTGGCACATATATACAATGGAATATTACTCAGCCATAAAAAGAAATGAAATTGAGTTATTTGTAGTGAGGTGGATAGACCTAAAGTCTGTCATACAGAGTGAAGTAAGTCAGAAAGAGAACAACAAATACCATATGCTATCACATATATATGGAATCTAAGAAAAAAAAAAAAGATCATGAAGAACCTAGGGGTAAGACGGGAATAAAGACACAGACCTACTAGAGCACGGACTTGAGGATATGGGAAGGGGGAGGGGTAAGCTGTGATGAGTTGAGAGAGTGGCCTGGACATATATACACTACCAAGCGTAAAGTGGATAGCTAGTGGGAAGCAGCCGCATAGCACAAGGAGATCAGCAAGGTGATGTGTGACCGCCTAGAGGGGTGGGATAGGGAGGGTGGGAGGGAGGGAGACACAGGAGGAAAGAGATATGGGAACATGTGTATGTGTATAACTGATTCACTTTGTTATAAAGCAGAAACTAACACACCATTGTAAAGCAATTATACTCCAATAAAGATGTTAAAAAAAAAACCTGGGACAGATACTAAGCGGGTAATTTACTAGGGTAAATGCTATACTTAACTGTGCAGCAAATTCTCAGTAATGTCATTTTAAGCCTTAACCCCAAAGTCCACGTTAACTCGTGTCAAAGAAAAATTTTTAAAAATTAAATCATTAATCAGAAGCTGATTCTAAGAGAATGTAAGAAATAGAGATTTATAACCAGATAGAAAGGGAATGCTTGAATAAGTTTGCTAATTAAGAGGTGAAACTAGTTAATGTCCTAAAGAACAATAAAACTGTAAACTTTAGGGTTATTTTCTTGACAAAAATAATTTTCACCTAAACCAGGCAAAACCAGGCAAAAAAACATGTAACTTCAGAGAGTCTGGGCCTTAACTAGTGGTAACAGCAAGTCAAACAAAGGTATATGCCTACATAATTAAATAATAAAGTCTGTTGAACCATACTCCCTTATAACATTAAAAGGATATGCAGTCATCCTTTTGCCTAATGACCAATTTTACATAATTTTTCTTAAAACTCCCTCCCCCTTAACATTTTCCAAAGATCCTCTTAATCATACACAAAAAGGACTGACCTTATTGTGTTCTGGCCTGATTAATTTACATAAGGCAGCCATAACTCTTCTTTATAGCATGGTCACTAAATCTAGAGGTGTTGGGCAAAAATCTTTTTACCTAAAGAGATTTTATAAAGTATCTTTTATAAAGAGATAAAAGAATTTTAAAGACTTTGTTATTTGTTTTTGAATATCATGACTAGGAAACACAAGAAATTTGGTTCTAGTATTTCAACTATAGTGCCTACAAATGTGGTAAATTATGTCTCCTCAAGGTTCCCGAAATCTCCTAATGTTCCCGGCATGCCAGTAAGTGACCTTCCTTACTATCTGAAAAGCTGCTATAAATATATATCATAAAACATATAAAAGACACTTTAGTTTCTGGCGGGCTTTTTGGAATTTGATTTCACATACAAAATGAAACCTTTCTCCTTAATCAGTTTGCCTGACGTAATGAAATTTCTTTTCTTTCCTTTTTTTAAAAATATTTATTTAGGCTGTACCAGGTCTTAGCTGTGGCCTGGGAGATCTTCAGGTGCAGCATGCGAACTTTTAGTTGCGGCATGCAAGTGGGATCTAGTGCCTTGACCCGGGATGGAACCTGGGCCCCCTGCATTGGGAGTGCAGAATCTTACCCACTGGACCACCAGGGAAGTCCCAAGATTTATTCTTAATAATGATACTCCATGGATTGCCTTGACTACACAATAGGTTTATCCAACTATATGCTGGTAAAAAGGAGGACACATACTTTTTGAACCTGTGCCAACATCACATTCATGGATACTTACATGCCAATGTTCAGTGGAGCATTATTCACCATAGCCAAAAGATGGGGAAAAAACCCCCAAATTTTCATTGAACACAGGAATGAATAAACAAAAAGTGTATATTCATATAATGATACATTATTCAGTCATAAAAAGGAATGAAATTGAAATATGCTACATGGATTAAACTTGAAGACATTTTGCTTAATGATACACTGGACAAAGTCAATGTAAAACAACATTTACAAACCATCCCCTCCAAAAGCAAGAGAATATACACTCTTCTCCAGTGTATATAAAACATTCTTCAGGATGGATTATATGTCAGGCAACAAAGCAAGTCAATAAATTTAAAGAAGACTGAAAACACATCAAGCATCTTTTCTGACTATAATGGTATGAAACTAGAAATCAAATACAAGAAAAAAACTAGAAAATTCACAAATATATGAAGATTAGACAATGGTACTGAACAGCCAATTGGTCAATGAAGAAATCAAAATAGAAATATGTGTTTGGGATTAACAGATATATACTACTATACATAAAATAGATAAATACCAACTGTATAGCACAGGGAACTATATTCAGTATCTTGTAACAACGTATAGTGGAAAAGAATTTGAAAAAGAATATATATACAGGTATATATTTATATATGTTTATATATGTATATGTATATATATATTTATATATATATATTTATATTTTATATTATATTTATATTTATATAAATATAAATATATTTATATTTATAAATATATATATTTATATATTTATAATCGAATCAATATGCTGTATACTCGTAACTAACACAATATTGTAAGTCAATTCTACTTCAATTTTAAAAAGAAGGGAAATAAAAAATTTACCTTGAGACAAGATGAAAATACCACATACCACAACTTAAGGCATTTATCATAAAACAAAAAATATTTCAAATAAACAACCTAATTTAATACTTCACAGAACTAGAAAAAGAGACAAACTAAGCTCAAAGATAGTAGAAGGAAGGGAATAATAAAGATCAGAGCAGAAATGAATGTAATAGAGACTAAAAAAAACCCAAAACAAACTGTAGAAATACTACAGAAATACAAAGGTCATAGGAGAATGCTATGAACAATTATATGCCAAAAATAGGATAAACCTAGAAGAAATATAGAAATCCTAGAAACGTACAACCTACTGAGACTGAATCATAAAGAAGTAGAAAATCAGTACAGTCAGAAAACTAGGAAGGAGATTGAATCAGTAATTAAAAACATCCCACAATGAAGCCGAGGGCCAGCCTGCTTCATTAGTGAATTCTAACAAACATTTAAAGAATTAATAGTAATTCTTCTGGAACTATTCCAAAAAATAAAAGAAGAGAGAACACAAACTCATTTTATGATGCCAGCATTGCCGATACCAAAACCAGACACTACAAGGACACTACAAGGAAGGAAAATTACAGGCCAATATCTCTCATAAACATAGATGTAAAAATTTTCTAAAAACATTAGCAAACAGAATCCAACAACATATTAAAAGAAGCATACATCTTCATCCAGTGGGACTAATTCCAGGGATGCAAAAGTGGTTTAACAACCAGAAATCAGTCAACGTAATACACCACGTTAACAAAATGAAGGATAAAAATCATATGATCATCTCAAGAGATGCAGAAAAATAATCTGACAAAATTCAACATCCTTTTATGAAAAAAACTCTCAACAAAGAGGGTATACAGGGAACATATCTAAGCATAATAAAGACTACATGTGACAAACCCACAAGTAAATTTACACTGAATGGTGAAAAGCAGAAAGCTTGTCACCAAGATCAGGAACAAAACTGTTGCTGCTTTTATTCATTGTATTATAGGAAGTCCTAGCCAGAGCAATTAGGCAAGAAAAGAAAGGAAGAAGTAAAACTGTCACTCTTGCAGATGACAGGATATTATATATAGAAAACCCTAAAGACTCAACTAAAAAACTGTTAGAACTAAGAAACAAATTCAGTAAAGTTGCAGGATAAAAAATCAATGTTGCATTTCTATACTCTAGTAACAAACCAACAGAAAAACAAATTAAGAAAACAATCCCATTTACAACTGCATCAAAAAGATAAAATACTTAGGGATAAATTTAAGCAAGGAGGAGAAAGACCTGCACACTGAAAACTGTAAGATACTGATAAAAAAAAAAAACACAAACACATATAAATGGAACGATATTCTGTGCTCATTGGAAGAATTAATGTTGTTAAAATGTCCATACAATCTATGGATTCAATGCAATCCCTATCAAAATTCCAATGACATTTTTCAAATAAATAGAACAAACAATCCCCAAATTTGTATGGAACCACAAAAGACCCCAAATACCCAAAGAAATATTGAGCAACAAGAACAAAGTTGGAGGCATACTATTTCCTGATTTCTATTTATACTATAAAGCTATAGTAATCAAAACAGTATGATAGAAGCATAAAAACAGACACACAGATCAGTGGAACAGAACAGAGAACCCAGAAATAAACTCACAGATACATGATCAATTGCTTTGTGACAAAGGAGCCAAGAAGGTACAATGGGGAAAACACAGTCTCTTCAATAAATGGTGCTGGGAAAACTAAACTATATGTAAAAGAATGAAACTGAACTACTATCGTATACCATACATAACAGATGAATGAATAAAAAAGATGTGGTGTATATATACAATGGAATTTGGCCATTAAAAAAGAAGGAAAACTTACCATTTGAGATGCCATGGATGGACTTAAGGGCATTATGCTAAGTGCAATAAGTCAGAAAGAGAATGATGAATACTGTATGATTTTATATGTGGCATTATAAACAACAACAACAACAAAAATAGAGAACATAGGTGCTTGCCAGACACCAGGGCATGGGGAGATGGGTGAAATGGGTCAAAAGTTAGAAAGTTCCAGTTATAAAATACATAAGTCATGAGGATGTAATGTACTGCATGGTGACTATAGTCAATACTGTACTGTGCATTTGAAATTTGTGAAGAGAGTAAATCTTAAAAATTCTCATCACAAGAAAAAATGTAACAATGTATGGTAACTGATTTAACTCCACTTATTGTGGTGATCATTTCCCAATATACACAAATATGAAATCTTTATGTTGTATACTTGAAACTAACATAATACTATATGGCAATTATATTTCATTAAAAAAATAACAAAACAAAACGTCCATATTTTCCTGCGATAAAGTATTGCAATCAGGACTCTGGTATTAGTTTGCTAGGGCTGCCTTAACAAAATAGTACAGACTTCGGTGGCCAAAACCACAAAAATTTACTTTCTGACAGTTCTAGGGGGTGGAAGTTGAAGCCCAAGGTGCTGGCAGGGTTAGTTTCCTCTATTTAGCTTGGAGATGGATACCCTCTCTTTGACTGTATTCTCTTTGTATGTACAAACCTGCCTGCAAAAATTTCATCTTCTTAAAATTAAGGGACCAGTCAGATTGCATTAAATGGTAGGCTCCATTCTGAGGGCCTCGTTTTAACTTAAACAGAGATTTGAAAACTTACCTCCAAATATCCTTACCTTCTGGTACGCATATGGGAGGGGGGTTGGCATGACAGTCTTCAGTCCGTAGCATGCCTGAAGAATAAAGCAGTTGAGCGATTTAGAGCAAGACAGAGCCCGAGGCGGAACAGATCGCTGCTGGAGGAGTAAGAACACTCCATGAAGATTGTGGGAGGAGCCACCGGGCGTAGGAAGGAGGTGGGGTCTTTTGCTAACTACACTCCCGCCCACACCCAGTACGGCTGCAAACTGTGCGAAAGCGGTTGTGCGTTCCTTGAAAATAGGCATGCAGGAGGGGCCGTGGCTTTGACTCCTAGCCTGTGACTCCGCGCAAGTGTCGGCTATCCAGGCGAAGCAGAGAAGCGGGCGTCGGCTGGCGGGCTGCAGACGGGCGCCGGTGCGCGGGCACCGGGCGGAGGATGCCCCGGGCGGAGGATGCCCCGGGAGCTACGGTCGGTTCCCCGCGGCCGCCCCCACGCCCCAGACGCTGGGCCTTAGGGCTGGCGGAGGAGGCGGCGAGAGTGGGGCTGCCGGGCGGCAGCAGGGCCCTCGCCGTCATGCCGTGGATGAGCGGCGGCAGGCGGCGGCGGCGGCGGGGACAGCCGCGCGAGGCCCCGCGGGAGCAGCCGCTGCCCGCGGCCCCCGCGCCCTCCGCGCAGCCACCCTTGAGGGCCCGGGAGAGCGCCGAGCTGCAGCTGCCCGCCGGCTGGGAGGAGGCGCGCGACTACGACGGCCGCGTCTTCTACATCGACCACAACACGCGCCAGACGTCGTGGATTGACCCCCGCGACAGGTAAGGGGGGCGCGGGGGCGGTGTGACTCTGAGGGAGTGCCACCTCCGGCGGCTGAAGCACTGGCGGATGCACTGGCGATATGCTCCGCCCAGCTCGGAGCCGTCCGGAGCCCCTAAACTTGGGTCCGGTCCGTGGGTTACCCCGTAGGTCGAAGGAGTTAATTGGGTCGTACGCTCTGCAAGCTTGTGACACTACTGAACGCGGAGTCTTGACCTCTGGGATTCCCTCTGCACAGCGAAGTCTCTTCCTTGGTCACGTCACCCGCTGACCGACGGCTGGGAGCTGGGCGCCTGGAATTTCCTCTCCAGGGGCTGACGGATGGCCCTCTCTTCCTTTTTCCTCCGCGGTCTCGCCTATCCCTGTCGGGCCTCCGCGGCCCACCACCCCCAGGCTGTGGCCCTACAGGCGCCCCACGACCTCGCGGTGGCCAGATGATCTATCATCTTGGAGCACAAACGTGCACCCCAGCCTCGTGGTGTGGGTTCCTTGTCTGGCGGGCTGAGCCTAGTTTCCATTCGAAGACTGTGCCAGATGGGACACTTCAGGGATTCCCGATTCTTTGGAGTAACCTTAAAAGTTAAAAGTTGAGTTAAAAATCTGATTGAAAAAGCCTGTGTACTGCGGCGAGAATGGATTGTGATTAGACCCATATGCTTTTTGAACAAAGGGAAAAAAAGAGTTAAATTTTAGGTTACCGTTTTGTGCAAGATACGAAAAGACCACTAAGTCTTATTATTCATATAAATAAATCTTATGGAGTAAAAACGAATACCTTTAAAACTACTACCATATTAAATTTAAGTTCATCTAATGATGCTTTCCCTTAATTTTTGCTCAATTGTCTGCTGCTTTCAATGTTCAGCCGCTTTTAGAGAGATGGATTTTTTTGTGGAGTTGGAATTCTGTTCAAACTGAGCCTTTCCAGTGATTATCTGATATCTTGTTCTGTCTGGAGCAACTTCTCTCCACCCTGGGCCTGAATGCCAGAAAGGAAATACTGCAAGCTTCCCAGTGATTTTCAGAAGAAAATCTGAAAACGCCCAGTGTGGTGACAGGCTCCTGATTCCTCCTACCTGCACTGGAAAGGCAGTGCTTCTGGCACAGGCATTTCAAAATACGCTCTTTTATTTTATAAAAAAGGAGACAATCTGCTGAATTATTGTTTAAGGATTTCTCTGGGTTCTGATAGGGAAAAACCAAGCAAAAGGATCGATTCCCTAACATTCACTCTCAGTGTTGCAACCTTCTCGACTCAGAAATTTATATGAATCCTAGCAGAAATTTAAAGGTTAGTAAGATTGTTAGTTATGTTGAAAATGTAACTATGAGATGAGATCATATAATTTTAACCAAAAGCTAGAGCCTCAGCTGTCTGATCAAGACTTGGATGGTTCTGGAGTTACTAAAACTGCTTGGAATATGGTGTCTTTTTATGCTGTAAGTCTGTTAAAAATCCAAACAACTGGAAAATGAACCAATTAAACGTACTGTTTTTGCTTAGAAGAGGCAACGGGTGATTTTATGAGGGTAATATAAAAATTTGTCTTGGAGTGGGGATTCATAATGAAACTACGAATGTGTAAGTTTCTGTTTTAATGATAAATCAAGCAACATAAGTGAGCAGACTATAGAAATCAGGTTGTATAATCTTCATTTCCATGTCATTCAGATACATTTCCTAGCTTCCT
The DNA here is from genome assembly GCF_964270905.1 of Leucopleurus acutus. Taxonomy (NCBI): domain Eukaryota; kingdom Metazoa; phylum Chordata; class Mammalia; order Artiodactyla; family Delphinidae; genus Leucopleurus; species Leucopleurus acutus. Next base: position 9,650,652 of record NC_139164.1, read on the forward strand.
TTTTATGAAGATTAGTTTGTGTAATTGAATAGCATTTTACACTTCTTTTTCAACATCACTTAGCTACAGGTTCAAAAAAAGTACCACTTAAATGCTAAAAGTACCAATCCAGTGAACAAAAGTGAATATGTTGCTACTTTTTTTTTTTGCAAAGTAACAACATATGAGTCTTCTATGAGATAATTTTTTTACCTTTTTTTTTTTTTTTTTTTTTTTTTTGCGGTATGCGGGCCTCTCACTGCTGTGGCCTCTCCCATTGCGGAACACAGGCTCCAGACGCTGAGGCCCAGCGGCCATGGCTCACGGGCCCAGCCGCTCCGCGGCACGTGGGATCCTCCCGGACCGGGGCACAAACCCGCGTCCCCTGCATCGGCAGGCAGACTCTCACCCACTGCGCCACCAGGGAAGCCTCGAGATAATTTTTTTAAAACATCTTTATTGGAGTATAATTGCTTCACAACGTGTGTTACTTTCTGCTTTATATCAAAGCGAATCAGCTATACAAATACATATATCCCCATATCTCCTCCCTGTTGCGTCTCCCTCCCACCTTCCCCATCTCACCCCTCTAGGTGGTCAGGAAGCACCGAACTGATCTCCCTGTGCTATGCAGCTGCTTCCCACTAGTTATTTCACATTGGGTGGAGTATATATGTCAATGTTACTCTCTCACTTCGTCCCAGCTTACCCTTCCCCCTCCCTGTGTTCTCAAGTCCAATCTCCACATCTGTGTCTTTATTCCTGTCCTGCCCCTAGGTTCTTCACAACCTTTTTTTTTTAAATTCCATATATATGTGTTAGCGTACAGTATTTGTTTTTCTCTTTCTGACTTACTTCACTCTGTATGACAGATTCTAGGTCCATCCACCTCACTACAGTAACTCAGTTTCATTTCTTTTTATGGCTGAGTAATATTCCATGTATGTATGTGCCACATCTTTTTTTTTTTTTTTTTTTGCTGTATGCGGGCCTCTCACTGTTGTGGCCACTCCCGCGGAGCACAGGCTCCGGACGCACAGGCTCAGCGGCCATGGCTCACGGGCCCAGCCGCTCCGCGGCATGTGGGATCTTCCCGGACTGGGGCATGAACCCGTGTCCCCTGCATCGGCAGGCAGACTCTCAACCACTGCACCACCAGGGAAGCCCATCTTTTTTTTTTTAAAACATCTTTATTGGAGTATAATTGCTTTACAATGATGTGTTAGTTTCTGCTTTGTAACAAAGTGAAGCAGTTATACATATACATATGTTCGCATATCTCTTCCCTCTTGCGTCCCCCTCCCTCCCACCCTCCCTATCCCACCCCTCTAGGTGGTCACAAAGCACCGAGCTGATCTCCCTGTGCTATGCGGCTGCTACCCACTAGCTATCTGTTTTACGTACGGTAGTGTATATATGTCCGTGACGCTCACTTTGTCACAGCTTACCCTTCCCCCTCCCCATATCCTCAAGTCCATTCTCTAGTAGGTCTGTGTCTTTATTCCCATCTTACCCCTAGGTTCTTCATGATCTTTTTTTTTTCTTAGATTCCATATATATATATATATATGTGTTAGCATACGGTATTCATTTTTCTCTTTCTGTCTTACTTCACTCTGTATGACAGACTCTAGGTCCATCCACCTCACTACAAATAACCAAATTCGTTTCTTTTTATGGCTGAGTAATATTCCATTGTATATTTGTGCCACATCTTCTTTATCCATTCATCTGTTGATGGACACTTAGGTTGCTTCCATGTCCTGGCTATTGTAAGTAGAGCTGCAGTGAACATTTTGGTACATGACTCTCTTTGAATTATGGTTTTCTCAGGGTATATGCCCAGTAGTGGGATTGCTGGGTTGTATGGTAGTTCTATTTTTAGTTTTTTAATGAACCTCCATACTGGTCTCCATAGTGGCTATACCAATTTACATTCCCACCAACAGTGTAGGAGGGTTTTCTTTTCTCCACACCCTCTCCAGCGTTTATTGTTTGTAGACCTTTTGATGATGCCCCTTCTGACCAGTGTGAGGTGATACCTCATTGTAGTTTTGATTTGCATTTCTCTAATGATTAGTGATGTTGAGCATCCTTTAATGTGTTTGTTGGCAATCTGTATATCTTCTTTGGAGAAATGTCTGTGTAGGTCTTCTGTCCGTGTTTGGATTGGGTTGTTTGTTTTTTTGATACTGAGCTGCATGAGCTGCTTGTAAATTTTGGAGATTAATCCTTTTTCAGTTGCTTCATTTGCAAATATTTTCTCCCATTCTAAGGGCTGTCTTTTGGTCTTGTTTATGGTTTCCTTTGCTGTGCAAAAGCTTTGAAGTTTCATTAAGTCCCATTTGTTTATTTTTGTTTTTATTTCCATTTCTCTAGGAGGTGGGTCAAAAAGGATCTTGCTGTGATTTATGTCATAGACTGTTCCGTTGTTTTTCCTCTAAGAGTTTGATAGTATCTGGCCTTACATTTAGGTCTCTAATCCATTTTGAGTTAATTTTTGTGTATGGTGTTAAGAAGTGTTCTAATTACTTCTTTTACATGTAGCTGTCCAGTTTTCCCAGCACCACTTATTGAAGAGGCTATCTTTTCTCCATTGTATATTCTTGCCTCCTTTATCAAAAACAAGGTGACCATATGTAGTGGGTTTATCTCTGCGCTTTCTATCCTGTTCCATTGATCTATATATCTGTTTTTTTTTTTTTTTATTGTGGTACACGGGCCTCTCTCTGTTGTGGCCTCTCTGTTGTGGAGCACAGGCTCCGGATGCGCAGGCTCAGTGGCCATGGCTCACGGGCACAGCTGCTTCACGGCATGCGGGATCTTTCCTGACCAGGGCACGAACCTGTATCTCCTGCATCGGCAGGCGGACTCTCTAACACGGCGCCACCAGGGAAGCCCCTATATTTCTGTTTTTGTGCCAGTACCATACCGTCTTTTTTTTTTTTTACATCTTTAGAGTATAATTGCTTTACAATGGTGTGTTAGTTTCTGCTTTTTTTTTAATTTTATTTTTTAATTTTTTTATATATATATATTTTTAACATCTTTATTGGGGTATAATTGCTTTACAATGGTGTGTTAGTTTCTGCTTTATAAAAAGTGACTCAGTTATACATATACATATGTTCCCATATCTCCTCCCTTTTGCATCTGCCTCCCTCCCAATCCCAGCCCTCCAGGCAGTCACAAAGCACCGAGCTGATCTCCCTGTGCTATGTGGCTGCTTCCTACTAGCTATCTACCTTACGTTTGGTAGTGTTTATATGTCCATGCCTCTCTCTCGCGTTGTCACAGCTTACCCTTCCCCCTCCACATATCCTCAAGTCCATTCTCTAGTAGGTCTGTGTCTTTATTCCTGTCTTATCCCTAGGTTCTTCATGACATTTTTTTTCTTAAATTCCATATATATGTGTTAGCATATGGTATTTGTCTTTCTCTTTCTGATTTACTTCACTCTGTATGACAGACTCTAGGTCTATTCACCTCATTACAAATAGCTCAATTTCGTTTTTTTTAATGGCTGAGTAATATTCCATTGTATATACGTGCCACATCTTCTTTATCCATTCATCCGATGATAGACACTTAGGTTGTTTCCATCTCTGGGCTATTGTAAATAGAGCTGCAATGAACATTTTGGTACATGACTCTTTTTGAGTTATGGTATTCTTAGGGGTGTCTGCCCAGTAGTGGGATTCCTGGGTCATATGGTAGTTCTATTTGTAGTTTTTTTAAGGAACCTCCATACTGTTCTCCATAGTGGCTGTACCAATTCACATTCCCACCAGCAGTGCAAGAGTGTTCCTTTTTCTCCACACCCTCTCCAGCATTTATTGTTTCTAGATTTTTTGATGATGGCCATTCTGACTGGTGAGATGATATCTCATTGTAGTTTTGATTTGCATTTCTGTAATGATTAATGATGTTGAGCATTCTTTCATGTATTTCTTGGAAGTCTGTATATCTTCTTGGGAGAAATGTCTATTTAGGTCTCTGCCCATTTTTGAATTCGGTTGTTTGTTTTTTTGTTATTGAGCTGCATGAGCTGCTTATAAATTATGGAGATTAATCCTTTGTCAGTTGCTTCATTTGAAAATATTTTCTCCCATTCTGAGGGTTGTCTTTTGGTCTTGTTTATGGTTTCCTTTGCTGTGCAAAAGCTTTGAAGTTTCATTAGGTCCCATTTGTTTATTTTTGTTTTTATTTCCATTTCTCTAGGAGGTGGGTCAGAAAGGACCTTGCTGTGATTTATGTCATAGAGTGTTCTGCCTATGTTTTCCTCTAAGATGTTGATAGTTTCTTGCCTTACAGTTAGGTCTTTAATCCATTTTGAGCTTATTTTTGTGTATGGTGTTAGGGAATGTTTTAATCTCATACTTTTACATGTACCTATCCAGTTTTCCCAGCGGTACTTACTGAAGAGGCTGTCCTTTCTCCACTGTACATTCCTGCCTCCTTTATCAAAATAAGGTGACCATATGTGCATGGGTTTATCTCTGGGCTTTCTATCGTGTTCCATTGATCTATCTTTCTGTTTTTGTGCCAGTACCATACTGTCTTGATTAATGTAGCTTTGGGGTATACTATCAAGTCAGGGAGCCTGATTCCTCCAGCTCCATTTTTCATTCTCAAGATTCCTTTGGCTATCGGGGTCTTTTGTGTTTCCATACAAATTGTGAAATTTTTTGTTCTAGTTCTGTGAAAAATGCCAGTGGTAGTTTGATAGGGATTGCATTGAATCTGTAGGTTGCTTTGGGTAGTAGAGTCGTTTTCACTGTGTTGATTCTTCAAATCCAAGAACATGGTATAGCTCTCCATCTATTTGTATCATCTTTAATTTCTTTCATCAGTGTCTTATAATTTTCTGCATACAGATGTTTTGTCTCCTTAGGTAGCTTTATTCCTAGATATTTTATTCCTTTTGATGCAATGGTAAATGGGAGTGTTTTCTTGATATCACTTTCAGATTTTTCATCATTAGTATATAGGAATGCCAGATATTTCTGTGCATTAACTTTGTATTCTGCTACTTTACCAAATTCATTGATTAGCTCTAGTAGTTTTCTGGTAGCATCTTTAGGATTCTCTATGTATAGTATCATGTCATCTTCAAACAGTGAAATCTTTACTTTTTCTTTTCCGATTTGGATTCCTTTTATTGCCTTTTCTTGTCTGATTGCTGTGGCTTAAACTTCCAAAACTATGTTGAATAAGAGTGGTGAGAGTGGGCAAACTTGTCTTGTTCCTGATCTTAGTGGAAATGCTTTCAGTTTTTTTACCGTTGAGGATGATGTTGCCTGTCGGTTTGTCATATATGGCCTTTATTATGTTGAGGAAATTTCCCTCTATGCCTACTTTCTGCAGGGTTTTTATAATACATGGGTGTTGAATTTTGTCGAAAGCTTTCTCTGCATCTATGAGATGATAATATGGTTTTTCTCCTTCAATTTGTTAATATGGTGTATCACATTGATTGATTTGTGTATATTGAAGAATGCTTGTTTCCTGGATTAAACGCCACTTGATCATGGTGTATGATCCTTTTAATGTGCTGCTGGATACTCTTTGCTAGTATTTTTTTGAGGATTTTTGCATCTATGTTCATCAGTGATATTGGCCTGTAGTTTTCTTTCTTTGTGACATCCTTGTCTGGTTTTTTGTATCAGGGTCATGTTGGCCTCATAGAATGAGTTTGGGAGTGTTCCTCCCTCTGCTATATTTTGGAAGAGTTTGAGAAGGATAGGTGTTAGCTCTTCTCTAAATGTTTAATAGAATTCGCCTGTGAAGCCATCTGGATGCGCAGGCTCAGCGGTCATGGCCACAGGCCTAGCCGGTCCGCGGCATGTGCGATCCTCCCAGACCGGGGCACGAACCCGTGTCCCCTGCATCAGCAGGCAGACTCTCAACCACTGCGCCACCAGAGAAGCCCCTGTTGGAAGATTTTTAATCACAGTTTCAATTTCAGTGCTTGTGATTGGTCTGTTCATATTTTCTATTTCTTCCTTATTTAGTCTTGGCAGGTTGTGCATTTCTAAGAATTTGTCCATTTCTTCCAGGTTGTCCATTTTATTGGCATGGAGTTGCTTGTAGTAATCTCTCATGATCTTTTGTATTTCTGCAATGTCAGTTGTTACTTCTCCTTTTTCATTTCTAATTCTATTGATTTGAGTCTTCTTCTTTTTCTTGATGAGTCTGGCTAATGGTTTATCAATTTTATCTTGTTAAAGAACCACCTTTTTTTTTTTTTTTTGCTGTATGCGGGCCTCTCATTTCCGTGGCCTCCCCCATTGTGGAGCACATGCTCCGGACGCGCAGGCCCAGCGGCCACGGCTCACAGGCCCAGCCGCTCCGCAGCACGCGGGATCCTCCAGGACCGGAGCACGAATCCGCGCCCCCTGCATAGGCAGGCGGACTCCCAACCACTGCACCACCAGGGAAGCCCCCCACCTTTTTTACATCTTTATTGGACTATAATTGCTTTTCAATGGTGTGTTAGTTTCTGCTTTATAAAAAGTGAATCAGTTATACATATACATATGTTCCCATATCTCTTCCCTCTTGCATCTCCTTCCTTCTCACCCTCCCTATCCCATCCCTCTAGGTGGTCACAAAGCACCTAGCTGATCACCCTGTGCTATGCGGCTGCTTCCCACTAGCTATCTATTTTATGTTTGGTAGTGTATATATGTCCATGCCACTCTCACTTTTTTATAAAACCAGCTTTTAGTCTTATAGATCTTTGCTATTGTTTCCTTCTTTTTTTTTTCATTTATTTCTGATCTGATGTTTATGATTTCTTTTCTTCTGCTAACTTTGGCATTTTTTTTGTTCTTTCTCCAGTTGCTTTAGGTGCAAAGTTACGTTGTTTATTTGAGATGTTTCCTGTTTCTTAAGATAGGATTGTATTGGTATAAACTTCCCCCTTAGAACTGCTTTTCCTGTATCCCATAGGTTTTGGGTCATCGTGTCTCCATTGTCATTTGTTTCTAGGTATATTTTGATTTCCTGTTTGATTTCTTCAGTGATCACTTGGTTATTAAGTAGTGTATTGTTTAGCCTCTATGTGTTTCTGTTTTTTACAGATCTTTTCCTGTAATTGATATCTAATCTCATAGCGTTGTGGTCAGAAAAGATACTTGATACAGTGTCAGTTTTCTTAAATTTACCAAGGCTTGATTTGTGACCCACGATGTGATCGATCCTGGAGAATGTTCTATGAGCACTTGAGAAAAATGTGTATTCTGTTGTTTTTGGATGGAATGTCCCATAAATATCAATTAAGTCCATCTTGTTTAATGTATCATTTAAAGCTTGTGTTTCCTTATTTATTTTCATTTTGGATGATCTGTCCATTGGTGAAAGTGGGGTGTTAAAGTATCCTACTATGATTGTGTTACTGTCAATTTCCCCCTTTATGGCTGTTAGTATTTGCCTTTTGTATTGAGGTGCTCCTGTGTTTGGTGCATAAATATTTACAATTGTTGTATCTTCTTCTTTGATCGATCCCTTGCTCATTATGTAGTGTCCTTCTTGGTGTCTTCTAATAGTCTTTATTTTAAAGTCTATTTTGTCTGATGTGAGAATTGCTACTCCAGCTTTCTTTCGATTTCCATTTGCATGGAATATCTTTTTTCATCGCCTGAGTTTCAGTCTGTATGTGTCCGTAGGTCTGAAGTGGGTCTCTTGTAGACAGCATACATATGGGTCTTGATTTTGTATCCATTCAGCCAATCTGTGTCTTTTAGTGGGAGCATTTAATCCATTTACATTGAAGGTAATTATCAATATGTATGTTCCTATTCCCACTTTCTAAATTGTTTTTGGTTTGTTATTGTAGGTCTTTTCCTTCTCTTGTGTCCTTACCTAGAGAAGTTCCTTTAGCATTTGTTGTAAAGCTGGTCTGGTGGTGCTGAACTCTCTTAGCTTTTTCTTGCCTGTAAAGGTTTTAATTTCTCCATCAAATCTGAATGAGATCCTTGCTGGGTAGAGTAATCTTGGTTGTAGGTTTTTCTCCTTCATCACTTTAAATATGTCCTGCCACTCCCTTCTGGCTTGCAGAATTTCTGCTGAAAGATCAGCTGTTAACCTTATGGGGATTCCCTTGTGTGTTATTTGTTGTTTTTCCCTTGGTGCTTTTAATATGTTTTCTTTGCATTTAATTTTTGACAGTTTGATTAATATGTGTCTTGGCGTATTTCTCCTTGTATTTATCCTGTATGGGACTCTCTGTGCTTCCTGGACTTGATTAACTATTTCCTTTCCCATATTAGGGAAGTTTTCAACTCTAATCTCTTCAAATATTTTCTCAGTCCCTTTCTGTTTCTCTTCATCTTCGGAACACCTGTAATTTGAATGTTGGTGAGTTTAATGTTGTCCCAGAGGTCTCTGAGACTGTCCTCATTTCTTTTCATTTCTTTTCATTGTTTTTTCTTTACTTTGCTCTCCAGAACTTATTTCCACTATTTTATCTTCCAGGTCACTTATCCGTTCTTCTGCCTCAGTTATTCTGCTATTGATCCCTTCTAGAGTATTTTTAATTTCAATTTTTGTGTTGTTCATCGTTGCTTGTTTCATCTTTAGTTCTTCTAGGTCCTTGTTAAATGTTTCTTGCATTTTCTCTATTCTATTTCCAAGATTTTGGATCATCTTTACTATCATTATTTTGAATTATTTTTCAGGTAGACTGCCTATTTCCTCTTCATTTGTTAGGTCTGGTGGGTTTTTACCTTGCTTCTTCATCTGCTGTGTGTTTTTCTGTCTTCTCATTTTGCTTATCTTACTGTGTTTGGGGTCTCCTTTTCGCAGTCTGCAGATTTGTAGTTCTAGTTGTTTTTGATGTCTGTCCCCAGTGGTAAGGTTGGTTCAGTGGGCTGTGTTGGCTTCCTCGTGGAGCGGACTAGTGCCTGTGTTCTGGTGGATGAGGCTGGATCTTGTCTTTCTGGTGGGCAGGTCCACGTCTGGTGCTGTGTTTTGGCACGTCTGTGGCCTTATTATGATTTTAGGCAGCCTCTCTGCTAATGGGTGGGGTTGTGTTCCTGTCTTGCTAGTTGTTTGGCATAGAGTGTCCAAGCACTGTAGCTTGCTGGTCGTTGAGTGAAGGTGGGTCTTGGCGTTGAGATGGAGATCTCTGGGAGATTTTCGCTGCTGATATTACGTCGGGCCGGGAGGTCTGTTGTTGAGCAGTGTCGTGAAGTTGGCTCTCCCAGCTCAGAGGCACATCACTGACACATGGCTGCAGCATCACGAGCCTTTCATCCACATGGCTCAGAATAAAAGGGAGAAAAAATAGAAAGAAAGAAGATCAAATAGTTATTAAAATTAAAAAATAATTACTAAGAAAAAATTGTAAAAAGTAATAAATAAAAAAGGACAGAACTGTAGGACAATTGGTAAAAGCAAAGCTATTACAGACAAAATCGCACACAGAAGCATACACATACACACTCACAAAAAGAGAAAAAGGGAAAAAATATATATCTTTGCTGCCAAAGTCCACCTCCTCAATTTGGGATGACTCGTTGTCTATTCATGTATTCCACAGATGCAGGTACATCAAGTTGATTTTGGAGATTTAATCCTCTGCTCCTGAGGCTGCTGGGAGAAATATCCCTTTCTCTTCTTTGTTAGCACAGCTCCCGGGGTTCATCTTTGGATTTGGAACCGCCTCTGCGTTTAGGGCGCCTGAGGGCGTCTGTTTTTCGCCCAGACAGGACGGGGTTAAAGAAGCAGCTGATTCAGGGGCTCTAGCTCACTCAGGCTGGGGGGAGGGAGGGGTGCGGCTGCGGCGTGAGCCTGTGGCCGAAGAGGCCGGTGTGACTCTGCAACAGCCTGAGGTGCGCTGTTCGTTCTCCTGGGGAAGTTGTCCCTGTATCACGGAACCCTGGTAGTGGCAGGCTGCACAGGCTCCCGGGAGGGGAGGTGTGGAGAGTGACCTGTGCTCACACACAGACTTCTTGGTGGCGGCAGAAGCAGCCTTAGCGTCTCCTGCCCGTCTCTGTGGTCCGCGCTGATAGCCGCGGCTCGCGCAGTCTCTGGAGCTCCTTTAAGCGTTGCTGTTAATCTCCTCGCACACCAGGAAACAAAGAGAAGAAAAAGTCTCTTGCCTTTCGGCAGGTCTAGACTTTTCCCCAGACTTCCTCCTGGCCAGCCGTGGTGCAATAACTCCCTGCAGGCTGTGTTCATGCCGCCAACCCCAGTCCTCTCACTGCGCTCGGACTGAAGCCTGAGCCTCAGCTCCCAGCCCCGCCCACCCCGGCGGGTGAGCAGACAAGCCTCTCGGGCTGGTGAGTGCTGGTCGGCACTGATCCTCTGTGCAGGAATCTCTCTGCTTTGCCCTCCGCACCCCTGTTGCTGTGCTCTCCTCCGCGGCTTCGAAGCTTCCCCGCTCCGCCACCCGCAGTCTCCGCCCGCGAAGGGGCTCCTAGTGTGTGGAAACATCTCCTCCTTCACAGCTCCCTCCCACTGGTGCAGGACCCGTCCCTATCCTTTTGTCTCTCTTTTTTCTTTTGCCCTACCCAGGTACGTAGGGAGTTTCTTGCCTTTTGGGAGGCCTGAGGTCTTCTGCCAGCGTTCAGTAGGTGTTCTGTAGGAGTTGTTCCACGTGTAGTTGTATTTCTGGTGTATCTGTGGGGAGGAAGGTGATCTCGGCGTCTTACTCTTACGCCATCTTCGATTATCCATAAACTTGTTTTTAAGTATTTATTTCTTCTAGGTGCTATTTTCAAGTGGAATTTTCTTCTTCTTCTTCTTTTTTTTTTTTTGCTGTTTAAGTTGTATTTCTTTTCAAAATGTAAATCCTTTTTTTTCTCTTTCTATAGGAATGTAAATTCATTTTAACACTGCAGGAATCACCCATGAGTGAGTCTTCATTACTGTTTCAATATCTGTTTCCTGTTAAGGGAACGGGATGTCTATGGAGAAAGAAAGTTTTCCCAGGGTGACCTAGCTGGGACTGGGACTAATTTCTTTTCTTCTCTGATCCCGGCAGGGGAACTCTGCAAGTCCCTCTGGTTCACTCATGGTCACCTGACCAGGACTGAGGTATACCTCCCAATTACAGAGATATTGGGTAGGCTTGTTTTTTAAAAAAATTTTTTTGCAGAAATTATATTTCACTGTAGGTGATTACCAGGTACTGGGTATAATTCCCTGTGCTGTACATTATATTCTTGTTTCTTATCTATTTTAATAGTAGTTTAATAGCAGCTTGTACCATTGACCCATACCCCTAATTTGTCTCTTCCCCCTACTCTGTCACCTTTGGTAACCACCAGTTTGTTTTCTGTATCTGAGTCTGTTTCTGTTTTGCTGATACAGCCATTGTATTATTATTACTATTATAATTATTTCTGAATTCCACATGTAAGTGATATCAGATAGTATTTGTCTTTTTCTGACTTATTTCACTAAGCATGATATTCTCTAGGTCCGTACATATTGTTGCAAATCGCAGGATTTCAGTCTTTTTCTATAACTGACTGATATCCCATTGTGTATACATGTATACATATATCTATATATACACATATATAGATATATACAAATATCACATTTTCTTAATCCAGTTGTCCGTTGATGGACACGTAGGTTGCTTCCGTATCTTGGCTATTGTAAATAAAGCAACTGTGAACATTGGGTACAAGCATTTTTTCAAATTAGTGCTTTCATTCTTGTTCTGGATATATACAGGAGTGGAATTACTGGGTCATATATGGTAGCTCTATTTTTAATTTATATAACAAGTCTCCATACTGGTCTCCACAGTGTATGCACCAGTTTCCTTTCCCACCAACAGCATACAAGAGTTCCATTTCTCCACATTCTCACCAACATTTTGTTTTTTGTAGACTTTCTGATCATGGCCATTCTGACAGGTGTGAGAGGATACCTCACTGTAGTTTTGATTTGCATTCCCTTCATAATTAGTGATGTTGAGCATCTTTTCAAGTGCCTGTTAGCCATCTGTGTGTCTTCTTTGGAAAGATGTCTGTTCAAGTCTTCTGCCATGTTTTGTTTGGGTTGTTTGTTTGCTTTTTTTTTTTTGTGGTACGTGGGCCTCTCACTGTTGTGGCCTCTCCCATTGCGGAACACAGCCTCCGGACGCGCAGGCTCAGTAGCCAAGGCTCATGGGCCCAGCCGCTCCGTGGCATATGGGGTCCTCCCGGACCGGGGCACGAACCTGCATTCCCTGCATCGGCAGGCGGACTCTCAACCACTACGCCACCAGGGAAGCCCTGTTTGTTTGCTTTTTGATATTGAGTTGTATGAACTGTTTGTATTTTTGGACATTAACCCCTTGTTGGTCACATAATTTGTAAATATCTTCTCCCATTCCATAGGTTGTCTTTTTGTTTTGTGGATGGTTTCCTTTGATGTACAAAAGCTTTTAGGCTTAATTTGGTCCCATTTGTTTATTTTTGCTTTTATTTCTTTTGCCTTAGGAGAGTGATCCAAACAAATATTGCTACAGTTCATGTCAAAGAGTGTTTCACCTCTATTCTCTTCCAGGAGTTTTATGATTTCTGGGCTTTCATGTAGGTCTTTAAACTATTTTGGTTTGTTTTTGTGTACAGTGGGAGGAAATGTTCTAATCTCATTGATTTACATGCAGCTGTCCAGCTTTCCCAGCACCACTTGCTGAAGAGACTGTCTTTTCTCCATTGTTATTCTTGCCTCCTTTTTCATAGGTTAGTTGACTATAGGTGTGTGGGTTTATTTCTCGTCTCTCTATTCTCTTTCATTGATCTATGTGAGTGTTTTTGTGCTAATGTCGTGTCGTTTTGGTTATCGTAGCTTTTGTAATGTAGTCTGAAATCAGGGAGTGTGGTACCTCCAGCTTCGTTCCTTTTTCTCAAGAATGTTTTGGCAACTTGGGGTCTTTTGTGGTTCCATATAAATTTTAGGATTATTTGTTTTAGCTTTCTGACAAATGTCCTGGGTATTTTGATAGTGATCACATTAAATCTGTAGATTGCTTTGGGAAGTATGACCTTTTTTATAACATTAATTCTTCTAATATAAGAGTATGGGATATCTTTTCATTTCTTTGAATCTTGTTCAGTAACATTCATCAGTGTTTTATAGTTTTCAAAATATAGGTCTTTCCCTTCCTTGGTTAAGTTTATTCCTAGGTTGTGTTTTTTGTTTGTTTTTAATGTGATTATAAATAGGATTTAAAAAAAACCTTTTCTCTTTCTGGTATTTAATTATTAGAATATAGAAACTCAGTGGATTTCTAAATATTAATCTTATATCTTGCAGCGTTGCTGAATTCACTGAGTCTGATACTTTTTTTTTTTTTTTTGTGGTACGTGGGCCTCTCACTGTTGTGGCCTCTCCCGTTGTGGACACAGGCTCCGGACGCGCAGGCTCAGCAGCCATGGCTCACGGGCCCAGCCACTCCACAGTATGAGCGATCCTCCTGGACCGCGGCATGAACCCGTGTCCCCGCATCAGCAGGCGGACTCTCAACCACTGTGCCACCAGGGAAGCCCCAAGTCTGATACTTTTTTTTTTTTTTGATACTTTTTTGATGGAGGCTTTAAGATTCTCTATATAGAGTATCTTGTTGTCCACAAATAATAAGTTTTACTTTTTCCCTTCCACTTTGGATTCCTTTTATTGCTTTTTCTTGTCTGATTTCTGTGGCTTGGACTTCAAATAGTTTCAGTGTTAAATAGAAGTGATGAGAGTGGGCGTCTGTCTTTTTTTCCCATTTTAGAAGAAAGGCTTTCAGCTTTTACCATTGAGTATTATGTTGGCTGTAGGGTTTGTTGTAAATGGCCTTTATCATGTAGAGATGTGTCCCTTCTACAGCCACCTTGATGAGAGTTTTTTTAAATCATGAATTAATGTTGAATTTTGTCAACATTGAGATGGTCATGTGGTTTCTATCTTTACCTTTTGTTCATATGGTGTATCATAGTAATTGATTTGCATATGTTGAACTATCCAAATGACACTGGAAAGAATTCAACTTAATCATGGTGTATGATTCTTTTCATATAATGTTGAATTCAGTTTGCTAATATTTTGTTGAGGATTTTTGGGTCTATATTCATCAGTTATTGGCCTATAATCTTTTTTTTGTTTTTTTTTGTTTTGCGGTATGCAGACCTCTCACTGTTGTGGCCTCTCCCATTGCAGAGCACAGGCTCCGGACGCGCAGTCCCGGTGGCCATGGCTCACGGGCCCAGCCACTCCGTGGCATGTGGGATCCTCCCAGATCAGGGCGCAAACCTGTGTCCTCTGCATTGGCAGGCAGCCCCTCAACCACTGCGCCACCAGGGAAGCCCTTTGGTAGTGTTTTGATTGGTTTTGTTATCAGGGTGATGGTGACCTCATAGAATGATTTTGGATTGTTCCCTCCTCTTCAGTTTTTTTGGGAATAATTTAAAGAGTAATAACTTTTCTTTATATTTGGTAGAATTCTCCTGTGAAGCTGTCTGTTCCTGGACTTCTCTTTTTTGGGAGTGTTAAAAAAATTATTATTATTACAATTTCAATTTCACTGATAGTGATCATCCTATTAAGATTGTCTGTTTCTTCCTTACTCAATTTTGGCAGGCCGTATGCTTCTAGAAACTTGTCCAGTTCTTCTGTGTTGTCCAGTTTGTTGGCATATAACTGTAAATAGTATTCTGATTTTTTTGTATCTCTGTAGTATGGTGGTTATTTCTCCTCTTTCATTTCTTACTTTGTTTACTTGGATCTCCTCTCTCTCTTTTTTGTTTCTTGGTGGGCATGGCTAAAGGTTTATCAATTTTGTTTATGTTTTGAAAAAAGCAGCTCTTGCCTTATTGATCTTTTGTATTGCTTTTTTCGTCTCTATTTTGTTTACTTTCTCTCTGATCTTTATTATTTCCTCCCTGCTGCTAACTTTGAGCTTAGTTTGTTCTTGTTTTTCTAGTTTGTTTAGGTGGTAGGCTATGTTGTTTGAGATTTTTCTTGTTTCTTGAGGAAGATTTATCTCCTCTTAGAACTGCTTTTGCTGCATCCCATAGATTTTGGAAAGTTGTGGTTTCATTTTAATTTATTTTGAGGTATTTTCTGATTTTCTTCTTGAATTCATCATTTAACCATTGATTTTTCAGTAAAATGTTGAGTCTCCATATGTGTGTTCATTTCTCCTTTTTCTTTCTGTAGTTGATTTCTAGCTTCATACTGCTGAGGTTGGAAAACTGCTTGATATAATTTCTGTCCTCTTAAATTTGTTGAGGCTAGTTTTATGACCTAGTATGTGATCTATCCTGGAGAATATTTCATGTATACTTGGAAAGAATGTATAATTTTACAAGGTCATTTTATATTCTGCAACTTTGCAGAACTTGTTTATTGTCTCTTTTTGTGGGTATTTAATATGCTGCTGGATAGAGTTTGCTAATATACTGTGGTTTTTGTAACTGATTAATGGTTAATGTGGAATTCATTAACACTCATCAATGAAAATATTACATAAGCATTTAGTATATAGATTTAAGCCAGTGTTCATGTTTGAAGTAGAGAAACTGAAACATTTGGATAGAAACATTTCTCAGGGGATGAGAACAGAAGATAAGTATTCTGTTGTTCAAAATGAGTGACATCTCTTTTGCATAATGTCATTAAATATGATTATTTGAAAAATGCTTGTTTAACAGTTTTATTTTTACTTTATATATTTACACTGCAGTTAAACATTGAATTTTGAGATTTTAATGGTGTTAATTATAAGTGTACTGATCTAGTTGTTTTTTCTGGAAAAGCTTGTGAATTAGTTTTTCAGTAGAATATTGGAGCAGATGTTTGCAATATTATCTAATCAAATGGATTAGATAATATGTTTTTGTTAAGGATTAATTATAGGAATAATTACAATTATAGGATTAAGTATAAGATTTAATTATCAGATTGATTCAGTATATGTACAAAATTGTCTTGAATTTCAAATTTATCTTCATTGCTTTATTTTATAGGATAACAAAGCCACTGACCTTTGCTGATTGTGTTGGGGATGAACTTCCTTTAGGATGGGAAACTGTATATGATAAACAAGTTGGCATTTATTACATGAACCACATAAAAAGTAAGTAGAGTGCCACATTTGATTATTATACTACTCTCCATTGGGTTCCAGTTAGGGATCCATTTCTCTCTCAGATTCACATTTCATCACACTCCAATTTTTGTTCAAGCTGCCCAGTGTTTCTGTCATTGTTGTTACTACTGGGGACACCAAGTTCCCCTTAGTGTGCTTTCTGTCCTTTGATTCGTTGAGTGCAGGGGAGGCTGGGGGCTCCTGTAGATGCACGGTGCCCAGCATGTGAGTGACAAAGTTCCTTCCTCACGGCTCCTCCTGTCCCCTTAGTGTGATCGACCGGGGTTTGTATCTTCAGGGCTGAGTCCTGCATTGTCACTTGCCAGCTGGCCTCCGGGGTTCCGCATTTGGAACCCTGAATGGCGAGGCATCCTGGCTGGGTCCTGGGGCAGGGGAGTTTCCGATCTGTACCCTCAGCCTTCATGTGACTGTGGCTCTTACCCAGGGATTGGGCAGGGGTGTGAGTGCTGCCCTGGTCCTGCTGCCCTCCCCGGCAGTTATCTCAGTGGCAGGAGGGCTTCCAGGCGGGTCTGGGCATGGTGAGTAGTGAGGCTGTACCCAAACGCCGCCCTCCCCCTGGCCCAGCTGGCCCAGTGCCCCTGGATTGCTTGCGGCCAGGGTGTCTGTCTGTCTGGGCCACCTTCCCTGAGCTGTGGGCTGGGCACACCTGTACTACGGCTTTGGCCTCTCCGGGTCTGTGTGGCAGTACTGAATGGCACAGGTGGCCGCCTTACACAACCTTTCTGCAAATGCTGCCTACCTGCCTCTGTGGCCTGGGACCCACCTGTTCTGGCTCATCTTTGTAAACTCTGCTTGCTCATGCTTTGGACGAGTGACTCAGAATTACTTTGCATCCGTCCAGGTGAAGATGCCTCTAGGAGGGAGGAGGAAGGAAAGGATGGGTGCTCAGGGGAGAGGTAGGAGCCAGAGGTGGGCATGAGCCCTTACGGGAGCTGCTAGAGTGAGAGAGCCAGAGCGGAAAATGGGGGATTTATGGGAAGTCCAGGAAGAATGCAGACGGACGTCGTCTGGCGTGGGAGGTGGGAGAAGGGGAGTGAGCCAGTCACGGGGACAGCAGAGCCCACAGCAGCCTGGCTTGAAGAAGGCAGGGAGAGGAAGCTTGGACGTGTGTCTTAGTTTGACAGGGATGACCTCCTTTGGGTTCATGTCCACCAACATTTACTTAGAGTGTGAAAAGTTGCCTGGTGCCATCTTCCCCTCCATGGAGCTATTGCATGTCTACAGAGCTTTCTTCTCGTCCCAAGTGTGGATATGTAAATAGGAGGTGATCTGCACTCTGGGAGGTTCGTTATGTAGACGCTTCCATAATGTACCTCCTGGTAGTTAATTAATTTTCTCATCGACTAGTCATATAACTGCATGATTATTGGTCAATGTAAAGATTTTACTTTGAAGTCCCTTATGTTACCCTTTCAATTTCAGAGCTTACCCAGATTGAGGATCCCAGAGAACAGTGGAGGCGGGAGCAGGAACGGATGCTGAAGGAGTATTTAATTGTAGCCCAGGAGGCCCTCAACACCAAGACAGAAATCTACCAGATTAAGCAGCAGCGTTTCGAGCTGGCCCAGGAGGAATACCAGCAGCTGCACAAGATGTGCGAGGATGACGGCCGCTCGTACGCCAGCTGTGAGTTCACCGTCCCCCGCGGTTAACACGTGTGACTTCCAAAGCTGTCTCTCTGCTAGGCTTTTTGCAGACACTGAGCTTGAGTCAGGCAAGACAGCTTCCTAAATTTTCTAATCGCAGATTGTTAGGTAGTCAGTCTTCCACACTGGAATCCGACGGTCATTCACTACCGCTCCTTCAGCAAATGTTGATCAAGTGTCCGCCTTGTGCCCAGGCACTGCAACACAGGGAACCCCAAGAAAGGAGAGGCCCCTGCTCTCATGGAGCTTCCATGCGGCTGGGGAAGGGAGAAGATAAACAAGCACGTTTCAGGTAGTGACATGAAATAAACTTGTCAATGTTTTTTGTTGTTTTACTTTTTAAAAATTGAAGTATAGTGATTTAAAATACTGTATTAGTTTTAGGTATACAACACAGTGATTCAGTATTTTTATAGATTATACTGATTTAAGTTATACCAAATATATATACTGTGTCCTATACAATATATCTATGTGGCTTATTTACTTTATATATAGTAATTTGTGTCTCTTTTTTTTAACATCTTTATTGGGGTATAATTGCTTTACAATGGTGTGTTAGTTTCTGTTTTATAACAAAGTGAATCAGTTATACATATACATATGTTCCCATATCTCTTCACTCTTGCGTCTCCCTCCCTCCCACCCTCCCTATCCCACCCCTCCAGGCGGTCACAAAGCACCAAGTTGATCTCCCTGTGCTATGCGGCTGCTTCCCACTAGCTATCTACCTTACGTTTGGTAGTGCATATATGTCCATGCCTCTCTCTCGCTTTGTCACAGCTCACCCTTCCCCCTCCCCGTATCCTCAAATCCAGTAATTTGTGTCTCTTAATCTCCTACCCCTAGTTTGTCCCTCCCCACTTCCATCTCCCACTGGTAACCACTAGTTTGTTTTCTGTAGCTGTGAGTTTGTTACTGTTTTGTTATACTCAGTAGTTTGCTTTATTTTTAGATTCCACATATAAGTAATAACATATGGTATTTTTCTTTCTTTCTCTGACTCATTTCACTAAGGATGATATTCTCTAGGTCCATCCATGTTGTTGCAAATTGCAGGATTTCAGTCTTTTTTATAACTGAGTGATACCCCATTGTGTATATATATATACATATATCACATCTTCTTAATCCAGTTGTCTGTTGATGGACACGTAGGTTGCTTCCATATCTTGGCTATTGTAAATAAAGCAACTGTGAACATTGGGTACAAGCATTTTTTCAAATTAGTGCTTTCATTCTTGTTCTGGATATATACAGGAGTGGAATTACTGGGTCATATATGGTAGCTCTATTTTTAATTTATATAACAAGTCTCCATACTGGTCTCCACAGTGTATGCACCAGTTTCCTTTCCCACCGACAGCATACAAGAGTTCCATTTCTCCACATTCTCACCAACATTTTGTTTTTTGTAGACTTTCTGATCATGGCTATTCTGAGAGGTGTGAGAGGATACCTCACTGTAGTTTTGATTTGCATTCCCTTCATAATTAGTGATGTTGAGCATCTTTTCAAGTGCCTGTTAGCCATCTGTGTGTCTTCTTTGGAAAGATGTCTGTTCAAGTCTTCTGCCATGTTTTGTTTGGGTTGTTTGTTTGTTTGATATTGAGTTGTATGAGCTGTTTGTATTTTTGGACATTAACCCCTTGTTGGTCACATAATTTGTAAATATCTTCTCCCATTCCATAGGTTGTCTTTTTGTTTTGTGGATGGTTTCCTTTGATGTACAAAAGCTTTTAGGCTTAATTTGGTCCCATTTGTTTATTTTTGCTTTTATTTCTTTTGCCTTAGGAGAGTGATCCAAACAAATATTGCTACAGTTCATGTCAAAGAGTGTTTCACCTCTATTCTCTTCCAGGAGTTTTATGATTTCTGGGCTTTCATGTAGGTCTTTAAACTATTTTGGTTTGTTTTTGTGTACAGTGGGAGGAAGTGTTCTAATCTCATTGATTTACATGCAGCTGTCCAGCTTTCCCAGCACCACTTGCTGAAGAGACTGTCTTTTCTCCATTGTTATTCTTGCCTCCTTTTTCATAGGTTAGTTGACTATAGGTGTGTGGGTTTATTTCTCGTCTCTCTATTCTCTTTCATTGATCTATGTGAGTGTTTTTGTGCTAATATCGTGTCATTTTGATTATCATAGCTTTGTAATGTAGTCTGAAATCAGGGAGTGTGATACCTCCAGCTTCGTTCCTTTTTCTCAAGAATGTTTTGGCAACTTGGGGTCTTTTGTGGTTCCATATAAATTTTGTGATTATTTGTTTTAGTTCTGTGACAAATGTCCTGATATTTTGATAATGATAGCTTTAAATTGTAGATTGTTTTGAGCAGTGTGGCCCTTTTAATAATATTAATTCTTCCAACCAGAGAGCATAGGTTATCTTTCTACTTCTTTGCATCATATTTAATTCACCAGTATTTTATAGTTTTCAGTGTATAGGTCTTTCATCTCCTTGGTTAAGTTTATTCCTAGATATTTTATTTAATTTTTTGATGACATTTTACACAGGTTTGTTTTCTTGCTTTCTTTTTCTGATATTTCATTGTTAGTGTATAGAAAAGCAACAGATTTCTGAATATTAATCTTGTATCTTGCAAGTTTACTGAATTCATTTATTAGTTTTAATAGTTTTTTGTTGAAGACGTTAGAGTTTTCCATATAGAGTATCTTGTCACCTGCAAATAATGACAGTTTTATGTCTTCCCTTCCAGTTTGGATCTTTTAATTTCTTTTTCCTGTCTGATTGCTATGTCCAGGTATTCACTACTAAGTTGAATAGAAGAGGGAGGAGTGGGCATCCTTGTTTTCTTTCTCATTCTAGAGGAAAGGCTTTCAGCTTTTCACCATTGAGTACTTATGTTGACTGGCTTTGTCATAAATGGCCTTCATTATGTTGAGATAAGTTCTCTTTATACCAATTTTGATTAAAATTTTTATAATGAATGATATTCAATTTTGTCAAATGCTTTTTCTGCCTGTGCGCATTGGCTTTGTTGGGAGAGCTCGATCTGATGTGATCACTAGTCATTTCTTTCCTCAGGGTGTGCTGGCAGCTATCACCTTGGTAGGTGGTGGGGCTGGACATGGAGGGCCTAGAGCCAGAGCCAGTTTGAACCAGGGCTTCTCTTCTGTTCAGTGACTATTACTGCCCTATCCAAGGTGTGGTCAGGTCCCATGTTGCTGGAGCAGTGTAAGAGAAAGAGGAACTTTCTCCTGAAAGTGAGTGCCAGAAATGGCTGCCTCTGCCCCATGCAGATAACCTCTTTAAGGTCTGAGGTGCCTCTGCCTTCCACGGCCAAGTTCTGTCCTTGGCTTGCCAGCCTACTGTGGAGCTGTGACATGCAACAAGCCTACTAGGGCGTTTGCTTGGATCAGTCTGCGGAATCAATGCGCCCAGGGGTTCACGAGAAATCAGCCAGCTACCTGTGTCTTCTCAATCCATGCTGTAAATCCTGCCTGAGGGCAAGGCAGCACACAAACACTTCTCAGGTGTGGAGTGTCAGATTCTCCAGCCTTTCTGTTGGTCCCAGCAGTTCTCCTTGCAGCCAGGCCTCACAGTGCTTGTCTCCTGCATGTAGGATGCAGTCTGTGGCTTGACCTGCTCACTCCCCAGGGCTGGTCTTTGCCTACGTAGCCTCCCTTTTCTTCTTAGTTCCCTCCCAGGGTCACAGGTGCCAACTCAGTACTTTTCCCCCTTCCTCTCTGATTATGTGGGAATCGTTCTTGTAGTCTTGGTTCTGTAGGGGGTTCTCTCTTTTTTTTGTTAACATCTTTATTGGAGTTTAATTGGAGTTTACAATGGTGTGTTAGTTTCTGCTTTATAACAAAGTGAATCAGCTATACATATTCATATATCCCCATATCCCCTCCCTCTTGCGTCTCCCTCCCACCCTCCCTATCCCACCCCTCTACGTGGACACAAAGCACCGAGCTGATCTTCCTGTGCTATGGGGCTGCTTCCCACTAGCTATCTATTTTACATTTGGTAGTGTATATATGTCCATGCCACTCTTTCACTTTGTCCCAGCTTACCCTTCCCCCTCCCCATGTCCTCAAGTCCATTCTCTACATCTGTGTCTTTATTCCTGTCCTGCCCCTTGTTCTTCATAACCACTTTTTTTTTTAGATTCCATATATATGTGTTAGCATGTGGTATTTGTTTTTCTCTTTCTGACTTACTTCACTCTGTATGACAGACTCATAAGTCCATCCACCTCACCACAAATAACTCAATTTTATTTGTTTTTATGGCTGAGTAATATTCCATTGTATATATGTGCCACATCTTCTTTAACCACTCATCTGTCAATGGAAATGTAGGTTGCTTCCGTGTCCTGGTTATTGTAAATAGAGCTGCAGTGAACATTGTGGTACATTACCCTTCTTGAATTATGGTGTTCTCAGAGTATATGCCCAGTAGTGGGATTGCTGGGTCGTATGGTAGTTCTATTTTTAGTTTTTTAAGGAACCTCCATACTGTTCCCCATAGTGGCTATATCAATTTACGTACCACCAACAGTGCAGGAGGGTTCCCTTTTCTCCACACCCTTTCCAGCATTTACAGTTTATAGATTTTTTGATGATGGCCATTCTGACTGGTGTGAGGTGATACCTTATTGTAGTTTTGATTTGCATTTCTCTAATGATTAGTGATGTTGAGCATTCTTTCATGTGTTTGTTGGCAATCTGTATATCTTCTTTGGAGAAATGTCTGTGTAGGTCTTCTGCCCATTTTTGTATTGGGTGATTTGTGTTTTGATATTGAGCTGTATGAGCTGCTTTTAAATTCTGGAGATCAATCCTTTGTCAGGTGCTTCATTTGCAAATATTTTCTCCCATTCTGAGGGTTGTCTTTTGGTCTTGTTTATGGTTTCCTTTGCTGTGCAAAAGCTTTTAATTTTTATTAGGTTCCATTTGTTTATTTTTGTTTTTATTTCCATTTCTCTAGGAGGTGGGTCAAAAAGGATCTTGCTGTGATTTATGTCACAGAGTGTTCTGCCCGTGTTTCCCTCTAAGAGTTTTATAGTGTCGGGCCTTAACATTTAGGTCTTTAATCCATTTTGAGTTGATATTTGAGTATCGTGTTAGGGAGTGTTCTAATTTCATTCTTTTACATGTAGATTTGTATACTGCTGCTTTACCAAATTCATTGATTAGCTCTAGTAGTTTTCTGGTAGCATCTTTAGGATTCTCTATGTATAGTATCATGTCATCTGCAAACAGTGACACCTTTACTTTTGCTTTTCCGATTTGGATTCCTTTTATTTCCTTTTTTTCTCTGATTGCTGTGGCTAAAACTTCCAAAACTATGTTGAATAATAGTTGTGAGAGTGGATAACCTTGTCTTATTCCTGATCTTAGAGCAAATGGTTTCAATTTTTCACCATTGAGAATGATGTTGGATGTGGGTTTGTCATATATATACAGCCTTTATTATGTTGAAGTAAGTTCCCTCTATACCTACTTTCTGGGGGCGGGGTATCTTAAATCGGTGTTGAATTTTGATGAAAACTTTTTCTGCATCTATTGAGATGACCATATGGTTTTTTTGCCTTCAGTTTGTTAATATGGTGTATCACATTGATTGATTTGCATATATTGAAGAATCCTTGCATTCCTGGGATAAACCCCACTTGATCATGGTGTATGATCCTTTTAATGTGCTGTTGGATTCTGTTTGCTAGTATTTTATTGAGGACTTTTGCATCTATGCTTATCAGTGAAATTGGCCTGTAGTTTTCTTCCTTTGTGACATCTTTGTGTGGTTTTGGTATCAGGGGGATGGTGGCCTCGTAGAATGAGTTTGGGTGTGTTCCTCCCTCTGCTATATTTTGGAAGAGTTTGAGAAGGAAAGGTGTTAGCTGTTCTCTAAATGTTTGATATTAAACCCCTGTGAAGCCATCTGGTCTTGGGCTTTTGTTTGTTGGAAGATTTTTAATCACAGTCTCAATTTCACTGCTTGTGATGGTTCTGTGTGTATTTTCTGTTTCTTCCTGGTTCAGTCTCAGAAGGATGTGCTTTTCTAAGAATTTGTCCATTTCTTCCAGGTTGTCCATTTTATTGATGTATAGTTGTTTCTAGTAGTCTCTCATGACTCTTTGTATTTCTGCAGTGTCAGTTGTTATTTCTCCTTTTTCATTTCAAATTCTGTTGATTTGAGTCTTCTCCCTTTTTTTCTTGATGTGTCTGGCTAATGGTTTTTCAATTTTGTTTATGTTCTCAAGGAACCAGCTTTTAATTTTATTGACCTTTGCTATAGTTTCCTTCATTTCTTTTTCATTTATTTCTGATCTGATCTTTATGATTTCTTCCTTCTGCTAACTTTAGGTGTTTTTTTTTTTTGTTGTTGTTCTTTCTCGAATTGCTTTAGGTGTAAGATTCGGTTGTTTGTTTGACATGTTTCCTGTTTTTTGAGGTAGTATTGTATTGCTATAAACTCCCCTCTTAAAACTGCTTTTGCTGCATTGTGTAGGTTTTGGGTTGTTGTGTTTTCATTGTCATTTGTTTCTAGGTGTTTCTTGATTTCCTCTTTGATTTCTTCAGTGATCTCTTGTTTATTAAGTAGTGTATTGTTTAGCTTCCATGTGTTTGTATTTTTTACAGAGTTTTTACTGTAATTGATATCTCGTGTCATAGCGCTGTGATTGGAAACGATACTTGATACGATTTCTATTTTCGTAGATTTACCAAGGCTTAATATGTGACCCAAGATATGATCTATCCTGGAGAATGTTCCATGAGCATTTGAGAAGAAAGTGTATTCTGTTGTTTTTGTATGGAATGTCCTGTAAATATCAATTAAGTCCAACTTGTCGAATGTATCATTTAAAGCTTGTGTTTACTTATTTATTTTCATTTTTGTTGATGTCTCCATTGGTGAAAGTGGGGTGTTAAAGTCCCCTAGTATGATTGTGTTACTGTTGATTTCCCCTTTTATGGCTGTTAGCATTTACCTTATGTATTGAGGTGCTCCTGTGTTGGGTGCATAAATATTTACACTTGTTATATCTTCTGCTTGGATTGATCCCTTGATCATTACGTAGTGTCCTTCTTTGTCTCATGTAATGGTCTTTATTTTAAAGTCTATTTTATCTGATAGGAGTATTCCTACTCTAGCTTCCTTTTGATTTCCATTTGCATGGAATATCGTTTTCCGTCCCCTCAGTTTCACTCTGTATGTGTCCCTAAGTCTGAAATGGTTCTCTTTTAGACAGCATATATATGGGTCTTGTTTTTGTATCCATTCAGTGAGTGTTTGTCTTTTCGTTGGAGCATTTAATCTATTTACATTTAAGGTAATTTTTGGTTTGTATGTTCCACTTACCATTTTCTTAATTGTTTTGGGTTTATTATTGTAGGTCTTTTCCTTCTCTTGTGTTTCCTGCGTAGAGAAGTTCCTTTAGCATTTGTTGTAAAGCTGTTTTGGTGGTGCTGAATTTGCTTAGCTTTTACTTCTCTGTAAAAGTTTTAATTTCTCTGTCATATCTGAATGGGATCCTTGCTAGGTAGAGTAATCTTGGTTGTAGGTTTTTCCCTTTCATCACTTTAAATATGTCCTGTCACTCCCTTCTGGCTTGCAGAGTTTCTGCTGAAAGATCATCTGTTAATCTTATGAGGATTCCCGTGTATGTTATTTATTGTTTTTCCTTTGTTGCTTTTAATATTTTTTTTTGTATTTTATTTTTGATAGTTTGATTAGTATTTGTCTTGTTTCTCCTTGGATTTATCCTGTATGGGACTCTCTGTGCTTCGTGGACTTGATTAACTATTTCCTTTCCCATGTTAGTATAGTTTTCAACTATTATCTCTTCAAATATTTTCTCAGTCCCTTTGTTTTTCTCTTCTTCTTCTGTTTTCCCTATAATTTGAATGTTCGTGTGTTTAATATTGTCCCAGAGGTCTCTGAGACTGTTCTCAATTTTTTTTTCTTTTTTTTCTTTATTCTGCACTGCAGAATAATAGTTATTCTACTACTATTCCACTAGAAATAGTTATTTCCACTACTTTATCTCCCAGGTTACTTATCCATTCTTCTGCCTCAGTTATTCTGCTATTGATTCCTTCTAGAGAATTTTAAATTTCATTTATTGTGTTGTTCATCATTGTTTGTTTGCTCTTTAGTTCTTCTAGGTCATTGTTAAACGTTTCTTGTGTTTATTCTATTTCCAAGATTTTGGGTCATGTTTACTGTCATTACTCTGAATTCTTTTTTAGGTAGACTGCCTATTTCCTATTCATTTGTTTGGTCTGGTGGGTTTTTACTTTGCCTTTTCATCTGCTGTGTGTTTCTCTGTCTTCTCATTTTGCTTAACTTACTGTGTTTGAGTCCCAGGACTTTAACGTGGAGATTTTGTATGAATGATTTCTTTCAGTGGCATTGTTTGAGGTATTCATTTTGTTTGTGATCGTAATAAATGGAAAGAAAAAGGCAAAACAAAAGGAATAGGACTTGGCCTATGGATGATTTATATTCTTTAAATACTTAATCCATTGTGTTTGTGTAACTATGATTCTTAGTAAATGAAAATTTGAGGTAATTTTGGCAAGTATTTTAGCTGTAACAGAAATTTATTTCCAGTGGATTCAGTTGTTTGGAATTCTGACTGATAGTGAGTTAAATAAATTTTACAGAGAAAAGATTTTTTTGCATTTGTTTGTTTTTTAATTAGGAGTTTCTGACCTGTTCAAATTATTTGGATTTGGTTGTATGTGGAGCTATTAAACAATCTTGGTGTTTAAGGCACTTCATGGCATGTAGCTGCTAACTGAAAGATGCACAACCTAAACGTTGGGAGTTGTTTTTTTCAGGGCTTTTACTGAAGACTCAAGCCCATGAGTCAGTGTCTCAGATAGCTCTGAGGGACTGATCCAAAGAGGTAAGGGAGGGGCCAGCATATAGAAGAGTTTTGCAACAGAAAAACAGGTAAAAGTTTACTGTTTATAAAAGAAAGCAGATATGTCACATTAAGGAATTTAGTGCTTTCCCATGTATGGGAAGATGGAAGAGTCTGGCTCACTGAAATCATTGCTTTGATATGCACTTCAGCTATCTGGAACCAGTATCCTGTGTTTCCTCAGGGTGTACCATTGGAGGTGCCTGCTTTGCTTACTGATATGGCAGATGACATTCTTCCTCTACAAGCCACACTCACCTATATGAGGTCAGGAAATGATTTTGACATAGTTTCTAAGTGTTGCCACCTAAGTTACCTGAATGATAGACTTCAGTACCCAGAGCAAAGGAATAAAAGAATGGATGCTGGCCCTGCAGTTGGGTCTTATAAGCAGGAGAAACTAATGAAAATGACCTGGATGCAGAATACACCAGTGTGGGGTGACTCTCAGATGAAGAAAGAGGAGTCTCCACAACTCAGAAAGGGACAGGAACCAAGTCACTGTATCTTCAAGGCCTAAGAGAAAAGAGAAGCATCAAGAAAAAGGGATGCAGAGAGGTGGACGGGGTGATAGAAATTAGAAACGGCCACTAAAGTGGTCTAGGTGTCGAGACACTGGAAAAGGCTTGCAGCACTCTGTGCTGCCAGAAAGTGGCTGACTGTGTAAAAGTTATGTCTTATTCACCCCTAGATATGGGTTATTCTTGGTAATGATGCTGTGCCTGTTAAAGAACTTTAAATCATGTGCACTTCACTGTTTATGAAAGCAGTAAGCCATGTATTGTATTTTAGCTATTACATATCTGTGAAATCCAACTCAGGATAAAATTGTGGGCTCTTCAGTGTGTGTGGGGAAAAAACCTTGGAGGAATTGCATTTTCTCAGGCCTGCCATATACTGACAGATTACTATAAAGCTACCTTTAAAAAACTTTAGTTTTTACAGTTTTATATTTACAACAAAATTCAGCAGAAAGTACAAAAAGTTCCCATATCCCACTGCTCCTACACATACACAACCTCCTCCATCACTTACCAGAGGGCACATTTGTTACAGCTGATGAACATATATTGACATATCATCATTACTCAGCGTTCATCATTTATATTAGGTTCCCTCTTGGTGCTGCACATTCTGTGAGTTTGGACCTATGTATACTGATGTGTACGTATCATTATAGTATCTTTTAGAGTATTTTTACTTCTCTAAAAATATTCTGGTTTCTAGCTATTAATTCCCCCTTACAACCTGTGGCAATGAGTGATTCTTTTGCTGTAGAATACAGTTTTTGCCTTTTCCAGATTGTCATATACTTGGAATCATATAGCATGCAGACTTTTCAGATGGGCTTTTGTCACTTGTATATTTTTTCACGTGTATATTTTAGGTTTCTTCATATCTTTTTATGGCTTCCTGGCTTTTTATTTCTTTTCTCTTTTTTAGTGCTGAATAATACTGTGTGGTCTGGTTGAAATAAAGTTTATTTACCATTCACCTGTTGAAGAGCATCTAGGTTGCTTCCAGGTTTTGGCAGTTTTGAGTTATGAACCTTCTGCAGTGTGCAGGTTTTTATGTAGATATAAAATTTCAGCTCTTTTGGGTAAACACCAAGGAGTGTGACTGCTGGATCACATGGTAAGAGTTTTTAGTTTTGTGAGAAACTGCCAAAGTGGCTGTAGCATTCTGCATTCCTTCCAGCAGTGAATGGGAGTTCCTGTTACTCCACATCCTCACCGGCATTTGACGTTGTCAGTGTCCTCATTTTGGCCATTCTAATAGGTGTGCAGTAGAACCTCACTGTTGTTTTAATTTTCATTTCCCTGGTGACGTATGATTTAGAGCATCTTTTTTCATATGCTTTGCTGTCTGTTTATCTTCTTCAGTGAGGTGTCCATTAAGGTCTCTGGCCCATTTAATTGAGTTCTTTGTTCTCTCACTGTTGAGTTTTAAGTATTCTTTCTATATTTTGGATAACAGTTCTGATCAGATGTGTCTTTTGCAAATGTTTCCTCCCAGTCTGTGATTTGTTGTCTCACATGTGTTGACATTGTCTTTCACTGAGCAGAAGTTTTAATTTTAATGAAGTTGAGCTTACCCATTATTTTTTTCATGGATCCTGCCTTTGGTATTGTATCTAAAATGACATTTCCAAACCAAGGTCCTCTTAGTTTTCTCCTATGTAATCTTCTAAGAGTTTTATAGTTTTGCGTTTTATATTTAGGCCTTGAGTTAAATTTCGTGAAGGGTGTGAAGTCTGTGTCTAGATGATTTTTTTTTTTTTGCATGTGGATGTCCACTTGTTCCAGCACCATTTGATGAAAAGACTGTCTTTGCTATCATATTATTTTGCCACTACCATACTTTCTTGATTACTGTAGCTTTATATTGTCTTGAGGTCTGATAGGTTCTGATAGGTTCTCCAGCTTTGTTCTTCTTCAGTATTGTGTTGGCTGTCCTGGGCCTATTGCCGCTTTAGGATCAATTTGTTGATGTCCACAAAATAAGTTGCTAGAATTTTGATTGGGATTGTTTTGAATCTATAAAGCATGCTGGAAAAAAGTAACATCTTGACAGTATTGAATCTTTCCCATCCATGAACATGGAATGTCTCTTCATTTATTTAGTTCTTCTTTGTTTCAGTTCATCAGAGATTTGTAATTTTCTTTGTATAGCTCCTGTACAAGTTTTGTTAAACTTATAACTATTTCACTTTTGGTGGTGCCATGTGAATGGTATTGTGTTTTAAATTTCAGATCTACTTGTTTATTGATGGTATTTAGGAAAGCAGTTGACTTTTATATATTAACCTTATATCCTACAGTCTTGTTATAATCATTTATTAGTTACTGGAAGTTTTTTTGGTCATTTTTTTCCAGATTTTTCATATAAAGGTCAAGTCATCTGCAAACAAATCCTTAAGTAAAAATCAACCATTAAAAATATTTGAGACTGTGAAATGTTAGTTCTTTAGTTGTCAGTGCTAATGTTAATTTGTATGTGTGATGCTAAGAGGTAATTAATAAGGTGAATATGAAGTTCTTATCTGTATGCATGTATGTAATTTAATGGATCTATTGTAAAATAAAATATTTTCTTTCTATTTAGCCTTTTCTGGATATTCAACAAATACTAAGTACAGCCCACTCCAAATAAAAGCAGAAATAGCAAGTCATCAGGACAGGGTGAGTAAAAATGAGTGTTTTTACACTAGAAGCAGCTTGTGTATTCTTTATATACTGATAACATCACTTATTATGATTTACTTAATTCCTTTGATAGGAAGAGAAAAGTTTCATTTTAAAGCCTCAGCCCATCTAACAAAAAATTGCTTGTATCCCTCTGTGTATTTCATAGGGCTAGATTCACCCAACATTTGGAAAGATTTGGCGATGTCCGGGCCCGAGCTCACAGGGCTGCTGCCCTGTATTAGTGGGAGGCCAGCTCTGTCCCTTGGCAGATTTAGCATCTGCCGTTCTTCCCTGGTCTCTGTATTCCCAGAGAAATCTTGCCTGCGATGGTGTTTGACCAGAAGGTGCCGGTGCTCTTTGCCAGTGGTGCCAGGTTCTTTGTGTGCCACCGTGTTCCATCCCTTCATCCTCTTGTCTTTGGTGTCTGGGAGGGGTACAGGAGACATCTTGGAGACCAAGCCTCCCATCCTAGTGTCTCAGTGCCTAAACCAGAGGGTCTCTTTTAGTGCTGTGGTTCTCACATTCTAGCGCACCAACAAAAAACACCTGGGGCATCAGTTCAAAGTGTGAGCCCCATCCCCATTTCCATAGAAACTGTCTCATTACCATGCTGGCTGCCCCTGGAAGAGGCAGGGCTCCCTGCCAGCAAACGGCCCACAATTAAGTGTCCCCTGCTCGCTCGGCTGCCAGAGATGGCTCCCAACCCCAGCCAGCGTGGTTCAGAAGGGCTGTCAGTATGCCTGCTTTCTGGAGCGATCAGACACCTGCATGGGGATTTTTCTCGGCATCTTAGAAACATGAGCTTGCCCCAGCCTGTGACCAGGTGCTGCGCCTGTTACGAGATCCCAGACGTCAGCCTTCCTGCGATTTTCACTGGGTGCTGTGTGAGCAGGCCTGCCAGGTGCCCCAAAGATGTTGAACAAAAGACATGGGAACCATTAGGTTTAAAATCACTTCCTGGGCATTGCCCTTTGTCCCCTTGCTCGGAAGGCATTTTGTCACCAGGCTCCAGGACCGGCAGGCTTCTCCAGAAGTGGGTGGAGGGGCCTCTCTCCTCCACGAGGGGCTCGGAGGGGCTGCCCTGGGTCTACAAGCCCTCCCTGTCCCGTGCAGTCACCATGTCCTTGATTCGTCCCCACACGTGTGTCACTGGGTATGGAAGAGGGGAAGTGAGTGTGGGGGACCTTCTCAGGGGGACCTGGGGAAGACGCGGGGTTTCTTCTGAAGGAACTGGAGGTGGAGTTTTAACAAGGCCTGGAGTGGGTCCTAGCACCTGTTTAAATAAGCACTGCAGGCGACTGACTTTCAGGTAGTGGGAAGCCATGCTTTGAGCAACAGGGCTTCCTAGGTGAGATCTATGGGAAGTAAGCAGAAGAGAGGATGAAAAAAGTATGACAAAGTTTGCTCATTGCAATGTGTAAATCAATACCTTGAAAAAGAAAATTGTTGCCGGTTCCAGGGCTCCACATGGGTAGAAAGCTGTTTGGTGACCCGGGCCTTCTGTGTCTAAGCGAGCCAGCCCCTCTGCCAGGGCTGTTTGATATGCCAGGGATGGGAGGTCATGGAGAGACTGGGTGACCCCGTGAATTGCAAGCTATTCAGAAACTTAGATGACAATCCTAACAACTGTAGAAATCATTTCTCACAGCTTCTTTTTGTGGAAAAAAAATGTAATTTGTCTTTAGCTTTGCAGATTAAAACAAGAGCTGATCCAGATGAAGCAAGAACTGAAGTACAAAGAAAAGGGGGTGGAGACCCTGCAAGAGTGAGTGGCCTGCAATGACAGAGGGAGAGTTTCCCTGCGATTTCCTGTTTGGTGCCAGGACATGTGTCCTAAAGCTTCACGGGTGTTCACTTTTATGCTTTTATTTATGCTCATTATTTCCCTAAATTAAAAAAAATTGTATTGAGTATAGTTGATTTACAGTGTTGTGTTAGTTTCAGGTATACAGCAAAGTGATTCTGTTATGTATATACATATACATATATATTCTTTTCCATTATAGGTTATTACATAATATTGAGTATAGTCCCCTGTGCTATGCAGTAGGTCTTTGCTGGTTATCAATTTTATATTTAGTAGTGTGTATATGTTAATCACAGAATCTGTTCTTTGAAGATACTCAGCTTTTAAAATACTTGAGAAACAAGATCCTTATTTTTATATTATGCTCATTATCTCTAGCTACATACTTTATATATGTAGATAAAGCTGTATAATCATTATTAAATTAAATTTTCTTAATTAGAAGTACATTAATTTAAAAATTAAGTTCTCCTTTCTCATTAGCCATACTCAAGTGCTTATTAGCTGTACGTGGTTAGTTCAGCTTTTCTCTACCTCAACGCAATTGACATTTTCAGTTGTCCTCTGATATTTTATGGAGGATGTGCTGTCCATTGTATGATATTTGGCAGCATCCCTGGGTTCTCTCCACTGGATACCAGTGGTACCTCTTGATTGTGACAACCAAAAATGTTCTCCAGTACTGGTAGATATCTCCTAGGTGGACACATTACCCCTCAGTTGAGAACCACCAGGCTAATGACGACTGTATTGGACAACTCAAATAATAGAACATTTCCATCATTACAGAATGTTCTATTTGACAATATAGTTTATAGGTCTTCCTCCTGAAGTCATCTTTACAATTATTCCTATTATATTCCTTATATTCCTATTAAGAGTTTGGGGATGAATTTCTTATAATTTGTGAGCTGTATTAAGTTAATGAACAAGTGTTATTTTACCAATGATAACATTACTGGTTTACTTTTTGGATGAAATTATTCTTGATTTATATCCTATCTTCATTTCCTGAACTTGGGCACAGGCTTCACATTTTCTGTGCCTACGTTTCTCATTGATTTGTGAATGGTAATCATTCTGATAACAGCAGCAGCATCTAATACATAGCTTTCAGTTTATGGTGGGAATCCATGTGGTTACTATTATTGGTAAATGTAGAAGCATTCCACTCTTTGCATCCAATATGTAGTTTCAAAAATCCTGTGTCAGATGTGACTGCAGTATTGTTTATAAGGTAAAAGATAAATGTCACTGTTCAACAAATATATTATTTCAGTGTCATATAAAGGTAATTAACATAGGTCAAGTCCTGCTCTTTAATACTTGGTTGAAATTAATTTTCTTAATTATCTAGACTGGTTGGGTTTATGAGTCATTTGTCTTTTGTGGGGGAGGGGTTGTTGTTGTTGTTGTTGTTTTATGGACATTACAACTCTGGAATTTATTCATCTTATAACTGGAAGTCCATACCATTTGACCAGCATCTCCACATTTCCCCCACCCTTTAGTCCCTGGTAACCACTACTCTATTCTCTGTTTCTGTGAATTCAATTTTTTTTTTAGATTCCACATATAAGTGAAATAATACAATATTTTTCTTTTCTGTCTGACTTATTTCACTTAGCATAAAGCCTCCAGCTCTCTTTAGGTTATCACAGATGGTAAGGTACCATTCTTTTTAGTGGCTGAATAATATTGCACTGTGTGTATGTATATCTTTATCCAGTCATCTGTCAGTGGATCATTAGGTTCTTTCTGTGACTTGGTTATTGTGAATAATGCTGCAGTGAATATGGGAGTGCATATTATTTGATGGAGGTTTCATTTCCTTGTAATATATACTGAGAAGTAGAAATGCTGGATCATATGTTAGCTCTACTTTTATTTTTTTTGAAGAACCTCCATTATGTTTTCTGTAGTAGTTGTATTGCCACCAACAATGTACAAGAATTCCCTTTTCTCCACATCCTCACCAACAGCATTTCTCATCATTTTGATGATAGCCATTCTGACAGGTGTCAG
Source organism: Leucopleurus acutus (assembly GCF_964270905.1). Lineage (NCBI taxonomy): Eukaryota > Metazoa > Chordata > Mammalia > Artiodactyla > Delphinidae > Leucopleurus > Leucopleurus acutus. Next base: position 9,684,294 of record NC_139164.1, read on the forward strand.
GTGGTATCTCATTGTGGTTTTGATTTGAATTTACCTGAGTCTTAATGATATTAATCATATTTTCATGTGCCTATTGGCCATCTGTAGGTCTTCTTAGGAAACTGTCTATTCAGATCCTCCCCTTATTTATTTTTTTTTGTGGTACGCAGGCCTCTCACTGTTGTGGCCTCTCCCGTCTCGGACAGCACAGGCTCCGGACGCGCAGGCCCAGCGGCCATGGCTCACGGGCCCAGCTGCTCTGCAGCATGCGGGATCCTCCCGGACCGGGGCACGAACACATGTCCCCTGCATCGGCAGGCGGACCCCCAACAACTGCGCCACCAGGGAAGCCCTATTTATTTACTTTTAATAAATGAGCTTTTAATCAGTAATTTCCCTTTTTGGTTTTAGGCCAGTTGGAATTGAATTTCTTTTCTTATTTATTTATTTATTACATCTTTATTAGAGTATAATTGTTTCACAATTGTGTGTTAGTTTCTACTGTATAACAAAGTGAATCAGCTATACATATACATATATCCCCATATCCCCTCCCTGTTGTGTCTCCCTCCCACCCTCCCTATCCCACACCTCTAGGTGGTCACAAAACACTGAACTGATCTCCCTGTGCTATGTGGCTACTTCCCACTAGCTATCTCCCCTTATTTTTAAATTGGATTGTTTGTTATTTTGCTATTGAATTGTATGAGTTTTTTTTATATATTTTGTGTTAATTCCAATGGCAAGGAACTTTTTCCTTGTGTTCTCTTGGAGAAATTTTACATTTGCAGGTCTTACATTTAATTTAAATCCTTAATCTGTTTGAAGTTAATTTTTGTGAATGGTGTAAGATATGTGTCCAGTTTCACTGTTCTGCATATGAATATCCAGTTTTCCCAATACCATTTATTGAAGAGACTTTTCTTTCCCCTTGAATATTCTTGGCTGCCTTGTCAAATATTAATTTAACCTATAGTGGGCTCTCAGTTTGGCTACATTGGTCTATGTGTCTATATCAGTACCATACTGTTTTGATAACTATAGTTTTGTCATATAGTTTAAAATCAGATAGTTTGATTCCTCCGGCTTTCTTCTTTCTCATTATTGCTTTGGCTTTATGAGATCTTTTTTACACATTTAGAATTGTTCTTTACTAATTCTGTGAAAAATGCCTTTGGAGTTTTGATAGGGATTGCATAGAGTCTATAGATGCCTTTGAATGGCATGGATATTTTAACAGTGTTGTCTCTTCTGATCATTGACATGAGAAACCTTTCATTCATGTTTTTCATTTCTTTAATTACTGTCTTGTAGGTTTCAGTGTATAGAACTTTCACTTCCTTGGTTAAACTTATTCCTAGTATTTTGTTGGTCTTAGTGCTATTGTGAATGGATTTTTTTTTCTTTATTTCTCTTTCTGATATTACATTGTAGTGTGTAGAAACACAACTGATGTTTGTACCTTGACACTGAATGCTGCAACTTTGCTGAATTTTTTTATTAGGACTGTTTTGTTGGTGGGGTCTTCAGGATTTTCCATATACAGGCATATGTCACATGGAGACAGAGACTTCTTCCTTTCCAGTTTGAAATTTCTTTTCTTGCCTAATTGCCCTGGCTAGGAATTCCAGTACTGTGTTGAGTAAAAGTGGCTAGAGCATGCCTCTTACCATCTTAGATGAAAAGGTTTCTTTCAGTCTTTCACCTGAGTGTATTAGCTGTGGATTTGTCATGTTATGTCCTATATTATGTTGAGGTATGTTCTTTCTACAACCAATTTGTTGAGAACGTTTTTCATGAAAACATGTTGAAAATTATCAAATACTTTGTATGGCTTTTATTTATTTATTTATTTATTTTAACATCTTTATTGGGGTATAGTTGCTTTACAATGGTGTGTTAGTTTCTGCTTTATAACAAAGTGAATGAGTTATACATATACATATGTTCCCATATCTCTTCCCTCTTGCATCTCTCTCCCTCCCACCCTCCCTATCCCACCCCTCTAGGTGGTCACAAAGCACAGAGCTGATCTCCCTGTGCTATGCGGCTGCTTCCCACTAGCTGTCTGTTGTACGCTTGGTAGTGTATATATGTCCATGTCACTGTCTCACTTTGTCACAGCTTACCCTTCCCCCTCCCCATATCCTAGTATCCTCTAGTAGGTCTGTGTCTTTATTCCTGTCTTACCCCTAGGTTCTTCATGACATTTTTTTTCTTAAATTCCATACATATTTGTTAGCATATGGTATTTGTCTTTCTCTTTCCGACTTACATCACTCTGTATGACAGACTCTAGGTCTATCCACCTCATTACAAATCGCTCCATATCGTTTCTTTTTATGGCTGAGTAACATTCCACTGTATATATGTGCCACATCTTCTTTATCCATTCATCCGATGATGGACACTTAGGTTGTTTCCATCTCCTGGCTATTGTAAATATAGCTGCAATTAACATTTTCGTATATGACTCTTTTTGAATTACGGTTTTCTAAGGGTATATGCCCAGTAGTGAGATTGCTGGGTCATATGGTAGTTCTATTTGTAGTTTTTAAAGGAACCTCCATACTGTTCTCCATAGCAGCTGTACCAATTCATATTCCCACCAGCATTGCAAGGTTGTTCCCTTTTCTCCACAACCTCTCCAGCATTTATTGTTTCTAGAATTTTTGATGATGGCCATTCTGACCGGTGTGAGATGATATCTCATTGTAGTTTTGATTTGCATTTCTCTAATGATTAATGATGTTGAGCATTCTTTCATGTGTTTGTTGGCAGTCTGTATATCTTCTTTGGAGAAATGTCTATTTAGGTGTTCTGCCCATTTTTGGATTGGGTTGTTTGTTTTTTTGTTATTGAGGTGCATGAGCTGCTTGTAAATTTTGGAGATTACTCCTTTGTCAGTTACTTCATTTGCAAATATTTTCTCCCATTCTGAGGGTTGTCTTTTGGTCTTGTTTATGGTTTCCTTTGCTGTGCAAAAGATTTGAGGTTTCATTTGGTCCCATTTGTTTAGTTTTGTTTTTATTTCCATTTCTCTAGGAGGTGGGTCAAAAAGGATCTTGCCGTGATTTATGTCATAGAATGTTCTGCCTATGTTCTCCTCTAACATATTGATAGTTTCCAGCCTTACATTTAGGTCTTTAATCCATTTTGAGCTTATTTTTGTGTATGGTGTTAGACAGTGATCTAATCTCATACATTTTCATGTACCTGTCCAGTTATCCCAGCACCACTTATTGAAGAGGCTGTCCTTTCTCCACTGTACATTCCTGCCTCATTTATCAAAGATAAGGTGACCATATGTGTGTGGGTTTATCTCTGGGCTTTCTGTCGTGTTCCATTGATCTATCTTTCTGTTTTTGTGCCAGTACCGTACTGTCTTGATTACTGTAGCTTTGTAGTATAGTCTGAAGTCAGGGAGCCTGATTCCTCCAGCTCTCTTTTTCGTTCTCAAGATTGCTTTGGTTTTCGGGGTCTTTTGTGTTTCCATACACATTGCGAAATTTTTTGTTCTAGTTCTGTGAAAAATGCCAGTGGTAGTTTGATAGGGAATGCATTGAATCTGTAGATTGCTTTGGGTAGTAGTGTCATTTTCACAATGTTGATTCTTCCCATCCAAGAACATGGTATATCTCTCCATCTATTTGTATCATCTTTAAGTTCTTTCATCAGTGTCTTATAATTTTCTGCATACAGGTCTTTTGTCTCCTTAGGTAGGTTTATTCCTAGATATTTTATTATTTTTGGTGCAGTGGTAAATAGGAGTGTTTTCTTGATATCTATTTCAGATTTTTCATCATTATTGTATAGGAATGCCAGAGATTTCCGTGCATTAATTTTGTATCCTGCTACTTTACCAAATTCATTGATTAACTCTAGTAGTTTTCTGGTAGCATCTTTAGGATTCTCTATGTATAGTGTCATGTCATCTACAAACAGTGACAGCTTTACTTCTTTCCGATTTGTATTCTTTTTATTTCCTTTTCTTTTTTGATTGCTGTGGCTAAAACTTCCATAACTATGTTAAGTAAGAGTGGTGAGAGTGGGCAACCTTGTCTTGTTCCTTATCTTAGTGGAAATGCTTTCAGTTTTTCACCATTGAGGATGATGTTGGCTGTGGGTTTGTCATATATGGCCTTCATTATGTTGAGGAAAGTTCCCTCTATGCCTACTTTCTACAGGGTTTTTATCATAAATGGGTGTTGAATTTTGTCAATAGCTTTCTCTGCATCTATTGAGATGATCATATGGTTTTTCTCCTTCAATTTGTTAATATGGTGTATCACATGGATTGATTTGTGTATATTGAAGAATCCTTGCAACCCTGGAAGAAACCCCACTTGATCATGGTGTATGATCCTTTTAATGTGCTGTTGGATTCTGTTTGCTAGTATTTTGTTGAGGATTTTTGGATTTATGTTCATCAATGATATTGGCCTGTAGTTTTCATTCTTTGTGAAATCCTTGTCTGGTTTTGGTATCAAGGTGATGGTGGCCTCGTAGAATGAATTTGGGAGTGTTCCTCCTTCTGCTATATTTTGGAAGAGTTTGAGAAGGAAAGGTGTTAGCTCTTCTTTAAATGTTTGATAGAATTCACCTGTGAAGCCATCTGGTCCTGGGTTTTTTTTTTGGAAGATTTTTAATCACAGTTTCAATTTCAGTGCTTGTGATTTGTCTGTTCATATTTTCTATTTCTTCCTGACTCAGTCTTGGCAGGTTTTGCATTTCTAAGACTTTGTCCATTTCTTCCAGGCTGTCCGTTTTATTGGCATAGAGTTGCTTGTAGTAATCACTCAATGATCTTTTGTATTTCTGCAGTGTCAGTTGTTACTTCTCCTTTTTCATTTCTAATTCTATTGATTTGAGTCTTCTCCCTTTTTCTCTTGATGAGTCTGGCTAATGGTTTGTCAATTTTGTTTATCTTCTCAAAGAACCAGCTTTTAGTTTTATTGATCTTTGCTATCGTTTCCTTCATTTCTTTTTCATTTATTTCTGATCTGATTTTTATGATTTCTTTCATTCTGCTAACTTCAGGGTTTTTTTGTTCTTCTTTCTCTAATTGCTTTAGGTGCAATGTTTGGTTGTTTATTTGAGATGTTTTCTGTTTCTTACGGTGGGCTTGTATTGCTATAAACTTCCCTCTTAGAACTCTTTTGCTGCATCCCATAGGTGTTGGGTCATCGTGTCTCCATTGTCATTTGTTTCTAGGTATTTTTTGATTTTTTTGATTTCTTCAGTTATCACTTCGTTATTAAGTAGTGTATTGTTTAGCCTCCATGTGTTTGTATTTTTCACAGACAGTTTCCTGTAATTGATATCTAGTGTCATAGCATGTGGTCAGAAAAGATACTTGATACAATTTTCTTAAATTTACCAAGGCTTGATTTGTGACCCAAGATATGGTCTATCCTGGAGAAGGTTCCATGAACACTTGAGAAAAATGTGTATTCTGTTGTTTTTGGATGGAGTTTCCTATAAATATCAAGTCCATCTTGTTTAATGTGTCATTTAAAGCTTGTGTTTCCTTTATTCATTTTCATTTTGGATGATCTGTCCATTGGTGAAAGTGGGGTGTTAAAGTTCCCTACTATGAATGTGTTAATGTCGATTTCCCCTTTTATGGCTGTTAGTATTTGCCTTATGTATTGAGGTGCTCCTGTGTTGGGTGCATAAATATTTACAATTGTTATATCTTCTTCTTGAATCGATCCCTTGATCATTATGTAGTGTCCTTCTTTGTCTCTTCTAATAGTCTTTATTTTAAAATCTATTTTGTCTGATATGAGAATTGCTACTCCAGTTTTGTTTTGGTTTCCATTTGCATGGAATATCTTTTTCCATCCCTTTACTTTCAGTCTGTATGTGTCTCTAGGTCTGAAGTGGGTCTCTTGTAGACAGCATATATAAGGGTCTTGTTTTTGTATCCATTCAGCCAATCTGTGTCTTTTGGTGGGAGCATTTAGTCCATTTACATTTAAGGTAATTATCGATATGTATGTTCCTATTCCCATTTTCTAAATTGTTTTGTGTTCGTTATTATAGGTCTTTTCCTTCTCTTGTGTTTCTTGTCTAGAGAAGTTCCTTTAGCATTTGTTGTAAAGCTGGTTTGGTGGTGCTGAACTCTCTCAGCTTTTGCTTGTCTGTAAAGGTTTTAATTTCTCCATCAAAGCTGAATGAGATCCTTGCTGGGTAGAGTAGTCTTGGTTGCAGGTTTTTCTCCTTCATCACTTTCAGTATGTCCTGCCACTCCCTTCTGGCTTGCAGAGTTTCTGCTGACAGATCAGCTCTTAACCTTATGGGGATTCCCTTGTGTGTTATTTGTTGTTTTTCCCTTGGTGCTTTTAATATGTTTTCTTTGTATTTAATTTTTGACAGCTTGATTAATATGTGTCTTGGCATATTTCTCCTTGGATTTATCCTGTATGGGACTCTCTGTGCTTCCTGGACTTGATTAACTATTTCCTTTCCCATATTAGGGAAGTTTTCAACTATAATCTCCTCAAATATTTTCTCAGTCCCTTTCTTTTTCTCTTCTTCTTCTGGAACCCCTATAATTCGAATTTTGGTGCATTTAATGTTGTCCCAGAGGTCTCTGAGACTGTCCTCAGTTCCTTTCATTGTTTTTTCTTTATTCTGCTGTGCAGTAGTTATTTCCACTATTATATCTTGCAGGTCACTTATACGTTCTTCTGCCTCAGTTATTCTGCTATTGATCCCTTCTAGAGTATTTTTCATTTCATTTATTGTGTTTTTCATCATTGCCTGTTTCATCTTTAGTTCTTCTAGGTCCTTGTTAAATGTTTCTTTCATTTTGTCTATTCTATTTCCAAGATTTTGGATCATCTTTACTATCATTATTCTGAATTCTTTTTCAGGTAGACTGCCTATTTCCTCTTCATTTGTTAGGTCTGGTGGGTTTTTATCTTGCTCCTTCATCTGCTGTGTGTCTTTCTGTCTTCTCATTTTGCTTATCTTACCGTGTTTGGGGTCTTCTTTTTGCAGGCTGCAGGTTCGTAGTTCCCTTTGTTTTTGCTGTCTGTCCCCAGTGGCTAAGGTTGGTTCAGTGGGTTTGTAGGCTTCCTGGTGGAGGGGACTAGTGCCTGTGTTCTGGTGGATGAGGCTGGATCTTGTCTCTCTGGTGGGCAGATCCACATCTGGTAGTGTGTTTTGGGGTGTCTGTGGACTTACTATGATTTTAGGCAGCCTCTCTGCTAATGGGTGGGGTTGTGTTCCTGTCTTGCTAGTTGTTTGGCATAGGGTGTCCAGCACTGTAGCTTGCTGGTCGTTGAGTGAAGCTGGGTGCTGGTGTGAGATGAGATGTCTGGGAGATTTTCACCATTTGATATTATGAGGAGCTGGGAGGTCTCTTGTTGACCAGTGCCCTGAAGTTGGCTCTCCCACCTCGGAGGCACAGCACTGGCTCCTGGCTGCAGCACCAAGAGCCTTTCATCCACACAGCTCAGAATAAAAGCGAGAAAAAGTAGAGAGAAAGAATTAGTAGAAGTAGGAAGAAAGAAAGAAAAGGAAGGAAGGAAGGAAGAAAGAAAGAAAGGAAGAAAGAATGAAAGAAAGAAAGGAGGGAGGGACAGATGGTGGAAGATAGGAAGGAGGGAAGGAAGGAAGGAGGGAAGGAAAGAAAATAGAAAGAAAGAAGATAAAGTAAAATAAAATAAAGTAAAATAAAATAAAGTTATTAAAATAAATAATTATTAGGAAAAAAAATACGGACGAATAGAACCCTAGGACAAATGGTGGAAGCAAAGCTATACAGACAAAATCTCACACAGAAGCATACACATACACACTCACAAAAAGAGGAGAAGGGGAAAATAATATATCTTGCTCTCAAAGTCCACCTTCTCAATTTGGGATGAATTGCTGTCTATTCATGTATTCCACAGATGCAGGTACATCAGGTTGATTGTGGAGCTTTAATCCGCTGCTTCTGATGATGCTGGGAGGGATTTCCCTTTCTCTTCTTTGTTCTCACAGCTCCCAGGGGCTCAGCTTTGAATTTGGCCCCGCCTCTGCGTGTAGGTTGCCGGAGAGCATCTGTTTTTTGCTCAGACAGGACGAGGTTAAAGGAGCCGCTGCTTCAGGGGCTCCAGCTCACTCAAGCCGTGGGGAGGGAGGGGTATGGAGTGTGGGGCGAGCCTGCGGCAGCAGAGGCCGGTGTGACCTTGCACCAGCCTGAGGTGCGCTGTGCGGTCTCCCGGGGAAGTTGTCCCTGGATCCCCGGGACCTGGTAGTGGCGGGCTGCACAGGCTCCCCGTAAGGGGGGTGTGGATAGTGACCTGGGCTCGCACACAGGCTTGTTGGTGGCGGCAGCAGCAGCCTTAGCGTCTCCTGCCCGTCTCTGGGGTCCGCGCTTTTAGCTGCGGCTCGTGCCTGTCTCTGGAGGTCCTTTAAGCAGCGCTCTTAATCCCCACTCCTCGCGTACCAGGAAACAAAGAGGGAAGAAAAAGTCTCTTGCTTCTTCGACAGCTCCAGACCTTTTCCTGGACTCCGTCCGGGCTAGCCGTGGTGCACTAACCCCTTCAGGCTGTGTTCACGCCGCCAACCCCAGTCCTCTCCCGGCGCTCCGACCAAAGCCGGAGACTCAACTCCGAGCCCTGCCTGCCCCTGCGGGTGAGCAGACAAGCCTCTCGGGCTGGTGAGTGCCGGTCGGCCCTGATCCTCTGTGCGGGAATCTCCCTGCTTTGCCTTCTGCATCCCTGTTGCTGTGCTCTCCTCCGCAGCTTCGAAGCTCCCCTCTCCGCCACCCGCAGTCTCCGCACGCGAAGAAGTTTCCTACTGTGTGGAAACCTTTCCTCCTTCACAGCTCCCTCCCACTGGTGCAGGTACCGTCCCTATTCCTTTTGTCTCTGTTTTTTCTTTTTTTCCTTTTGCCATACCCAGGTACGTGGGGACTTTCTTGCCTTTTGGGAGGTCTGAGGTCTTCTGCCAGCGTTCAGTAGGTGTTCTGTAGGACTTGTTCCACGTGTAGATGTATTTCTTATGTATCTGTGGGGAGGAAGGTGATCTCCACGTCTTACTCTTCCACAATCATCCACTTTATATGACTTTTATCCTTCATTCTATTATTGTGTAACATATGGATTGATTTTTGTATGTTGAAATATGCCAACATCCCAGGAACTAATGCCATTTGATCAAGGTGTATGACCCTTTTAAAGTATTGTTGAATTCTGTTTGTTAGTATTTTGTTGAGAATGTTTGCATTTATATTTATCAGGGATATTGGTCTGCTGATTTCTTTTCTTGTAGTAACCTTATCTAGGTAGCTTTGGTAATGCCAGGGTAATGCTGACTTAGTAAAATAAGTTTTGGAGTGTTCCATCCTCTTTAATTTTTGGGAAGAGTTTGAGAGGGATATATATTCATTCTTCTTCAAATGTTTGCTGGAGTTTAGCCATGAAGCCTTCTGGACCTGGACTATTCTTTATTGAGAGATTTTGATTCAGTCTCCTTATTGTTATCGGTTTGTTTACATTTTCTATTCATGATTCACTCTTGTTAGGTTTTATGTTTCTAGGAATTTTCCCATTTCTTGTAGGTTGTTCAGTTGCTGACATATAATTGTTAGTAGCTTTTTATAATCCTTTTTATGTGTCTTCATTTTCATTCATAATTTTTTTGAGTCTTCTCTCTCTTTTTTTTCTTGGTAAGTCTAGCTAAAATTTTGTTTATCTTTAAAAAAAAACGCAGTTTTGTTGATTTTTAAAAATTTTCTCTAATTTGTACTTCATTTATTTCTTCTCTGTTCTTTATTTCCTTCTTTCTGCTAAGTTTGGGCTTAGTTTGTTTTACTCTTCCCCTGAGGTGTAAAAGTAATTTTTTTTTGAGACCTTTTTCTCCCCTCATAATATATGGTGTTTATTGCCTTTAAACTTCCCTCTTACAACTGCTTTTGCAGCATCCCATAGATTTTAGTATGTTGTGTTTACACTTAAATTTGTTTCAAGATGTTTTTAAATTTCCTTTTTGATTTCATCTTTGAGCCATTGGTTTTTCAGGTGTGTATTATTTAATTTCCACATATTTGTGAATTTTCCAGTTTCTCTCCTGTCATTGATATCTTGTTTTATATTTGTGATCAGAGAAGATACTTGGTGTAATGTCAGTCTTTTAAGATTAAGGATAAGATTTTAAGATTTCTTAAAGATAGTTTTGTGACCTAACACATGATCTGTCCTGGGGAATATTCCATGTGTTCTTGAGGAGAAGGGTATTCTGTTGCTGTTGGATGGAATGTCCTGTTAGGTCCATTTTGTCTACAGTTCAACTTGATTTTCTGTCTGGATGATCTATCCCTTTTTTTATGCTTTATTGGTGATATTTAAAATTATTTATTTTATTTATTTATTTTTGGCTGTGTTGGATCTTCGTTGCTGCTGTGGGCTTTCTCTAGTTGCGGCAAGTGGGGCCTACTCTTCATTGTGGTGCGTGGGCTTCTCATTGTGGTGGCTTCTCTTGTTGTGGGGCATGGGCTCTAGGCGTGTGGGCTTCAGTAGTTGTGGCATGCAGGCTAAGTAGTTGTGGCTCGTGAGCTCTAATGCACAGGCTCAGTAGTTGTAGTGCAGGGACACAGTTGCTCCAAGGCATGTGAGATCTTCCTGGACCAGAGCTCGAACCCGTGTTCCCTGCATTGGCAGGTGGATTCTTAACCAGTGTGCCACCAGGGAAACCCTATCTATTGTTGAAAGCAGGGTATTAAAGTCTCATACCATTGTTGGATCGTTGTTTATTACTCCCTTCAGATTTGTTAGTATTTGCTTAATATATTTAGCTCTAATATTGGATTCGTATATATTTAAGATTGTTGTATCTTCTTGACGAATTGACCCTTTATAATTATATTATTATAATGTAATTATAAACCTTACATTATTTGACCTTCTTTGATTCTTCTTCCTGTTTTTAGCTTGAAGTCCATATTGTCTGTTGTTAAGTATTTTGCTCTTTACTTGCTTGGAGTATCTTTTCATCCCCTCACTTTGAGCCTATTTGTGTCCTTGAATCAGAAGTGAGTCCCTTGTAGGCAGCATATACGTTGGTTTGTTTATTTATCCGTCTAGCCACTCTATGCCTTTTGATTGGCGCATTTAGCCCATTTACATTTAAAAGAATTATTGATATGTAAGGAGTTATTGCTGACATGTTAATTCTTCTTTTTTTCTTTTTTTTATTATTATTGTTTTTTTGTGGTACACGGGCCTCTCACTGTTGTGGCCTCTCCCGTTACGGAGCACAGGCTCCGGACGCACAGGCTCAGCGGCCATGGCTCACGGGCCCAGCCGCTCCGTGGCATGTGGGATCTTCTCGGACCGTGGCACGAACCCATGTCCCCTGCATCGGCAGGCAGACTCTCAACCACTGCACCACCAGGGAAGCCCAATTCTTCTTTTTTTTAAAAGAAAAGATTTATTTATTTGGCTGTGCTGGGTCTTAGTCGTGGCACTCGGGATCTTCCTTGCCACATGCAAGATCTTCACTGTGGCATGTGGAATCTTCTTTTTTTTTTAGTTGCATCATGCAGGCTGCAGCTAAGGATTCCACATGATGTTACTAAAGATCCCACATGTCACAATGATGTGTTCATTCTTTACTGACTGTTTTAAAAGTTTCTTTGTTCCTTTTTTCTCTTGCTGTCTTCCTTTGTGAATTAATGATTTTTGTAGTTGGTACTCTGATTTTCTTCTTCTTACTTGTTGGTATCTGTTACAGAGTTTTGTTTTGTGAGAGGCTCACATGAAATGTCTTAAAGATATGACAATCTATTTTAAGCTGATAACAACTTAATTTTGATTGTATACAAAAACTCAACCCTCGATACCCCCCGTACCCATTTGATATTTTTGATATCACACTTCACTTGTTTTTAAAATTATATTCATTAACAAGTTATTGTTATGCCAGCTGTATTCAGTTCTTTTGCCCTTCAACCAATATACTAGAATTAAGTGGTCAACATGCCTCCATGTTAAAGTGTTAGAATATTCTGAAACTGAATATATAGACATGGCTTTACCTGTGTCTTATGTATTTTCATGTTACCAATTAGCATCTTTTTGTGTTAACTTGAAGAACTCCTTCCAGGATTTCTTGTGAGATAGGTCTAGTGGTGATAAATTCCCTTAGCTTTTGTTTATAAGGAATGGCTTTATTTTGTCTTTAATTCTGAAGGACAACTTTGCTGGATAAAGCATTCTTGGTTGGCAGTGTTTTTTGCTTCAGCCCTTTGAATATATCGTTCTGTTCTCTCCTGGTCTGTAAGGTTTTTGTTGAGAAATCCTCTCATAGCCTTATACGGGTTCCTTTGTATGAGAGAATGATTTTTCTCTTGATGGCTTAACATTGTTTTTGATGTTAGAGGGTTTTATTATAATGACTCTTGGAGAAAAAAACTTTGGATTGGAATTTTGGAGTGACCTAATTGCTTTATGAACTTTGGTGTCCAAATCTGTTCCAAGGTTTGGGAACTTCTCAGCCATTATTCCTTCAAATAAGCTTTCCACAATCCTTTCTCCTGCTCTTCTCCTTCTGGGACTCCAGTGATGTGTAAGTTGTTTCTCTTATTGTCATCCCATTGGTCCTGTAGGCTTTCTTAATTCCTTTTCATTCGTCCTTCTTTTTGCTCCTCAGGATGGATAATTTCCAATGATCTGTCTTGGAGGTCCCTGATTCTTTCTTCTGCTTGTCTTCCTTGTCAAGTCTGTTATTGAAGCTCTCTATTGAATTCTTCAGTTCATTCTTTATTTCTTTTTAATGCTTTCTATCTGCTTGTTGAACTTATTTTGTGCTTGTGTTGTTTTCCTGAAAGCACTATTAATTTTCTATGTTCTCTTGCAGCTCTGTGGTCATCTTTAGAATAATTATTTTGAATTATTTCTCTGGTAATTCCTGAATCTCCGTTTCTTTGGGTGAATTATTGTATTCTTACTGTGTTCTCTATTACTTTACTGTTTTCCTTAGAAAATGTTATGACTCTTCATGATCCCTGTGCCTCGTGTAGGTGTCTGTGCATCTGAAGAAGCCATCACCTATTCCAGACTTGATGGTTTCAAGTTCAATTTATGACTGTGTCTTCAGTTGGAAAGACCTTAACATAGTGGATGTCCTTATGCTTTACAGCATGTTAGAGAGTGCTCTGACCCATAGTTTAGTGGTATGGGGCACCAGTTGTCATGGCATATACCTGGACTAGACATGTGGAGGGTTTGGTGACTCATTAGCAGAGGCTTTCAGGTCCCCCGCATTGACAACTGCAGGTGTCCTGTAGTGGCTGCAGTGGCTGTTGAGGTCTTCAGCAGTTACTCTGGGAATAGTGGCTAGAGAAAAGGGAAAAGAGCAGTGGTGGCTAGAACCAGTGGTTTTGCATATACTTGGCTGTGGGGCCAGCCCCAGGTGCCTATGTAGTAGCAGTGGCTGTTTCCAGACACATTTATTGGTGGGGGCCAGGGTAAGGACTGGGGCCAAGTGTGGGCTCACTGGCAGCTGCAAAGACCCTGGCTGTTGATGTACACTACTGTGTCTACTGGTTCTTGACAGAAGGGCATGGCAGTGGAGACAGTGGCTAGGGGTGGACTGGGATTTTGCAAGTGCACAGCTGGAGGAGCTAGTTGTAGTGTTGCAGGCCAGTGACTGGAGAGAGGGCAGAATCGGACCCGCAAGCTGCTGCGGTGTATTAGTTGTTGGTGTGCACTCCTGTGGCTGCACAGATGTGTGTGCGTACTGCCCAGGTGTGTGTACTGCTGTTTGTTGAGGCTGGTGATGAGGGTTCAGGCATATAGCATTCAGATGAATAGCAGGAGAAGCCAGTCCTAAGCATGTGCATACTGGTGGGCCTCAGCATGGTATTGGTAATTCACGCAGCTGCAGAGGCCTGGGCTGGCTACGAGTGCAGATCCTGGGCTCTGGAGGGAGGGTAGGGCTGGCATCAACAAACAGTAATACCAATGGCAAGGGACTGATGAAATCTGCAGGGTAGCTGTGGCAATTGAGCAGGCTATATGTTTCTTCAGTGGTAAGGTCCACTGCAGGCCAGATTACTGGGAACCACAGTTGCTTCTCCTGCTGTTGGAAACCTCTGCTCTTCCTTCTTCTTAGCCATTTCTCTACATCTCAGTCTGTCAATGTCTCAGTGGGGTGAACCAAAGTGAGTCCTTGCTCTCATGCCCTAGTAAGCAGGGTAAGGTGGTTGCTTACCCCACTGTCCCTTTATTGGCAAGGGGAACTCTTTATAGCTGAGTGGTTCTCACCTGATGCTAAATAGTGCTGCCTGGGGAAGGGGACCATCAGATAAAATGAGGCTATTCTTCATTCCCTTTTTGTGCAGTTATTCTCAGGGTTTTTGTTTCACTGTGTTGCTGAAGTGTCTCAATGGAACCCAGAGCTCTCCCAGAGCTGTTTTATTCCTAGATAACTCATTATTGATCTCTGTGGGGGGATGGAGGATTGTGTCTTCTATGTCATCTTGATCTGATCCAAAGTCTTTTAAACTAATCGTCTTCTTTTTCTTCCCTGATCATTACCCAGCATTGTGTTCATTCTCCTCTGATTTGGATCTACAAAAGGAGTTCTTTAATTATCTATAGTCAGTTAGCACAGCATGTAAAATTGTTTTTCTCTTAAGCAAATCAAGCTTCATTTTCAACATCAGCTACTGGTTTTGTTACTCATTTTGTCCATCTTTGTGATGCTTCCCGGTGCACCAGTACCCGTTCTGTAATTTTATTCTGTAAAACCCTGCCCACATCCAGATGCTCAGATGCCTGCTAGGGTGCTTCTGTATGTGCTGTGGCTGTGTCCTCCTGGGTCACTTCTGCTAAGGGGCTGGTTGTCTCTTTTCTTGGTGTGAAGCTACTCACTGGGGTTTTGTATTGTCAATCTGATGCATGCATTTATAACATTTCCCGTCAGCTTTTTACTTAAGGTTTTACACATATATCTTTTCAGGATGATTTCCTGAAAGAGGAATTTCTGGGCCAAATGGCAAATGCATTTGCTGTATAGTTAGATATTGCACCATTTTGGATTTCCATCACTGATACAGGTGATTCTGTTTTCCAGAACTTTACTAACAGCATGTGTTGTCAAACCTTAGTGTTTTTGTCAGTATTATAGGAGAAATTTCTCAGTGTAGTATTATTTCACATTTCTTTTGAGGCCTTTTATAAAACACTTCAGAACATGTATAAAATGTGTGAAATACTTGGTGCAAACAAATATTGAAAACTCTTACAACAAGTAGTTAAAGTCTCCAGATAAATTGGGCTATCCTTATCCAGTGAAAGGACTAGTAGGCTCTGCTGCCCTAAAGTTCCTGAAGCTTGCTTTGAAAGATTTTCTTCATGTAACTCATTACTAGCATCCAGAGACATAGCAGGGAGGACTCAGAATGAGTTTCCCAAATGGGTGATGCCCAAGAACATACATCTGATTGGATAAAGCCCACCCACATTATGCAGACTAATGTTTTACTCAGAGTCCACTGATTTTTTTTTTAATTTTTAAAAATAATTTTTATTGGAACATAGTAGATTTACAGTGTTCTGTTAGTTTCAGGTATACAGCAAAGTGAGTCAGCTATACATACATATGTCCACTCTTTTATATATTATTTACCTGTATAGGTCATTACAGAGTATTGAGTAGAGTTTCCTGTGCTATACACTAGGCCCTTATTAGTTAAGTATTTTATATATGGTAGTGTCTGTATATCAATCCCAATCTCCCAGTTTATCCTTCCTCCCTTTCCCCCTGGTAACCATGTGTTTGTTTTCTGCATCTGTGACTCTTTTTCTGTTTGTGAATAACATCATTTATACCATGTTTTTAGATTCCACATATAAGCGATGTCATGTATTTGTCTCTCTCTGTCTGACTT
Organism: Leucopleurus acutus; assembly: GCF_964270905.1. Classification (NCBI taxonomy): domain Eukaryota; kingdom Metazoa; phylum Chordata; class Mammalia; order Artiodactyla; family Delphinidae; genus Leucopleurus; species Leucopleurus acutus. Next base: position 9,700,168 of record NC_139164.1, read on the forward strand.
CACTCAGTATGACAATCTCTAGGTCCATCCACGTTGCTGCAAATGGCATTATTTTGTTCCTTTTTATACATTGCATGTATGTACCAATCTTCTTTACCCATCCCTCTGTTGGTGGACATTTAGGTTGCTTCCATGTCCTGGCTCTTGTAAATAGTGCTGCAATGAGCATGGGGTGCATATATCTTTTTGAATTAATGTTTTCTCTGGATATATGCCCAGGATTGGGATTTCTGGATCATATGGTAGCTACAGTTTTAGTTTTTCAAGGAAGCTTCATACTGTTCTCCATATTTGCTATATCAGTTTACATTCCCACCAACAGTGCAAGAGAGTTCCCTTTTCTCCACACCCTCTCCAGCATTTATTGTTTGTAGATTTTCTGATTTTCTGACTGGTGTGAGGTGATACCTCATTGCAGTTTTGATTTGCATTTTTCTGATAATTAGTGATGTTCACAATCTTTCATTGGCATCTTGGCCATCTGTATGTCTTTGGAGAAATGTCTATTTAGATCTTCTGCCCATTTTTTGACTGGCTTGTTTTTTTTTTTTGATACTGAGCTGCATGAGCTGTTTGTATATTTTGGAGATTAATCCCTTGTTGGTGTCTTCATTTGCAAATATTTTCCCATTCTGAGGGTTGTCTTTTGTTTTGTTTATGGTTTCCTTTGCTGTGCAGAAGCTTCTAAGTTTAATGAGGTCCCATTTGTTTATTTTTGTTTTTATTTTCATTATGAGCTGGATCAGGAGAGATTTTGCTGCAGTTAATGTCATAGTGTGTTCGGCCTATGTTTTGCTCCAAGAGTTTTATAGTATCCAGTCTTACATTTAGGTCTTTAATCCATTTTGAGTTTATTTTTGTGTATGGTGTTAGGGGTGTTCTAATTTCATTCTTTTACATGTAGCTGTCCAGTTTCCCAGGGCCACTTATTGAAGAGGCTATCTTTTCTCCATTGTATGTTCTTGCCTCCTTTGTCGTAAATTAGGTGACTATATGTGGGCGAGTTTATATCTGGGTTTTCTATCCTGTACCATTGATCTATATCTCTGTTTTTGTGCCAGTTCCATACTGTTTTGATTACTGTAGCTTTGTAGTGTAGTCCGAAGTCAGGGAGCCTGATTCCTCCCACTCCATTTTTCTTTCTCAAGATTCCTTTGGCTCTTCTTGATAATTTGTGTTTCCATACAAATTGTGCAATTTTTTGTTCTGTTTCTGTGAAAAATGCCATTGTTAGTTTTCTAGGAATTGCATTGAATCTGTAGATTGCTTTGGGTAGTAGAGTCATTTTCACAATGTTGATTCTTCCAATCCAAGAACATGGTATATCTCTCCATCTGTTTGTATCACCTTTAATTTCTTTCATCAGGGTATTATAGTTTTTGGCATACAGGTCTTTTGTCTCCTTAGGCAGGTTTATTCCTAGGTATTTTATTCTTTTTGTTGCAGTGGTAAATAGGAGTGTTTCCTTAATTTCTGTTTCAGATTTTTCATCATTAATGTATAGTAATGGAAGAGATTTCTGTGCATTCAATTTGTATACTGCTGCTTTACCAAATTCATTGATTAGCTCTAGTAGTTTTCTGGTAGCATCTTTAGGATTCTCTACGTATAGTATCATGTCATCTGCAAACAGTGACACCTTTACTTTTGCTTTTCCGATTTGGATTCCTTTTATTTCTTTTTCTTGTCTGATTGCTGTGGCTAAAACTTCCAAAACTATGTTGAATAATAGCGGTGATGGTGGGCAACCTTGTCTTATTCCTGATCTTAGAGGAAATGGTTTCAGTTTTTCACCATTGAGAATGAAGTTGGCTGTGGCTTTGTCATATATGGCCTTTGTTATTTGGAGGTGGATTCCCTCTGTGCCCACTTTCTGGAGAGTTTTTATCTTAAATTGGTGTTGAATTTTGTTGAAAGCTTTTTCTCCATGTATTGAGTTTATCATGGTTTTCATCCGTCGGTTTGTTAATATGATTTATCACATTGATTGATTTGCGTATATTGAAGAATACTTGCATTCCTGGGATAAACCCCACTTGATCATGGTGTATGATTCTTCTAATGTGCTGTTGGATTCTGTTTCTAGTATTTTGTTGAGGATATTTACATCTATGTTCGTTAGTAATTCTGGTCTGTTATTTTCTTTTTTTGTGACATCTTTGTCTGGTTTTGGTATCATGGGGATGGTGGCCTCGTAGAATGAGTTTTGGAGTGTTCCTCTCTCTGCTATATTTTGGAAGAGTTTGAGAAAGATAGGTGTTAGCTCCTCTGTAAATGTTTGATAGAATTCGCCGGTGAAGCCATCTGGTCCTGGGCTTTTGTTTTTTGGAAGATTTTAATCACAGTCTCAAGTGCTTGTGACTGATCTGTTTATATTTTCTGTTTCTTCCTGGTTCAGTCTCAGAAGGTTTGCTTTTCTAAGAATTTGTCCATTTCTTCCAGGTTGTCACTTTTATTGGCATAGAGTTGCTTGTAGTAATCTCTCATGATCCTTTGTATTTCTGCAGTGTTAGTTGTTACTTCTTTTTCATTTCTAACTGTTGATTTGAGTCTTTCCCCTTTTTTTCTTGATGAGACTGGCTACTAGTTGGTCAATTTTGTTTACCTTCTCAAAGAACCAGCTTTTACTTTTATTGATCTTTGCTATTGTTTCCCTCATTCCTTTTTCATATCTGATCTGATTTTTATTTCTTTCCTTCTGCTAACTTTGGGGTTTTTTTTGTTCTTCTTTCTCCAATTACTTTAGGTGTAAGGGTAGGTTGTTTATTTGATATTTTTCTTGTTCCTTGAGGGGGAATGTATTACTATAAACTTCCCTCTTAGAATGCCTTTGCTGCATCCCATAGGTTTTGGGTCATCGTTTTTTCATTGTCATCTCTTTCTAGGTATTTTTAAATTTCCTCTTTGACTTCTTCAGGGATCTCTTGATTATTTAGTAGCATATTGCTTAGCCTCCATGTGTTTGTATTTTTTACAGTTTTCTTCCTATAATTGATATCTAGTGTCATAGCATTGTTGTCGGAAAAGATACTTAATATGATTTCAATTTTCTTAAATTTACCAAGGCCTGATTTGTGACCCAAGATATGATCTAACCTGGAGAATGTTCCATGAGCCCTTAAGAAGAAAGCATATTCTGTTGTTTTTGTATGGAATATCCTATAGATATTAACTGTTTATCTTGGTTAATGTATCATTTAAAGCTTATGTTTTCTTATTTAATTTCATTTTGGATGATATGTACATTAATGTAAGTGGGGTGTTAAAGTCCCCTACTATGATTGTGTTACTGTCAATTTCCCCTTTTATGGCTCTTAGCATTTGCGTTATGTAGTGAGGTACTCCTATATTGGATACATAAATATTTTCAAGTGTCTATCTTCTTTTTGGATTGATCCCTTGATCATTATGTAGTGTCCTTCTGTGTCTCTTGTAATAGTCTTTATTTTAAAGCCTTGTTTCTGTGATATGAGTATTGCTACTCCAGCTTTCTTTTGATTTCCATTTGCATGGAATATCTTTTTCATCCCCTCACTTTCAGTCTGTATGTGTCCCTAGGTGAAGTGGGTCTCTTGTAGACAGCATATATATGGGTCTTGTTTTTTATCCATTCAGCCAGTCTGTGTCTTTTGGTTGGAGCATTTGAATCATTTACATTTAAGGTAATTATCAATATGTGTGTTCCTATTACCACTTTCTTAACTGTTTTGGGTTTGTTATTGTAGGTCTTTTCCTTCTCTTGTGTTTCTTGCCTAGAGAAGTTCCTTTATCATTCGTTGTAAAGCTGGTTTGGTGGTGCTGAATTCTCTTAGCTTTTGCTTGTCCGTAAAGTTTTTAATTTCTCTGTCAAGTCTGAATGACATCCTTGCCAGTTAGGGTAATCTTGGTTGTAGGTTCTTCCATTTCATCACTGTAAATATGTTGTGCCACCCCTTCTGGCTTGTAGAGTTTCTGCTGAAAAATCAGCTGTTTAGCTTATGGGAGTTCCCTTGTATGTTATTTATCATTTTTCCCTCATTGCTTTTAATAATTTTTCTTTGTTTTTAATTTTTGTGAATTTATTACTATGTGTCTCAGTGTGTTTCCCCTTGGGTTTGTCCTGCCTGGGACTCTCTGTGCTCCCTGACTTAGGTGGCTGTTTCCTTTCCCATGTTAGGGAAGTTTTCAACTATAATCTCTTCAAATATTTTCTTGTATCCTTTCTCTCTCTCTTCTCCTTTTGCGACCCCTATAATGTGGATCCGGGTGCATTTAATGTTGTCTAGAGATCTCGTAGGCTGTCTTCATTTCTTTTCATTCTTTTTTCTTTACTTTGTTCCATGGCAGTGAATTCCACCATTCTGTCTTCCAGGTCGTTTATCTGTTCTTCTGCCTCAGTTATTCTGCTATTGATTCCTTCTAGTGTATTCTTCATTTCATTTATTGTATTTTTCATCAGTGTTTGTTTGTTTTTTAATTCTTCTAGGTCTTTGTTAAACATTGTTTGCATCTTCTCGATCTTTGCCTCCATTCTTTTCCGAGGTTCTGGATAATCTTCACTATCATTATTCTGAATTCTTTTTATTGAAGGTTGCCTATCTCCACTTCATTTAGTTGTTTTACTGGGATTTTGTCTTGTTCCTTCATCTGGTACATAGTCCTCTGCCTTTTCACTTTGTCTGTCTTTCTGTGAATGTGCTTTTCCTCCCACAGGCTGCAAGATTGTAGTTCTTCTTGCTTCTGCTGTCTGCCCTCTGTGGATGAGGCTATCTAAGAGGCTTGTGCAAGCTTCCTGATGAGAGGAACTGGTCTGGAAGAATTTCAGATGGGTAACTCTTGTCTGAATGTTTGGTAAAATTTGCCTGTGAAGCCTTCTGGTACTGGATTTTTTTTTGTTGGAAGGTTTTTTTTTGCTGTATGGGGGCCTCTCACTGTTGTGGCCTCTCCCATTGCAGAGCACGGGCTCCGGACGCGCAGGCTCAGCGGCCATGGCTCACTGGCCTAGCCGCTGTGCAGCATGTGGGATCTTCCTGGACCGGGGCACGAACCCGCGTCCCCTGCATCGGCAGGCGGACTCTCAACCACTGCGCCACCAGGGAAGCCCTTGTTGGAAGTTTTTTATTCACAGTTTCAATTTCAGTACTTGTGATTGGTCTGTTCATATTTTCTGTTTTTTCCTGGTTCATTTTTGGAAGGTTGTACCTCTCTAAGAATTTGTGGATTTCTTCTAGGTTCTCCATTTTACTGGTGTATGGTTGCTCATAGTAGTCTCTGAGGATCCTTCGTATTTCTTTGGTGTCCACTGTAACTTCTGCTTTTTTGTTTCTAATTTTATGGATTTGAGTCCTCTCGTTTGTTTTCTTGATGAGTCTGGCTAAAGGCTTATCAAATTCATTTATCTTCTAAAATAAGTAGCTTGTAGTCTAATTGATTTTTGCTGTTGTTTTCTTTGTTTTTATTTCTACTCTGATTTTTATGATTTCTTTCCTTCTACTGATTTTGAGTTTTGTTTGTTTTTTCTCTGGTTGCTTCAGGTATAAAGTTAGGTTGTTTCTTTGAGATTTTTCTGTTTTCCTGAGGTAAGATTGTATTGTTATAAACTTCCCTCTTAGAACTGCTTTTGCTGCATCCTATAGGTTTTCGGTTGTTGTGATTTTATTGTCATTTGTTTCTATGTATTTTGATTTCCTCTTTGATTTCTTCAGTGATCTCTTGGTTATTTAGTAGTGTTTTCGTTATTAGCCTCCATGTGTTTGTGTTTTTATAGTTTTTTTTTCCTGTAATTGATTCCTAATCTCATGGAATTGTGGTTGGAAAAGATACTTGATAAAATTTCAGTTTTCTTAAATTTTTCAAGGCTTTATTTGTGGCCCAAGATGTGATCATTCCTGGAGAATGTTCCATGTGCACTTCAGAAGAAAGCGTATTCTGCTGCTTTCAGATGGAATATCCTATAAACATCAATTAAATCTATCTAGAGTATTGTGTCATTTAAAGCTTGTTTTTCCTGCTTTATTTTCTGTTTGGATGATCTCTCCATTGGTGTAAGTGAGGTTTTAATGTTCTCCATTATTTTTGCACTGCTGCTGATTTCCCCTTTTATGGCTGATATCCCCTTTTATGGCTGATATCATTTGCCTTATGTATTGAGATGCTCGTATATTGGGTGCACATATATTTATAACTGTTATATTTTCTTCTTGGATCTATCCCTTGATTGTTATGTAATGTCCTTCCTTGTCTGTTAACAGTCTTTATTTTAAAGTCTATTTTGTCTGATATGTGTATTGCTACTCCAGGTTTCTTTTGATTTCCATTTGCATTGGCTATCTTTTTCCATTCCTTCACTTTCAGTCTGTATGTGTCCCTAGGTCTGAAGTGGGTCTCTTGTAGACAGCTATATATGGGTCTTGTTTTGTATCCATTCAGCCAGTCTGTGTCTTTTGGTTGGAACATTTAGTCCATTTACACTTAAGGTAATTATGGATATGTATGTTGCTGTTATCAGTTTCTTAATTGTTTGGGGTTTGTTTTTGTAGGTTTTTTCCTTTTCCTTCCTCTTTTGTTCCTTTGTCATTTGATGATCATCTTTAGTGTTGTGTTAGGGTTGCTGTTTGTTTTGTGTTTGTGTATCTGTTGTTTTTGCATTTGCTGTGCCCATGAGGTTTATTTTTTTAATATCTTTATTGGAGTGTAATTGCTTTACAATCTTATGTTAGTTTGTGCTATACAGCAAAGTGAATCCACTATATGTATACTTATATCCCTATATCCCCTCCCTCTTGAGCATCCCTCTCATCCCTGTAGGTGGTCACAGAGCATCAAGTTGATCTACCTTTGCTATGCAGCAGCTTCCCACTAGCTATCCATTTTACATTTGGTAGTGTATATGTGTCAGTGTTACTCTGTCGCTTCATCCCAGCTTCCCCTTCCTCCCCATGTCTTCAGGTACATTCTCTACATCAGTGTCTTTATTCCTGTCCTGTCACTCAGTTCATCAGTACCATTTTTTTAGATTCTTTATGTGTTCATTAGCATACAGCATTTGTTTTTCTCTTTCTGACTTCACTCTGTATGACAGACTCTAGGTCTATCCACCTCATTACAACCCATGAGGTTTTGATACAGCAGTCTGTATATGTACAAGGCTGTTTTAAATTTGCTGGTCTCTTTCCCACCTAGAAGAGTTCCTTTAGCATTTGTTGTAAACTGGTTTAGTGGTGGTGAATTCTGTTAGCTTTTGCTTGTCTGTAAAGCTTTTGATTTCGCCATCAAATTTGAATGAAAACCTTGCAGAGTAGAGTATTCTTGGTTGTAAGTTTTTCCCTTTTATCACTTGAAATATATCGTGCTACTCCCTTCTGGCCTGCTGAGTTTCTGCTGAATAATCAGCTGATAACCTTATGGGGATTCCCTTGTATGTTTTGTGTTCCTTTTAACATTTTTTCTTTTATTTTTATCACTTTGATTAATATGTGTCTTGCCATGTTCCTCCTTGGGTTCATCCTGTATGGGGCTCTCCGTGATTCCTGGACTTGAGTGAGTGTTTCCTTTGTCATGTTAGGGAAGTTTTTGGCTGTAATATCTTCAAATATTTTCTCCAGCCCTTTCCTTTCTTCTCTTCTTCTTCTGGGACTGCTATAATGCAAATGTTGGTGCTTTTAATATTGTCCCAGAGGTCGCTGAGACTTTCCTCATTTCTTTTCATTCTTTTTTCTTTATTCTGTTCTGTGGTAGTGATTTCCAGCATTCTTTCTTCCAGTTTACTTATTTCTTCTTCTGTCTCAGTTATTCTGCTATTGATTCTTTCCAGTGTATTTTTCATTTCAATTATTGCGTTCATCTCTGTTTGTTCTTTAACTCTTCTAGCTCGTTGTTCAACATATCTGGTATCTTCTCACTCTGTGCATCCATTCTTTTTCTGTGATTTCGCATCATCTTTACTATCATTACTCTAAATTCTTTTTCAGGTGAATTGCCTATCTTCTCTTCATTTAGTTGTTATTGTGGGGTTTTATTTTCTTTCTTTGTTTTCAGCATATTTCTGTGCCATCTCACTTTGTCTCACATCCTGTGTTTGTGGTCTTCTTTCCACAGGCTACAGGATTGTGGTTACTCTTGCTCTTGTTTCTGCCCCCTGATGGGTCAGGTTGGTCCAGGAGTCTGTGCAGGCTTCCTGGCGGGAAGGACTGGTGTCTGCCCTCGGGAGGTTGGTGCTGGGTCTTGTCCCTCTGATGGGCAGGGCCTTGTGAAGGGGTGTGCTTTGAGGTGGCTGTGAGCGCAGTATGTCTTTAGTCTGCTAATTGGTGGAGCTGTGTTCCAGTTTTGGTGGTTGTTTGGCCTGAAGCTTTCCAGCACTGGAGCGGGCAAGTTGCTGCATGAGCCTGGTTTTTGGTGCTGAAATGTGGACCTCTGGGAGAGCTCACGCTAATCAGTATTCCCTGGGGTGTTTGCTACCAGTGTCCTTGCCCTCACAGTGAGCTATAGTCGATCTTTGCCTCCCCAGGAGATCCTCCAAGACCCCTAGGTAGGTGTAGTGTGGTGGACCTCACTGTCCTTAGTTACCTGGCCCTTGGGTCTCAGCTATGGTTTCAGCCCCATCTTTGTGTGTGGGCCACCCACAGGGGTCTGCTCCAGAGGCTGCCCCAATGCACACAAGTCTGCTCCGATGACTTGGTAGTGTATAGGTGTTCAGAGGCAGTGGTAGCCAGGGTTGTGGGATCCCTGGTAGCGGCCATTTCCATTGTAGATGCTGGTGCCTTGACAGGCAGCTGGTGCAGTGCCTGGCTTTACTGATAGCTGCACTTAGACTCTGCAGCTGCTAAAATCTGTAAGGAAGTCACAACACCTAAGTACGAAGCTGAAGCTGATGTGGTTAGCATCTTATGTCGCGGCCTTAACAGTGGTTGTGTGTCTATACTCTATGACTATTTGATTACCATTGACTTTCAAGCAATTGAAACCACTTTGTTCAATGCAGTAGAATTTCATTTCTCTATATGAGTGTCAGTGTCAAATGACAATTCATTTGCTGTGTTTTTCATTCTGGAGGAGCCAGTAGACCTGGTTAGCAGTGGCATTGACTCTTACAGAGAAATCACACTTTTCTGGCCTTGGGTTTTTGTTTGAAAGTCTACAGATTTCATTTGAGTGATGAAATTAAAATGTAAATATATACATAAATGTATGATATACATCCTTTTCACGGGATGAATGAAAGAATACATTACCATGTAAGTAATTTTCATTTTTTCCTAAAGAAAAGTTGGGCCACGTCCTTGGTAGAAGCAGTCCTGTGAGAATGATGGTCTTTTATTTCTGCCTTGTGTTAGAGAATCTTGGTTCTCCATAGAGTGCCTACAGTGGAAAACTGTGTGGGCTTTTCTTCTTTTTTTTTGTTTTTGTTTGTTTTTTTAAATTTTTGGCTGTGTTGGGTCTTCGTTGCTGTGTGCAGGCTTTCTCTAGTTGTGGTGAGCGGGGGCTACTCTTCATTGTGGTGCACTGGCTTCTCATTGTGGTGGCTTCTCTTGTTGGGGAGCATGGGCTCTAGGTGTGCGGGCTTCAGTAGTTGTGGCACGTGGGCTCAGTAGTTGTGGCTCATGGGCTCTAGGCGCATGGGTTTCAGTAGTTGTGGCACACATGCTTAGTTGCTCCGTGGCATGTGGGATCCTCCCGGGCTAGGGATCGCACCCATGTACCCTGCATTGGCAGGTGGATTCTTAACCACTGCACCACCAGGGAAGCCCTGGGCTTTCATTCTGTTTTATGTTTTCCTACGATGTGTGTCCTGGTGTTTCTGCAGTCTGTGGATGAACAGCCCTGTTCAAGGGACCTCACTCTGAGTCTGAGCTCTGAACTGGACATGGAGGAGAACATCATCTGTATTTCTGATGTATCTCAGTCCTGGAATAATGGCTCTCTCTTTCTAGTGTCAATTCCCTGCATATTTAAAACTGTACTGAGAGCATGGAGGTCAGTCTAATTATAAGTAACATCCGCCAGCTAAAAGTAATCATTGTAAGAAGAGACTCCTCCAACTTGGTTGTTCTGGGACCTGATTAATGTATGAACAAATGTATGAACTTCTACCTCTAGAAAGTGAAGTTCAGTAGGGATCCAGATAGTTCTGATGATCAGCTGGGTTTGGGAATCCCATTGCAGACTTGGCATCCTCATGAAGTCACCAAGGCTTCTGGGAGTTCAGAAACTTCTCAAGATGACAGAGTTAACTTGCATGAGATCTTGGACCAAGAGTCGTCTCCTGACTTCTGGTGTCATCACATTGTACAACCACATAATGCCTCCTGTGTAAAATTGTAGTGAATTACACTGATTTTTTGTGAGTTTGTACTGGTAAGAATGTATGAGATGGACCGTTTATGCATGTCACTTGTGACTTATAAGTCTGCTTAAGGCACTTAGCAGTGAGGGAGAAAGCCAGTGATTTTGGTAAAGGTGGGGCTGGTTTTGAGGGATGACATAAAAGAATGTATAAAGAGCTAATATGCCTACTGCTGCCATCCTTGTTTTTGGCTCCCAGTTTTTAATAGCCACCAAGAGGAACTTTTTATATTTTATCACTGAATCTGACAGTGACTCAAAGGTGATATAGGGTTAAAGCTTACCCCCTCAATGGTTTGGATGAACTGTTGCATGAAAGAGCTGAAGTAGGGGTTTAATGAGAGCAGAGAAAAAAGAAAGAAAATTTGCCTGTAGTCCAAGTTTTAGTTTTTGTTCACTTATTTTAAGTTTCTTCATGAAACACTCTGTAGTTAAAAAATATATGTACCTTTCTCTAAAAATGTATAAGTAAAGCTTTATGCTTTATAGGAACATTCAAAGCAATGTGTATATGAGGAACATACATCTCTGTAACTGATCCATTATGGAAGTGCCCATGAGGCCAGGCCTTGTTGGGATGTAGAGGTGTCACCATTCAATGTGTGGGGTCCCCCAGTGCATCTGTATCCACTCTCCAAGGGAGAGCACTCGGCCCAGTTTTCATAAATATTTTGTTTGTTGATGGCAATCATAGCAGTGCTGTTGAGCCCTGAAGCCCTATTCCGAAGGGAGAGAATGATTTCCTGCTTGTTCTCTCATTCCAGTGGTGCTGATAGCTCAGATCAGCTCTGGTGCTGAGTTTTCCTGTGATTTGTGACATTTGTAGCCAGGAATTTGTTAATGATAATAAAGTACCGGAGTTGGTGCATTTTTTACTTTTTCTCCCATGAGTAAGTAGACTGAGCATTATCCTGGTAATAATAATCAGTGCAGACATTATATGCCAGGTCTCTGCCAAGTAAGCCCTTTCCTTACATTTCTCATTAAGTGGGAGGGACAGTTTTAGTGTCCTCATCTGAGGCATGAGGAAACTGAGGTTTAAAGAGGTTAAGTGTCTTGCCCAGGGTCCCACTGTAGAGCTGGAGTGTCACTTGTACTCACCAGCATGCCAGGATGCTCTTGTGAGTGGAACAGAAGGGCATTTGGGCTGGCCGTTAAGCATCTGGATTTTTGGGTAACATGGGGGAAACAGTTTAGAGCTAGAATCTGTGTCATCGTGTATCTGGTGACTTTCCAGAGAAGCAGTTCGTTCTCTCTCTGGCTACAGAAAACTGCGTACTCTTTAAAGGGTGGAGCCAAGCCTTGTCTTCTTCAGTGCTCTGCTTCTACCACCCTTGCTGCACACAGGGATTGGCTGGAAGAATGTATGAATAGATGGATGGAAGGGAGTGAAGGCAGGAGGAAGGAACAAGAAGAAATGAAAGGAAATAAGGAAGGAAGTATATTAGTTTGTGATTTGTGGGTGGGTAGATATAAGGAAAGAAGAAAGAAAAGAAAGGAAGGAGGAGAAAAAGTTCCTTTTATATGTATTTGAATTGAAGGAAAGAATTTAGGAGATGGCTAGGAAAGAGTAATAAGTTGGAACCAGAATGAAATAAAAGAGATATGTAGAAGAAATGTAGAAATTTTCAACTTTGCACAAAGCACTGTTACTGATACTTTACTGTTTTTAGCTTTACCCATATATTCTCCCTGCACATAGATCTCACTTAACGTTTATTTATTTTTATGTACCAGAAAGAAAGAAGGGTTTTTTTTTCTTGCTGTTTTTTTGTGTGTGTAACTTTTGGGGTTACTGTTACTATTATTTAATGGAATGTTATAATCTCACATATTTCTTTTTGAACCAGGATTGATGGAAAGATGTCAAGTGCTCACACCAACTACAAACTGGATGAGGCACAGGCTATAATGAGTGAGCTCAGGACCATCAAAAAAACCATTTGTACAGGCGAGAAGGAAAGACGGGACCTGATGCACGTAAGAGGCCCCGGTGCTCTTCAGAACCCACATCTGTCCTTCCGTCTGCCTGCCTGCTTGTCTGTCTTCCTTTCCTCTCTGTATATATTCACATACATACATATGTGTCCTCCCTTTCTCATCTATATATGTCCGTGTATCTATACACATGTGCATTTTAATAGGTTTATTACTTGTTATGTATATGTAATTTATGTTTAAAAGTTTTTTTTAAAAATTGGGAATGTTCATGTTGTTCAATAATCAAAACAATTCAAAAGGTATACAATAAGAGGTCTTGGAATCACCATGTTCTTTCATAGCCCATAACTGCTTTTAATGGTTTCTTGTGTACTCTTCTAGTGTTTATAAAGACACAAAAATAACCTTCATGCAAAAGCTAATTATGTACATACAGTTTGATTTTGCTGTCTTACTCATATAATAATACTATCCTGTACTTTTGCAAATACATACACAAATACCTCTTTATTCTTTAGTTATAACTGCACAGTATTCCATAATGTGGATGTTGAAAAATTATATATCTGAGATCGTTAGTTTTATTTTGCTTTATTGTTATTACTATCTTTTTGGCCCCTTAACTCCTGTAGCTTCTGTTATTTTTAGAAAAAGATGTGCTTTTGCAAGTGGATATATGATGGTCTTTTTGCTTGATGCTGTAATGCATTCAGTTTTTCCTTTTACGTTCTCTCGTTTTTACTTCTTTTTTTTCTGGCTGTAGCACGTGGCTTGTGGAATATTAGTTCCCTGACCAGGGATTGAACCTCTGTACCCTGCAGTGGAAGGGCGGAGTCTTAACCACTGGATCACCAGGGAGATCCCTATGGTCTCATTTTAGTTATAGTTTTTTTTAATTTCTTTTCAGTTTTTCTCATGTACTCAATCCGCCAAGTGGGCAGGTACTACGTTATACACATTTATGTAGATTCTGCACAGTATAAGACATACAGGGATATATAAAGTAAATATCAAACATAGAGGCAAAATAAGACAGATGCATATATAACTTTAATGTATACCAGTGCTTCCTAAAGTCAAGGCTGCAGTGAATTAAGTAGAGTTTCCTAAATGGTGGTTAAAATGCACATTTTTGGGCCCTAACCTATTCTAGTGAATTAGAATGATGTAGTTGGGGCCCACAAATCTGTATTTGTAAATGACTTTCCAGGTCATGGTAGGTAAATGATGTATTCTTAGTTTTGCTGTGAACAGTGGTAACAAGACTAGCTACCATTAGTGAATCTTCTGTGTGTGCAGAATTGGACAAGATGTTCTGCATGCATTACCCATCTAAGCCTAGCCAAAACCTCAGAGTGAATGCAGTGGTGTTTGATAGTGTATATATGGAGGCTTTGGCCCAGGTTGAAGCTGGTTTCCCTGCTCTGGCCCCTCTGAGGCTACAGTGCATAGCAGTGGATAAATCATCCACTTGTGTTGCTTGAGAAAGGATAGAGAGTTTATGGAAGGAGTTTCAGGCCTCAGAATTTTCTCTGAGATGTCCATAGCTTCACAATCTATGGGAACCTCCAGGAAGAGGCAAGAGCAACACCCTCTTTCACTAAAATCAAATAAGTTATTTTAGCTTTCTTATACTAAAAACTGACACCTTCTAAGAAACTTATGTTTACAACTACGTATACAAGTTATATTGCACTAAAATCAAATAAGTTATTTTAAAATCAAATAAATTATTTTAGCTTTCTTATGCTAAAAACTGACCCCTTCTAAGAAACTTTTGTTTACAACCACATATACAAGTTATATTGCACCAAGGTATTCTGGTTCTTGAGTTTGTAGTAAGAACTGTGGAAGAGGAGTATGTTTAGAAATGTAAAATCAGTGTAGAAAATTTGAAATCTGTTTAATTTTTATACTGAGAGGTTCTGTTTGCCAAAATTTCTGTGTTTTTTGGCAAACTAGCATGTATATTAATTTTAACTCTGTACAATTAGGGTGGAAAATATTAGGTTGTAGAAACACATAGTAGAGGTGACATGGAAGATTCAGAAGTCCCAAGCCCTTGGAAAAAGAAAAAAAAGAAAAAAAAATGAAACACTGACCGATCCAACTTTGTGGGCATTCTGCAAAACAGACAGAGGCTTATAGGAACCACACAAATTTACAATCAAGAAAAATCTATGTTCAAAACACTGTGAAATTTCATGGCATTTTTACTTGATACCCCATCCCTTGCCCTTGCCCCATTCCATTACCAATGCAGCACTATCTAGGTCTTGAGGAAATGGTGATCTAGCTCCCTGCCTTGAACTGGAGGGATCACAGCAGACCTTACGTAGAAATTAATGTGTATACCTGTTCAAACCTATTTTGGGATTACCTTAAAATCTGACGCGAGGTGTTCATTTTGTATAACTTGGAACCTGCATGAGAAAAACATCAGTCACTACTCTAAAAGTTACAAGGCTGACTGTAAGCATGGACTTACCTTGGATGAGAGCTTATGAGTAGAGTCATACAGTAGACTATTTAAGGACCTGAGAAGAAGTTGGGATGAGACTCTGGTAAACTAGGACATCTAAAGCAGTTATATATGAGGAGGAATTTAGAAAGCTATGGGTATGCAAAGGTAAAAGACATACTCAGAAAAGTCCTCAGAAGAGCTTTAGAGCTTGTGCTCCTCTCTTAGACTCAGAGTATAAGCTAAGTATAGCTAAATGGTAGAGGAATGCCTGAAAACAGAGCCAGTCTACAAAGATAGAGAGGTGGTTTACTTTTGTTTTTGCAGCTCCTGGCATTCAGCGAAGTCACTATCAAACATTAGTGAAACATTAGATAAAGGAACCAGACTTCGGTGATCACACATAATTAGAAATAGTCTTTGCAAATATAGTTTGTAAAAACAAACGGACTTTTGTAACTTTCCAAAAAAAAAAAAGTACCATGGGGAAGAGGGAGTACTTGATTTTAAGAATTACCACATTATAAAGTTAAATGTTCAGTTTTCAAGAGAAAATCACATGGCATAAAAAAAAAAAAACCAGGAAAACATGGTTCATTCAAGGGAGGAAATTAATTGATAGAAATTACCTGTAAGAATCCCAGATATCAAACATATTCTACAAAGACTTTATTTATTTTTAACATCTTTATTGGAGTATAATTACTTTACACTGGTGTGTTAGTTTCTGCTTTATAACAAAGTGATTCGGTTATACATATACATATGTTCCCATATCTCTTCTCTATCATGTCACCCTCCGTCCCACCCTCCCTATCCCACCCCTCTAGGTGGTCACAAAACAACAAGCTGATCTCCCTGTGCTATGCAGCTGCTTCCCACTAGCTATCTGTTTTACGTACGGTAGTGTATATATGTCCGTGACGCTCACTTTGTCACAGCTTACCCTTCCCCCTCCCCATATCCTCAAGTCCATTCTCTAGTAGGTCTGTGCCTTTATTCCCGTCTTACCCCTAGGTTCTTCATGATCTTTTTTTTTTTTTAGATTGCATTTATGTGTGTTAGCATACAGTATTTGTTTTTCTCTTTCTGATTTACTTCACTCTGTATGACAGATTCTAGGTCCATCCACCTCACTACAAATATCTCAATTTCATTTCATTTTATGGCTAATATTCCATTGCATATATGTGCCACATCTTCTTTATCCATTCATCCAATGATGGACATTTAGGTTGCTTCCATGTCCTGGCTATTGTAAATAGAACTGCAATGGACATTTTGGTATATGACTGTTTTTGAATTATGGTTTTCTCAGGGTATATGCCCAGTAGTGGGATTGCTGGGTTGTATGGTAGTTCTATTTTAGTTTTTTAAGGAACCTCCATACTGTTCTCCATAGTGGCTGAACCAATTACCATTCCCACCAACAGTGCACGAGTGTTCCCTTTTCTCCACACCCTCTCCAGCATTTATTGTTTCTAGATTTTTTTGATGATGGCCATTCTGACTGGTGAGATGATATCTCATTGTAGTTTTGATTTGCATTTCTGTAATGATTAATGATGTTGAACATTCTTTCAAGTGTTTGTTGGCAATATGTATATCTTCTTTGCAGAAATGTCTATTTAGGTGTTCTGCCCAATTTTGGATTGGGTTGTTTGTTTTTTTGTTATTGAGCTGCATGTGCTGCTTGTAAATCTTGGAGATTACTCCATTGCCAGTTGCTTCATTTGCAGATATTTTCTCCCATTCTGATGGTGGTCTTTTGGTCTTCTTTATTTCCTTTGCTGTGCAAAAGCTTTGAAGTTTCATTAGGTTTCATTTGTTTATTTTTGTTTTTCTTTCCATTTCTTTAGGAGGTGGGTCAAAAATGATCTTGCTGTGATTAATGTCATACAGTGTGCTGTCTATGTTTTGTCTCTAACAGTTTGTTAGTGACTGGCCTTACATGTAGGTCTTCAATCCATTTTGAGTTTATTTTTGTGTATGGTGTTAGGGAGTGTTCTAATTTAATACTTTTACATGTACCTGTCCAGTTTTCCCAGAACCCCTTATTGAAGAGGCTGCCATTTCTCCACTGTATATTCTTGGCTCCTTTATCAAAGATAAGGTGATCATATGTGAGTGGTTCTATCTCTGGGCTTTCTATCCTGTTCCATTGATCTATATTTCTGTTTTTGTGCCAGTACCATACTGTTTTGATTACTGTAGCTTTGTAGTATAGTCTGAAGTCAGGGAGCCTGATTCCTACAGCCCCGTTTTTTGTTCTCAAGATAGCTTTGGCTATTCGGGGACTTTTGTGTTTACATACAAATTGTGAAATTTTTGTTCTAGTTATGAAAAATTTTAGTGGTAGTTTGATAGGGATTGCATTGAATCTGTAGATTGCTTTGGGTAGTAGAGTCATTTTCACAATGTTGATTCTTCCAATCCAAGAACATGGTATATCTCTCCATGTATTTGTATCATCTTTAAGATCTTTCATCAGTGTCTTATAATTTTCTGCATACAGGTCTTTTGTCACCCTAGATAGGTTTATTCCTAGATATTTTATTCTTTTTGTTGCAGTGGTAAATAGGAGTGTTTTCTTAATTTCACTTTCAGATTTTTCATCATTAGTGTGTAGGAATGCCAGGTATTTCTGTGCATTAATACGTATCCTGCTACTTTACCAAATTCAGTGATTAGCTCTAATAGTTTTCTGGTAGCATGTTTAGTATTCTGTATGTAGAATATCATGTCATCTGCAAGCAGTGGCAGCTTTACTTCTATTCCATTTGGATTCCTTTTATTTCTTTTTCTTCTCATTGCTGTGTCTAAAACTTCCAAAACTATGTGGAATAAGAGTAGTGAGAGTGGGCAACCATGTCTTGTTCCTGATCTTATTGGAAATGGTTTCAGTTTTTCACCATTGAGGATGATGTTGGCTGTGGGTTTGTCATATATGGCCTTTATTATTTTGAGGAAAGTTCCCTCTATGCCTACTTTCTGCAGGGTTTTTATCTAAATGGGTGTTGAATTTTGTTGAAAGCTTTCTCTGCATCTATTGAGATGATCATATGGTTTTCCTCCTTCAATTTGTTAATATGGTGTATAACGTTGATTGATTTGCATATACTGAAGAATCCTTGTATTACTGGATTAAACCCCACTTGATCATGGTGTATGATCCTTTTAATGTGCTGTTGGATTCTGTTTGCTAGTATTTTGTTGAGGGTTTTTGCATCTATTTCATCAGTGAAATTGGCCTGTACTTTTCTTTCTTTGTGACATCTTTGTCTGGTTTTGGTATCAGGGTGATGGTGGTCTCGTAGGATGAGTTTTGGAGTGTTCCTCCCTCTGCTATATTTTGGAAGAGTTTGAGATGGATAAGTGTTAACTCTTCTCTAAATATTTGACACTATTCTTCTGTGAAGCCATCTGGTCCTGGGCTTTTGTTTGTTGGAAGATTCTATCAACTGTGATTTTTAATCACAGTTTCAATTTCAGTGCTTGTGATTGGTGTGTTCATATTTTCTATTTCTTCCAGGTTCAGTCTTGGCAGGTTGTGCATTTCTAAGAATTTGTCCATTTCTTCCAGGTTGTCTATTTTATTGGCATAGAGTTGCTTGTAGTAGTCTCTCATGATCTTTTGTATTTGTGCAGTGTCAGTTGTTACTTCTCCTTTTTCATTTCTAATTCTATTGATTTGAGTCTTCTCCCTTTTTTTCTTGTTGAGTGTGGCTAATGGTTTATCAATTTTGTGTATCTTCTCAAAGAACCATCTCTTAGTTTTATTGATATTTGCTATCGTTTCCTTCATTTCTTTTTCATTTATTTCTGATCTGGTCTTTATGATTTCTTTCCTTCTGCTAACTTTGGGGTTTTTTTGTTCTTCTTTTTCTAATTACTTTAGGTGCAAGGATGGGCTGTTTATTTGAGATGTTTCCTGTTTCTTAAGGTAGGATGTATTGCTATAAACTTCCCTCTTAGAACTGCTTTTGCTGCATCCCATAGGTTTTGGGTCATCTTGTCTCCATTGTCATTTGATTCTAGGTATTTTTTGATTTCCTCTTTGATTTCTTCAGTGATCAGTTTGTTATTAAGTAGTGTATTGTTTTGCCTCCATGTGTTTAAATTTTTTACAGATCTTTTCCTGTAATTGATGTCTAATCTCATAGCGTTGTGGTCGGAAAAGATACTTGGTATGATTTCAGTTTTCTTAAATTTACCAAGGCTTTATTTCGGACCCAAAATATGATTTATCATGGAGAATGTTCCATGAACACTTGAGAAAAATGCGTATTCTGTTGTTTTTGGATGGAATGTCCTATAAATATCAATTATTCAATCTTGTTTAATGTATCATTTAAAGCTTGTGTTTTCTTATTTATTTTCATTTTGGATGCTCTGTCCATTGGTGAAAGTGGGGTGTTAAAAGTCCACTACTATGACTGTGTTACTGTCGATTTCCCCTTTTATGGCTGTTAGTATTTGCCTTATGTATTGAGGTGCTCCTGTGTTGGGTGCATAAATATTTACAATTTTATATCTTCTTCTTGGATCGATCCCTTGATCATTATGTAGTGTCCTTCTTTGTCTCTTCTAATAGTCTTTATTTTAAAGTCTATTTTGTCTGATATGAGAATTGCTACTCCAGCTTTGTTTTGAGTTCCATTTGCATGGAATATCTTTTCCATCCCCTCACTTTCAGTCTGTTGTGTCTGTAGGTTTGAAGTGGGTCTCTTGTAGACAGTATATATATGGGCCTTGTTTTTGTATCCATTCGGCCAGTCTGTGTCTTTTGGTGGGAGCATTTAATCCATTTACATTTAAGGTAGTTATCGATATGTATGTTCCTATTCCCATTTTGTTAATTGTTTTGGGTTTGTTATGGTAGGTGTTGTTCTTCTCTTGTGTTCCTTGCCTAGAGAAGTTCCTTTGGCATGTGTTGTAAAACTGGTTTGGTCATGCAGAACTCTCTCCGCTTTTCCTTGTCTGGAAAGGTTTTAATTTCTCCATCAAATATGAATGAGATCCTTGCTGGGTAGAGCAATCTTGGTTGTAGGTTTTTCTCCTTCATCAGTTTAAATATGTCCTGCCACTTCCTTCTGGCTTGCAGAGTTTCTCCTGAAAGATCAGCTGTTAACCTTATGGGAATTCCCTTGTATGTTATTTGTTGTTTTTCCCTTGCTGCTTTTTGTTTGTTTGTGAGTTTTTTGTTTTGTTTTTTTTGTGGTACGCAGGCCTTTCACTGTTGTGGCCACTCCTGTTGTGGAGCACAAGCTCCGGACGTGCAGGCCCAGTGTCCATGGCTCATAGGCCCAGCCGTTCCGCGGCATCTTTGCTGCTTTTAATATGTTTTCTTTGTATTTAATTTTTGATAGTTTTATTAATATGTGTCTTGGCATGTTTCTCCATGGATTTATCCTGTATGGGACTCTCTGTGCTTCCTGGACTTGATTAACTATTTCCTTTCCCATATTAGGGAAGTTTTCAACTATAATCTCTTCAAATATTTTCTCAGTCCCTTTGTTTTTCTCTTCTTCTTCTGGGACCCCTATGATTTGAATGTTGGTGCGTTTAATGTTTCCCAGAGGTCTCTGAGACTGTCCTCAGTTCTTTACATTCTTTTTTCTTTATTCTGCTGTGCAGTAGTTATTTCAACTATTTTATCTTCCAGGTCAGTTATCCGTTCTTCTGCCTCTGTTATTCTGCCATTGATCCCTTCTAGAGTATTTGTCATTTGATTTATTGTGTTGTTCATCGTTGTTTGTTTCATCTTTAGTTCTTCTAGGTCCTTGTTAAACGTTTCTTGCATTTTGTCTATTCTATTTCCAAGATTTTGGATCATCTTTACTATCATTATTCTGAATTCTTTTTCAGGTAGACTGCCTATTTCCTCTTTATTTGTTAGGTCTGGTGGGTTTTTATCTCGCTCCTTCATGTTTTTCTGTCTTCTCATTTTGCTTATCTTCTGTATTTGGGGTCTCCTTTTGCAGGCTGTAAGTTCATAGTTCCTGTTGTTTTGGTGTCTGTTCGCAGTGGTAAGGTTGGTTCAGTGGGCTGTGTAGGCTTCCCAGTGGAGGGGACTAGTGCCTGTGTTCTGGTGGATGAGGCTGGATCTTGTCTTTCTGGTGGGCAGGTCCACATCTGGTGGTGTGTTTTGGCATGTCTGTGGCCTTATAATGATTTTAGGTAGCCTCTCTGCTAATGGGTGGGGTTGGTTTCTTGTCTTGCTAGTTGCTTAGCATAGGGTATCCAGCACTGTAGCTTGCTGGTCGTTGAGTGAAGCTGGGTGCTGGTGTTGAGATGGAGATCTGTGGGAGATTTTTGCCGTTTGATATCACAGGGAGCTGGGAGGTCTCGTGTGGACCAGTGTCCTGAAGTTGGCTCTCCCACCTCAGAGGCACAGCAGTGACTCCTGGCTGCAGCACCAAGAGCATTTCATTCACATGGCTCAGAATAAAAGGCAGAAAAAATAGAAAGAATGAAAGAAAGAAATAGGATAAAATAAAATAAAGTAGATCAAGCAAAATAAAGCTAGTAAAATAAAAAATAATTATTAAGAAAAAAATTATAAAAAAGTAAAAATACAAACAAATATAAAAACGGACGGACAGAACCCTAGGACAAATGGTGAAAGCAAAGCTATACAGACAAAATCTCACACAGAAGCATACACATACACACTCAGAAAAAGAGAAAAAGGGAAAAAAATAATATATATTAGTCCCAAATCCACCTCCTCAATTTGGGCTGATTTGTTGTCTATTCGTGTATTCTGCAGATGCAGGGTATATCAAGTTGATTGTGGAGCTTTAATGCGCTGCTCCTGAGGCTGCTGAGAGAGATTTCCCTTTCTCTTCTTTGTTTGCACAGCTCCCTGGGCTCAGCTTTGGATTTGGCCCCACCTCTGCATGTAGGTCGCCTGAGGGCATCTGTTTTTCCCTCAGACAGGACGGGGTTAAAGGAGCCGCTGATTCGGGGGCTCTGGCTCACTCAGGCCAGGAGAAGGGAGGGGCACGGAGTACGGGGTGAGCCTGCAGCTGCAGAGGCCAGTGTGACGTTGCACCAGCCTGAGGCGCGCTGTGCGTTCTCCTGGGGATGTTGTCCCTGGATCCCGGGACCCTGGCAGTGGTGGGCTGTACAGGCTCCCCGGAAGGGGTGTGTGGATAGTGACCTGTGCTCGCACACAGGCTTCTTGGTTGGCTTCCTAGTGTGTGGAAACCTCTCCTCCTTCATTGCTCCCTACCACTGGTGCAGTTCCCGTCCCTATTCTTTTGTCTCTGTTTTTTCTTTTGCCCTACCCAGGTATGCAGAGATGTATTTCTGATGTATCTGTGGGAATGATGGTGATCTCTTCGTCTTGCTCTTCCGCCATCTTCCTCAACTCCCTCTACAAAGAGTTTAAAACACACGTGTAAGACATCATCAAAAAGCATAATAAAAAATGTGGACAAAATACTACAGTAAGTCTAGAAAACAGTGTGAACAAAATGAGAATACTGACAAAGGAAAATGCTGTATGCTAATGATGAACAATCGGTAAAGAAAACATAAATAAAAGAAGGTTATTCCATGCTCATGGATTTGAAGACTTAACATTATTCAAAGGATTATACTATCCATGGTAATCAGTAGTTTTAGTTCAATCCCTGTCAAAGCCCCAATAGTGTTTTCTTTTTCAGAAATAGAAAATCCGTCCTCAACTTCATATGGAATTTCAAGGGATCCCCTAGGTAGCCAAAACATTTTGCAAAAGAAAGACCAAGGTGAAAGGACTCATACTTCCTGATTTCAAAACTTAGCACAAAGCCACAATAAGTAAAACTGTGTGCTACTGGCATAAGGACAAACATGTGGACCAATGGAATAGAATACAGAGCCCATATATAAGCTCTCATATATATGGTCAATTGATTTTCCACAAAGGAGTCAAGACTGTTATTCATTACTGGAAAGGACACTCTGTTCAACAAATGGTGTTTGGAAAACTGGATATTCACATGCAGGGGAATGAAGCTGCAGCCTTACTTTACACTATAAAAAGGTTAACTCAGAATTGATGAAGGATGTAAATGCAGGAGCTAAGATTACAAAACTCTTTGAGGAAAACACAGAGGAAAATCTTCAGAGCATTGGATTTGGTAGTCTTTTCTTGGATATAACACAAGACAGCACAGAGAATAAAAGAAAAAATAGAAACTTTGTAACTCAAATAAAGTGTTAGGCATTAAGTGATGCCAGCAGTTAAAAGGTATCCACAAAAATCAGAGAAAATATTTGCAAATCATATATTTTTTAAGTAGCATGCAGAACAAGAACAAAAAAACTCTTAAACCTAACAAAAGAAAGGCAAACAATTCAATTGAAAGGGGGTAAAACCTAAACAGATATTTCTTGAAAGAAGATGGACAAATGGCTAGTAAGCATATGAAAAAATGCTCAGTCTCATTAATCATTGAGGAAATGCAAAGCCAAGAACAGTGAAATAATATTTCCCGCACAATAAGATGGTATATAATTTAAAAACTGAAAATAACAAGCGTTGGTGAGGATATGGAGAAATCGAACCCTTGTATGTTGCTGTTGATTATAAAACATGCAGCCATTCTGGAAAGCAGTTTGAGAATACTTCAAAAAGTACAACTTACTGTATGATCCAGCAGTTCCACTGCCAAATTTATCTATATGTAAAAGAGTTTAAAACAGGTATTCCTATGAATTCATACATATTCATAGCAGCATTATTTTTCAGTAGAAAAGAGATAGAAATAGCTTGTGCCTATCAGCCGATGAATGCATATATATTCAATTATATATAGAATGGAATATTATTCAGCCATAAAAAGGAGTGAAGTAGTTAACATGCTATATGTTTGAATCTCAGAAATGTTATTATAAATGAAAGGAGCCAGACATAAGTTGTATGATTTTGTATGCTTTTTTATATGAAATATTCACAATAAGTAAATCGTTAGAGAAAAAAAGTGATTGTCATTTGCTTAAGGTCAGGGAACCAGTGATACTGCCTGTTCAAAGAGTTACAAGTTTCCTCTTGGGGCAGTGGAAATGTTTTGGAACTAGATAAGAAGCAGTGGTTGTACAACATGGTGATTGCATTAACTGCCACAGAATGGTTCAGTTTGAAAGCATTGTGTTAGGTGCATTTGAGCTCTCTAAAACATATATGAGCACAGTATGGGAATTGTTTTCACATTCTCTGTGGTTTATCTATGAAGATCTCAAGGGATGTTAGCATTTTTTTCTTACTAACATAACTGTTTTTCTTTAGGAAACAAAGATTTTAAAAGCTAGTTAAAATGGTACCACAATTATTTGCCATTTTAGTCACAATCCATCAGAATCAGTCAATCACTGGTTTAAATTATAAAAAATTTTATTAAAGGTGCAAGTAGTGAGAAAATTTTCTTTTAAATCTAACAAGAATGGAGAGTGGGGTGGGTCAACTGCCCAGTGAGAGTTGGAGACCTATAATTGGAGTGAAATGACTGCTTTAAAGAGAAGGGAAGCATTACATCTCTCTTCAAATAGTTTGTCTTATTCTGTTACAGAGCCTGGTGAACCTTACCAATGGTTTCAAGAATTTCTCCTTTATTACTGACTCTCTGCAGGATTTTTCTCAGAGTTCGGGCTCACTTGTAGATTCTCATTTGCCTCAACAGTTCTGTGATGCTTCATCTCAAACGGATATCATTGGAGAGGTATGCTTGCTTAAGGGACAAGAAACAAGTGTGCTGAGAGAGAAGGGCTTCTTTTGTGTTGCCATCAGCAGTTTTGTTTAATTTTCCATTTTCACAAATATTTAATGTTTTATGCAGTTAGGTTGAAAGACAGCATATTGTTTGATTCCCTTTTGTGAAGGTTCAATGGTATGGGATGCAGTTAAATTTTTAGCTACCTTTGTCCTTGTGACTTAGATTTTTTAAAAGAACCCTTTGCAGAGTTGAGATTAAACACTTTTTCAACAAAACATGACTTTCTAATGCACAGATTGGCAAGCTTTTTCTGTAGAAGGATCAGACAGTGAATGTATTAGGCTTTTCAGGGATGTGGTGTCTGTCAGCTATTCAGCTCTGCCATCTAGTACACAAGGACCCATAGGTTCTAGAAGAACAAATTGGTGTGGCTATGTTCCTATAAAACTTTACTTAGTAGGTGGCAGAATGGATTTTTCCCCTGGTTGCCTGAGGATTGACTTTACAACACTAGGTTACTAAAGTCTTTGTAGCTGAGGCACTCTTGGCTTCTACTTTGATCCTGTTTGTCATTGTTCTAAAAAAAGGTTAGGAAATTTACCTGAATTAAAATTAATTTTGTTTGAGACTTGGTAGAATTTCAAAATGCACTTTTGATAATGTGTGAATCTTTGAGTTAGGCGAGGGTTGGGAATCAGTATTTGAAACTGGACTGTGGATATTTAAAAGCAGTACTTTTGTAATGTCATTGAGTGACATTTGCTGTTAAGATTTTACCAGATAGAAAGCCACTTGGACTGCTTCTTTTTCCTAAGACTTATTAAACAGAGATGTGTAAGTGGAAAGGTGAAGACAGAAAAATATGAGAGAATAAAGAAAATAGATTGACATAAAACTCAGGTCTTGAAATAATTAGTACTGCAGGGGGAAGATGGTGGAAGAGTAACACGCGGAGATCACCTTCCTCCCCACAGATACATAAGAAATACATCTACACGTGGAACAACTCCTACAGAACACCTACTGAACGCTGGCAGAAGACCTCAGACCTCCCAAAAGGCAAGAAACTCCTTGCGTACCTGAGTAGGGCAAAAGAAAAAAGAATAAACAGAGACAAAAGAATAGGGATGGGACCTGCACCAGTGGAAGGGAGCTGTGAAGGAGGAAAAGTTTCTACACACTAGAAGGCCCTTCACGGGCGGAGACTGCGGGTGGTGGAGGGGGGAACTTTGGAGCCACGGAGGAGAGCACAGAAACGGGTGTGGAGGGCAAAGCATTGAGATTCCTGCACAGAGGATCAGTGCTAACTGGCACTCACCAGCCCGAGAGGCTTGTCAGCTCACCTGCCGGGGCAGGCGGGGCTGGGAGCTGAGACTCAGGCTTCGGTTGGAGTGCAAGGAGAGGACTGGGGTTGGTGGCCTGAACACAGCCTGCAGGGGGTTAATACACCACGGCTAGCTGGGAGGGAGTCCGGGGAAATGTCTGGACCTGCTTGAGAGTCAAGAGACTTTTTCTTCCCTCTTTGTTTCCTGGTGAACAAGGAGAGGGGATTACGAGTGCTGCTTAAAGGACCTCCAGAGACAGGCGCGAGCCGCGGCTAACAGCGCGGACCCCAGAGATGGGCGGGAGACGCTAAGGCCACTGTTGCCACCACCAAGAAGCCTGTGTGCGAGCACAGATCACTCTCCACACCTCCCCTCCCAGGAGCCTGTGCAGCCCGCCACTGCCAGGGTCCCAGGATCCAGGGACAACTTCCTGGTGAGAACACATGGCGAGACTCAGGCTGCTGCAACGTCACGCCGGCCTCTGCTACATGGGATCGCCCCACATCCGGACCCCTCCCTCCCCGCAGCCTGAGTGAGCCAGAGCCCCCAAATCATCCCAAATTGAGGAGGTAGATTTTGAGAATTTTAATATATTAAAAGATGTATTATTTTTTCCCCTTTTCCTTTTTTTGTGAGTGTCTTTGTGTATGCTTCTGTGTGAGATTTTGTCTGTATAGCTTTGGTTTCACCATTTGTCCTAGGACTCTGCCCGTCTGGTTATTTTTTTACTTAAAAAATTTTTTTTTCTTAATAGTTATTTTTTATTTTAATAATTCTATTTTGTTTTATCTTTATTTTATTTTATCCTCTTTCTTTCATTCTTTCTTTCCTTCCTTCTTTCCTTCCTTCCTACCTCCTTTCCTCCCTCCCTTGCTCCTTTCCTCCCTACCTCACTCCGTCCCTCCCACCCTCCCTCCCTCCCTCCCTCCCTCCCTCCCTCCCTCCCTTCCTTCCTTCCTTCCTTCTTTCTTGCTTTCTTTTTCTCCACACTGGTCCAAAAGACATGTCCCAGCTCCACGTAATATCACATGGTGAAAAGCTCCCAGAGATCTCCATCTCACCACCAACACACAGCTGCACTCAACACCAGCAAGCTACAGTGCTGGACACTCTATGCCAAAAACTAGAAGACAGTAACACAACCCCACCCATTAGCAGAGAGGCTGCCAAAAAACATAATAAGACCAGAGACACGCCAAAACAAACCACCAGATGTGGACCGCCCACCAGAAAGAAAAGATCCAGCCGCATCCACCGGAACACAGGCACTAGTCCCTTTTACCAGGAAGCCTACACAACCCACTGAACCAACCTTAACCACTGGGGGCAGACACCAAAAATAAAGGGAACCACGAACCTGCAGCCTGCAAAAAGGAGACCCCAAACACAGTAAGATGAGCAAAATGAGAAGACAGAAAAACACACAGCAGAAGGAGCAAGACAAAAACCCACCAGACCTAACAAATGAAGAGGATATAGGCAGTCTACCTGAAAAGGAATTCAGAATAATGTTAGTAAAGATGATCCAAAATGTTTGAAATAGAATAGAGAAAATGCAAGAAACATTTAACAAGAACCTAGAAGAACTAAAGAGGAAACAAGCAATGATGAAAAACAATAAATGAAATTAAAAATACTCTAGAAGGGATCAATGGCAGAATAACTGAGACAGAAGACCTGAAGACAGTGACCTGGAAGATAAAATAGTGGAAATACCTACTGCAGAGCAGAATAAAGAAAAAAGAATGAAAAGAACTGAGGACAGTCTCAGAGACCTCTGGGACAACAGTAAACACACCAACATTCAAATCATAGGGGTCCCAGAAGAAGAAGAGAAAAAGAAAGGGACTGAGAAAATATTTGAAGAGATTATAGTTGAAAACTTCCCCAGTTTGGGAAAGGAAATAGTTAATCAAGTCCACGAAGCACAGAGGGTCCCATACAGCATAAATCCATGGAGAAACGCACCAAGACACATATTAATAAAACTATCAAAAATTAAATACAAAGAAAACATATTAAAAGCAGCAAGGGAAAAATAACACACAACAGAATCCCCATAAGATTAACAACTGATCTTTCAGCATAAACTCTGCAAGCCAGAAGGGACTGGCAGGACATATTTAAAGTGATGAAGGAGAAAAACCTACAACCAAGATTACCCAGCAAGGATCTCACTCAGATTTGATGGAGAAATTAAAACTTTACAGACAAGCAAAAGCTGAGAGAGTGGAGCAGCACCAACCAGCTTTAAAAGAAATGCTAAACGAACTTGTCTAGGCAAGAAACACAAGAGGAGGAAAAGACCTACAGTAACAAATCCAAAACAATTAAGAAATGGGAATAGGAACATACATATCGATAATTACCTTCAATGTAAGTGGATAAATGCTTCCACCGAAAGACACAGACTGCCTGAATGGATACAAAAAGAAGACCCATATGTGTGCTGTCTATAAGAGACCCACTTCAGACCTAGGGACACATACAGACTGAAAGTGAGAGAATGGAAAAAGATATTCCATACAAATGGAAATGAAAAGAAAGCTGGAGTAGCAATTCTCATATAAGACAATATAGATTGAAAATAAAGACTATTACAAGAGACAAAGAAGGACACTATATAATGATCAAGGGATTGATCCGAGAAGAAGATATAACAATTGTAAATATTTATGCACCCAACATAGGAGCACCTCAATACATAAAGCAAATACTAACAGCCATAAAAGGGGAAATCGACAGTAACACATTCATAGTAGGGGACTTTAACAACTCGCTTTCACCAATGGAAAGATCATCCAAAATGAAAATAAAAAAGGAAAAACAAGCTTTAAATAATACATTAAACAAGATGGACTTAACTGATATTTATAGGACATTCCATCCAAAAACAACAGAATACACATTTCTCTTAAGTGTTCATGGAACATCTCCACGATAGATCAAATCTAGGGTCACAAATCAAGCATTGGTAAATTTAAGAAAATTGAAATTGTATCAAGTTTCCTTTCCGACCACAATGCTATGAGACTAGATGTCAACTACAGGGAAAGATCTGTAGAAAATACAAACACATGGAGGCTAAACAATACAGTACTTAATAACGAAGTGATCACTGAAGAAATCAAAGAGGAAATTAAAATATACCTAGAAACAAATGACAATAGAGACACGACGACCCAAAACCTATGGGATGCATTAAAAGCAGTTCTAAGAGAGGTTTATAGCAATCAATCCTACCTTAAGAAACAGGAAACATCTCAAATTAACAACCTAACCTTGCACCTAAAGCAAATAGAGAAAGAAGAACAAAAGTACCCCAAAGTTAGTGGAAGGAAAGAAATCATAAAATTAGATCAGAAGTAAATGAAAAAGAAATGAAGGAAATGATAGCAAATATCAATAAAACTAAAAGCTGGTTCTTTGAGAAGATAAATATTATTGATAAACCATTAGCCAGACTCAGCAAGAAAAAAAGGGAGAAGACTCAATAGAATTAGAAATGAAAAAGGAGAAGTAACAACTGACACTGCAGAAATACAAAAGATCATGAGAGATGACAACAAGCAACTCTATGCCAATAAAATGGACAACCTGGAAGAAATGGACAAATTCTTAGAAATACACAACCTGCCAAGACTGAATCAGGAAAAAATAGATAATATGAACAGACCAATCACAGGCAATGAAATTGAAACTGTGATTAAAAATCTCCCAACAAACAAAAGCCCAAGACCAGATGGCTTCACAGGCAAATTCCATCAAACATTTAGAGAAGAGCTAACACCTATCCTTCTTAAACTCTTCCAAAATATAGCAGAGGGAGGAACACTCCCAAACTCATTCTACAAGGCCACCATCACCCTGATACCAAAACCAGACAAGGATGTCACAAAGACAGAAAACTACAGGCCAATATCACTGATGAACATACATGCAAAAATCCTCAACAAAATACTGGCAAACAGAACCAACAGCACATTAAAAGGATCATACACCATGATCAAGTGATACACCATATTAACAAATTGAAGGAGAAAAACCATATGATCATCTCGATAGATGCAGTGAAAGTTTTTGACAAAATTCACACCCATTTATGATAAAAACCCTGCACAAAGTAGGCATAGAGGGAACTTTCCTCAACATAATAAAGGCTATATATGACAAACCCACAGCCAACATTGCCCTCAATGGTGAAAAACTGAAACCATTTCCACTAAGATTAGTAACAAGACAACGTTGCCCTATCTCACCACTCTTATTCAACATAGTTTTGGGAGTTTTAGCCACAGCAATCACAGAAGAAAAGGAAATGAAAGGAATCCAAATTGGAAAAGAAGAAGTAAAGCTGTCACTGTTTGCAGATGACATGATACTACACATAGAGAATCCTAAATATGCTACCAGAAAACTACTAGAGCTAATCAGTGAATTTGGTAAAGTAGCAGGATACAAAGTTAATGCACAGAAATCTCTGGCATTCCTATACACTAATGATGAAAAATCTGAAAGTGAAATTAAGAAAACACTCCCATTTACCATTGTAACAAAAAGAAAATATCTAGGAATAAACCTGCCTAAGGAGACAAAAGACCTGTATGCAGAAAATTATCAGACACTGATGAAAGAAATTAAAGATGATACAAATAGATGGAGAGATATACCATGTTCTTGGATTGGAAGAATCAGCATTGTGAAAGTGACTCCACTACCCAAAGCAATCTACAGATTCAATGCAATCCCTATCAAACTACCACTAAAATTTTTCACAGAACTAGGACAAAAAATTTCACAATTTGTATGGAATTACAAGAGACTCCGAATAGCCAAAGCAATCTTGAGAATAAAAAACGGAGCGGTAGGAATCAGGCTCCCTGACTTCAGACTATACTACAAAGCTACAGTAATCAAGACAGTATGGTACTGGCACAAAAACAGAAAGATAGATCAATGGAACAGGATAGAAAGCCCAGATATAAACCCATGCACATATGGTCACCTTATCTTTGATAAAGGAGACAGGAATGTACAATGGAGAAAGGACAGCCTCTTCAGGAAGTGATACTGCGAAAACTGGACAGGTACATGTAAAAGTATGAGATTAGATCACTCCCTAACACCACACACACAAAAAAACTCAAAATGGATTAAAGACCTAAATGTAAGGAGAAAGACTATCAAACTCTTAGAGGAAAACATAGGTAGAGTACTCTATGACATAAATCACAGCAAAATCTTTTTTGACCCACCTCCTAGAGAAATGGAAATAAAAATAAACAAATGGGACCTAATGAAACTTCAAAGCTTTTGCACAGCAAAGGAAACCATAAAAAATACCAAAAGACAACCCTCAGAATGGTAGAAAATATTTGCAAATGAAGCAACTGACAAAGGATTAACCTCCAAATTTTATATGCAGCTCATGCAGCTCAATAACAAAAAAACAAACAATCCAATCCAAAAATGGGCAGACGACCTAAATAGACATTTTTCCAAAGAAGATATACAGACTGCCAACAAACACATGAAAGAATGCTCAACTTAATGCAAATCAAAACTACGATGAGATATCATCTCACAGCAGTCAGAAAAGCCATCATCAAAAAATCTAGAAACAATAAATGCTGGAGAGGGTGTGGAGAAAAGGGAACCCTCTTCCACTGTTGGTTGGAATGTAAATTGAGACAGGCACTGTGGAGAACAGTATGGAGGTTCATTAAAAACTACAAATAGAACTACCATATGATCCAGCAATACCACTACTGGGCATATACCCTGAAAAAACCATAATTCTAAAAGAGTCATGTACCAAAATGTTCATTGCACCTCTGTTTACAATAGCCCAGAGATGGAAACAACCTAAGTGTCCATCATTGGATGAATGGATAAAGAAGATGTGGCACATATATATAATGCAATATACTCAGACATAGAAAGAAACGAAATTGAGCTATTTGTAATGAGGTGGATGGACCTAGAGTCTGTCATACAGAGTGATGTAAGTCAGAAAGAGAAAGACAAATACCATATGCTAACACATATATATGGAATTTAAGAAAAAAATGTCATGAAGAACCTAGGGGTAAGACAGGAATAGAGACACAGACCTAGTAGAGAATGGACTTAAGGATATGGGGACTGGGAAGGGTAAGCTGTGACAAAGCGAGAGAGTGGCATGGACATATATACACTACCATATGTAAAATAGCTAGTGGGAAGCAGCCGCAAAACACAGGTAGATCGGCTTGGTGCTTTGAGACCACCTAGAGGGGTGGGATAGGGAATGTGGGACGGAGGGAGACGCAAGAGGGAAGAGATATGGGAACATATGTGTATGTATAACTGATTCAGTTTGTTATAAAGCAGAAACTAACACACTATTGTAAAAGAATTATACTCCCATAAAGATGTTAAAAAATTGTTATATTGCAGGTTTGGAATTTGAGGCTCAGAGAGGTGAAGTGACTTGCCCAAGGTCACACAGCTTATTCTTGTTTGATTGTAAATCTTGTGTTGTTAACAGTACTAGTCATTAAATGTTCAAAATGAGAAAAAAAATAATTAGCTACTATTTTGAAACTCAGCAAACGTTTCCTCTTTTGGAAGTATAGTAAATAATGAGTATTTCTTGAATTTTCTGGAACAGCCTATTTTCAGTTTTCCCCTCATTTTCCTAATAGTACACTTGTACATTTTCAACCACATGTATTATGTGGTTTAAAGAATATGGTCACTAACTGTAACACACAGGGAAGAATCTGTTAACCCAAAAAATAATATTTTTTTCTAAAGATTTTGGAGTGACTGAGAGAAGTAAAGAAGTCTGACTCACTCAGTTTCTTTAGTTAGTCATTGCTTCTTGTCAGGAGGTTAGAATTAGAATGTATTTATTTCTAACTAGCATGAGGAGAAAGGGGTTAGATCAAAGACTTTTGTAATGATTTATATAGAATGTCCTAAACCTTTTGGTTTGAAGCTTGTTACAGAGTTATAATAACAATAGCAGTAAATTCTTCTTATTGATGAAACTCTTAAGTGTACGGGGGCAGGCATCTTCCCACGTCTGACCTCATTTTAACCAGTTGTTCCCATCTCTGTTACTTAGTATGATGAGGAGACTAAGGTGCCAGGTTACCTAAGGTCTTAAAGCTGAGAGAGGCAAGTCTGGGTTCAAAATTACATCTCTGATGATTAAACTCCTGCACTGTCTACTACATCATGTTACTATAGAGAAAAATACCAAAAAGCTATGCCCTATATCATAAGTACATATGATATCATATATTAGCTCTTACTATGTGGGTTTTAAAACTGCAGTCAAAGTGTCAGGTCAATTAGAAAGTCAGTCTCAGATTAGGTGACAAAACAAGCAAGAATGTACAAGGGGGAAAAGACAGTCTCTTCAATAAGGAGTGCTGGGAAAACTGGACAGCTACATGTAAAAGAATGAAATTAGAACATTCTCTGACATCATACACAAAAATAAACTCAAAATGGGTTAGTAAGACCAGACGCTATAAAACTCTTAGAGGAAAACATAGGAAGAACAGTCTTTGACATAAATCACAGGAAGATCATTTTTGACCCACCTCCTAGAGTAATGAAAATAAAAACAAAAATAAGCAAATGGGACCTCATTAAACTGAAAATCTTCTGCCCAGCAAAGGAAACCATAAACAAAATGAAAAGACTAGGGAAAGACAGATGAGAAAAAATATTTGCAGAGTGACCAACAAGGGATAAATCTCCAAAATATACAAACAGCTCATGCAGCTGGATATCAAAAAGAAACAAACAAGGCAATCAAAAAAATGGGTGGAAGATCTAAGTAGACATTTCTCAAAATAAGACATACTGATCGCCAAAAGTCACATGAAAATATGCTCAACATCACTAATTATCGGAGAAATGCAAATCAAAATTACAATGCGATATCACTTCACAGCAGTCAGAATGCCCATTATCAAAAAGTCTACAAGCAATAAATTCCACTGTTGTTGGAAATGTAAACTGGTGCAGCCACTATGGATAACAGTATGGAGCTTCCTTAAAAAGCTAAAAATAGAGCTACATATGATCCTGCTATCCCAATCCTGGGCATATATCCAGAGAAAACCATAATTCGAAAAAATACATGCACCCCAGTGTTCACTGCAGCACTATTTACAATAGCCAGGACATGGAAGCAAGCTAAGTGTCCATTGACCATGGAATGATAAAGATGTGGTACATATATACAATGGAATACTACTCAGCCATAAAAAAGAATGAAATAATGCCATTTGCAGCAATATGGATGGAACTAGAGATTACCATACTAAGTGAAGTAGGTCAGACAGAGAAAGACAAATATCATATGATATTGCTTATATGTGGAATCAAAAAAAGCGATACAAATGAACCTATATACAAAACAGAAATAGAGTCACAGATGTAGAAAACAAACTGTGGTTAGACGGGGAAAGGGGAGGAGGGATAAACTGGAAGATTGGGATTGACATATAGACACTACTATGTGTAAAGTTTATAGCTAATAAGGACCTACTCTATAGCATAGGGAACTCTACTCAACAGTCTGTAATGACCTACGTGGGAAAAGAATTTTAAAAAGAGCGGATACATGTATATGTAAAACTGATTCACTTTGCTATACACCTGAAACTAACACAACATTGTAAATCACCTATACTCTTCAGCATGGCAGTTTGTTTCACCAAAATGTGCAAGCTGAGAAGGCAATAGAGAAAGTCACCTAACATGATGGGAGTAACAATCCATTGTAACCTAATCACAGAAATGACTTTTCTTTACCTTTGCTCTTTTCTGTTGGATCGAATCAAGTCACTGGGTCCAACCTACTTTCTAGTAGAGGTGAACACACCTGGGCTGAATAACAGAAAGTGAAGATTGTTGAGGGCCAACTTAGAAGTGTATCTATTTTAGTTAATATTATGAGCCAGTTTTGAGGGCAGGTGTTAGGTATATGACATGTTTTCCAAGAATAGGGATTTGTAACCAGAGACTACAAGCAATATCAGCATAACATTGGAATTTGGAATTTGTGGTACATGGTATAGGACTATATAGAAACTGAGACAGGAACCATTTTGGTATTTTTTTAATTGTAGGTTGCTTTGTTTTTGACTAAAACATTTTTATTTGTCTCAAAGAAGAGTGAAGCCTACAAGTTTGTAAATTACTTTTAGAAGAGATTTAAGGAGTGAAGTGTATTAATCTCACTGAAGAATCAGCTCAGTGATAAAGAGGGTGATGAAAAGACAAGTAGAGCATTTCCTTTCTGGAAAGTTTCTGAAGATGTCAAACTTCATATCTAAATATGTATACTGAGCAGAGTTTGTGGAAAGGGGGAGCTGATAGAACTGTTTAAATATATGATTGTGACTCATTTCATTGGAGAATTTTCAGTGCACCATAAGCCACTTCTTCATCTTGTCGTTCAGTATATGTCCAAGGCAATACACGTGTAGAGAAATTCACGATAGAAACTTATCAAAATGTGTATCAACAGATAAATTACTAATCATTCAAGTAGAATGTTCTTAAATATTTGTTGACATGAAGTTATTAAAAGGAAAAAGACTTAGTGGTCATAATATATGATCTAATAAAGTCAAGTCTACACCTAGAAGGATTTTTTTAAAATTTATTTATTGTTGGCTGCGTTGGGTCTTTGTTGTGTGCAGGCTTTCTCTAGTTGCAGCAAGCGGGGGCTACTCTTCGTTGTGGTGCACGGGCTTCTCATTGTGGTGGCTTCTCTTGTGCAGTATGGGCTATAGGTTTGCGGGCTTCATTAGTTGCAGCATGCAGGCTCAGTAGTTGTGGCTTGCAGGCTCTAGAGCACAGGCTCAGTAGTTGCGGTGCACAGGCTTAGTTGCTCCATGGCATGTAGGATCTTCCTGGACCAGGAATTGAACCCGTGTCCCCTGCATTGGCAGGAGGGTTCTTAACCCATGCACCACCAGGGAAGTCCCTGAAGGATTTGTTGAAAATACATTTTTATGACATTTCCAGGAATGAAAAAAAGTAAGCCACAGTTGTGTTTCGTATAGGTCTTTTTGTTTTGTCTAGCATGTCGTTCACTTCAGTGTAATTAGTAGGAAAAATATTTAAATACAACTACAGATTGGATCCAGAACACCACATTTTATATTCTAGCTCTTAAAGTAATATTGCCCAATCCCAGTCATTTTTATTCTTTGATTTCCTTATTTTTACATTTTGTTCTTTTATATAGCATACCATATTGGAGAGAGTTATCCTATATCCCAAACACATACTAGTCTGTCTTCTTCAGATTTTATTATTTCTTAGTAGGACATGATCATTCCGTATTCATTGAGAAACTTGATATTTGAGAACACTGTACAAAATGGGATAATACTTTAAACCTTTGTATCAACTCTTAATAAATTATTTCTTTCTTTAAAAACTTCAATTTTGGGCTTCCCTGGTAGCGCAGTGGTTGAGAGTTCCCCTGCCGATGCAGGGGACACAGGTTCGTGCCCCAGTCCGGGAAGATCCCACATGCCGCGGAGTGGCTGGGCCCGTGAGCCATGGCTGCTGAGCCTGCGTGTCCGGAGCCTGTGCTCCGCAACAGGAGAGGCCACAACAGTGAGAGGCCCGCGTACCACAAAAAACAAAAATAAAAAACTTCAATTTTGTTTGATATAATAACAAACGAATATTTTTCCCCTGGGGAAAAAAAGTCCACTGTTCAGATAATATTAAACCCAGATTCCCAAACCCCTCTGGTCAGAGATTGCAACAGAATTTTATTTGGTACATTTCCTTCCAGTGCTTTAAAAAATTGAAATTTAAAGAAGAATTAAAAGAATATTTTTAACTGTTGCTGAAATTTAAATGAATTTACAATTTTGAAAATGTTTTAATATGAATTTTTATTGTTTTTCTTTTATTCCCCAAAGTTTGCCTTTGATGATAAAGCAAACCTTGTAGACCAAGTCAGACTTAATCGGCAATGTGAGGAGGCCAGAAAGAGGTAAGAAACTCATTTTAAAAATCTTGCCTCCTGCTTACTTCTTTTTGCCTGGAGAGAAATTGAACACAGTTCAGTATGTGTCTACCTACAATTTTACCAAAATGCAGTGTCTAATGTAATACAAAATAATGGATTCTCAATTTTGTTTAGCTTCCGAATACATGTAACAAAATGTCAAGTGCATTTAAAATGTCAAATTCAAAATATTGCTAACACTTGTAAAGATCTGATTCATTAAGAATGGAGATTTTTCAGCTTTTTTTTATCCTTCTGGCTGAGA
The DNA here is from genome assembly GCF_964270905.1 of Leucopleurus acutus. Classification (NCBI taxonomy): domain Eukaryota; kingdom Metazoa; phylum Chordata; class Mammalia; order Artiodactyla; family Delphinidae; genus Leucopleurus; species Leucopleurus acutus. The sequence goes on from NC_139164.1 coordinate 9,737,225, forward strand.
ACTCCCTTTTTCCTTCCTCTTAGACTGAGTATCAGTCCCTCAGACCAGCCTAAGTTAAACTATTGTTTTTTCCTTTTAGTTATTTAGCTCAATAGGTTAATGTTGAGCCATTAATGGAAAAAGCCACACATAATTGTTTTCAAAGACATTTTAAGTACTAGAGTAACAGGTAATAGCAGTAGATATTCCATTTCATTTTGTTTGAAAGAATTTAGATGCAATTATTTATATTGACCTAAATAATAATAAATAGTCTGGCTTCTGAAATTCAATATTTGACTATATTTGTGCCTGTTTGTTTATCTTTCCTAGTCTTAATTTTAGAACATGGGCAAAACTGAGACAATTAATACGTCATATTTCTCCTCAAATGCTTAGGGCCCCTTGTTTTCAATATTGTCCCACTGCTTTAGCATTACTGTCACCTGCTTAGCGACTTTATCTCTTTTCACCCTTTGGTAACTTGTTAAAACATAGTTGTTTAAAATATGTTCTACTTAAAGCTATAAAGTGTATCAAAAAGAAATTTCTTTCATCAAAAATGAAATACTATCTTGAAGACAAAACAGCAGGATACCAGCTAGTGTAAGGAGGATACTTTCTGGCTAAATAATTGGCTCTCATAATTGTGTATAATTTATGTATGTCTGGAATTTCACTTTTCTTGGCTTCTTAGAAAATGTAAAAATATCAACAGAAGCAGCTCACATGACTCCCTGCTAAGGACAAGCATTAACTGACCTAGGTCTTCAGTTTGCTAAGTGGGTTTATATTCAATTTATTCTTGCTTGTTATGATGTAGTAGTGTTGGACTTTAAAATTTCCACATGTAATATTTCAAAATTCATTATCCATACTGATTATCTACAGTGGTCACATTATTAATCATATACTTCTTCTCTTTAGCTTGCTCGTATTTTTTGAAGGAATGTTGCCTCTTGTGAATATTCCTCTGGGCATTTTGCATGTTTGTTCTGAAAATGCATAGTGTAGGCTGGAATTTGCCAGGCTGCACTAAACTCAGAAAATAGGTCAATGCTATGCTTAGCAAGTAATTGTTACATGTTTTGCTGTAACATTTACCAAACACAGTGAGTGATTTCTTATTTTCTAGAGATGTAACCTTTAAGGTTACAGTGAATAACCTTTAAAATGTCGAGGTAACTACTTAGGTAGATTATTCATGAAAGAACATTGCATTTCACCTTCTTATGTATATTTTATATTTTACATATATTTTATTTTTTAGAGCATTTTCAGGTTTACAGCAAAACTCAGTGGACAATATAGAGTTCCCATGTACTTCTTACCTATCTACACATATAACCTCCCTCACTATAAACATCTCCAGAGATGTACCAGAGGGTAGGTATATTTGTTACAATTCATGAACCTACATTGTCACATCATAATCACCTGAAGTCCATCGTTCCTTTACATTAGGGTTCATTCATGGTATTGTACATTCTGTGCATTTGGACAAATGTATAATGACATGTATCCAATATTATGGTATTCAGTACAGTCTTTTCACTTCCCTAAAAATCCACAGTGCTTTGCCTACTCATTCCTTCCTCAGCACTAACCTATGAAAACCACTGAGTATTTACTAACTCCATAGTTTTCCAGAAAGTCATATACATATAATCATGCAGTATGTAGCCTTTTCAGATTGACTTCTTCACTTATAATACTGTGTAAATTTCCTTCCTGTATTTCATGTCTTGATGGCTCATTCCTTTTTAGTGCTGAATAATATCCCATTGTTTAAATGTACCATAGTTTATTTCTCTGTTCATCTACTAAAGTAGGACATCTTGGTTGCTTCCAAGTTTATTTTTTTATCCTATGTACAATTTTATTGATGGAATAAACGTATATTTCCATTGATAAAATGTAAAAACATAAAGGGAAGTGTTTCTTGATACATAGACGATATAAATAAAAGCAGGACAAAATTAATAAGCAGTGAGATGGAAACAAATTGCTTCCAAGGTTTGTCTGTTATAAACAAAGCTGCTAAAAACATCCATATGTAGATTTGTGTGGACATAAAATTTCAGCTCTTTTGGGTAAATACCAAGGAGTGTGACTGCTGGATCACATGGTAAGAGTTTTTAGTTTTGTGAGAAACTGCCAAAGTGGCTGTAGCATTCTGCATTCCTTCCAGCAGTGAATGGGAGTTCCTGTTACTCCACATCCTCACCGGCATTTGACGTTGTCAGTGTCCTCATTTTGGCCATTCTAATAGGTGTGCAGTAGAACCTCACTGTTGTTTTAATTTTCATTTCCCTGGTGACGTATGATTTAGAGCATCTTTTTTCATATGCTTTGCTGTCTGTTTATCTTCTTCAGTGAGGTGTCCATTAATTGGTGGTGGCCCATTTAATTGAGTTCTTTGTTCTCTCACTGTTGAGTTTTAAGTATTCTTTCTATATTTTGGATAACAGTTCTGATCAGATGTGTCTTTTGCAAATGTTTCCTCCCAGTCTGTGATTTGTTGTCTCACATGTGTTGACATTGGCTTTCACTGAGCAGAAGTTTTAATTTTAATGAAGTTGAACTTACCCATTATTTCTTTCATGGATCATGCCTTTGGTATTTTATCTAAAATGACATTTCCAAACCAAGGTCTTATTAGTTTTCTCCTATGTAATCTCCTAAGAGTTTTATAGTTTTGCCTTTTATATTTAGGTCTTGAGTTAAATTTTGTGAAGGGTGTGAAGTCTGTGTCTAGATGATTTTTTTTTTGCATGTGGATGTCCAGTTGTTCCAGCACCATTTGATGAAAAGACTGTCTTTGCTATCATATTCTTTCGCCAGTACCACACTATCTTGATTACCGTACTGCTTTATATTAAGTCTTGAGTTCTCATAGTGTCAGTTCTCCAGCTTTGTTCTCTTCCTTCAGTATTGTGTTGACTGTTCTGGGCCTGTTGTCCCTTTAGAATCAATTTCGTTATGTCCACAAATACAAGTTGCTAGAATTTTGATTGGGATTATTTTGTATCTATAGAGCAAGCTGGGAAGAAGTGACATCTTGACAGTGGCGAATCTTTCCCATCCATGAACATGGAATGTCTCTTCATTTATTTAGTTCTTCTTTGTTTCAGTTCATCACAGTTTTGTAATTTCCTTTGTATAGATCTTGTACAAGTTTTGTTAGACTTATAACTAAGTATTTCATTTTTGGAGGTGCCATGTGAATGGTATTGTGTTTTAAATTTAAGATCCACTTGTTTATTGATGGTATTTAGGAAAGCAATTGACTTTTGTATAAGCTTGTATACTTCAATCTTGCACTAATTGCTTAAGAGTTCCAGGGGAAATTTTTTTTTGTTATCAGTTTCTTTTGGGTTTTCCTCATAGATGATTATGTGAGCTGTGAACAAGGACTGTTTTATGTCTTTCTTTCCAATCTGTGCACAGTGTATTCCTTTTATGTTATTCCATTAGTTAGGACTTCCATATGACGTTGAAAAGGATTAGTGATGGGGTAAACCGTTGTTTTGAAGTTGATATCAGTGAGAAAGCTTGAGCTTCACACCATTAAGAATGGTATTGGGGCTTCCCTAGTGGCGCAGTGGTTAAGAATCTGCCTGCTAATGCAGGGGACACAGGTTCGAGCCCTGGTCTGGGAGGATCCCACATGCCACGGAGCAACTAGGCCCGTGAGCCACAACTGCTGAGCCTGTGCGTCTGGAGCCTGTGCTCCGCAACAAGAGAGGCCGCGATGGTGAGAGGCCCGCACACTGTGATGAGGAGTGGCCCCCACTTGCCACAACTAGAGAAAGCCCTCGCACAGAAATGAGGACCCAACACAGCCCAAAATAAATTAATAAAAAAATTAAAAACAGAATGGTATTAGTTGTATTATTTTTTTTTTGTAGATGTGCTTTATCAAATTGAGGAAGTTTCTATTTTAGAGGGGTGTTTTTGGTTTTGTTTTTCATATATACTAAATGAATGCTAGATTTTGTCAGATGCTTGTTCTGCATCTCTTGATAGGTCACATGATCTTCTTTTTTAATCTGTTGCTGTGATGGATTATATTAATTGATTTTTGAATGTTGAACCAGCACATCTAGGATAAATCCCACTTGATGGTTGTGGTGTAAATCTTTTTGTGTTATGTTGGATTCAATTTGCTAATACTTAGTTGAGGATTTTAGCGTCTGTATTGTGAAGAGAATTTTAAAAATGAAGTTCATGGATTTTTCAGTGTCCCTGTCTCGCAGAGTCGCAAATATCCAGAGGCAGGTGGCCCAGTTTGAGAGCGAGTCCTGGCCGCGCATGGCCGAGGCCGACAGGCACCGGCTGAAGCTCATCAAGGAGAAGGAGGCCCTGCTTCAGGAGCTGCAGCTCATCATCCAGCAGAGGAGGCCGGCGGAGGACGTGGCCCGGCTGGAGGAGGAGCGGCGGCGCCTGGAGGAGGAGATCCAGCGCTCCCGGGCCACATCCGTGCAGGGTGCCACGGAAAGGTGGGCTGGCTGGGCAGGCGGGGCCGGCTTCCGGCGGAGGAGCAGCTGGCAAAGCCGAAGCCTTGTTACTCGGGCAGCTACGGCCTGGCGGAAGGTGGAGGGAGCCGGTGCCTGCCGTCTGCAGGGGGTGCCCAGGGCTCAGAGGCTCCCGGTCCCTATTACAAGTGGGAGGTGGTCGAGAACCGGATAGAGTAAGGAAGACCGGGGAACCCACCACTTAGACCCCGCCCACTCTCGCTGCAGGTACCGGGTGCACCCGGCCCCTGTGTTTCCAGGACAGCGCCCAGGACAGGTGTCGGGTCTCCAGCCAACAGGGGGCCGGAGGCAGGTGGTGGTCGGCTCCGTGACCACGGAGGAACCTCGTTCCTGACATCAGCAGCATCTCCGTTTCCGCAGTCTACCTCTTACTTTTATCTCCGACTTTGATTTCTCGCCAGCAAAGCCTGTCTTTTTGGCAGCAGGAAGTCTCCGCTCTCTCGCGTGTCTTTCTGAACGTGCGCCTCTTCAGTTGGTCTTGGGGCTCTTTCCCAGTGTGGGACACATGAAGCCAGCACAGAGTCCTTTGTCCTCTGTTGCTCGCCCTTTCATTGTGTGCCCTGTCTCCTGGTTTGCGTTTGCTGTGTGTGATCACGGATTGCGTGGAAGGCTGGGTCTGCTTTCCACGTTGCACAGCTGTCAGAAGTTTGGGGATATTTGCTGAGCTTTGGAGAGCCCACCGCCCATTTGATAACATACTGGCTCCTTAAAATTCACTGTATTACCAGGATCATAAGCTGTATCTCTGTGAGCATTCTCTAGGTAGAATTTAATAGTCACCTGAATTATTTGGTTAGTACAGATGCCCTTATAATGACTGTTTCATCGAATGTTAGGATTGTCCTCTGTATTTGCTGGGGGTTATCTCTGCTTGGTTATTCATCATTAATTGATAGGTCTGTGTCCTGTCCTTAGGGGCTAATGTCAGCGCTGGAGGAAAGCGGTGTGGTTTGGAGAGTCCAGTGCATAGGAATGGGCAGAGTACATGCTAATTTGCCTGGCATGGTAGAGTGCCCTCTCACCTCGCTCAAAATAAACCCAGAATTTATTGCTTCTGACTCTGCAAAGGGATATGAAATGGAAGTTTCATCTGTGCTCTTGTGCTTCTGTATTGTTTCCGCTTAATATCACTTTCCATTCTTCCCATGGTATCCTCTTGTGTACGTTCTGGGTGGGAGGCCCTGGCAGTTCCACTTGGTTCTCTGTTAATGGGATGGATTCAGTCCTGTGAATACTACTTGCTTCTCAGGACCTGACACCCACACACCAGTGACTGATTCTGCCCTTGCCATGTGGAGATCCCAGGGCACAAATCCAGGGAACCCCCAGAGCAGGTGTTACCATTATGCTTGGATTCAAGGCCTGGGTCCCCCAAACTTGTCCAGTTTATGCGGTCTTTTGTGGGAACAATGCAGGAGCTGAGTCTTGGGATCTGAAACCATGGGGTGAAGAAGGAGAGGTGAACTTGTCTTCTGAGCATGAAATATATTGGTCCTGGGTCAGAAATGGTAAAGGGGAAAGGGAGGATGGATAAATTAGTTTGGGATTAAAATATACATACTAGTATATATAAAATAGATAACCATCAAGGACCTACAGTATAGCGCTGGGAACTATACTCAATATCTTGTAATAACCTATAATGGAATAGAGTATAAAAAGGGAATATCTGTTTATATATGTATAACTGAATCACTTGACTGTACACCTGAAACTAACACATTATAAAGCAACTATACTTCAGTAGAAATTAATAAAAAATAAACATTTAAAAAGTAAAGTACTATTTAAAGTAAATGACTTAAAGATAGTAAATTAGACTCTACATTTTAAAATCTATTATCTCTTAAAATACTCCTCTTTGTAGAAGGAGTTCTTAATGTTCTTAGAAGTTCACCTTCTTTAATGTGCAAACATGAGACTCTACTTCTAGGGCTGAACCCTGGCAAGTTTCCTGTATGTCTTTTGCTTCCTAGTAGAAATGTGTACAGAAGTTTGGCATGTATTTAAGATTCCTATTTTTATAGAAAAACAGAATAGAAATATGGCCGCTTACATCCCAGACAGTTTTTACATCTCTCAATAATTGATAGACTCTCTTGTATAAATGTTTCCACCTCTGTTTTACAGGGAATTTACATTTACGTTCATCACCACCATGGTTACAACTTTTTTTTTTCTTGTGATGAGAACCTATAAGATTTACTTTCATAGCAACTTTCAAATACACAATACAGAATGATTAAGTCTAGCACCTTTACTCATTTCACTCTGTCCTTCAGGTCTGGCCACCACCAATCTTCTCTCTGTATCTATGACCGTCTTAGTTTGTTTGTTTTAGATTCCACATATAAGTGAGACCATACTTTATGTCTTTGACTTACTCATTTTAGCACAGTACTGTCAAGATTTCTCCATGTTGTCACAAATGACAAGATTTTCTTCTTTTCTGGCTGAGTAATATTCCAACGTGTGTGTGTATTTACCACATCTTCTTTATTCATTCACCTGACAATGGCCACTTACCTTGTTTGCATATCTTGGCTGTTGTAAATAATGCTGTTATAAATATTGGGATACATGTATCTTTTCAAATTAATGTTATCACTTATTTCTTTTTGGATAAATATCCAGAAGTGGTGTTGCTTGATCATATGGTAACTCTATTTTTGATTTTTAAGGAACCTCCATATTATTGTTCATAGTGGCTGCACCAATTTACATTCCCACCAACGGTGTAGGAGGGTTCCCCTTTCTCCACATCCTCACTAACTTTTGTTATTTCTGTTCTTTTTGATTATAGCCATTTTGACAGGTGTGAGATGGTATCTCACTGTGGTTTTGATTTGCACTTCTCTAATAATTAGAGATGTTGAGCATCTTTACATGTGCCTTTACATGTGTTGGTCATCTGTATGTCTTTAGATAAATGTCTATTTCAGATTCTTTGGCCATTTTTTTAATTGATTTTTTTGTTTTTTTCAATTGAGTTGTGTGAATTTTTTATATATTTTGGATATTAACCCCATATGAGATATAGAATTTGAAGGTATCTTTTCCCACTCATTAGGTTGCCTTTTTATTTGGTTAATGGTTTCCTTTGCTGTGCAGAAGGGTTTTAATTTGATATAGTACATTTGCTTATTTTTGCTACTTTTGCCTGTGTTTTTGATGTCAAATCCAAAATGTTGTCACCAAGAACAGTGTCAGGGTTTTGACATACCACCTATGTTTTCCTCTTGGAGTTTTGTAGTTTCACATCTTATAGCCAAATCTTTAATCCATTTTGGTTAATTTTTTGTATGGTGTAAGCTAGTGGTCCAGTTTCATTCTTTTGTGTGTGGCTGTCTAGTATTCTTATCACTATTTATTGAAGAGAATGTCCTTTCCCCATTTTATATTCTTGTCTCTTTTGTTATAAGTTAACTGACCATATATGAGTAGGTTTACTTCTAGGCTGTCTGCTCTCCTCCATTGATCTATGTGTCTTTTAAACAGATATCATACTGATTTGACTATAGCTTTGTTATTTAGTTTGAAGTCAGGAAGTGTGATTCTTCCAGGTTAGTTCTTTCTCAAGATTGCTTTGACTATTGGGGTCATTTGTGGATGCCAATTTTAGGATTGTTTATTCCCTTTCTGTGGGAAATGCCATTGGTATTTTGATAGGGATTGCATTGACTCTGTAGATTGCTTTGAGTATTATTGACATTTTAACAGTATTAATTCTGCCAATCCACAAGCACAGAATATCTTTCTATTTATTTGTTTTTTTTCTTCAGTTTCTCTCATCATTGTACAGGTTTTTCACCTCCTTCGTTCAATTTATTCCTGGTATTTTATTCTTTTTGATACAATTGTAAATGGGATTGTCTTTCATCATTTGTCTTTCTGACAGATCACTGTTAGTGTTTAGAAATGTAAAATATTTCTCTATATTGGTTTTGTATCCTGCAAATTTACTGCAACTTCATTTCTTAGTTCTAACAACTTTTTGGTGGAGTCCTTAGAGTTCCCTATATGTCATATCATGTCATCTGCAGATACTTATAGGTGTACTTATTCTTTTCCATTTTGGATTTATTTATTTTTCTAGGCAGATTGCTGTGCCTAGGACTTTCAATACTATGTTGAATAAAAGTGGCGAGAGTGAGCATCTTTGCCTTGTTCCTGGTCTTAGAGGAAAAGCTTTTAGTTTTTCATGTTTGAGTATGATGTTTGCTGTGGGTTTGTCATAATGACCTTTATTATGTTCAGGTATGCTCCCTGTATACCCACTTTTTTTAGAGTTTTTGTCAAAAATGGTTTGAATTTTGTTAAATGCTTTTTTTGTATCTATTGAGATAATCATATCATTTTTGTCCTTCATCTTGTTAATGTGGTATACAATGTTGATTTGCAAATATTGAACCATTATTGCATCTCTGGAATAATTCCCACTTGATTATAGTGTATGAATCTTTTAATTTATTGTTGAATTCACTTTGCTAATATTTTGCTGGTGATTTTTTCATCTATGTTCATCAGGGATATTGGCCTGTAACTTTCTTTTCTTGTAGTGTCCTTGTCAGGTTTTGTTAACAGGGTAATGCTGGCATCATAAAATGAGTTTGAAATTGTTCCTTCATCTTCTATTTTTTGGTAGAGTTGGGGAAAAATTGTTATTAAGTCTTCTTTGAAAGTTTGGTAGAATTCACTAGTGAAATCATGTGCTCCAGGACTTTTGGGGGAGGTTGTTAATTACAGATTCAGTCTTGTTACTAGTAAACTGTCTCTTCAAATTTTGTTTCTTTATGGTTTGGTCTTGGAAGGTTATATGTTTCTAGAAATTTATTTCTCATAGGTTGTCCAATTTGTTGGTATATAATTGTTCATAGTAGTCTCTTATGATCCTTTGTACTTCTGTGGTATTAGTTATGTCTCCTCATTCATTTCTTAGTTTAATTATTTGTGATATTTCTGATTTTAATTGTCTTTTTTTCTTGGTGAGCCTGGTTAAAGCTTTGTCAATTTTGTTTATCTTTTCAAAGAACCTGCTCTCGGTTTCATTGATAATTTCTACTGTCTTTTTAGCCTCTATTTCATTTATTTCTGCTCTCATCTTTAATATTTCCTTCCTTGGGCTAACTTTAGGCTTCATTTGTTCTTCTTTATCTAATTCCTTGAGGTTCAAAGTTAGGCTGTATATTTGAAGATTTTCTTATGTCTTGTAGTAGGTATCACTAAAAACATTGCTCTTAGAACTGCTGTGTAGCATTCCAGAAGTTTGATGTGTGTATTTGGTGTGTACAGATATAGAAGTGTAATTTCCTTTTTCTTGTGGTGTCCTTGTCAGGTTTTAGTAACAGGGTAATGCTAGCATCATTAGTTAAGAAGCATCCCTCACCTTCAACATTTTCAGAAAGTTTGAGAAAGACAGGTAGTAAATCTTCTTTGACTGGTAAAATTGACCAGAGAAGCCTGCTGGTCCTGAACTTTTGTTTGGTGGGAAGTGTTGGATTACTGATTCAATGTCCTTACTATTTATTGGTATGTTCAGTTTTCTATTTCTTCATAATTCAGTCCTGCCTTGTATGTTTCTAGGATGCATCCATTTCTTTTGCGTCATTCAATTTGCTGACATATAATTGTTTATAGCAGCCTCTTGTAATCCTTTGTATTCCATGGTGTCTGTTGTAACGTCTCCTCTTTTATTTCTGATTTTATGTATTTAAGCCCTGTCCTTTTCTTGACAAGGTTAGCTAAACTTTCGTCAATTTGTCTATCTTTTAAAAGAAAAAAAGCCTCTTAATTTCATTCCTTTCTTCTATTGTCTCTTGAGTCTTTGTTACATTTATTTCCATCCCGATCTTTGTTATTTCTTTCCTAATAGTAACTTGGGGCTTCATTTGGTCTTTTTCTATTTTCTTCGTGTGTGAAGTTAGTTTGTTTCTTGAGTTAGGCATTTTATCACCAAGAACCTACCTCTTATTTTATCACCAAGAACCTACCTCTTACAACTGCTTTTGCTGCGTTCCATAAATCTGTTATGTTGTATTCTCATTTTCTTGAGGTTGTTTTTCTTTAAATTTCTCTTTTGATTTCTTCATTGACCCATGGGCGGTTCACTACATGTTGTTTGATCTCACACATTTGTGAACTTTCCAGTTTTGTTTCATAATTGATCTCTACTTTTACACCTGTTGTTGAATACACTTGAATCTTCCTTTATTTATTAAGGCTTGTTTTGTGGCCTAAAAAATAATTTCTTCTCCAGAATGTTCCATATGCTCTTCAGAAAAATGTGTGATTCTGCTGATTTTTTTTTGATGGAATGTTCTATATATATCTGATAAATCTATGTGATCTCACATGTTCTTTAAGGCCTACGTTTTCTTACTGATTTTCTGCCTGGATGATCTGTATTGTTGATATAAGTGGAGTATTAGAATCCCCTACTATTATTGTATTGATGTCTATTTCTCCCATTAGGACTGTTAATATTTGCTTCATATATTTAGATGGTTCTATGCTGGGTGCATAAATGTTTACACATGTTATATCCTCTTACTGTACTGACCCCGTTATCATTATGTAATCCCTTTCTTTGTCTCTTATTACAGTCTTTGTTCATAAACTCTATTTTGTCTGATATATATATATACCTGCCACAGCTTTCTTCTGGTTTCCATTCCTATGGAATATCTTTGTCCCCCCTTTCACTCTTAGTTTGTGCCTATCCTGATACCTGAAGTGAGTCTCTTGTAGGCGGTGTATAAATGTTATTTATTTTAGCCATTCAGTCACTCTACTACTTCTGAATGGAGAATTTAGTCCATTTGTACTTATTGCCATTTCAATTTTTTTTAATTGTTTTCTCGTTCCAGCATTCCTTTCTTGTTTCTTGCTCTCTTCCTTTGCACTTTGCAAATGGTATGCTTAGATTCCTTTGTCATTATTTTTTGTGTTATCTACCACAGGGTGTTGCTTTGTAGTTACCATGAGGCTTACATGTAACAGCTTATAACAGTGTGTTTTAAGTTGATAACAACTTAAGTTTGAATACATTCTAAAGCTCTAAGTTTTTATTTTCCCACACACAATATTTATGTTTTTGATGTCATGTTTTACATCTTTTGTCTTGTGTATCTCCTAATACCAATTATTATTTTTACAGTAATTTTTACTACTTTCATCTTTTAACCTTCATACTAGCTTTACAAAGATTAATCCACTGCCTTTCATATATATTTACCTTTACCAGTGATTTATATTTTGATATATGTTCCTGTTATTTAGTGCCCTTTCTTTTCAGCTTAAAGAAGTCCCTTTAACATTTCTTATAAGACTGGTTTAGTGGTGATCACCTCCTGTAGGATTGCTTATATGGAAAATTCTCTCCTTCTGAATGGTAACTTTACTAGGTATTCTTTTTTTTCTTTGAGCACTTTGATTATATTGCACAGCTTCTTTCTGGGCAGCAAAGTTTGTGCTGAAACACCTGCTGATAGTCTTCTGAGTATTCCCTTATGTGTAACAAATTGCTTTTTCTCTTGCTGCCCTAAGTCTCTAACTTTTTTTATAATTATTTTAATTATACTGCATCTTGCTGTGGTTTCCTTCGAGTACATCTTATTTGGAACTCGGAGCTGGATGTGTTTCCTCCCCCAGGTTAAGGAACTTTTCAGTCATTCTTTTTCAAATAAGAGTTCTGCCCATTTCTCTCTCTTTTCTCCTTCTGGGTCCCCTATAATGTGCATGTTAGTCCACCTGATGTTGTCTCACACATTCCTAAAGCTGCCTTCACTTTAAAATTTTTTTTTCTCCTTTTGCTGCTCTGCTGGGGTGAATTCCACCGCCCTTGCTTTACGTTCACTGATCCTTTCTTCTACTTCATCTAGTCTGCTGTTGAACCCACTAGCGTATTTTTCAGTGTTTTTCAATTTTCTCGTTCTGTGACTTAGATTTTTTACTTTCTTATATTTTCTATCTTTGTTGAAGTTCTCAGTGTGTTCATGCATTCTTCTCCTAGCTCAGTGGGCATCTTTATGATTATTACTTTGAACCCTTTATCAAGAAAATTACCTATCTCCACTTCATTATGTTTTTCTCCAAGGTTTTATTTTGTTGTTCCACGTACAGCATATTTCCCCTCTTCCTCATCTTGCTTGACTTTCTGTGTTTGCTTTTATACACTCCATGAAATAGCCACCTCTCCCAGTCTTGGAGGAGTGGCCTCATTTAGGAGATGAATCTTATCCTTCAACCTTGCAGCTCTTGCTTGTGTCTCAAACGTTGGTGATTGCTTGTGCAAGCAGCTCATTTTATTTTTAATATCTCCCAGTTGTTGAGTGTGTTCCAGGACTTGTCAGTGTCCCAAAGAGGTCAGGGGAGACTTCAGCACAACCTAGGTTCAGGCTGATTGGAAGCCTGACCCTGAAAGGCAGCAGCTTTTAAAAAATGCAAATATGTACAGTCCCATACAACTGTGAGCTAAGCTCTGCTGGCTACCACACCAGGCCATCTGCAGGTGCCCCTTTGGTGACAGCTGTAAAATTCAGGCCTCCATAAGAATGGATCAGCACCTTCTTGTAGATTATGGTAAGCTGTAGTGAGGCAATGGGAGAGTACAAAGATCTCATCCTTCAGCCTGTTTTCCTAGAGAGCGAGTCCATAGGCCTCTGGATGTGTGCAAAACCCAAAGACTGACCCTCACACCAACGTTCCTGGACAAGCAAACAGGCTTCTTCCACAGAAGGAGGGGGTGTTTTCAGTGTGCTATCTGTGCAGTGCCCTGGGTGTGGTAGCCAGCTGTGTCTCTGACTCTTATGAGACCCGGGTACACAAACCTCCCTGGTCAACAGGCCAGGCATTCATTGGGGGCGGGGGGGATTCCATGGTCAGCAGCCACGAAAGCAAGGCACCAGACACGTGTTAAGACCTCCGCTCCAAGAGAGTCTAGCACTCTGGAGCATAAGAGGGGGAGCTCAAAGATAACACCTGCTTTCCTAGGTCTCTGGAAGGCTTACAGTTAGCCCTTTGATGTGTGTTTAACTTAGAAGCCTGCCCCTCAGTCCATAGCCATGAAAATAAGCTCATCAGCCTCTTTCACAGAAAGCCCTAGCTCCCTGTTCCATTGCCTCCTGCTGTGCTGTGGGATGGTAGCTGTTTAAGAACTTTCCTCCATTGGATACAGTCTTCTGGTACCCACTGACCATCACTGGCCCCCAGAACCAAGCAATGTAGAGGTGTCCCCTGGCAGCAGACACAACAACTGGGGCACCAGATAAGGTGCGTTATGGAAGATAGCAGCAACCTGAAGCAAAGCAGAGGGAGAGTGCAAAGATCCTGTCCTCCAGCCTCTGTTCCCTGACAGCAACTCCACAGGCCTTTAGAAGTGTGCCACACTAGAAGCCATCCCCTCAAGCTAAAGCTCCTGGACAAGCAAACAGTCCTCTTTCTCACAAAGACTAAGGCTGGGTTTAAGTCTGTTGTCTGTGCAGTGCCCTCCGAGTGGTAGGTTGCCAAGAGCTGTCTTTCAATTGTTACAGTCCTGAGGGACCCAGACACCCAAGACTCTGGACTTCCACAGCCAGGCAATCAAGGGGCAGCCACAAAGACCTCAATTACCACACATAAAAATTGGGGTACAGGATATGTGTAGAAGGCCCCCTCTTAGATATACAGGTGACCTAAAACACAGAGCATAAAAATGGCACCCAGAAAAAGGGGTGGTGGAGAAATAAACAGAAAAAAAAGAAATGAAAAGAAACAAGCAAACCAATAGGGCACCCACTAGCATTAGCAACGCAAAGGGACACCATGAAAGATGGTACCCAGTGGAAAGGAAAAATGTGGTACAAGTTAGATTTAGCAAGGCAGAGGGAAAGCAGGAGGATGGCACCCCCAGCCTCCATCACCAGAGAGTATCACAGCCAGCCCTCCGCCCCTCAGACCAACACTTTATAATTAGCAAATTCACTCATTTCATCCTTTTCAAAGTGATGCTTCTGCCCTGGGCCCTGGGGTGGATGAGCTCATGTGGGGGTCCTTTAAGGACTTTTAGTTCACCACAGCGCTGCAGGTCTTGTGGGTGTCAGCCCCACCAGTCTTCAGTCATATGTTTTGGGTGCTCATCGCTCAGGTGCAGGCCTTAAAAGTTGAGGTGCCCAACGTGGGGTTCAAACTCTTTGCTTCTCAGGGAGAAACTCTTGGTTTTAACTTCCCTACTGGTTGTGGGTCACCATGCTGGGTATGGCAAAACTGTGTCTCAGCCTTTCCTACCTACTTGAGTATGTTCTCCTCTCATTTGCCTGATGTGAACGGGTCACTCCACCCGTTCTTATGTTTTCTCCAGAGGAAACTGTTCCATATGTATCTGTAGATTCAACATGTTTGTGGGAGGACGTGAGTTCAGGATCTTTCCATGTTGCCATCCTGAAATGGGCAATCATACTGTGCTGCTTTTGTTAGATAATATGTCTCTTGCATTATGATATAAAGAATTCATTCACTATAACTTCAGAATTGCTTTTAAAAAGTTATTTTTATTTTATACAAGACTTTACTAAAATATTTTCCCTAAATATTAAAATGTTATAGGGAAATGGATACTTTAAAAGCCTATAGTTAGAAGAATTTACTGTAGCATTTTTGATGTTTTTGGTTCTAGAACATTTTTACACTATTAAAATGTCTATGTGGAGGTTCCTTAAAAAAACTAAAAATAGAACAACCATATGACCCAACAATCGCACTACTGGGCATATACCCTGAGAAAACCATAGTTCAAAAACAAGAGTCATGTACCACAATGTTCATTGCAGCTCTGTTTACAATAGTGTCCATTGACAGGTGAATGGATAAAGAAGATGTGGCACATATATACAATGGAATATTACTCAGCCATAAAAAGAAACGAAATTGAGTTATTTGTAGTGAGGTGGATGGACCTAGAATCTGTCATACAGAGTGAAGTCAGAAAGAGAAAAACAAATACCATATGGTAACACATATATATGGAATTAAACAAAAAAAAAAAGGTTGTGAAGAACCTAGGGGCAGGACAGGAATAAAGACGCAGTTGTAGAGAATGGACTTAAGGACACGGGGTGGGGGAAGGGTAAGCTGGGACGAAGTGAGAGAGCAGCATGGACATATATACACTACCAAACGTAAAATAAATAGCTAGTGGGAAGCAGCTGCGTAGCACAGGGAGATCAGCTCAGTGCTTTGTGACCACCTAGAGGGGTGGGATAGGGAGGGTGGGAGGGAGACGCAAGAGGGAGGAGATTTGGGGATTTGTGTGTCTGTTTGTGTGTGTGTGTTTGTGTGTGTGTGTGTAGCTGATTCACTTTGTTGTACAGTGGAGGCTGACACACCATTGTGGAGCAGTTAAGCTCCAATAGAGATGTTTAAAAAAAAAAAGTGTAAGGATCCTCAAGCACTTTTGTTTATGTGGATTTTATCTGATTATATTTAATGTATGAGTAATCATAATGGAGAAGTTTAAAAATATTTATCATCTATTATGTGATAATAACGCCCATCATAGTTTAACATGAAAAATTTATTTTATAAAAAGTATTTTTTAATAATTGTGTAGAAGAGTGGTATGGTTTTACATATTTTGTCAAGTAGTTTACTTAGTGAAAGAAAGCTGCTTGACCAGGTGTTGTGAGGTGTCAGTTTGATTAGGTATATGAAGAAAATCTGACTGCATATGGATGTGTCATTGAGAAATGGAGCCTTACTAGACAGCCTAAAAGGGTGTCTGGGATCCCTGTTGATCCTTGGATGACACCTGGAAAACCACTCGTTTACAAATCAGATTTAAATTTGGTAATTTGCTCTTGCTAAGAAGGTATTTGATTAGTCAGAAAGTACTGTGATTCCTGCACGCTAGATTAAAGGAATGATGTGTCTTTCCTATGAAACAAGAGCTTTACATGGAAACATTTTGAAGTTCTGTTTCCATCTAAGAGAAACAAAGGTATGATAGAGTTTATGTTTATCATTCAGGCTTTAAATTAATTCTGAGTAGCTTGTCTTCCATTTTGTAAATAGTAATATATCAGAGGTTCTTTTTTTCCTTCAAGTGGGAACCTCTTTTTTTTTTACATCTTATCAGAGTATAATTGTTTTATAATGGTGTGTTAGTTTCTGCTCTATAACAAAGTGAATCAGTTATACATATACATATGTTCCCATATCTCTTCCCTTTTGCGTCTCCCTCCCTCCCACCCTCCCTATCCCACCCCTCTAGGTGGTCACAAAGCACCGACCTGATCTCCCTGTGCCATGCGGCTGCTCCCCACTAGCTATCTACCTTACATGTGGTAGTGTATATATGTCCATGCCTCTCTCTCGCTTTGTCACAGCTCACCCTGCCTTCTCCCGATATCCTCAAGTCCACTCTCTAGTAGGTCTGTGTCTTTATTCCTGTCTTACCCCTAGGTTCTCCATGATATTTTTTTCCTTAGATTCCATATATTTGTGTTAGCATACAGTATTTGTCTTTCTCTTTCTGACTTACTTCACTCTGTATGACAGACTCTAGATCCATCAACCTCATTACAAATAGCTCAATTTCGTTTCTTTTTATGGCTGAGTAATATTGCATTATATATATGTGCCACATCTTCTTTATCCATTCATCAAATGATGGACACTTAGGTTCTTTCCATTTCTGGGCTATTGTAAATAGAGCTAGAGTGAACATTTTGGTACATGACTCTTTTTGAATTTTGGTTTTCTCGGGGTATATGCCCAGTAGTGGGATTGCTGGGTCATGTGGTAGTTCTATTCGTACTTTTTAAAGGAACCTCCATACTGTTCTCCATAGTGGCTGAACCAATTCACATTCCCACCAGCAGTGCAAGAGTGTTCCCTTTTCTCCACACCCTCTCCAGCATTTATTGTTTCTAGATTTTTTGATGATGGCCATTCTGACTGGTGTGAGATGATATCTCATTGTAGTTTTGATTTGCATTTCTCTAATGATTAATGATGTTGAGCATTCTTTCATGTGTTTGTTGGCAGTCTGTATATCTTCTTTGGAGAAATGTCTATTTAGGTGTTCTGCCCATTTTTGGATTGGGTTGTTTGTTTTTTTGTTATTGAGCTGCATGAGCTGCTTGTAAATTTTGGAGATTAATCCTTTGTCGGTTGCTTCATTTGCAAATATTTTCTCCCATTCTGAGGGTTGTCTTTTGGTCTTGTTTATGGTTTCCTTTGCTGTGCAAAACTTTGAAGTTTCATTAGGTCCCATTTGTTTATTTTTGTTTTTATTTCCATTTCTCTAGGAGGTGGGTCAGAAAGGATCTTGCTGTGATTTATGTCATAGAGTGTTCTGCCTATGTTTTCCTCTAAGAGTTTGATAGTTTCTGGCCTTACATTTACATCTTTAATCCATTTTGAGCTTATTTTTGTGTATGGTGTTAGGGAGTGTTCTAATCTCATGCTTTTACATGTACCTGTGCAGTTTTCCCAGCACCACTTATTGAAGAGGCTGTCCTTTCTCCACTGAACATTCCTGCCTCCTTTATCAAAGATAAGGTGACCATATTTGCGTGGCTTTCTATCATGTTCCATTGATCTATCTTTCTGTTTTTGTGCCAGTACCATACTGTCTTGATTACTGTAGCTTTGTAGTATAGTCTGAAGTCAGGGAGCCTGATTCCTCCAGCTCCGTTTTTCGTTCTCAAGATTGCTTTGGGGTACGAGGGGAAGATGATGGAAGAGTAAGACGCGGAGATCACCTTCCTCCCGACAGATACACCAGAAATACATCTACACGTGGAGCAACTCCTACAGAACACCTACTGAACGCTCGCAGAAGACCTCAGACCTCCCAAAAGGCAAGAAACTCCCCACGTACCTGGGTAGGGCAAAAGAAAAAAGAAAAAACAGAGACAAAAGAATAGGGACGGGACCTGCACCAGTGGGAGAGAGCTGTGAAAGAGGAAAGGTTTCCACACACTAGGAAGCCCCTTTGCGGGCGAAGACTGGGGGTGGCAGAGCGGGGGAGATTCGAAGCCACGGAGGAGAGCGCAGCAACAGGGGTGTGGAGGGCAAAGCAGGGAGATTCCCACATAGAGGATCGGTGCTGAGTGGCACTCACCAGCCTGAGAGGCTTGTCTGCTCACCCGCTGGGGTGGGCGGGGCTGTGAACTGAGGCTCAGGCTTCCGTCGGTTGGAGCGCAGGGAGAGGACTGTGGTTGGCAGCGTGAACACAGCCTGAAGGGGTTAGTGCACCACAGCTACCCGGGAGGGAGTCAAGGAAAAGGTCTGGAGCTGCCGAAGAGGCAAGAGACTTTTTCTTTCCTCTTTGTTTCCTGGTGTGGGAAGAGAGGGGATTAGGAGCGCTGCTTAAAGGAGACGGGCGTGAGCCGCGGCTAAAAGCACGGACTCCAGATGGGTAGAAGAAGCTAAGGCTGCTGCTGCCACCACCAACATCCTGTGTGCAAGCACAGGTCACTACCCACACCTCCCTTCTGGGGAGCCTGTGCAGCGCGCCACTGCGAGGTTCCCGGGATCCAGGGAGAATTTCCCCGGGAGAACGCACGGCAAGCCTCAGGCTGCTGCAACGTCACGCTGGCCTCTGCCGCTGCAGGCTCGCCCCACACTCTGTGCCCTTCCCTCCCCCCAGCCTGAGTGAGCCAGAGCCCCCAAAGCAGCAGCTCCTTTAACCCTGTCCTGTCTGAGGGAAAAACAGACGCCCTCCGGTGACCTACACGCAGAGGCAGGGCCAAATCCAAATCTGAGCCCCTGGGAGCTGTGAGAACAAAAAAGAGAAGGGAAATCTCTCCCAGCAACCTCAGAAGTAGCAGATTAAAGCTCCACAATCAACTTGATGTACCCTGCATCTGTGGAATACATGAATACACAACGAATCATTCCAAATTGAGGAGTTGGACTTTGAGATCAAGATTTATGATTTTTTCCCTTTTCCTCTTCTTGTGAGTGTGTATGTGTATGCTTCTGTGTGAGATTTTGTCTGTATAGCTTTGCTTCCACCATTTGTCCTAGGGTTCTATCCGTTCATTTTTTTAAAATAATTTTTTCTTAATAATTATTTTTATTTTAATAACTTTTATTTTACTTTATCTTTCTTGCATTCTTTCTTTCCTTCCTTCCCACCTTTAGACAACGAATCATCCCATATTGAGGAGGTGGACTTTGAGAGAAAGATTTATGATGTTTTCCCCTTTTTCTCTTTTTGTGAGTGTGTACATGTATGCATCTCTATCAGATTTTGTCTGTATAGCTTTGCTTCCACCACTTGTCCTAGGGTTCTGTCCATTTGGTTTTTTGTTTTTGTTTTGTTGTTTATGTTTTGTTTTTAAACAAATATTTCTTGATAATTATTTTTTTAATTTAATAACTCTATTATATTTTACTTTAGTGTATTTATCTTTATCTTCTTTCTTTCTTTCTTTTGTCCTTCCTTCCCTCCTTCCTTCCTTCCTTCTTTCCTCCCTCCCTCCCTCCCTCCTTTCTTTCCTTCTTTCCTTCTTTCTTCCTCCTTCCTTCCTTCCTTCTTTCATTTCTTTCTTCCTTCCTTCCTTTGTTTGTTTCTTTCTTTCTTTCTTCCTACGTCTACTAATTCTTTCTCTCTACTTTTTTCCCATTTATTCTGAGCCGTGTGGATGAAAGGCTCTTGGTGCTGCAGCCAGGAGTCAGTGCTGTGCCTCTGAGGTGGGAGAGCCAACTTCAGGGCCCTGGTCAACAAGAGACCTCCCAGCTCCACATAATATCACATGGCAAAAACCTCCCAGACATCTCCATCTCAATGCCAGCACCCAGCTTCACTCAACAACCAGCAAGCTACAGTGCTGGACACCCTATGCCAAAAAACTAGATAAAAAGGAACACAAAGCCACCCATTAACAGAGAGGCTGCCTAAAATCATAATAAGTCCACAGACACCCCAAAACAAACCACGAGACGTGGACCTGCACACCAGAAAGACAAGATCCAGCCTCATCCACCAGAGCACAGGCACTAGTCCCCTCCACCAGGAAGCCTACACAACCCACTGAACCAACCTTAGCCACTGGGGACAGACACCAAAAACAATGGGAACTATGAACCTGCAGCCTGCAAAAGGGAGACCCCAAACACAGATAAGCAAAATGGAAAGACAGAAAGACACAGCAGAAGAAGGAGCAAGATAAAAACCCACCAAACCTAACAAATGAAGAGGAAATAGGCAGTCTACCTGAAAAAGAATTCAGAATAATGATAGTAAAGATGATCCAAAATCTTGGAAATAGAATAGACAAAATGTAAGAAACATTTAAAAGGACGTAGAAGAACTAAAGATGAAACAAACAACAATGAACAACACAATATATGAAATTAAAAATACTCTAGATAGGATCATTAGCAGAATAACTGAGGCAGAAGAAAGGATAAATGACCTGGAAGATAAAATAGTGGAAATAACTACTGCAGAGCAGAATAAAGAAAAAAGAATGAATAAAACTGAGGACAGTCTCAGAGACCTCTGGGAAAACATTAAACACACCAACATACGAATTATAGGTGTTCCAGAAGAGAAAGAGAGAAAGAAAGGGACTGAGAAAATATTTGAAGAGATGATACTTGAAAACTTCCCTAATATGGGAAAGGAAATAGTTAATCAAGTCCAGGAAGCACAAGGAGTCCCATACAGGATAAAACCAAGGAGAAATATGCCAAGACACATATCAGTCAAACTGTCAAAAATTAAATACAAAGAAAACATATTAAAAGCAGCAAGGGAAAAACAACAAATAACACACAACAGAATCCCCATAAGGTTAACAGCTGATCTTTCCGCAAAAACTCTGCAAGTCAGAAGGGAGTGGCAAGACATATTTAAAGTGATGAAGGAGAAAATCCTACACCCAAGATTACTCTACCCAGGAAGGATCTCATTCAGATTTAATGGAGAAATTAAAACCTTTACAGACAAGCAAATGCTGAGAGACTTCAGCACCACCAAACCAGCTTTACAACAAATGCTAAAGGAACTTCTCTAGGCAAGTAACACAAGAGAAGGAAAAGACCTACAATAACTAACACAAAAAATTAAGAAAATAAGAATAGGAACATACATATCGATAATTGCCTTAAATGTAAATGGACTAAATTCTCCCACCAAAAGACACATATTGGCTGAATGGATACAAAAGCAAGACCCATATATATGCTGTCTACAAGAGACCCACTTCAGACCTAGAGACACATACAGACTGAAAGTAAGGGGATGCAAAAAGATATTCCATGCAAATGGAAATGAAAAGAAAGCTGAAGTAGCAATTCTCATATCAGACAAAATAGACTTTAAAATAAAGACTATTAGAAGAGACAAAGAAGGACACTACGTAATGATCAAGGGATCAATCCAAGAAGAAGATATAACAATTGTAAATATTTATGCACCCAACATAGGAGCACCTCAATACATAAAGCAAATACTGACAGCCATAAAAGGGGAAATCGACTGTAACACATTCATAGTAGGGGACTTTCTTTTTTTTTTTTTTTTGCGGGACGTGGGCCTCTCACTGCTGTGGTCTCTCCCGCTGCGGAGCACAGGCTCCGGATGCGCAGGCTCAGCGGCCATGGCTCATGGGCTCAGCCGCTCCGCGGCATGTGGGATCCTCCCGGACCAGGGCACGAACCCGTGTCCCCTGCATCGGCAGGCGGACTGTCAACCATCTGCACCACCAGGGAAGCCCCATAGTAGGGGACTTTAACAACCCACTTTCACCAATGGACAGATCATCCAAAATGAAAATAAAAAAGGAAACACAACCTTTAAATGATACATTAAACAGGATGGACTTAATTGATATGTATAGGAATTCCATCCAAAAACAATAGAATACACATTTTTCTCAAGTGCTCATGGAACATTCTCCAGGATAGATATCTTGGGTCACAATTCAAGCATTGGTACATTTAAGAAAACTGAAATTCTATCAGGTAACTATTCCAACCAGAACGCTATGAGACTAGATATCAATTACAAGAAAAGATCTGAAAAAAATACAAACACATGTAGGCTAAGCAATACACTACTTAATAACAAAGTGATCACTGAAGAAATCAAAGATGAAATCAAAAAATACCTAGAAAAAAATGACAATGGAGATACGACGACCCAAAACCAATGGGATGCAGGAAAAGCAGTTCTAAGAGGGAAGTTTATAGCAATACAATCCCACATTAAGAAACAGGAAACATCTCGAATAAAAAACCTAACCTTGCACCTAAAGCATTAGAGAAAGAAGAACAAAAGTACCCCAAAATTAGCAGAAAGAAAGAAATCATAAAAATCAGATCAGAAATAGATGAAAAAGAAATGAAGGAAACGATAGCAAAGATCAATAAAACTAAAAGCTGGTTCTTTGAGAAGATAAACAAAATTGACAAACCATTAGCCAGACTCATCAAAAAAAAAGGGAGAAGAATCAAATCAATAGAATTAGAAATGAAAAAGGAGAAATAACAACTGACACTGCAGAAATACAAAAGATCATGAGAGATGACTATAAGCAACTCTATGCCAATGAAATGGACAACCTGGAAGTAATGGACCAATTTTCAGATATGCACAGCCTGCCAAGACTGAATGAGGAAGAAATAGAAAATATGAACAGACAAATCACAAGCACAGAAATTGTAGCTGTGATTAAAAATCTTCCAGC
Organism: Leucopleurus acutus; assembly: GCF_964270905.1. Classification (NCBI taxonomy): domain Eukaryota; kingdom Metazoa; phylum Chordata; class Mammalia; order Artiodactyla; family Delphinidae; genus Leucopleurus; species Leucopleurus acutus. The sequence continues at coordinate 9,760,422 of NC_139164.1, forward strand.
AAACAAAAGCCGAGGACCAGATGACACCACAGCTGAATTCTATCAAACATTTAGAGAAGAACTAACACCTCTCCCCTCAAACTCTTCCAAAATATAGCAGAGGTAGCAACTCTCCCAAATTCATTCTAGGAGGCCACCATCACCTTCATACAAAAACCAGACAAGCATGTCACAAAGAAAGAAAACTACAGGTCAATATCACTGATGAACATAGATGCAAAAATCCTCAAAAAAATACTAGCAAACAGAATCCAACAGCACATTAAAAGGATCATACACCATGATCAAGTGGTGTTTATTCCAGGAATGCAAGGAATCTTCAATACTCGCAAATCAATCAATGTGATATACCATATTAACAAATTGATGGAGAAAAAACATATGATGAACTCAATGGATGCAGAGAAAGCTTTCAACAACATTCAACACCCATTTATGATAAAAACCCTGCCGAAAGTAGGCATAGAGGGAACTTTCCTCAACATGATAAAGGCCATATATGACAAACCCACAGCCAACATCTTCCTGAATGGTGAAAAACTGAAAGCATTTTCACTAAGATCAGTAACAACACAAGGTTTCCCACTCTCACCACTCTTATTCAACATAGTTTAGGAAGTTTTAGCCACAGCAATCAGAGAAGAAAAGGAAATAAAAGGAATCCAAATAAGAAAAGAAGTAACGCTGTCAGTGTTTGCAGATGATATGATACTATATATAGAGAATCCTAAAAATGCTACCAGAAAACTACTAGAGCTAATCAATGAACTTGGTAAAGTAGCAGGATACAAAATTAATGCACGGAAATTTCTGGCATTCCTATACAATAATGATGAAAAATCTGAAGATGAAATCAAGAAAACACTCCCATTTACCATTGCAACAAAAAGAATAAAATATCTAGGAATAAACCTACTTAAGGAGACTAAAGACCTGTATGCAGGAAATTATAAGACACTGATGAAAGAACTTAAAGATGATACAAATAGATGGAGAGATATACCATGTTCTTGGATTGGAAGAATCAACATTGTGAAAATGAATCTACTACCCAAAGCAAACTACAGATTCAATGCAATCCCTATCAAACTACCACTGGCATTTTTCACAGAACTAGAAGAAAACATTTCACAATTTGTATGGAAACACAAAAGACCCCGAATACTCAAAGCAACCTTGAGAACAAAAAACGGAGCTGGAGAACTCAGGCTCCCTGATTTCAGACTATACTACAAAGCTATAGTAATCAAGACAGTATGGTACTGGCATAAAAACAGAAAGATAGATCAATGGAACAGGATAGAAATCCCAGACATAAATCCATACACATATGGTTACCTTATCTTTGATAAAGGAGGCAGGAGTGTTCAGTGGAAAAAGGAAAGTCACTTCAATAAGTGGTGCTGGGAAAACTGGACAGGTACATGTAAAACTATAAGATTAGATCACTCCCTAACACCATACAGAATAATAAGCTCAAAATGGATGAAAGACCTAAAGGTAAGGCCAGAAACTATAAAACTCTTAGAGGAAATCATAGGCAGAACGCTCTGTGACATCAATCACAGCAAGACTCTTCTTGCCCCACCTTGTAGAGAAATGGAAATTAAAAAAAAATAAACAAATGGGACCTAATGAAACTTCAAAGCTTTTGCACAGTTAAGGAAACCATAAACAAGACCAAAAGACAACCCTAAGAATGGAGAAAATATTTGCAAATGAAGGAAATGAGAAAGGATTAATCTCCAAAATTTACAAGCAGCCCTGCAGCTCAATAACAAAAAAACAAACAACACAATCCAAAAATGGGCGGAAGACCTAAATAGACATTTCTCCAAAGAAGATATACAGACTGTCAACAAACACATGAAAGAATGCTCATCTTCATTAATCATTACAGAAATGCAAATCAAAACTACAATGAGATATCATCTCACACCAGTCAGAATGGCCATCATCAAAACATTTAGAAACAATAAATGTTGGACAGGTTTTGGAGAAAAGGGAACACTCTTGTAGTGCTGGGGGGAATGTGAAGTGGTACAGCCTCTATGGAGAACAGTATGGAGGTTCCTTAAAAAACTACAAATAGAACTACCATATGACGCAGCAATCCCACTACTGGGCATATACCCTGAGAAAACCGTAATTCAAAGAGTCATGTACCAAAATGTTCATTGCAGCTCTATTTACAATAGCCCGGAGATGGAAAGAACCTAAGTGTCCATCATTTGATGAATGGATAAAGAAGATGTGGCACATATATACAATGGAATATTACTCAGCCATAAAAAGAAACGAAATTGAGCTATTGGTAATGAGGTGGATAGACCTAGAGTCTGTCATACAGAGTGAAGTAAGTCAGAAAGAGAAAGACAAATACTGTATGCTAACACATATATATGGAATTTAAGAAAACAAAAATGTCATGTAGAACCTAGGGGTGAGACAGGAATAAAGACACAGACATACTAGAGAACGGACTTGAGGATATGGGGAAGGGGAAGTGAGCTGTGACAAAGCAAGAGAGAGGCATGGACATATATACACTACCAAACATAAGGTAGATAGCTAGTGGGAAGCAGCCGCACAGCACAGGGATATCAGCTCGGTGCTTTGTGACCACCTGGAGGGTGGGATAGGGAGGGTGGGAGGGATGGAGATGCAAGAGGGAAGAGATGCGGTAACATATATATGTATATGTATAACTGATTCACTTTGTTATAAAGCAGAAACTAACACACCATTGTAAAACAGTTATACCCCGATAAAGATGTAAACAAAAAAAAGATTGCTTTGGGTATTCGGGGTCTCTTGTGTTTCCATACAAATTGTGAAATTTTTTGTTCTAGTTTTGTGAAAAATGCCAGTGGTAGTTTGATAGGGATTGCATTGAATCTGTAGTTTGCTTTGGGTAGTAGATTCATTTTCACAATGTTGATTTTTCCAATCCAAGAACATGGTATATCTCTCCATCTATTTGTATCATCTTTAATTTCTTTCATCAGTGTCTGATAATTTTCTGCATACAGGTCTTGTGTCTCCTTAGGCAGGTTTATTCCTAGGTATTTTATTCTTTTGTTACAGTGGTAAATGGGAGTGTTTTCTTAATTTCACTTTCAGATTTTTCATCATTAGTGTATAGGAATGCCAGAGATTTCTGTGCATTAACTTTGTATCCTGCTACTGTACCAAATTCATTGATTAGCTCTAGTAGTTTTCTGGTAGCATTTTTAGGTTTCTCCATGTATAATATCATGTCCTCTGCAAACAGTGACAGCTTTACTTCTTCTTTTCCGATTTGGAATCCTTTTATTTCCTTTTCTTCTGTGATTGCTGTGGCTAAAACTTCCAAAACTATGTTGAAAAAGAGTGGTGAGAGTGTGCAACCTTGTGTTTTTCCTGATTTTAATGGAAATGCTTTCAGTTTTTCACCATTTAGGACGATGTTGGCTGGGGGTTTGTCATATATGGCCTTTATTATGTTGAGGAAAGTTCCCTCTATGCCTACTTTTGGCAGGGTTTTTATCATAAATGGGTGTTGAATTTTGTTGAAAGCTTTCTCTGCATCCAATGAGATGATCATATGGTTATTCTACTTCAATTTGTTAATATGGTGTATCACGTTGATTGATTTGCGTATATTGAAGAATCCTTGCATTCTTGGAATAAATGCCACTTGATTATGGTGTATGATCCTTCTTTTGTTGTTGTTGTACGCAGGCTTCTCAGTTTTGTGGCCTGTCCCGTGCGGAGCACAGGCTTAGCGGCCATGGCTCACGGGCCCAGCCGCTCTGCGGCATGTGGCACGAACTCCTGTCCCCTGCATCGGCAGGCGGACTCTCAACCGCTGCGCCACCCAGGCAAGCCTGTATGATACTTTTAATGTGCTGTTGGATTCTGTTTGCTAGTATTTTGTTGAGGATTTTTGCATCTATGTTTATCAGTGATATTGGCCTGTAGTTTTCTTTCTTTGCGACATCCTTGTCTGGTTTTGGTATCAAGAAGAGGGTGGCCTCATAGAATGAGTTTGGAAGTGTTCCTCCCTCTGCTATATTTTGGAAGAGTTTGAGAAGGATAGCTGTTAGCTCTTCTCTAAATGCTTGATAGAAGTTGCCTGTGAAGCCATCTGGTCCTGGGCTTTTGTTTGTTGTAAGATTCTTAATCACAGTTTCAATTTCTGTGCTTGTGATTTGTCTGTTCATATTTTCTATTTCTTCCTGATTTAGTCTTGGCACGTTGTGCATTTCTAAGAATTTGTCCATTTCTTCCAGGTTTTCCATTTTATTGGCATAGAGTTGCTTGTAGTAATCTCTCATGATCTCTTTTATTTCTGCAGTGTCAGTTGTTACTTCTCCTTTCTCATTTCTAATTCTATTGATTTGAGTCTTCTCCCTTTTTTCTTTATGAGTCTGGCTAATGGTTTGTCAATTTTGTTTATCTTCTCAAAGAACCAGCTTTCAGTTTTATTGATCTTTGCTGTCATTTCCTTCATTTCTTTTTCATTTATTTCTGATCTTATTTTTATAATTTCTTTCCTTCTGCTAACTTTGGGGTTTTTTTGTTCTTCTTTCTCTAATTGCTTTAGGTGCAAGGTTAGGTTGTTTATTTGAGATGTTTCTTGCTTCTTAAGGTGGGCTTGTATTGCTATAAACTTCCCTCTTAAAACTGCTTTCGCTGCATCCCACAGGTTGTGGTTCATCATGTCTCCAGTGTCGTTTGTTTCTAGGTGTTTTTGGATTTCCTCTTTGATTTCTTCAGTGATCACTTTATTATTAAGTAGTGTATTGTTTAGCCTCCATGTGTTTGTATTATTTTACAGATCTTTTCCTGTAATTGATATCTAGTCTCATAGCGTTTTGGTCAGAAAAGATACTTGATATAATTTCAATTTTCTTAAATTTACGAAGGCTTGATTTGTGACCCAAGATATGATCTATCCTGGAGAATGTTCCATGAGCACTTGAGAAAAATGTGTATTCTGTTGTTTTTGGATGGAATGTCCTATACATATCAATTAAGTCCATCTTGTTTAATGTATCATTTAAAGGTTGTGTTTCCCTTTTTATTTTCATTTTGGATGATCTGTCCATTGGTGAAAGTGGGTTGTTAAAGTCCCCTACTATGAGTGTGTTACTGTTGATTTCCCTTTTTATGGCTGTTAGTATTTGCCTTATGTATTGAGGTGCTCCTATGTTGGGTGCGTAAATATTTACAATGGTTATATCTTCTTCTTGGATCGATCCCTTGTTCATTATGTAGTGTCCTTCTTTGTCTCTTCTAATAGTCTTTACTTTAAAGTCTATTTTGTCTGATATAAGAATTGCTACTCCAGCTTTCTTTTGGTTTGCATTTGCATGGAATATATTTTTGCATCCCCTTACTTTCAGTCTGTACGTGTCTCTAGGTCTGAAGTGGGTCTCTTGTAGACAGCATACATATGGGTCTGGTTTTTGTATCCATTCAGCCAGTCTGTGTCTTTTGGTGGGAGCATTTAGTCCCTTTACATTTAAGGTAATTATCGATATGTATGTTCCTATTCCCATTTTCTTAATTGTTTTGGGTTCATTATTGTAGGTCTTTTCCTTCTCTTGTGTTACTTGCCTAGAGATGTTCCTTTAGCATTTGTTGTAAAGCTGGTTTGGTGGTGCTGAAGTCTCTCAGCTTTTGCTTGTCTGTGAAGGTTTTAATTTCTCCATCAAATCTGAATGAGATCCTTGCTGGGTAGAGTAATCTTGGTTGCAGGTTTTTCTCCTTCATCACTTTAAATATGTCCTGCGTGTCCCTTCTGGCTTGCAGAGTTTCTGCTGAAAGATCAGCTGTTAACCTTATGGGGATTCCCTTGTGTGTTATTTGTTGTTTTTCCCTTGCTGCTTTTAATATGTTTTCTTTGTGTTTAATTTTTGACAGTTTGGTTAATATGTGACTTGGCATATTTCTCCTTGGATTTATCCTGTATGGGACTCTCTGTGCTTCCTGGACTTGATTAACTATTTCCTTTCCCATATTGGCGAAGTTTTCAAGTATAAAATCTTCAAATATTTTGTCAGTCCCTTTCTTTTTCTCTTCTTCTTCTGGAGCCCCTATAATTCGAATATTGGTGTGTTTAATGTTGTCCCAGAGGTCTCTGAGACTGTCCTCAGTTCTTGTCATTCTTTTTTCTTTATTCTGCTCTGCAGTAGTTATTTCCACTAGTTTATCTTCCAGGTCAGTTATCCGTTCTTCTGCCTCAGTTATTCTGCTATTGATCCCATCTAGAGTATTTTTAATTTCATTTATTGTGTTGTTCATCGTTGCTTGTTTTTTAAGTTCTTCTAGGTCCTTTTAAATGTTTCCTGCATTTTCTCTATTCTATTTCCAAGATTTTGTATCATCTTTATTATTATTATTCTGAATTCTTTTTTCAGGTAGACCTCCTATTTCCTCTTCATTTGTTAGGTCTGGTGGGTTTTTACCTTGCTCTTTCATCTACTGTGTGTTTTTCTGTCTTCTCATTTTGCTTATCTTACTGTGTTTGGGGTCTCCTTTTTGCAGGCTGCAGGTTCGTAGTTCCCATTGTTTTTGGTGTCTGTCTCCAGTGACTAAAGTTCGTTCAGTGTGTTGTGTAGGCTTCCTGGTGTAGGGGACTAGTGCCTGTGTTCTGGTGGATGAGGCTGGATCTTGTCTCTCTGGTGGGCAAGTCCATGTCTGGTGGTGTGTTTTGGGGTGTATGTGGACTTACTATGATTTTAGGCAGCCTCTCTGCTAATGGGTGGGGTTGTGTTCCTGTCTTTCTAGTTGTTTGTCATAGGGTGTGCAGCACTGTAGTTTTCTAGTCCTTGAGTTGAGCTGGGTCTTGGCATTGAGATGGAGATCTCTGGGAATTGTTTGCCGTTTGATATTATATGAAGCTGGGAGGTCTTTTGTGGACCAGTGTCCTGAAGTTGGCTCTCCCACCTCCAAGCCACAGCACTGACACCTGTCTGGAGCACCAAGAGCCTTTCATCATGGCTCGTAATAAAAGGGAGAAAAAGTAGAAAGAAAGAAAGAAAGAGAAGGAAAGTAAGAAAGACAGAAAAGACGGAGAAAAGAGAAGATAAAGTAAAATAAAGTAAGATGAAATAAAATAAAGTTATAAAAGTAAATAATTATTAAGAAAAAATTTTTGTTTAAAAAAGAAAAACAAAGCAAAACAAAATAAAAACCGACAGATAGAACCCTAGGACAGATGGTGGAAACAAAGCTATGCAGAGAAAATCTCACACAGAAGCATACACATACACAGTCACAACAAGAGGAAAAGGGGGAAAAATCATAAATCTTGCTCTCAAATTCCACCTTTTCAATTTGGGCTGATTCATTGTCTATTCATGTATTCCACAGATGCAGGTACATCAAGCTGATTGTGGAGCTTTAATCCGCTGCTTCTGAGGCTGCTGGGAGAGATTTCCCTTTTCTCTTCTTTGTTCTCACAGCTCCTGGGGCTCAGCTTTGGATTTGGCCCCGCCTCAGCGTGTAGGTCGCCTGAGGGCATCTGTTCTTTGCTCAGAGAGGACGGGGTTAGTGGAGCAGGTGCTTCGGAGAATTTGGCTCACTCAGGGGGATGGTGAGGGAGGGGTACGGAGTGCGTGGCGAGCCTGCGGCGGCAGAGGCCGGCGGGACGTTGCACCAGCCTGAGGCTCGCCATGCGTTCTCCTGGGTGAGTTGTCCCTGGATCCCGGGACACTGGCAGTGGCGGGCTGCACAGGCTCCGCGGAAGAGGGGTGTGGATAGTGACCTGTGCTCGCACACAGGCTTGTTGGTGGCGGCAGCAGCAGCCTTAGCGTCTCATGCCTGTCTCTGGGGTCCGCGCTTTTAGCCATGGCTCGCACCCGTCTCTGGACCTCCTTTAAGCAGTGCTCTTATTCCCCTCTCCTTGCACACCAGGAAACAAAGAGGGAAGAAAAAGTCTCTTGCCTCTTCGGCAGGTCCAGACTTTCCGGACTCCCTCCCGGCTAGCCGTGGTGCACTAATCCCCTGCAGGCTGTGTTCACGCCGCCAACCACAGTCCTCTCCCTGTGCTCCCTGTGCCTCAGCTTGCAGCCCCGCCCACCCCGGCGGGTGAGCTAACCAGCCTCTCGGGCTGGTGAGTGCCGTTCGGCACCAATCCTCTGTGCGGGAATCTCCCCACTTTGCCCTCCGCACCCCTGTTGCTGCGCTGTCCTCCACTTCTCCGAAGCTTTCACCCTCTGACCCCCGCAGTCTCTGCCCTCGAAGGGGCTTCCTAGTGTGTTGGAAACCTTTCCTCCTTCACAGCTCCCTCCCACTGGTGCAGGTCCCGTCCCTATCCTTTTGTCTGTGTTTATTCTTTTTTATTTTGCCCTACCCAGGTACGTGGGGACTTTCTTGCCTTTTGGGAGGTCTGAGGTCTTCTGCCAGCGTTCAGTAGGTGTTCTGTAGGAGCTGTTCCACGTTTAGATGTATTTCTGGTGTACCTGTGGGGAGGAAGGTGATCTCCGCATCTTACTCTTCCGCCATCTTCCCCTCGTTCCCGGTATATCAGTTTTGCTTATCAGTAATAGTCAAAACTTTGTAACTCTGGCTGCTGCCAAAGTTCACCTCCTTCTGGTTTCCTCTCCTTGAGCATTTTGCCTTCCGTAACAGGTGGAAAACTTTGTTTAATGGGTTCTTTCCACTGCCACGTATCAAAATGCAATCATTTTGATTTGTAAATCACATTTCATTATAAAGGCAAGATTAATCAGTCCCCACAGTTCAACAATTATTTATTATATGTGTAGGGCTCTAGTCTCGGCAGTTAGCTTACTACAGTAGGAGAAAAATATTCTAGAAAATTATGAAGTAGAAGAAGGCAGAAGGAAGAAGAAATATATACCTCCAACCCATATCAACCCATGACTGTTGATATTTTGTTTTATTTGATTATGATCTTTTATTCTCTAGATACTAGAATTGCATTTATTTTTTGCCTTGAAGACTGCCTAGGATGAGGGAATCAGATTTATTCCAAGGAAATCCAGTAGCTTTCTATGAGCCCTGCCTTTGAACCCATCTGCTGGATTCCCATCCATCTGTCTATTTACCTGCCTGTCCACCCACTCATCCTCCCATCCATCCATCTTATCTCTCTATCCATACATCTGTTCCATCACACATCCAACTTCTAGTGTGGATCACTTGCACTGTTCAGGATTCTAGAGGTACTTTGTGAAATAAAACAAAAACAGTTATCTTGGAACTTGTGACATAGGTGTGCTTTTAGAACTGATAGTCATTAATCTGTTTTGGCGGAATATATAGTTTAATTTCTTGTTAGGAAAATATACTTGGCAACTTTGAAATCCACCAGTGGACTGTTTTTGTACCTGCAGGATTATACTTCAGGAAAAAAGAAACTGTCTCCTGATGCCACTGGAAGAAGCCACCTGACTAATGTCCTATCTCCAGTCCCAGTTACAAAGGTAGGTAACTTGATTATCATGTTATAACATAGTGGCTGTGAACTTCATGATTCATTTAGCCTGGTTTTCTCTCCCAGAACTTAGAACCTGCAGTGGTTGTAAGCACAGGACAGGAAAGTGAAGACAGGGTATTTTTAAGATGAGCTGCTTATATATGACACGAGGAATATGAAGAGAACCAAATGTGACTTCAGAATAATGAATCTTAAGTCGGATTTATCGAAGGATTTTGTCACTCACAGCATCAGGACTGTATATGTCCATCTACATAGATGCACACATACGCGTTTAATTATTTCCTTTTAAGATATTCATTTTAATTAGGCATGAATATCTTTACAATCCGATTTGGATGCTCAGTAAGAGCTCCAGTTTTCAAGCACTTACCGTATCGTGAAGTGTAGTGTTAAGGGCTTTCTGTGTATTACTTTCTCAGTTCTCCCCCTCACAGCGCCTTGAGGCAGGAACCGCTATCATCCCAGCGCTGTGTGAGAAGGTGGGAGGCTGGGAAAGGGCAAAGCCCTTGACCAAATCAAATGCATTCAGCTAGTCTTGAGTGTGAGCTGGAACTTGAACTCGAGCAAGAGCCCTTGACGTTAACTACTGCTCTCGACCGACATTCAAAGAAACAAAGGAAATATTTACGAAGGGGCGGGGGTGGGAGGGTGTCTTAAAATGCTCAGAGGTGTTGAAGAGGCGCCAGGATGAACGGGCCCGAGGCACAGTGTTGCTCCTTGTGGAGCAGACCGATGGCGCGGCTCCCGGTGGGGACGGGCAGGCTCCAGCCGCGGGCTCCAGGCTGCTCTTCTCGTTTCAGCCTGTCCGCCAGCACCCTGACCATCTCCTCAGGGAGCAGCCGCGGCTCCCTGGCCTCCAGCCGGGGCTCCCTGAGCTCCGTCAGCTTCATCGACATCTACGGCCTCCCGCAGTACGAGAAGCCCGACGCCGAGGGTGGCCCGCTCCTGGACGCCTTCGAAGTGGCGGGCGTGGGCACCCTGGACAGGCTGCGCGCTCAGGCCTCCACCATGGGGGAAGAAGACCCGCCTGGTGCGGTGTCCCTGCCGCCTCACGGGTGCCCCAGGGACAGGGAAGGACCTCGCGAGCGAGGACCCCAAGCGGCTGCCGCTCCCACGGCTGCAAGTACGTACGGATGGGTCTGGTGGGTGACCCAGGGCCGGGGAGGAAATGTCTCGAGTTCAGGGAGGAAGCTGCGTGCATCCGCATAGAAGCCAGCTGGCTCTGCTGTGGCCTAGTGAGCCCTCAGCTTAGGACCCTCCAGGGCAAGAGGAGGCCCCCACACCCGCCCGCTCGCTAGCTCGCTCGTTCTGCGTGCTTTTGCCCTGGGTGCTTGAAATGTCATGGAAACTGGCAAAGTAGTCTTTCCCAGGCATTTGGCTTGTTTTCAGAATATACTTATTTGTCAAAAATGAGACAGTTCCTCCTCATTCGGAGGCTGCTAAAGAAGTACTCGGGCCTTAATGAAGTCTCCAGGGCGTGTGCCCACATGCAATGTTCTGTGTGTGCCCGCCTCAGACCAGCACTGGGACTGCTGTCTGGCTGTGGCCCGGCAGAAATCTCTACTGACGTTGGCCTTGTGACTTCATCTCTTCATCATTTGTTCCCAGAATTTTCAAAGACTTAATTCTGTCAAACAGGAAATGACAGTATTTTGCATGATTTCAGAAGTTGTCCCAGTAAGCATTAGTCATTTCTACCAAATTACTTTCTCTGGTATTCTTCAAATCCTTGCCTACTCAACTCTAACTGCATATCCTTGGGCACACCCTTAGACCTGGTTGACTCTCGCTTCATTGCTCTTCAACAAATACACCATTTTGTTACCCATGGGTTATATACACAGTACTAGTTTCTCTTAGTGAAGAGAAAGTTCTCTTAGCATTTACATATCTAATGACAGACCAGCTATGTTCTGAATCAGTCCCTTGGCTAATTGGCACCTCCATTGTTTTCCTATCTTTTTTGTTTGCAAATGCTGCTTATACATTATTTCAACATCCCAATATAAATTATTTCCATAGTTCGTATGCATATGTAAGCTGCATTTACTTTGTTCTTTTTTATACACATATACTCTTGTCCATTTGCACTCATTGTCTAACTTTACTCTTTTCTTTTCCCTTTGCAAACTTTCCTTAAAACTTTTCCATTTTCACTTATTGTCTAGCCTTTACTCTTCTTTTCCCTGTGCAAACTTTTCTTTTCGCTATGCAAACCGTCCAAAATATAGAAGTATCAATCCAGTTATACACAAAGTCAGCAAAAGATTTAAGGACCCCTTTCGGTCCACGGGAGAGACTGGGTGGGAAGGAGAAGAGCTGACTTGATTTCCTTATTTTTCATCCACCACTTGGTGGTGGATGTTATAGTTCTTCAAGCTTCTTAGACTGGGAGGTCTTTGCTATCGGTACGGTCAGATACTACCACCTGGTAGTGCGTTCACATATGAGTGGAATTGGGCCCTTACAAACTAGAGGTACTTGACTCAGTGAATGGGTCTTGGTAGGTGCTCTCGCAGGGCTGGGCTGGGCGAGCAGCTTCAGGCATGGACACAGGGTGACTCCTTGCCTCCCTTGATGCTTGTGGGAATGCCTGAGCCTAGAGTCATCGCAGCTTCATAAAGTTGGCGAGGATCTCAGTACTCGTTATATTAACCCCACCCCTCATTTATGACGCCCGAGGTCACGTAGTTCCCTCCACTCTCCAGTCTGACTAAGAACAATACAGTCTAAGTTTGACTCAAGGAAGCTTTAGCGAGAAAAATTTTTAGTAACATAAAATTCAGAATTGCCCATTGTGTTTTAAATCAACCTGAGGGGACAGAAGGTGGGGCAGGGGAGTGGGGAAATAAACTGTCATCTTTAACAGTTTTTACATGTTTACTACAATTTTATCTTCCCCACATTTTGAAAGTCAAATGTGTCATGATTTTGAAATCCGTTCCTATTTTCATTTCCCACTGGTATTTGCTAATATAAGTCGGTAAATATTTTAACCTTGTTCATTTGTTTATTGATGTTTTTTATTACATTCATACCCTGTTTAAAATTGTTGTCTTAAATTCTACAGTTTTTTCACTTTGTGCTTTTTTTTATCTCTTTTCTCATGCGGCTCGACAGAAACGTTCACTGTAAGTGACCTTGGGCTTCTCCTTCGCCTTGCTGGTCAGGCTGTGCCACATCTTTGTGCAGTGAATCAATGTGTTTAGGATGGTCGGGGTGTGGCCAGGAGGGGCATAGCTCATAGCTGTGCTTTAATGTAGCTCAACAGTTGCTCTTATTATTGTTGTTGTCGTTTGAGCGGTATTCATCCTGGCTATGAAAGTTGTGTAAGAACTTTTCTAAGAGCTTGACGTATTTTTTCCTTCTTGCGTTTTTTCCCAGACTTTAACACTTTCATTATTTTCATATGCCAGCTAGCAGCTTTGCCCACGATGTGATTTTCCTTATACTTTCTTCCCTTTTGTCAAGCAGCGTTGCTGTCCTTAAGTCTCAGTGTCTGTTTGTCTGTGTTTAACGATGGAAAGGTCTGAGGTTTATAAAATGAACGTGTGGAAGCTTGTTTATTCCTTACTTCACTGGCGTTGCTCCCCACTCTCCGTCTCGTTGCCTTGAAGCCCAAGAGCAGATGGTTGCGGTGTGTACTGTGGGGTGTGCCGTGTGCTTTCTTTCTCACCCAGGGCAAGTGCTGACCATACCTCCTTCTGTCAACTCCTGCATCCAGTTGCTCCTTGAATGTGCTAAGCCCAGGATCACTGAGGATTGATTCCCCCATTTCCTTTCTCTCTTCATCCACTTTCATTGCAATGAGAGAGAAATTTTGGCAGTCACACCATTGGGTTGCCTGGAAGTTAACTGGATCATTGTGTGGTGTTACTTCCTTAAAGGCATGTAGGGCCGAGTGTCAGGGCTGGGAATGGGAGTAGTGAGCCATTGTGTTTGCTGGGGTTCCATGGAGCAAACTGAGGGGTTCTATCTGCAGTTTAGAGCTGGAGGCTCTGGGTCCTTCCATGGGGCCGGGGTGACGAGCAGAGCTGTACTTGGGAGTCGTCATCTATGATCTGAGAGTCGGTGCCTCCAGCCACCCCAGGACGGAGCCAGCTTCTGCCCTTGGCCGAGGCGGGGCCAGTGGCCCCCACACTGGGCGCTGCAGGCCTTTGAAAGGTCGGCTTTTGTCTGCAGTTAACATCGTGAGGCCAAAGGCCACAGCCCTGTCTTGTTTTGTACCCCGATGAATATGTTTGGGTTTAATGGTTGCTGTGAATAATAATTTGGCTGAAAAGAGAGATGGTTGAGGACTTCCCTGGTGGCGCAGTGGTTAAGAATCCGCCTGCCAATGCAGGGAACACGGGTTCAAACCTGGTCCAGGAAGATCCCACATGCCACAGAGCAGCTAAGCCCGTGCAGCACAACTACTGAGCCTGCCCTCTAGAGCCCGCGAGCCACAACTACTGAGCCCAGAGCTGCAACTACTGAAGCCCGCATGCTCTAGGGCCTGTGTACCACAACTACTGAGCCCATGTGCTGCAGCTGTTGAAGCCCGCATGCCTAGAGCCCATGCTCTGCAACAAGAGAAGCCTCTGCCCTGAAAAGCCCGTACACCGGAATGAAGAGTAGCCCCTGCTCACCACAACTAGAGAAGGCCCAGCGCAGCAACGAAGACCCAACGCAGGCAAAAGAAAAAAAAAAAGAAAAGAGATGGTCATTGGTGTCAGGGGTGCACAGATGTCTTGATTTTCAGTTTCTAGAGCTTAGATGGCCGGAGAACATAGAGAGACAAGAGGGACCTGCATTATTAACAAGAGGCATTGTGATGCCAGAGTGAGGCTCAGTTTGGGGCTTCGTGCTTTAAGCCTGTGTTCTAACCGTGTGTGCCTCTCTCAGAAGCGTTGAGGTTCCTGTGTCCATCGTCACATTTAGCAGCAGGAGACAGCATGCTTCTTTCTGTTGCTTTTGTTAAAAGAAACTTGTTGCTGTGAGGGAAGGAGTAGAAAGAGTTGATGAAATGATAAAAGGGAAAATGTCAGTAGTTGTCTTTGCTCTTGGTTACAAGAGATATGAGACAAAAATAAGCTGCCCAGTCATGGTCCTTCCTAATCCCAGGAGACAGTTCTAGAAGCCAGTGTGGCCCCAGGGCTGCTGAGGAGGATGCTGCAGTTAGAGCGGCAGAGGGGTCACGGAGACGTTGGCAAAGGCCCAGTCTGGGTGCATCTGTGTCCTCTGACTCGAAAGTCACTCCATTTTGTTGGGGGTTATTTGATGATTTTTAAAAACTCTGTTTTCTGATTATAAAGCAGTGTAGCCTGTGTTCCTTGTATAAAGTATGGAGAATACCAAGCAGCGTCAAGGAGGAAACATCCCCCACCTGCTTCTCGGAGAGTGCTCTGCCGTCCACGTGCAGGCGAAATCTCTCTCCAGGCTTTCCCGTGTGACACTCTCTCACAGGGCCACGCCAAGGGCCTTCCCGCCACCTTCTGACCTGTGCGCTCATTAAGGAGGTGAAGGGAGATTGATGATCATTTAAAGAGCTTTTAAAGAAGTAGCCAGAAGCCTGTTTGTTCCATTTGTTTGTTCCAGTATAAGACAAGACTGGAGCAGAGTGCATGTAAACCACACATCTGCAAACGTGCTGGCCTGTCTCTGCCCCTTCCTGCCTTTGTCTCTGCTCTGCCCTGGGCTCCCGCCCTGTTGCCTTCTGAGACTGGCCATGTCTCTCTCGCCTGCAGCAGCGAGCCCCCAAGAAGACAGCGACGCCCAGAGGCTGGAGCGGAGAGTGCGCTGCGTGTCCGCCTGCCTGTCCGATTACTCGCTGGCCAGCGACAGCGGCGTGTTTGAACCTCCCACCGAAAGGTTAGAAGCTGACCTTCTGGCCTCCCTGGGCTGACTTCCCAGAAGGCACCCCTGCCGAGACCTGTCTGGCTTGACCCTCTGTGTGTCTCCGGGGTGCAGCTTTCCTGGCTTCTCTCCATGCAGTAGGGGCCCTGAGCATCCCCACGGACCCCCTCTGCTCCCAGGTGGCGTCTGGGGACTGGCCTGGCTTCGGGCATCTAGCATGACTGCTTTCTCTCTGGCCCCGGGGGTTGGAAGGCATGAGCCCAGTAGAGCCGGAAAAGGAGAACCCGTGTGCGAGGGAGACCTGCTTTTCTGGAAAGGACGTTCACTAGAAATGGATGTTCCCCCCCGTCCCCTTTCCTTAGCTGGAGGAATCACTTTGCAAGGGCAAAACTCCTTGTGGGCTTTGTTTTGTTGAGACCTTTGATGTCATTTTTTCAGCTCAGATATCTGTATACATTTCACTTATCGCCAACTTTTTTTTTTTTGGCTGCGCTGCTCAGCTTGCGGGATCTTAGTTCCCTGACCAGGGATCGCATCCGCGCCTGCTGCAGTGGAAGCGCGGAGTCTTAACCACTGGACCGCCAGGGAAGTCCCGCCTGCAAAGCTTTTAAGAGTATATGTTTTTGAACTTTGTCGTGAATATCACATGTGGTTTTGAGAGGTATTTTCTCAAAAAGGCCACTTCGTCAGCAGGTACCCTGGGAGGTGACGTCATGGATCCTGGGGACCTGCCGTGCCCTGCCAGTCACTTAAAGCATTTATTTATGTCGCAACTTAATAAAGCCCTTCTCAGTAAGAAACACCCCTAGTGTGAGAGAGCTTCTGCTGAGTCCGAGGTAACCAGGCCCCCCCAGAATAACGCGGTGCCTTTCCGACTGTGTTCAGGAGTGAGGATGCTGACGACCCTGCGCGTGGAGACGCTTGCGGTAACGAGGGGCCCCAGATCCATGTTGGATTTTTGTGAGTACAGAAGACTCCTTCCCTGTTGCTCGTAAAGACGATGGGTAGATTGGGGCCCGCCCGGCGACTCACACCTCCACACACAGGCCGGGAGGGATGGAGGGACCCGCGTGATCCGGCTGCTGCTCCCTGGCCTGGGTGCCCCCGGGCCCATCTCAGCGGTCTCAGGTGAAGGGACAGAGGTGGCGGGAAGGAGAGATGGGCAAGAGCGGCTCCATTGCCGTCCTCCAACAGCGAGTCACAGCCAGGGACTCTCACCCCATGGGCACAGTCCGGCCCTCGGGGAAGTTCCCGCCGGAGCTGGGGTAGCCAGGTGCTATGCAACACTAAGCGTTCTGGTTTCTAGCTACAGTGTCTAGAAAGGCAGTAACCAGCAGTGTTCAGACGAACGAGGCAGGATGGTCACATCCCAGCAGCTTTCTTTTGCTCACTCTTGTCATCCTAGTGTTTCTCGGCACTCGTGACGTTCGGGCTGGGTCAATCTCGGTGGGGGGCCGTGCTGTGCCCTCTGGCGTGTTGAGCAGCAGCCCTGGCCTCCACCCACTACACGCAGTAGCCCCCCTCCATTCAGTGTGACAGTAAGAAACGCCTCTAGACTTTGCACAGGTCCCCTGGGGGTGGGGTGAGGACCACTGCAGTCGTTCAAGCAGGATTTCTGCACCGTGGGGCATTTGCAGTCTGTGAACGTGCATTTTATTTTCTAGGCACGACAGTGCCAGCGAGTGTCTCCTCGTGAACGTGCTCCAGCTGAAGAACTTTGCCGGGCTGGTGGTGAAGGAAGACTGCAAAATGTAAGCTCCCGCGCCAGTGGGGGCCGTGTCCTCCCCCCGGGCCCTCCTCCACACGGCACCACTGGCTGACCTGCTGCACCTGGCAGTTTGGGGAGGGAAAAGACTGTCTTGGAACCTGAATTTACAATAAAACGCTAGGGGGTGTCTGTCTGAAATCTAAAGTATTGTAAGTTTTAAGAAGAGGCTGGTTTATTATTTGAGGCAGGTGGAGTTACTGGAGCCAGGCTGGTTATGTGCCGTGGCCATGCTGACAAAGTGCCGGTGCCCATCATCAGCAGCGCTGGGGCTTAAAACGTCCATTCTGGTAACAAGGCTGGTGGCGACACAGCCACACTCGGCTCTTGCGATCTGATGAGGTGCCTGAAGAGGCCTCAGGCTGGGCTCAGGCATCCTTGTCCGAGCAGGGAGAAGGAAATCTGTGTTGTCCCCAGTGGGGAGATGGGTGCCCGATGGGGGTGTGAGGTCCCACTTACCCTGGCGGGTGAACCCACCGGTGATGGGTGTTCACGCCCGACGGTGCCCTCCCCTTCTGTGAGTCGTCTTTGTAAACTGGCCTCCCAAAGGCCTTGGAAGCAGCCTGGTTTTCAGCGGCTGAGGGTTCGCCCTGGGATTCTGCTCGCCCTGACGTGTACTTCACTCCACTGATGCTGGAGCTTCTTCTGGGTGCTGGCTTCCACGCTAGGGGTGGATAGGGCCGGGAGCCCAGCCCGGCTGGTGCCTGAGCACTCTGAGAGGCAAAGCAGGCAGAGCTTGGAGAGGGAGCCATGGGGCCGTGGAGAGATCAGTGCAGATGTTTTGCCACAAAGATGATGAAAGCAGAAAGTCTGTTTGACTCCCCCTGAAGTTATAATTGCTGATTTTTATGTTTTCTTTTTGCTAATTTTTTCTTTTCTTTTCTTTTCCTTTTTTTTTTTTCCTCTCCAAAGGTAGGTCAGTTTTTTGGACTTTCTTTTTGTTGAGAAAAGGGCTTTTTCCAAAGGACTTTTCAGTTTTACCTATTCACATCCAAAGCGTAACATACAGGGGTGTTCGTGTATGTGGTCCATGCTCTTTTCTCCCTGTCTCGATTCCAGACACATCTGCGTCTGTTTGCCTCCGCTTGACCCTGGCACACCAAACACGTTCTGCTCTAAGGCTCTGGAATTGAAAGCCCCCTTGGTGTTTAATGAAGTTTGCAGAATCCCCGTGCATTCAGACATGGTGATGTTGAAGTCACTTCAGTTATACATGTGCTCAGTGAATCCTCAGCTGCAGGAAGAACTGCTGGTACGGTGCCCTCCTCACCCTCTCCTTCCTACCTTCCACCCCTCTCTCCCCCTCTCTTTTTGTCAGTCTCTGACATCAGTCTTTCTATTGTCCTGTCTTCTCCCTTAATCCTGCTTTTCTTCCTGTCTCTCTTCCTCAGTTTCTGTCTGTTTTTCTGTTTGGTTACAGTTTGTTTCAGAGTAACATACAGATTAAAATCATCAAGGGAGGAAGCATATAGGCCAGAGTCTAGGTGAGATCCAATCCTGAAGTTTCCATTTTCTTCACTGTGTGTTACCTTTTGTTGTCTGTCCTTGTTCCCTTCCTAGCAGTTTCTAATAGAGCTGAATAAGCAACATGAGAGCCATCCTCCCTAGGATCCTCCAACACCACTTTAACACTACTTTCATTTTACCTTAGTCCTGTTAGTAAGAATGAAATACTTTCATTCTTTCTGCTTAAGATTCAAGGGTAACCTTGATGCCCATTGGTTGTTAAGGTGTAGTCATTCAGGGCCTGTTGTGCCTTTTTTTTTTTTTTTTTAAACACCACGTAGGGCATTGGTCAGATTAACTTGGCTGATTACGATGGTTCGAGCGAGATGCAGCTGCGCTGGTACTCGGTGCAGGTGTTCACCGGCCCTGAGCCCCCATGGCGGGAGGACGAGCGGCTGGGACACAGCGACTCCCGGGACCCTGCGATGCCCCTTTACGTCTTCCCCGGAGCAGCCTGTGGGTGAACGCTGGACTCGGGGCAGACGTGTCTGCAGTAGAGGAATAGCTCAGATGGGCAGGCACCGCGAGGGAATCGCTTCCCGGCGGGTCCTTTCCAGCAGCACTTTCGTGTTGCTTTATTTCCACGGTTTTCCATAAAGAGCATCATGTTTCCAAAGCTTGCTACCTCTTCCTAATAGCTTTCTCTGGATTTATTTTCGAGAGGAATTTATTTCCAAAAGGGAAAGTGCACGGCAGAGGGGGAAGGGTGTGTGTTCAGGGATGAGCGGAGGCTGGGCGGGCTCGGGGAGAGGGGGTTCCGTGATGCTGGCGTCTTCAGCGGCTGCAACTGGGCGATACAACACAGACAGACCCTCTTAATGAAAGGCCTTGTAGCTCTGTCTTCCCTACGAAACAGAACTGCCTTTCATTTTATAAGAAAAGCAACCGTCTTCAGTCACTGGAAGCAAATATTGGGTGTGTCTGCTGCTGTGCTCTGAGTGCAGCAGTAAAGTCAGTGCCCTGATGAACGTTTTGGGGGCTGTTGCCATGCCCGCCTTCAGGAGTTGGCAAGCCGACTCGGTGGACAGTGGCTGTAGCAGCTGCGCCCAGACCAGCCCCCCGCACCCAGAGCCCTGCTGCGTTGGTGTCAGCTCCATCCACGGACACACGTTTGCTGGCCAGGCAGACCCTTACGGCCCGGAGAAACTTCAGCCCCCACCTCTGAAGGTAAGCAGAAAAGGACAAAGGATTTCGCGGAGCCCCTGATGTTTTGCCCTACAGCACCAGGTGCTGCCCTGGAAGGAGGGCCTGTGTGCCCTACGCGAGGGAACTGAAGTGAGTGGCCTCAGATCTGTAAACAGCAG
This sequence comes from Leucopleurus acutus, assembly GCF_964270905.1. Lineage (NCBI taxonomy): Eukaryota > Metazoa > Chordata > Mammalia > Artiodactyla > Delphinidae > Leucopleurus > Leucopleurus acutus. The sequence goes on from NC_139164.1 coordinate 9,780,289, forward strand.
GTACCATGGAAACGTCTGTCTACTTTAAATTAAAAGGAAAGGACAACTAAATGGGGTGGATTTTTACTCCTTCAGGTGCCATCTTCAGGGCCGCGTGTGGCTCAGGGTGTTTTGTGCGTTCCTAACGTTTTGGACGCTTGTTGTTTTTCTCCGTTTCTGACATTAAGAGCAGTGAAGCATCCTTTTGGCCCTTCTGTTCACCTGATCCTAGTTGTGCCCATCACCATATCTCCAGTGAGGAGATATTTGTTCTGAAACTATTCAGCATATAACAAATGGGGACATACAGCCCCTCGCTTGGCATCTTTCTAAAGTGGATTAAAGTGCATTACATCAGGAATAATTATTTTGGATTAGGCTGCCAATAATTATGATTGTTCTACTTTATAACACTTTTATTTACAATCATTGACCCAAATCAGAGTAAGCAGCCATGGGATGCAGTTTTGGTATTTCCCCCTCCCCCAACGTTTAAATTATGCCCTAGTCACTTTTGTTAATACTTCACATTTCCATTCTTTGTGTGTATATATGTGAGTGTGCACCCAGCTTCTTTTTCCTTCTGAATCATTTGAAAACTAATTCAAGATTGTGACACATTCCTCCTAAACAATTCAGTACAAATCTAAGAACAAGCACATTTTCATACTTAACAGTAGAGTTATACTCAGAAAATATAACAATGACATCGAGTATAAAGTCCACGCACAAAATTCCTCCGTTGTTCCGTTGTGCTTTGTTGACTGAAAAAAAAAAAAAGCACAATCTAAAAGCTGAGAATTCTGTTTTATTTGGCAGACTTTCTGAGGACTATAGCCTGGGAGACACCCTCTCAGGTAGCTCTGAGAGACTGCTCCAAAAAGGTAAGGGAGGAGCCAGGATATATAGGGGTTTTGCCACAAAAACCATGTAGTTGGAACATTGAAAGATTATAGTTAATTAAAGGAAACCAGGCACCTCAAGTTAAGCAATTTGTAGCACCACATTTCTCATCATAGAGAATTCAGTAGGCTAATAGCATGGTTGCTATCATTTAAGGCCTTTTGACTGAATTCTGTTACTCCTTCGCTGTGGGAAACTATATCTTCCAGACCTACTGAAGGCACAAAAATAACTGCTAAGTAATCATACCAGTGAGATACAGATCTTTTGGTCCATTGGGCTCATACTGATGGTAAATTTGCTGGACTTATATCTAAATTTTACGTAAGTGGCCTTGAGCCCAAGGAAATCCTAAAGTACACCTTCCTAGCCATCCTGGTGGAAGCCAGGGCCGTATATTGGACCCACAAAGCCATTGAGTTCCATTACGTACGATCCACTGTATTCTCATCGCCTGACCCAGTCTGTTCCATACCTATCACTATCTTTAAGGGAAATGATATATTACCATTTTTCATAATGTACTAGTGTCGTCAGGCTGATGATTTTTAGAGTGATTTAACTGTTCCCAACGTAGGGAGGTCTTTAAACTTAGACGGCCATAGCGTATTTGATGACCATTTTCAGCCGTAAAAATCCATCCCATAACTGAGGGAGGGTCACTCCTAATAATTAAAAAGTTACACCTTTTGATTGAAATTCAGTTCATTGTTCTGACTGAGCTTGACTGACCTCAATGGAAAACTCATATTTATGGCTAGGGTCAGAATAAGTATGTTTGATTGGACAAGTGAGGGGGTCCCATCTAGTAATATCAGTAGTGGCCTGACAGAACTATAATTTCTTTCTTCTAAAATAAATTTCCTGAGGGCCATCCAATCAGACCCTTGGAGTGGAGAAACCCACCAAGATAACCCAGAAGTACCGGGTGCAGGTAATTGACCATAGTCCCAACAATTGGAGCGATTTCTAAAATTTGCACAGAATTGTTCCCATTATAGGAAAACATTTGGTTTCTGTGAAGAAGTCCAAGAAACCGAGAATAAAATGTTGTAAATGACCGTATGGGTGAGGTCCAGCCTGTTGGGATAGCTGTCTATTTCTGATGTCACCTTCTCATCCTGGTGTTGGTGTTTCTTTCCTATTGGAGCATCACTTTAAGGTGAGTTTGAGGTCATCAGTCCTCCCTATAGACCAGTCTGGTGCAGGAGCCCTTTTTAGGTGGGAAGCATGAATCCTAGAGTCAGTTCCCTTCAGTTTTGCTGCACATGAGTTAGTTAAAAGAACCTGATAAGGGACCTTGCATCTAGGGTGGAGGTAGTCTTTTAAATACTGCCTTTTCCAATGTACGTAATCTCCAGGTTGTAAGTCATGGGGCATATGATCTTCGTTTGAGGATAGATTACTATGATATGCTTCAGAAACAAGCTTAGAATATCCTTTGAAAAATGCAGTTAAGCCTATGCCATGATGTAATACGTCTCCTTTTAATAATATAAGTTAATATATTTCATCATTCAATCTCATTGTTCTCCCTGTGATCATCTCAAAGAAAGAGAAGTGATGTTTGCCAAGAGAGGTGGATATGAGGTTGAGAACCAATGGAAGGGCCTTAGGCCAGGTGAGGAATAAGCATCCATAATTTTAGCCAGTTGTTTTTTAATTGTTCCATTTGTTCTTTCTACTAAACAGAAGACTGGGGATTATAAACACAATAGAAGTGCTGCGTAATTGGAAAAATCTTGCAAATTTTCTTAATAATTTGGCCAGTAAAATGAGTTTCTTTATCACTATGTATTTCTGAGGGGATTGTTCAAAGAGGTATCACCCTTTCTAAAATTGATTTCTCTACTTACTGCACTGTGGCCTTTCTGCATGGGAATGCCTTAGCCCAATGTGAAAACATTCAAATTATAACAAGAATGTATTGATAACCGTCTGAGTGAGGCATTTGTATAAAATGAACATGCAAAATTTCAAAAAGACCTGCAGGTGATGGGAAATTTCTTTGAGAACTGTGTAAATGCTTCCCTGGGTTATATTTTGGACAAGTTGCACATCTTGAGTAAACCTTCTGGGCTATTGTAAAATAGGCTTTGAAAAATATTGTTTACGTCATAATACCACCTTATCTGGGTTCCAATGAGTTAACTCATAAATATATTGTGAAATAGGATATTGAGCTCCAAACAGAAAGATAGGCTTTCCCTTTGGACCTGTCCACAGCTCTTTGTTAGTTGACTCTTCCTCCATTCTGTGTTTAGGTGTCTTTTTCCTTTTTCTGAAAACTTTAACCATTTTCAGCAAACACCATTCCCTGAAACTTCAGCAGTATATCAGTAAGGTTACTGGGAGGCTGAAAGGGAAAGACAGTGGTTAGTTGGTTGTTGTTGTTTTTCAGATCTGCTGTCGTGGCAGCATGATCGACTAGAGAGTTTCCTTTTGCTTCTGCAGTGTCAGCCTTTGAACGGCCCCATGCCTTAGTAACAGCAGGTGCACATGGCAACAGAATTGCATCTAATAATTCTGCTACTTGTTTCCCAGTTTTGGCAGGCTGTCCTGAGGTTGTTAAAAATCCCCCCTCTTTTTTTTCCCAAAAGCATACCAAAATCATGTGCCACCCCAAAAGTATAGAGGCTGGCAGTGTAAATGTTAGCAGATTTTCCTTTTGCCAAATGACAGTCAGGCTCTTGTTCGTGCTGTTAGTTCAGCCTGTTGGGCAGAAAAGATATTAGGTAGGGCCCATTTTCAAGGATACACAGTGGAGAAACGACAGCGTTACTAGCCTGGTACATTCCACGAGGTCCTCTTAAGTATGAACCATCAGTGAATAACATAAAGTCAGGATTATACAGTGGGCTTTCTTGACAGTCAATCCTAGAAGATAAAAAACTGTCAGTTAAAACAATGCAATCATACTTTTCATTATTGCCATTTGATTCTTAAGATAAAAAATTGTCAGTTAAAACAATGCAATCTTACTTTTCATTATTGCTATTGATTCTTCTGGGAGCAAGGTCACTGGACTGAGTTCATTACACCTGTGGAGAATTATGTTTGGTGAGAGGAACACAATCTCATGATTACAATCTCAAGTTAAATGGCTCGCTGAATAAGGTTGTGTGTGAAGAGAGTTTAGTAGAGTTTTCATGGAGTGGGGAACAAAGACGGTGAGAGGGTGACTCATGACTGTCTCCTCTGTTGTCTGACAAACAACAGCTATTGCTGTGACAGCTTGGAGGCAAGGGGGAGGCCCTTAGCTACTGGATTTAGCTGCTGGCAGTAATATCCTATTGGTCATTAGTGACTGCCATACAGTTGAGTTAATACTCCTAGTGTGGCACCCTTGTTTTTATGCACAAAGAGAAAAAAAAGGGAAAATCATAGATCGGATGCCCCTTTGCCAGGAAGCCCTTTAGAGAAACCAGAGGCTTCGCAATGGTCAATTCCCCAACCAAGAGGTTCAGGTTCGTATTGTTTAGGCAAATTATTTATGGTCGAGACACTAAAGAAAAATTTGGAATCCAGCGCCTTTGGTAGCCTGCAAGGCCTAGAAATCCCCTTACTTGCCTTCTTGTTTTAGGAGCAGGGAAAGCCAAATTGCCTCTAGAGCAATTGAAACCCCTTCTTTAGATACCAAACATCCTAAGTATTGTACATTAGCCTCACAAAATTGTAATTACTCTTTGGGTGCTTTATATCCCTTTGAGGCTAACTTCTGAAGCAAGTACAGGGTGTCTTGCTGATTATGTATCAATGGTTTGAACACAACAGCAAATAATCTACATATGGTATGAAAATTGACTTATGAGGAAAAGCTGGATCACATTAAGTCCATATTTTAAAAAATTATTATTATTTTTAACATCTTTTTTGGAGTATAATTGCTTTACAATGGTGTGTTAGTTTCTGCTGTATAACAAAGTGAGTCAGCTGTACATATACATATATCCCCATATCTCCACCCTCTTACATCTCCCTCCTACCCTCCCTATCCCACCCCTCGAGGTGGTCACAGAGACCTGAGCTGATCTCCCTGTGCTATGCAGCTGCTTCCCAGTACCTATCTATCTTACATTTGGTAGTGTATATATGTCCATACCACTCACTCACTTCGTCCCAGCTTACCCTTCCCCCTTCCCGTGTCCTCAAGTCCATTCTCTACGTCTGCATCTTTATTCCTGTCCTGCCCCTAGATTCTTCAGACCCAGTTTTAATTTTTATTCCATATATATATATTAGCATATGGTATTTGTTTTTCTCTTTCTGACTTACTTCACTCTGCATGACAGATTCTAGGTCCATCCACCTCATTACAAATAACTCAAGTTTTGTATATTACTATGGCTGAGTAATATTCCATTGTATATATGTGCCACTTCTTCTTTATCCATTCATCTGTTGATGGACACTTAGGTTGCTTCCATGTCCTGGCTTTTGTAAATAGAGCTGTAGTGAACATTATGGTACATGACTCTTTTTGAATTATGGTTTTCTCAGGGTATATGCCCAGTAGTGGGATTGCTGGCTTGTATGCTACTTCTATTTTTAGATTTTTAACGAATCTCCATACTGTTCTCCATATTGGGTGTATCAATTTACATTCCCACCAACAGTGCAAGAGGGTTCCCTTTTCTCCACACCCTCTCCAGCATTTATTGTTTGTAGACTTTTTGATGATGGCCATTCTGACTGGTGTGAGGTGATACCTCATTGTAGTTTTGATTTGCATTTCTCTAATGATTAGTGACGTTGAGCATCCTTTCATGTGTTTGTTGGAAATCCATATATCTTCTTTGGAGAAATGTCTGTTTAGGTCTTCTACTCATTTTTTGGATTGGGTTGTTTGTTTTTTGATATTGAGCTGCTTGTAAACTTGGGAGATTAATCATTTGTCAGTTGCTTCATTTGCAAATATTTTCTCCCATTCTGAGAGTTGTCCTTTGGTCTCATTTATGGTTTCCTTTGCTATGCAAAAGCTTTGAAGTTTCATTAGGTCCCATTTGTTTATTTTTGTTTTTATTTCCATGTCGCTAGGAGGTGGGTCAAAAAGGATCTTGCTGTGATTTATGTCATAGAGTGCTCTCCCTATATTTTCCTCTAAGAGTTTATAGTGTCTGGCCTTACATTTAGGTCTTTAATCCATTTTGAGTTTATTTTTGTTTATGGTATTAGGGAGTGTTCTAATTTCATTCTTTTACATGTAGCTGTCCAGTTTTCCCAGCACCACTTATTGAAGAGGCTATCTTTTCTCCATTGTATATTCTTGCCTCCTTTATCAAAAACAAGGTGACCATATGTGCATGGGTTTTTCTCTGGGCTATCTTGTTCCATTGATCTGTATTTGTGTTTTTGTGCCAGAACCTTACTGTCTTGATTACTGTAGCTTTGTAGTATAGTCTGAAGTCAGGGAGCCTGATTCCTCCAGCTCAGTTTTTCTTTCTCAAGATTGCTTTAGCTATTCGGCGTCTTTGGTGGTCCCATACAAACTGTGCAATTTTTTATGCTTGTTCTGTGAAAAATGCCCTTGGTAGTTTGATAGGGATTGCACTGAATCTGTAGCTTGCTTTGGGTAGTATAGTCGTTTTCGCAGATGATAAAACACTGTTTATATCATCTGTTTGTGTCATCTTTAATTTCTTCCATCAGTGTCTTACAGTTTTCTGCATACAGGTCTTTCGTCTCCTTAGGTAGGTTTATTCCAAGGTATTTTATTCTTTCTGTTGCAGTGGTACATGGGAGTGTTTCCTTAAATTCTGTTTCAGATTTTTCATAATTAGTGTATAGGACTGCAAGAGATTTCTGTGCATTAATTTTGATCGTACTACTTTACCAAATTCATTGATTAGCTCCAGTAGTTTTCTTGTAGCATCTGTAGGATTCTCTATGTATAGTATCATGTCATCTGCAAACAGTGACAGCTTAATGTCTTCTTTTCCAATTTGGATTCCATTTATTTATTTTTCTTCTTTGATTGCTGTGGCTAAAACTTCCAAAAGTATGATGAATAATAGTCGTGAGAGTGGACAACCTTGTCTTGTTCCTGATCTTAGAGGAAATGTTTTCACTTTTTCACCATTGAGAACGATGTTGGCTGTGGGTTTGTCATATATGGCCTTTACTATGTTGAGGTAAGTTCCCTCTATGCCTGCTTCTGGAGTGTTTTTATCATAAATCGGTGTTGAATTTTGTGAAAAGCTTTTTCTGCATCTATTGACATGATTATATGGCTTTTCTCCTTCAATTTGTTAATATAGTTTATCACATTGATTGATTTGCATATATTGGGATAAACCCCACTTGATCATGGTGTATGCTCCCTTTAATGTGCTGTTGGATGTTGTTTGCTAGTATTTTGTGGAGGATTTTTTCATCCATGTTCATCAGTGATAATGGCCTGTAGTTTTCTTTCCTTGTGACATCCTTGTCTGGTTTTGTTATCAGGGTGATGGTGGCCTCACAGAATGAGTTTGGGAGTGTTCCTCCCTCTGCTGTATTTTGGAAGAGTTTGAGAAGGATAGTTTTTAGTTCTTCTCTAAATGTTTGGTAGAATTCACCTGTGAAGCCATCTGGTCCTGTGAAGCCATCTGAAGCCATCTGGTCTGGGCTTTTGTTCGTTGGAAGATTTTTAATCACACTCTCAATTTCAATGCTTGTGAGTGGTCTGTTTATATTTTCTATTTCTTCCTGGTTCAGTCTCAGAAGGTTGTGCTTTTCTAAGAATTTGTCTATTTCTTCCAGTTTGTCCATTTTATTGGCATATAGTTGTTTATAGTAATTTCTCATGATCCTTTGTATTTCTGCAGTGTTACTTCTCCTTTTTCATTTCTAATTCTATTGATTTGAGTCTTCTCCCTTTTATTCTTGATGAGTCTGGCTAATGGTTTATCAATTTTGTATATCTTCTCAAAGAATCAGCTTTTAATTTTATTGATCTTTGCTATCATTTCATTCATTTCTTTTTCATTTATCTCTGATTTGATCTTTATGATTTCCTTCCTCCTGCTAACTTTGGGGGTTTTTTTTTGTTCTTCTTTCTCTAATTGCTTTAGGTGTAAGGTTAGATTGTTTATTTGGGGTGTTTCTTATTTCTTGACGTACGATTGAATTGTTATAAACTTCCCTCTTAGAACTGCTTTCGCTGCATCCCATAGGTTTTGGATCGTCGTGCTTTCATTCTTATTTGTTTTTAGGTATTTTTTTGATTTCCTCTTTGATTTCTTCAGTGATCTCTTGTCTATTAAGTAGTGTATTGTTTAGCCTCCATGTGTTTCTATTTTCTACAAATTTTTTCCTGTAATTGATATCTAGTCTCATAGCATTGTGGTCAGAAAATATTCTTGATACGATTTCAGTTTTCTTAAATTTGCCAAGGCTTGATATGTGACCCAAGATATGATCTATCCAGGAGAATTTTCTATGAGCACTAGAGAAGAAAGTGTATCCTGTTGTTTTTGGAAGGAATGTCCTATAAATATCAAATAAGTCCCTCTTGTTTAATGTATCATTTAAAGCTTGTGTTTCCTTATTTATTATCATTTTGGGTGATCTGTCCATTGGAGAAAGTGGGGTGTTAAAGTATCCTACTATGATTGTGTTACTGTCAATTTCCCCTTTTATGGCTGTTAGTATTTTCCTTATGTATTGAGATGCTCCTATGTTGGGTGCATAAATATTTACAATTGTTATATCTTCTTCTTAGCTTGATCCCTTGCTCATTATGTAGTGTCCTTCTTTGTGTCTTGTAATAGTCTTTATTTTAAAGTCTATTTTGTCTGCTGTGAGAATTGCTACTCCAGATTTCCTTTGATTTCCATTTACATGTAATATCTTTTTTCCATCCCCTCACTTTCAGTCTGTATGTGTCCCTAGGTCTGAAGTGGGTCCCTTGTAGACAGCATATATACAGGTCTTGTTTTCGTATCCATTCAGGCAGTCTGTGTCTTTTGGTTGCAGCATTTAATCCATTTACATTTAAGGTAGTTATAGATAAGTATGTTTGTTCCTATTACCATTTTCTTAATTGTTTTGGGTTTGTTATTGTAGGTCTTTTTCTTTTCTTGTGTTTCCTACCTAGAGAAGTTCCTTTATCATTCGTTGCAAAGCTGGTTTGGTGGTGCTGAATTCTCTTAGCTTTTGCTTGTTTGTAAAAGTTTTAATTTCTCCATCGAATTTGAACGAGATCCTTGCTGGGTAGAATAATCTTGCTTGTAGGTTTTTCCATTTCATCACTTTAAATATGACTTGCTTCTCCCTTCTGGCTTGCAGAGTTTATGCTGAAAGATGATCTGTTAACTTTATGGGGATTCCCTTGTATGTTTTTTGTTGTTTTACCCTTGCTGCTTTTAATATTTTTTCTTTGTATTTCTTTTTTGATAGTTTGATTAATATGTGTCATGGCATGTTTCTCCTTGGATTTATCCTGTATGGGACTCTCTGCGCTTCCTGGACTTGGTTGACTATTTCCTTTCCCATGTTAAGGAAGTTTTCAGCTATAATCTCTTCAAATAGTTTCTCAGACCTTTTTTTTTTCCTTCTTTTTCTGAGACCCCTATAATTCGAATGTTAGTGCGTTTAATTTTTGCCCAGAGGTCTCTAAGACTGTCCTCAATTCTTTTCATTCTTTTTTCTTTATTCTGCTCTGTGGTAGGTAGTTCCACTATTTTATCATCCAGGTCACTAATCTGTTCTTCTGCCTCAGTTATTGTGCTATTGATTCCTTCTAGAGAATTGTTTTTTCTTTCTAGAGAATTTTAAATTTCATTTATTGTGTTGTTCATCATTGTTTGTTTGCTCTTTAGTTCTTCTAGGTCCTTGTTAAATGTTTCTTGTATTTTCTCCATTCTGTTTCCAAGAATTTGGATCATGTTTACTATCATTACTGTGAATTCTTATTCAGGTAGACTGCCTATTTCCTCTTAATTTGTTTGGTCTGCTGGGTTTTTATCTTGCTCCTTCATCTGCTGTGTGTTTCTCTGTCTTCTCATTTTGCTTAACTCACTCTGTTTGGGGTCTCCTTTTCTCAGGCTGCAGGTTCATAGTTCCTGTTGTTTTTCGTGTCTGCCCGCACTGGGTAAGGTTGGTTCAGTGGGCTGTGTAGGTTTCCTGGTGCAGGGGACTGGTGCCTGTGTTCTGGCGGATAAGGCTGGATCTTATTTTTCTGGTGGGCAGGTCCACGTCTGGTGGTGTGTTTTGGGTTGTGTATGAACTTAGTATGATTTTAGGCAGCCTTTCTGCTAATGGGTGTGGTTGTGTTCCTGTCTTGCTAGTTGGTTGATATGGGATGTCCAGCACTGAAGCTTGCTGGTCACTGAGTGGAGCTGGGTCTTAGCGTTGAGATGGAGATCTCTGGGTGAGCTTTCGCCGTTTGATATTGCATGGAGCCGGGAGGTCTCTGGTGGACCAGTGTACTGATCTTGGCTCTCTCACCTCAGAGGCACAGGCCTGACACGTGACCAGAGCACCAAGGCCCTGTCAGCCACACAGATCAGGAGAAAAAAAAAGAAAGAAAGAGAGAGAGAGGGAGGGAGGGAAGGAGGGAAGAAGAAAGTTATTAAAATAAAAAAAATTATTAAAAATTGAAAAAATTAAAAAGTAATTAAGAAGAGAAAAATAAAAAAGAAAGAAAGAAAGAAAAGCATAACCAAACCAAAAAACACATCCACCAATGATAGTAAGTGCTAAAACCTATACTAAATAATGGACAGACAGAACCCTAGGACAAATGGTAAAAGCAAAGCTGTACAGAGAAAATCGCACCAAGAAGCATACACGTACGCACTCACAAAAAGAGAAAAAGGAAAAATATATATATATTAAAAAAAAAGGAAGAGAGCAACCAAATAAATAAATCTACCAATGATAATCAACTCTAAGTACTAAACTAAGATAAAAATAAAACCAAAAAGAAATTAAGTGCAGAAAGCAAACCTCAAGTCTACAGTTCCTCCCAAAGTCCACCTGCTCAATTTGGGATGATTCGTTGTCTATTCATGTATTCCACTGATGCAGGTACATCAAGTTGATAGTGGAAATTTAATCCTCTGCTCCTGAGGCTGCTGGGAGAGGCTTCCCTTTCTCTTCTTTGTTCTCACAGCTCTGGGGGCTCAGCTTTGGATTTGTCCCCGCCTCTGCGTGTAGGTCGCCAGAGGGCGTGTGTTCTTCGCTCAGACAGGACGGGTTAAAGGAGCCGCTGATTCGGGGGCTCTGGCTCACTTAGGCCGGGGGTGGGAGGGGCACGGAGTGCGGGGCGAGCCTGCGGCGGCAGAGGCCGGCGTGACGTTGCACCAGCCTGAGGCGCGCCGTGCGTTCTCCCGGGGAAGTTGTCCCTGGATCCCGGCACCCTGGCAGTGGTGGGCTGCACAGGCTCCTGGGAGGGGTGGTGCGGATAGTGACCTGTGCTTGCACACAGGCTTCTTGGTGGCGGCAGCAGCAGCCTTAGCGTCTCACGCCCGTCTCTGTCCTCACCGACAGCTGCGTCTCGCGCCCGTCTCTGAAGCTCGTTTCGGCGGTGCTCTGAATCCCCTCTCCTCGCGCACCCCGAAACAATGGTCTCTTGCCTCTTCGGCAGCTCCAGACTTTTCCCTGGACTCCCTCCCGGCTAGCTGTGGCGCACTAGCCCCCTTCAGGCTGTGTTCACGCAGCCAACCCTAGTCCTCTCCCTGGGACCTGCCCTCCGAAGCCCAAGCCTCAGTTCGCAGCCCCTGCCCGCCCCGGTGGCTGAGCAGGCAAGCGTCTCCGGCTGGTGAGTGCTGGTCTGCACCGAGCCTCTGTGCGGGAATCTCTCCGCTTTGCCCTCTGCACCCCTATTACTGCCCTCTCCTTCATGGCTCCGAAGCTTCACCCCACTGCCCACCCCATCTCCGCCAGTGAAGAGGCTTCCTAGTGTGTGGAATCTTTTCCTCCTTCACAGCTACCTCCCAAGGTTCAGGTCCCATCCCTATTCTTTTGTCTCTGTTTTTTCTTTTTTCTTTTGCCCTACCCAGGTATGTGGGGTGTTTCTTGCTGTTTGGGAAGTCTGAGGTCTTCTGCCAGCGTTCAGTAGGTGTTCTGTAGGAGTTGTTCCACGGGTACATGTATTTCTGATGTATTTGTGGAGAGGAAGATGACCTCCATGTCTTACTCCTCTGCCATCTTGAAGGTCTCCCCTGTAAGTACACTTTTAATATCTGGGAAAAGTAAGTGGGGCTTTCAGTGTAGCCCTGTGGCATCATGGTCCATGTATATTATAGTTCATTCCAAGCAAAGACAAAAAGATATTGGGCATCAGGATGTACAGGGATACTAAAGAATGAACTGCAGAAATCTTTCACAGTAAAGAAGTCACTATTTTAGGGATATAGGACAGTAAGGTATGGATATTTGGCACTGCACAATAGCAAGGAATATAGTAGCACTGATAGATCTCAAACCTTGTACAAATCTCCAATTCTTGCCATTAGATATTTTTGTTTACATCTTTATTGGAGTATAATTGCTTTACAATGTTGTGTTAGTTTCTGCTCTATAACAAAGTGAATCAGTTATACATATACATATGTCCCCATATCTCTTCCCTCGCGCGTCTCCCTCCCTCCCACCCTCCCTATCCCACCCCTCCAGGCGGTCACAAAGCACCGAGCTGATCTCCCTGTGCTGTGCGGCTGCTTCCCACTAGCTATCTACCTTACATTTGGTAGTGTATATATGTCCATGCCACTCTCTCGCTTTGTCACAGTTTACACTTCCCCCTCTCCATATCTTCAAGTCCATTCTCTAGTAGGTCTGTGTCTTTATTCCTGTCTTACCCCTAGGTTCTTCATGACGTTTTTTTTTCTTAAATTCCATATATATATGTGTGTTAGCATATGGTATTTGTCTTTCCCTTCCTGACTTACTTCACTCTCTGTGACAGACTCTAGGTCCATCCACCTCATTACAAATAGCTCAATTTTGTTTCTTTTTATGGCTGAGTAATATTCCATTGTATATATGTGCCACATCTTCTTTATCCATTCATCTGATGATGGACACTTAGGTTGTTTCCATCTCCAGGCTATTGTAAATAGTGCTGCAATGAACATTATGGTACATGACTCTTTTTGAATTTTGGTTTTCTCAGGGTATATGCCCAGTAGTGGGATTGCTGGGTCATATGGTCGTTCTATTTGTACTTTTTAAGGAACCTCCATACTGTTCTCCATAGTGGCTGTACCAATTCACATTCCCACCAGCAGTGCAAGAGTGTTCCTTTTCTCTGCACCCTCTCCAGCGTTTATTGTTTCTAGATTTTTTGATGATGGCCATTCTGACTGGTGTGAGATGATATCTCATCGTAGCTTTGATTTGCATTTCTCTAATGATTAATGATGTTGAGCATTCTTTCATGTGTTTGTTGGCAGTCTGTATATCTTCTTTGGAGAAATGTCTATTTAGGTGTTCTGCCCATTTTTGGACTGGGTTGTTTGTTTTTTTGTTGTTGAGCAGCATGAGCTGCTTATAAATTTTGGAGATTAATCCTTTGGCAGTTGCTTCATTTGCAAATATTTTCTCCCATTCTGAGGGTTGTCTTTTGGTCTTGTGTATAGTTTCCTTTGCTGTGTAAAACCTTTGAAGTTTCATTAGGTCCCATTTGTTTATTTTTGTTTTTATTTCCATTTCTCTAGGAGGTGGGTCAAAAAGGATCTTGCTGTGATTTATGTCATAGAGTGTTCTGCCTATGTTTTCCTCTAAGATGTTGATAGTTTCTGGCCTTACATTTACGTCTTTAATCCATTTTGAGCTTATTTTTGTGTATGGTGTTAGGGAGTGATCTAATATCATACATTTACATGTACCTGTGCAGTTTTCCCAGCACCACTTATTGAAGAGGCTGTCCTTTCTCCACTGAACATTCCTGCCTCCTTTATCAAAGATAAGGTGACCATATGTGCATGGGTTTATATCTGGGCTTTCTATCGTGTTCCATTGATCTATCTTTCTGTTTTTCTTTTTTGCCAGTACCATACTGTCTTGATTACTGTAGCTTTGTAGTATAGTCTGAAGTCAGGGAGCCTGATTCCTCCAGCTCCGTTTTTTGTTCTCAAGATTGCTTTGGCTATTCGCGGTCTCTTGTCTTTCCATACAAATTGTGAAATGTTCTGTTCTAGTTCTGTAAAAAATGCCAGTGGTAGTTTGATAAGGATTGCATTCAATCTGTAGATTGTTTTGGATAATAGAGTCATTTTCACAATATTGATTCTTCCAATCCAAGAACATGGTATATCTCTCCATTTATTTGTATCATCTTTAATTTCTTTCATCAGTGTCTTATAATTTTCTGCATACAGGTCTTCTTTCTCCTTAGGTAGGTTTATTCCTAGATATTTTATTCTTTTTGTTGCAATGGGATATGGGAGTGTTTTCTTGATTTCACCTTCAGATTTTTCATCACTAGTGTATAGGAATGTCAGATATTTCTATGCATTAAATTTTGTATCCTGCTACTTTACCAAATTCATTGATTAACTCTAGTAGTTTTCTGGTAGCATTTTTAGGATTCTCTAAGTATAGTATCATGGCATCTGAAAACAGTGACAACTTTACTTCTTATTTTCTGATTTGGATTCCTTTTATTTCCTTTTCTTCTCTGATTGCTGTGGCTAAAACTTCCAAAACTATGTTAAATAAGAGTGGTGAGATTGGGCAACCTTGTCTTGTTCCTGATCTTAGTGGAAATTCTTTGAGTTTTTTGCCATTGAGGATGATGTTGGCTGTGGGTTTGTCATATATGGCCTTTATTATGTTGAGGAAAGTTCTCTCTTTGCCTACTTTCTTGTGGGTTTTTATCATAAATGGGTGTTGAATTTTGTTGAAAGTTTTCTCTGCATCTATTGAGATGACCATATGGTTTTTCTCCTTCAGTTTGTTAATATGGTGTATCACGTTGATTGATTTGCATATATTTAAGAATCCTTGCATTCCTGGAATAAACCCCACTTGATCATGGTCTATGATCCTTTTAATGTGCTGTTCCATTCTGTTTGCTATTATTTTGTTGAGGATTTTTGCATCTATTTTCATCAGTGATATTGGCCTGTAGTTTTCTTTCTTTGTGCCATCTTTGTCTGCTTTTGGTATCAGGGTGATGGTGACCTCGTAGAATGAGATTGGGAGTGTTCCTCCCTCTGCTATATTTTGGAAGAACTTGAGAAGGATAGGTGTTAGCTCTTTTCTAAATGTTTGAAAGAATTCGCCTGTGTAGCCATGTGATCCTGGGCTTTTGTTTGTTGGGAGATTTTTAATCACAGTTTCAATTTCAGTGCTTGTGATTGGCCTCTTCATATTTTCTGTTTCTTCCTGATTCAGTCTTGGCAGGTTGTGCATTTCTAAGAATTTGTCCATTTCTTCCAGGATGTCCATTTTATTGGCATAGAGTTTCTTGTAGTAATCTCTCATGATCTTTTCTATTTCTGCAGTGTCAGTTGTTACTTCCCCTTTTTCATTTCTAATTCTATTGATTGGAGTCTTCTCCCTTTTTTTCTTGATGAGTCTGGCTAATGGCTTATCAATTTTGTTTATCTTATCAAAGAACCAGCTTTTAGTTTTATTGATCTTTGCTATCGTTTCCTTCATTTCTTTTTCATTTATTTCTGATCTGATCTTTATTATTTCTTTCCTTCTGCTAACTTTGGGGTTTTTTTTGTTCTTCTTTCTCTAATTGCTTTAGGTGCATGGTTAGGTTGTTATTCGAGATGTTTCCTGTTTCTTAAGGTAGGATTGTATTGCTGCAAACTTCCCTCTTAGAACTGCCCATGCTGCATCCCATAGATTTTGGGTCATCGTGTCTCCATTGTCATTTATTTCTAGGTATTTTTTATTTCCTCTTCGATTTCTTCAGTGGTGACTTCGTTATTAAGTACTGTATTGTTTAGCCTCCATGTGTTTGTATTTTTTACAGTTCTTTTCCTGTAATTGATATCTAGTCTTATAGCGTTGTGGTTGGAAAAGATAGTTGATACAATTTCAATTTTCTTGCCATTAGATTTTTAAATGGCAGAATGGCAGTGTCACAAGGGCTAGTGTAAGGCACAGTAAGCCCTTTCTTAATGTAAGCTGATATCAAAAGTTCTGTTTCTTCTGTGGCTTCCCGCCTCGATAGGTATTGACTGATATTGGACAGGGGTTTATTTTGGTCTGTGGTAATTTTAATGGCTGCAGCAGAATGTATTTTCCCTATGTCAGTAGGATCAAGTGACCCCAATTCTTCAGGTACTAAGCCTGGCAGTTTCTTGTTCAACATCACTCTCAGTCACAAACATTATATGATGAAGAACTCTGAGTAATCTTTTAGGGCTAAAACCATTTCTCCCTTAACAGTAAAAGAAATATGAGCATCATAAGTTCCTAATAAATCTATACCTTTCAGGTTCATAGGGGTATATTCTACTAGGAAAAAGGAGTTCCTTTGTTTAAGTTCTCCTAGTTATAATTCTAAAGGTAATGATCTGAGCGTCTTAATATTTCCATTAGAAACCCTACCATCTGTACTGAGGTGTTAGAGAGAGAGAGCCTTTAATTTTGATAGGGTTCAAAATGTAAAAGGTAGCTTCTGTATCTATTACTGCTTTAATTGTTTTCTCCTCATATAATCATTTGGATTTCTGCCAGGGTGTTAGAGAGGAGAAGGTTCCCTCAGATCAGCCTTAGTCTTGTTTAACTTGAAATTACAGTCTGTATCTGGTTTCCCTTCTAGGTCTCTCTTTTCTTGTCTTGCAGTTTCCCCAGTAATGACCCAGTGTTTTTCAGTAAAAGCAAATTTCAGAATTTACCAGTCATGGATTGAATAGGGTTGGGTTAACTTTAGACTGACATTGATTATTTAATTGTTGCAACTGAATGTTCATAATTTTTATAGAGGCATCTTTTTCTTTTTAGTACTTTTGAAAAGTTGGTCAGCCAGCATGACAAGGGCATTTGTATGTGATACAGACAAATCATGTCTAAATGATTAACATGCCTAAATCGTGTCGTTTAGAGCAGCCGATTCCTCATACAGACCTTCTAAAAAGATGGAGTTAAGCAAAGAATCATCTTGGTGGTTAAAGAATGATTCGGGTGTCATGCCGTAATATTGTTTAAAAGTTTCCTTGAACCTCTCATAGTGATCCAGGATTGATTCATCTCGTGTTTGTTTACGTTGCTGAATCTTTGACCAGTCGGCAGTTTTTGGAAAAAGCTCTGTGATAATTCTGAGTAATTAGTGAGCTAACTCCTTACATTCACCTTGAGCCTGTGGGCTGTATAAATCAAAATTTGTTAAGGGGTCTCTCCATCCTGCTTTCTCTACTTATTCCTTTGTTTGACTTTTAGAAACTAATAGCTGTATTACTTTATATAAATCGGAAAACCTGAGCTCATAGGTTTGGACGATTAGCTCAAATTCCTTAGCAAATCCCAATGGATCTTGACTACATTCGAGAAAGTCCTTAGCTAAAACTAAGTTCTGCTTGGGTCCAGGATGTGTATGTAAGTGCAGAGTACAGTTCATCTCTTCCTGTAACAGGTTTCTCCTTCAAGGGAGCTATGAGTACTTCTGATCTTATGTCTTCCTTTCCCGGGGAAGGGGAATCAGCAGGAGAATGGTGGAAGAGAGAGAGAGCGCGTCTGGGTTAGGCAGTTCGGATAAAGGAGGACATAAAGAAGGAACGGAGTGAGAGACAAGGTTAACGCTAGTGGCTTTTAAAAATTCTAGTATCATTTTGAGCAACCTTTTGTTGATTTTTTGCGAAGAAGTTACTTTATCATTTCCCCTTTTAGAAGCTTCTAAATACCAATTGAAATAAGCATTCCATTTCTGTTTGATCTTTTTCTACCTGCATATGCAAAAAAAAATCCCCCGGTTTTCAAATGTCAAAACAGACCCAATTGGGCCATTTAAGGTTGAGATCTCTTAGTGTAATTGCCCTAATTCGGTTGGTCCTTGCAAGCGTGAGCTCCATACGTATTGCACGTGAATCTGGCTAGAGTGTTAGCGTGGAGGCTGGCTTTCTGACACTCCATGTTTCTCTGTTTGAGAGTATCTGTTTCCCATTTTAAAGTTGAATTTGTTGGGGATAAAATTTTCTAGTGAAATTGTAGGGTGGGCCAGTGTGCTGCTTGTGAGTCTAACTCCTCCGGGATTTTGCCCTAAAGTCGTTTTAGCTCCTTTTACGTGTCTTGGGTTTTCCCTCTGGTAGTGTAAAACCACCACAATGCTCAGAACTTATCCGTGCTCCCAGCAGAGCAAGCTTTCGTTAAAATGAGTGGGTTTCCGCATAGGGATGGTTGCACAGTACAAGCACTTGCCTCCACCACTGCTGCAAGTTAATTATAGAAAACCGGACATCTCAAGTGAGTGAATGCAGCACTTTTCTACATAGGGGAACATACAAGAGTCTGGGCTCACTGAAATCATTCCTTTGATATGCACCTTAGCTATCTAGGGTCAGAATCATGTTCTTTCCCATCCTGAGTCCCCTCTGGGTGCACCATCGGGGGCAGCTGTAGTGGCTGAGGGCTTGATGGTGGGCTTCCTGTTTTTATCTTGAGTTCCCTCAGGGCTCAGCACTGGGGGCAGCTGTAGTGGCTGATGGCTGTTGTTCACTGATATGGCAGGTGGCATCCTTAGTCCACAGCTTCATAAGTATTTTTAAAAAGTTAGGTATTTCCTTTGAAGTCCTATTTGTTTACTATTTAGTTGCATTTTGGTTTGTTTCTTTTGTTGTTTATTTGGGATCCAGTTAACAATCAAGTGTTCCATTTACTTAACATGATATAATTTCTTTTCTGATTTGTTTGAGAATACCTTATAGATATCATACCCTTTTCCAGTCAAATTCTTCAGTGTATTTTCCTAAAAACAATGATTCTGCCTCATTACCAGTACCAGTACCTACTCTCCATATCTATTCTTTCCTCAAGTATTTATTGAACACCTGTTATGTACCACCGATTGCACATGCAACAGCACAGAAAAGAAACAGCCCTGCTTTCAAGAGCATGCATGCAAGAGACCAAATAAATCAGTAAAGTATAATACTGATTTTTTTGAGCTTTTAAAGCTTTATTAAGTTTTTTATTGTGGCAAATATATAACATAAAATTTACCTATTTAACCCTTTCAGGTGTATAATTTAGTGGCATTAAGTACGTTCATAATGTTGTACAGTCATTGCCATTACATTTCCAGAACTTTTCCGTCATCTCAAACTGAAACTCTGTACCCATTGAATAGTAACTCCCAGTTCTTCCCAAACCAGGTCTTAGTAAACACTGTTCCACTTTCTGTTTCTATGAGATTGCCTAGTTTGGCTACCTGCTATAAATGCGGTCATACAATATTTATCATTTTGTGTCTGAATTATTTCACTTAGCATATGTCTTCAGCGTTCATCCATGTTGGTTGCATCAGAATTTCCTTTCTTTTTAAGGCTGAACAATATTCCTCTGTACATATGTAACACATTTTGTTTATACATTCATCTGTCGATGTACACTTGAGTTGCATCCATCTTTTGGCTATGATGAATAATGTTGCTAGAAAATTGTTATACAAATATCTGTTTCAGTCCCTGCTTTCATTTCTTTTGGGTATATACCTAGAGATAAAAATGGGTCATCATATGGTAATTCAACAGTAAATTTTTTAAGAATCCATCATATTTTCTTCTACAGTGGCTGCACAATTTTGCATTCCTGTGAGCAGTGCACTTGAAGTTCCATTTTCTCCCAGTCTTTGCCAAAACTTGTTGTTTTCTGCTTCTTTCACAATAATTATCCTAATGGATGTAAAGTAGTATTCGTTGTGGATTTGCTTTTTATTTCCCTAGGGATTCATAGTGTGATCATATTTTCATGTAGCTTAATGGCTATTTGTATATCTTCTTTAAGTTCTTTGCCAGTTTTAAAATCAGATTTGTTTGTTTTTGACTTGTAGGAGTTCTTCAGGTACTTTGGATATTAATTCTTTACTGGATACCTGATTTGGGTATATTTTCTCCCATTCAGTGGGTTGTCTTTGAGGTCTGTTGATTGTGCCCTTTTTACTTTTGTGGCCTGTGCTTTTGGTGTCATATCTAGAACATCATTGCCACGTTGTGGCAAGTTTTCCTCCTCTCTACTAAGACGGAAATTAATGGCTATAAACTCTTACCTTACAAAGGAAGAAATATCTCAAATCAACAAACCAAAATGTTACAACTTAAAGAACTAGAAAAGAGGAGCAAATAAATGACAACTAACACAAAGAAGGAAGTAATGATTAAACCAGACATAAACAAAATAGAAATCAACCCTGCTGACAGCCCTCCTGACCTAGGACTTGAGTTCCATAATTGTGAAAAAATACTTTTCTGTTGTTTAATCTCCCTAGTCTGTGGTATTTTTTTTAATAGATCTTTATTGGAGTATAATTGCTTTACATTGTTGTGTTAGCTTCTGCTGTATAACAAAGTGAATCAGCTATATGTGTGCATACATCCGCATATCCCCTCCCTCTTGCGTCTCCCTCCCACCCTTTCTACTCCACCCTTCTAGGTGGTCACAAAGCAGGGAGCTGATCTCCCTGTGCTATGCGACTGCTTCCCACTAGCTATCTGTTTTGCATTTGGTAGTGTATATATAAGTCCATGCCTCTCTCTCACTTTGTCCCAGCTCACCCTTCCCCCTCCTCATGTCCTCAAGTCCATCCTCTGCGTCTGTGTCTTTATTCCTGTCCTGCCCCTAGGTTCTTCAGAGCCTTTTTTTTTAGATTCCATATATATGTGTTAGCATACGGGTATTTGTTTCTCTCTTTCTGACTTACTTTACTTTGTATGACAGACTCTAGGTCCATCCACCTCACTACAAGTAACTCAATTTCATTTCTTTTTATGGCTGAGGAATATTCCACTCTATATATGTGCCACACCTGCTTTATCCCTTCGTCTGTCAGTGGACACTTCGGTTGTTTCCGTGTCCTGGCTATTGTAAACAGAGCTGCAGTGAACACTGTGGTACATGCCTCTTTTTGAATTAAGGTTTTCTCACGGTATATGCCCAGTGGTGGGATTATTGGGTCGTATGGTGGTTCTATTTTTAGTTTTCTAAGGAACCTGTGTATTGTTCTCCATAGTGGTTGTATCAATTTACATTCCCGCCAACAGAGAACCTCAGATCCCAGGGAATATTCATCAGAGTGAGGTCTCATGGAGTTCCTCATCTCAGCACCAAGACAGCTTTACCCGATAGCCTACAAACTCCAGTGTTGGAAGCCTCAGGCCAAACAACCAGTAAGACAGGAACACAATCCCACTCATTAAATTAAAAAAAAAAGAGAGACGGCAAAAAATTATGTCACAGATGAAGGAGCAGGGTAAAAACCTACAAGACCAAATAAATGAAGAGGAAAGAGGCAACCTACCCCAAAATGTAAGAGCAGACACTGTGGTGCTTTTTAAGAGCAGCTGTGGCAAACTAACACCTGAAGAAAAAATGATTTGACCACCGTCATTGTCAAAACACTCAAGGACTTAAGTAGAAATAAAATCCCTCAACATATTAAAGTCCATGTATTGAAAATCCATAGCAAACCTCATATTAATGTTTGCTTCACATATTATAGAGCTCTTACGTTTGGTTCAAATGTATTTATAATTGTTAAATTTTTCTGAGGAATTGACATTTTTATCAATAGACTTTTCATCAATATGTCAATATTAAATTGACATATATATCAATCTTTGCATTCTGTAATGGTTTTTGGCTTGTATAGTCTCCCTTCTCTCTTCTTCTGGTTACTATTTCCACAGAATATTTTTTCTTTTACTTTCAAGCTATCTGTGTCTTTAGATCAAAAATGGGTCTCCTGAACAATATGTTGTTGGTTTCTGTGTTATCTGTTCTGTCAGTGCCTGTCTTTGGGGAGTTTAGTCTCTTTACATTTAAAGTAATTTCTTACAAGGACGCTTTCTGTTGCTGTGTTGTTACTTGTTTTCCCTGTATCTTACAGGTTGTTTTGCCCATCGTTTCCTCCATTTCCTCTTTCTTTTACATTTAGTTGATTTTTTGGTTGTTTGACATGTTTCGTATCCCTTCTCATTTCCCTGTATGTATATGTGATAGGTTTTTTTGTGTGTGTGGTTATCATGGGGATTACATGTAGGATCCTAAAGTTACAACAACCTAATTTGAATTGACACCAACTTCACTTCAGTCGTGTACCAGAGCCACTGATAATAATCCTCAGAGTGAGAAATCAACAAGATGGCAGACGAGGAAACTCTAGGCTCTCTTCCCCCATGGAAACATCAAATATATAATATACAGGTCAAAATAGTTTATAAGAACTTTAGAAATGAGTTAAGAACCAAGTACATGTCTAATCAAGAAAGGCTGCATTCAAAACAGAAGGAAATTTCATGCCATTTCACTCACCTTTACCCCAGACCCTTTCCAATGTAGCACAGCGTGTTTGGGAAGAAAATGCCAATTCTCATTTCTTCTCTCAGGCAAAGGTAATGAGTGGAACCTGCTTACAGTGTTCTGCCTTACCTGGGGACTACCGTAAGGGCTGGTTCTTGTCTTGCCAGACTCACACCACTAATGGTATAGTTTGGATATCAGCTTTGAGGCCACATATATCAGGGCTGCTGCCACAGTATGTTAGAGCCGCAGGGGGTCTGCAGTCCTGCTGTCAGCCAGGAATAAGAGGTTATAGGCAGATGAATATAACAGAAAATACGGTCCAGAAAAGAACCAGGGTGAGAATTTAGTTATATTAAGACGTTTAAAGGCAGCTGTATATACTGGTAACAGGAATCAAAGCAAGCCCAGTCCTAGGAAAGAAACGTCCTCAGACAACTTTTCTAATTGCCTGTGTCCTCCACGCTTCTCCTTATCATCTTACTGTGGTTTCCTTAAATGTGTCCAGGAATTTCTCTCTTGCTGCTTTCAGTGTTACATCATTATCTTTGTTCAGTTTGATACTAATGTGTCTTGTTGTGGGTCACCCTGAGTTTATCCTACTTGTAGTTGTGAAGCTGCTTGTATTTATATGTCTATTTTGTCAAATGTGGAAAGTCTTCCTATATCTTCAAAAAAATCTTTCTACTACTTTCTCTTTTCTCCTTATAAGGATCCCATAATGGTCCACTGACACAGTGTCCTATAGATCCTATGGGCCGTGTTCACTTTCCTTCAGTCCTTTTTCTTTGTTTGCTGGATTCCTTCTTTTCAGTTGTCCTGTCTTCCAGTTTGCCTCTTGTTTTTATATCTAGTTAAATATGTCATTTTACCTCTTTAGTGAATTTCTTCATTCACTTGTTTTATTTTTTTCACCTCCAGCTTTGCTTTTTTAAAAAGTAATTTATATCTTTTACTCATTATCATCATTATTATTTTATTCATATATTGTTTCCTGATTTCCTTATTTTTTGTCCATGTTTTTTTCCTTTTGCTCTTTGGACATACCTAATACAATTATTTGAAATCGTAGGTTTGTTGTCTGTGCTTGCTTTGAGATGATTTCTGTTGCTTTATTTGCTTCCTTTGAATGGGCCATCTTTCCATGTTTCTTTCTATGCCTTGTGATTTTTTTTGGTTGTTGTTGAAAATTGCACATTTGAAAAAACAGGCACTTTTCCCAGATTTTGCAGACTGTGAGCCTTGACATCACCTTGAAGTGAAAGCTTATGACCTCCCCAGTTTTTTCCGTCAGTGTGTGTTGAGTCTTTCCTTCAGCGTGTGTTGCCTGACCCTGCTTTCTGCTTTCTCAATTCCCCTATATAAATAGCTCAATTTTTGAAGGCTCAATTTTCCAGATTGTGTGTACCCAGCTTATTGTAGGGCTTTTTGTGGTCTATTGTATGTTTATACCAGTAGGTCAGTCCAGCAGCAGCTTTCAGGAGTCCCGCCTGCTGCTTCTGATCCTTTTCTATGACTAAGATGGGCCATGCTGCTTCTCCTGCACCTGAGATTCAAGTGAGGCAAAACTAGTCCAAACCTTTAGCTCCCTAACATGTAAAAATGTTACAAGTAGGGTCTACCCTACTTTTTCTAGTTTAAGGGAGGGAATTGGGAACTAGGCTGCTGTCTCCTCTAAGTTAAAAGACCATGGTCAAGGGTTAGTAAAAAATGAAATGCTGTAAACTTTCCTACCACTTGAATATTTTTTCACTTTGAATATTTTATCATTTTTCTTCATTCATTTGCTTGCTAAAGACTGCGATTCTTTGCAGAGGGTCTATTCAGCAGTGTATGGTTTTGTTTTGTTTTGAGGTATAGTTGAGTGTTTTTTGATGTTTCCATGAAGAAACCAGGACTTAGAGCTTCCTAGTTCAGCATTTTCGCAAAATCACCCTGTTTTAAGAAAGCATTTTAACAGAGAGGCTAACGAACAAATAATATCATGAGGGTTTAGATTTTTAGGAATGGTGGTCATTTTGAGGCATCTCTGAGGTGAATTTTGAGTAGAGACCTTAAGGAAGGAAGTGCAGGATCTGGGGAAGAGCATGAGGCACTGAGGCACTGAGGTGGAAGGCCTAATATGGTCAGAGAATAGCAAGGAGCATGGGCTGGGGCGATGAGCAGAAGCAGTTGTCACAGCTGAGAGCAGAGTTAGTGAAGGGGCCAAATTATGTAGGGTCCACTCAGGACTCTTGTTTTTTTTCTGAAAGGGGTAGGAAATTGAGGAGTAGTTTTGAGCCCAGGGGCGACGTGATTGTACTTCAGTTTTACTGGGATCTCCATAATTGCACTAAGAATTGACTCAAGGGGAGGGTAGGCATGGAATCAGGCAGGGCAATGAGAAGTGTGTAGCACTAATGTGCTGAGTAGGAGATGATGGTGACTTGGATGAAGGGTTGGTGACAAGGGGTCAAAAAATGCCTAATTTTTTCTCTCGTCACTTTATTGAGATATAATTGACATAAACACTGTGTAGGTTTAAAGTATACATCATAATAGTTGGACTTACATATATGTTAGAATGATACCAGAGTAAGTTTAGTGACCATCCATCATCTCACATAGATACAAAATTACAGAAATAGAAAAAAATATTTTTTCCTGTAATGAAAACTCTTAGAATTTACGCTCTTGACCACTTTCATATATAACATACAGCAGTGTTCATTCTATTTATCATGCTGTACATACATGCTTAGTAGTTGTTTATCTTGTAACTGGAAGTTTGTACCTTTTGACTGCCTTCATTGAATTCCCCCTCCCCCAATCCCCACCTCTGGTAACCACAGATCTTGTCTGTTTTCAGTGAGCTTGTTGGTTTTTGAAATATAACTGACCTACAACACTTTGTTAGTCCCTGTTATACAACATACTTCTGTACATGTCAGAGTGATCTCCACAGTAAGTCGAGTTAACATCTGTCACGACACAAAGATAGTGTGCAGGTATTGGCTCCGTTCCCCACCCTGTATATTCATACCTGTGATTCATTTGTTTTGTGATTGTAAGTTTGTACCTCTTAATCTCCCTCACCTATTTCTTTCCTCCCATCACCTGTCTCCCGTCTGACAATCCCCTGTTTGTTCTCTGGATTTATGACTCTGCTGCTGTTTTGTTAGGTTTGTTCAGTTATGTTGTGTTTTTAGATTCCACATATAGGTGAATCCGTACAGCATTTGTCTTCCTCTGTGTGACTTATTTCACTAAGCCTAATAAGCTCTAGGTTCATGCATGTGCAAAATACTTGTAATTCTGAAAATTGTGCCAACGCAGTTTCTTTTAGTCTAGATAATGGAGTGTGAGAGAAAGACAGGAGTCCAGGATGACACTAAGATTTTTTTTGTGTGAACAAATGAAAAACTTTTGGTAGAGTACAGAAATTCACGTTTAGACTCATTAAATGTGAAATGCCAGTTCGAGCTCCAGTGGAAATGGCAAGGTTGTTTGGTGACTCCACTAATTTAATGCTTGTGTTCTAGAAAGAGTCGTGGTAAACAATAAATTACTATCTAGGTTGATAAGGAAACCAACACAGAAGATCTCTTCCCGGAAGAGGTGGCGAGTCTGCCGAAGGGGAGGCCCGGCCGCAGGGCCCGCGGCTCGCCCTTCACGCGGAGCAGCCCCGTTGTCCGTTCCCAGACTTTTTCGCCCGGAGCGCGAAGCCAGTACGTTTGCAGAGTAAGTCGGGAGTCCTTTGCCACCTGCCTGGAAGGATTCTTCATCGGTCGCGGGTGGGGCTGGGCAGCAGAGGGTTGGAGCTCCCGGCAGATCCTCACCTGCACGCAGGGTTGAGAACTCTGAGACAGGTGGAGGGGGAGACCCCACCTGCTGTGGTCCGTGGAGACAGGACAGCAGGTTGGAGGTTGGCCGGCCGTGGCCGTGTGACAGTGACGGCACGGACTAGCAGAGACGAGGCGCTGTTGAGGATAAGTGCTCACGACGCAGCAGACTGGGGCGCCGTTTGGCTCGAGGAGAGCTTTGACCCTCCCGCTCCTCTGACGGGGCTCGTTGGAGAAAGCATCTTCCCTTGAAAGGGCTACCAAGGGGCCGCTGCATTAGGGCAAAGCCAGAGTTTGATCATATGAGAGAGGCAGACCTTCAGGCCTCCGTGGGAGACACTGAGGGGTCTCCAGGCCCACCCTCAGGCTCAGAAATTGGCTAGGACTCACGGAACTCAGAAAAGCTGTCGTATCCACGATGATGGTGCGCCGCACGGAAGGGAAGAGGCGTCGGGCAGCGCTCCGGAGAGACGTGGCGGAGCTTCCAACCCTTCTCCCGCAGCGGAGTTGTGCGGCAGCTCTCACCTCCCGGAGCAGTGGCAGCGTGCCCGGAGCACAGCCGACCAGGGACGCTCACCCGAGGCTTGGTGCCCAGGCGTTTTGTAGGGGTGGTCACGGGGCACAGCTGGTGGCCGGCGTGGCTGACCTTCGTCTGCAGCCCCTCCAGGGTCAAGCTGGTGGCCCAGGGCCCCCTTCACATTGTCAGCAGAGACTGTGTGGCCGGGCCAGGGTCCCCAGGTAAACAGAGACACTTAGAACGTTCTAGGGACTTACAGGTCACTGCCCAGGAGCTGAGCAGGGAGCCCACCTTTCTTGGGCAGGGAATCCTTTACTCACAGGAGGGAGCAACAGGGGCTGGGGCCCGGGTGGCCACGTTTGCGAGGCCTGCAGCTCCTCTCCCCACGCAGTGAGGTGTCCCGGTCGCGCTGCCCCGGGCAGCCCAGGGTCAGGCGGGGCACTCCCGCCCCATCAGGCTGCGGCCCTGTGGGGCCTGATGCTTCATCACGCGGCTGGAGGTGCCTGATCGAAGGCCATCCTTCCTTATCCTAGACTCCTGCCGAACCCCTGTGGAGCAGCCTCCCGCCTGCTTGCTGAGGAGGACGGGGTGGTGAAGGAGGAAGCCCTTCACCTCCCCAGAGACAGGCCTTGTGTGTGTTTAGCCAGAAAGCCCTCAACGTGGTTTATAACGTGCTTTTTTCCCGTTATACAGTAGGCCATTAAGATTTTGCCATGTCGGTCTATTTTTCATCTTTTTACAGTAGCTGCGTTTTCTGCGGGCCTTATAATGTAATTGATCACTTTTCTCTTGTCAGGTATTTAGGAATTTTTCTGTCATAAAGCTTTTGCACATCATCAGCTGTGCCTTTCAGGTGCAAGTCAAATGAAATTTCAGAACCAAAGAAAACACAACATTTTGTGGCTCTTGCTTATATTGTCAAGTAGCACTTGAGAAAGATGACGCCCTCCTGCCCCGTGTGACAGGGTCTGTTTCTCTGCGCTTTAGCCAAAGCCTAGGTCGTCATTACAGCGGACAGCTAGCTGTCACTGGCTCGTTACCGGAGTGGAGGTTTGAACCCGTGTGGCCCACATCCGTGTTGTGTTGGCGTCGGGCCACGCTGCGGCTGTCTCTCTCCAGTGGGGTCGGTCACTCGGGGAAGAAGCTGCGGGAAGGGCGCGGGCGGGGTGGGCGCGCTCACGGCCGCGGTCTCGCAGCCCTGCAGGTCCTCCGTGGCGGCGCTGGCGGCGCGCACGTCCCTGGACCTGGAGCTGGACCTCCAGGCGTCGCGGACGCGGCAGCGGCAGCTGACCGAGGAGCTGTGCGACCTGCGCGAGCTGCGCCAGCGCCTGGAGGACGCCCAGCTCCGCGGCCACGCCGAGCCCCCGGCCTGGCTGCTGCGCGACGAGCGCTTCCGGAGCCTGCTGCGGGAGGCCGAGAGGCAGGTGAGGCCCCGGCCCGCCAACGCGGGGAGGGGGCAGGCGGCCGGGCCTTTCTCGCCTCCCGGTGCCCGGAGCTGGCAGGGGCTTCCATCGCTCTTCCTTAAAACTGGAAGCAAACCCGTCTGGTTCACCCCGCGTTGCTGTTCCAGACGAGACAGACCAAACTTGACTTCCATTCAAGAACAGGCAGCTGGGAAGACGCTGAAGAAGGCCTCCAAAGGGGTGTGCCAGCTGCGCGGGCGGAACCTCAAAGAGCCCATCCAGCTGGGTGCAGGCGTTCAGGTGGGGAGAAGCCCAGGCCTCACTCTCGCGCTTGATTTTTACTGTCATACCTTTGTCATTATGAAGAGTAAAGTAAGTATTGAGAGAGACCCACAAGGAAGTCGAGAACAAAGCTGGAATCCCCACTGCTGTTAGCATTGTGCGATTTTTCTCCTGATTTATTTTCTGTGGAGCTTTAATTAAGGCCAGGTCTGATCATTTTTGTTTAATTTTTCATTCAGCTTATTAAGAATTAACATACCACATGTTACTACCTAACCTGTTATTTTTTTCATGACTGATTTCATCTAATAAACATAATTCACTTACCGGCTCTTGTAACATCTTTTTATGTTTATGATCATAAATAACAGCAATTTACATATGTACAGTATGTGTTATCTTTGCTTTTTAAAATTTAGAGTGAAGCATACTCTATATTCAGGAAAATGTTCTTTTCTTACGAAGATAGTTTAGTGAGTTCTCATAAACTGAACATGACAGAAATCAAAACATTATCAGCATTTCCAGATTACTCTGCAAATTTCCTTAAACACTGTGTTGAATTCTAATGACATAAATTAGTTTTGCATGGTTTTGTTCTTTTATACAGCCGCAGTTAACACAGTTCTATCCATACTACTTTGTGCCTGACTTTTAGCTTTGTTTTTTTCTATACCTGTAATTTTTATGTCCTTATCATAAAATAACACAAGATATTATAACCACTTCCTTCAGTTTTGATTTAGAATTCATATATTGATATATTTTTAAAATGTATTCATTTGTTGATAGAACAAGAATGAACACTTACTATGTAGCAGGCACTCTTCCAGCCACTGGAGATAAATCCCTGCCCTCCTAGGAGTATCATAAATTCTATTAAAATTTTGAAAATTTGTGTACAAACATATATTATGGGAATTCAAATTCTGATTGTTCTTTGAACAAGGAAAACCATCATTGATATGAGAGCTTCCTGCCAGCTTTCAGTGTCTGCATATCACCTTCTAACATAATTTTTTCCATGCCCTCCCAGGGAGAAGATAACATTTTTCACGAGACCACGGGCTAACATATCTCCGCTGCCAGTTGATGATGTTTGATGAAGTATTTATCTGCCTATTTTATTTCTGCGAAGTTCTAAAATTGTCTAGCTAAAATTGTCTTTCAAATATTTGTGCAAAGTTATTAATATACAATTTTTTTTCGAAAGTCTATAAATACGTATTTTTTGATAGTGACAGGAGCAGGGCTTGGCTTTTCCTTGTTGTTAAATTAACATCTCAAACAGGTTATTTTATAAAAGAGTAGCTGTTGTGTGAAGATTCGACAGTTTCCATGCTGTTTTCTTTGACTTGAAGGGTGGAAGACAGAAACTCAGGCAAATTCACTCTATTGTCATTTATTCATGGTTCTTTTCTTCCTCCTTGAAGGAGAATACTGACTTTAAGATGTATTTTAAGACTGAAACTTGGTTCTTCAGTATTTGCCATGTGGTAGAATGGATCTTTGGGGCCGGTTTTGTGTTCTGACATCGGAAATTCAAACACTATGTGCTGAACTCGTCACTCGTCCCGTTTCTCCTGTGTGCATTTATCATGTATAGTGTACACTTTCGCACCCTTTATGTTCTGTTAAGATGCCACCTTAGGGGCTCAGTCCTAAGTCAGTGCGGGGTGCGCTTTGCGGAGCTTGGTCTCCCGCGCGGGCTGGGCACCCATAGCCCCTAGTTTCCGTGCACCTTTCCGTGCCCACCCCGGGTCTGAGGCTGGTCACGGAGCCCCCGGCAGGCACACAGCCCACCCTCACCCGGCCTCGGCAGCCCCGCCTGCCTTTCCAGTCCGCCCCATCTGATCCTGACCCACAAGGAGGGCAGTGGTGGAGCTACTGCTCTGCTGCTCTGCCCTGCAGGAAAGTGAAAATAGAAGAAGGAAGGTGTGTTTTCACTGAGTCACTGGATCCGCTGATGGATAGAGCAGTCACGACATGGACACGATAACCTTTGAAGGCGCTTTCTTGAGGAAGCCAGCTTCCGTGGGAACTACAGCTACCAGGCGAGTCACTCACAGGAGAGCATGTGCTTTCGCTCAGAAGGCCCCCGCCCCATGCTGGAATCTTGCCAACATTTCTTAAGAAATCTTAGAACTAGCTCATGTGGAAAAATATTTTTATTCAATAAAAGGGTACAACTATTCTTTGAATTGCCAAGTGATATAAATATTTTGCCTAATATATACTTATTATATTTAAAAGGCACTCTTCTTCATGAAGCTTTGGATGAGTAAACAAGATCAGTCACAAAATGTGAAAGAAAGAAAGACAAAGAAAATACAACTCTTCCTGTAGCTTTCTTCTCCCTCTTTTCCGTTGAAAATATGGACAATAGAGTTTGTAAGTAGTACTAAGACTGAAAACTTTATGCTATTCACAGTTGTCATCTGCTGCTATGTGTTTCTAATCTTTGTTTTGATTTTTTTCCCCTCGTCAATTTCTTAGTGTATATACTGGCAGTGGAAGTAGAGACTCACAAAACATTCCTTAGTAGAATTAGCAGCCAAGCAGACAGCATGGGTAAGCAAGTGAGGACAGTTAGGCCCTCTCTAACTTCCCTGAGCTATTTGAAACTTTAAAATCAAACAAAGAACTGTCTACCACGGGACTCTAGAGGATGCAAATGGCAAGTTATTTATATCTGAGGTACAGTCTCCATTCATGTGGGGAGGCTTGCAGAATGCATTTTCTCTGTGCTTCTTCTTAGCAGCTGTGCCAGCATAGAAATGCCCCAGACAGGTGCTTTTGAATAACACTGAATAACATACCCCTCTCCACCCTCTATCCCCAGCTCAAACAGATTTCCATTTGGAAGTGTTTCCCTGATAGAGAGCTGGGGGATTTTTGTTGTTTTAAATCCCATCTTAGCCAAATGCAGCTTCTATGGCCGTGCCGTGGCCTCTTACATTTGCCACTTCTCTGTTTTACTTCTCCATGCCCTGCCTTGCATGTGATTGCTTTTATAAGATCATAGTAAGGAAGTAAAATCGAGACCAATGAAGAAAAGTTCTGTGCTGCCTGTGGAGGACCCCTTTTTGAGTGTTCATTGTTCATGCTGGAAAAGACAAATGGTCTGTGTTAGAGGCTGTGGTGGAGCAGATGGTGGGCTTGATTTTGCAACTTCTGATCAATTAAGACTGTCAAGAGCATATCCCACATGAACGAAAAGTTAAGTCCTGTTGCCTTATGTTTATCTTTGTATATCCTTAAGTTTTGTGTCCCCATGATGAAGTGATATAAAATACTATATCTTCCTCAATTAAAATTTAGAACTCAGTCATTCGTATGTTTTTTCATGTATTCATTCCTTTATTAATAAAACATATTTACTGAACACCTGCTACTTACCTGGCACTATTGTAGGCCCTAGAATAAATTCCTGACGTCGTGGGAGCATCATAAACTGTATGACATAATATGGTTGTATGTTTCCTTTGTCATTAAGAAAACTGCCCTATTTTATTGGCAGTCTTACTCAGGGTAGTCAGAGGTAGGTTGCAAATGTTGATATCCCTTTTCAAGAAACTGTCAAAATGCTGCCACCAGCTTCTTTTAAAACAGAGCTACAAGTAAACTAATTTTTTCTTCCTATGATCACTGAGTTGTCAAACTTTGGTTGAAAACTCCTTAAATAAATATTCTTCTGTTGTGGGAATAAGTAATAATCAATATTCCTCTCTTTGCTTATGTCACCATTTCCTCCGATTTGTATTGTTTGAAAGTATTTCTTAAAATTAGAGTTCTTAAAACAGAGTGGAAATATATTTTAAAATTCCTTTTAAGTTTTGGAGAACTATAAATGTATAAAAATAGTAAAATAAATCCCTGTGGTCCTCTGACCAAATTTCAACATGGATCAGTCATGGCCAAATTTGTTTCTCTTACACTTCCATTCACTTCTCCTCATATTTCGAAACAAATCCCACACACAATATCATTTTGTCTGTAAATATTTCAGCTGCCATCCTATAGTAATCCAGGGTTTTCCAAAAGTCTCCTCATTAAAATAAACTCATGGTTGAAAAGCTTGTTAGGAATAAAAAAAGACATTGATTTCACCTTTTCACTGATTTCTGTGTTAGGAAGAACCTTGGATGAAGACCAAAGTAACATATTTCTTATTTTAAATCAAACTATCATAGCGTTCTATTGACCTTACTTTATTTTATCTTACTTTATTATTTTTTAAATTTTATATATCCTGAATCTTTCATCCCTGTGAGATTTCCTTTGTCTCACTCTTAGGCTGCAGGCCAGAGGCCTGCAAGCCCTAGGCCTGCAAACCCTGCACTTGCCCAGCTTTAAGACCAAAGAAAGAGCCTGGGGTCAGCAAGGTAGACATCAGTGGTTTAATGGCTGGGGGCGGGGCTTACACATCTAAGCAAGGTCCTGGAGCAACACCCCATTATGTGCAGCTCACAGCAGGCAGGACTCCTGGGGTAGGGGGGAAGGTTACCAGTTATAGGTGGAATTGACACCAGGATGGCTCATTAGTTACCAGGGAAACTAGTAGAGGGGCACACCCCTCACTGCCCCTTTGTTAAGCTATCCTGGTAAAGGTGTTCTGATCTAAAGCTACAGCAATCACTAGCTGGGGCAGGGGCAGGTATGTAGGACAAAGTCAATCATGTGAGTAGGGTGTAGGCGAAGCAGGCACTGGTCCAGCAGGGGATGTACAGAGAGCAAGAGGACAGCCAACTGGGGGATCTGATCATGCAGATGGGATAATAATTAGGTGGTTGTTTCAGTTGGCTTTGCTTTTACACTTTATATTGGTTTTCTTTGCTGTGTGAGATAGTACGCGAAGTGAGGAAGTTAACTGTGGGTACAAAGGGAATCCTGCACTTGGTAACTCATATGCTTGTACCGTTCAGTACCCAGGTTGTCTCATCAAGGTGGACGACACAGTACTGATTGATTTAGGGACTGGCAAGATACCCAACTTCATCAAATTGGACACAGGTAAGTATTTGTTTCCTTTCTTCCCTCCCAACCTTCTCTCTCTTTCTTCCTTTTTCCTGTTGCTCCTTCTATTTTGCTTGTACCCTACCTTGATTAGATAGAACTGCAATGTGGAAGTCAGAGAGATAAGTGACGGTTGCTTCTGGCAGAGATGTTCTCCTTGAGTCCCATTCTCATCCCAGTCCACACATTTAGGACGAGAAGTTGCCAGACGGTCTCTTGAACTTGACGCTAAACAGTTGTGTGACTTCCCTTTGGGCTGCATCCATCAGCCCAGTCTCTGCAGGTTAGCTATATAAACTACAGTTGGCCACGAGAGGGAAACTTTGTGTTTCGAGTGTGATGACTTTAGGTGAGTTCCTTGAGGTAAAGGGCTAAAGGTGTCCGAATAACCTTAACCTAGTGTTGATGAAATGTTTCTCTGCAGAGTCGTTTCCCCTCTCCACTCCTCAGATTCCTCTGACAGAGGTTCACATCCAGTGTTAGCTGGTATCTGATGTGCTAATGAAGTACAATATTTTCCCCAACTGGTTTTAACAAAAATACTACAAAATATAGAAAGACTGAAAAAATAGGACAAGGACAAATAACCGATGGCAGCTTATTTTCTGCCTACCTGCAAATGGTTGTTCACATCTTGTTCTATTGCTTTTACATTCTTTCTTTCTTTTCCTGTGCCTGTGTTCCCTTCCCCACGTGGATCCAAGGACCAGCCAATGTTCTCACACACACTTTTCTGTAGTGTCTCTTTGGGACTCTTTTAACCTGAGTTTTCCTCCCTGTTTTGAATTTTAAAGAGTGCAGGCTTCCTGTCTAATTCAGTACTCCACACTCTGGGATTGTTCAAGTATTATTTCACCACAAGGACTTTGCACCTGTGCTACCTGCACTCCTGATTATTTACTACTCACCTGGAAATTGTAGACCAGAATACTTCATTGGTGTCAAAGTTCTTTTCCTTAAGTGAAAACATTGCGAGTGGATATTAGTTTTGGGGGTCACGCTTATGACACCTAAACCTGTTGCTTGATTTCAACATGACAACAAAAGAGATAACCAGACATGATGTGCCTCCCAGTGGCAGTGCACGATACCTCTCGTGAGGAATTCTTGTCAAAAAGGAGAACAGACTCAAACGTGGATGAAAAGAGAGAGGAGAGCATAAATTGGAAGAGACTAAGAAACCTAGCAGTCCGATGCAGTTGCTTGCCTTTTAGAGAGGAGTACCAGAATATTTCAGGTTCAAATGATCTGTGGCTGGGCATTTGTTTCAGAATGACCCAGTGCAGGACTGCTTAGGTAAAGATGAATCAAGGCTGGCCGTGGGTTAGAAAATGTTGAAGCTGGGGGTGCGTACATGGGGACTCGTTATTCTTATTTTCTCAACTTTTGCAATCCTTTGAAAATAATTTTTGAAGTTGAATTGTATGTCCTATTTCCAATTAAAGTAAACGTTATTTATTAAATTAAATTTCCAGTTAAAATTTAACTTTACAGATTTTCCCCCCAACTTAACTTTGTTTTACATATATCTGTATCTCTTTCTCTTGTGATGAAACTCCTGGTATTAATTAAGTTAATTAGTTTTATAAACAGTACACATAAAATAACATCAAAATTGCAAAGCCTGTATTCCTAGGGACAAGAAATCCACTGAGTGGAGACAAAGGTGTTTTTGTAGTTCTTTTTGACCCTGGAATTATATTCCTGGTATTACTAACGTGGTATTGGTAGATTACGAGCAGTGGCAGTGTTAGATTGTCATCCTCAATACCACACCCTGATATCTGATACCACTTGCAAGTTTGTGGGTGGGAGGGTTCCCCAAACCACACCCAGATTTAATAACACTTTAGAACAGCTTGCAATACCCACTGAAGGCTGTTACGCTCACGGTTACATTTATTATAGGGAAAGGATACTGATTAAAGTCAGCCAAGGGAAGAGGTGCAGTAGGGCAGGGTCTAGGAAAGCTACACACACAAACCTTCCAACTGTCTTCTCCCAGTGAAGTCATGGATATTGCTAAGTATTCCTGGCTGTGACCTGTGACAACAGACATGAAGTTTGGTCAACCAGACAGACCCACCCAAGCCTTAGTGTCCAGAGTTTTTATTGGGGCTCAGCCATGTGGCTGACCACCCCTGTGGCTGATCCTAGCCTCTGGTCCCTTCAGTGGTAGAGCTAATACCCAATGGCCCCAAGTCCCTACCATATATCACACTGTTAGACTGTCAAGTGTAGCCGGAAGCCCCCAGGTCACCAGAAACACTGTTACCAGGCTGGATGTTCTAAGAGCTAAGAGGTCACCTCTTGGGGCTGAGGAAGGCAAAGACTAGAAGTCTCTTTACTACTCACCATTTTCTCTATGCTTGGTTAACAGTGTGTTGTTGGATAGGCTTGTTTGCTTCTGTTTGCAGTATGAGGTTGTGTTCCTCTTTTTTTTCCCTGTTCATCCACATCCTTTGAATATGTAAGACCAATTTGATTGGATCAGAAGTGAAGAAAACAGTATGGAAAAGTATAATCAAAAAAGTTTCAGGACTTCTCTGATGGCACAGTGGTTAAAAATCTGCCTGCCGATGCAGGGTACACGGGTTTGATCCCTGGGCTGGGAAGATGCCACATGCCCTGGAGTAACTAAGCCCATGCGCCACAACTACTGAAGCCTGTGTGCTCTAGGGCCAATGTGTCATAACTTCTGAGCTGGTGTGCTGCAACTACTGAAGCCTGTGGGCCTAGAGCCCATGCTCCGCAACAAGAGAAGCCACTGCAATGAGAAGCCCGTGCACCACAATGAAGAGTAGCCCCCGCTCGCCACAACTAGAGAAAGCCTGTGCGCAGCAACAAAGATCCGATTAAATTTATTATTAATTTAATAAATTAAATTTATTTAATTTTAATAATAAAATAAAATTTTAAAATAGGTTTCATCTAAGGAAGTGGGTTCTTGATCCTGATCTGCCATTCTTTCAACCAAACTGTATTTCTAGTAATTTCTTTCATGATAGTAGAAACAAGTTCAAAGCTCGTGCTTGACCCACTAGAAGGTTGGCATGGTGGAGACAGTCTTGGTGCTTAATTAAATATAGTGTCCAGGAATGTTGGGTGTGATATTCTTTATATGTCCTTTTATATTTGTCAGTTTTTGCAGTATCTACTTGAAGCTTGTTAGAACACACAAATTTAAAATACAGTATCTCCCTGGTAGTTCACCTCTTATAGCATCCTTTTGTTTAGCATTCATGCAGCATATCAGTTTCTTTCCAGATATTTGATATCTGTAGATCGTAGGTAAACCTGATAAAACTGACCTGTATTTTATTTTTTGATGCTGGCTTTTTGTGTGGCCCATTTAAGGTTTGAGATATATATTTATATGTGTGTATATATATATATACACACACACACACATATATATATCACTTTTTATGGTGCTTTCTGCTTGTCCTGCCTCTTCTGTGTACAGCTATTTCCCCCACTCCCTTTCCCTTTCATAGCTTTCCTGGATTGATTATTTTGTAATGTTCCAACTTTTTAAAAAATTTTTTATGTTCCTCTTTTTGTATTGTGGTAAAATACACATAAAGCATATTTATTTTAACCATTTATAAATATACAGTTCAGTGGCATTAAATACAGTCACAGTGTTGTGTAACCATCACCACTGTCTATAACCAAAACTTTTTTCTTTTTTACATCTTTATTGGAGTATAATTGCTTTACAGTGGTGTGTTAGTTTCTGCTTTATAACAAAGTGAATTAGTTATACATATACATATGTTCCCATATCTCTTTCCTCTTGCGTCTCCCTCCCTCCCACCCTCCCTATCCCACCCCTCCAGGCGGTCACAAAGCACCGAGCTGATCTCCCTGTGCTATGTGGCTGCTTCCCACTAGCTATCTACCTTACGTTTCGTAGTGTATATATGTCCATGCCTCTCTCTCACTTTGTCACATCTTACACTTCCCCCTCCCCATATCCTCAAGTCCATTCTCTAATAGGTCTGTGTCTTTATTCCTGTCGTACCCCTAGGTTGTTCACGACACTTTCTTTTCTTAAATTCCATATATATGTGTTAGCATACGGTATTTGTCTTTCTCTTTCTGACTTACTTCACTCTGTAGGACAGACTCTAGGTCTATCCACCTCATTACTGATAGCTCAATTTCATTTCTTTTTATGGCTGAGTAATATTCCATTGTATATATGTGCCACATCTTCTTTATGCATTCATCTGATGATGGACACTTAGCTTGTTTCCATGTCCTGGCTATTTTAAATAGAGCTGCAATGAACATTTTGGTACATGACTCTTTTTGAATTATGGTTTTCTCAGGGTATATGCCCAGTAGTGGGATTGCCGGGTCATACGGTAGTTATGTTTCCTCAATGATTTTAAATGTTAGCCATTTCTGATACTGCTATTTAAAAGGTAACTGTAGAAATTGTAGCATGCATATTGAAACCACCAAAGTTCAAAATTGTTTCTCCTCTTCTGGGAAAATAGGTCTTGAGAATGCCACACCCCTCTCCTCTTTAACTTCTTGGAGCTTGAATGGTTTCTGGCCATGTTCTGGAAAATTAGGTTTTCCTTCCTCTCTCCTCTCTTTTCTGGGACTTGGATTTAGCCTGTGTTAGGTCTTTCCACATTAGTCAGGTTCATCCATACTTCTGTTTTTCACCTTTTTGTCTTTCCGTGGTGAGTTTAGAGCAACTTTTTCTCATCATCCACCATTTTTCTAATTTGCTCTTCAACTGAATGTAAATACATCTTTAAAACCATTCTATTTGGTTTTTAATTTCAGCTACTGCATTTTTCATTCCTAAAAGTTCTTCTTGATTGTTTTTCAAATCTGCTTGGTCGCTTTGCCAAGATTGTCTTTTATCCTTGTAGATACTTTCAGTGAAGTTCCAAATTCTGAAGTCTGTTTGAGCCTGACTTCTGCGGGTGCTGGTTCTTTATCATGCTGTCTTAGTTCCATCTGTGCTGGACAGTGTATGCAAAATATAATTAGTAAGAATATTTAGAGGCCTAGGACAATGGCTTCCTTCTTAGATAATGTGCATTCTGATCTCTCTGGTCTCTGGGGTGTCTGTCAGCCTGAAATCCCCTTGATCGAGGCTTGAGATTCCCTGTGCTGACCAGGCAGTGTGAAATTCATTTGTTTTTAAGTTCTAAGGAAGATGGGATTGTTTTCAGCTCAGCTGTTTGTGAGGCTATGGCCCTTTGGGGCCCAGCTAGTTGTGGGCAGGGTCTCCTATTAGACTGAACTTTACCCTGAGACTTAACTTTGGGCTTTGATTTCTATTCCTGTTTCCTTAAGAGGTCATCAAAAAGAAAGCTGATAGGGCTTCCCTGGTGGCGCAGTGGTTGAGAGTCTGCCTGCTGATGCAGGGGACGCGGGTTCGTGCCCCGGTCCGGGAGGGCCCTGCATGCCACGGAGCGGCTAGGCCTGTGGGCCATGGACGCTGGGCCTGTGCATCCGGAGGCTGTGCTCCGCAGCGGGAGGGGCCACAGCAGTGAGAGGCCCACGTGCCGCAAAGAAAAAAGAAAAAGAAAAAAAAGAAAGCTGATAGCCTTTATGAAAGAAGGAAAAGTTAATTACCTTGCTCTGAGTTCTTTTTGCTCCTGGTTTTGAGTCTGGAATTTCCTTTCTGTCTTCTCACCCCTTAGGTCCTTTTAGGAGGATTGGTAAGTTTTTTTCTTGTTTTTTCTTTTGGCCACACTGCTTGGCGGGATCTTAGTTCTTCCACCAGGGATTAAACCTGTGCCTATAGGCCCAGAAAGTGTGAAAGTGTTGGTTCCTAAGCACTAGACCACCAGGGACCTCCCTCATAAGAAACATTTTCATACATTGCTTGTAGTTTTTTTCAAAAGCAGGAAGTTTGATCCAAAAAGCCTTGCCCACCATAACCAGAAATTGGAAGCTGGAGGATATTTTAACTGATGAGTCCCTGTGTACTCATTCTCTGTAGATGTGCTGTCCCTTTCATTCTCGTTGTGTTTGGTGTATGAGGAAGGACTTTGAGGTCAGAGGTTGTACAGCAGTTCAAAGGGTGTTGGGTGCTCTAGTTTATTTAGCAAAACTAAAGAAGTTTGCAGGCCAAACTTTATACATGCAGACTGCTAGCAGGACCACTTTAGGTCTTGTTGAGGTAGACGCCCATGGTGGTATTGTGATCAGGATTAAGAATGGTCTCTACATACAGTCTGTTTTCCTGAGGGAATAGAGAGAAGAGCACACTGTGAAGTAAGAGTGTTGCCAGCCAGATCAGTAAACAAAGGATTTTGTGGCCCTCAAGCCATCAGCCACTGCAGCTGTCCCTGAAGGTGAACCCAGAAGGAACTCAAGATAAAAACAGGAAGCCCACCATCAAGCCCTCAGCCACTACAGCCACCCCCAGTGGTGCACCCAGAGGGGACTCATGATGGGAAAGAACATTATTCTGACCTTAGATAGCTAAGGTGCATATCAAACGAATGCTTTCAGTGAACCTAGGCTGTTGTATCTTCCCATACGTAGAAAAGTGCTAAATTCATTCACGAGAGATGTCTGGTTTTCTTTAATTAACTGTAAGCTTTTGATATTCTAACTACCTGCCCTTTGTTACAAAACTCCTATACATCCAAAGTTTCCTGGGAAAGGTCAGAGAAAGAAAATCATTATCTTCCTCTGGTTTGGAGACACAAAACATGTAACATGGTCTTTTAATCAAGGATCCTTTGGACAGAGCCTGAAATTCATTTTCTTCAATCATAAATCTCAAGACTGAGTCCCCAGTGAATGTGTGACCCCACAATGGAGATCTAATGGAGGTTTCTGGAGCAGTTGGCACATCTCTAGGAGACACATCTTGAATTTCAGAAGAAATATGTGCCATCTCAAATGAAATTTTCTTCAGCTACTTTTCTCACCTTGTTTTTCAACCCTGAGAGTTCACATGCTACTTTGGCAGACCTACACAGATAAACTGTCTAGACCATCACAGTGGTTCTCAACCTGAGTAGCTGTGACACCACAAGATGACTGGTCTAGCAATTAAAGTGTAACATTCAGCCAGTGTTTACTTCTCTATGAAATTTATCCAGTTAAAGCAAGATATGGGCTGCTTACTAAAACAGTAACTTAAAAAAATGAGACCTGCAAAATCTCATTCCTAAAGAGTCTTTTAAATAAACAAACAAACACATCACATAAATAAATCCATTTCGTTTCTGAAATAAAAGTGATTTCTCTCCCTTCTACACACATACTCTTAGCGCCAGTAGTGTTCCCAAGCCACACTTCAGTCTGCTCGCCTGTGTGCAGTAAAGCCAATCTACTTACACCCGGCTGTGGTGAAGGTAAGTGTAGCCTTTATTGCAGGTGCCAAGCAAGGAGTCCAGGCAGCTAGTGCTCAAAAGGCCTGAACTCCCTGCAGGCTTTCAGGGAAAGGTTTTTAAAGACAGGGTGAAGGGGGTGGGTTGTGGGTTGCATGATCAGCTCATAGACATTCTTCTGATTGGTTGGTGGTGAGGTCATTGTGAGTCAGTGTCATCAACCTTCTGGTTCCAACCAGTCTGCAGTCTATGTGCTTGTGGGCAGCATGAAGTTAACTTCTCCCACCTGGTGGGGGTTTCAGTATCTGCAAAACAGCTCTAAGGGCATGGCTCAGAATATGATCTATAGCCCTGGAGGAGGAACTAAAGGTCCTTCACTTTGTTTAATGGCTAAACAAATTAGGCATAGACCTGCCTAATTTGGGAATGGACACAGAGCTGGAAATACTGCTGAGTTTCAAGTTTAGCATCAATATTTTGTAGTATGAAAACATTACTTCTCTCTTTGATTGTTTTGTTACAGCACCTGGACACACATTTGAAAATTAGCCAACATATTACAATGAGGATAATAATCAAAAAGAGTCCTCTAATTTTAGATGCAACCAGAAAAAATAAGTGTTTCCTCTTTAAATATATTCAGTAACCAAGTAAGATTTTAAATTATTCTATATTTGGGTTTTTCATTTTTCCAGGGTTTTTATACATAATAGGAGCTATTGGCCACTAGTATCTCTCTCTGTGTCACTCTCTCTCTCTTTTCTTTTTTTGCCAAAATGTAATTTAAAGCAATTTTATTAGCTAATAGTATTCTGGCTGAATAATCTAGCGCCTTTTGCTGGGAGCCTCTATCTTGAGTTGGCTCATTTGCCACTACTATTTCTAAAGTAGGAGATGGGTTTCACAGTTATGAAGAGACCTTGAGACCAGAAGGTTGCAGCTGGCAGCTGCTAACAGATACTGTTTTGAGAAAGGCTGGTAGTGTCCTTACATTTGATAAAGTTTAGAAAACTCAGGTTCTCAGTAGTATAAGAACATGTCTGAACTCACGTCAACAGTGGGCACCCAGCTCCATTTTGGAGGCTTGAACCACAGTTACTCCATTCTGATTTTTAAGTGTATCTTTCATTAATGGCTAAAGCCAATGCACAGTGCATGTTTTATAGGCCACAAACAGGATATTTCAGTTAGCTTAAATTTCATATTAAATCATGTATAAGCCAGAGTCACATTACCTCAATATGTGAACAATTCCTCCATCATTTCCCCCTTTTGATTGCAAATCTTTCAGTACAAAGCATTGATGATCAAAATATCTGTCCGTCATTGCTGGGTTGTTTCAGCTGCCTGCCCCAGGTCCAGATCATGTCCCTTGGTGCTAGGCCTCCTTCATATTGGCCTAGTTATCCACATTGGGGGAAAACTAATCAGATATCACAAATGTGTTCAGAAGTGTGTTAATGGGGAAACATTTTATAGGGTATACATTTTATCAGTCATACCCAGTTGTCACATAAGCACTGTACCCGTGCTTCCAGCAATAAATTTAAAGCAAGCAGTGTTACACAAAATGAGCAGTTATACTCTGTGAAAACTCCATTAGAGAATTATTTTCCTATTTTAAACACTGAGGGTAACAAAATTAAGTAGAACAATAACTTTCAAAGTTGATAGGGAGACAAATATTTGGTAAACAGTACAGTTGAATTCATAGGATGGGTCTTACAGGCCTGGTCCAGTTTCTTGTGTCAGCTGCCTACCATTGCTGTTGTCTTCTTCTCATGGTATGAATGTTGTTGGGAGTCAGCAGTCCTTTCTATTGACCAGTCCAATGCAAAGGCCCTTCTTAAGTGGGAAATATGAATTTAAGGGTTAATTCCCTTCAGTTTCTTTGTGCATGAGGTACTTAAGAATACTCAATAAGGGTTATTTCAGCTAGGTTGGAGATAGTCCTTTAAATTATGCTTTTTTTAGTATGTGGGGTGTGTGATCAGCTCGTGGACATTCTTCTGATTGGCTGGTGGTGAGGTAATTGGGAGTTGGCATCATCAACCTGGTTCTAACTGGTCTGGGGTCTACGTGCTTGTGGGCAGCATGAAGTTAACTTCTCCCACCTGGTGGAGGTTTCAGTACCTGCAAAACAGCTCACAGGACATGGGTCAGAACATTATCTATAGCCGTGGAGGAGGAACTAAATGTCCTTCACTTTGTTTAATGGCTAAGCTATTATTATTTCTGTCTTGCTTTACTGTTTTCCTTTGTTTCCATATTATTCTCACTTCTCTGATTAAATTTGCTCTTTGGAACTTGGGGAAGGTCTAGGAGGTGAAAGTTTTCTAGAGACAAGAGGCAGGCAGGGGACACTGAGAGGCGGGGGGAGGGTTGTCTGTTCCAGGAAGACCCCATAGGGTTCTGCTAGGTTAGAGTAGCATATGGCCTGGTAAATGGACGATGCAAAAAATGAGTAAAGCAAAACAAATGATAAATAGCTCTGTCAGTTTGGAACTGAAATATGTGCAGAACTTGTATACAAAAGCATAGCCATGAAGACAGAAATCAGGTTAATTGCTGTCAGGACCTGGAAGAGGAGCGACTGGGAGTGCTATTTAAAGGGCATGTACTATTTATAGGGTGATGAAAATGTTTGAGAACTAGAGAGGTGATGGGTGCACAACATTCGGAAGATACTATATGTCATTGAATTGTATACTTCAAAATAGTTATTTTTATATTGTGTTTTAATTCAGTTTTTAAAGTTGAGTTGGATCTGTTATCACTGATTTCACAATATAAAGTTATTAATCTGTATATTCTATATAAGTAGTCTATACATTAAACAATATTAAAAACATTTTCATATTAGTGTAATAAACAAGATTTTATTTAGCATGTCTGTAAATGTCTGATACATACTCATGAAGTATAAGATTTTAAGAGAAAGTAGTAGGTTTACCATTAAGTAGATCCTAAACAGTGGGACATAACAAGTAAAAAGACAGTGTTATAAGTAGAGTAAATTTGTATATGTGTCTAAGAAGAAAATTACTTTTGCTGCAAGAGCCAAAGGATTTTTATTAAAAGATTATGTGGGGGGAATCGGGAAGATGGTGGAAGAGTAAGACGCGCAGATCACCTTCCTCCCCACATACATCAGAAATACATCTACACGTGGAACAACTCCTACAGAACACCTACTGAACGCTGGCAGAAGACCTCAGGCCTCCCAAAAGGCAAGAAACTCCCCGCATAACTGGGTAGGGCAAAACAAAAAAGAAAAAACAGAGACAAAAGAATAGGGACAGGACCTGCACCAGTGGGAGGGAGCTGTGAAAGAGGAATGTTTCCACACACTAGGAAGCCCCCTCGTGGGCGGAGACCGCGGGTGACGGAGTAGGGAAGCTTTGGAGCTGCGGAGGAGAGTACAGCAGCAGGGGTGCAGAGGGCAAAGCGGAGAGATTCCGGCACAGAGGATCAGTGCCGACCAGCACTCACCAGCCCAAGAGGCTTGTCTGCTCACCCGCAGGGGTGGGCGGGGGCTGGG
Organism: Leucopleurus acutus; assembly: GCF_964270905.1. Taxonomy (NCBI): domain Eukaryota; kingdom Metazoa; phylum Chordata; class Mammalia; order Artiodactyla; family Delphinidae; genus Leucopleurus; species Leucopleurus acutus. The sequence continues at coordinate 9,824,472 of NC_139164.1, forward strand.
AGCTGAGGCTTAGTCTTCGGTTGGAGCGCAGGGAGAGGACTGGGGTTGGCGGCGTGAACACACCCTGAAGGGGCTAGTGCTCCACGGCTAGCCGGGAGGGAGTCTGGGAAAACGTCTGGAGCTGCCGAAGAGGCAAGAAACTTTTTCTTCCCTCTTTGTTTCCTGGTGTGCGAGGAGAGGGGATTAACAATGCCGCTTAAAGGAGCTCCAGAGACGTGCGCAAGCTGCGGCTAAAAGCGCAGACCCCAGAGATGGGCATGAGATGCTAAGGCTGCTGCTGCTGCCACCAAGAAGCCTGTGTGTGAGCACAGGTCACTCTCAACACCTCCCCTCCCGGGAGCCTGTGCAGCCCGCCACTGACAGTGTCCCAGGATCCAGGGACAACTACCCCGGGAGAACGCACGGCGCTCCACAGTCTGGTGCAAAGTTCCATTGGCCTCTGCCGCCGCAGGCTTGCCCCACAGCCGTGCCCCTCTCTCCCCGCGGCCTGAGTGAACCAGAGCCCCCAAAGCAGCTACTACTTTAAGCCCGTCCGGTCTGAGGGAAGAACAGACGCTCTCAGGCTACCTACACGCAAAGGCGAGGCCAAATCCAAAGCTGAAACCCGGGAACTGTGCGAAAAAAGAAGAGAAAGGGAAATCTCTCCCAGCAGCCTCAGGAGCAGCGGATTAAAGCTCCACACAATCAACTTGATGTACCCTGCACCTGTGCAATACCTGAATAGACAACGAATCATCCCAAACAAGGTGGATTTTGAGAGCAAGATTTATGATTTTTCCCCCTTTTCCTGTTTTTGTGAGTGTGTATGTGTATGCTTCTGTTTGAGATTTTGTCTGTATAACTGTGCTTTCACCATTTGTCCTAGGGCTCTATCCATCTTTTTCTTAAAAAAATTTTTTTTCTTAATTATTTTTTATTTTAATAACTTTATTATATTTTATCTTACTTTTTAATTTTATCCTTTCTTTCTTCCTTCCTTTTTCCTTCTTTCCTTCCTTCCTTACTTCCTTTCTTTCTCTCTTTCTGACTCTCTTTTTTTCAGTCTACCTGAAAAAGAATTCAGAATAATGATAGTAAAGATGATCCAAAATCTTAGAAATAGAAAAGAGAAAATGCAAGAAACATTTCAGAAGAACCTAGAAGAACTAAAGATGAAACAAGCAATGATGAACAACACAATAAATGACATTAAAAATACTCTACAAGGGATCAATTGCAGAATAACTGAGACAGAAGAATGGATAAGTGACCTGGAAGATAAAATAGTGGAATTCACTACTGTGGAACAGAATAAAGAAAAAAAATGAAAAGAACTGAGGACAGTCTCAGAGACTTCTGGGAAAACATTAAATAAACCAACATTCTAATCATAGGGGTTCCAGAAGAAGAAGAGAAACAGAAAGGGGCTGAGGAAATATTTGAAGAAATTATAGTTCAAAACTTCCCTAATATGGGAAAGGAAATACTTATTCAACTCCAGGAAGCATAGAGTCCCATACAGGATAAATTCAAGGAGAAATATGAGAAAACACATATTAAATTAAATTAAATTAAATTAAATACAAAGAAAACATATTAAAGCAGCAAGGGAAAAACAACAAATAACACTCAAGGGAATCACCATAAGGTTAACAGCTGATCTTTCAGCAGAATCTCTGCAAGCCTGAAGGGACTGGCGGACATATTTAAAGTGATGAAGGAGAAAAAACTACAACCAAGATTACTCTACATGCAAGGGTCTCGTTCATATTTGATGGAGAAATTAAAAACTTTACAGAAAGCAAAAGCTGAGAGAGTTCAGCGCCACCAAACCAGCTTCACAACAAATGCTGAAGGATCTTCTCAAGTCAAGAAACACAAGAGAAGGAAAGACCTATAATAAACCCAAAACAATTAAGAAAATGGGAATAAGAACATACATATCAATAATAACCTTAAATGTAAATTGATTAAATGCTCCCACCAAAAGACACAGATTAGCTGAATGGATACAAAAACAAGACCCATATATTTATTGTTTACAGGAGACACACTTCAGACCTCGAGACAAATACAGACTGAAAGTGAGGGGATGGAAAGAGATATTCCATGCAAATGGAAACCGAAAGAAATCTGGAGTAGCAATTGTCATATCAGACAAAATAGACTTTAAAATAAAGACTATTAGAAGAGACAAAAAAGGACACTACATAATGATCAAGGGATTGATCCAAGAAGAAAATATAACAATTGTAAATATTTATGCACCCAACATAAGAGCACCTCAATACATAAGGTGAATACTAACAGCCATAAAAGGGAAAATCGCCAGTAACACATTTATAGTACGGGACTTTAACACCCCAATTTCACCAATGGACAGGTCATCCAAAATGAAAATAAATAAGGAAACACAAGCTTTAAATGATACATTAAACAAGAGGGACTTATTTGATATTTATAGGACATTCCATCCAAAAACAACAGAATACACATTTTTCTCAAGTGCTCATGAAACATTCTCCAGGATAGATCATATCTTGGGTCACAAATCAAGCTTCGGTGAATTTAAGAAAATTGAAATTGTATCAAGTATCTTTTCCGACCACAACGCTATGAGACTAGATATCAATTACAGGAAATGATCTGTAAAAAATACAAACCCATGGAGGCTAAAAATACACTACTTAATAACGAAATGATCACTGAAGAAATCAAAGAGGAAATCCAAAAACACCTAGAAACAAATGACAATGGAGACACAATGACCCAAAACCCATGGGATGCAGCAAAAGCAGTTCTAAGAGGGAAGTTTATAGCAATACAATCCTACCTTAAGAAACAGGAAACATCTCAAATAAACAACTTAATCTTGCACCTAAAGCAATTGGAGAAAGAAGAATAAGAAAACCCCCAAAGTTAGCAGAAGGAAAGAAATCATAATGATCAGATCAGAAATAAATGAAAAAGAAAGGAAGGAAACAATAGCAAAGATCAATAAAACTAAAAGCTCGTTCTTTGAGAAGATAAAAAAAATTGATAAACCATTAGCCAGAGTCATCAAGAAAAAAAAGGGGGAAGACTCAAATCAATAGAATTAGAAATGAAAAAGGGGAAATGACAACTGACACTGCAGAAATGCAAAAGATTATGAGAGATTACTACAAGCAACTCTATGCCAATAAAATGGACAACGTGGAAAAAATGGACAAATTCTTAGAAATGCACAACCTGCCAAGACTGAACCTGGAAGAAATAGAAAATATGAACAGACCAATCACAAGCACTGAAATTGAAACTGTGATTAAAAATCTTCCAACAAACAAAAGCCCAGGACCGGATGGCTTCACAGGCGAATTCTTTCAAACATTTAGAGAAGAGCTAACACCTATCCTTCTCAAACTTTCCCAAAATGTAGCAGAGGGAGGAACACTCCCAATCTCATTCTATGAGGCCACCATCACCCTGATACCAAAACTAGACAAGGATGTCACAAAGATTTCACTGATGAACATAGATGCAAAAATGTTCAAAAAAATGCTAGTAAACAAAATGCAACAGCACATTAAAAGGATCATACACCATGATCAAGTGGGATTTATTCCAGGAATGTAAGGATTCTTTAATATATGCAAATCATTTAATGTGATACACCCTATTAACAAATTGAAGGAGAAAAACCATAACGTCATCTTAATAGATGCAGAGAAAGATTTTGACAAAATTCAACACTGATTTATGATAAAAATCCTCCAGAAAGTAGGCATGGAGGGAACTTTCCTCAACATAATAGAGGCCATATATGACAAACCCACAGCCAACATCATCCTCAATGGTGAAAAAATGAAAGCATTTCCACTAAGGTCAGGAACAAGACAAGGTTGCCCACTCTCACCACTCTTATTCAATATAGTTTTGGAAGTTTTAGCCACAGCAATCAGAGAAGAAAAGGAAATAAAAGGATTCCAAATCGGAAAAGAAGAAATTAAGCTGTCACTGTTTGCAGATGACATGATACAATACATAGAGAATCCTAAAGATGCTATGAGATAACTACTAGAGCTAATCAATGAATTTGGTAAAGTAGCAGGATACAAAATTAATGCACAGAAATCTCTAGCATTCCTATACACTAATGACGAAAAATCTGAAAGTGAAATCAAGAAAACACTCCCATTTACCATTGCAACAAAAAGAATAAAATATATAGGACAAACCTACCTAAGGAGACAAAAGACCTGTATGCAGAAAACTATAAGACACTGATGAAAGAAATTAAAGATAATACAAATAGATGGAGAGATAAAACGTGTTCTTGGATTGGAAGAATCAACGTTGTGAAAATGACTACTACCCACACAATCTGCAGATTCAATGCAATACCTATCAAACTACCACTGGCATTTTTTACAGAACTAGAGCAAAAATTTCACAATTTGTATGGAAACACCAAAGACCCCGAATACCCAAAGCAATCCTGAGAAAGAAAAACGGACCTGGAGGAATCAGGCTCCCTGACTTCAGACTATACCACAAAGCTACAGTAATCAAGACAGTGTGGTACTCGTACAAAAACAGAAAGATAGATCAATGAAACGGATAGAAAGCCCAGACATAAACCCACGCACATATGGTCACCTTATCTTTGATAAAGGAGGCAGGAATGTACAGTGGAGAAAGGACAGCCTCTTCAATAAGTGGTGCTGGGAAAACTGGATAGATACATGTAAAAGTATGAGATTAGATCACTCCCTAACAGCATACACAAAAATAAGCTCAAAATGGATTAAAAACCTAGATGTAAGCCAGAAACTATCAAACTCTTGGAGGAAAACATAGGCAGAACACTCTATGAGAAATCACAGCAAGTTCCTTTTTGACCCACCTCCTAGAGAAATGGAAATAAAATGAAAATAAACAAATGGGACCTAATTAAACTTCAAAGTCTTTTTCACAGCAAAGGAAACCAGAAAGAAGACCAAAAGACAACACTCAGAATGGGAGAAATATTTTCTAATGAAGCAACTGACAAAGGATTAATCTCCAAAATTTACAAGCAGTTCATGCAGCATAATAAGAACAAAACAAACAACCCAATCCAAAAATGGGCAGAAGACCTAAATAGACATTTCTCCAAAGAAGATATACAGAGTGCCGACAAACACATGAAAGAATGATCAACATCATTAATCATTAGAGAAATGCAAATCAAATCTACAATGAGATATCATCTCACACCGGTCAGAATGGCTATCATCAAAAAATCTAGAAACAATAAATGCTGAGATGATGTGGAGAAAAGGGAACACTCTTGCACTGCTGGTGGGAATGTGAATTGGTAGCCAGGAGATGGAAACAACCAAAGTGTCCATCATCTGATGAATGGATAAAGTAGATGTGGCACATATATACAATGGAATATTACTCAGCCATAAAAAGAAACGAAATTGAGCTATTTGTAGGAGGTGGATAGACCTAGAGTCTGTCATACAGAGTGAAGTCAGAAAGAGAAAGACAAGTACCATATGCTAACACTTATATATGGAATTTAAGGAAAAAATGTCATGAAGAACCTAGGGATAAGATAGGAATAAAGACACAGACCTACTGGAGAATGTACTTGAGGATATGGGGAGGGGGAAGTGTAAGCTGTGACAAAGTGAGAGAGTGGCATGGACATATATACAGTACCAAACGTAAAATAGATAGCTAGTGGGAAGCAGCGACATAGCACAGGGTGACCATCTTGGTGCTTTATGACCACCTAGAAGGGTGGGATAATATGGGTGGGAGGCAGGGAGATGCAAGAGAGAAGAGATATGGGAACATATGTATATGTATAACTGATTCACTTTGTTATAAAGCAGAAACTAACACACCATTGTAAAGCAATTATGCTCCAATAAATATGTAAAAAAAATAAGTAAATAATTAAAAAGTAATAATAATGTTGTACACTTTAAACTTATACAGTGCAGTTTGTCAATTATGTCTCAGTAAAACTGGAAGAAAAAACTATGAAACATTTAAGAGAATTTTGTGACCACTGATATAAGATTGATTTATCGCTATTAGATTTACAAGAGTTATGTAATACTTATAAAATTTCACTGCCAAATGTTAGATATATTACATTTGTAATTGTAGTTTGAGATATCTAATAAAATTTAATTAATGGATTATGCAAATGATGTTAAATATTCAAGAAGTATATAGTCTGTTATGCTTATGAATTAATTAAATCATAAAGAATAAGTGAAAGTGATTGTCCATATTTTTATGCAAAGATTTTGAGATTTATAAATAGACTAACAAGATTTATAAATTGAGCTTTTTAGAGGCTTAAGAAATACAAGTTTCCAATTTTAATATTTTTACCTATTAATTAACAAATTAGTTATGTCAAAAAAAAAAGGATTATGTGGAGGGGCTTCCTGGGTGGTGCAGTGGTTGAGAGTCAGCCTGCTGATGCAGGGGACACAGGTTTGTGCCCCGGTCCAGGAAGATTCCACATGCGGCGGAGGGGCTGGGCCCGTGAGCCATGGCCTTGAGCCTGTGCGTCCAGACCCTGTGCTCCACAACGGGAGAGGCCACAACAGTGAGAGGCCCATGTACCACACACACACACAAAAGATTATGTGGAATAATATTTTGTCCAACAATATAGGGGTATCATTATAAAACAGGATTTCTGTGAAACAATCTTAGTTTTGAGTAAAACGTTTCTTCTTTTTTCAAAAATAAAAACACTGCTTTATCAGTAAGAATTTCTCTTTGTTCATGGCTGAAAGAATTATTATAATAACATTGTGACTATTTGACTACTTTGGCTTTGGTAAGTGTTTAATACGTGCACAAAATGTTAGTAATGACTTTTATATTTATTATATTTTAAGAGGCAGTTTTTCAAACCTAGAAAGAGTACCATTATTAGGAGCATGTCTTTGTGTAATATGGTTTTTAATTCAGAATTTTGTGTATTTACAGTAAGTAATAAAATTTCACATCATTAAACATTTTGTGAAGATAAAACAGATACTCCAATGAAATACAGGTTCATGAATTTTGACAATTCATTCAAAATTTTTTTGCAGAATTGTAAAGTTTTTTTATTCACTTTTCAGGGAATTTCCTTAATTTTCAGGCCATTTTCTTAATTTTCCACATACAGCTTTGTGGGGGACTAGTGATTACTTAGGGCTGCAAACAATGGCAGGTACATGTATAGAAAACAGGGAGTTAATGGGAAGAACAGAAAACAGAAATTACTTAAATGTAAAAATGTCTCATCAAAATTGTGGCTGAGAATTTTGGGGAGCTAGAATGGGTGGATCATGTAGGAAAGAAGGCGGCTTTATGAACTTCAGGGGAAGATGGCCTAATTCAGTTATCTCTTGGCTCCAAATTACAAACTTTACCTTGAGTCATAATGATAGGAGAAAATGAACAGTTTTATCTTGAAAACATGACTGTAATATGTTGTATCTACTTAACTATATAAGGAGAAAAATTTCTTCCTGTCTTTGCAATCTCTAGCAGACAGCATGTGACGCGTATCACATTCCATCTAGTCAAGTACTCATTCCATAATAAAACTGTTTTCTTTCCCTTCTCTCTTTATGAGAAGGTTTTCTAGATTGGATAGAGATGTTGTTTTTATCATGTTTCTCCAATATGTGTAAATTTTAACCTTCGGACAGAATGTGGTTGGGAAGGGGAAACCACAGGGGAGATGGTAAGTTAGCAAGCTGAAAATAGGAGACCAGAATGGTGGTGCTTAAGGGAGATGAGTAAAGTCCCCCATTTCAATAAAAGTCCTAGGAAGTTTCCGGTTGAGAGTAAAATCACATTTACCATGTTCCAAAAACATGGAGCAGCAAATAAACAAGGTGTATCTTCCTGTAAACATGCAAGAGCAGCTCCTTTACTTTTCTTGGGTCAGCTACTTCTACCTCTCCCATTCTCTCTCTGCCTAAACCCAGATATTTCACTGTACTTGAGTCTGGCATAAATCTGGTGACCTAAGGGATTGCTTTCTGGAAGCTTGAGACCTCAATTCTGATTTCAAGAGAAGTAAGAAGGCTAGTGAGCAGTGGAGTTGGAGAAAGGTGAAGAGTTAATTTATTACAAATTTCAGAGTTAAATATCAAGCTAAGTCTCAATCAAAGCAGCAAGTGAACCATATTCTGAATTATTCAGATGTACTAAGGCATGGGCTATATCAGTGTAAACAAGTACTATTACCATGTACATCTGAAGTCCATTGTTCTGTGACTCGACTTCTCTTTAGTATTCCACCGTAAATTTTTGACTAATGATAACCCACTTCTAACCTCCAAGGCTCTTCCATATGTAGATGTTTTCATGAGTGTTTTCCAAAACTAAACTTTAGACGCTAGCTTATGTGTTCTGAGGATAATGGAGTGGGTGGACTAGACAGAAAGGTATAATCTACATTAACATTACTTTGATTTATAGATGGCTGGGGAGAGAAAGTGTTTCATTTATTTTTTTCCCATACATTTATTTATTTATTTATTTATGGCTGTGTTAGGTCTTTGTTGCTGCATGCGGGCTTTTTGCTTTTTTCTAGTTGTGACGATCAGGGGCTACTCTTCGTTGTGGTATGTGGTCTTCTCATTGTGCTGCCTTCTCTTGTTACAAAACACGGGCTCTAGGCACCTGGACTTCAGTAGTTGTGGCACACAGGCTCAGTAGTTGTGGCACATGGGCTTAGTTGCTCCGTGGCATGTGGGATCTTCCTGGACCAGGACTCGAACCCAGGTCCCCCGTAATGGCAGGCAGATTCGTAACCACTGCACCACCAGGGAAGTCCCTTCATTTCTTATCATACTGATTTCTCTCTTCTCTGAAGCTCAGAAAGACTTTTGTATAATGATTTACTTGTGGCTTACATTGTGTTTTTCATCTACTTTAATAGTGTCTATCTCTCCCTCTCTCAATCCATTCTTCTCTGTTCTCTTCTCTCTTCCCGTACTGGGTTTTTTTTTTCCTTTTCTGTTTTTCATATTCACTTAGTCACTAGGTATTTAATAGACATTTTAAAAAGTTATTTTAAATAAGATTCTTCTTTTGCTAACATGTATCCTTAGCTTGCATTACTTGGAAAGAATGTTTTTATGATATTTTTGGGTGAGTAATTACATCATCTGCAAATGACTACTATGTTTCCATATTTATACTACTTTGTAGGTAGATGTGGATGTTTCACTTGTCTTCTCTACTTGTAGTTACAGTGTACTTTCAGTCTCATCCCTTTAGGAGATACATTATTTTCTCTCTTTTGTGATAGTATAGTTGGTTAGTTCAGATGTTACCTTTCTGATCTATTCGTTGCAGAGACACATTTCATTTGTATTTCTTGTAGATCAGGCTGGCTAGCAGGCAATTATCTCCATTCTTTTGTTTATCTGGGCATATCTATCTAATCAGTCCAAGAGGCAAATATTGTTGTTCACAATTATTGTTTCTCCTCAGAATTTCTCACCCACTAGTTTTAGCCGACTTTGATGATTCTGCTCTGGATCTATATTTCATCAAAATTGCTAAAAGCTAATATGTTAATTCTGATACTCATCTATTAGTTGGAATTTTTATATTTTAGAAAAAGAACTTTCTTTCATTTACTATTTGATCACCCTGTTTATTTTTATAAATTGTTGAGAGACTTCTTATTACTACTGCTTTTATTGATGGAGGGGACTAGGAAATGCTTAGCTTCCTTCTTTTTGCAATCTGTATTTTCTAAGTGTTTCAGAGTAAAAGTTTATAACTCTGTTGTAATGCAAACATCAATAAATTTTAAAGGAACAAGGTGCACCTTTCTGTTTTTTCTTTGTCAGCAGACATCTCAAAACTAAGATGTTTCTTTTTTTTCTTTTCTTTTTTTTAGATTCCATATATATGTGTTAACATATGGTATTTGTCTTTCTCTTTCTGACTTACTTCACTCTGTATGACAGATTCTAGGTCCATCCACCTCACTACAAATAACTCAATTTCATTTCTTTTTATGGCTGAGTAATGTTCCATTGTATATATGTGCCACATCTTCTTTATCCATTCATCTGCTGATGGATACTTAGGTTGCTCCCATGTCCTGGCTATTGTAAATAGAGCTGCAATGAACATTTTGGTACATGACTCTTTTTGCATTATGCTTTTCTCAGGGTATATGCCCAGGAGTGGGAGGGAGGGAGATGCAAGAGGGAAGAGATATGGAACATATGTATATGTATAACTGATTCACTTTGTTATAAAGCAGAAACTAACACACCATTGTAAAGCAATTATACTCCAATAAAGATGTTAAGAAAATTAAAATAAGATATTATCTCTTAAAAAAAAAAACCTAAGATGTTCACACTTATGTTTTATTTTTCTCCCCACATGCTGCTTCGAGAAACATTCTTTCAACCTTCACCATTGAGATACCCAGTGTCAGTTAAGGCAACTCCTTCTCCCTCATTCCACTGCCAGATACTATTAATCAGTCAGTCCCATCCATTCTGTCTGACAAAGAGATGATGAGATGGTGATGATAGTGATGTCACTATGTCCCCAAAACTTCTACATGCCGTTGCTGTATTGTTTATTTACACCACTTTCTCAGGTTTTTTCAGGTAGGTTCTCATATCATAGTAATTTTATAGGTGTGGAGACCATAGCTTCGTGAGGTTAAGTAACCCAAAGAAGTGACAAAGCCATTCTAATCCAGAAGATTGCACTTCTTACCAGAGCTGATTTGGGAGCATCAGTTGATCTCTTTTATTAGTAATTGACATCCTTTATTCTCAGGGGTTTTTTTTTGCCTGAAATCTACTTTGATATTAATATAACCACCCAGCTCTTTAATGACTAGGACTAGGAGGACATGCTTTGCCTTCTATGCCTTTATTATTAACCCGTGTTTCTTTTTTTACTTAATCTTTACTAATTATCCATGTTTTTATATGTATTGTATGTTTCTTGCAGGCAGTATATATTTTGATTAAAAAAAATCCAATCCAACAAGCTCTGCCTTTTTATCAGGGCATTTAGACCATTTACAGTTAATGTGCTTATTCATATAATTTTCTGTTTTCTCCTTTTGTTATTTTTCCCATTTTCCTCATGATCTCTCTTCTTTTAAAATGAAGCAAGTATGTTTCATTCCATTTATTCTCTTTTGCATCTTATTAGCTGTAACTCTGTGTTTAATTATGCTAGCTCTTGCCTTGAGGTTTGTAGTATACATCTTTAACTTATCACAATCTCCCTTCAGGAGATATTTTATCTTTTCATATACTATATAAAAAGCTTAAAATTGTATATTTAGTTTTCCCCTCAGTCTGTACTATTGACATGCATTTTACTTTTTCTATTTTATGTATACACAATACATTGCTAGTATATTTTCTTCAATAGTCAATTCTGTGAGATTTATACAAAAGGAAAAATATCTCACAAATTTATCCTTGCAATTACCATTTTCAGGCTATTTCTTTGTGAAGATTCACCATATATTTGTACCATATGTAATATCCACTTTATAAACTAATTTGTAGGTAGACTCATAATACCAGATATTTGTTAAAATTTTTAATGTTTTAGCTTGTAAATTTCTTATGATGACAGTTATTTAGTAATTTATTTAACGAAAATAAATAGCCAGAGTCACTGTTTTATAAAATTGAATTTTCATGTCCTTATTGAACTATATAATCACATAAGACAGCTATAGCACACTTTGATTGAAGCTTACACAAAATAGACACCTTGGAGTCTAAATATTTACAATTTTTATATACCTTTTTATAGGAAATTGTAACATTAGGTTTTCTACATAACTGCTACCTACTGAACTAGAATCTAATTATCTCGATGATTATTCTTGTTATAAGAACTTTTGAAATTCTAAATTCTGAGGGAGAATGTGTCAGTGAAATGTATAATGCTGTTGTCTCGTGCATTAGCATCTATAAACAGAGAAAAATAGGGTAAAAATATCTGCTGTATTTTTCCTTATTTACCGAATCTTGCTTAGTATTCAAAATCAACACTTGAAAAAAATTCTTGATCCATTGTACCAGATAACTGTCAATATACCTGGTAAGCAAATGCATTTAGTTTATTTGCTACTATTTTCTGTTACTTACAAAATCAGTCAATATCAATAAAATTTTATCTATTACTGTAGAGTTTAGATAAAGTTGGAGTTGCTTTAAATATTCTTTTACTGATATTTTTCTCAAATTTAGTTGCATTTTCAAAAGGCAGCTTTCTAGAAAGGAAAGAAGTAAGGTTGTTTAACAGTGTTCCTCCCACCACTCCAGATTAAGCCAATGATACAGTAGATACATACATGCTAACCAATCTCTTACTCTTAAAACAATTTCATAGCAGTTATTAGCCTTGAACTCTAAAACTTTATGTAATATTTTAATTTTATTAAATTCACTCCTTTCACATATTTTATTGTTTTTTTAGTTATAACTATTTTATGAATTATTTCTTTCCATTTTATTTTATGATCCAAGTATGAAGTAACTATTCTATTTTTAGTATGCAGTTTATTTTCTAATCTGTACCTTTGAATGACATTTCCTCATCATTTAGTTATTTCCTGGATATTATCTAATTAAATTTTTGGTTCTAAAATAGGCATAGTAAGCGATTTAATGAAATAATCTCTCAATATTATGTGCTGAAAGGTGACATCAGCAAGCTGGTAGGGTAGGAATATATGAGTTCTTGTTCCCCCACTGAGACAGTGAGTTAACAACAATGTATGAAAAAGAATAACTTTATGAATGCTCTAGAGATGACTAGAGAAGCTATAGTACCCAAATCAGTGTAAAATCAAGAAGAAATTCCAGCTAAAGAGGTAGAAAATTAGTCCTGTTTTGTGTGGACTAATCCACCTATGTGGTGAATAGCATGGTACAACTGGGGAAAACTACTCATACTAAGGCTTTTCGATCAGAATGGAAACAACAAAGTAGACCTTGCATCCAACATTCTGACTGGGTGTTCACCAGGGATTGATTTCTGCCTCACCTGACTTGGAACATTGGGAGGCCAACTGACCACGTGGGAACCATAGTTGTGAAGACAAATGAAAATAGAGACAAGCACCACCCCCGTTTAAAGCCACAGTTACACAGGCAGACATCAGAAGAAGATCAAGAAATCAGAAAAGACATTGGTGAAAGTTTTCATTTGCACAAAGTCAGGAGAAGGGGTTGAGTTTTCAAGTGCTCAAAGTCAGCAAAAGGTTACACTGAACACAAAGAAACAGGGTATTATGGCCCAGTCACTGTAACAAAATGAAACTCTGGAAACCAAACCTAAAGAAACTCAGACCCCAAAATACCTCACAAAAAAATTTAAAACAACTGTCTTAAAATACTCAGTGAGCTAGTAGAGTACACAAGTAGACAACAAAATGAAATCAGGAAAATGGTGCTCAAATGAAATGAGAATATCAAAAAAGTGATAAAAAAAGAACCAAAAAATTCTGGAGCTAAAAAGTATAAATGGACTAAAAAATTCACTAGAGGGAGCAACAGCAGATTTGATCAGGTAAATGAATCACTGAACTTGAGACAGATCATTTAAAGTAATTAAGTCAGAGCTGCAAAACAAAAAAGAATGAAGACAATTAAAAAGGGCTGATGGGACATTATCAAATGGACAAATATATGCACTATTGGAATCCCAGAAGGAAAGAGAGAAAGGAAATTAGAGCTTATCTGGAGAAATGATAGCTGAAAATATTCCAAATCTGAAGAAAGAAATGGAGACACAAGTTTAGGCTTAATGCACCATAAGTAGGATATATCCAAAGAGATTCCCACAAAACACAGTGTAATCAAAGTGTTGGAAGTTAGATAATCTTAAAAGCAGCAAGAAAATAATTGATCTGTCACTTACAAAGGAGATTCCATAAAAATTATCAGTGAATTTCTTAGCAGAAACTTTGCCATGCTGAGGGGGTAGGATGGTCTATTCAACATACTGAAAGAAAAATCTGTAAACAGAATATTATTTAGGGCAAAAATGCCGTTAAAAAATGAAGTGGAAATTAAGACTTTCACCACATAAACAAAATCTGATGGTGTCATTACATTAGAGCTCCTCTACAAAATATATCAAAGAGAGTCCTTCAAGATGAAATAAAAGGATAGTATATAGCAACTCAGTATAAATGTCAATATAAGGTTCTTCAGTAAATGTGAACACATGGACAAATATTGTAATTTTGCTGCATAGAATGATAAAATGATAGAAATATTTTGAAAATGATAAATATGTTGATAGTTATATAAAGATGTAATATATGACATCAATAATAAAAAGAGGTTAGTGGTAGAAATGAAAAGGATTAGAGTTTTTGTGATTGAAATTGCTATCAGTTTAAAATAAATGTTATCCATTTAAAATTGTTATCAGTGTAACTTTAAGGTTTTTTTGTAATTGTGATTAACACAAAATATTTACAGAATACACACAAAAGTGAATAAACTAATCAAATCATCTCACTATAAAAAATCAATGGAACACAAAGGAAGGCAATAAGAGGAAAAGGGGGATAAAAAAGCTACAAAACAACTAGGAAACAACAAAATGGCAATTGTAGTCCTTCTCTTTCAGAAATTACTTGAAATGGAAATGGATTAAACTTTCCAATCAAAAGACACTCAGAAGTAAACAACAAAAAATCAAATTACCCAATTAAAGGATGGGCAAAAAACTTGTAAAGATATCCATTCAAAGATGATATACAATGTCCAGCAAGCTTAAGGAAAGATGCTCAACACCTGATAATCAGATAAGTGCAAGTGAAAACTGCAGTGAAATAATACCTAACAACCACTAGGATGGCTCTTATAAAACAAAACAAAACAGTAAATAAGTGTTGTTGAGGATGTAGAGAAATTGGAGCCATTGTGCACTGTTCCTGGGCTTATAAAATGATGCAATTTCTGTGGAAGAGAACACGGAGTTTCTTCAACAATCTTTAAAATATGACTACTTTAGATCAACATTATATTCTTAATGAATTGGATGTGCTTTTTTTGTTTCAAATTTCAAGATATATTTATCTTGGTAATTAATGAAATCTCCAGTATTCAGGACATATTGTTAATACAAAGAACAGAGTAAAAGAGTGATTCCTAAATGTCTTTCAGGTTGTAATATTATTCTGGGAAGGGGTAATTTCTAACCTATTGATCTTTCTAATCTAGTAGTTCATATTTGACAGGGTAATGTAATTAACAGATTATTAATGTAATGAGAGTAAAGTGTTTCACATGGCAGCTGTCACACTGCCATGGCTAATTAGAACAAACTACACTGCAAAGAAATTACTAAAGAGAATTCCACTTGTAGTTAGAGTTAAGAAAAAAGTTGTCAAAACTGAGTGAACTCAGAGAAGACGTTGAAAAGATGGCAGAAGAGTAAGACGTGGAGATCACCTTCCTTCCCACAGATACAACAGATATACATCTACATGTGGAACAGCTCCTACAGAACACATATTGAACACTGGCAGAAGACCTCAGACCTCCCAAAAGGCAAGAAAGTCCCCGTGTACCTGGGTAGGGCAAAAGAAAAAAGAAAAAACAGAGACAAAGGAATAGGGACAGCACCTGCACCAGCGGGAGGGAGCCGTGAAGGAGGAAAGGTTCCCACAAACTAGGAAACCCCCTCGTGGGCGGAGACTGTGGGTGGCGGAGGAGAGAAGCTCCAGAGCCACGGAGAGAGCAGCCACAGGGGTGCGGAGGGCAAAGCGGAGAGATTCCCGCACAGAGGATTGGTGCCAACCAGCACTCACTAGACCGAGAGGCTTGTCTGCTCACCGCTAGGGCGGGCAGGGCTGGGAGCTGAGGCTCAGGCGTCGTTCGGAGTGCAGGGAGAGGAATGGCAGCGTGAACACAGCCTGAAGGGGTTAGTGCACCACAGCTAGCTCAGAGGGAGTTCGGGGAAAAGTCTAGACGTGCCAAAGAGGCAAGAGACTTTGTCTTCACTCTTTGTTTCCTGGTGCACGAGGAGAGGGGATTCAGGGCACTGCTTAAAGGAGCTGTAGAGATGGGTGCGAACTGCGCCTAAAAGAGTGGACCCCAGAGACGGGCATGAGATGCTAAACCTGCTGCTGCTGCCACGAAGAAGCCTGTGTGCAAACCCAGGTCACTGTCCACACCTCCCCTCCCAGGAGGCTGTGCAGCCCACCACTGCCAAGTTCCTTGTGAAACAAGGACAACTTCCCTGGGAGAACGCATGGCACACCTCAGGCTGATGCACCATCATGGTGGCCTCTGCCACTGAAGGCTCACTCTGCATCTGTACCCCTCCTTACCCCCGGCCTGAGTGAGCCAGAGCCCCCGAATCAGCTGCTCCTTTAACCCCGTCCTGTCTGAGCAAAAAACAGACACACTCAGGTGACCTACACGCAGGGACAGGGCCAAATCCAAAGCTGAACCCAGAGAGCTGTGCAAACAAATAATAGAAAGGTAAATTTCCCCCAGCAGCCTCAGGAGCAGCAGGTTAAATCTCCACAATCAACTTGATGTATGCTGCATCAGTGGAATAACTGAATAGACAGCGAATCATCCCAAATTGAGGAGGTGGACTTTGAGAACAGATTTATTATTTGTTCCCCTTTTCCTCTTTTTGTGACAGTGTATGTGTATGCTTCTGTGTGAGATTTTGTCTGTATAGCTTTGCTTTCATCATTGTCATAGAGTTCTCTCCATCCATTTATTTCTTTTTATTTTTTTAACTTAAAAATATTTTTGCTTAATAATTTTTATTTTAATAACTTTTATTTTATATTACACTATTTTATTTTATCCTCTTTCTTCCTTCCTTCCTTCCTTCCTTTCTTTCTTTCTTTTCTTTCTTTCTTTCTTTCTTTCCACTTTTTCTTCCTTTTATTCTGAGCCATGTGGATGAAAGCCTCTTGTTGCTCCAGCCAGGAGTCAGTGCTGTGCCTCTGAGGTGGGAGAGCCAACTTCAGGACACTGGTCCACAAGACACCTCTCAGCTCCACGTAATATAAAATGGTGAATATCTCCCAGAGATTTCCATGTCAACACCAAACCCTGCTTCACTCAGCGACCAGCAAGATGCAGTGCTGGACACCCTATGTCAAACAACTAGCAAGAACACAACCCCACCCCTTAGCAGAGAGGCTGCCTAAAATCATAATAAGGCCACAGACACCCCAATCCACACCACAAGACCTGGAACCGCCCATCAGAAAGACAAGATCCAGCCTCATCCACCAGAACACAGGCACTAGTCTCCTACACCAGGAAGCCTACACAACACACTGAACAAACTTTAGTCACTAGAGACAGACACCAAAAACAATGGGAACTACGAACCTGCAGCCTGCAAAAAGGAGACCCCAAACACAGTAAGATAAGCAAAATGAGAAGACAGAAAAACACACAGTAGATGAAGGAGCAAGGTAAAAACCCACCAGACCTAACAAATGAAGAGGAAATAGGCAGTCTACCTGAAAAATAATTCAAAATAATGATAGTAAAGATGATCCAAAATCTTGGAAATAGAATAGAGAAAATGCAAGAAATATTTAACAAGGACCTAGAAGAACTTAAGAAACAAGCAACGATGAACAACACAATAAATGAAATTAAAAATACTCTAGATGGTATCAATAGCAGAGTTACTGAGGCAGAAGAATGGAGAAGTGACCTGGAAGATAAAATAATGGAAATCACTACTGCAAAGCAGAATAAAGAAAAAACAATGAAAAGAACTGATGACAGTCTCAGACACTTCCAGGAAAGCATTAAATGTACTGGCATTTGAATTACAGGGGTCCTAGAAGAAGAAGAGAAAAAGAAAGGGACTGAGAAAATATTTGAAGAGATTATACTTGAAAATTTCCCTAATATGGGAAATAAAATAGTTAACCAAGTCCAGGAAGCACAGAGTCCCATACAGGATAAATCGAAGGAGAAACATGCCAAGACACATATTAATCAAACTATCAAAAATTAAATGCAAAGAAAACATACTAAAAGCAGCAAGGGAAAAAACAAATAACACACAAGGAAATCCCCATAAGGTTAACAATTGATTTTTCAGCAGACACTCTGCAAGGCAGAAGGGAGTGGCAGGACATATTTTAAGTGATGAAGGAGAAAAACTTACAACCAAGATTGCTCTACCCAGCAAGGATCTCATTCAGATTTGATGGAGAAATTAAAACCTTTACAGACAAGCAAAACCTGAGAGAGTTCAGCACCACAAAACCAGCTTTACAACAAAGGCTAAAGGAACTTCTCTAGGCAAGACACAGAAGAGGAGGCAAAGACCTACAATAAGAAACACAAAACAATTAAGAAAATGGGAATAGGAGCATATATATTGATTGTAAGGAAGGGCACCAAAAATGGAAGAGAGCTTAAACAAGCTTTATTTGAGAATGCTCCCAGGCAAGGTTCACTGGTCCGAGAGAAAGGGGCCAGAGAAGTGCTCGGCTGCAGGCGCAAACAAAATTTACAGGGGTGGACTCAGGGGAGGGGCTTGCTGTGTGAAGCAGCCCTTTTTTGGTAATCTCTCGGGTGTTGTAGCAATGTCAGGTGTTGGTTGCATCAGCCTCAGAGCCGTTGGTTCTGCCCCTCGGGAAGTGGGAAGACCGGGGCCGAGTGGTGTGGCAATGTCAGGTGTCGGTTGCATCAGCCACTTTGGTGGGGGTTCCGTCTGGCTCCCTGGGCCCTTCCCTGGACCTGCTGGCCTTACATCCCGACTTCTTTGGTGTAATGGGGTAACGTTTTGTCTCTGGCTACTTCCTGCCGTACAGGGGCGCCGTAAGGGAGTTGGGCGGCCAGCGGTCTGGAGGTTAGGGGAGGGCGGCCACGGGGGTTTCTGTGGGTAGTAAGGTATACGGGTGGAGGAGCATCTGATTTACCACGACCCGAGAGACTTCTTGTATGCGACTGTGGAGAAACCTGAGGAAACAGGGCGCAAGCATGAATAGGATGCAGATAAGGATTAAGGGGCCTAGGATTGGTATAGAGGGTGGACTGCCACCAAACGGGGATGGGGGAGGTGGATTGTCACTGCCTGCGTTGGAGTTCTTCTTTTAAGCGTCGGAGAGCATCTACATTGTCTTCAACGACCCCTGTCTCGTTGATGTAGTAGCAGCACTCTTCCTGTAGGAAGAGGCAGGTACCTCCTTTGTCGGCTGTCAGAAGGTCCAGGGCGCGTCGATTTTGGAGGGCAACTCGGGCTACTGAGGTGATCTGGCACTGGAGGGAGGTGATGGAGGCGGCAGAGTTCTCAATGGCTAGCTGGAGTTTCTTTTCTAGGTCGCGGGATTCTGAGACACTGTGTGTTAGGGCTCCTCCCCCGATGCCCGCAGCGATGAGAGAGGAGGTGAGGGAAATGCCTGTGACCATAGGGAGAAAGATGGCCCTTTTTTGTCAGCCAAAAATTTGTGTGGTAAGTGAGAGAAATTCGGCTTGGCTATATAATGTGAGTTGTGGAACAAGGGTGATGGGGATACGTGGGAAGGGGGAGGAAGAGTTGACCTCTTTTGTAAGGGATCCATTACACCAAAAGAACAAGCCTGGTGGGGCCCCCATTGGCATAGTTACAGGGAGGGATGAATTGCAAGGGAGTGCATCATCAGTTAAGTTTGGGCGGCTGCCATAGCAAATTGTGAGGTTCTTTTTTCCTAAATCAAGGAATATGGGGACTCTTAATGGGGGAAATGATAAGTTCTGGGAGGAACTAGGGAGGGTAGAGGTGAAGGGCTGATCGAGTAGGACAGCAGTTAATGGTGGTCAGGCAAGTGAGGCACATAGAAAGCAGTCAGAGATGTTGCCTATTCTGGTGTGATTAAGTATTTGTACCCCTTGACGGATGAGGGCCAACCAAGGAAAAGGGTCCGTCTTGTGGTCAGGGTGGGGTAGTTGGCGTTCTAGGGCCTGTTCCATCTCCTGGACCATGGTGGCCTGTTCGCTCAAGTGCTGGATAATTTCAGGTATCACTCTGACATATGAGCGGAAGACCCTGATAGAGCCCATGGGGGTAGGCATCAGTTACCCACTGGTAGATTTTTCCTTGTACCCCTTTTACCCATCTGGTGTCCCAGGGATCTTTGATGTTGATGAATAATTGACCCTTGCCATTTGTGGTGAGCAGGTGGGATTGTTGGAGTGAGCTCCTGGTATCTAGTGTTGCCACATGGATATTACATGAGTGATAAGGGCACACCCCATAGGCCTCACCCCACCATTGACAGTAGTCTCTGCTCTGATCATAAGTGAAGCAGACAGTGGGGGTGGACCAACCCAGGGGAACACCTTCAATGTTAGAGATGGGGATCTGGACTGTCACCAGGGCCTGGCACCCATCTCGTTGGCAGTCTCCCATGCCCAGGACTCGGGCATGGGTCAGACCTTTAGCTTGCCATGTCCCATGGACCTGGAAGCATCATAGGGACATCTGGTGAGTCCTGGGTGGCAGGAGGGCAGCAGAGGAGAGACAGGGTGACGGACAAGCCGTAGTCTCGTGGGACCCAGCAGTAGGGCCATCCAAGTCTCTGGAGTTGGGGCCATTTTAAGGCGGGAGACATGGTACCAGGAGGCATGTCCCAAGAGTTTAGCTGCTGTGGGATTGGTCACCATATGGGGGCCTGTCCACCATGGCTTGAGAGATTGGGGGTGTAATTCTTTGAGGAGGACACTATCGCCAGGTTGTAGAGGGAGAGAGGAAGTTTCAGAGGCAGTGACGGTCGGCAGGTTGTGGTCAGCGTGTTCACGGAGAAGGTGGCAAAACAGAGACAGTTAGGGGAGGTAGGAAGTTACGGGTGGGTTTTGGGTTGGTAGGTTATGGAGGAGAAAAGGGCAGCCATAGAGCAGTTCAAATGGACTGAGACCAGTAGGGGTCTGAGGTGAGGCTCGGATTCGGGTGAGGGCAAGAGGGAGCAGATCGGGCCATGAGATACAGACCTCAAGGGAGAGCTTGGTGGGGTGGTCTTTCAAGATTCTGTTGGCATGCTCAGCCTTACTGGATGACTTGGGGTGGTAGGGGATGTGGAGTCTCCAGGTGATCTGAAGAGCCTCGGATACCTGCTGAACCACCTGAGAGACGAAGGTGGGTCCGTTGTCCGACTGGATGGAGATCCGCAGGCCAAATCGGGGGATGATATGTTGGAGAAGGATGGTGGTGACCATACCTGCCATTTCTCGGGCCGTTGGGAAGGCCTCGATCCAACCTGAAAAGGTGTCAACGAGAGTGAGCAAATATCAGAAGCATTTACAGGGGAGTATGTGGGTGAAGTCAATCTGCCAGTCCTCACCAAGTTAGTGTCCGCACATCTGGTGAGTAGGGATTCGGGGCCATAGACCTCCTTGTGGAGAGACGGATGCACAAGTCTGCAAGCTGCGTGAGTTTTTGAGATGGCATCTCTGAGTCCAGGCATGTAAAAGAGGGGATCTAGGAAATGGAACATCGCCTTCGGGCCAATGTGTAGGGACTTGTGGTTGTCTGATAGGCTGGCCGCTTGGGCTGAAGGGAGGACAACTTTGTTTTCCATAAAAATCCATCCTTTTTTGGCCTGGTGGCCCCCTTTGGATAGTAGGGTTGTCTTTTCGTGGGGGTCATATGCAGGTTGGATTGAGGTGGTGAGGAACAAGATCGGAGCTGGAGGGGCCTCTTTAGTGAGCTCACAGGCCACGGAGTCGGCCTTTGAGTTACCTTGTGCTATTGGGTTAGAAGGAGACTGGTGGCCCCTGCAGTGGATGATTGCCACCTCCTCAGGCAGTTGGAGGGCCTCCAGAAGTTTTGCAATGAGGAAGGCGTTGACCACCGGGGAACCCTTGGTGGTCAAAGGTCCGTGCCCCCTCCAAAGAGCTGAATGGCTCTGTGCAATCAGGAAGGCGTATTTAGAATCTGTATAGATATTGACCCTTTTGCCCTTAGAGAGGTCAAGGGCGCACATGAGTGCTATCAGTTCAGCCCTTTGAGAGGTTGTTCCTTCTGGGAGGCGGTTGGCCTCGATAATGGTTGAGATGGTTACTACCACATAGGCTGCCTGGTGGTGTCTGTCGGGACCGAGTATTGAGCTGCCATCTACGAAGATGATGCAGTCCGGGTTTAACAGTGGAGTATCAAAGAGTCCCTCCCTCGGCGGGCTGAGGGCCTCTATGACTTGGGGGTAGGAGTGGAAAGGGGAGGTCCCAGAATCGAAGATAGGCAAGAGGGAGGCCAGGTTTAGGCGCGGGGAGAGGTCGAGGGAGATAGCAGGGTTTTCAATGAACAGCAGGTAGAATTCCTGGATGCGGGAAGGGCCCAAGAGAGAGACTTATGGCCGAAGAGGTCGGCCAGTCGGTGGGAGGAAAATACAGTCAGCGGGTGGGCCAGGGTCAGTTTGAGTGTTTGTTTGGACAGCTCGGCTGCTGCTGCCAAAGCTCAGAGGCATGGTTGCCATCCCCGCATGGTTGGGTCAAGTTGTTTGGAGAGGTAGGCCACAGGGCGATAGGAAGGCCCTACAGGCTGGGCAAGAAGTCCAGTGGCTATTCCGATCCGTTCATCTACAAAGAGGTGGAAAGGATGGTCTGGGTTAGGCAGAGAAAGGGGAGGGGAGGATATCAGGGTGTCTCTGAGGGTGAGAAAGGCCAGTCAAACAGTGGAGGGAGAGGTAAGGGGTCCTTGGGGGGTTTCTTTAGCAGTTAAATATAGGGGCTTAGCAAGAATAGCAAAGTTAGGGATCCAGTGTCGGAAAAATCCTATTAGGCCCAGAAAGGAGAGAATCTGGTCAGCTATCACTGGAGGTTGGAGGTCGCGGATGGCCTGGGTGCGGTCGGCTGTCAGGCTCTTTGTTGTGGGGGTAAGGTGAATCCCCAGGTAGGTTACTGAGGGTGTAGACAGTTGGGCCTTGGCTGGAGAGACCCGATAGCCACGAGAGCCGAGATAATTGAGGAGGTCAGCAGTGTGCTGTTTTGAGAGGCTGAGAGATGGGCTACAGAGGAGGAGGTCATCCACGTATTGGAGGACTATAGTGGGCATGAGAGGGCAGGAAGCAAGATCTCGCGCCAGAGCCTGTCCAAAGAGGTGGGGGCTGTCGCGGAAGCCCTGGGGAAGAACCGTCCAGGTAAGCTGGCGGGAAGCCTGGGTATCCGGATCTGTCCAGGTGAAAGCAAAAAAGAAGTAGGAATCAGGGTGCAGGGTGATAGAAAAGAAGGCGTCCTTGAGATCTAGGACCAACAATGGGTGGTGGGTGGGGGGATATGGGAGAGCAAAGTGTATGGGTTTGGCAAAACTGGGTGGAGGGGAATTATCGCCTCATTGATTAGTTGGAGGTCCTGGACCAGACGGTAATCTCCTGAGGCCTTGCGGACAGGCAGGATGGGGGTGTTGCAGGGAGAGTCCGTGGGGATGAGGAGCCCCTGGTCTAAGAGTTTGGTGATAATAGGTCATAAGCCCCTTAGCTGAGTTTCAGAAATGGGGAATTGGGGCCTGGATGGAAACTTGGAGGGGGTCTTTAAGACAGATTAGGACAGGGGTGTGGTGTGTCGCTATTGTAGAGTTTGATGTATCCCAGACCTGGGGGTCTATCCGGTTGGGGGAGATGGGAGGAGGAAGAGAGGAGGGAGAGGGCTCCACTGCCAGACTGAGGAGGGGGAGCAGGAGTTGAGAGGAGGAGACCTTAGGATCAAGTCTGGCAATTTGGAGAGAGGCCTCTAATTAGAAGACAACATCACGACCTAGCAGAGGAACCGGGCAGGACGGTATGACTAAGAAAGAATAAGTGAAAGGGAGCCTCTCGATGTAACATGAGAGGGGGCCGGTCTGGAGCAGGAAGGACGGCTTACCGTCGATGCCCATAACCGAGATCTGGGAAGGAAAAACTGTCCTGGAATATGTAGGCAAGACCGAATAGGTAGCCCCCGTGTCCACCAGGAATGAGATGGACTCACCCACTACCTGTAACATTACCCTGGGCTCGGCGAGGGTGATGAGGGTCTTCGAGTCCTGGTGTTGTCAATCATCAGCCAATCCCAGGATTTCGAGTGGTGGAGCCGTCGGGTCAGTCCACCCTCCATGTGGAGGTGCTGAGGGAGGACCGGCCGTAGGGCAGTCACTTTTCCAATGGACTGTTAGCCCGCAGCCATGGCAGGGCTTGGAAGGAGGCCGGGGATTGGGACATTGGCGAGCCCAGTGCCCCTCTTTTCCGCACTTGAAGCAGGCCCCTGGTGGGGTTTCCTTCGGCAGGTCCCGTGGATGCTGTCCATGGGAGATGGCCGGCCGCAGGGTGGCTCCGAGGGCTTGGGTTTGGAGGGCCACCTTTTGGTGCATCCGAGCCTCTTGGCTGGATTCTGCCAAATCTTCACGGGCATTATAGACTTTAAAGGCCATTTTTACCAGGTCTCGGATGGGAGTCTGGGGGCCGTCCTCTGCCTGCTTAAGTTTTTTTCTGATATCAGGGGCTGATTGGGTGGTAAAGTGGGTGGCCAAGACCGTTGCGCCTACGGGGGTGTCAGGGTCCAAGCAGGTGTAGAGAGTTAGGGCCTCTGTAAGTTGGTTGAGGAAAACGGCCGGATTTTCATTGGGCTCTTGGGTTATCTCTTTTAGCTTTTCAAAGTTGACAATCTTGACAATCCTGCATACCAGCCAAAAGACATTAGATCACGTTTGCGGCGACCGTCTTGGCCGTCCTGATAACTCCAGCCCGGATCGGTGCCAGGAACGGCAGTGGCTCCGACGGGCATAGAATTATCAGTGAGGTGGACCTGTTCTGCGTGGTTTTGGGCAGCAGTTTGAATTCTTTCCCTCTCGTCGGGGGTCAGAGTAGAAGATAGGATGACAAAGATGTTGTGCCAGGTTAGATCGTAAGCTTGAGAGAGGTAGCGAAATTCTTTGATGTAGCGGGAGGAGTCGGCAGTAAAGGAGCCTAATCGCTTTTCTATTTGAGAGGGATCTTGGAGGGAAAAGGGAACATGAACTCTAACCAATCCTTCCGCTCTGGCCACCTCTCTTAAGGGACAGAGAAGGTCTGGGTCCTGGGAGTCGTGGTGGTGAGAGCAGGTGTGTGAGCTGACTGGCAAGGAGAGGGGTGATGAGAGATAGATGGAGGGAGAGGAAGCAGGGGAAGGAGGAGACAGGGGGAGGTTGCCGGGGGGAGTGGGGGAGCAGTGAGGGGCGATGGAATAGGCTTGGGAGGGAGAGGGGCCGGTCCAAGGTAGGGTGGGGGTTGGAGAGGAGCTCTGGAGGGGGGAGAGATGAGAGATTCGGGTGGGTCAGCTAGTGGAGAGGGGTCATCGTCAAAGGAAATTAGGGGCTTGGATGTAGGAGATGTCTGTTTGGCAAGGAGGATCTGGGAGGTGGAACAATCGAGGCAGAGGGAAGGGCAGGAGCGTAAATACCAGAAGGCCTGGTAGGGAACCTCGGACCATTTACCCGTCCTGCGGCAGTAGTTATCTAAATCATGGAGGGTGTTGAAATTGAAAGTCCCTTCAGGAGGTCATTTAGCTTGATTGTCTAGAGGGTACCGTGGCCAGGCCTCGGTGGAATAAAATATGAGCCGCCTGCAGCGGAATCTTGAGTAAAGCCGAGTTTTGTAAAGTTGGCCAGGAGACACCCAGGGGTGCCTTTGGATCTGGTTTGGATTCTGAAGTCCCCATGACCTCCGGTTTGTCCCCAGGTGAACAGAGAAAGAGAGAGACGTCTCTGGTCTCAATCTCTGGTCACGGTGGATCGGAGAGCAGTCAGGCGGTTGGGACGTCTCCACAACTGCTGGAGGCTCAGAGGGAAGATGGAGGAGTCCCTGACATGGCCGTGGTTAAGGACAGGGAGTCCAGTGGGTAGGGACCCAGGGGGTCGATGGGAACGAAGGAGGAACATACTCCACTTCTGCTGGATCGGGTGGGTGAGCAGAGGTCCCCGGGCGGGAGGGGTGGCCCTGCGGTAGTTTGTGGGGCTGGATACCCCTCCCGGGTTTTGGCACCAAATATAAGGAATGGCACCAAAAATGGAGGAGAGCTTAAACAAGCTTTATTTGGGAACGCTCCCGGGCCAGGTTCACTGGTCCAAGAGAAAGGGGTCAGAGAAGTCAGGCCCGGGTGCGGGCGTGAATAAAATTTATAGGGGTGGACACAGGGGAGGTGCTTGCTGTGTAAGCAGCCCTTTTTTGGTAATCTGTCGGGTGTTGTGGCAATGTCAGGTGTCGGTTGCATCAGCCTCAGAGCCGTTGGTTCCGCCCCTTGGGAAGCGGGAAGACCAGGGCCAAGTGGTGTGGCAATGTCAGGTGTCGGCTGCATCACCACTTTGTCGGGGGTTCCGTCTGGCTCCCTGGGCTCTTCCCCAGACCTGCTGGCCTTACATTGATAATTACCTTAAATGTAAATGGACTAAGTGCTCCCACCGAAAGACACAGATTGACTGAATGGATACAAAAACAAGACCCATATAAATGCTATCTACAAGAGACCCACTTCAGACCTAGGGACACATACAGACTGAAAGTGAGGGATGGAAAAATATAGTCCATGCCAATAGAAATCAAAAGAAAGCTGGAGTAGCAATTCTCATATCAGACTAAATAGACCTTAAAACAAAGACTATTAGAAGAGACAAAGAATGACACTACACAATGATCAAGGGATCGATCCAAGAAGACTATATAACAATTGTAAACGTTTATGCACCCAACATAGGAGCACCTCAATACACAAGGTGAATACTAACGGCCATAAAAGGGAAAATTGAAGGTAACACAATTATAGTAGGAGACTTTAAACCCCACTTTCACCAATGGAGAGATCATCCAAAATGAAGCTAAACAAGGAAACACAGGCTTTATAAAATACATTAAATAAGATGGACTTAATTGATATTTATAAGACATTCCATCCAAAAACAACAGAATAAATATTTTTCTCAAGTACTCATGGAACATTCTCCAGGATAGATCATATCTTGGGTCACAAATCAAGCCTTGGTAAATTTAAGAAAATTGAAATTGTATCAAGTATCTTTTCCGACCACAACAGTATGAGACTAGATATCAATTAAAGGAAAAGATTTGTAAAAAATACAAACACAGGGAGGATAAACAATAAATTACTTAATAATGGAGTGATCACTGAAGAAATCAATGAGAAATCAAAAAATACCTAGAAAGGAATAACAATGGAGACAAGGAGACCCAAAACCTATGGGATGCAGCAAAAGCTGCTCTAAGAGAGAAGTTTATAGGAATACAATCCTACCTTAAGAAACAGGAAACATCCCAAATAAACAGCCTAACCTTTCAAGTAAAGCAACTGGAGAAAGAACAAAAAATGCCAAAATTAGCAGTAGGAAAGAAATCGTAAAGATTAGATAACATATAAATGAAAAACACATGAAGGAAAGGATAGTAAAGATCAATAAAATCTGAAAACTGGTTCTTTGAGAAGATAAACAAAATTGATAAACCATTAGCCAAACTCACTAAGAAAAAAGGGAGAACTCTCAAATTAATAGAATTAGAAATGAAAAAGGAGAAGTAACAACTGACAGTGCAGAAATACAAAGGAGTATGAACGATTAGTACAAACAACTATATGCTGATAAAATGGACATACTGCAAGAAATGGACAAATTCTTAGAAAATCACAATTTTCTTAGACTGAACCAGGAAGAAATAGAAAATATAACCAGACAAATCACGAGCACTGAAATAGACATTCTGTTTCAAAATATTCCAACAAAATAACTCAAAACCAGATGGATTCACAAGTGAATTCTATCAGATATTTAGAGAAGAGCTGACACCTATCCTTCTCAAAATCTTAAAAAATATAGCAGAGGTACAAATGCTCCAAAACTCATTCTACAAGGCCACCATCATCCTGATGCCAAAACCAGACTAAGATGTCACAGAAAAAGGAATCTACAGACGAATTTCACTGATGAACATAGATGCAAAAATCCTCAACAAAATACTAGCAAACAGAATCCAAAGCACATTAAAGGGAGCACACACCAAGATCAAGAGGGGGTTTTCCCAGGAATGCAAGGATTCTTCAATATACGCAAATCAACCAATATGATACAACGTATTAACAAATTGAAGGATAAAAACCATATGATCACCTCAATAGATACAGAGAAAGCTTTCGACAAAATTCAACGCCCATTTACGATAATAACCTTCCAGAAAGTAGACATAGAGCAAACTCTCCTCAACATAATAAAGTCCATTTATGACAAACTGACAGCCAACATCGTCCTCAATGGTGAAAAACTGAAACCATTTCCACTAAGATCAGGAACAAGACAATGTTGTCTACTCTCAAGAATATTATTCAACATAGTTTTGGATGTTTTAACCACAGCAATCAGAGAAGAAAAAGAAATAAAAGGAATACAAATAGGAAAGGAGAAGTAGAGCTGTCACTGTTTGCAAATGACATGATACTATAAATAGAGATTCGTAAAGATGTACCAGAAGACTGCTAGAGCTAATCAATGAATTTTGTAAAGTAGAAGGTTACAAAATGAATGCACAGAAATCTCTGGCATTCCTATACACTAATGATGAAAAATCTGAAAGTGAAATTAAGAAAACACTCCCATTTACCACTGCAACAAAAAGAATAAAATACCTAGGAATAAACCTACCTAAGGAGAAAAAAGACCTGTATGCAGAAAATTATAAGACACTGATGAAAAAAATTAAAGATGATAGAAAGAGAAGGAGAGATATACTGTGTTCTTGGATTGGAAGAAACAACATTTTGAAAATAACTCTGCTACCCAAAGCAATGTAGAGATCTAATTCAATCCCTATCAAACTACCACTGGCAGTTTTCACAGAACTAGAACAAAAAATTTCACAATTTGTATGGAAACACAAAGTCCCCGAATAGCCAAAGCAATCTTGAGAAAGAAAAAGGGAGCTGGAGGAATCAGGTCCCTGAACTTCAGACTATACTACAAAGTTACAGCAATCAAGACTGTATGGTACTGGCACAAAAACAAAATTATAGATCAATGGAATAGGATAGAAAGCCCAGACATAAACCCATGCACATATGGTCACCCTCTCTTTGATAGAGGAGGCAAGAATATACAATGGAGAAAAGACAGGCTCTTCAATAAGTGTTGCTGGGAAAACTGGACAGCTACATTTTGAAGAATGAAATTAGAACATTCCTTAAAACCATACAGAAAAATAAACTAAAAATGGGTTAAAGACCTAAATGTAAGGCCAGACACTATCAAACTCTTAGAGAAAAACATAGGCAAAACCCCCTATGACATAAATCACAGCAAGATCCTTTTCAACCCACCTCTTAAAGAAATGGAAATAAAACCAAAAATGAATAAATGGGACCTAATGAATTTAAAAGGATTTTCACAGCAAGGAAGCCATAAACAAGACCAAAAGACAACCCTCAGAATCATAGAAAATATTTGTAAATGAAGCAAGTGACAAAGATTAATCTCCAAAGTTTACAAGCAGATGATGCAGCTCAGTATCAAAAATCCCCACAAAAACCCGAATCCCAATGTGGGCAGAAAACCTAAACAGACATTTCTCCAGAGAAGATATAAAGATTGCAAACAAACATATAAAAAAATGCTCAATGTCATTAATCTTTAGAGAAATGCAAATCAAAACTACAATGCAATATCACCTCACACGGGTCAGAATGGAAATCATTAAAGATCTACAAAAATAAAGGCTGGAGAGGATAAGGAGAAAAGGGAGCCCTCATAAACTCTTGGTGGGAATGTAAATTGATACAGCCACTATGGAGAAGAGTATGGACATTCCTTAAAAACCTAAAACTAACAATATCATACAAGCTGGCAAACCAACTACTGGGCATATACCCTGAGAAAACCATAATTCGAAAAGTGTCATGTACCGCAATGTTCATTGTAACTCTATTTACAACAGCCAGGACATGCAACAACCTAAATGTCTATCATCGGATAAATGGATAAAGAAGATGTGACACATATATACAGTGGAATATTACTCACCCAATAAAAGAAACAAAAGTGAGTTATTTTTAGTGAGGTGGATGGACCTAGAGTCTGTCATACAGAGGGAAGTTAGTCAGAAATAGAAAAACAAATACTGTATTCTAACACATATATATGGAATTTGAAAAAAAAATACTGGTCATGAAGAATGTAGGGGCAAGATGGTAATAAAGATGGAGACTTACTAGAGAATGTACTTGAGGACACAGGGAGGAGGAAGTGTAAGCTGGGACTAAGTGAGAGAGTGGTAGTGTATATGTGGACATATATACACTACCAAATGTATAATAGATAGCTAATGGGAAGCAGTTCTATACCACGGGGAGGTCAGCTCTGTGCTTTGTGACCAGCTAGAAAGGTGGGGTAGGGAGGGTGGGAGGGAGGGAGATGCAAGATGTAAGAGACATGGGGATATATGTATATGTATAACTGATTCACTTTGTTATAAAGCAGAAACTAACACACCATTGAAAGCAATTATACTCCAATAAAAATCTTAAAAAATAATTGTATATTATTTGCACTCAACATCTAAGCACCTAAAAAGAGTAACCATAGGGATGTCAGCAATATGGCAATGGAAGACATTTGTCCTTTTTCTCCCCCCTTTTAATCCACATACTAGACATTCATTCATTATTTCTATGTCTTCATGTCTGTTATGTCTCCTTAAAACTTATTCGAAGTAATTCAAGGGGCATCTCTTTCACTAGTACACACAGTAAGAAACAGACAAACCTTCATAAGGGAGGTAGAACAAGTATACCCATAAAAAGAAGCTTAGATTCCACTGCCCACTGTGGAGAAAAAATTGGGGGAGTGCTGACTTCAACAGGCACACACCCATGAGGAAGAACTTGTAGAAGTCCAGTGTTCCCAAAGGGAGATACCAGGACACCATTTTAGAAAAAAATGAAAATAATATATACAAGATTGTCTGCAGAAGAGAAGATGAAAGAACATTTTTTCCAGCAACACCCTTTCACCAAGAAACACTGAAGAAAGTCTATTTACTTGGCACAAGTAATCTCTCCCTAGGGGAAAATTAAAGTGGTGAGTAAACCGCCTGTATCCCAGCCAGGCAAGGTACAGATGGAGAAGTTACATTTTTCTCCACCATCCCTTGGTGGGAGTCTATGACTGGTGGGAGGGAGAACATTGGGAAAGAGGCCAATAAGAGTTTCAAAATGTATTGAAAGAGTTGTTTTCAGCAAAAAGTTCACCCACAAGTCCCTGAGAGTATTAGCCCTGGGAATCTCTACTGGATCTGCAGGCATTACCAAAGAACCTAGTGCCAAATGCATACATCTCTTCACTTTACAATTGTTTCCTTGTGCATACTCCTGAGTACATTTTCGATAGTGAGATCTGGTAGACAGGGAGCATGCTCAGAAAAGAGGCCATACATGGTAGGTGAGCTAGAAAAAACAACAACTACAAACTTGACCTATAAAAACAAGTTATTGAATACAAGAAAAAAAGGGGGGGGGAGTTTCCAATAGCCAGTCAAAACCAGAGAAAACATACAAGCTAAAACAATTAAGCTACAAGACAGAGCAAGAAGAAGAAAGCAGGTTCACATTGTAACACACAATAAAAACTCAGATGCTAGCAATATGGTACAACTAAACACTCCATCTAAACCAAACAGCTCATCTGATGAAAATAATACACAGGATTAAGGAGTTGGCAGCTACTTCAAATGGGAAAACACCAAGGCATAACTGAAAGAAACATTTAAAAATATGAAAAAGTAAGGACTTATTACATTACAAAAAGAAAACTAAATACTAGAATTTAATTTAGATAAAAATTCAAAATACTGGTTATGAAGAAGCACAGCCAGTAGCTAGAAAACTCAGAAAAGCAATTTGTGAAATCAGGAAGAGAGTATATGACAAAAGAGTTATTATCCAAAGAGACCAAAATAATAAAGGAACCAAATAAAAATTCTGGAGCTCAAGAATTTAAATAATGGAATAAATGTTGTAATAAAAAGCAACTGTAGCTGGGCAGACAAGATGTAAGAAAGGATAAATAACTTGGAAATAGATACTTTGAAATAACACTGGAAAAGAACAAAAAACAGATTCAAATGGAATGAAGATAGCTACATGGGTTATGAGAATCCATTAAAATATATGAAAACATTTGGGATTCCAGAAGGAGAAATGATGCACAATGGGGCAGAGGATTTATTTAAAGAAATTAAAGCTAAGAACATGCTAAACATAGGAAATAATTAAATATACAAAGAGCTAATTGATCACCTTATGATTTCAGTACCAAAAATATCAAAAATCAAATATAAAGAAAGATAATTAAAGGTAGTTAGGAAAAATATATATAACCTACAAAGGAATTCCCTTTAGTCTATCAAGCTGATGAAAGAAAGAAAAGAAAAAAATTCTAGCCAAGAATACTTTACCTGGCAGAGTTATCCCTCAGATATGTAGGGGGGGAAAAAGCTGAGTGATTTCGCTACCACTAAACCTCACTTGTAAGATATTCTGAAAGAAAGTCTTCAATCTGAAAGGAAAATCAGAAATCTGTGACTTGAAGACATATAAAAATCCACAACTTTGTTGGGGGGTCCATAGTTGGTGTAATAATTATAAATATTCAGGTTTACTGAATGAAGTGGCACAATCCACCTACCTGGGTTTAGCTGGTACTTCTCTCAGCATCCACACTCCCACTTTGGGAAAATGAAAATACCTGGGGTTTTTTTTGACCAAAGGTCCAGCTTTAATAGTCCAAAGTCACAGTATTTACTGCCCACAGATGTCAGAAATGGGGGCAAAATAACTCAGGGAAGAATAGTTCTCCATGTCAGATCACCAGCCAGCAGGGTATAGAGCAGTGTAGCAATCATGGTTCAGAAGCTACGAAGTTGGGGGAGGGCAGTGGGTTGCTCAACCCTAAGTGGTTGTTTTAAAAGCTGCCCTGAGGAAAACAAAGTGGTAACTTGTGGTGGTAATACTAAAGTCATGTCCTTATCTAAATGTCCAGACTCCAGGTGTAAGCAGGATTGTCATACTATAAAATGCTTAGGCAGCAAGTCAAGAAAGCTGTTTTTGCATTAAAGGGGACCCTGTGATGCCTAGGCATTAGTCTTTGGGGGAAATGATGGGCACTGTCTGAATGCTGCCAAACCTGGTCTTGAGTCAACTCACCAGTACAGAGTAAAACCAATCTACTGACACTGAGTTGTGGTAAAGGAAAGTACAGCATTTGTTTCAGGGGCCCAAGCAAGGAGAACAGGCATCTAATGTGCAAAAGGCTGAAACACCTTGATGGCTTTCAGGGAAAAAATATTTAAAGGCAGTGTTAGGGAAGGGGCTACAGTGTGTGATCACGTTGTGCACAATTCTCAGATTGGTTGCAATGGAGGTGAAATTTCAAGCACAACCATCCTTCTGGTTTCAACTGATCTGAGGTGTACATGATTGTGGTCAGCAGTTTTCATCTGGTGGGGGTCTGTTTCCTATGAAAACAAATCAGGAATGTGTGTCAGACCATTATGTCTTTCAGGGAACAGGAGATTCCATGACTCTGCCATGTGGTTGGTTTATAGTATAAATTGTTACCAGTTTCCCAGCCCAACAAGTATTCTTGGTTTTTACATCTTTATATTTTCTAATTATTAATGCTTGAGCCAGCATTTTGAGACTCACTGGGCGCCTGGGACAGTAAAGCAAAAGCCTTTTACTTCAAAGAACAGGGACAGAGGGGCTTGTATTCAGTTTCATTCCCCCCACCCCTTTCCTATGATACTCCTCAATCTTGAGAAGAACACGTACAGGAAAAAAAGGGAATAAAATTTTGGATAGAGAGGTTAATCATAAACTTGAGAGAGGAACATGGTTTTAGGGGAACTCAGTTTTGTAACTAGTGAAGATATTAAAAGAGACTGCATAAACCATTGGAGAGCAGTAAAAGTGCCAGTCAACAATATCAATCAAAAATATCAATCAGGGCTTCCCTGGTGGTCCAGTGGTTAAGCATCATCCTTTCCAATATCAGGGACATGGGTTCAAGCCCTGGTCTGGGAAGATCCCGCATGTCGGAGCAACTAAGCCCATGAACTACATCTACTGAGTCTGTGCTCTAGAGCCCTCGAGCCATAACTGCTGAGCCTGCACACCATAACTACTGAAGCCCGCACGCCTTAGAGCCCATGCTCCACAACAAGAGACGCCACGGCAATGAGAAGCCCATGCACCACAATGAAGAATAACACCCACTCGCTGCAACCAGAGAAAGCCCGCACGCAGCAATGATGAAAAATCACAGCCTATATATATATATGTATATATATACGTATATATATAGATATCCACTATCAACAGATGACAGTTTGAAATCCTGTCTGTCACCATTCTTCCAATTTGTTGGGTTCCAGACAAGAAATAAATCAAAGCCCAAAATCATGGAAAAGACTAAGGTAGGTATTTTATTTAAAAACCTGAGTGAGAGTATGGAATACTTATATCTCATAAGCCATATTTAAAATTTTTTTTCTGAATTGGTCCAGAATAATTAATAGACATTCAGCACCTAGTGCTTTGTACAACACATACAACTGTTTCCTTGTCCAATGAGTAACTTAAAGCTAAACAATTATCCAAAATCATGTATGCTAAAGAATCATGTTGTCACTGCTTTAAGTCTAGGTTTTGTGTAATAGCCCAATGTGTTCAGCCAGCATTGTTGACAAGTTGGTGTTTGCCTTAATAATTTCTTTTTGCATGACTAATGTGGTGGTGCCAAGTTAAGTCCCCATGAGGAAAAATAGCAGAATTACTCCAAATATAATGGGGATAAATACCACACACTTAAAATGAGGCGGCAGACAAAGAGGAATTGGTGGTCCTGTTCAGCAATTTGTAAGGAAGTCCCAGGCAGTGTAAAGTACATTGGTATGAACAGACAGATTTCCTTGGTAGCTGACAAGGAGGCAAAAACACTGAAGCTTGAGTGCACATGCAGAAATCCATGAGTGTGTGACAGTCCCAGGGCAATGGACACACAATGGACACCAGCTGTTTGATTGGTGAAGCTGAAGTAACTTGGGGTTCCTACTGAATGGCTGGACCATAAAGCTGAAGACAATGTGGATTGTGCTCTTTACCATGAGATGTAGGTCATACACATCCATGTGTTGTGGGTGCCTGGGCAGATATGGAGGATTATAAAGAGCATGTGCCAGGTGCCACATACTGTGTTGCAAAGTGTCCTGCATGGGAGCAGTTGAGCTTTCATCTGGGAAAGCCTTGGGGATGTGTGGGTTGCCTTCTATTGGGTAAATTGAATCCGAGTCAATAAATCACCCATGTAAGTCAATAAATGAGGAAAAAACCTTTGTTGAAGCCCATAACATGCCCAACAGTTGTGGCAGCCATACAAATGAGCTCTGATTTCTGTCCATTGCATACAAATGAAATTAATGATGAAATTAATTTAGTCTCAGTAGAACACATAATGTGGACAATTTAATGGATGTGGTGAAGGCAACTAGCTAAATGTTTAAGGACCCTCTCCTCCCAGTGTTGTGAGACTAGACACATACCTTGACTTTACAAAGCTCAAAAACACAGTGGAAAGCAGCTTGGCAGTCATAGTGCTACCTCACCCTTGAGCAGCAAACATTGTAGTAAGCAGGTGTAAACTTATAGTTGACAACAAGTCATCAAGTCCACAGGGGAGCCATCAGGAGAAACCAAATTTTGGAAGGATCAGGTAGAGAGAAAAAGATAAATGTTTCGTCTTTGTTTACAAAGATAAAATTTCTCAACTTGTAGCTCATAATTAGTGTAAGAGGAAACGCATTCTGGAAAACAGAGATTAAAACTAGAATATTTCTCAGGGTATATGTCCAGTAGTGGGATTACTGGGTCATATGGTAGTTCTATTTGTAGTTTTCTAAAGAACCTCCACACTGTTCTCCATAGTGGCTGTATCAATTTACATTCCCACCCTGAGAAAACCATAATTCACAAAGAGTCATGTACCAAAATGTTCATTGCAGCTCTATTTACAATAACCAGGACGTGGAAGCAACCTAAATGTCCATCATCGGATGAATGGATAAAGAAGATGTGGCACATATATACACTGGAATATTACTCAGCCATAAAAAGAAACAAAATTGAGTTATTTATAGTGAGATGGATGGACGTAGGGTCTGTCATACACAGTGAAGTAAGTCAGAAATAGAAAAAAACATACCTCATGCTAAGACATACATATGCAATAATCTAAGAAAAAAAAAAAGGACATGAAGTACATAAGGGTAAGATGGGAATAAAGACACAGACTTACTAGAGCATGGATTTGAGGATGTGGGGAGGGGGAAGGGTAAGCTGGGACAAAGTGAGAGAGTGGCATGGATATATACACACTACCAAATGTAAAATAGATATCTAGTGGGAAGCAGCCACATAGCACAGGGAGATCAGCTAGGTTCTTTGTGACCACATAGAGAGGTGTGATAGGGAGGGTGGGAGGGAGGGAGATGCAAGAGAGAAGAGATATGGGAACATATGTATATGTATAACTGATTCACTTTGTTATTAAGCAGAAACTAACACACCATTTTAAAGCAATTATACTCCAATAAAGGTGTTAAAAAACACACATTATAGTAAAAAATGTCAAAATTCAATGATAATGAACCTTAAAGGCAGACAGGAAAAATTAAACGAAGTAAACTATGAAGAGCCTCCATTAAGCTATCAGCACATTTATCAGCAAAAACTCTATAAGACAGGATGTGGAAACATAATATATTCAGTGTTGAAAGATAAACCTTTCAGCTTATAATGCTTTAACCAGAAAAGTTATCCTTCAGACATTAAGAAGAAATAAAGGTTTTCCCAGACAAACAAAATATCATGGAATTAATTAGCAGTTGATCTGTTTTGGAAGAAATGCTAAAATGAGCTTTCAAGCTGAAATATAGAGATGCACATCGCTGACATGTAAATATACGAAATCGCTCAACACACTGGTAAAGATGTAAGATAGAATTGCAAAACTGTATTAGGATGGTTTGCTAATTACTTATCATTGGTAAAAACGTTAAAAGAAAAGCGTATTCAAATTACTATAAATTTAATAAATACATAGCATAAGGTAAATTGTGACATCTAGAATATAAAGGAAGATTAGCAAAAAGGATGGAGATTTTTAGGGAAAAAAATATGATGTTATCATAATAAAACGTACTGTTGTATTTCTGTATGTTATGTAAGCCACACAGTAATAACACAGGAAAATCTAGAGTAGATTCTCAAAAGAATAAATAGTACTAATAGATTTTACCACCATGAAAGCCCGCCAAGAGAAAGAGGCAGGCAGGATCACAGGACAAATGCAAAATAAAAATACAAAACAATCAGAAAACAATCAATAAGATAATAGTAAAAATATTCAATAATTGCACTAAATATAAAAGTATTGAATAGGCTGAAAAAACAGCTGAATCAGAATGTAGTAAGTAAAATGGTCTTATTTGTGATTCACATGATCTTATATATGAAAATCACACACTCATCCAAGAGACTGTTGGAATTAATCAACAAATCTGATAAAATTTTAAGGTATAAAACAAACACACAGAAATTAGTTGCATTTCTAAACACTAATAATGAATATCTGAAAATGAAATAAAGAAAACAATCTCATTCACAATAGCATCCAGGAAATATGAAATAAATGGGAATAAATTTAACCAAGGAAGTAAAATATGTGTAAAATATAAACAACAAAACTTTCTTGAAAGAAGTCAAAGACAACACAAACATAAAGACATATTATGTTGATGATTTGGAGAACTAATATTGTTATAATGTTGATATAACCCATAGCCATCTATAGATTCCAAATTTCAATACATTCCTCACATAAGATAAATCCTAAGTTTTATGAAATCATAAGAAATAACGAAAATAATCCTGAGAAACGAAAACAAATCAGAACATGCCACACTTTCTGATTTCACATGACACTACCAACCTCTAGTGCTCAATATAACCTGGCACCATCATAAAATACAATAGACAAATAGAACTGAATAGATAGCCAAGAATTAAACCTAGTCATGAAGAACCACCTAATAGTTGATGAAATGGCCAATAATGAAGGATAGTTTGTTAAAGAAATTCTGTTGAGAATTGAAAATAAACACAGGAAAAACAATAAAATTGGACGTTAACTTACACTACTCAGAAAAATTTATTCAAAATTTATCAAAGATTTAAACATAAGACCCATTATGATAATACTCCTAGAAGTAAACTTAGGGAAGAAACCCCTTCACATTAATCTTTGTGATATGACAACAAAAGTACAAACAACAAAACCATAAATCAACACATGGGATTACATCAATCTTGAAAACTTCTACAATAAAAAAAGAAACAGTCAAGAAAATTAAAAGACAGCATACATGACGGCAGAAAAAATGTTCAAGGCATGTATTGAATAAGAAGTTAATGTCCAAATATAGAAAAAACACACAACTCAATAACAAAAATCTGATTTAATAATGGACAAAAGAACTAAATAAGCAGTCTTCCAAAGAAGATAGCCAAATAGTCAACAGGTACATTGAAAGAGGCTCATCATAACTAATTACCAGGGAATTATAAAATAAAATGACAAAAAATATTACTTTATACCTGTTAAAATGTCTATCATCAAGAAAAGAAGAGAGGAGACCTTCAAGATGGCAGAAGAGTAAGACGTGGAGATCAACTTCCTCCCCAAAATTACATTAGAATTACATGTACATGTGGAACAACTCCTACAGAACACCTACTGAATGCTGACAGAAGACCTCAGACTTCCCAAAAGGCAAGATACTCCCCATGTACCTGGGTAAAGGGACAGGACCCACACCTCTGGGAGGGAGCTGTGAAGGAGGAAAAGTTTCCACACACTAGGAAGCCTCTTCACTGGTGGAGACGGGAGGTGGCGGGGGAAAAGCTTCAGAGCCACAGAGGAGAGCACAGCAACAGGGGTGCAGAGGGCAAAGTGGAGAGATTCCCACACAGAGGATCAGTGCCAACCAGCACTCACCAGGCTGAGAGGCTTGTCTGCTCACCCACCGGGAGGGTTGGGGGACGGGAGCTGAAGCTTGGGGTTTGAGGATCAGATCCCCGGGAGAGGACTGGGGTTGGCTGCGTGAACACAGCCTGAAGGGGGCTTGTGTGCCACAGCTAGCCAGGAGGGAGTCCAGCAAAAAATCCACACCTGCTTAAGAGGCAAGAGACCATTGTTTCCGGGTGCGCAGGGAGAGAGGATTCAGAGCACAGCCTAAATGAGCTTCAGAGACAGGTGTGAGACGCGGCTACAAGTGAGGACACCA
The DNA here is from genome assembly GCF_964270905.1 of Leucopleurus acutus. Taxonomy (NCBI): domain Eukaryota; kingdom Metazoa; phylum Chordata; class Mammalia; order Artiodactyla; family Delphinidae; genus Leucopleurus; species Leucopleurus acutus. The sequence goes on from NC_139164.1 coordinate 9,863,851, forward strand.
AAGAAGGGCATGGAACTCTAAGGCTGCTGCTTCAGCCACCAAGAACCTAGTATGCAAACACAGGTCACAATCCACAGCTGCTCTCCCGAGATCCTGTGCAACCCGGCACTGCCAGGGTCCCGTGATATAGGGACAACTTCCCCAGGAGAACACACGGTGCACCTCAGGCTGTTGCAACATCATACTGGTCTCTGCTACCACAGGCTTACCCCGCATTCCATACCACTCCCTCCCCCAGGCCTGAGTGAGCCAGAGCCCCCTAATCCAGTGCTCCTTTAACCCTGACCTGTCTGAGTGAAGAGCAGACGTCCTCAGGCAACTTTCACACAGAGGCAGGGCCAATGCAAAGCTGAACCCCAGGAGCTGTGCAAACAAAGAAAAGAAAAGGAAATGTCTCCCAGCAGAATCAGAATTGGTGGATTAAATCTCCACAATCAACCTGATGTACCCAGCATATCTGGAAAACTGAATAGACAAGAAATCATCGCAAAATTGAGGCGGTGGGTTTGGGAAGCAACTGTAGACTTGGGGTTTGTTTTCTGCATCTAATTTGTTTCTGGTCTTAAGTTTACCTTAGTTTAGTATTTACAGTTTATTATCATTGATATAATATACCAATGATAATAAATTGTTGCAGAAGTGTGTATGTATATGTTTTTTTATGTGATTTCATCTGTATAGCTTAGCTTTTACTATTTGTCCAGGGTTCTGTCTGTCCAATTGTAAAAATACTTTCTAATTTTTTAAATTTTTAAAAGGTATTTTTTATTTTAATAACTTCATTTTAATATTTATATATTTTTAATATTTTTTCTCCCTTTTCTCCTAACCTGTGTGGCTGACAGGGTCTTGGCACTCTGGCCAGGTGTCAGGCCACTGCCTCTGAGGTGGAAGAGGCAAGTTCAGGACATTGGTCCACAAGAGACCTCTCAGCTCCACATAATACAAAGCAGTGAAATCTCTCCCAGAGAACTCCTTTGCAACACTAAGACCCAGCTCCAATCAAAGACCAGCAAGCTACAGTGCTGGATACCCTATGCCAAACAACTGGCAAGACAACAACACAACATCACCCATTAGCAGTGAGGCTGCCCGAAATCATAATAAGGTAAAAGATACCCCAAAACACACCACAGGACATGTCCCTGTGCACCACAAAGACATGATCCAGCCTCATTGACCAGAACAGAGACACTAATCCCCTTCAGCAGGAAGCCTACACAACTTACTGAAAGAACCGTACACACTGGAGGCAGACACAGAACACAATGGGAACTACAAACCTACAGCCTGAGAAAAGGAGATCCCAAACATAGTAAGTTAAGCAAAATGAGAATGCAGAGAAACACCCAGCAGAAGAAGGAGCAAGGTAAAAACCCACCAGACCTAACAAATAAAGAGGAAATAGGCAGTCTAGCTGAAAAAGAATTCAGAGTAATGATAGTAAAGATGATCCAAAATCTTGGATATAGAATGGAGAAATATAAGAAACGTTTAATAAGGACGTAGAAGAACTAAAGATCAAACAAACAATGATGAACAACACAATAAATGAAATTAAAAATTCTCTAGAAGGAATCAATAGCAGAATAACTGAGGTAGAAGAACGGATAAGTGACTTGGAAGATAAAATAGTGGAAATAACTACACAGAACAGTATAAAGCAAAAAGAAAAAAAGAATTGAGGACAATCTCAGAGACCTCTGGGACAACATTAAACACACCAACATTCGAATTGTAGAGGTCCCAGAAGAAGAAGAGAAAGAGAAAGTGACTGAGAAAATATTTAAATAGATTATAGATGAAAACTTCCATAACACGGGAAAGGAAATATTTAATCAAGTCCAGGAAGTGCAGAGATTCCCATATAGGATGAATCCAAGGAGAAACATGACAGGACACATATTAATCAAACTGTCAAATATTAAATACAAAGACAAAATATAAAAAGCAGTAAGGGAAAAACAAAAAATAACATACAAGAGAATCCACATAAGGTTAACAGCTGATAATTCAGCACAAACTCTGCAACCAGAAGGGATGGGAAGGACATATTTAAAGTGAAGAAAGGGAAAAACATTCAACCAAGATTACCCTAACGAGCAAGGATCTCATTCAGATTTGAAGGAGAAATTAAAACCTTTACACACAAGAAAAAGTTTAGAGAATTCAGCACCACCAAACCAGCTTTACAACAAATTCTAAAGGAAATTCTCTAGGCAGGAAACACAGGAGAAGGAAAATACCTACAATAACCCACCCAAAACAATTAACGAAATGGTAATAGAAACACACATATCGATAACAACCTTAAAGGTAAGTGGATTAAAGTCTCCACCAAAACACATACCTGTGGAATGGATTCAAAAACAAAAATTGTATATGTGCTATCTACAAGAGACCCATTTCAGACCTAGGGACACATACAGACTGAAAGTGAGGGGACGGGAAAAGATATTCCATACAAATGGAAATCAAAAGAAAATTGGAGTAGCAATTCTCATATCAGAAAACATACACTATAAATAAACACTATTACAAGAGACAAAGAAGGAGAGTACATAATGGTCAAGGCATCAATCCAAGAAGAAGATATAAAAATTGTAAATATTTATGCACCCAACATAGGAGCACCTCAATACATAAGGCAAATGCTAACAGCCATAAAAGGGGATATCAACAGTAATATAATCAAAGTATTGGACTTTAACACCCCACTTTCACCAAAGGACAGATCACCCAAAATGAAAATAAATAAGGAAACACAAGCTTCATATGATACATTAAACAAGATGGACTTAATTGATATTTATAGGACATTCCATCCAAAAACAACAAAATAAACAGTCTTCTCAAGTGCTCATGGAACATTCTCCAGGATACATCATATGTTGGGTCAAAAATCAAATATTGGTAAATTTGAAAAAATTGAAATCATATCAAGTATCTTTTCTGACAAATATGCTATGAGACTGTATATCAATTACAGGAAAAAATGTGTAAAATATACAAACACATGGGGGTTAAACAATACACTACTTAGTAACCAAGAGAGCACTGAAGAAATCAAAGAGGAAATAAAAATATACCTAGAATTAAACGACAGTGAAAAAAAAACAATGAACCAACAATACCTATGGGATGCAGCAAGAGGAGTTCTAAGGGGGAATTTTATAGTAATACAATCCAACGTGAAGAAACAAGAAACATCACAAATAAAGAAACTAACCTTACACTAAAGCATACTGAGAAAGAAGTAGAAGAAAATATAAACCCACAGTTAGCAGAAGGAAAGAAAGCATAAAGTTCAGATCAGAAATACATGAAAAAGAAATGAAGGAAACAAGAGTTGAGATCAATAAAATGAAAAACTGGTTCTTTGAGAAGATAAACAAAATTGATAAACCATTACCCAGACTCCTCAGAAAAAAAGGGATAAGACTCAAATAAATATAATTAGAAATGAAAAAGGAGAACAACGGACATTGCAGAAATACAAACAATCATGAGAGATTAATACAAGCAAGTGTATGCCAAAAGAAAAGGGCAACCTGGAAGAGATGGACACATTCTTAGAAAAGCACAACCTTCTGAGACTGAACCAGGAAGAAATAGAAAATATTAACAGGCCAATCACAAGCACTGAAATTGAAACTGTGATTAAAACCTTCCAACAAACAAAACCCCAGGACCAGATGACATCACAGACAAATTCTATGAAACATTTAGAGAATAGCTCACACCTATCCTTCTCAAACTCTTCCAAAATATATAAGACGGAGGAACACTCCCAGACTCATTCTACGAGGCCACCATCACCCTGATACCAAAATCAGACAATGAAGTCACAAAGAAAGAAAACTACAGGCCAATATCACTGATGAACATAGATGCAAAAGTCCTCAACAAAATACTAGCAAACAGAATCCAACAGCACATAAAAATGATCACACACCATGATCAAATGGGATTTATCCCAGAAATGCAAGGATTCTTCAATATCTGCAAATCAATCAATGTGATACACCATAGTAACAAATTGAAGGAGAAAAAACATACAATCATGTCAATAGATGCAGAGAAAGCTTTTGACAAAAATCAACACCCATTATGATAAAAACGCTCCAGAAAGTAGGCATAGAGGGAACTTACCTCAACATAATAAAGGCCATATATGAAAACCTCACAGCCAACCTCGTCCTCAATGGTGAAAAACTGAAACCATTTCCACGAAGATCAGGAAAAAGACAAGGTTGGCCACTCTCACCACTATTACTCAACATAGTTTTGAAAGTTTTAGCCACAGCAATCAGAGAAGAAAAAGAAATAAAAGGAATCCAAATCAGAAAAGAAGTAAAGCAGTCACTGTTTGCAGATGACATGATACTAAACATAGAGAATCCTAAAAAGGCTACGAGAAAACTACTGGAGCTAATCAATGAACTCGTTAAAGTAGCAGAATACAAAATTAATGCACAGAAATCTCTGGCATTCCTATACACTGATGATGAAAAATCTGAAAGAGAAATTAAGGAAACACTCCTATTTATCATTGTAAGATAAAGAACGAAACACCTATGAATAAAACTGCTCAAGGAGACAAAAGACCTGTATGCAGAAAGCATGATGAATGTAATTAATGATGTAATTAATGTAATTAAGGATGATACAAACAGATGGACCGATATACCATGTTCTTGGATTGGAAGAATCAATATTGTGAAAATCACTATATTACTCAAAGCAATCTACAGATTCAATGCAATCCCTATCAAACCCCCACTGGCATTTTTCACAGAACTAGAAGAAACAATTTCAGAATTTGTATGCAAACAAAATAGACTCTGAAAAGCCCAGGCAGTCTTGAGAAAGAAAAATGGAGCTGGGGTAATCAGACTCCCAGACTTCAGTCTCTACTACAAAGTTCCAGTAATCAAGACTGTATGGTACTGACACAAAAACAGAAATATAGGTAAATGGAACTGGATAGAAGGCCAAGAGATAAAACCACACACATATGGTCACCTTATCACGATAAAGGAGGCAAGAATATACAGTGGAGAAAAGACAGCCTCTTTAATATGTAGTGCTGGGAAAAATGGACAGCTACACATAAAAGAATGAAATTAGAACACTTCCTAACAACATACACAGAAATAAACTCAAAATGGCTTAAAGACCTAAATGCAAGGCCAGGCACAATAACACTCTTAGAGGAAAACATAGGTAGAACACCCTATGACATACATCACAGCAAGATCCTTTTGGACCCACCTCCTAGAGAAAGGGAAATAAAAACAAAAATAAACATAAGAGACCTAATGAAACTTAAAAGCTTTTGCACAGCAAAGTGAACCATAAACAGCACAAAAAGGAAACCCTCAGAATGGGATAAAGTATTAGCAAATGAAGCAACTGACAAAGGATTAACCTCCAAAATAAACAAGCAGCTCATGCAGCTTAATATCAAAAAAACAAACAACACAATCCAAAAATGGGCAAAATACCTAATTAGACATTTCTCTAAAGAAGATATACAGATTGCCAACAAACACATGAAAGGATGTTCAACATCATTAATCATTAAAGTAAAGCAAATCAAAACTACAATGAGGTATCACCTCACAGCAGTCAGAATGGCCATCCTCACAAAATGTACAAAAATTAAATGCTGGAGATGGTGTTGAGAAAAGGGAACCCTCTTGAATTGTTGGTGGGAATGTGAATTGGTACAGCCACTATGGAGAACAGTATGGAGGTTCCTTAAAATCTACAAATAGAACTACCATACAACCCAGCAATCCCTCTACTGGGCATAAACCCTGAGAAAACAATAATTCAAAAAGAGTCATCTACTGCAATATTGCGGTTGCAGCTCAATTTAGTGTAGCCAGGAAATAGAGGCAACCTAAGTGTCCATTGACAAAAGAGTGGATAAAGAAGACATGGCACATATATACAATGGAGTATTAGCCAAAAAAGAGACGAAATTGAATTATTTGTTGTGAGGTGAATGGACATAGAGTCTGGCATACAGAGTGAGGTAAGTCAGAAAAAGAAAAAAAAATTGTATGCTAATACATATATATGGAATCTAAAAAAAAAAAAGGCTATGAAGAACCTAGGGGCAGGGTAGGAATAAAGATGCTGATGTAGAGAATGAACTGAGGACACGAGGAATGGGAAGGGTAAGCTGGGACAAAGTAAGAGAGTAGGATGGACTTATATATACTACCAAAGGTAAAATAGACAGCTATTTGGAAGCAGCCGCCTAACACAGGGAGATCAGCTCGGTGCTTTTTGAGTGCCTAGAGTGGTGGGGGAGGGAGGGAGGGAGGGAGATGCAAGAGGGAGGGGATAAGGGGATGTATGTATACATATAGCTGATTCAGTTTGTTATACTGCAGAAACTAACAAAACATTGTAATGCAATTATACTCAAATAAAGATGTTAAGAAAAAGAAAAGGAAGGGAAGAAATTAGAAATGTAGACAGAAAAGTGAGAAAAGGAGAATCCTTATCCACTGTTGATAGGAATGCAAATTTATTAAGCCAATACAAAACACAATGTAAAATTTTCTTTAAAAATTACAGATAGGGGCTTCCCTGGTGGTGCAGTGGCTGAGAGTCCACCTGCCGTTGCAGGCGACACGGGTTAGTGCCTCGGTGCGGGAAGATCACACATGCCACGGAGCAGCTAGGCCCGTGAGCCATGGCTGCTGAGCCTGCACGTCTGGAGCCTGTGCTCCACAACGGGAAAGGCCACAACAGTGAGAGGCCCATATACCGCAAAAAAATAATTAATAATAATAATTACAGATGGACCTACCATGTGTTCTCCCAATTCCACTTTTGGGGATATTGGCCAGGAGAAATGAAAATGCAATATGAAAGATATAAGTATCCATCCCATGTTTATTACCAGATTATTCACAATTGGCAATATATTAAAACATCCTACTTGTCTATCAAAGAATTAATGGATAAAGAAAATGTACCATATTAATATATGCACTGGAATATTATACAGCCATGAGAAAAAATTCTGTCATATGTGAAAACTTGGATGCAACATGAGGGCACTATACCAACCGAGACAAATTAAAGAAAATACCATATCACCTCACATTTATTTGGATTAAAAAATAAAAACTCAAAGAAACAGAAACCTTCAATTCTTTACTGGTCTGAAATGATCAAGACCTTCCTTGCTTCCTTCAAATTACTGCACAGACAGTTAGGCCAAAGAAGAATGTGGCTACAATGGAGACAGCAGGGGAATTGGAGATCCCAGATTTTCTTCACAAGGTGAAAAACTATAGAGATTCTGTGCCAGGGCACCGAGGCAGAATTTGAATGGAACCCTGGATCCATGTGCTCCCTCTCTAACATTCGGCCCATGTGCAACTTCATATTCATGTTTCTCTGAATATGCAACATTATGCCCTGCAAAATTTTAAGGCTTTAAGAGACTTGGGTCACCACAGAACCTTGAAACAGCAAAAGGTATGGAGGGCAATAGAGAGCTTCAACCCAAGTGTATTTTCTGAATCACTCTACATTCTGGACCAGTGTGGATGTGCCTACCTGTCCCTCATAACTGCCTGATACAGTGTGCTTCCAGCTGGGTACTTTTACATCTGAAATTCCTCATGTCAGTAGTGCTTGTGTGAGGGGTCTTATAGAGTCAGGGCATTGAGGTGCACCAATGGATTTTCTCTATACAAGATTTGTCATGATTATTTTCTAATAACTGGGTCAGAGCGAATCTGTTCCTCTCTTTTGGGGAAAAAAATTATGGTCACTAGGGGTGGGATGGGGAGTAGAGATAAAGTTGAAGGTGATCAAAGGGTATAAACCTCCAATTAAAATGTGAATGAGATCTGGGGATATAATGCACACCACAAGGATATAAACATTAATAAAGAGATACTTCATTTTAACCGGAGTTTGTAGGCCAGAGGGTGTGCTCTCATTCCCTGCCACTCCATGTCAATTGCAGGCCCAACAGGAAGAAACAAAACTTTGCATCTTCAACAGTAAGAGTTTTACTCCTATATTACCCAGAAAGAAGAGAAGAGAATTTCACCTTGCCCACAGCTGTGCAGTCAACAAGAGACTGTCACACTTCAGCCAATAAAAACCTACTACAATTCAAGAGCACAGTTTTTTCAATGGAATCTCTGTATATAACAGCTTTTCCCAACTCACCTTTTCCTCTGTAAAAGAATACATCCCTCCTTTGTTTTCTGGACTTGCTTGTGTTTCACCATAGATTGCATGTCCTGAATTGCAATTCTTTGCTGTTCCCAAATAAACCCATTTGCTAGTAAAATAACTGGTTCTTACAAGCCCAAAACAACTGTAGTTATCCATATCATATTCAATATTTGAAAGTTGCTAAGAGTGTCAAATTTTAAAGTTTTCACCACTATGGAGTGAACAAGATGGCACAGCAGAAGGACCCTGAGCTCACCTTCTCTTACAGGCAAACCCAAATCACAACTATATGGAGAGCAACTATGGATGAGAAATACTTGAAGACTAACAGAAAAGATCTCTACAGCTAAAGATAGAAAGAATTATCCAAACCAAAAGAGGTAGGGGGGGACGAGTAGAGGCAAAAACCCATACCACCAGGGAGGTAACACACAAATGGGAAGATAATTAACAATTGCAGGGAGTAAGAGTTACACATTGGGATCCCAAGCCTGGAGGTCCTCAGCCAGGAAGATAAGCCCACAGAATGTTTGGTTGTGAAGACAAGTGAGACTTAATTTAGGAGAGATAGAGAGACATAGGAAATAGAGACTCTGCTCTTAAAGAGTGCACAGAAAATCTCATAAGCTCTGAGACCCATAATATAAGGAGTAATTGCAAAATATCCTGGATCAGACCCACTGGTGATAGTGCAGATCCTCTCAGAAAGACAAGAGGCAACTGGCACACACCCTGGGAACATAGATGTTATAGCCTGCTATTTTGGGGACTTCGTTCTACCAAGAGGATGTTAGGGCTCTCAAGTACCATTTTGGAATTTTCCCTCTAGCTTATTGTCACAGGGACCTGACCCCACCCACCAGTCTGTCAGCATAAGTAAGTCTTATCTCAGGCCAAACAACTACCTGGATGGGGACAGAGCACAATTAATCAGCAGTCCAGCTTCCTTAAGACGCCCTGAGGCCCCAGATGCCCTGAAACTTGAACCCATACACAGGGAACACAGGACATTGTCCTGCCCACCAATGAACTGGCACTAGCCTCAGGACCTTCAAGGTCCCAAACCCAGCTCTCAGGATACAGCTCTGCACACCATTGGGTTGACCTTAACTTCAGGACACCAAGGGTCCTGCAGAGAGAGATAGAAGGAATAGGTTCAGCCAACAAGTGGTCTGGCATTATCACTGGGACTCCTGGGTATCAGCTGCATCCACAAGTAGGTCAAAATCGGCCCTGGCCACCCTCAAGGCACTGACATCACCCACCAACATAACAACACCAGGCCTGAGAACCCATGGACCTTCAGCCAGCAGCCCTTGTGGAGGAGGAAGAAAAAAATCACACTTAAGGGAACAGAGACAACTCAAGTCCATTATCAGAATTTCTGCTACAGAATCCTGGTATCAGATACAACCACTGACAGGGTAATGATGACCACTAGAGAGGAAGTGTTGCATCATACTTGTGCAAGCTCCAGCTTCTCCGCCTACAGTCCAACCCACGGCTGAAGTGATAGCAGTGAGCACACCCTGAGGAAACTGGTGACTGGGGTCCACCTCAAATCTAAGCCTCCCATCAAAGCACACACAGTATGTATAGAAACAGTGTCACATAAAAATACCATTTCAAAGCCACAATATATAACTGTATCACCTAAAGTCATAGAGGCAGAGAAAGTTAAGTAAAATGAAAAGGCAGAGGAACTACTCTCAACTGAAGAAACAAGAGAAAACAGTTGAAAAAAAGTGATAATGAAACAGAAAGAAAAAAACTACTGGATAAAGAATTCAAAACATGGACAGTAAAATCAGTTTAACAAGAAACAAGAAAATATAAAGAAGACCAAACAAAAGTAGGTAATTCTATAGTTGAAATTAAAAACACATAAGAAGGAATAAAGAGCAGACTGAGTGATACAGAAGAAAATATAAATGATATGGAATATAGAACAATGAAAATCACCCAATCAGAACAGTAGCAGAAAGAAAACTGAACAAAACTTGAAAGTAATCTAGGATATATCCGTGATAACTTTAAACATGCCAAATATTTACATTATAGACATTCCAGAAGAAGAGAGAGAAGAGGGATCAAACATGTATTTGAGGAAATTATGGCTAAAATCTTTCCAAACCTGAAGAAGGAAATATATACAGGTACAGAAAGCACATAGAGACCCAAATAAGATGAACACAAAGAGGCCCACACCAAGATACATCACAATAAAAATGACAAAAGTTAAAGATAAACAGAGAATTCTAAAAGTGGTAGAAAAAAATAGTCATGTACAAGGGAATCCCCATAAGGCTATCAGCTAATTCCTCTGCAGATATATTACAGGCCAGAAGAAAGTAGCATGATAGATATCTAAATCCTGAAAGAAAAAGACCTGCAATATAGGTACACTACCCAGCAAGGTTATCATTTAGTATGGAAGAAAAAGTAAAGAGCTTCTCAGATAAGCAAAAACTAAAAGCATTCACCAATACTAAACACACCTAACAGAAATGTTGACACCACATCAACAAAAGAAAAGAACAACAATGATCATGTCAACATGATCATGCTTTCTGCAGAAAAAGCATTTGATAAAATTCAACATTCATTCATGATAAAAACTCTCACCAAAATGAGTATAGAGACAACATATCTCAACATAATAAAAGGCATTTATAACAAATCCACAGCCAATATAATACTGAACAGTGAAAAGTTAAAAGCCTCCCAACTAAATTCTGGGAAAAAAGACAAGGATGCCCATTCTCGCCACTTTTTCAATGTACTATTGGAAATTCTAGCCACAGCAATCAGACAAGAAAAACACCATATCCAAACGGTAAGAGAATAGGTGAAATTTTCATTGTATGCAGATGACATGACACTCCTTATACAAAGCCCTTAAAAAAAAGCTCACAAAAACTATTATAACTAAAATGAATTCAGCAAGCTAGGAGGATACAGTATATACAGAAATCTGTTGCATTTCTTTACACTAACAATAAAATATCAGATAAAAAAGTAAAAATATCAGATAAAATAGCAAAAAAAAAATTATCATTTAAAATTGACTCAAAAAATACAATAGCCTAGGAAGAACCTAAGTGATGATATAAAAGCCCTATAAACTGAGAAATATAAAACATTGATTAAAAAAACTTGAAGATGGTAAAAAGAGTTTGTCATACAGAGTGAAGTAAGTCAGAAAGAGAAAAACAAATACCATATGGTAAAACATATATATGGAATCTTAAAAAAAAAGTTTATGAAATACCTAATGGCAGGACAGGAATAAAGACACAGATGTAGAGAATGGACTTGAGGACACGGGGAGGGGGAAGGGTAAGCTGGGACAAAATGAGAGAGTGGCACGGACATATATACACTACCAAAGGTAAAACTGATAGCTAGTGCGAAGTGGCCGCATAGCACAGGGAGATCAGCTCGGTGTTTTGTTACCACCTAGAGGCGGGGGATAGGGAAGGTGGGAGGGAGGGAGATGCAAGAGGGAAGAGATATGGGGATATATGTATATGTATAGCTGATTCACTTTGTTATTAAGCAGAAACTAACACACCATTATAAAGCACCTTTACTCCCATAAAGATGTTAAATGTTAAAAATAAAGCTGTGGAGAGCAGTAAGATGTAAAAAAAAAAAATTGAAGATGATAAAAATTAATGGAAAGATATTCCCTGCTATTAGATTGGAAACATTGATACTGATAAAGTGGCCATACCACCCAAAGCAATCAACAGATTTAATGCTATCCCTATCCAAATATTCAAGACATTTTTTACAGAGGTAGAAGAAAATTCTAAAATTTATATGGAATATAAATCCTAAATTTTATATGGAATAACACACACACACACACACACACACACACACACACACACTCACAAAGACAAAACTCACCAGATTGTCAATGCTCTTCCAAGAGAAAAAGGACAAAGCTGGAGGTATAAACCTTCCACACTTTAGACAATACTACAAACCTACAGTAATCAAAACAGCATGGTATTGGCACAAAACCAGACATATACATCAATGGAACAAAATAGAGAGCCCAGAAATAAACCTACTTACTTGCAGTCAGTTAATATTTGACAAAGGAGGCCAGAATACACAATGGAGAAAGGTAGTCTCTTAAGTAAATGATGTTGGGAAAGCTGGACCACCTTATGTAAACCAATATAATTAGAACACAGCCTCACACCATACACAACAATAAACTCAAAATGACTGAAAGTCTTCAATATAAGACATGTCACCATAAAACTCCTTGAAGAGAACATAGGCAAAACATTCTCTGACATAAATTGTAGTAATATTCTTAGTATACCAAGGCAAAAGAAATGAAAGCAAACATAAATAAATGGTACCTAGTCAAACTTAAAAGCTTGCTCTACAAATGTAATGATCAACAAAACAAAAAGACAACCTATGGACTGGAGAAAATACTTTCAAATAATGCGACCAACAAGAGCTTAAATTCCAAAATATACAAAAGCTCATACAACTGAATATAAATAACCAAACAAGGTAATAGCAAATGGGTGAAGACCTAAATAGACATTTCTTCAAAGAAGACATACAGGTGGGCAAGACACTTGAAAATATACTCCACATAGTTACTTATTAGAGAAATGCAAAGCAAAACTCCAAAGAGTTATCAGCTTACAACAATCAGAATGGCTACCAACAAAATGTCTACAAATAGTGCTGGAGAGAGGGTGGAGAAAAGGGAATCCTTGTACACTGTTGGTGAGAATGTAAATTCATGCAGCCACTATGAAAATAGTGTGAAGTTTCCTTTAAAAACTAAAAATAGAGCAATGATATTATTCAATAATCCCACTCTTAGGAATATATCTAGAAAAGATGAAAACAATAATTTGAAAGATTCATACACCCCAATGTTCACAGCAGAACTATTCACAGTACCCAAGACATGGAACAATCCAAGTGTGCACCAACAGATGAGTGGTTAAAGATGATATGGTGTATATACACAATGGAATATTACTCAGCCATAAAAAGAATAAAATATTGTCCTTTGTAGCAACACTGATGAACCTAGAGATTATCATACTAAGTGAAGTAAGTTAAAGAAAGGCAAATATTACATATCATTTATATGTGGAATCTAAATCAAATAATACAAATGAAACTTATTTACAAAACAGAAACAGACTCATAGATTTAGAAAACAGACTTATGGGTACCAAAGGGGAAAGGCAGTGGGGATAATTAAATGAAGAGTATGGGATTAACAGACCACACCTCTATATATAAAACAGATAAGAAGCAAGGATTCACGGTAAAACACAGAAAACCATATTCAGTATCTTATAATAAATAAACCATAGTGGAAAATAATCTGAAGCTGTACACCAGATACTAACACAATATTGTAAATTAACTATAGTTAAATAAAAAAGAAATATTGAAGGGTCTCCTTTAAATAGAAAAGAAGCAAGAATCTACAGGAAAAGGAAAATCAAAATAGGAAACACAAATATATAGTAACTATTGAAGTTCACAAAAATAAGTCAGTATGCAGATTAAGAGACAGAAATATAGTAAAATCAACTATAACTAAAATAAACAGTAAATGAATAAGCCTGAAGATGTAAAAAATGATATCATTACCATAACTTTTAGGGGAAAGGAGTAAAAACCTTTTCGAATATGTTTGGACATTAATGACCATATATTTAAAGCTAAAAGATATAATTATGGGGCAACATAGTTACCATGGGGTCCATATATGTTTTTATAGGTTAAAAACTTATAATTTATACAGCAAAAAAAAAAAAAAGAAAGAAATGAACCCAAGCATATTACTAAAGAAAATCATCAAACCACAGCTGGAGACCCCAAAAGAAGACATGCAGAGAAAAGAATACCAACACACTGGAAAACAAGTAATAAAATAGAAAAAAGTAAATACCTATCAATAATTACTTTAAGTGTCAATAGATGAAGTACTCCAATAAACAGACATAGGGTGGTTGACTGAATAAAAATAAAAGTCCCTTCAATATCCTGCCAACAAGAGGCTAACTATAGGGTAAAATCACACATAGGCTGAAAGTGAGGGGATGAGAAAAGATATTTCATGTAATTGACAAGAACACAGGGGTAACATTAAGCATATAAGACAAAATAGAGTCTAAAATATATCCTACAACTAATGACAAAGCAGAGACTCATATAATGATAAAGGGATTAATACAAAAATGATCTTACACTTGTCAACGTATATGCACCTAGCACAGGAGCACCTAAACTTACAAAGAAAATACTAAGAGACATAAAAGGAGAAATTGACAACAAAAAAATAATAGTCTGTAACACCTCACCAACTTCAATAAAGAAATCATCCAAAGAGAAAATTAATAATCTTAAATGACACAATAGACAAGGTAACTTAATTGATATTTACAGAACATTATTTCCCCAAACAACAGAATACATTTTCTTTGTAAATACACATGGAACATTCTCTCCAGGGTAGATCACATACTAGGTGAGGAAAAAAAAGCCTCAATAAGTTAAGATAATATAAATTATATAATTGTTTTCAACCACAATGGAATGAAACTAGAAATCAACTGCAAAAAGAAAAACAGAAACAAAACAAAGCATATGGAGACTAAACACCATCCTACTAAAACCAATGAGTCAATGATAAAATCAGACAATAAATTATAAAATACAAGACAAACAAAAATAAAAACACAAGTTCAAAATTTATGTTATGCAGCAAAAGCAATTCTAAAAGAGAAGATTATACTGATACTGGTCATCTTCAAGAACAAGAAAAATCTCAAAGAAACAACATAATGCACCTCCTAAACACATTAGAAAAAGAAAAAGAACAATAAAAGCCTAAAGTCAGCTTAGAAGGAAGGAAATACTAAAGGTCAGAGGGGAAATAGATAAAATAAAGATAAAAACAAAACTATTATAAAGACCAACATAAAAACAGTTGTTTTTTGTTTTGTTTTGTTTTGTTTTGTTTGTGGTACGCAGGCCTCTCACTGTTGTGGCCTCTCCCGTTGCGGAGCACAGGCTCTGGACACGCAGGTTCAGTGGCCATGGCTCACGGGCCCAGCCGCTCCGCAGCATGTGGGATCTTCTCAGACCGGGGCACGAACCCGTGTCCCCTGCAACGGCAGGTGGACTCTCAACACTGCGCCACCAGGGAAGCCCTAGAGTTAGTTTTTTGATACAATAAACAAAATTTACAACCCCCTGCCACACTCATCAAAAAGAAAAGAGAGAAGTCTCAAATACACAAAATACAACTTGAAAGAGAAGAAATAACAATCCACACCATAGAAATTTTTTGAAATCATAAGAGAATATTATGAAGAATTATATGAAAACAAATTGAATACCATAGAAGTAGATGAATTTCTAGAAACCTATGGCCTGCTAAGCCTGCCAATACTGACTGAGGTATAAACATAGTGTTGAACAGTCCAACATGAACAATGAAACACAATCTGTAATTTTAAAAAAATGTCTAGAACCAGACAGCTTCATTGGGGAATTATACCAAACGTATGATGTAAAAAAGTATGCCAATCCATCTCAAACTATTGCAAAAACCTGAAGATTTGGGAACACTCCCAAATTATTCTGTTAGGCTCCCATAACCCTGATATGAAGACCACGTAGAAACACTACAAAAATAAAAATTACAGGCCAATATCTTTGATAAACCTACATACAAAAATCTTCAATAAAATAGCAAACAAGCCAACAATATATGAAAGAAGATCATACACCATGATCAAGGTATAGTCATTCCATTGTCAAAAGGAAAAATTAGAGATATACAAATCATTCAGTGTGATACACCACATTAATAAAAGTTAAGACAAGATCACATTAACATCTCAATAGACACAGAAAAATCATTTGAGAAAATTCAACAACCATCCCGGATAAAGTTCTCACCAAAGTGGGTTTGAAGGGAAAATACTCAGCATAATAAAGGCCAATTATGAAAATCCACAGCCAACATAATATTCACTAATGAAAAGGTAAAATCAGGAGTAATACTAAGGGTACCCACAGTCACTAATTCTATTCAACATAGTACTGAGAGACTTAGCCTAAGCAGAGAGAGGGAAAAAAAGAAAGAAAGAAAGAAAAGAGTATCCAAATGTAATGGAAGAGGTAAAAGTATCATTGAATGCAGATGACATGACACTCTATACAGAAAACCCTAGACTCCACACAGAAGCTATTAGAACTAATAAATTCAGCAATGTAACAGATAGAAGATTAATACATATAAATCTGTTGTGTTTCTTTACACTAATAATGGAATACCAGAAATTGAAAGAAAAAAAAACCAAACACTTGATTGGATTTTTAAAAAAAGAAAGAAAAACAAGAAAGTAACTGAGGAGATGAAAGTTCTAAATGGTGAAAACTAAAAAACATTGACAAAGAAAATTGAAGATGATAAAAAAGGATGTAAAGTATTCCATGTTCTTGGATTGGAAGAATTAATATTGTTAAAATGGCCATACTATCCAAAGCAAATTACAGATTTAATGTGATTTCTATCAAATTACCCATGATGTTTTTGACAAAACTAGAACCAACAATTCTAAAATTTGTACGGAACAACAAAATACCTAAAATTATCAAAGCAATCGGGAAAAAGAAATAGAACAAAGTTGGAGGTATAATCTTCCAGACTTCAGGAGATTAAAAAAAAAGGGAAAAACTCTCATGAATCGACATACCAAGAGAAACAGAATCACAGACATACAAAAAAATACCACTTATGGTTACCAAAGTGGAAAGAGATGTGGAAGAAACATCTTAAGAGTGTGAAATTAACAGATACAAACTACTATAAATAAAATAGTTAAGCACAACTGGTTTACTATACACTCCAGGGAATTATATCCAATATCTGGTAATAATTTGTAATGGAATATAATCTGAAATAAAAAACCCACAATAAAGCCTGAATCACTAAGCTGTACATCCGAGACTAACACAATCTTGTAAATCATCTAAACTTCAACGTAAAATAGTTGAAAGAAATAAAAAAGATCAATAAAAACATGATTTGATTTTTGGAAAAGGAAAAAAAAGTTGTCAAACTTTAGCCAGGCTCAACAAGAAGAAAGAAGAGAGGACTCAGATAAATGAGACATGAAATGAAACAGGAGAAATAAAAATTGATACTACAGAAATAAGAAAAAAGCATGCTATAAATAATAACAGACAGACCAGATAACCTATAAGAAATTGACAAATTCTAGAATTATATCATGAATAAACAGATCATTACAGGTGAAATTGCCTTTGTAATAAAAATAACTTCCAATTAAAAAAAAAGTCGGAGTTCCGGGAAGATGGCGGAAGAGTAAGGCGCGGAGATCACCTTCCTCTCCACAGATACACCAGAAATACATCTACGCGTGGAACAACTCCTACGGAGCACCTACTGAACGCTGGCAGAAGACCTCAGACCTCCCAAAAGGCAAGGAACCCCCCACGTACCTGGTTAGGGCAAAAGAAAAAACTAAACAGAGACAAAAGAATAGGGACGGGTCCTGCACCAGCGGAAGAGAGCTGTGAAGGAGGAAAAGTGTCCACACACTAGGAGCCCCTTCGCGGGTGGAGACTTCGGGAGGCGGAGTGGGGGAGCTTGGGAGCTGCGGAGGAGAGCACAGCAACAGGGGTGCGGAGGGCAAAGCGGAGAGATTCCAGCGCAGAGGATCGGGCCGACCGGCACTCACCAGCCGAGAGGTTTGTCTGCTCGCCCGCCGGGGCGGGCGGGACTGGGAGCTGAGGCTCCGGCTTTTGTCGGAGCGCCGGGAGAGGACTGAGGTTGGCGGCGTGAACACAGCCTGCAGGGCGTTGGTGCGCCGCGGCTGGCCGGGAGAGAGTCTGGGGAGGGGTCTGGACCTGCCGAAGAGGCAAGAGACTTTTACGTCCCTCTTTGTTTCCTGGTGCACGAGGAGGGGGATTGGGAACGCTGCTTGGGAGAGCTCCGGAGACGGGCACGAGCCGCGGGTAAGAGTGCGGAGCCCAGAGACGGACATGGGACGCTAAGGCCGCTGCTGCCGCCGCCAGGAGGCCTGTGTGCGAGCGCAGGTCACTAGCCACACGCCCTTCCGGGGAGCCTGTGCAGCCCGCCGCTGCCGGGGTCCCGGGATCCGGGGACGGCTCCCCCGGGAGAGCGCACGGCGCGCCTCAGGCTGCAGCGTCACGCCGGCCTCTGTCGCTGCAGGCCCGCCCTGCACTCCGTGACCCTCCCTACCCCCCCGGCCTGGGTGAGCCAGAGCCTCCGAATCAGCGGCTCCTTTAACCCCGTCCTGTCTGAGCAAAGAACAGATGCCCTCCGGCGACCTACACGCACAGGCGGGGCCAAATCCAAAGCTGAGCCCCTGGGAGCTGTGAGAACAAAGAAGAGAAAGGGAAATCTCTTCCAGCAGCCTCAGAAGCAGCGGATTAAAGCTCCACAATCAACTTGATATACCCTGCGTCTGTGGAATACCTGAATAGACAACGAATCATCCCAAATTAAGGAGCCCTGTGGATGAAAGGCTCTTGGTGCTGCAGCCAGGACTCAGTGCTGTGCCTCTGAGGTGGGAGAGCCAACTTCAGGACACTGGTCCACAAGAGGCCTCCCAGCTGCACATAATATCAAACAGCAAAAATCTCCGAGAGATCTCCATCTCAACGCCAGCACCCAGCTTCACTCAACGACCAGCAAGCTACAGTGCTGGACATCCTATGCCAAACAACTAGCAAGACAGGAACACAACCCCACCCATTAGCAGAGAGGCTGCCCAAAATCATAATAAGTCTACAGACACCCCAAAACACACCACCAGACGTGGACCTGCCCACCAGAAAGACAAGATCCAGCCTCATACACCAGAACACAGGCACTAGTACCCTCCACCAGGAAGCCTACACAACCCACTGAACCAACCTTAGCCACTGGGGACAGACTCAAAAAACAACAGGAACTACGAACCTTCAGCCTGCAAAAAAAAAAAAAAAAAAGGAGACCCCAAACACAGTAAGATAAGCAAAATGAGAAGACAGAAAAACACACAGCAGATGAAGGAGCAAGATAAAAACCCACCAGACCTAACAAATGAAGAGGAAATAGGCAGTCTACCTGAAAAAGAATTCAGAATAATGATAGTAAGGTTGATCCGAAATCTTGGAGATAGAATGGACAATAGAATGGACAAATTGCAAGAATCAGTTAACAAGGACCTAGAAGAACTAAAGATGAAACAAGCAACGATGAACAACACAATAAATGAAATTAAAAGTACTCTAGATGGGATCAATAGCAGAATAACTGAGGCAGAAGAACGGATAAGTGACCTGGAAGATAAAATAGTGGAAATAACTACTGCAGAGCAGAATAAAGAAAAAAGAATGAAAAGAACTGAGGACAGTCTCAGAGACCTCTGGGACAACATTAAACGCACCAACATTCGAATTATAGGGGTTCCAGAAGAAGAAGAGAAAAAGAAAGGGACTGAGAAAATATTTGAAGAGATTATAGTTGAAAACTTCCCTAATATGGGAAAGGAAATAGTTAATCAAGTCCAGGAAGCACAGAGAGTCCCATACAGGATAAATCCAAGGAGAAATACGCCAAGACACATATTAATCAAACTGTCAAAAATTAAATACAAAGAAAACATATTAAAAGCAGCAAGGGAAAAACAACAAATAACACACAAGGGAATCCCCATAAGGTTAACAGCTGATCTTTCAGCAGAAACTCTGCAAGCCAGAAGGGAGTGGCAGGACATATTGAAAGTGTTGAAGGAGAAAAACCTGCAACCAAGATTACTCTACCCAGCAAGGATCTCATTCAGATTTGATGGAGAAATTAAAACCTTTACAGACAAGCAAAAGCTGAGAGAGTTCAGCACCACCAAACCAGCTCTACAACAACTGCTAAAGGAACTTCTCTAGGCAAGAAACACAAAAGAAGGAAAGGACCTACAATAACAAACCCAAAACAATGAAGAAAATGGGAATAGGAACACACATATCGATAATTACCTTAAATGTAAATGGACTAAATGCTCCCACCAAAAGACACAGATTGGCTGAATGGATACAAAAACAAGACCCATATATTTGCTGTCTACAAGAGACCCACTTCAGACCTAGAGACACATACAGACTGAAAGTAAGGGGATGGAAAAAGGTATTTCATGCAAGTGGAAACCAAAAGAAAGCTGGAGTAGCAATTCTCATATCAGACAAAATAGACTTTAAAACAAAGACTATTAGAAGAGACAAAGAAGGACACTACATAATGATCAAGGGATCAATCCAAGAGGAAGATATAACAATTGTAAATATTTATGCACCCAACATAGGTGCACCTCAATACATAAGGCAAATACTGACAACCATAAAAGGGGAAATCGACAGTAACACATTCATAGTAGGGGACTTTAACACCCCACTTTCACCAATGGACAGATCATCCAAAATGAAAATAAATAAGGAAACACAAGCTTTAAATGATACATTAAACGAGATGGAGTTAATTGATATTTATAGGACATTCCATCCAAAAACAACAGAATACACATTTTTCTCAAGTGCTCATGGAACATTCTCCAGGATAGATCATATCTTGGGTCACAAATCAAGCCTTGGTAAATTTAAGAAAATTGAAATTGTATCAAGTATCTTTTCTGACCACAACGCCATGAGACTAGATATCAATTACAGGAAAAGATCTGTAAAAAATACAAACACATGGAGGCTAAACAATACACTACTTAATAATGAAGATATCACTGAAGAAATCAAAGAGGAAATCAAAAAATACCTAGAAACAAATGACAATGGAGACACAACGACCCAAAACCTGTGGGATGCAGCAAAAGCAGTTCTAAGGGGGAAGTTTATAGCAATACAAGCCCACCTTAAGAAGCAGGAAGCATCTCGAATAAACAACCTAACCTTGCACCTCAAGCAATTAGAGAAAGAAGAACAAAAAAACCCCAAAGCTAGCAGAAGGAAAGAAATCATAAAAATCAGATCAGAAATAAATGAAAAAGAAATGAAGGAAACAATAGCAAAGATCAATAAAACTAAAAGCTGGTTCTTTGAGAAGATAAACAAAATAGATAAACCACTAGCCAGACTCATCAAGAAAAAAAGGGAGAAGACCCAAATCAATAGAATTAGAAATGAAAAAGGAGAGGTAACAACTGACACTGCAGAAATAAAAGAGATCATGAGAGATTACTACAAGCAACTCTATGCCAATAAAATGGACAATCTGGAAGAAATGGACAAATTCTTAGAGAGGCACAACCTGCCAAGACTGAATCAGGAAGAAATAGAAAATATGAACAGACCAATCACAAGCACTGAAATTGAAACTGTGATTAAAAATCTTCCAACAAAGAAAAGCCCAGGACCAGATGGCTTCACAGGCGAATTCTATCAAACATTTAGAGAAGAGCTAACACCTATCCTTCTCAAACTCTTCCAAAATATAGCAGAGGGAGGAACACTCCCAAACTCCTTCTACGAGGCCACCATCACCTTGATACCAAAACCAGACAAGGATGTCACAAAGAAAGAAAACTACAGGCCAATATCACTGATGAACATAGATGCAAAAATCCTCAACAAAATACTAGCAAACAGAATCCAACAGCACATTAAAAAGATCATACACCATGATCAAGTGGGGTTTATTCCAGGAATGCAAGGATTCTTCAATATACGCAAATCTATCAATGTGATAAACCATATTAACAAACTGAAGGAGAAAAACCATATGATCATCTCAATAGATGCAGAGAAAGCTTTTGACAAAATTCAACACCCATTTATGATAAAAACCCTGCAGAAAGTAGGCATAGAGGGAACTTTCCTCAACATAATAAAGGCCATATATGACAAGCCCACAGCAAACATCATCCTCAATGGTGAAAAACTGAAAGCATTTCCACTAAGATCAGGAACAAGACAAGGTTGCCCACTCTCACCACTCTTATTCAACATAGTTTTGGAAGTTTTAGCCACAGCAATCAGAGAAGAAAAGGAAATAAAAGGAATCCAAATCGGAAAAGAAGAAGTAAAGCTGTCACTGTTTGCAGATGACATGATCCTATACATAGAGAACCCTAAAGATGCTACCAGAAAACTACTAGAGCTAATCAATGAATTTGGTAAAGTGGCAGGATACAAAATTAATGCACAGAAATCTCTGGCATTCCTATATACTAATGATGAAAAATCTGAAAGTGAAATCAAGAAAACACTCCCATTTACCATTGCAACAAAAAGAATAAAATATCTAGGAATAAACCTACCTAAGGAGACAAAAGATCTGTATGCAGAAAATTATAAGACACTGATGAAAGAAATTAAAGATGATACAAATAGATGGAGAGATATACCATGTTCTTGGATTGGAAGAATCAACATTGTGAAAATGACTCTACTACCGAAAGCAATCTATAGATTCAATGCAATCCCTATCAAACTACCACTGGCATTTTTCACAGAACTAGAACAAAAAATTTTGCAATTTGTATGGAAACACAAAAGACCCCGAATAGCCAAAGCAATCTTGAGAACGAAAGAAGGAACTGGAGGAATCAGGCTCCCAGACTTCAGACTATACTACAAAGCTACAGTTATCAAGACGGTATGGTACTGGCACAAAAACAGAAAGATAGATCAATGGAACAGGATAGAAAGCCCAGAGATAAACCCACGCACATATGGTCACCTTATCTTTGACAAAGGAGGCAGAAATGTACAGTGGAGAAAGGACAGCCTATTCAATAAGTGGTGCTGGGAAAACTGGACAGCTACATGTAAAAGTATGAAATTAGATCACTCCCTAACACCGTACACAAAAATAAGCTCAAAATGGATTAAAGACCTAAATGTAAGGCCAGAAACTATCAAACTCTTAGAGGAAAACATAGGCAGAACACTCTATGACATAAATCACAGCAAGGTCCTTTTTGACCCACCTCCTAGAGAAATGGAAATAAAAAGAAGAGTAAACAAATGGGACCTAATGAAACTTAAAAGCTTTTGCGCAGCAAAGGAAACCATAAAGAAGACCAAAAGACAACCCTCAGAATGGGAGAAAATATTTGCAAATGAAGCAACTGACAAAGGATTGATCTCCAAAATTTATAAGCAGCTCATGCAGCTTAATAACAAAAAAACAAACAACCCAATCCAAAAATGGGCAGAAGACCTAAATAGACATTTCTCCAAAGAAGATATACAGAGTGCCAACAAACACATGAAAGAATGCTCAACATCACTAATCATGAGAGAAATGCAAATCAAAACTACAATGAGATATCATCTCACACCAGTCAGAATGGCCATCATCAAAAAATCTAGAAACAATAAATGCTGGAGAGGGTGTGGAGAAAAGGGAACCCTCTTACACTGTTGGTGGGAATGTAAATTGATACAGCCACTGTGGAGAACAGTATGGAGGTTCCTTAAAAAGCTACAAATAGAACTACCATATGACCCAGCAATCCCACTACTGGGCATATACCCTGAGAAAACCATAATTCAAAAAGAGTCATGTACCAAAATGTTCATTGCAGCTCTATTTACAATAGCCCAGAGATGGAAACAACCTAAGTGTCCATCATCGGATGAATGGATAAAGAAGATGTGGCACATATATACAATGGAATATTACTCAGCCATAAAAAGAGACGAAATTGAGCTATTTGTAATGAGGTGGATAGACCTAGAGTCTGTCATACAGAGTGAAGTAAGTCAGAAAGAGAGAGACAAATACCGTATGCTAACACATATATATGGAATTTAAAAAAAAAATGTCATGAAAAACCTAGGGGTGAAACAGGAATAAAGACACAGACTTACTAGAGAATGGACTTGAGGCTATGGGGAGGGGGAAGGGTAAACGGTGACAAAGCGATAAAAGGCATGGACATATATACACTACCAAACGTAAGGTAGATAGCTAGTGGGAAGCAGCCGCATAGCACAGGGAGATCAGCTCGGTGCTTTGTGACCGCCTGGAGGGGTGGGATAGGGAGGGTGGGAGGGAGGGAGACGCAAGCGGGAAGAGATATGGGAATATATGTATATATGTAACTGATTCATTTTGTTGTGAAGCTGAAACTAACATACCATTGTAAAGCAATTATACTCCAATAAAGATGTTAAAAAAAAAAAAAGTCAAGGATCTGATGGTGTCACAGGGAATAACAAAAATATAAGAAAAATAACACCTATACTTCTCAAACAATTACAAAAAATTGAAGAGGAGCAAATACTCACAAATTCATTCTGTGAGACCAACATTACTCTGATTCCAAAACCAGATGAAGACATGACAAAAAAAAACCAAACCAAACCAAAACAAACAAACAAAAAACAAGAAAAAGAAAAAAGAAAATTACAGGCCAATATCTTCGGTAAATATAGTTGTAAAAATTCTCAATAAAATGTTAAAAATTTGAATGTGACCATATATTAAAAATATTTTACCCCATGATCAAGTTGCATTAATTCCACATTCACAAGGATGGCTCAACATATGCATATGAATCAGTGTGATACACCACGTTAAGAAAAGGAAATATAACAATCACATGAACATCTCAACAGATGCAAAACAAGAGGGGGGTGGGATGACATATTTCAATATAGATTCATAATAAACATGCACATCAAAGTGTGTATAGAGGACACATATCACAATATAATAAAGAAAATTTATACCAAACCCACAGCCAACATCATACTCAAACGTGAAAGGTGGAAACCTTCCCATTATATTTAGGAACAAGTGAAGAATGGTATTTAATATAGTATTAGAAGTCCTATCCAAAGATCAGATGAGAAAAAAAAATTGTAACCAAGTTGGATTAGAAGAGGTAGAACTGCCAGGTTGCATGGTACAATATACAAAGAACCCTAAATTCCCCATCCGAAACCTAGTAGAATTAAACAATAAATTCAACAACGTTGCAAGATACATGATTAATACACAGAAATCTTTTGTGTTTCTATAAAATAATAATGAAATATCAGAAAGAGAATGTGAAAAAAAACATTTTTACTTTTTTTAACATCTTTATTGGAGTATAGTTGCTTTACAATGGTGTGTTAGTTTCTGTTTTATAACAAAGTGAGTCAGTTATACATATACACATGTTCCCATATTTCTTGCCTCTTCCATCTCCCTCTCTCTCACTCTCCCTATCGCACCCGTTTAGGTGTTCACAAACCACCAAGCTGATCTCCCTGTGCTAAGCAGCTGCTTCCCACCAGCTATCTATTTTAGGTTTGGTAGTGTATATATGTCCATGCCAGTCTCTCACTTTGTAGCAGCTTTCCCTTCCCCCTCCCCATATCCTCAAGTCCATTCTCTAGTAGGTCTGTGTCTTTATTCCCGTCTTACCCCTAGGTTCTTCATGATCATTTTTTTTTTAGATTGAACATATATGTGTTAGCATACTGTATTTGTTTTTCTCTTTCTGACTTACTTCACTCTGTGTGACAGACTCTAGGTCCATCCACCTCACTATAAATATCTCAATTTTGTTTCTTTTAATGGCTGAGTAATATTCCATTGTATATATGTGCCACGTATTCCTTATCCATTCATCCGATGATGGACACTTAGGTTGCTTCCATGTCTTTGCTACTGTAAATAGAGCTGCAATGAACATTTTGGTACATGACGCTTTTAGAATTATGGTTTTATTAGTGTATATGCCCAGTAGTGGGATTGCTGGGTCATATGGTAGTTCTATTTTTAGATTTTTAAAGAACCTCCATACTGTTCTCCATAGTAGCTGTATCAGTTTACATTCCCACCAACAGTGCAAGAGTGTTCCCTTTTCTCTACACCCTCTCCAGCCTTTTTTTTTTTAGATTTTTATTTTTTAATTTTTTGAACATCTCTATTGGAGTATAATTGATTTACAATGGTGTGTTAGTTTCTGCTTCATAACAAAGTGAATCAGCTATACATATACATATGTTCCCATATCTCTTCCCTCTTGTGTCTCCCTCCCTCCAACCCACCCTAACCCACCCCTCTAGGTGGTCACAAAGCACTGAGCTGATCTCCCTGTGCTATGTGGCTGCTTCCCACTAGCTATTTTACGTTTGGTAGTGTATATATGTCCATGCCACTCTCTCACTTTGTGAGAGCTTACGCTTCCCCCACCCCATATCCCCAAGTCCATTCTCTAGTAGGCCTGTGTCTTTATTCCCGTCTTATGCTTAGGTCCTTCATGACATTTTTCCCCTTAGATTCCATATATATGTTTTAGCATACAGTATTTGTCTTTCTCTTTCTGACTTACTTCACTCTGTATAACAGATTCTAGGTCCATCCACCTCACTACAAATAACTCAATTTCGTTCTTTTTATGGCTGAGTAATATTCCGTTGTATATATGTGCCACGTCTTCTTTGTGTGTGTGTGTGTGTGTGTGTGTGTGTGTGTGTGTGTTACGCAGGCCTCTCACTGTTGTGGCCTCTCCCCTTGTGGAGCACAAGCTCCAGATGCGCAGGCTCAGCGGCCATGACTCACAGGCCTAGATACTCCAGGGCATGTGGAATCTTCCTGGTCCGGGGCACAAACCCATATCCCCTGCATTGGCAGGCAGACTCTCAACCACTGTGCCACCAGGGAAGCCCTGCCACGTCTTCTTTATCCATTCATCCAATGATGGACACTTAGGTTGCTTCCATCTCCTGGCTATTGTAAATAGAGCTGCAATGAACATTTTGGTACATGACTCTTTTTGAATTATGGTTTTCTCAGGGTATATGACCAGTAGTGGGAATCCTGGGTCATATTGTAGCTCTATTTGTAGTCTTTTAAGGAACCTCCATACTGTTCCCCATAGTGGCTGTACCAATTCATATTCCCACCAGCAGTGCAAGAGTGTTCCCTTTTCTCCACATTTATTGGAGCATTTATTGTTTCTAGATTTTTTATGATGTCTATTCTGACTGGTGTGATATTATATCACATTGTAGTTTTGATTTGCATTTCTCTTATGATTAATGATGTTAAGCATTCTTTCATGTGTTTGTTGGCAATCTGTATATCTTCTTTAGATAAATGTCTATTTAGGTCTTCTGCCGATTTTTGGATTTGGTTGTTTTCTTGTTGTTGTTATTGAGCTGCATGAGCTGCTTGTAAATTTTGGAGATTAATCCTTTGTCAGTTGCTTCATCTGCAATTATTTTCTCCCATTCTGAAGGTTGTCTTTTGGTCTTGTATATGGTTTCCTTTGCTTTGCAAAATCTTTTAAGTCTCATTATGTCACATTTGTTTATTTTTGTTTTCATTTCCATTTCTCTAAGAGGTGGGTCCAAAAGGACCTTGTTGTGATTTATGTCATAGAGTGTTCTGCTTATTTTTTCCTCAGAGTTTGATAGTGCCTGACCTTACATATAGGTTTTTAATCCATTTTGAATTTATTTTTGTGTATGGTGTTAGGGAGTGTTCTAATTTCATTCTTTTCCATGTAGCTGTCCAGTTTTACCAGCACCATTTATTGATGAAGCTGTCTTTTCTCCACTGTATATTCTTGTCTCCTTTATCTAAGATAAAGTGACCAAATGTGCGTGGCTGTTTCCCTTGGCATTGTATCCCATTCCGTTGATCTATATTTTTGTTTTTGTGCCAGTACCACACCATCTTAATTATTGTAGCTTTGTAATATTATCTGAAGTCAGGGAGCCTGATTCTTCCAGCTCCATTTTTCGTTCTCAAGATTGCTTTGGCTATTTGGGGTCTTTTCTGTTTCCATACTAATTGTGAATTTTTTTGTTCTAGTTCTGTGAAGAATTCCAGTGGTGGCTTGATAGGGATTGCATTGAATCTGTTGATTGCTTTGGGTAGTAGAGTCATTTTCACAATTTTGATTCTTCCAATCCAAGAACATGGCATATCTCTCCATCTATTTGTATCATCTTTAATATCTTTCATCAGTGTCTTATAATTTTCTGCATACAGGTCTTTTTTCTCCTTAGGTAGGTTTATTCCTAGATATTTTATTCTTTTTGTTTCAATGGTAAATGGGAATGTTTTCTTAGTTTCATTTTTTTCATCATTAGTGTATAGCAATGCCAGAGAAAAGCTAACACCTATCCTTCTAAAACTCTTCCAAAATATAGCAGAGGGAGGAACACTCCCAAACTCATTCTACGAGGCCACCATCATCCTGATACCAAAACCAGAAAAAGATGTCACAAAGGAAGAAAACTACAGGCCAATATCATGATGAACGTAGATGCAAAAATCCTCAACAAAATACTAGCAAACAGAATCCAACAGCACATTAAAAGGATCATAAACCATGATCAAGTGACGTTTCTTCCACGAATGCAAGGATTCTTCAATATACACAAATCAATCAATGTGATACACCATATTAACAAACTGAAGGAGAAAAACCATATGATCATCTCAATAGATGAAGAGAAAGCTTTTGAAAAAATTCAACACCCACTTATGATAAAAACCCTGAAGAAAGTAGGCATAGAGGGGACTTTCCTCAACATAATAAAGGCCATATATGACAAACACACAGCCAACATTGTCCTTAATGGTGAAAAACTGAAAGCATTTCCAGTAAGATCAGGAAGAAAACAAGGTTGTCCACTGTCACCATTATTATTCAACATAGTTTTGGAAGTTTTTTCCACAGCAATCAGAGAAGAAAAAGAAATAAAAGGAATCCAAATCAGAAAAGAAGAAGTAAAGTTATCACTGTTTACAGATGACATTATACTCTACCTAGAGAATCCTGAAGATGCTACCAGAAAACTACTAGAGCTAATCAATGAATTTGGAGAGTAGCAGGTTACAAAATTAATGCATATAAATCTCTGGCATTCCTAAACAAACATTTTTAAAATCTCATGAAAAGAATAAAATACCTAGAAATGAACTTAAGAAGTCAAACACATATATTCTGAAAACTAAAACAGTGATGGTGGGTTTAAGGGTCCAAACTGAGCATATTCCTCACTAAAAGCAGGAATTCTCGAGAAGGATCAAGATGGCAGGGAAGTAGGACATGAACTTGCCTCTTTTCATAAGTACATCATAAATATATCTATACGTGGAACAATTTGCACAGAACATATAATAAATGCAGGCAGAAGACCTCAGGCTTTCAAAAAGGCAAGAAAATCTCCATGTAACCAGGTAGGACAAAAGAAAAAAGGGGTAAAAAAGAGAGAAAGGAAATAAGGATGGGAAATATGTCCCAGGGAAGGAGCCGTGAAAGAGGAAATGTTCCCACCCGGGAAGTACACTCATTGGAGAGATCAGCCTAGACACAGGGGAAGCTTTGAAGCCTCAGAGGAGAGTGCAGCAACAAGTTCGTTGAAGGCAAAATGGAGAGTGAACTGCAGAGACAGCTGATACCATGGCCCTGCACTTCCCAGTCTGAGATTCTCGTCCATTGATGCATGAGGGGCTGGTGCTGAAGTTCAGTCTTTGGATGTCACACCTATGGAGAGGACTAGAGTTGGCTGCATAGAGACTGCCTGATGACACTGGAGTGTGGCAATTGAGGGTGTATGTGGAAGAAGCCTGGGTCTGACAGAGAGGCAACTCACCATTGTTGAGGGGTGTATGAGGAGGGGGGCAGGATTGACATAAGTGAAATCTTTTTTTTTAACACCTTTATCGGAGTAGAATTGTTTTAAAATGTTGTGTTAGCTCCTGCTGTATAACAAAGCGAATCAACTATATATATATACACCCATATCCCCTCCCTCTTGTGTCCCCCTCCCACCTTCCCTATCCCACCCCTCTAGGTGGTCACAAAACACTGAGCTGATCTCCCTGTGCTATGCAGCTGTTTCTCACTAGCTATCTATTTTACATTTGGTAGTGTATATACGTCCATGCTACTCTCTTACTTTGTCCCAGCTTACACTTCTCCCTCCCTGTGTCTTCAAAACCATCCTCCTCATCTGCATCTTTATTCCTGTACTGCCCCTACATTTATTAGCACCATTTTTATTTTTTTAGATTCCATATATATGTATTAGCATTTAGTATTTGTTTTTCTCTTTCTGACTTACTTCACTCTGTATGACAAATTCTACGTCCATCCACCTCACTACAAATAACTCATTCATTTCTTTTTATGGCTGAGTAATATTCCATTGTATATAGGTCCTACATCTTCTCTATACATTCATCTCTCAATGGACACTTAGGTTCTTTCCATGTCCTGACTATTGTAAATAGTGCTGCAATGAACATTGTGGTACATGACTCTTTTTGAATTACGGTTTGCTCAGAGTATATGTCCAGTAGTGGGATTGCTGTGTCATATGGTAGTTTTATTTTTAGTTTTTTAAGGAACCTCCATACTGTTTTCCATAGTTGATGTATCAATTTACATTCCCCCCAACAGTGCATGAGGGTCCCCTATTCTCCATACTCTCTCCAGCATTGATTGTTTGTAAACTTTTTGATAATAGCCATTCTGAGTGGTGTGAGGTGATACCTCATTGTAGTTTTGATTTGAACTTTTCTAATGATTAGTGATGCTGAGCATCCTTTCATGTGTTTGTTGGCAATCTGCATATCTTCTTTGGTGAAATGTCTATTTAGGTCTCTGCCCACTTTTGGATTGGGTTGTTAGTTTTTTGGTTATTGAGCTTCATGAGCTGTTTGTATATTTTGGAGATCAATCCTTTGTCATTTGCTTCATTTGCAAATATTTTCTCCCATTTTGCTGGTTGTCTTTTCGTCCTGTTTATGGTTTCCTTTGCTGTGTAAAAGATTTTAGGATTCATTAGGTCCCATTTGTGAATTTTTGTATTTATTTCCATTTCTCTAGGAGGTGGGTAAAAAAGGATCTTGCTGTGATTTATTTCATAGTGTTTTCTGCCTATGTTTTCCTCTAAGAGTTTTGTAGTGTCTGGCCTTACACTTAGGTTTTTAATCAATTTTGAGTTTATTTTTGTGTATGGTGTTAGGAAGTGCTCTAATTTCATTCTTTCACATATAACTGTCCTCTTTTTCCAGCACCACTTACTGAAGAGTCTCTCTTTTCTCCATTGTGTATTCTTGCCTCCTTTATCAAAGATAAACTGACCGTATGTGTGTGGTTTTATCTCTGGGCTTTCTATCTTGTTCCAGTGATCTATATTTCTGTTTTGTTAGCAGTAATATACTGTCTGGATGACTGTAGCTTTTGTAGTATAGTCTGAATTCAGAAGCCTGAATACTCCAGCTCCATTTTTCTTTCTCAAGATTGCTTTGGCTATGTGTTTCCATAAAAATTGGGAATTTTTTTGTTCTAGTTTTGTGAAAAAGGCCATTGGTACTTTGATTACGATGGCATTGAATCTGTAGATTGCTTTGGGTAGTATAATAATTTTCACAATGTTGATTCTTCCAATCCAAGAACATGGTATATCTCTCCATCTGTCTGTGTCCTCTTTATTTTCTTTCATCACTGTCTTATAGATTTTTGCATACAGGTCTTTTTTCTCCTTAGGTAGGTTAGTTTCTAGGTATTTTATTCTTTTGTTGCAATGGTAAATGGGAGTGTTTCCTTAATTTCTCTTTCAGATATTTCATCATTAGTCTTTAGGAATGGAAGAGATTTATGTGCATTAATTTTGTATCCTGTTACTCTACCAAATTCATTGATTAGCTTGAGTCGTTTATGGCAGCATCTTTAGGATTCTCTATGTATAGTATCATGTCATTTGCAAGCAGTGACAGTTTCATTTCTTCTTTTCCAATTTGGATTCTTTTTATTTCTTTTTTGTGTCTGATTGTTGTGGCTAAAACTTCCAAAACTGTTTTTGAATAATAGTGGTGAGTGTGGGCAACATTTTCTTGTTCCTGATCTTAGTGGAAATTTCTTCAGTTTTTCACCATTGAGAATGATTTTGGATGTGTGTTTGTCATACATGACCTTTATTATGTTGAGGTTAAGTTCTCTCTATGCCTACTTTCTGGAGAGCTTTTATCAAAAATAGGTGTTGAATTTTGTTGAAAGGTTTTTCTGCCTCTATAGAGATTATCATATGGCTTTTATCCTCAAGTTTGTTAATATGGTGTTTCACATTGATTGATTTGCATATATTAAAGAATCCTTTCATTCCTGGGATAAACCCCTCTTGATCATGGTGTATGATTCTTTAAATGTCCTGTTGGATACTGTTTGCTAGTATTTTGTTGAGGATTTTTGCATCTATGTTCATCAGTGATATTGGCCTGTAGTTTTCTTTCTTTGTGACATTTTTGTCTGCTTTTGGTATCAGGGTGATGGTGCCTTGTAGAATGAGTTTGGGAGTGTTCCTCCCTCTGCTATATTTTGGAAGAGTTTGAGAAGGAGAGGTGTTAACGCTTTTCTAAGTTTTTGATTGAATTCACCTGTGAAGCCATCTGGTCTTGGGTTTTTGTTTGTTGGAAGGTTTTTAATCACAGTTTCAATTTCAGTGCTTGTGAATGGTCTGTTCATACTTTCTCTTTATTCCTGGTTCAGTCTTGGCAGGTTGCATTTCTAAGAATTTGTCCATTTCTTCCAGTTTGTCCATTTTATTGGTATAGTGTTGCTTGTAGTAATCTCTCATGTGTCTTTGTATTTCTGCAGTGTCAGTTTTTACTTCTCCTTTTTTCATTTCTAATTCTGTTGATTTCAATCTTCTCCCTTTATTTTTCTTGATGAGTCTTGCTAATGATTTATAAATTTTGTTTATCTTCTCAAAGAACCACCTTTTAGTTTTATTGATATTTACTAGTTTTTTCTTCAGTTTTTCTCATCCATTACTGATTTGATCTTTATGATTTATTTCCTTCTGCTAACTTTGAGGGTGTTTTTGTTGTTGTTGATCTTCTTTCTCTAATTACATTAGGTGTAAGGTTAGGTTTTTTATTTGAGATGTTTCTTGTTTCTTGAGGTAGGATTATATTGTTATAAACTCCCTGCTAGAAATGCTCTTGTTGCAGCCTATAGGTTTTGGGTCATAGTGTT
Organism: Leucopleurus acutus; assembly: GCF_964270905.1. NCBI lineage: Eukaryota > Metazoa > Chordata > Mammalia > Artiodactyla > Delphinidae > Leucopleurus > Leucopleurus acutus. Next base: position 9,897,123 of record NC_139164.1, read on the forward strand.
TTCATTGTCATTTGTTTCTAGGTATTTTTGAATTTTCTCTTTGAGTTTTTCAATGATCTCTTGTTTATTTTATAGCGTATTGTTTAGCCTCCAGGTGTTTGTATATTTTAGAGTTTTTTTCCCTGTATTTTTTACCTAGTGTCTTACCATTGTGTCAGAAAATATACTCGATATTGTTTCAATTTTCTTAAATTTACCAAAGCCTGATTTTTGACCCAAATATGACCTATCCTGGAGAATGTTTCGTGAGCACTTGAGAAGTATATTCTGTTGTATTCAGATGGAATGCCCTATGAATATCAATTAAGTCCATGTTGTTTAATGTATCATATAAAGCTTGTGTTTCCTTTTATTTTCATTTTGGTTGCTCTGTCCATTGGTGAAAGTGAGGTGTTAACGTCCCCTACAATTATTGTGTTACTGTTGATTTCCCTTTTTATGGCTGTTAACATTTGCTTTATATACTGAGGTTCTCTTATGTAGGGTGTATACATATTTATAATTGTTATATGTTCTTCTTGGATTGATCCCTTGATCATTATGTAGTGGCATTCTTTGTCTCTTGTAATAGCCTTATTTAAAAATTCTATATTTTCTGATATGAGAATTGCTACTCCAGCACCCTTTTGATTTCCATTTGCATGGAATATCTTTATCCATCCCTTCCCTTTCAGTCAGGATGTGTCCCTAGGTCTGAAGTGGGTCTCTTGTAGAGAGTGTATATATGGGTCTTGTTTTTGTATCAATTCAGACAGTCTACGTCTTTTGGTTGGAGCATTGAATCAATATGCATTTAAGGTGATTATCAATATGTACCTCTCTATTACCATTTTCTTAATTGTTTGCAGTGTGTGTTTGTGATCTTTTCCTTCTCTTGTGTTTCCTGCTTAGAGAAGTTCCTTTAGCATTTGTTGTAAAGCTTGTTTTGTGGTGCTGAATTCTCCAAAGTTTTGCTTGTCTGTAAAGGTTTTAGTTTTTCCTTCAAATCTGAGTGAGATCCTTTCTGGGGAGAATAATCACGGTTATAGGTTTTACCTTTTCATCACTTTAAATATATCCTGCTAATCCTTTCTGACGTGCAGAGTTTCTGCTGAAAGATCAGCTGTTAACCTTATGGGGATTCCCTCATATTCTATTTGCTGCTTTTCCTTGTTGCTTTTAATAATTTTTCTTTGTATTTATTTTTTGATTGTTTGAGGAACATGTGTCTTGGTTTGTTTCTCCTTGGATGTATCCTGTATGGGACTCTTTGTGCTTCCTGAACTTGAATGACCATTTCCTTTCCCATGTTAGGGAATTTTTCCACTATAATCTCTTCAAATATTTTCTCAGTTGTTTTCTTTTTCTCTTCTTCTTCTGGTACCCCTATAATTCGACTGTTGTTGTGTTTAATGTTGTCTCAGAAGTCTCTGAGACTGTCCTCAAATCTTTTCATTCTTTTTTCTTTATTCTACTCTGCAATAGTTATTTCTACTATTTTATCTTCCACATCACTTCTCTGTTCTTCTTCCTCAGTTATTTTGCTATTGATTCCTTCTACAGAATTTTTAATTTCATTTATTGTGTTTTTCATCATTGATTGTTTGCTCTTTAGTTCTTCTAGTTCCTTGTTAAATGTTTCTTGTATTTACTCCATTCTATATCTAAGAGTTTGGATCGAATTTACTATCATTACTCTGAATTCTTTTTCAGATAGAGGGTCTATTTCCTCTTCGTTTGTTTGGTTTGGTGGGTTTTACCTTACTCCTTCATCTGCTGCATATTTCTCTGTCTTCTCATTTTGTTTAACTTACTGTGTTTGGGGTCTCCTTTTCTCAGGCTGCAGGTTTGTAGTTCCCATTGTTTTTCATGTCTGCCCCTGGTGGATGAGATTTGTTCAGTGGCTTGTGTAGGCTTCCTGGTAGAGGGGACTGGTGCCTGTGTTCTGGTGTGTGGGGCTGGATATTGTCTTTCTGGTGGGCAGGGTCATGTCTGGTAGTGTGTTTTGTGGTGTCTGTGAACTTAGTATGATTTTAGGCAGCCTCTCTGTTAATGCGTGGTATTGTGTTCCTGTCTTGCTAGTTGTTTGGCATGGGGCATCCAGCACTGGAGTTTTCTGGCAGTTGGGTTGAACTGGGTCTTAGCGCTGAGACACAGATCTCTGGGAGAGCTCTCACCAATTCATATTATGTGGGACCAGGAGGTCTCTGGTGGTCCAATGTCCTGAACTCAGCTCTCTCACCTCAGAGGCTCAGGCCTGACTCCAGGCTGGACTACCAAGACACTGTCAGCCACTCTGTTCAGAAGAAAAAGGAGAGAGAAGAAATAAATAATAATAATAATAAAATTTTTAATATGATTAAAATAAAAATAATAATATAAAGAGAGCAACAAAGCCAATAAACAAATCCAACAATGATAACAAGTGCTAAACACTAAACTAAGATAAAAATAAAAATCAGAGGCAAATCATTCACATACAACAAACCCCAAGTCTACAGTTGCTCCCAAAGTCCACCAACTCAATTTTAGCATGATTGGTTGTCTATTAAGTTTTTCCACAGTTGCAGGGTTTATCAAGGTGATTGTGGGGATTTAATCTGCTGCTCCTGAGACTCTAAAAAGAAATATCCCATCCTCTTCTTTGTTCACACAGGTCCTCGGGTTCAGCTTTGGTTTTGATCCCACCTCTGTTAGTCAGTGGCCCTCAAGCCTCTGTTCCTTTTGGGTAGTCTGTTGTCTTCTGCTAGCATTCACAGGTGTTCTGTAGGAGCTGTTCCATATGTAGTTGTATTTTTTATATATTTATGGGGAAGAAGGTTATCTACATATCTTACTCCTCCATCATCTTGAAGGTCCCCGCGAAGCAAAATTGAGAAAGAAAAATGGAGCTGGAGGAATCAGACTCCTGAACTTCATACTATACAACAAAGCTACAGTTGTCAAGAGAGTATGATACTGGCACAAAAATATAAATAGAGATCAATGGAACAGGATAGGAAGCCCAGAGATAAACACATGAACCTGTGGTCACCTAATCTATTACAAATGAGTCAAGAATATACATTGGAGAAAAGACAAACTCTTCAGTAAATGGTGCTGAGAAAACTAGACAACTACATGTGAAAGAATGAAATTAAGAACACTCCCTAACACCATACACAAAAATAAATTCAGGGCTTCACTTGTGGCACAGTGGTTGAGAGTCCGCCTGCCGATGCAGGGGACACGGGTTTGTGGCCCAGTCTGGGAAGATCCCACATGCCGCGGAGCGGCTGGGCCCGTGAGCCATGACCGCTGAGCCTGCGCGTCTGGAGCCTGTGCTCCACAGCGGGAGAGGCCGCAACGGTGAGGGGTCTGCGTACCGCAAAACAAACAAAAAACAAAAAATTCAAATTGAATTAAAGACCTAAATGGAAGACCCTACATTATAAAACTTTTAGAGGAAAACATAGGGAGCAAACTCTTTCACACAAATCACAGCAAGATCTTTCTCAATCCACTGCCTAGAGTAATGAAAATAAAAACAAACATAAACAAATGGGACTTAATTATAATTAAAAGCCATGGTACAGCAAAGAAAATGAAAACAAACGAAAAAAAGACAACCCTCAGAATAGGAGAAAATATTTGCAAATGAAGAAACTGACAAGGGATTAATCTGCAAAGTATATTTAAAAAACTCATGCAGCTTAATATCGAAAAGAAACAAACAAACAAACAAAAGATGGGTAGAAGACCTAAATACACATTTTCAAAGACATACATATGGCTTACAAATAGAAAAGATTAAAAGATTCTCAGCATCACCTATTATCAGAGAAGTGCAAATCAAAAGTACAATGAGGTATCACATCACACTCGTTAGAATGACCATCATCAAAAAATCTACAAACAATTAATACTGAGGAGGATGTGGAGAAATGGGAACATTCTTACACTGTTTGAGGTAATATATATTGATACATCCACTATAAAGAACTGTATGGAGGTTAATTAATAAACTAAAAATAGAACTACCATATGAAATAGCAATCCCAATCCTGGGCATATACTTACAGAAAACCATAATTCAAAAAGGCACATGCACCCCAATGTTTATCGCAGTACTATTTACAATAGTCAGGACATGTAAGCAACTCAAATGTCCACCAACAGAGAAATGATAAATAAAAGACTGGAGAAGTTTGGAGGAAGGTGAAGATGTGGAGATCACCTTCCTCCAAACAAATATATCAGAAATACATCTACATGTGGAACAACTCCTAAAGAACACCTAATCAGGAGATCAAAAAGGAACACAAATTTAAAATAATGAGACAATTTAAGGAACTTCTGGAATAACATCAAGTGTATGAACATTTAAATTATAGGGGTCTCAGGATAAAAAGAGAAAGAGACAGTGGACAAAATGTATCTGATGAAATTTTGACTGAAATCTTCTCAAAGATGAAATGTATTTCCAGGTATAGGAAATACTGAGAGTTCAAAAAAGATAAACCCAAAGAGACCCACACTAAGAGATATCATAATTAAAATGGCAAAGTTAAAGAGAAATCTAAACTCAGCAAGATAAAAACAGACTCCCATACAAGGGAACCCCCATAAGACTATCAGTTAATTTTTCTGCAGAAAATTGTCAGGTCAGAAGGGAGTGGCATAATATATTTCAACTGCTGAAAGGGGAAAACCTACAACCTACGCTACTCTATCTATCAAGGTTAACACTCAGAATTAAAGGAGAGATAAAGAACTTTCATAGAGAAGCAAATGCTAAAAGAGTTCATCAAGAGTAAGCCAACCCTATGAGAAACGTTAAAGGGACTTCTCTAAGTGGAAAAAGAAAAGACTACAACAAGAAATTAAATTGATAGAAAAGGAAAAGTTGCACCATAAAAGGAAAATAGATAATAAAAGCTGTGGATCAACCACTTCAGTAAGCTCACAGTTTGAAAAAAACTATAAAATTAACTATAACTATAATAACTACTTAAAGATACACATGAAGATGTAAAATATGACATCAAACACACAAAATGTGGGGCAGGGGAGTAAAAAATGTAGGTCTTTTAGAATGCATTTGAACTCTAATGACTACCACTTTAAAACTATTAGGTATAGTTATAGGTCAGCATATATGAACCTCATTATAACCTGAATCAAAAACATAAAACAGGTCTGCAAAAACTAAAAAGAAAGGAACTCTAGCATTCCCATAAAGATAATTATTGAATCATGATGGGAAAACTAGAAGAAGAAAAGAACAGAGAAGACTACAAAAACTGTTAAAAACAAGTAACAAAATGGCATTAAGTACATACCTACAAATAATCACTTTAAATGTCAGTGAATTAAACGCTGTAATCAAAATACCTAGGGTGGCTGATTAAATTTACAAAACAAACAAAACAAAAAACCCTCTATATGTTGCCTATAAGAAATTCACTTCAGAGCTAAAGACACATACAGACTGAAAGTGAGGGAATGGAAAGAGATATTACATGCAAATAAAAACAAAAGGAAAGCTGAGGTAGCAATACTCATATCAGACAAATAGGTTTTTAAAAAAGTCTATAACAAACGATAAAGTACATTAAATACTAATCAAGGGATCAATACAAGAAGAAAATACAATATTAGTTAACATATGAACACCTAATATATGAGCACTTAAATATGTAAAGTAAATATTAACAGACATAAAGGGAGACTGACAACAATACAGAACAGTAGAGCAAGTTAACACCTCACTTACTTCAGTGGACAAAAAATTCAGAGAGAAAATCAATAAGGAAATAGTGGTCATAAATTACACTTTAGACCAGTTGGGCTTAATAGCTACAGAACAATCAATCCAAAAACAAAGGAATGCACATGCGTTTCAAGTGCACATGTTAGGCCAGAAAACAAGCTTCAATAAAGACTAGAGAATAAAAATGATATCAAGAATTTTTTTTCTGACAAGAATGGTATGAATCTAGGAATGGTTTACAGAAAGAAAAATGTGGAAAAGACAACCGAAGACTAAATAACATGCTACAGAAATAAACAATAGGTCAATAGAGAAATCAAAGAGGAAATCAGAAATACCTTTCACAAATGAAAACAAAAACACAACTTTCAAAAACCTATGGAATGCAGCATAAGCAGTCATTGGGAGTAAATTTGTTGTCATTCAAAATACCTCATGAAATAAAAATAATCTTTAAAAAAACCCTATCAAATTCACCTAGGCTACCATCCAAAAAATTAGGGTAAGAGAAGTGTCAAAGCCCAAACTCAGCAGAAGGAAAAAATGCTGAACATAACAGAAAAAGTAGAGACCAGAAAAGTCAGTAGATCTTGTACGTGTAGTTTTCTTAAAGATAAACAAAACTGTTAAGACTATAGCCAGGATTCTCAACAAAAAAAAAAAAAAAAAAGAGAGGGAGAGAGGACCCCCCAACCCCACCAAGAAAACCAGAAAGAAATTACAATAGATATCACAGAGGTGCAAAATTTTACAAGAGAATACATTTATATGCCAATAAATTAGAGAACCTATAAGAAATGGACAAATTTCTACAAACATCTACAATTTTCAAAGACTGAGTCAGGAAAAAATATACAATCTTAACAGACCAATCACTAGGAAGGGAATTGAGCTAGCATTTAAACAAACATAGAAACAAATAACAGCACACAGAAGTTCAGAACTGGATGGTTTCACAGCAGAATTCTACAAAACATATAAAGAACAAATTTTTCTCAACCACTCCCTCAAAATTGGAGATGTTGTCACACACCGATATTTACTCTATGAGGTCACTACTACCCTGTATAAAAACAAGACAAAAACACTGGAAAAATAAAGGAAGAAAAGAAAATTACAGGTCGATATCTCTGATGAATATAGAAGAAAAACCTCTTAACAAAATATTAGCAGATCGAGTTTAACAATATGTAAAAGGGATCATGCACCATGTCCAAGTGGGATTAAATCCAGGGATGCAAGGAGGGTTTAATATCTGTAAATCAATCAACGTGAAACACTGCATTAGCAAAACAAAACATCAAAATCACACGATCATCTCCACAGATGCAGAAAAACCATTTAACAAAATTCAAATCTCTCATGATTAAAAAAAACTCTCATCAAAGTTGGCACAGAGGAAATATATCTCAACATAATAAAGGCCATAGGGGACAAAGCTGCAGCTAACATCATACTCAATGGGGAAATTGTGAATACTTTTCTTATCAAATCAAGAACAATGATGCTCACTATTGCCACTTCTATTTAACACAGCACTGGAAGTTCTAGCCACAGTATCAGAGAAGAAAAAGAAATAAAAATTATTCAAACTGAAAAAGAAAAAGTAAAGCTGTCATTATTTGCAGATGACATACTATATATTTAAGAGATCTGTTTAAACACACACACACATGACAAACAATACTTAATAAATGAATTCATGAAAGTTTCAGGATATAAGATCAATTTAAAAGAATCTTTTGCTTTTCTATTCACTAATAATAAACTATCAGAAAGAGAAAGCAAGCTAACAGTCCTTTTGAAAATTACATTTCAAAGATTTAAATATCTAGGCATAAATTTGTCCATGGAGGTAAAAGACCTATACTCTGAAAACTATAAAATATTTATGAAGGAAACTGAAGAAGACACAAAGAAATAAAAAAGACATCCTCTGTTTATGGATTGAAAGAATTAACATTGTTTAATTGCCAATGCTACACAAAGCAATCTACAGATTTAATACAATCCCTATCGAAATACCCATCACATTTTTCACAAAACTAAAATATACAACCCTAAAAAATTTATATGGAATTACAAAAGATCTTGAATAGCCAATGTAGTTTTGAAAAACAACAACAAACAAACAGAAAAACAACCCGGAGGTATCATGATCCCTGACTTCACACTATACTACAAAACTACAGTAATCAAATCAGTATGGTACTGGCTCAGAAACAAGCACATGGATTAATGGAGAATGCAGAATAGAGAAATAAACCAAACCATTATGGTCAATTAATCTCATGATAAAGGAGGGAAGAATATACAATCAGGAAATGATAGTCTCTTCAAGAAGTGATGCTGGGAATAGTGGAAAGCTACATGGAAAAAAAGTTTTTTTCAAACATTTTATCACAACACATACAAAAGTAAACTCAAAATAGATTAAAAACTTAAAGTTAAGTGTGTAGACTATAAAACTCCTAAAAGATTACAAAAGCAAAACACTATTTGACATATTTTTCTGGATCTGTCTTCTCAGATGAAGAAAACAAAAGAAAAAATTAACAAACAGAATTTAATTAGACTTAAAAATGTTTGCACAGCAAAGGAAACCATTCACAAAAGGAAAAGACAACTTACAGAATGGGAGAACAAATTTGCACATAATATGTCAGATAAGTGACTAATATCCAAAATATATAAACAGCTCATACAGCTTAACATCAAAACCCAAAGAACTGGATTTAAATAAAACAACAAAAATTTGGCAGAAGACGGGTGAAGTCAGGATGGCAAAGTAGGAGGATGCAGAGTTTGAGTCTCCTCCCAACTAAGTCACCTACCAGGAGCTTGTGGGGGACCTCAGTCACCTAAAAGTAAGGGAGGAATTCTTGCACAGCCAGGTTAGTTATGAGGGTAAAGGGGGGGAGGAAAAATGGAGGTTGGTTGTGACTGGCTCCCTTAAGGGGCCTCCGAGAGAGAGAAGGTGTTCCTACATTCAGAAAGGCCCACTCATGGATAGGGGATCAGTTGGGAAGGAGAGAGACCTTCTGAGGATCAGGGGATCAGAGGGGAATGTGACCAGCATCTCCTCCAACCTCTCAGGTCCCAGTGAGCCTGCTGGAGTTTTGGGCCTAAGCTTCCACTCTCCCAGGGTCTCCTACAGCCACACCGGTCCTCATCCTCAGCTCTCCCACGTTCCTCCACACGCCGATGCTTTTTCCAGCCAAACAGGTCCTGAGCCTAAGTACCCCCCACCCACTAAGGCATTTTCTGGATGCAAGGGTCCTGTGCCTAGGCCCCCATTCAGAGTCTCTTCCAGCCACGAGTGTACCAGGCCTGAGCCTGCCCCATCTCCCCTCCCGCCACCACCAAGGGCTTTACCAGCCTTTTTGTTTGTTTGTTTTTTTATTTCTGTTGTGGTTCTGTTTTGCTCTGCTGTTGTTGTTTCACTTTTTATTTTTCTAATAATTTATAAATTTTTCTAATTTTATTTTATTTTTTATTCTTTGTTATGGTTCTGCTCCTTTTTGTTTGTTGCCTTTTCTTTTCTCCGTGCCATGTAGAGTGCAGGGTCTTTGTTCCCAGCCCAGGGGTTGGGCCTGATATCCTATGGTGTGAGCACCCAGACCAAACCACTAGGCTAACAGAGAACCTCAGACCCCAAGGAATATTAATCAGTGTGAGTTCTCCTGGAGGTCCTCATCTCGGCACCAAGACCTGGCTCCACCCAACTCTCTCAAACTGCAGAGCTTGAGGTCTTAGGCTAAACAACCAGCAAGACAGGAACACAGTTCCACCCATGAAAAAAAGTGATGTCAAAACGATACGTTACAGAGGAAGGAGGAAGGTAAAAACCTAGAAAACCAAATAAATGAAGAGGAAATAGACAATTTACCTGGAAAAAGATTAAGAGTAATGATAGTAAACATAATCCACAATCTCAGAAATAGAATAGAGGCATGGATCAAGAAAATACAAGAAATATTTAATAAGGACCTAGAAGAACTAAAGAACAAATAAACAGTGATAAGCAACACAATAAATAAAACAAAAAATACAGTAGAAGGAAGCTATAGCAGAATAACTGAAGCAGAAGAAGGAATAAGTGAGCTGGAAGAGGGAATTGTGGAATAACTGTTAAGGAGAAGAATAAAGAAAAAAGAGTGAAAAGAAATGATGACAGGGGGAAACCCAGATGACAAAGAAGTAGGAAGACATGGAGTTCATTTCTCTCCACAAATGCATCAAGCATACATCTACAGATGAAACATTTCTCACAGAACACTGGTTGAACACTAGCAGAAGACCTTGGAGAAGAGAAATGTCAAGAAAATTCCTCACATAACTGGGTAGGATGAAAGAAAGAGGGGAAAAAGAAGAGGAGAGGAAGGAAGACAGGATCTGCACCCCTGGGAGGGAGTTGATGCAGAGGAGAGGTTCTTGCATCCAAGGAAGCTGCCTCACTGATGAAGAAATGAGTTGGGAGAGAAGGGGAGCAGCTGAGGTTGTTGGAGGAGGGTGAAATAGCTGGTCTGTGACAGACAGGACAGAATGAGATCTACACAAACAGTCCATACCACAGCCCTGCACACTACTGACTGGGACATGTGTCTGTTGGTGCACACAGAGGCTGAGAGCTGGAACGTGGGGATTGGAAAGCAAATCTGGGGTAGGACTGCTGTTGGCCGTGAGGAGACAGACTGAGGGGTTGGGAAGGAGGTAACCTGCAACTGGGGAACTTGTGGAGGACACCCAGACTGCCATAGAAGTAAGGCATCACTGTTGAGTGACATTCAGGGTGTGGAGCTGCTGTTGCAGTGTCTCTTTCCCCATGTGCCAGTTCCAGGCACTAAGAAAACCCCACCAGGGCTGACCTTCTTGTGCTGGCCGCCAGGCACTAGGAAAGTCTCCCACTAGAGCTGGATCTCTTGTACCCACAGCTGCCAGCTTTCCTGTGCACCTGCCATAGCTGGGTCCCCTATGACCCGGGCAGTCATGCCACCTTTATGCCCTGAGTTCACCAGGGCAGACTCGAGTGTTCCAGGACAGACTCAGGAGAAGACTCCTGTAGATGGCCTACATGCAGAGGCGGGGTTAAAACCAAAACTGAGGCCCAGAGTGGGACGATTAAGAAAGAGGGACAAAAATCTTTCTGTGCAGCTGCACAAACCAGATTAAATCTCCACAATCAGCTTACTAAACCTTGTATCTATGAAATATCTGAAAGAACAATGACTTTTCCAACAACTGAAACCAGTCTAGCTCTAGCAGCTGTGGACTTTGGGACAAGTACATGTGGGAGTTGGGCCAGGTTAGAGACTGAGCTGTCCCCACAGCACCCACAGAGGGACCAGAGACCTACATCTAGGTATAGGATGGATTCCTTGGGAGGTGGAAGTTGGCTGTGACTCGTGGTGGGGACAAGAACACACAGCTGAGACTCCATGATAATATAGTAATTATTATTTTTTTATCTTTAGTTTTGTTCTTTTGTTGTGTTTTCTTTAATTTGTTTTTGCTTTTATTTTTAGATTTTTATTTAGTTTTTTAAATTTTTAATATATTTTTTATTTTTTTATATTTCCATTTCTACATTTTGTTGTTGTTGTTGTGTGTTATTTCATTGTTTTTTTCCTTTGTTCTATTTTGTTTTTATCTATTTTTGGTCTTTGTTCTATTTGTTATAATTTTTGATCATTTTTTCTATTATTTTACTGTTTTATATTATTTTAGTGTTTTGTTTTCCTTGCTTTGTCTTTCAGTTTGTAATCTGATTTTGTTTTGTTTTTTATTTACTGTTTTTCTTAGTTTTCTTTTTGACCCTTTGAATTTTATTTTATTTTTTATACAGTAGTTGTTTATTAGTTATCCATTTTATACATATTAGTATATATATGCCAATCCCAATCTGCCAATTCATCACCCTAGCACTGGCTGCTTCCCCTCTTGGTGTCCATACGTTTATTCTCAAAATCTGTGTTTCAGTTTCTGCCCTTAAAATCTGTTCATCTGTACAAATTTTCTAGGTTCCACATATATGTGTTAATATAAGATATTTGTTTTTCTCTTTCTGACTTACTTCACCCTGTATGACAGTCTCTAGTACATCCACGTCTGAACAAATGACCCAATTTCATTACTTTTTATGGCTGAGTAATATTCCATTGTATATATGTACCACATCTTCTTTATCCATTCAACTGTCAATGGGAACATAGGTTGCTTCCATGTCCTGGTTATTGTAAATAGTGCTGCAATGAACATTGGAGTGCATTGAATTACGGTTTTCTCTGAGTATAAGCCCAATAGTGGGATTGCTGGGTTATATGGTAATTCCATGTTTAGTTTTTATAGCAACTCAATCTCACCTCAAGAAACAAAAATCTCAAATAAACAATGTAACCTGACACCTAAATTAACAAGAAAAAGAAAAAAAAACACTAACAATTAAAAAATCCCTCAAAGTTACTAGAATGAAAGAAATCATAAAGATCAGAGCAGAAATAAATGAAATATAAATGAAGAAATAAATAGCAAAGATCAATGAAACTAAAAGCTGGTTCTCCAAGAAGATAAACAAAATTGATAAACCATTAGCCAGGCTCATCAAGAAAAAGAGGGAGAGGACTCAAATCAATAAAATTAGAAATGAAAAAGAAGTTATAACAGACACCACAGAAATACAAAGCATCATAAGAGACTATGAGAAGCAACTCTATGCCAATATAATAGACAACCTGCAAGAAATGGACAAATTTTTAGAAAGGTATAACCTTCGAAGACTGAACGAGGAAGAAACAGAAAATATGAACAGACCAATCACAAGCACTGAATTTGAAACTGTGATTAAAAATCTTCAAACAAACAAAAGCCCAGGACCAGATGGCTTCACAGACAAATTCTATCAAACATTTAGAGAAGAGATAACACCTATCTTTTCAAACTCTTACAAAGTATACAAAAGGAAGGAACACTCCCAAACTCATTCTATGAGGCCACTATCACTCTAATATCAAAACCAGAGATATCACAAAAATAAAAAGAAATTTACATGCCAATATCACTGATGAACATAGATGCAAAAATCCTCAAAAATATAGTAGCAAATAGAATCCAACAACACATTAAAAGGATCATACACTATGATCAAGTGGATTTATCCTGGAAATCAATGGTTCCTCAATATATGCAAATCAATCAATGTGATAAACCATATTAACAAAATGAAGAATAAAAACCATGTGATCAACTCAATAGATGCAGAAAAAGCTTTTGACAAAATTCAACACTGATTTGTGATAAAAATTCTCCAGCAAGTGGACATAGAGGGAAACCCCCTCAACATAATAAAGGCCATATATGGTAAACCCACAGCAAACATTATTCTCAATGGGGAAAAACTGAAAGTATTTCCTCTAAGATCAGGAACAAGACAAGGATGTCTCCTCTCACAACTATTATTCCACATAATTTTGGAAGTCCTAACCATGGCAACCAGAGAAGAAATAGAAATAAAAGGAATACAAATTCAAAAAGAAGATGTAAAACCATCCCTGTTTGCAGATGACATGATACTATACACGGAAAATCCTGAAGATGCCACTAGAAAATACTAAGACTAATCAATGAATTTGGTAAAGTTGCAGGATAAAAAAATTCATTCACAGAAATCTCTTCCATTCCTATACAATAATAACAAATGATCAGAAGGAGAAATTAAGGAAAAAACCCCATTTACCACTGCAACAAAAAGAATAAAATACCTAAGAATAAATCTACTGAAGAAGATAAAAGACCTGTAAGCAAAAAACTATAAAACTCTGATGAAAAAATCAAAGATGACACAAACAGATAGCAATCCATACCACGTTCTTGGACTGGAAGAATTGATATTGTAAAAATAGCTATACTATCCAAACCAATCTACAGATTCAATGCAATCCTTATCAAATTACCAGTGACATTCTCCACAGAATTAGAATTAAAAAATTTACAATTTGTATGGAAACACAAAAGACCACAAACAGCCAAAACAATCCTGGAAAGAAAAATGGAGCTAGAGGAAATTCATGCTCTCTGACTTCAGAATATATTACAAATCTACAGTAATAAACACAGTATGGTACTGGCACAAGAACCAGAAATATATATCAATGGAATAGGATAGAAAGCCCAGAGGTAAAACCACACACATATGGTCCCTTAATCTATGACAAAGAAGGCAAGAATATACAATGAAGATATACAAGAATATACAATGAAGAATACAATGAAGAAAGAATACAATGAAGAAAAAAATACAATGAAGAAAAGACTCTTCAATAAGTGGTGCTAGCAAAACTGGACAGCTACATGTAGGAGAATGAAATTAGAACACTCCTTAACATGATACACAAAAATAAACTCAAAATAGATTAAAGACATAAATGTAAGACCGGACACTATAAAACTCTTAGAGGAAATCATGGGAAAGACACTGTTTGACATAAGTCACAACAAGATATTTTTGACCCATCTCCTTGAGTAATGAAAATTAAAAAAATAAAACAAATGGGACCTAATGAAACTTAAAAGCTTTGCACAGCAAAAAAAAAACCATAAACAGGATGAAAAGGCAACCCTTAGAATGGGAGAAAAATTTGCAAATGAAGCAGCTAACAAAGGATTAATCTCCAAAATATACAAACAGCTCATGGAGCTCAATATCAAAAAAACAAAAACAAACAAACAAAACCCAACCAGAAAATAATTAGAAGACCTAAATAGACGTTTCTCCAAAGAAGACATACAAATAACCAAGAGGCACATGAAGAAACTCTCAACATCACACAGCATTAGAGAAATGCAGGTCAAAACTACAATGAGATATCATCTCACACTGGTCAGAATGGTCAGCATCAAAATATCTAAAAACAATAAATGCTGGACAAGGTGTAAAGAAAATGCAACACACTACACTCTTGGTGGGAATGTAAATTGGTACCACCACTATGGAGAACAGTATGGAAGTTCCTTAAAAAACTAAAAATAGAATTACCATATGACCCAGCAATCCCACTACTGGACACAGAGAAAACCGTAATTCAAAAAGACACATGCATCCCAATGTTCACTGTAGCACTATTTACAATAGTCAGCACGTGGAAGCAACTTAAATGCCCATCGACAGATGAATTGATAAAGAAGATGTGGTACATATATACAATGGAATATTACTCAGCCATAAATAGGAACAAAGTTGGTAATTTGTAGAGACGTGGATGGACCTAGAATCTGTCATACAGACTAAAGTAATTCAGAAAGAGAAAACCAAATATAATATATTAACACATGTATGTGGAATCTAGAAAACTGGTAACCTATTTGCAGAGCAGAAATAGAGATGCAGATAGAGGAATGTGGACATGGGAGGGGAAAAGAGGGTGGGTGAATTGGCAGATTGGGATTGACATATATACACTACTATGTGTAAAACACATAGCCAGTGGGAACTAGCTGTATAGCTCAGGGAGCTCAGCTTAGTGTTCTGGGTGACCTAGATAGGTGGGATGGGGTTGTGGGAGGGAGGTAAAAGAGGGAAGGGATATATGCATACATTTAGCTTATTCATTTCATGTGCAGCAGAAACTAACACAACGTTCTAAAGCTACTATACCCCAATTAAAAAAAAAAAAGAAGAGGAAATAGGCAATATACCTGAGAAAGAGTTCAGTGTGATAAAGAACTTGGGACGTGAATGAATGCACATCATGGGAAGTTAGAAGTTATTAACAAAGGGTTACAAAATATAAAGAAAAACCAAACAGAGATGCTGAATACAATAACTGAAATAAAAATACTGTAGAATGAATAAACAGTAGACTGTTACAGAGGAACAGATCAGAGAGCAGGAAGACTGGGTGGGGGTGGGCAGGGTGTACTTTATCCTATCTTTTAAGTGGGCTTCCCTAGTATCTTTCAACTGGAGTGTAACTCTCCAGTGTCTTTCAACTGGGGAGCCAGGTACATGTTATATACCACCAGATAAAACTCACAATCATCAACCCATAAACAGAAGGTCAAAGACCCAGGAAAGGCTCATCCAAATTCATCTTGACTTTCCAAGGAGACAGATGAGCAAGAAGAGGCCTGTACTGGTACCAAGCCTTCAAATCCTCACAAAGCTCAGGTGAAGGAGAGAAGTCTCCTTTGGGTCCTTTCAAGGTCACCCAAATTTTTGAATGAAAATTTAAAAATCACAATCTAAAAGTTGAGAATTATGTTTCATTTGGTGGACTTGCTGAGGGCTTCAGCCCAGAAGACAGCCTCTCAGGTAGCTCCAAGGGGCTACTTCCAAGTTTAAGGGAAGAGCTAGGATATGCAGAAGATTTTGCAAAAACAAACAAAAAAGACCACCCAAACACACACACAAAAAAATAAAAAACAAAAAAGACAACTATGAACAGTTATACACCAAAAAATTGGACACTCTAGGAGAAACAGATGCATTCCTAGATACATACCATTACCAGGAGTGAAGCATGAAGAAACAGGAAAACTGAACAGACCAATTATTAATAGGGAGATTGAATATTAGTAAACAAAAACCTCTCAACATACAAAATCCCAGGACCAGATTTCTTCAATAATAAATTCTACAAAGCATTCAATGAAGACTCAATACCTATTTTGTCAAACCATAAAAAAGGGATACATTCGAATTTATTTATTTTTTAAAAATATTTTTATTAATTTTCTGTATATTTTTGTAACTTTTAAATGAAAATTTCAAACATACAACAAAGTTGAAAGAATTTTACAGTAAACACCCAATACACAAACCTAAATTCTACTCTTACTATTGTACTGTACAGTGTACTTGCTTTGTCACTTATCTATTCATTTACCCATCCTCTATCCATCAACAATCCACCTTATTTTTATTTTTTTAATTGTCATATGGAAGCATTTATTGTATTTTTTAACTAATAAATTGGAACAATGAAACCTAGAAAACATTTTTTGTTAGTTTCTGTTTTATAACAAAGTGAATAAGTTATACATATACATATGTTCCCATATCTCTTCCCTCTTGCGTCTCCCTCCCTCTCACCCTTCCTATCCCACCCCTCCAGGCAGTCACAAAGCACCGAGCTGATCTCCCTGTGCTATGCAGCTGCTTACCACTAGCTATCTACCTTACGTTTGGTAGTGTATATATGTCCATGCTTCTCTCTCGCTTTGTCACAGCTTACACTTTCCCCTCCCCATATCCTCAAGTCCATTCTCTAGTAGGTCTGTGTCTTTATTCCTGCCTTACCCCTATGTTCTTCATGACCTTTTTTTCCTTAAATTCCATATATCTCTGTTAGCATACGTTATTTGTCTTTCTCTCTCTGATCTACTTCACTCTGTATGACAGACTCTAGGTCTATCCACCTCATTACAAATAGCTCAATTTCATTTCTTTTTATGGTTGAGTAATATTCCTTTGTATATATGTGCCACATCTTCTTTATCCATTCATCCGATGTTGGACGCTTAGGTTGTTTCCATCTCTGGGTTATTGTAAATAGAGCTGCAATGAACATTTTGGTACATGACTATTTTTGAATTATGGTTTTCTCAGGGTATATTCCCAGTAGTGGGATTGCTGGGTCATATGGTAGTTCTATTTGTAGTTTTTTAAGGAACCTCCATACTGTTCTCCACAGTGGCTGTATGAATTTACCTTCCCACCAACAGTGCAAGAGGGTTCCCTTTTCTCCACACTCTCTCCAACATTTATTGTTTCTAGATTTTTTGATGATGGCCATCATTCGAATTTATTTTATGAGGTCAGCTTTACTCTTATACTGAAACAAAAGGAGGAGGACAAACACACACACACACACACACTACAGGCAAATATTTATGATAAGCATAGATGCAAAAATCCTCAAGAGAAAACTAACAAACAAAATTTAACAATGCATTAGAAGAATCATACAGGAGGAGGATTTGGTACAAGATGGTGGAGTAGAAGGACGTGCTCTCACTCCCTCTTGTGACAGCACCAGAATCACAACTAACTGGTGCACAATCATCAACGGGAAGACACTGGAACTCACCAAAAAAGATACTCCACATCCAAAAATGAAGGAGAAACCACAATGAGATGGTAGGAGGGGTGCAATCACAAAAAAGTCAAATCCATAACTGCTGGATGGGTGACTCACAAACTGGAGGACACTTATACCACAGAAGTCCACTCACTGGAGTGAAGGTTCTAAGCCCCACATCAGCTTCCTCAACTGGGAGTCCAACAACAGGAGGAGAAATTCCTAGAGAATCAGACTTTGAAGGCTAGCAGGATTTGATTGCAGGACTTCAACAGGACAGGGGGAAACAGAGATTCCACTCTTGGAGGACACACCAAAGTAGTTTGTGCATTGGGACGAGGGGAAGAAGCAGTGACTCCATAAGAGACTGAACCAGACCTACCTGCTGGTGGTGGAGGGTCTCCTGCAGAGGCGGGAATTGGCTCTGTCTCACCATGAGGACAAGGACACTGGTAGCAGAAGTTCTGGTGAGTACTCCTTGGTGTCAGTCCTCCCAGAGTTTGCCATTAGCTCCACAAAAGAGCCTGGGTAGGGCTTTCCTGGTGGTGCAGTGGTTGAGAGTCCACCTGCCGATGCAGGGGACATGGGTTCGTACCCAGGTCCGGGAAGATACCACATGCCATGGAGTGGCTAGGCCCATGAGCCATGACCACTGAGCCTGCGCGTCCGGAGCCTGTGCTCCGCAATGGGAGAGGCCACAACAGTGAGAAGTCCATTTACCACAAAACTTTAAAAAAAGAGCCTGTGTAGATTCCAGTGCTGGGTCACCTCAGGCCAAACAACTAATAGGGAGGGAACACAGACACATCTATCAGCACACAGGTGGGTTAAAGTTTTACTGAGCTCTGCCCACCAGAGCAATACCCAGCTCTACCCACCACCAATGCTTCCCATCAGGAAGCTTGCATAAGCCTCTTGGATAGCCTCATCCATCAGAGGGAAGACAGCAGAAGCAAGAAGAACTACAATCCTGCAGCCTTTGGAACAAAAACCACATTCACAGAAAGACAAGATGAAAATGCAGAAGGCTATGTACTAGATGAAGGAACAAGATAAAACCCCAGAAAAACAACTAAGTGAAGTGGAGATAGGCAACCATCCAGAAAAAGATTTCAGAATAATGATAGTGAAAATGATCCAGGACCTTGGAAAAAGAATGGAGTCAAAGATCGAGAAGATGCAAGAAATGTTTCACAAAGACCTAGAAGAATTGGAAAAAAAAAAAAAACAGAGATGAACAGTATAATAAATGAAATGAAAACTACACTAGAAGGAATCAATAGCAGAATAGCTGAGGCAGAAGTACGGATAAGTGACCTGGAACACAGAACGGTGGTATTAACTGCTGCAACACAGAATAAAGAAAAAAGAATGAAAAGAAAACAAGACAGCATGAGACCTCTGGAACAACATTAAATGCAACAACATTCACATTATAGGGGACCCAGAAGGAGAAGAGAGACAGAAAGGACCCAAGAAAATACTTGAAGAGATTATATTCGAAAATTTCTCTAACATGGGAAAAGAAATAGCCATGCATACGCAGGAAGCGCACAGAGTCCCATACAGGATAAACCCAAGGAGAAACATGCCGAGACACATAGTAATCAGATTGTTAAAAATTAAAGACAAAGAATAATTATTGAAAGCAGCGAGGGAAAAACAACAAATAATATACAAGGGTAGTCCCATAAGGTTAACAGCTGATTTCTCAGCAGAAACTCTACAAACCAGAAGGGAGGGGCATGATATATTTAAAGTGATGAAAAGGAAGAACCTACAACCAATGCTATTCGACCCAGAAAGGATCTCATTCAGATTCAATGGAGAAATCAAAAGCTTTACAGACAAGCAAAAGCTAAGAGAATTCAGCACCACCAAACCAGCCCTACAACAAATGCTAAAGGAACTTCTCTAAGTGAGAAACAAAAGAGAAGAAAATGACCTACAAAAACAAACCCAAAACAATTAAGAAAATGGTAATAGGAATATACATATAGATAATTACCTTAAAAGTGAATGGATTAAATGTTCCAACCAAAAGACACAGGCTTGATGAATGGATACAAAAACAAGACCCATATGTATGCTGTCGACAAGAGACCCACTTCAGACCTAGGGACACATACAGACTGAAAGTAAGGGGATGGAAAATGATTGTCCATGTAAATGGAAATCAAAAGACAACTGGAGTATCAATATTCATATCAGATAAAATATACTTTAAAATAAAGAATGTTACAAGAGACAAGAAAGGACATTACATAATGATCAAGGGATCAATCCAAGAAGAAGATATAACATTTATAAATAAATATGCACCCAATATAGGGGCACCTCAATACACAAGGCAACTGCTAACAGCTATAAAAGAGGAAATCAACAGTAACACAATCATAGTGGGGAACATTAACACCTCACTTACACCAATGGACAGATCACCCAAAGAGAAAATTAATAAGGAAACACATGCTTTAAATGACACAATAGAGCACATAGATTTAATTTATATTTATAGGACATTCCATCCAAAAACAGCATATTACACTTTCTTCTCAAGTGTGCATGGAACATTCTCCAGGATAGGTCACGTCTTGGGTCACAAATCAAGTCTCAGTACATTTAAGAAAATTGAAATCATGTCAAGCATCTTTTCTACCACAATACTATTAGATTAGAAATCAATTACAGGGAACATATGTAAAAAACACACACTCATGGAGGTTAAACAATATGTTACTAAATAACCAAGAGATCACTGAAGAAATCAAAGAGGAAATCAAAAAATACCTAGAGATAAATGACAATGGAAACATGACGATCCAAAAGCTAAGGGATTCAGAAAAAGCAGTTCTAAGAGGGAAGTTTATAGCAATACAATCCTACCTTAAAAAACAATAAACATCTCAAATAAACAATCTAACCTTACACCTACAGGAACTAGAGAAGAAGAACAAACGAAAACCAAAGTTAGTGGAAGGAGGGCTTCCCTGGTGGTGCAGTGGTTGAGAGTCTCTCTGCTGATGCAGGGGACATGGGTTGGTGCCCCAGTCCTGGAAGACTCCACATGCTGTGGAGCAGCTAGGTCCGTGAGCCATGGCCACTGAGCCTGCACGTCCAGAGCCTGTTCTCCACAATGGGAGAGGTCACAACAGTGAGAGACCCACGTACCACACACACACACAAATAAAAGTTAGTGGAAGGAAAGAATTCATAAAGATCAGAGCAGAAATAAATGAAATAGAAAGAAAGAAAACAATTGCAAATATTAATAAAACTAAAAGCTGGTCCTTTGAGAAGATAAACAAAATTGATAAACTATTAGCCAGACTCATCAAGAAAAAGAGGGAGAGGACTCAAATCACTAAAATTAGAAATGAAAAAAGGAGAAGTTACAAGAGAAACCACAACAATGCAAAGCATCCTAAGAGACTACAAGCAACTCTATGCCAATAAAATGGACAACCCGGAAGAAATGGACTAATTCTTAGAAAGGTATAACCTTACAAGACTGAACCAGGAAGAAATAGAAAATGTGAACAGGCCAATCACAAGTAATGAAATTGAAACTGTGATTTAAAATCTTCCAACAAACCAAAGTCCAGGACCAGATGGCTTCACAGGTGAATTCTATCAAACATTTAGAGAAGAGCTAATACCTGTCCTTCTCAAACTCTTCCAAAATAAAAAAGAGGAAGGAACACCCCCATACTCATTCTATGAGGCCACCATCACCCTGATACCAAAACCAGACAGAGATACTACAAAAAAAGAAAATTACAGACCAATATCACTAATGACTATAGATGCAAACATCTTCAACAAAATACTAACAAACAGAATCAAACAACACATTAAAAGAATCATACACCATTATCAACTGGGATTTATCCCAGGGATGCAAGGATTCTTCAATATATGCAAATCAATCAATGTGATACATGATATTAATAAATTGAAAAAGAAAAACCATATGATCATCTCAATAGATGCAGAAAAAATTGTCAAAATTCACCCATTTATGACAAAAATTCTCCAGAAAGTGGGCATAGAGGGAAACTACCTCAACATAATAAAGGCCATATATGACAAACCCACAGCAAACATCATTCTCAATGGTGAAATACTGAAAGCATTTCCTCTAAGATCAGGAACAAGACAAAGTTGTCCACTCTCACCACTATTAGTCAACATAGTTTTGGAAGTCCTAGCCATTGCAATCAAATAAGAAAAAGAAACAAAGGCATAGAAATTGTAAAAGAAGAAGTAAAATTGTCACTGTTTGCGGATGACACAATACATAGAGAATACTATAGATGCCACCTGAAAACTACTAGAGCTAATCAATGAATTTGGTAATGTTGCAGGATACAAAATTAATGCATAGAAATCTCTTGTATTCCTATACACTAATGATGAAAAATCTAAAAGAAAAATTAAGGAAACACTCCCATTTACCATCGCAACAAGAAAAATAAAATACCTAGGAATACCTACCTAGGGAGTCAAATAACTGTATGCAGAAAACTATAAGACACTGTTGAAAGAAATTAATGATGGTACAAACCAATGGAGAGATATACCATGTTCTTGGATTGGAAGAATCAATGTTGTGAAAATGACTATACTACTCAAAGCAATCTGTAGATTCAATGAAATCCCTATCAAATTACAATGGCATTATTTATGGAACTAGAACAAAAAAATCTTAAAATTTTTATGGAAATATAAAAGACCCCGAGTAGCCTAAGCAGTCTTGAGGGAAAGAAACGGAGCTGGAGGAATCAGACTCCCTGACTTAAGACTATACTACAAAGCTACAGTAATCAAGACAATATGGTACTTGCACAAAAACAGAAATATAGATCAATGAAACAGGATAGAAATCCCAGAGGTAAACCCACGCACCTATGGTCAACTAATGTATGACAAATGATGCAAGAATATACATTGCAGGAAAGATAGTCTCTTCAATAAGTCATGCTGGGAAAACTGGAGAGCTACATGTCAAATAATGAAATTAGACACTTCCCTAACACCATACACACAAAAAAACTCAAAATGGATTAGAGATCTAAATGTAAGACTATACACTATAAAACTCTTAGAGGAAAACATAGAAAGAACACCCTTTGACATAAAGCACAGCAAGATCTGTTTTGATCCACCTCTTAGAGTAATGGAAATAAACAAATGGGACCTAATGAAACTTAAAACCTTTTACAAGAAAAGGAAACCACAAACAAGATGAAAAGACAACCCTCAGAATGGAAGAAAATAATTGCAAATGAATCAACACACAAAGGATTAATCTCCCAAAATATATAAACAGCTCATGTAGCTCAATATTAAAAAAACAAACAATCCAATCCAAAAGTGGTCAGAAGACCTAAATAGACATTTCTCCAAAGAAGACATATAGATGGCCAAGAAGCACATGTAAAGCTGCTCAACATCACTAATTATTAGAAAAATGGAAATCAAAACTACAATGAGGTATCACCCACACCAGTTAGAATGGGCATTATCAGAAAATCTACAAACAACAAATGCTGGAGAGGGTGTGGAGAAAAGGGAATCCTCTCGTACTGTTGGTGGGAATGTAAATTGATACAGCCACTATGGAGAACAGTATGGAGGCTGCTTAAACAACTAAACATGGAATTACCATATGACCGAGCAATCCCACTACTGGACATATACCCAGAGAAAACCATAATTCAAAAAGACACATGCACCCCAATGTTCATTGCAGCACTATTTACAATAGCCAGGACATGGAAGCAACCTAAGTGCCCATCGACAGATGAATGGATAAAGAAGATGTGGTATATATATATACAATGGAATATTACTTAGCCATAAAAGGGAACAAAATTGGGTCATTTGTACAGACATGGATGGATCTAGAGCCTCTCATACAAAGTGAAGTAATTTAGAA
The DNA here is from genome assembly GCF_964270905.1 of Leucopleurus acutus. Taxonomy (NCBI): domain Eukaryota; kingdom Metazoa; phylum Chordata; class Mammalia; order Artiodactyla; family Delphinidae; genus Leucopleurus; species Leucopleurus acutus. The sequence continues at coordinate 9,920,869 of NC_139164.1, forward strand.
ATAGAAAAACAAATATCATATATTAACACATGTATGTGGAACCTAGAAAAATGGTACAGATGAACAGGTTTACAGGGCAGAAATTGAGACACAGAGGTAGAGAGCAAACGTATGGATAACAAGGGGGAAAGCGGCAGGGGTCTTGGTGGTATGATGAATTGGGAGATTAGGATTGACATATATGTACTAATATGTATAAAATGGATAACTAATAAGCACCTGCTGTATAAAAATAAATAAAATAAAATTCAAAAAATAAAAATAATTTAAAAAAGAAGGAATCAATGATTAAACAGTAATTTTAAAAGAATTTTTAGAATTGGAAAACACTGCTAAATAATTGGTTCAAAGAAGAAATATTTATAGAAATTAGAGAATATTATAAACTGAATGATAATAAAAAGTACTGCCAATCAAAATGTGTGAGATGAAGCTAAAGCAGTACTTAGAGAGTTTATACTTCAAATGCCAACATAAGCAAAAAGAAAGGCTAATCAAATTTAACAGCGTATAAAAATGATAATATATAATGACAAAATTGAGTTTATCTCAATAAAGCAAGGTTTTAACATTAGAAAATTAAATTTGTTATAACATTACTAGATGAGTGGAGGGAAATAAAAAAAGAATCATACAACATGATAAAGTACAATTAATTCCAGGTGTGCAATAACGGTTTAACATAAACAAATCAATTAGTGTGATACAGAAATTAACAGTGTAATATAAAAATCATATGCTCATCTCAAGAGATGCAGAGAAGTTATATAACAAAATAGAATATCCACTTATAATAAAAACTCTTCAAAAATGAGTAAGGCTGGAACATATCACATTGTATTAAAAGTTATATATGAAAAGCTCACTGCTACCATACACAACACTGAAGAGCTAAAAGGTTTCTCTGTAAGATCTGGAACAGGACAAAAATGCCACATTTTAACTCTTTTATTCAACATAGCATTAGATGTTCTAGACTGAGCATTCAGGTGAAAAAGAAATAAAAGTATTTAAATTGGAAAGAAAGAAGTAAGACTACAACTATTTGCAGAAGACATGATATTAAGTAGAGAATCCTAAAGTTCAAAATTTAGACCCAAAAAACTTTAGAAATAATGAATGAATTAAGGTTGCAATATACAAACTTTTTTACATTTGTACAAGTAATACCAAACTGTTAAAGAAGTTAAGAAATCAATTCCATTCACAACTGCATCAAAATGAGTAAATTACCTAGGAATAAGTTTAACCAAGAAAGTAAAAGTCGGTACAATAAAAACTATAGTTTAGTAGAAAGAATTGAAGCAGAGACAACAAAATTAAAAGATATTCCATGCTCATGAATGAAAAAATTAATGTTGTCTATACTACCCCCAGACAATCACAGATTTAATGCAATTCTTATCAAAATTCCAATGGCAGTTTTCAAAGAAATAGAACAAACAGTATTAAAATACGTATGGAATAAAAAAAGAATCTGATAAGATGAAACAATCGTGACAAAGAACAAAGTGGGAAGCATCATAGTTCCTAATTTCAAACTGTATTTCAAAGTTATACTTATCAAAATAGTATTGTTTGGCAGGACTGCTGGTGGATGTGTGAGATAGGACGCAAGGACAGTTGAACAGGTCAGGATTCCCATAAGGTGCTGCTGTTTGTGGGCAAGACAAGTGTCATGGTTCACAATGCTCTCCTCCTGCTCTGGCCCATGGATTTTTGGGACTGACACATAAGTCTATTGGTGGGCTCTGTGCTGGGTTTTGTAGCCATGCCTGGGACTGCCATCCATGGAAAAAACAAACAGCAAAAAAAACAATGCTAGAATCTCTAGTTGGAAAAGCCTAATACCCAGGTCCACAGATGGGCAGGCCTGATGCTGAGATCTCTGTGTTGGCCTTATGCTAGAGTCCCTTGAAATGCCTATTTCTACTTGTGTGAGTTTGGGCAGAATGTATCTTTCAAAGATTTTTTCATGTCATCTAGGTGATCAAATTTGTGACAGTTGTTCATAGCATTCCTTTATTAACTTTCTCTGTTTATGATCCGTAGTAATATCCCCTCTTAAATTTCTGATATTAGTAATATGTGCATTCTGTTTCATGAAAATTAGGGTTGTTGGAAGTTAAACATATGTTAATCTTTTGAATGAAACAGTTTTTCTTTGTTGATATTTTTCTACTTATTTTTCTGTTTCAATTTTATTGACTTCTGCCCTAACAGTTACTTTTTCCCTCTTCATTTGGTTTAGTTTGCCTTTTTCTTAGTATTTTAAGTGCAAGTTGGGTTTACTGGTTTTAGATTTTTTTTTTTTTTTTTTTTTTTGCTGTATGCGGGCCTCTCACTGCTGTGGCCTCTCCTGCTGCAGAGCACAGGCTCCAGATGGCGCAGGCCCAGCGGCCATGGCTCATGGGCCCAGCTGCTCCACGGCATGTGGTATCCTCCTGAACCAGGGCACAAACCCATGTCCCCTGCATCTGCAGGCAGACACCCAAACACTGCGCCACCAGGGAAGCCCCTAGATTATTTTTTTAAACAGAGGCATTCAAAACTATAAGTTTTTCTCTAAGCACTGATTTTGCTGCATCCCAGAAATTTGGATAAGTTGTGTCTCCAATATTTTTCAATACATGATCTTTAAAATTACTTGACTTCTTTGATCCAAATATTCTCTAGAAGTGTGTTTTCATTTACAAGTGTTTTGAGATTTTTCCAGCATTTTTCTCTCATTTTTTTTTCAGTTGAACTGCACTATCATCTGAAAGCAGACATTTGTGTTATTAAATCAACAAAATGTGTTAAAGTGCATTTAAGATGAGAATTTATCTTGGAGGATATTTCATATGTGCTTTAGAAAATATTTATTCTGCTGTTGTGGGAGTAAGTATTAACATATATACGTCTATTAAAATAAGCTGATTTATGGTGCTGTTCACTTCAACTTTGTCCTTGCTGACTTTCTGTCTATGCGCTCTCTCAATTATTGAAAAAAATTGTTGAAGTCTCCAACTGTAATAAGAAATGTATGTCTTTTTCCTTTTATCTGTTTTGCGTACATATCTTGATACTGTTAAGTAAACTTACACTAAGGATTTTTAAGTTTCAAAGGGTTGTTTGACTTTTGGTTATGTAATGCTCATATTTACTCTTCATAAATTTCTTGTTCAAAAATCAGCTTTGTTTGAAATTAAAATAGGTATTCTGGCATCCTTTTGTTTTTTTCTTGGTACACAGGCCTCTCACTGCTGTGGCTTCTCCTGTTGCAGAGCACAGGCTCCGGATGCGCAGGCTCAGCGGCCATGGCTCACGGGAGCAGCCGCTGCGAGGCATGTGGGATCTTCCCGGACCGGGGCACGAACCCGTGTCCCCTGCATCAGCAGGCGGACTCTCAACCACTGCGCCACCAGGGAAGCCCTCTGGCATCCTTTTGATTAATGTTAGCATGGTATATCTTTCTCATCCCTTTGCTATTAGTGCATATAGTTTTAGTGCATATAGCATATAGTTTTAGTGCATATAGCATATTAGTGCATATAGCATATATATGCATATAGCATTAGTGCATATAGTTTCAGTGCATATAGCATATAGTTTTAGTGTATATAGCATATTAGTGTATATAGCATATATATGCATATAGCATATAGTTTTAAAGTTGGTTTCTTCTGGAAAAGTTATAGTTTTGCACTTTTTTTCATTCGTGCACACTGACAGTTTCTGAACTTTTTGCTGCTGTATAATTGACATATAACATTATATTAGTTTCAGATGTACAACATAATGATTTTATATGTGTGTATATTGCAAAATAATCACCACAATAAATCTTAACATCCATTACCATGTTTATTTTTCTGGCAGGAAAGGCAGAATCCACTCTGACAGTGAGGCAGTATATTTCCTGAAAAGGAGAGAAAGCATAAAAGAGGTGAGTGGAGGGTGAGGGGAGATAGTCTGCCCAGCCATATGCGCTGCAGTTGGAGGAACAAGTTGCCCTTACTGAGTAGAGACTACAGTAGCAGGGAGGGGGAAAATAGGCAAAGACAACAAAAATAAATCATATTGTCTCCCCTGGAAGGTAAGAGGAATTCCAAGGTCCACTGGAACTCTTCACTTGAGGATCTCTGTACTGAGCCATGGGCACACACAAAGCCCAACATGCTGAATATACACCTCTTCCTATTCTGCCACCATCCTTGGTTTTTTCTGCACCTAACTTTATTTGAAGATAACACTAGTGAGAGAAATCAAAATCTTGTACTACAGCACCATCTCTGAAAAAAAAAAAGGAAGGCTCCAAACTATCAACCTTATATATTCTTACAATCAAAGTGAACAAAGCCTTGCATAAATAAGAAATGTGTTTGCTACTTCAAATGCAGATCAGAGGCACTTTTCATCAAACACTGTGAATAAAATCATGGTACCACATTATCACAAAAAACTAACAATGTTATGCAACTGAACCCAAAGATATAAAATATTGCCATCAAAATGTTAATGGATTTAAAATAGGTATTATGAAAAATTGATGAGCTACAGGCAATCTCAGAACAAAGTTAACTAAAGAAGGAGTACTTTACTTAAAAACACTACAATTCTAAAAAAGAAAAAAACATAAATTCTGGAGCAAAAGAACTTCATAAACGTGGTAAAAATTGCCCTAGAATGCACTGGAAATAGATCAGATTACATGGAAGAGAGAATTAGTGTACTCAATTAGAAATTTGTAATAATTCAGAGGAAGATGTGTGAGAGCTAAGATTTTTTAAAAGGGAAGAAACCTTGCTAGAACTATATGACTTCGTGAGAAAGGCTAACAAAAGAATAAAGATTATTCCAGAGGAAGAGAGGGAAAGGAGAACAAAGAGCTTAGTTAAAGAGATAATACCTGGGAACTTCCCAAACATGGGAAAACAATGGGAAATTAAAGTTCACAAAACCATCATAACACCTTATTACCTCAATGAAAATTTTAAAAGACCTCCAAGATATATTGAAACTGTGAAAAGTCAGCGATAAGAAAAGAATTTAAACATCAGCCAGAAGAGAAAAACACAGTTAACCTATATAAATATACCCATTAGGCTAACAGCAGGTTTTTCAGCAGAAATTCTATAGGTCAGAGGATATTAGAATGGCATACTCAAAACATTAAAAGATAAAAACTGACAGCCAAGAATATTTTGTCCTGCAAATTTATGTTTTATAGATAAAAAAAAGCAGTTGGCTTTTCAAGACAGAGAAAAGCTGAGAGATTTTACTAACACTGGATCTGCATAACAAAGAAAGTGAAAGGAGCTCTTCAAATGAAACAAAAAGATAAAAATACACAAACAAATCTGATTCCGATGATATATTCAGAATTAGAATACTGTACCGCTTTTTAGGAATAGTATATTCAAATCTTAACTATAACACAAAGGATAAAAAAAGAAGTATTACAAATAAACATAGCCTTGTCTTGTTTATAATCTTAGTGGAAATGCTTTCAGATTTTCACCATTGAGGATGATGGTGGCTGTTGGTTTGTCATATATGGTCTTTATTATGTTGAGGAAAGTTCCCTCTATGCCTACTTTCTGCAGAGTTTTTTCATAAATTGGTGTTGAATTTTGTCAAAAGCTTTCTCTGCATCTATTGAGATGATCATATGGTTTTTCTCCTTCAATTTGTTAATATGGTTTATCACATTGATTGATTTGCGTATATTGAAGAATCCTTGCATTCCTGTAATAAACCCCACTTGATCATAGTGTATGATCCTTTAAATGGGCTGTTGGATTCTGTTTCCTCGTATTTTGTTGAGGATGTTTGCATCTATGTTCATCAGTGATATTAGCCTGTAGTTTTCTTTCTTTGTGACATCCTTGTCTGGTTTTGGTATCAAGGTGATAGGAATATGGTGGGAATATGAATTGGTACAGCCACTATGGGGAACAGTATGGAGGTTCCTTAAAAAACTACAAATAGGACTACCATGTGACCCAGCATTCCCACTACAGGTCATATACCCTGAGAAAACCATAATTCAAAAAGAGTCATGTACCAAATTTTTCATTGCTGCTCTATTTACAATAGCCAGGAGATGGAAGCAACCTAAGTGTCCATCATCAGACGAATGGGTAAAGAAGACGTGGCAGGGCTTCCTTGGTGGCGCAGTGGTTGAGAGTCTGCCTGCCAAGGCAGGGGACACAGGTTCGTGCCCTGGTCAGGGAAGATCCCACATGCCCTGGAGCAGCTAAACCCGTGAGCCATGGCCGCTGAGCATGCTCATCCAGAGCCTGTGCTCTGCAATGGGAGAGGCCACAACAGTGAGAGGCCCGCGTAACACAAACACACACACACAAACACACACACACACAAAAGATATGGCACATATATACAATGGAGTATTACTCAGCCATAAAAAGAAACATAATTGAGTTATTTGTAGTGACGTAGATGGACCTAGAATCTGTCATACAGAGTGAAGTAAGTCAGAAAGAGAAAGACAAATACCATATGCTAAAATATATATATGAAATCTAAGGAAAAAAATGTCATGAAGAACCTAGGGGTAAGAAGGGAATAAAGACACAGACCTACTAGAGAATGGACTTGGGGATATGGGGTGGGGGAAGGGTAAGCTCTCACAAAGTGAGAGAGTGGCATGGACATATATACACTACCAAACGTAAAATAGATAGCTAGTGGGAAGCAGCCACATAGCACAGGGAGATCAGCTCGGTGCTTTGTGACCACCTAGAGGGGTGGGTTAGGGTGGGTGGGAGGGAGGGAGATGCAAGAGAGAAGAGATATGGGAACATATGTATATGTATAGCTGATTCACTTTGTTATGAAGCAGAAACTAACACACCATTGTAAAGCAATTATACTCCAATGGAGATGTTTAAAATACTAAAAAAATAAAGTATAAAAACAATAAAGGCTGGAGAGGGTGTAGAGAAAAGGGAACACTCTTGCACTGTTGGTGGGAATGTAAACTGATACAGCTACTATGGAGAACAGTATGGAGGTTCTTTAAAAATCTAAAAATAGAACTACCATATGACCCAGCAATCCCACTACTGGGCATATACACTAATAAAACCATAATTCTAAAAGTGTCATGTACCAAAATGTTCATTGCAGCTCTATTTACAGTAGCAAAGACATGGAAGCAACCTAAGTGTCCATCATCGGATGAATGGATAAGGAATACGTGGCACATATATACAATGAAATATTACTCAGCCATTAAAAGAAACAAAATTGAGATATTTATAGTGAGGTGGATGGACCTAGAGTCTGTCACACAGAGTGAAGTAAGTCAGAAAGAGAAAAACAAATACAGTATGCTAACACATATATGTTCAATCTAAAAAAAAAATGATCATGAAGAACCTAGGGGTAAGACGGGAATAAAGACACAGACCTACTAGAGAATGGACTTGAGGATATGGGGAGGGGGAAGGGAAAGCTGTTACAAAGTGAGAGACTGGCATGGACATATATACACTACCAAACCTAAAATAGATAGCTGGTGGGAAGCAGCTGCTTAGCACAGGGAGATCAGCTTGGTGGTTTGTGAACACCTAAACGGGTGCGATAGGGAGAGTGAGAGAGAGGGAGATGGAAGAGGCAAGAAATATGGGAACATGTGTATATGTATAACTGATTCACTTTGTTATAAAACAGAAACTAACACACCATTGTAAAGCAACTATACTCCAATAAAGATGTTAAAAAAAGTAAAAATTTTTTTTTTCACATTCTCTTTCTGATATTTCATTATTATTTTATAGAAACACAAAAGATTTCTGTGTATTAATCATGTATCTTGCAACGTTGTTGAATTTATTGTTTAATTCTACTAGGTTTCGGATGGGGAATTTAGGGTTCTTTGTATATTGTACCATGCAACCTGGCAGTTCTACCTCTTCTAATCCAACTTGGTTACAATTTTTTTTTTCTCATCTGATCTTTGGATAGGACTTCTAATACTATATTAAATACCATTCTTCACTTGTTCCTAAATATAATGGGAAGGTTTCCACCTTTCACGTTTGAGTATGATGTTGGCTGTGGGTTTGGTATAAATTTTCTTTATTATATTGTGATATGTGTCCTCTATACACACTTTGATGTGCATGTTTATTATGAATCTATATTGAAATATGTCATCCCCCCCTCTTGTTTTGCATCTGTTGAGATGTTCATGTGATTGTTATATTTCCTTTTCTTAACGTGGTGTATCACACTGATTCATGTGCATATGTTGAGCCATCCTTGTGAATGTGGAATTAATGCAACTTGATCATGGGGTAAAATATTTTTAATATATGGTCACATTCAAATTTTTAACATTTTATTGAGAATTTTTACAACTATATTTACCGAAGATATTGGCCTGTAATTTTCTTTTTTCTTTTTCTTGTTTTTTGTTTGTTTGTTTTGGTTTGGTTTGGTTTTTTTTTGTCATGTCTTCATCTGGTTTTGGAATCAGAGTAATGTTGGTCTCACAGAATGAATTTGTGAGTATTTGCTCCTCTTCAATTTTTTGTAATTGTTTGAGAAGTATAGGTGTTATTTTTCTTATATTTTTGTTATTCCCTGTGACACTATCAGATCCTTGACTTTTTTTTTAATTGGAAGTTATTTTTATTACAAAGGCAATTTCACCTGTAATGATCTGTTTATTCATGATATAATTCTAGAATTTGTCAATTTCTTATAGGTTATCTGGTCTGTCTGTTATTATTTATAGCATGCTTTTTTCTTATTTCTGTAGTATCAATTTTTATTTCTCCTGTTTCATTTCATGTCTCATTTATCTGAGTCCTCTCTTCTTTCTTCTTGTTGAGCCTGGCTAAAGTTTGACAACTTTTTTTCCTTTTCCAAAAATCAAATCATGTTTTTATTGATCTTTTTTATTTCTTTCAACTATTTTACGTTGAAGTTTAGATGATTTACAAGATTGTGTTAGTCTCGGATGTACAGCTTAGTGATTCAGGCTTTATTGTGGGTTTTTTATTTCAGATTATATTCCATTACAAATTATTACCAGATATTGGATATAATTCCCTGGAGTGTATAGTAAACCAGTTGTGCTTATCTATTTTATTTATAGTAGTTTGTATCTGTTAATTTCACACTCTTAAGATGTTTCTTCCACATCTCTTTCCACTTTGGTAACCATAAGTGGTATTTTTTTGTATGTCTGTGATTCTGTTTCTCTTGGTATGTCGATTCATGAGAGTTTTTCCCTTTTTTTTTAATCTCCTGAAGTCTGGAAGATTATACCTCCAACTTTGTTCTATTTCTTTTTCCCGATTGCTTTGATAATTTTAGGTATTTTGTTGTTCCGTACAAATTTTAGAATTGTTGGTTCTAGTTTTGTCAAAAACATCATGGGTAATTTGATAGAAATCACATTAAATCTGTAATTTGCTTTGGATAGTATGGCCATTTTAACAATATTAATTCTTCCAATCCAAGAACATGGAATACTTTACATCCTTTTTTATCATCTTCAATTTTCTTTGTCAGTGTTTTTTAGTTTTCACCATTTAGAACTTTCATCTCCTCAGTTACTTTCTTGTTTTTCTTTCTTTTTTTAAAAATCCAATCAAGTGTTTGGTTTTTTTTTCTTTCAATTTCTGGTATTCCATTATTAGTGTAAAGAAACACAACAGATTTATATGTATTAATCTTCTATCTGTTACATTGCTGAATTTATTAGTTCTAATAGCTTCTGTGTGGAGTCTAGGGTTTTCTGTATAGAGTGTCATGTCATCTGCATTCAATGATACTTTTACCTCTTCCATTACATTTGGATACTTTTTTCTTTCTTTCTTTCTTTTTTTCCCTCTCTCTGCTTAGGTTAAGTCTCTCAGTACTATGTTGAATAGAATTAGTGACTGTGGGTACCCTTAGTATTGCTCCTGATTTTACCTTTTCATTAGTGAATATTATGTTGGCTGTGGATTTTCATAATTGGCCTTTATTATGCTGAGTATTTTCCCTTCAAACCCACTTTGGTGAGAACTTTATCCGGGATGGTTGTTGAATTTTCTCAAATGATTTTTCTGTGTCTATTGAGATGTTAATGTGATCTTGTCTTAACTTTTATTAATGTGGTATATCATACTGAATGATTTGTATATCTCTAATTTTTCCTTTTGACAATGGAATGACTATACCTTGATCATGGTGTATGATCTTCTTTCATATATTGTTGGCTTGTTTGCTATTTTATTGAAGATTTTTGTATGTAGGTTTATCAAAGATATTGGCCTGTAATTTTTATTTTTGTAGTGTTTCTACGTGGTCTTCATATCAGGGTTATGGGGGCCTAACAGAATAATTTGGGAGTGTTCCCAAATCTTCAGTTTTTTGCAATAGTTTGAGATGGATTGGCATACTTTTTTACATCGTACGTTTGGTATAATTCCCCAATGAAGCTGTCTGGTTCTAGACATTTTTTTAAAATTACAGATTGTGTTTCACTGTTCATGTTGGACTGTTCAACACTATGTTTATACCTCAGTCAGTATTGGCAGGCTTAGCAGGCCATAGGTTTCTAGAAATTCATCTACTTCTATGGTATTCAATTTGTTTTCATATAATTCTTCATAATATTCTCTTATGATTTCAAAAAATTTCTATGGTGTGGATTGTTATTTCTTCTCTTTCAAGTTGTATTTTGTGTATTTGAGACTTCTCTCTTTTCTTTTTGATGAGTGTGGCAGGGGGTTGTAAATTTTGTTTATTGTATCAAAAAACCAACTCTAGGGCTTCCCTGGTGGCGCAGTGTTGAGAGTCCACCTGCCGTTGCAGGGGACACGGGTTCGTGCCCCGGTCTGAGAAGATCCCACATGCTGCGGAGCGGCTGGGCCCGTGAGCCATGGCCACTGAACCTGCGTGTCCAGAGCCTGTGCTCCGCAACGGGAGAGGCCACAACAGTGAGAGGCCTGCGTACCACAAACAAAACAAAACAAAACAAAAAACAACTGTTTTTATGTTGGTCTTTATAATAGTTTTGTTTTTATCTTTATTTTATCTATTTCCCCTCTGACCTTTAGTATTTCCTTCCTTCTAAGCTGACTTTAGGCTTTTATTGTTCTTTTTCTTTTTCTAATGTGTTTAGGAGGTGCATTATGTTGTTTCTTTGAGATTTTTCTTGTTCTTGAAGATGACCAGTATCAGTATAATCTTCTCTTTTAGAATTGCTTTTGCTGCATAACATAAATTTTGAACTTGTGTTTTTATTTTTGTTTGTCTTGTATTTTATAATTTATTGTCTGATTTTATCATTGACTCATTGGTTTTAGTAGGATGGTGTTTAGTCTCCATATGCTTTGTTTTGTTTCTGTTTTTCTTTTTGCAGTTGATTTCTAGTTTCATTCCATTGTGGTTGAAAACAATTATATAATTTATATTATCTTAACTTATTGAGGCTTTTTTTTCCTCACCTAGTATGTGATCTACCCTGGAGAGAATGTTCCATGTGTATTTACAAAGAAAATGTATTCTGTTGTTTGGGGAAATAATGTTCTGTAAATATCAATTAAGTTACCTTGTCTATTGTGTCATTTAAGATTATTAATTTTCTCTTTGGATGATTTCTTTATTGAAGTTGGTGAGGTGTTACAGACTATTATTTTTTTGTTGTCAATTTCTCCTTTTATGTCTCTTAGTATTTTCTTTGTAAGTTTAGGTGCTCCTGTGCTAGGTGCATATACGTTGACAAGTGTAAGATCATTTTTGTATTAATCCCTTTATCATTATATGAGTCTCTGCTTTGTCATTAGTTGTAGGATATATTTTAGACTCTATTTTGTCTTATATGCTTAATGTTACCCCTGTGTTCTTGTCAATTACATGAAATATCTTTTCTCATCCCCTCACTTTCAGCCTATGTGTGATTTTACCCTATAGTTAACCTCTTGTTGGCAGGATATTGAAGGGACTTTTATTTTTATTCAGTCAACCACCCTATGTCTGTTTATTGGAGTACTTCATCTATTGACACTTAAAGTAATTATTGATAGGTATTTACTTTTTTCTATTTTATTACTTGTTTTCCAGTGTGTTGGTATTCTTTTCTCTGCATGTCTTCTTTTGGGGTCTCCAGCTGTGGTTTGATGATTTTCTTTAGTAATATGCTTGGGTTCATTTCTTTTTTTTGCTGTATAAATTATAAGTTTTTAACCTATAAAAACATATATGGACCCCATGGTAACTATGTTGCCCCATAATTATATCTTTTAGCTTTAAATATATAGTCATTAATGTCCAAACGTATTGTAAAATGTTTTTACTCCTTTCCCCTAAAATTTATGGTAATGATATCATTTTTTACATCTTCAGGCTTATTCATTTACTGTTTATTTTAGTTATAGTTGATTTTACTATATTTCTGTCTCTTAATCTGCATACTGACTTATTTTTGTGAACTTCAATAGTTACTATATATTTGTGTTTCCTACTGGATTTTCCTTTTCCTGTAGATTCTTACTTCTTTTCTATTTAAAGGAGACTCTTCAATATTTCTTTTTTATTTAACTATAGTTAATTTACAATATTGTGTTAGTATCTGGTGTACAGCTTCAGATTATTTTCCACTATGGTTTATTTATTATAAGATACTGAATATGGTTTTCTGTGTTTTACCGTGAATCCTTGCTTCTTATCTGTTTTATATATAGAGGTGTGGTCTGTTAATCCCATACTCTTCATTTAATTATCCCCACTGCCTTTCCCCTTTGGTACCCATAAGTCTGTTTTCTAAATCTATGAGTCTGTTTCTGTTTTGTAAATAAGTTTCATTTGTATTATTTGATTTAGATTCCACATATAAATGATATGTAATATTTGCCTTTCTTTAACTTACTTCACTTAGTATGATAATCTCTAGGTTCATCAGTGTTGCTACAAAGGACAATATTTTATTCTTTTTATGGCTGAGTAATATTCCATTGTGTATATACACCATATCATCTTTAACCACTCATCTGTTGGTGCACACTTGGATTGTTCCATGTCTTGGGTACTGTGAATAGTTCTGCTGTGAACATTGGGGTGTATGAATCTTTCAAATTATTGTTTTCATCTTTTCTAGATATATTCCTAAGAGTGGGATTATTGAATAATATCATTGCTCTATTTTTAGTTTTTAAAGGAAACTTCACACTATTTTCATAGTGGCTGCATGAATTTACATTCTCACCAACAGTGTACAAGGATTCCCTTTTCTCCACCCTCTCTCCAGCACTATTTGTAGACATTTTGATGGTAGCCATTCTGATTGTTGTAAGCTGATAACTCTTTGGAGTTTTGCTTTGCATTTCTCTAATAAGTAACTATGTGGAGTATATTTTCAAGTGTCTTGCCCACCTGTATGTCTTCTTTGAAGAAATGTCTATTTAGGTCTTCACCCATTTGCTATTACCTTGTTTGGTTATTTATATTCAGTTGTATGAGCTTTTGTATATTTTGGAATTTAAGCTCTTGTTGGTCGCATTATTTGAAAGTATTTTCTCCAGTCCATAGGTTGTCTTTTTGTTTTGTTGATCATTACATTTGTAGAGCAAGCTTTTAAGTTTGACTAGGTACCATTTATTTATGTTTGCTTTCATTTCTTTTGCCTTGGTATACTAAGAATATTACTACAATTTATGTCAGAGAATGTTTTGCCTATGTTCTCTTCAAGGAGTTTTATGGTGACATGTCTTATATTGAAGACTTTCAGTCATTTTGAGTTTATTGTTGTGTATGGTGTGAGGCTGTGTTCTAATTATATTGGTTTACATAAGGTGGTCCAGCTTTCCCAACATCATTTACTTAAGAGACTACCTTTCTCCATTGTGTATTCTGGCCTCCTTTGTCAAATATTAACTGACTGCAAGTAAGTAGGTTTATTTCTGGGCTCTCTATTTTGTTCCATTGATGTATATGTCTGGTTTTGTGCCAATACCATGCTGTTTTGATTACTGTAGGTTTGTAGTATTGTCTAAAGTGTGGAAGGTTTATACCTCCAGCTTTGTCCTTTTTCCCTTGGAAGAGCATTGACAATCTGGTGAGTTTTCTCTTTGTGAGTGTGTGTGTGTGTGTGTGTGTGTGTGTGTGTGTGTGTGTTATTCCATATAAAATTTAGGATTTATATTCCATATAAATTTTAGAATTTTCTTCTACCTCTGTAAAAAATGTCTTGAATATTTGGATAGGGATAGCATTAAATCTGTTGATTGCTTTGGGTGGTATGGCCACTTTATCAGTATCAATGTTTCCAATCTAATAGCAGGGAATATCTTTCCATTAATTTTTATCATCTTCAATTTTTTTTTTTACATCTTACTGCTCTCCACAGTTTTATTTTTAACATTTAACATCTTTATGGGAGTAAAGGTGCTTTATAATGGTGTGTTAGTTTCTGCTTAATAACAAAGTGAATCAGCTATACATATACATATATCCCCATATCTCTTCCCTCTTGCATCTCCCTCCCTCCCACCTTCCCTATCCCCCGCCTCTAGGTGGTAACAAAACACCGAGCTGATCTCCCTGTGCTATGCGGCCACTTCGCACTAGCTATCAGTTTTACCTTTGGTAGTGTATATATGTCTGTGCCACTCTCTCATTTTGTCCCAGCTTACCCTTCCCCCTCCCCGTGTCCTCAAGTCCATTCTCTACATCTGTGTCTTTATTCCTGTCCTGCCATTAGGTATTTCATAAACTTTTTTTTTTAAGATTCCATATATATGTTTTACCATATGGTATTTGTTTTTCTCTTTCTGACTTACTTCACTCTGTATGACAAACTCTTTTTACCATCTTCAAGTTTTTTTAATCAATGTTTTATATTTCTCAGTTTATAGGGCTTTTATATCATCACTTAGGTTCTTCCTAGGCTATTGTATTTTTTGAGTCAATTTTAAATGATAATTATTTTTGCTATTTTATCTGATATTTTTACTTTTTTATCTGATATTTTATTGTTAGTGTAAAGAAATGCAACAGATTTCTGTATATACTGTATCCTCCTAGCTTGCTGAATTCATTTTAGTTATAATAGTTTTTGTGAGCTTTTTTTTAAGGGCTTTGTATAAGGAGTGTCATGTCATCTGCATACAATGAAAATTTCACCTATTCTCTTACCGTTTGGATATGGTGTTTTTCTTGTCTGATTGCTGTGGCTAGAATTTCCAATAGTACATTGAAAAAGTGGCGAGAATGGGCATCCTTGTCTTTTTTCCCAGAATTTAGTTGGGAGGCTTTTAACTTTTCACTGTTCAGTATTATATTGGCTGTGGATTTGTTATAAATGCCTTTTATTATGTTGAGATATGTTGTCTCTATACTCATTTTGGTGAGAGTTTTTATCATGAATGAATGTTGAATTTTATCAAATGCTTTTTCTGCAGAAAGCATGATCATGTTGACATGATCATTGTTGTTCTTTTCTTTTGTTGATGTGGTGTCAACATTTCTGTTAGGTGTGTTTAGTATTGGTGAATGCTTTTAGTTTTTGCTTATCTGAGAAGCTCTTTACTTTTTCTTCCATACTAAATGATAACCTTGCTGGGTAGTGTACCTATATTGCAGGTCTTTTTCTTTCAGGATTTAGATATCTATCATGCTACTTTCTTCTGGCCTGTAATATATCTGCAGAGGAATTAGCTGATAGCCTTATGGGGATTCCCTTGTACATGACTATTTTTTTCTACCACTTTTAGAATTCTCTGTTTATCTTTAACTTTTGTCATTTTTATTGTGATATATCTTGGTGTGGGCCTCTTTGTGTTCATCTTATTTGGGTCTCTATGTGCTTTCTGTACCTGTATATATTTCCTTCTTCAGGTTTGGAAAGATTTTAGCCATAATTTCCTCAAATACATGTTTGATCTCTCTTCTCTCTCTTCTTCTGGAATGTCTATAATGTAAATATTTGGCATGTTTAAAGTTATCACGGATATATCCTAGATTACTTTCAAGTTTTGTTCAGTTTTCTTTCTGCTACTGTTCTGATTGGGTGATTTTCATTGTTCTATATTCCATATCATTTATATTTTCTTCTGTATCACTCAGTCTGCTCTTTATTCCTTCTTATGTGTTTTTAATTTCAACTATCGAATTACCTACTTTTGTTTGGTCTTCTTTATATTTTCTTGTTTCTTGTTAAACTGATTTTACTGTCCATGTTTTGAATTCTTTATCCAGTAGTTTTTTTCTTTCTGTTTCATTATCACTTTTTTTCAACTGTTTTCTCTTGTTTCTTCAGTTGAGAGTAGTTCCTCTGCCTTTTCATTTTACTTAACTTTCTCTGCCTCTATGACTTTAGGTGATACAGTTATATATTGTGGCTTTGAAATGGTATTTTTATGTGACACTGTTTCTATACATACTGTGTGTGCTTTGATGGGAGGCTTAGATTTGAGGTGGACCCCAGTCACCAGTTTCCTCAGGGTGTGCTCACTGCTATCACTTCAGCCGTGGGTTGGACTGTAGGCGGAGAAGCTGGAGCTTGCACAAGTATGATGCAACACTTCCTCTCTAGTGGTCATCATTACCCTGTCAGTGGTTGTATCTGATACCAGGATTCTGTAGCAGAAATTCTGATAATGGACTTGAGTTGTCTCTGTTCCCTTAAGTGTGATTTTTTTCTTCCTCCTCCACAAGGGCTGCTGGCTGAAGGTCCATGGGTTCTCAGGCCTGGTGTTGTTATGTTGGTGGGTGATGTCAGTGCCTTGAGGGTGGCCAGGGCCGATTTTGACCTACTTGTGGATGCAGCTGATACCCAGGAGTCCCAGTGATAATGCCAGACCACTTGTTGGCCGAACCTATTCCTTCTATCTCTCTCTGCAGGACCCTTGGTGTCCTGAAGTTAAGGTCAACCCAATGGTGTGCAGAGCTGTATCCTGAGAGCTGGGTTTGGGACCTTGAAGGTCCTGAGGCTAGTGCCAGTTCATTGGTGGGCAGGACAATGTCCTGTGTTCCCTGTGTATGGGTTAAAGTTTCAGGGCATCTGGGGCCTCAGGGCGTCTTAAGGAAGCTGGACTGCTGATTAATTGTGCTCTGTCCCCATCCAGGTAGTTGTTTGGCCTGAGATAAGACTTACTTATGCTGACAGACTGGTGGGTGGGGTCAGGTCCCTGTGACAATAAGCTAGAGGGAAAATTCCAAAATGGTACTTGAGAGCCCTAACATCCTCTTGGTAGAATGAAGTCCCCAAAATAGCAGGCTATAACATCTATGTTCCCAGGGTGTGTGCCAGTTGCCTCTTGTCTTTCTGAGAGGATCTGCACTATCACCAGTGGGTCTGATCCAGGATATTTTGCAATTACTCCTTATATTATGGGTCTCAGAGCTTATGAGATTTTCTGTGCACTCTTTAAGAGCAGAGTCTCTATTTCCTATGTCTCTCTATCTCTCCTAAATTAAGTCTCACTTGTCTTCACAACCAAACATTCTGTGGGCTTATCTTCCTGGCTGAGGACCTCCAGGCTTGGGATCCCAATGTGTAACTCTTACTCCCTGCAATTGTTAATTATCTTCCCATTTGTGTGTTACCTCCCTGGTGGTATGGGTTTTTGCCTCTACTCGTCCCCCCCTACCTCTTTTGGTTTGGATAATTCTTTCTATCTTTAGCTGTAGAGATCTTTTCTGTTAGTCTTCAAGTATTTCTCATCCATAGTTGCTCTCCATATAGTTGTGATTTGGGTTTGCCTGTAAGAGAAGGTGAGCTCAGGGTCCTTCTGCTGTGCCATCTTGTTCACTCCATAGTGGTGAAAACTTTAAAATTTGACACTCTTAGCAACTTTCAAATATTGAATATGATATGGATAACTACAGTTGTTTTGGGCTTGTAAGAACCAGTTATTTTACTAGCAAATGGGTTTATTTGGGAACAGCAAAGAATTGCAATTCAGGACATGCAATCTATGGTGAAACACAAGCAAGTCCAGAAAACAAAGGAGGGATGTATTCTTTTACAGAGGAAAAGGTGAGTTGGGAAAAGCTGTTATATACAGAGATTCCATTGAAAAAACTGTGCTCTTGAATTGTAGTAGGTTTTTATTGGCTGAAGTGTGACAGTCTCTTGTTGACTGCACAGCTGTGGGCAAGGTGAAATTCTCTTCTCTTCTTTCTGGGTAATATAGGAGTAAAACTCTTACTGTTGAAGATGCAAAGTTTTGTTTCTTCCTGTTGGGCCTGCAATTGACATGGAGTGGCAGGGAATGAGAGCACACCCTCTGGCCTACAAACTCCGGTTAAAATGAAGTATCTCTTTATTAATGTTTATATCCTTGTGGTGTGCATTATATCCCCAGATCTCATTCACATTTTAATTGGAGGTTTATACCCTTTGATCACCTTCAACTTTATCTCTACTCCCCATCCCACCCCTAGTGACCATAATTTTTTTCCCCAAAAGAGAGGAACAGATTCGCTCTGACCCAGTTATTAGAAAATAATCATGACAAATCTTGTATAGAGAAAATCCATTGGTGCACCTCAATGCCCTGACTCTATAAGACCCCTCACACAAGCACTACTGACATGAGGAATTTCAGATGTAAAAGTACCCAGCTGGAAGCACACTGTATCAGGCAGTTATGAGGGACAGGTAGGCACATCCACACTGGTCCAGAATGTAGAGTGATTCAGAAAATACACTTGGGTTGAAGCTCTCTATTGCCCTCCATACCTTTTGCTGTTTCAAGGTTCTGTGGTGACCCAAGTCTCTTAAAGCCTTAAAATTTTGCAGGGCATAATGTTGCATATTCAGAGAAACATGAATATGAAGTTGCACATGGGCCGAATGTTAGAGAGGGAGCACATGGATCCAGGGCTCCATTCAAATTCTGCCTCGGTGCCCTGGCACAGAATCTCTATAGTTTTTCACCTTGTGAAGAAAATCTGGGATCTCCAATTCCCCTGCTGTCTCCATTGTAGCCACATTCTTCTTTGGCCTAACTGTCTGTGCAGTAATTTGAAGGAAGCAAGGAAGGTCTTGATCATTTCAGACCAGTAAAGAATTGAAGGTTTCTGTTTCTTTGAGTTTTTATTTTTTAATCCAAATAAATGTAAGGTGATATGGTATTTTCTTTAATTTGTCTCGGTTGGTATAGTGCCCTCATGTTGCATCCAAGTTTTCACATATGACAGAATTTTTTTCTCATGGCTGTATAATATTCCAGTGCATATATTAATATGGTACATTTTCTTTATCCATTAATTCTTTGATAGACAAGTAGGATGTTTTAATATATTGCCAATTGTGAATAATCTGGTAATAAACATGGGATGGATACTTATATCTTTCATATTGCATTTTCATTTCTCCTGACCAATATCCCCAAAAGTGGAATTGGGAGAACACATGGTAGGTCCATCTGTAATTATTATTATTAATTTTTTTTTGCGGTATATGGGCCTCTCACTGTTGTGGCCTTTCCCGTTGTGGAGCACAGGCTCCAGACGTGCAGGCTCAGCAGCCATGGCTCACGGGCCTAGCTGCTCCGTGGCATGTGTGATCTTCCCGCACCGAGGCACTAACCCGTGTCGCCTGCAACGGCAGGTGGACTCTCAGCCACTGCACCACCAGAGAAGCCCCTATCTGTAATTTTTAAAGAAAATTTTACATTGTGTTTTGTATTGGCTTAATAAATTTGCATTCCTATCAACAGTGGATAAGGATTCTCCTTTTCTCACTTTTCTGTCTACATTTCTAATTTCTTCCCTTCCTTTTCTTTTTCTTAACATCTTTATTTGAGTATAATTGCATTACAATGTTTTGTTAGTTTCTGCAGTATAACAAACTGAATCAGCTATATGTATACATACATCCCCTTATCCCCTCCCTCTTGCATCTCCCTCCCTCCCTCCCTCCCCCACCGCTCTAGGCACTCAAAAAGCACCGAGCTGATCTCCCTGTGTTAGGCGGCTGCTTCCAAATAGCTGTTTATTTTACCTTTGGTAGTATATATAAGTCCATCCTACTCTCTTACTTTGTCCCAGCTTACCCTTCCCATTCCTCGTGTCCTCAGTTCATTCTCTACATCAGCATCTTTATTCCTACCCTGCCCCTAGGTTCTTCATAGCCTTTTTTTTTTTTAGATTCCATATATATGTATTAGCATACAATTTTTTTTTCTTTTTCTGACTTACCTCACTCTGTATGCCAGACTCTATGTCCATTCACCTCACAACAAATAATTCAATTTCGTCTCTTTTTTGGCTAATACTCCATTGTATATATGTGCCATATCTTCTTTATCCACTCTTCTGTCAATGGACACTTAGGTTGCCTCTATTTCCTGGCTACACTAAATTGAGCTGCAACCGCAATATTGCAGTAGATGACTCTTTTTGAATTATTGTTTTCTCAGGGTTTATGCCCAGTAGAGGGATTGCTGGGTTGTATGGTAGTTCTATTTGTAGATTTTAAGGAACCTCCATACTGTTCTCCATAGTGGCTGTACCAATTCACATTCCCACCAACAATTCAAGAGGGTTCCTTTTTCTCAACACCATCTCCAGCATTTAATTTTTGTACATTTTGTGAGGATGGCCATTCTGACTGCTGTGAGGTGATACCTCATTGTAGTTTTGATTTGCTTTACTTTAATGATTAATGATTTTGAACATCCTTTCATGTGTTTGTTGGCAATCTGTATATCTTCTTTAGAGAAATGTCTAATTAGGTATTTTGCCCATTTTTGGATTGTGTTGTTTGTTTTTTTGATATTAAGCTGCATGAGCTGCTTGTTTATTTTGGAGGTTAATCCTTTGTCAGTTGCTTCATTTGCTAATACTTTATCCCATTCTGAGGGTTTCCTTTTTGTGCTGTTTATGGTTCACTTTGCTGTGCAAAAGCTTTTAAGTTTCATTAGGTCTCTTATGTTTATTTTTGTTTTTATTTCCCTTTCTCTAGGAGGTGGGTCCAAAAGGATCTTGCTGTGATGTATGTCATAGGGTGTTCTACCTATGTTTTCCTCTAAGAGTGTTATTGTGCCTGGCCTTGCATTTAGGTCTTTAAGCCATTTTGAGTTTATTTCTGTGTATGTTGTTAGGAAGTGTTCTAATTTCATTCTTTTATGTGTAGCTGTCCATTTTTCCCAGCACTACATATTAAAGAGGCTGTCTTTTCTCCACTGTATATTCTTGCCTCCTTTATCGTGATAAGGTGACCATATGTGTGTGGTTTTATCTCTTGGCCTTCTATCCAGTTCCATTTACCTATATTTCTGTTTTTGTGTCAGTACCATACAGTCTTGATTACTGGAACTTTGTAGTAGAGACTGAAGTCTGGGAGTCTGATTACCCCAGCTCCATTTTTCTTTCTCAAGACTGCCTGGGCTTTTCAGAGTCTATTTTGTTTGCATACAAATTCTGAAATTGTTTCTTCTAGTTCTGTGAAAAATGCCAGTGGGGGTTTGATAGGGATTGCATTGAATCTGTAGATTGCTTTGAGTAATATAGTGATTTTCACAATATTGATTCTTCCAATCCAAGAACATGGTATATCGGTCCATCTGTTTGTATCATCCTTAATTACATTAATTACATCATTAATTACATTCATCATGCTTTCTGCATACAGGTCTTTTGTCTCCTTGAGCAGTTTTATTCATAGGTGTTTCGTTCTTTATCTTACAATGATAAATAGGAGTGTTTCCTTAATTTCTCTTTCAGATTTTTCATCATCAGTGTATAGGAATGCCAGAGATTTCTGTGCATTAATTTTGTATTCTGCTACTTTAACGAGTTCATTGATTAGCTCCAGTAGTTTTCTCGTAGCCTTTTTAGGATTCTCTATGTTTAGTATCATGTCATCTGCAAACAGTGACTGCTTTACTTCTTTTCTGATTTGGATTCCTTTTATTTCTTTTTCTTCTCTGATTGCTGTGGCTAAAACTTTCAAAACTATGTTGAATAATAGTGGTGAGAGTGGCCAACCTTGTCTTTTTCCTGATCTTCGTGGAAATGGTTTCAGTTTTTCACCATTGAGGACGAGGTTGGCTGTGAGGTTTTCATATATGGCCTTTATTATGTTGAGGTAAGTTCCCTCCATGCCTACTTTCTGGAACGTTTTTATCATAATGGGTGTTGATTTTTGTCAAAAGCTTTCTCTGCATCTATTGACATGATTGTATGTTTTTTCTCCTTCAATTTGTTACTATGGTGTATCACATTGATTGATTTGCATATATTGAAGAATCCTTGCATTTCTGGGATAAACCCCATTTGATCATGGTGTGTGATCATTTTTATGTGCTGTTGGATTCTGTTTGCTAGTATTTTGTTGAGGACTTTTGCATCTATGTTCATCAGTGGTATTGGCCTGTAGTTTCCTTTCTTTGTGACATCATTGTCTGAATTTGGTATCAGGGTGATGGTGGCCTCATAGAATGAGTCTGGGAGTGTTCCTCCATCTGATATATTTTGGAAGAGTTTGAGAAGGATAGGTGTGAGCTATTCTCTAAATGTTTCATAGAATTTGCCTGTGATGCCATCTGGTCCTGGGGTTTTGTTTGTTGGAAGGTTTTTAATCACAGTTTCAATTTCAGTGCTTGTGATTGGCCTGTTAATATTTTCTATTTCTTCCTGGTTCAGTCTCAGAAGGTTGTGCTTTTCTAAGAATTTGTCCATTTCTTCCAGGTTGCCCTTTTCTTTTGGCATACACTTGCTTGTATTAATCTCTCATGATTGTTTGTATTTCTGCAATGTCAGTTGTTACTTCTCCTTTTTCATTTCTAATTATATTGATTTGAGTCTTCTCCCTTTTTGTCTGAGGAGTCTGGGTAATGGTTTATCAATTTTGTTTATCTTCTCAAAGAACCAGTTTTTCATTTTATTGATCTCAACTCTTGTTTCCTTCATTTCTTTTTCATGTATTTCTGATCTGAACTTTATGCTTTCTTTCCTTCTGCTAACTGTGGGTTTATATTTTCTTCTGCTTATTTCTCAGTGTGCTTTAGTGTAAAGTTAGGTTCTTTATTTGTGATGTTTCTTGTTTCTTCAGGTTGGATTGTATTAGTATAAAATTCCCCCTTAGAACTCCTCTTGCTGCGTCCCATAGGTATTGTTGGTTCATTTTTTTTTTCACTGTCGTTTAATTCTAGGTATATTTTTATTTCCTCTTTGATTTCTTCAGTGCCCTCTTGGTTACTAAGTAGTGTATTGTTTAGCACCCATATGTTTGTATTTTTTACACATTTTTTTCCTGTAATTGATATACAGTCTCATAGCATATTGGTCAGAAAAGATACTTGATATGATTTCAATTTTTTCAAATTTACCAATATTTGATTTTTGACCCAACATATGATGTATCCTGGAGAATATTCCATGAGCACTTGAGAAGACTGTTTATTCTGTCATTTTTGGATGGAATGTCCTATAAATATCAATTAAGTCCATCTTGTTTAATGTATCATATGAAGCTTGTGTTTCCTTATTTATTTTCATTTTGGGTGATCTGTCCTTTGTTGAAAGTGGGGTGTTAAAGTCCAATACTATGATTATATTACTGTTGATATCCCCTTTTATGGCTGTTAGCATTTGCCTTATGTATTGAGGTGCTCCTATGTTGGGTGCATAAATATTTACAATTTTTATATCTTCTTCTTGGATTGATGCCTTGACCATTATGTACTCTTCTTCTTTGTCTCTTGTAATAGTGTTTATTTAAAGTGTATGTTTTCTGATATGAGAATTGCTACTCCAATTTTCTTTTGATTTCCATTTGTATGGAATATCTTTTCCCATCCCCTCACTTTCAGTCTGTATGTGTCCCTAGGTCTGAAATGGGTCTCTTGTAGATAGCACATATACAATTTTTGTTTTTGTATCCATTCCACAGGTCTATGTGTTTTGGTGGAGACTTTAATCCACTTACCTTTAAGGTTGTTATCGATATGTGTGTTTCTATTACCATTTCCTTAATTGTTTTGGGTGGGTTATTGTAGGTATTTTCCTTCTCCTGTGTTTCCTGCCTAGAGAATTTCCTTTAGAATTTGTTGTAAAGCTGGTTTGGTGGTGCTGAATTCTCTAAACTTTTTCTTGTGTGTAAAGGTTTTAATTTCTCCTTCAAATCTGAATGAGATCCTTGCTCGTTAGGGTAATCTTGCTTGAATGTTTTTCCCTTTCTTCACTTTAAATATGTCCTTCCCCTCCCTTCTGGTTGCAGAGTTTGTGCTGAATGATCAGCTGTTAATCTTATGTGGGTTCCCTTGTATGTTATGTTTTGTTTTTCCCTTGCTGCTTTTAATATTTTTTCTTTGTATTTAATAGTTTGATTAATAGTTTTATTATCATTGGTATATTATATCAATGATAATAAACTGTAAATACTAAACTAAGGTAAACTTAAGACCAGAAAAAAGTTAGTTGCAGAAAGGAAACTCCAAGTCTACAGTTGCTCCCCAAATCCACCGCCTCAATTTTGCGATGATTTCTTGTCTATTCAGTTTTCCAGATATGCTGGGTACATCTGGTTGATTGTGGAGATATAATCCACCACTCCTGATTCTGCTGGGAGACATTTCCTTTTCTTTTCTTTGTTTACACAGCTCCTGGGGTTCAGCTTTGCATTGGCCCTGCCTCTGTGTGAAAGTTGCCTGAGGACGTCTGCTCTTCACTCAGACAGGTCAGGGTTAAAGGAGCACTGGATTAGGGGGCTCTGGCTCACTCAGGCCTGGGGGAGGGAGTGGTATGGAATGCGGGGTAAGCCTGTGGTAGCAGAGACCAGTATGATGTTGCAACAGCCTGAGGCGCACCGTGTGTTCTCCTGGGGTAGTTGTCCCTATATCACGGGACCCTGGCAGTGCTGGGTTGCGAAGGATCTCGGGAGAGCAGCTGTGGATTGTGACCTGTGCTTGCACACTGGTTTCTTGGTGGCTGAAGCAGCAGCCTTAGTGTTTCATGCCCTTCTTTGGTGTCCTCACTTGTAGCTGCGTCTCACACCTGTCTCTGAAGCTCATTTAGGCGGTGCTCTGAATCCCCTCTCCCTGCGCACCGGGAAACAATGGTCTCTTGCCTCTTAGGCAGGTGTGGAGTTTTTACTGGACTCCCTCCTGGCTAGCTGTGGCACACAAGCCCCCTTCAGGCTGTGTTCACGCAGCCAACCCCAGTCCTCTCCCGGGGATCTGATCCTCAAACCCCGAGCCTCAGCTCCCATCCCCCAAACCTCCCGGTGGGTGAGCAGACAAGCCTCTCAGCCTGGTGAGTGCTGTTTGGCACTGATCCTCTGTGTGGGAATCTCTCCACTTTGCCCTCTGCACCCCTGTTGCTGTGCTCTCCTCTGTGGCTCTGAAGCTTTTCCCCCGCCACCTCCCGTCTCCACCAGTGAAGAGGCTTCCTAGTGTGTGAAAACTTTTCCTCCTTCACAGCTCCCTCCCAGAGGTGTGGGTCCTGTCCCTTTACCCAGGTACATGGGGAGTATCTTGCCTTTTGGGAAGTCTGAGGTCTTCTGTCAGCATTCAGTAGGTGTTCTGTAGGAGTTGTTCCACATGTACATGTAATTCTAATGTAATTTTGGGGAGGAAGTTGATCTCCACGTCTTACTCTTCTGCCATCTTGAAGGTCTCCTCTCTTCTTTTCTTGATGATAGACATTTTAACAGGTATAAAGTAATATTTTTTGTCATTTTATTTTATAATTCCCTGGTAATTAGTTATGATGAGCCTCTTTCAATGTACCTGTTGACTATTTGGCTATCTTCTTTGGAAGACTGCTTATTTAGTTCTTTTGTCCATTATTAAATCAGATTTTTGTTATTGAGTTGTGTGTTTTTTCTATATTTGGACATTAACTTCTTATTCAATACATGCCTTGAACATTTTTTCTGCCGTCATGTATGCTGTCTTTTAATTTTCTTGACTGTTTCTTTTTTTATTGTAGAAGTTTTCAAGATTGATGTAATCCCATGTGTTGATTTATGGTTTTGTTGTTTGTACTTTTGTTGTCATATCACAAAGATTAATGTGAAGGGGTTTCTTCCCTAAGTTTACTTCTAGGAGTATTATCATAATGGGTCTTATGTTTAAATCTTTGATAAATTTTGAATAAATTTTTCTGAGTAGTGTAAGTTAACGTCCAATTTTATTGTTTTTCCTGTGTTTATTTTCAATTCTCAACAGAATTTCTTTAACAAACTATCCTTCATTATTGGCCATTTCATCAACTATTAGGTGGTTCTTCATGACTAGGTTTAATTCTTGGCTATCTATTCAGTTCTATTTGTCTATTGTATTTTATGATGGTGCCAGGTTATATTGAGCACTAGAGGTTGGTAGTGTCATGTGAAATCAGAAAGTGTGGCATGTTCTGATTTGTTTTCGTTTCTCAGGATTATTTTCGTTATTTCTTATGATTTCATAAAACTTAGGATTTATCTTATGTGAGGAATGTATTGAAATTTGGAATCTATAGATGGCTATGGGTTATATCAACATTATAACAATATTAGTTCTCCAAATCATCAACATAATATGTCTTTATGTTTGTGTTGTCTTTGACTTCTTTCAAGAAAGTTTTGTTGTTTATATTTTACACATATTTTACTTCCTTGCTTATATTTATTCCCATGTATTTCATATTTCCTGGATGCTATTGTGAATGAGATTGTTTTCTTTATTTCATTTTCAGATATTCATTATTAGTGTTTAGAAATGCAACTAATTTCTGTGTGTTTGTTTTATACCCTAAAATTTTATAAGATTTGTTGATTAATTCCAACAGTCTCTTGGATGAGTGTGTGATTTTCATATATAAGATCATGTGAATCACAAATAAGACCATTTTACTTACTACATTCTGATTCAGCTGTTTTTTTAGCCTATTCAATATTTTTATATTTAGTGCAATTATTGAATATATTTACTATTATCTTATTGATTGCTTTCTGGTTGTTTTGTATTTTTATTTTGCATTTGTCCCTCTGATCCTGCCTGCCTCTTTCTCTTGGCGGCCTTTCATGGTGGTAAAATCTATTAGTACTATTTATTCTTTTGAGAATCTACTCTAGATTTTCCTGTGTTATTAACGTGTGGCTTACATAACATACAGAAATACAACAGTTCATTTTATTATGATAACATCATATCTTTTTTTCCCTAAAACTCTCCATCCTTTTTGTTAATCTTCCTTTTTATTCTAGATGTCGCAATTTACCTTATGTTATGTATTTATTAAATTTATAGTAATTTGAATACGCTTTTCCTTTAACCTTTCTACCAATGATAAGTAATTAGCAAACCATCCTAATATAGTTACACTTTTGCAATTCTATCTTACATCTTTACCAGTGTATTGAGCGATTTCATATATTTACATGTCAGTGATGTGCATCTCTATATTTCAGATTGAAATCTCATTTTAGCATTTCTTCCAAAACATATCCACTGCTAATTAATTCCATGATATTTTGTTTGTCTGGGAAAACCTTTATTTCTTCTTAATGTCTGAAGGACAACTTTTCTGGTTAAAGCATTATTGGCTGAAAGGTTTATCTTTCAACACTGAATATATTATGTTTCCACATCCTGTCTTATAGAGTTTTTGCTGATAAATGTGCTGATAGCCTAATGGAGGCTCTTCATAGTTTACTTCGTTTAATTTTTCCTGTCTGCCTTTAAGGTTCATTATCATTGAATTTTGACATTTTTTACTATAATGTGTGTTTTTTAACACCTCTATTGGAGTATAATTGCTTTAAAATGGTGTGTTAGTTTCTGCTTAATAACAAAGTGAATCAGTTATACATATACATATGTTCCCATATGTCTTGCCTCTTGCATCTCCCTTCCTCCCACCCTCCCTATCACACCCTTCTATGTGGTCACAAAGAACCTAGCTGATCTCCCTGTGCTATGTGGCTGCTTCCCACTAGATATCTATTTTACATTTGGTAGTGTGTATATATCCATGCCACTCTCTCACTTTGTCCCAGCTTACCCTTCCCCCTCCCCACATCCTCAAATCCATGCTCTAGTAAGTCTGTGTCTTTATTCCCATCTTACCCTTATGTACTTCATGTCCTTTTTTTTCTTAGATTATTGCATATGTATGTCTTAGCATGAGGTATGTTTTTTTCTATTTCTGACTTACTTCACTGTGTATGACAGACCCTACGTCCATCCATCTCACTACAAATAACTCAATTTTGTTTCTTTTTATGGCTGAGTAATATTCCAGTGTATATATGTGCCACATCTTCTTTATCCATTCATTTGTTGGACATTTAAGTTGCTTCCACGTCCTGGTTATTGTAAATAGAGCTGCAATGAACATTTTGGTACATGACTCTTTGTGAATTATGGTTTTCTCAGGGTGGGAATGTAAATTGATACAGCCACTATGGAGAACAGTGTGGAGGTTCTTTAGAAAACTACAAATAGAACTACCATATGACCCAGCAATCCCACTACTGGACATATACCCTGAGAAATATTCTAGTTTTAATCTCTGTTTTCCAGAATGCGTTTCCTCTTACACTAACTATGAGCTACAAGTTGAGAAATTTTATCTTTGTAAACAAAGATGAAACATTTATCTTTTTCTCTCTACCTGGTCCTTCCAGAATTTGGTTTCTCCTGATGGCTCCCCTGTGTACTTGATGACTTGCTGTCAGCTATAAGTTTACACTTGCCTACTACAATGTTTGCTGCTCAAGGGTGAGGTAGCACTATGACTGTCAAGCTGCTTTCCACTGTGTTTTTGAGCTTTGTAAAGTCAAGGTATGTGTCTAGTCTCACAACACTGGGAGGAGAGGGTCCTTAAACATTTAGCTAGTTGTCTTCACCACATCCATTAAATTGTCCACATTATGTGTTCTACTGAGACTGTTAATTTCATCTCTATTGAGAGGACCCATCCCCAGCTGCAGATGCTGCCACCACCACAGCACTGCCACATATACCCTCTAGGACCACAGTCACAGGGTAAAGTCTCTACACCACCCCAAGGGGACCTTAATCCACAGACAGCACTCAGGGCTCCACAGTCCTCCCATTTATGCAGTTGTCAATATTTGTATGCAATGGACAGAAATCAGAGCTCATTTGTATGGCTGCCACAACTGTTGGGCATGTTATGGGGCTCAACAAAGGCTTTTTCCTCATTTATTGGCTTACATGGGTGATTTATTGACTTGGATCCAATTTACCCAATAGAAGGCAGCCCACACATCCCCAAGGCTTTCCCAGATGAAAGCTCAACTGCTCCCATGCAGGACACTTTGCAACACAGTATGTGGCACCTGGCACATGCCCTTTATAATCCTCCATATCTGCCCAGGCACCCACAACACATGGATGTGTATGACCTACATCTCATGGTAAAGAGCACAATCCACATTGTCTTCAGCTTTATGGTCCAGCCATTCAGTAGGAACCCCAAGTTACTTCAGCTTCACCAATCAAACAGCTGGTGTCCATTGTGTGTCCATTGCTCTGGGACTGTCACACACTCATGGATTTCTGCATGTGCACTCAAGCTTCAATGTTTTTGCCTCCTTGCCAGCTACCAAGGAAATCTGTCTGTTCATACCAATGTACTTTAGACTGCCTGGGACTACCTTACAAATTGCTGAACAGGACCACCAATTCCTCTCTGTCTGCCGCCTCATTTTAAGTGTGTGGTATTTATCCCCATTATATTTGGAGTAATTCTGCTATTTTTCCTCATGGGGACTTAACTTGGCACCACCACATTAGTCATGCAAAAATAAATTATTAAGGCAAACACCAACTTGTCAACAATGCTGGCTGAACACATTGGGCTATTACACAAAACCTAGACTTAAAGCAGTGACAACATGATTCTTTAGCATGCATGATTTTGGATAATTGTTTAGTTTTAAATTACTCATTGGACAAGGAAACAGTTGTATGTGTTGTACAAAGCACTAGGTGCTGAATGTATATTAATTATTCTGGACCAATTCAGAAAAAAATTTTAAATATGGCTTATGAGATATAAGTATTCCATACCCTCACTCATGTTTTAAAATAAAATACCTACCTTACTCTTTTCCATGATTTTGGGCTTTGATTTATTTTCTTCTCTGGAACCCAACAAATTGGAAGAATGGTGACAGACAGGATTTCAAACTATCATTTGTTGATACTGAGTATCCATATATACATATCTATCTATCTATAGCTATCTATCTATATCTATCTGTATATATATATATACCATATATATGTGTGTGTATATATATATATATATATATATATATAGGCTGCAATTTTTCATCGTTGCTGTGTGCGGGCTTTCTCTAGTTGCAGCGAGTGGGGGTTACTCTTCATTGTGGTGCATGGGCTTCTCATTGCCGTGGCTTCTATTGTGGAGCACGGGCTCTAAGGCGCGTGGGCTTCAGTAGTTATGGTGTGCAGGCTCAGCAGTTGTGGCTCGAGGGCTCTAGAGCGCAGGCTCAGTAGATGTGGTTCATGGGCTTAGTTGCTCCGTGACATGTGGGATCTTCCCAGACAAGAGCTTGAACCCGTGTCCCTGACATTGGCAGGACGATGCTTAACCACTGGACCACCAGGGAAGCCCTGATTGATATTTTTGATTGCTGTTGTTGACTGGCACTTTTACTGCTCTCCAATGGCTTATGCAGTCTCTTTTAATATCTTCACTAGTTACAAAACTGAGTTCCCCTAAAACCATGTTCCTCTCTCAAGTTTATGATTAACCTCTCTATCTAAAATTTTATTCCCTTTTTTTCCTGTACGTGTTCTTCTCAAGATTGAGGAGTATCATAGGAAAGGGGTGGGGGGAATGAAACTGACTACAAGCCCCTCTGTCCCTGTTCTTTGAAGTAAAAGGCTTTTGCTTTACTGTCCCAGGCGCCCAGTGAGTCTCAAAATGCTGGCTCAAGCATTAATGATTAGAAAATGTAAAGATGTAGAAACCAAGAATACTTGTTGGGCTGGGAAACTGGTAACAATTTATACTATAAACCAACCACATGGCAGAGTCATGAAATCTCCTGTTCCCTGAAAGACATAACGGTCTGACACACCTGATTTGTCTTCATAGGAAACAGACCCCACCAGATGAAAACTGTTGACCACAATCATGTACACCTCAGACCAGTTGAAACCAGAAGGATGGTTGTGCTTGAAATTTCACCTCCATTGCAACCAATCTGAGAATTGTGCACAACGTGATCACACACTGTAGCCCCTTCCCTAACACTGCCTTTAAATATTTTTTCCCTGAAAGCCATCAAGGTGTTTCAGCCTTTTGCACATTAGATGCCTGTTCTCCTTGCTTGGGCCCCTGAAACAAATGCTGTACTTTCCTTTACCACAACTCAGTGTCAGTAGATTGGTTTTACTCTGTACTGGTGAGTTGACTCAAGACCAGGTTTGGCAGCATTCAGACAGTGCCCATCATTTCCCCCAAAGACTAATGCCTAGGCATCACAGGGTCCCCTTTAATGCAAAAACAGCTTTCTTGACTTGCTGCCTAAGCATTTTATAGTATGACAATCCTGCTTACACCTGGAGTCTGGACATTTAGATAAGGACATGACTTTAGTATTACCACCACAAGTTACCACTTTGTTTTCCTCAGGGCAGCTTTTAAAACAACCACTTAGGGTTGAGCAACCCACTGCCCTCCCCCAACTTCGTAGCTTCTGAACCATGATTGCTACACTGCTCTATACCCTGCTGGCTGGTGATCTGACATGGAGAACTATTCTTCCCTGAGTTATTTTGCCCCCATTTCTGACATCTGTGGGCAGTAAATACTGTGACTTTGGACTATTAAAGCTGGACCTTTGGTCAAAAAAAACCCCAGGTATTTTCATTTTCCCAAAGTGGGAGTGTGGATGCTGAGAGAAGTACCAGCTAAACCCAGGTAGGTGGATTGTGCCACTTCATTCAGTA
Source organism: Leucopleurus acutus (assembly GCF_964270905.1). Taxonomy (NCBI): domain Eukaryota; kingdom Metazoa; phylum Chordata; class Mammalia; order Artiodactyla; family Delphinidae; genus Leucopleurus; species Leucopleurus acutus. The sequence continues at coordinate 9,952,764 of NC_139164.1, forward strand.
AACCTGAATATTTATAATTATTACACCAACTATGGACCCCCCAACAAAGTTGTGGATTTTCATATGTCTTCAAGTCACAGATTTCTGATTTTCCTTTCAGATTGAAGACTTTCTTTCAGAATATCTTACAAGTGAGGTTTAGTGGTAGCGAAATCACTCAGCTTTTTTCCCCCCTACATATCTGAGGGATAACTCTGCCAGGTAAAGTATTTTGGCTAGAATTTTTTTCTTTTCTTTCTTTCATCAGCTTGATAAACTAAAGGGAATTCCTTTGTAGGTTATATATATTTTTCCTAACTACTTTTAATTATCTTTCTTTATATTTGATTATTGTTATTTTTGGTACTGAAATCATAAGGTGATCAATTAGCTCTTTGTATATTTAATTATTTCCTACGTTTAGAATGTTCTTAGCTTTAATTTCTTTAAATAAATCCTCTGCCCCATTGTGCATCATTTCTCCTTCTGGAATCCCAAATGTTTTCATATATTTTAATGGATTCTCATAACCCATGTAGCTATCTTCATTCCATTTGAATCTGTTTTTTGTTTTTTTCCAGTGTTATTTCAAAGTGTCTATTTCCAAGTTATTTATCCTTTCTTACATCTCATCTGCCCAGCTACAGTTGCTCTTTATTGCAACATTTATCCCATTTTTAAAATTCTTGAACTCCAGAATTTTTATTTGGTTCTTTTATTATTTTGGTCTCTTTGGATAATAACTCTTTTGTCATATACTCTCTTCCTGATTTCACAAGTTGCTTTTCTGAGTTTTCTAGCTACTTGCTGTGCTTCTTCATAACCAGTATTTTGAATTTTTATCTAAATTAAATTCTAGTATTTAGTTTTCTTTTTGTAATGTAATAAGTCCTTACTTTTTCATATTTTTAAATGTTTCTTTCAGTTATGCCTTGGTAGCTGCCAACTCCTTAATCCTGTGTATTATTTTCATCAGATGAGCTGTTTGGTTTAGATGGAGTGTTTAGTTGTACCATATTGCTAGCATCTGAGTTTTTATTGTGTGTTACAATGTGAACCTGCTTTCTTCTTCTTGCTCTGTCTTGTAGCTTGTTTTAGCTTGTATGTTTTCTCTGGTTTTGACTGGCTATTTGAAACTCCCCCCCCCTTTTTCTTTCATTCAAAAACTTGTTGCTATAGGTCAAGTTTGTAGTTGTTGTTTTTTCTAGCTCACCTACCATGTATGGCCTCTTTTCTGAGCATGCTCCCTGTCTACCAGAGCTCACTATCGAAAATGTACTCAGGAGTATGCACAAGGAAACAATTGCAGAGTGAAGAGATGTATGCATTTGGCACTAGGTTCTTTGGTAATGCCTGCAGATCCAGTAGAGATTCCCAGGGCTAATACTCTCAGGGACTTGTGGGTGAACTTTTTGCTGAAAACAACTCTTTTGATACCTTTTGAAACTCTTATCGGCCTCTTTCCCAATGTTCTCCCTCCCACAAGTCATAGACTCCCACCAAGGGATGGTGGAGAAAAATGTGACTTCTCCAGCTGTACCTTGCCTGGCTGGGATACAGGTGGTTTACTCACCACTTTAATTTTCCCCTAGGGAGAGATTACTTGTGCCAAGTAAATAGACTTTCTTCAGTGTTTCTTGGTGAAAGGGAGTTGCTGGAAAAAATGTTCTTTCATCTTCTCTTCTGCAGACAATCTTGTATATATTATTTTCATTTTTTTTCTGAAATGGTGTCCTGGTATCTCCCTTTGGGAACACTAGACTTCTACAAGTTCTTCCTCATGGATGTGTGCCTGTTGAAGTCAGCACTCCCCCAATTTTTTCTCCACAGTGAGCAGTGGAATCTAAGCTTCTTTTCATGGGTATACTTGTTCTACCTCCCTTATGAAGGTTTGTCTGTTTCTTACTGTGTGTACTGGTGAAAGAGATGCCCCTTGAATTACTTCGAATAAGTTTTAAGGAGACATAACAGACATGAAGACATAGAAATAATGAATGAATGTCTAGTATGTGGATTAAAAAGGGGGAGAAAAAGGACAAATGTCTTCCATTGCCATATTGCTGACATCCCTATGGTTACTCTTTTTAGGTGATTAGATGTTGAGTGAGAATAATTAACAATTTTTTTCTTAAGATTTTTATTGGAGTATAATTGCTTTCAATGGTGTGTTAGTTTCTGCTTTATAACAAAGTGAATCAGTTATACATATACATATATCCCCATGTCTCTTACATCTTGCATCTCCCTCCCTCCCACCCTCCTTAACCCACCTTTCTAGCTGGTCACAAAACACAGAGCTGACCTCCCTGTGCTATAGAACTGCTTCCCACTAGCTATCTATTATACATTTGGTAGTGTATATATGTCCACATATACACTACCACTCTCTCACTTAGTCCCAGCTTACACTTCCTCCTCCCTGTGTCCTCAAGTACATTCTCTAGTAAGTCTCCTTCTTTATTCCTGTCTTGCCCGTACATTCTTCATGACCAATATTTTTTTTCAAATTCCATATATATGTGTTAGAATACAGTATTTGTTTTTCTATTTCTGACTAACTTCACTCTGTATGACAGACTCTAGGTCCATCCACCTCACTAAAAATAACTCACTTTTGTTTCTTTTATTGGGTGAGTAATATTCCACTGTATATATGTGCCACATCTTCTTTATCCATTTATCCGATGATAGACATTTAAGTTGCTTGCATGTCTTGGCTGTTGTAAATAGAGTTACAATGAACATTGTGGTACATGACTCTTTTTGAATTATGGTTTTCTCAGGGTATATGCCCAGTAGTTGGATTGCCAGCTTGTATGATAGTGTTAGTTTTAGGTTTTTAAGGAATGTCCATACCGTTCTCCATAGTGGCTGTATCAATTTACATTCCTTCCAAGAGTTTATGAGGGCTCCCTTTTCTCCACATCCTCTCCAGCCTTTATTTTTGTAGATCTTTAATGATTTCCATTCTGCCCCGTGTGAGGTGATATCGCATTGTAGTTTTTATTTGCATTTCTCTAAAAATTAATGACATTGAGCATTTTTTCATGTGTTTATTGGTGATCTGTATATCTCTCTGGAGAAATGTCTGTTTAGGTTTTCTGCCCACTTTGGGATTCGGGTTTGTTTTTTTTTTTTTTTATACTGAGCTGCATGATCTGCTTGTAAACTTTGGAAATTAATCTTTGTCACTTGCTTCATTTGCAAATATTTTCTACGATTCTGAGGGCTGTCTTTGGTCTTGTTTATGGCTTCCTTGCTGTGAAAATCCTTTTAAGTTCATTAGGTCCCATTTATTCATTTTTGGTTTTATTTCCATTTCTTTAAGACGTGGATTGAAAAGGATCTTGCTGTGATTTATGTCATAGGGGGTTTTGCCTATGTTTTTCTCTAAGAGTTTGATAGTGTCTGGCCTTACATTTAGGTCTTTAACCCATTTTTAGTTTATTTTTCTGTATGGTTTTAAGGAATGTTCTAATTTCATTCTTCAAAATGTAGCTGTCCAGTTTTCCCAGCAACACTTATTGAAGAGGCTGTCTTTTCTCCATTGTATATTCTTGCCTCCTCTATCAAAGAGAGGGTGACCATATGTACATGGGTTTATGTCTGGGCTTTCTATCCTATTCCATTGATCTATAATTTTGTTTTTGTGCCAGTACCATACAGTCTTGATTGCTGTAACTTTGTAGTATAGTCTGAAGTTCAGGGACCTGATTCCTCCAGCTCCCTTTTTCTTTCTCAAGATTGCTTTGGCTATTCGGGGACTTTGTGTTTCCATACAAATTGTGAAATTTTTTGTTCTAGTTCTGTGAAAACTGCCAGTGGTAGTTTGATAGGGATTGAATTAGATCTCTACATTGCTTTGGGTAGCAGAGTTATTTTCAAAATGTTGTTTCTTCCAATCCAAGAACACAGTATATCTCTCCTTCTCTTTCTATCATCTTTAATTTTTTTCATCAGTGTCTTATAATTTTCTGCATACAGGTCTTTTTTCTCCTTAGGTAGGTTTATTCCTAGGTATTTTATTCTTTTTGTTGCAGTGGTAAATGGGAGTGTTGTCTTAATTTCACTTTCAGATTTTTCATCATTAGTGTATAGGAATGCCAGAGATTTCTGTGCATTCATTTTGTAATCTTCTACTTTACAAAATTCATTGATTAGCTCTAGCAGTCTTCTGGTAGCATCTTTACGAATCTCTATTTATAGTATCATGTCATTTGCAAACAGTGACAGCTTTACGTCTCCTTTCCTATTTGTATTCCTTTTATTTCTTTTTCTTCTCTGATTGCTGTGGCTAAAACATCCAAAACTATGTTGAATAATATTCTTGAGAGTAGACAACATTGTCTTGTTCCTGATCTGAGTGGAAATGGTTTCAGTTTTTCACCATTGAGGATGATGTTGGCTGTGTGTTTGTCGGAAATGGACCATATTATGTTGAGGAGATTTTGCTCTATGCCTACTTTCTGGAAGGTTGTTATCATAAATGGGCATTGAATTTTGTTGAAAGCTTTCTCTGCATCTATTGAGGTGATCATATGGTTTTTATCCTTCAATTTGTGAATATATTGTATCATATTGATTGATTTACCTATATTGAAGAATCCTTGCATTCCTGGGAAAACCCCAGCTTGATCATGGTGTGTGATCCTTTTAATGTGCTTTGGATTCTGTTTGCTAGTATTTTGTTGAGGATTTTTGCATCTATATTCATCAGTGATATTCTTCTGTAGATTCCTTTTTTTGTGACATCTTTGTCTGGTTTTGGTATCAGGGTGACAGTGGCCTCGTAGGATGAGTTTGGGAGTGTTCGTCCCTCTGCTATATTTTGTAAGATGTTGAGAAGGATAAGTGTCAGCTCTTCTCTAAATATCTGGTAGAATTCACTTGTGAATCCATCTGGTCCTGAGTTTTTTTGTTGGAAGATTTTGAAACAGAATGTCTATTTCAGTGCTTATGATTGGACTGTTTATATTTTCTATTTCTTCCTGGTTCAGTCTAAGGATGTTGTGCTTTTCGAAGAATTTGTCGATTTCTTGCAGCATGTCCATTTTATTGGCATATAGTTGTTTGTAGTAATCGCTCATACTCCTTTGTATTTCTGCAATGTCAGTTGTTACTTCTCCTTTTTCATTTCTAATTCTATTGATTTGAGAGTTCTCCCTTTTTCTTAATGAGTCTGGCTAATGGTTTATCAATTTTGTTTATCTTCTCAAAGAACCAGCTTTCAGTTTTTATTGCTCTTTGCTATCATTTCCTTCATTTGTTTTTCATTTATATGTTATCTGATCTTTATGATTTCTTTCGTTCTGTTAACTTTGGCATTTTTTTCTTCTTCTTTCTCTAATTGCTTTAGGTATAAGGTTAGGTTATTTACTTGAGATTTTTCTTGTTTTTTAAGGTAGGATTATTTTGCTATAATTTCCCTCTTAGTACTCCTTTTGCTGCATCCCGTAGGTTTTTGTTTGTCGGGCTGTCATTGTTACTTTTTTCTAGGTATTTTTTATTTCATCTTTGATTTCTTCAGTTATCACTTGGTTATTAAGTAATGTATTGTTTAGCCTCCATGTGTTTGTATTTTTACAAATTTTTTCCTGTAATTGATATTTAGGCTCATAGCGTTTTGGTCAGAAAAGATACTTGATATGATTTCAATATTCTTTAATTTACCAAGGCTTGATTTGTGACCCAAGATATAGTCTATCCTGGAGAGTGTCTCATGAGCACTAGAGAAGAACATTTTTTCTGCTCTTTCTGGATGGAATGTCCTATAAATATCAATTAAGTCCATCTTATTTAATATATAATTTAAAGCTTGTGTTTCCTTATCTATTTTCATTTTAGATCATCTGTCCATTGGTGAAAATGTGGTGTTAAGTTTCCCTACTATGATTGTGTTACTGTCAATTTCTCCTTTTATTTCTGTCAGTATTTGCCTTATGTATTGAGGTGCTCCTATGTAGGATGTATAAATATTTACAATTGTTATATCTTCTTCTTGGATTGATCCCTTGATCATTATTTAGTGTCCTTCTTTGTGTCTTGTAATAATCTTTGTTTTATAGTCAATTCTGTCTGATATGAGAATTGCTACTCCAGCTTTCTTTTGATTTCCATTTACATGGAATATCATTATCCATCCCCTCACTTTCAGTCTGTATGTGTCCCTAGGTCTATAGTGGGTCTTTTGTAGACAGCATATATATGGGCCTTTTTTTTTCTATCCTTTCAGACAATCTATGTCTTTTGCTTAGAGTATTTAATTCATTTACATTGAAGGTAATTATTGATATACATGTTCCTAATACATAGATAAGTATATATATATACTTTCATATATCTTCCTGTTAATAATAGTACCCTTTCAATTCAGCTTAAAGCAGTCCCTTTAACATTTCTTGTAAGACTGGTTTAGTGGTGATCACCTCCTGTAGGACTGCTTGTATGGAAAATTGTTTCTCTCCATTTACTTCTGAATGGTAACTTTACAGGGTAGAGTATTCTTGGTTGGAATTCTTTTTTTCTTTCACCTCTTGTTGTTTTTCTCTGGCTGTCATAAGTCTCTGTCTTTAACTTTTGACATTTTAATTATAACGGGTCTTGCTGTGGGGTCTTTTGAGTATCTCTTCTTTGTAACTCAGAGCTAGAATTGTTTCCTTCCCCATGTTAAGGAATTTTCCAATCATGCTTTTTCAAATAACTATTCTGCCCATTTCTCTCTCTTTTCTCCTTGTGTCCCTTAGAATGTGCACGTTAGTCCACCTGATGTTGTCCCACACATACATAAAGCTGCCTTCACTTTTAAAATTTTTTTCTCCTTTTGCTGCTCTGCTTGGGAGAATTCCACTGCCCTTGCTCTGAGTTCACTTATCCTTTCTTCCACTTCATCTTGTCTGCTATTGAATCCCTCTAGTGTATTTTTCAGTTTTTAGATTTTTTAGTTCTTTAACTTTGATTTGGTACTTTTATATTTTCTGTCTTTGTTGAACTTCTCACTGTGTTCATGCATATCCTAGCTCAGTGGGCATCTATATGATGATTACTTTGAATCCTTTATCTGTAAATTACTTATCTCTATTTTATTAAGTTTTTCTCCAAGTTTTTATATTATTGTTTCACTTACAACATATTTCTCTTTTTCCTCATTTTGTTTGACTTTTTGTGTTTGTTTTTATACACATGATGAAACAGCCACCTCTGCCAGTCTTGGAGGAGTGGTCTCATTTAGGTGATGAATGTTACCCTCCAAATTTTCCACCTCTGCTTGTCTCTCAAACTTTGGTGATTATTTGTTCAAGAAGCTTATTTTATTTTTAATATCTACCAGCTGTTGAGTGTGTTCCAAGACGTGTCAGTGTCCCAAAGACATCAGGGAAGATCTCAGCTCCACCTATGTTCAGATTGGAAGACTGACCCTGAAAGGCAACAGCTTTTAAAGAATGCAAATATGTACAGTCCCATACAACTGCAAGCTAAGCTCTGCTGGTGACCAGACCAGGCCACCTGTCGGTGTCCCTTTGGTGACAGTTGTAAAATTCAGGCCTCCATAAGAATGGAGTAGCACCTTCTTGGAGATTATGGTAAGCTGTAGTGAGGCAATGGGAGAGTGCAAAGATGTCATCCTTCAGCCTGTTTTCCCAGAGAGCGAGTCCATAGGCCTCTGGATGTGTGCAAAACACAAAGCCTGACCCTCACACCAATGTTCCTGGACAAGCAAACAGGCTTCTTCCACAGAAGGAGGGGGTGTTTTCAGTGTGCTATCAGTGCAGTGCCCTGGTTGTGGTAGCCAGCTGTGTCTCTGACTCTTGTGGGACCCAGGTACACAAACCTTGCAGGGCAACAGGCCAGGCATTCATTGGAGGGGGTGGGAGGGGGATTTCATGGGTAGCAGCCACAAAAGCAAGGCACCAGACAAGTGTTAAGAGCTCCGCTCCAAGAGAGTCTAGCACTCTGGAGCATAAGAGGGGGAGCTCAAAGATAACACCTGCTTTCCTAGGTCTCTGGAAGGCTTACAGTTAGCCCTTTGATGTGTGTTTAACTTAGAAGCCTGCCCCTCAGTCCATAGCCATGAAAATAAGCTCATCAGCCTCTTTCACAGAAAGCCCTAGCTCCCTGTTCCACAGCCTCCTGCTGTGCTGTGGGATGGTAGCTGTTTAAGAACTTTCCTCCATTGGATACGGTCTTCTGGTACCCACTGACCATCACTGGTCCTCAGAACCAAGCAATGTAGAGGTGTCCCCTGGCAGCAGACACAACAACTGGGGCACCAGATAAGGTGCATTATGGAAGATAGCAGCAACCTGAAGCAAAGCAGAGGGAGAGTGCAAAGATCCTGTCCTCCAGCCTCTGTTCCCTGACAGCAACTCCACAGGCCTTTAGAAGTGTGCCACACTAGAAGCCTTCCCCTCAAGCTAAAGCTCCTGGACAAGCAAACAGTCCTCTTTCTCACAAAGACTAAGGCTGGGTTTAAGTCTGTTGTCTGTGCAGTGCCCTCCGAGTGGTAGGTTGCCAAGAGCTGTCTTTCAATTGTTACAGTCCTGAGGGTCCCAGACACCAAAGACTGCTGGCCTGCAGGATCAGGTGATCACAGGGCATCCCCTGAGCTACAGCTGCAAAACCAGAGAACGAAACATGTATAAAAGCTGCCCTCCGGGAGGTACTGGAGTGTGACAGAGGGAAAGCGTGAAAGTGGCTTTAGCAATACTTAACAAGATTTAGTGAAAGTGCAGAAATGGCACCCTCCCTAAGAGATGAAAAACATCTAGAGGGAAAAATAAGGCACCCACTGGCTTCAAAAAGTTAGAGTGAGAGTACAAAAATGGTGTCTGCACTACCATCCTTGGGGAGTATCCCAACTAGCCCCTTCTTCTCAGGCTCATGCTCGGAGATTAGCAAATAAATCTCTTTCACATAAAATCTGGGTTTTATTCAAACAGCTGTATCTGCATGAGGTCACATGGATGCAATTCCCCTGATGTTTTTCAAAGCTAGATGTTTTGGGAGTTTCTCTCAGGTACAGGACTTAAAAGTTTTGGTGCCTGATGTGGGGTTTAACCCCTTTGCTCCAGGTTTTTAGTTCCCTTTTGATTGTGGGTCACCACCTTGAGGGTGGGGTCTGTGACTCAACCTCTCCTGCCCACCAAAATGTGACAGTGATGTTATACTCCCAAAGACATCCAACTCTTTAGAAAATGAGTTTTTCAAGAAACAGCTTTTAAATATATTTTTAAAACCAAAATATACCTATATTTTATTATTCACAAGAACTACTGATCTCCACAAGGATAAAACTACATCAAAAAGAGGCTACTCCTGGGCTTCCCTGGTGGTGCAGTTGTTGAGAGTCCGCCTGCCAATGCAGGGGACATGGGTTTATTCCCTGGTCCGGGAGGATCCCACATGCCGCGGAGCGGCTAGGCCCACGAGCCATGGCCGCTGAGCCTGCATGTCTGGAGCCTATGCTCCACAACAGGAGAGGCCACAATAGTGAGAGGCCAAAAAAAAAAAAAAAAAAAAAAAATAGAAAAGAAAAAAAAGAGGCTACTCCTTAGTCAAGTCTCCAATGTATCACCTCTGCAAACAAATGCAGTAACTCTTAGTTTCCATATCCTCCTCTTCCCTCAAAAACATATCTAAATAAATAAATAACTCGATTCCTGTTTCTCAAAGTCTAGTCCCTGGACTAGCAGCTCTGGCCATCAACTGGGAACTTGTTAAAATGCAAGTCTATCTTAACCATCTTCCCCATCTCCACTTAAAATCTACTGTAAAGTGTCTTTTACATCTACTGGCTCAGAATCTGCAATTTGACAAGATCTCTAGGTGATATGTATGAGTCTGAGAAAGACTGACCTAGCCCACTATGTTAGTCAATTTCTCTTTCTTCCTTAATCCTTTCATGGCTGGCTACTGCTGTCACATCAGTAAGTCAACCTAACCTATTCTGCTGCTTTTCCTACCCGAATTTCACTCCTTTCTCAACTTTTTCTTTACTCCCCTTTTTTCTTTTTCTACCAATTTCTACTTGATTTCCATCACTTGACTATACTATTAGAGACTTTGATATCCAATGGAAGCATTCCTTTCTGAGGTCAGCAATGCAACGACACTGACTGCTGCCATCTTTGCATTCAGATGGCTCTAGGTCATTTTCACTGATACTCTGGGGTTCCTACTTCTCACAATGTCAGAAGATTCCAGGCTGCTAAATGACATATGCATGTACCACTTGAAGAAACAGTAAATAGAGTTGTTCCAGCTCTGTTCTTAGAATGGTTATTCACAAAATATAGTAAAGTTTATGATACATAATAGTTGTTTTAATAATAGATGAAAATGCAGAAAGTGTTTCAGTGATAATTCACATAAGTGCTTCACAAAATGTAAGAATTTTGGCATTTAAATTAGAACCAACTATTCTAAAAATTTCCCACAACTATTCTTCACAAGGTTCTATGCCTTTTCCATTCTTCACTTTTAAGAAACTATCAAGGTTTCCATGTGGGCAATGCTTCCATAATCCCAGAAGAAGAGTTCTACTTGAAATAACAAAAGTTGGAACAAACTCTTCCATGAGTCAATTTCTTTGGAAGATGGAAAAAGGAACAATGCTTAGCATATAGTAGATGCTCAGTAAATATTTCCTGAGAAACGGTACTGTTTTTTCATGTAACTCAAAATTTCAATCCAAATGGTTAACGCTTTTATCGCTAACATTCCTTTCATGTATAGAATTCATGAATTTGAATATAGAAACGACTCCCTCCCAACTGGGAGGCATTTAAGCATATAAACAAAAATGCTGATCTGGCAATGCTAAGGCTGACTGTCTCTCAGGATACATCTCAGAAAGCATTATAATATTCTATATAATGCATTATAATATTCTATATAGCATATTATAAAACTAAGCCATACAATCAGCATAAGCCACAAGAAATTCGATTCTTCCCTTCAATTTTGTAATAAAATATAATTTTATGTGTAAAACTATATCAAAATTATATTTTTTAAGTTTATCAAGAACATTTTGCCCTACTATATATGGGCCTCGCTCCCTTAGTACTCACGAGATCAGCATATTTCTTACACAGTGCTGCCAGCTTCTCCTCAGCAGTTCAAAGAATATTTAAGGCTTGCATCAGTAATGCTACTTCTTTTCCTAATGATTTATAAAAGAAAAAAGGTAGCAGAAGAATGACATAAATTCAACATAAAACTAATGTTTAAAATTTAAGGCTATAATTAGAGATAGAGATTCACCTAATAAATTTAAAAAGTTATTTTCAAATCAGTTTATTAGCCTCACCAAAACCCAAACTTCTTCACTTACCAACACTGCTACTTATTAGCTATATATTTAGCACTTGAACAGTGAGAAGAACACTTTAAAGAGTTTTAAATGAGTATTTTAATAGCTTTGGCAGGTAGAAGCGGGTGACAAGACAGGTGAAGGCAAATGGGCTTTAAAGTAAGAAATAACATTCTATTGCTTACCCTGGTGGTAGAAAACTTTTTTATTTTCTAAAATATTCACTCTTGTATGTAGAATATTTCATGTAAAAAATCTGAAGAAAATTTGATATTTGATATATTTTACATGCTGCTATGGGGGCGGGAGAGAGGAAGAACAGGCTACCTTCAAAAAGAATACTTTCCTATCTACATAAAATATTAGAATGAAAAATTTTCCCTTCAGTTCATGATGAAATAAAAAATAGAAAATATAATGATTGAATGCTTAGACATAATAGTAATGTGTACTTCAATTTTTGAAGATTTTAAACTCTAACTATTTTAAGCTACTTAAATGATTTTAACCTGAAGCTATATTTTATGCATAGTGGTGGGGTTAATGATTCTGAAGGTATTAGTCTTGTTTGGAAGGAATTATAAACACTTCTCATATGCATATAAATTTTAAAGTCTTTAAACCATAGCAGAAAGTAGATTAAGAAAGATAATTTCAAGTTACAATCCTATGCACAAATCACTGAAGCCAAACAAGGTAAATATTAGGTACAATAGGAGTGAAAAATTGAGGAGCAACCAAGAGGGGGAAATAAGGGTTTCAGGTTTCATTCATGAAATTTTTTTTTTTTTTTTTTTTTGGTACATGGGCGTCTCACTGTTGTGGCCTCTCCCGTTGCGGAGCACAGGCTCCAGACGCACAGGCTCAGCGGCCATGGCTCACGGGCCCAGCCGCTCCTCGGCATGTGGGATCCTCCTGGACCGGGGCACAAGCCCGTGTCCCCTGCATCGGCAGGCGGACCCTCAACCACTGAGCCACCAGGGAAGTCCTGCGTGAACATGTTTTTGTTTTGTTTTTTGAGGTACGCGGGCCTCTCACTGCTGTGGCCTCTCCTGTTGCGGAGCACAGGCTCCGGACGCACAGGCTCAGCGGCCATGGCGCATGGGCCCAGCCGCTCCCCGGCATGTGGGATCTTCCCGGACCGGGGCATGAACCTGTGTCCCCTGCATCAGCAGGCGGACTCTCAACCACTGCACCACCAGGGAATCCCTCATTCATGAAATTTAACATATCACATTCTTAGTCTGAACTGTCAAACTAACTAAGTAGAGGGGTAAAACTTATCCTAGAACCAGTTATATTAACCCATTTTCTAACCTGCAAAAAAAATACAGCATTTCCAAATTTTAGTGAATATTCTTTTTTTTTTTTTTTTTTTTTTGCGTGGGCCTCTCACTGCTGTGGCCTCTCCCGTTGTGGAGCACAGGCTCTGGCGCGCAGGCCCAGCAGCCATGGCTCACGGGCCCAGCCGCTCCTCGGCATGTGGGATCCTCCCGGACCGGGGCACGAACCCACGTCCCCTGCATCAGCAGGCGGACTCCCAACCACTGCTCCACCAGGGAAGCCTGTGAATATTCTTTAAATAGCTCAGCAAATATACAGTTTTCACAGTAATTATTAGTCAGACTACTTTAAATGATCAAACAGCCAAGCAAATCAAATACTACTTCTGCCAAACTGGCCACAAACTCTTTCTGGAAAACAAGTCTTAATGAGAGAGAAAGAAGCAAGGTACCCATAACTAAGCTTTCCACTCTGCTACTTGCACCTCCTGCACATAATTGCAGGAGACAGGCATACTGACCTGACCAAAGAAACTAGATGTGTATTAGCTAAACATCTACCTCAAAATTGGTCATGTTCCATAATTTCCTGTGCTGCAGAAAATATAAGTTAAACAAGCAGCATGTGCAAATGTCCAAACCCTAAGCAGAGATTATTACCTAAGATATTTCCTTTGTTTCTGCGGCATTCTGAATCTTGCTGACCATCAGAGGGATCTGCTCCAGCTTCTGGCCCTGAAGGTTCCTCTCTTGACTCTTGTGTGCAGTACACTGGGCTCAGCAAATCCCTGCTCTGTGTTATAAAGTTACTGCTTTCATCCTCTTCCAGTGAATGCTTGTTAGTTGGGCTACTGTAATTTGAGTCACGACGTTGAGGAATATCATTTGATTGAGAGTTATGCAACATATCTGCGTTTACTCCTAGTCTGTAAATTCTAGATTCTTCAACTGTGCCAATCACAAGCTACAGAAAAAGAGCAGAAAAAAATATGGAGAAAGGAATTAAATCAAATGTAATCAAGGGAGGAAAACAATGCAGTATATAAAAGCTCAGTGTTCACCCCATTCTGCTCATTTTTTTAACAGTGAAATCAACCTGTTTTCCTTTTCTTTTGTCCTGGCCACACAGCTTGTGGGATCTTAGTTCCCTGACTAGGGATCAAACTGGGGCCCCCTGCAGCAGTAGCGTGGAGTACAAACCACTGGACCACGAGGGAATTCCCCACTTTGCTCATGTTATATGTAGTTTTTACATTTTGTACATGGTACAATCAACAGGCATGTCACAATTGGACAGTTTTATTTTTTTCCCTTTCATAGTGGTTTATAAAACAGCAGTGCTTCTTAGAATCAAAGGAGGAAAAGGGAGGGGAGGAGACTACTGTAATAGTGGAACAGGAGAAAAATCCAAGGTTCTGTCCCTCCAACAAATAATATGCTGGCAGAATCTATCAGAATCAACTGATAATTAAAATTTACAGCCCCAATTTACAGCTTAGTGAATTAAAAAAAAATTAGGAGAGCATGATAGGATTTCAAACTTCTTGTCTACCATTGTGCATACCCTAGGTCAACAAAGACCATAAGGAGAGCAGCCCACACTCTCTGTGAAGGCTACTGGTGCCAAAGGGAACAAAACAGACATTATTTTCAAAGGACTGGGTCTCGTTCATTCTTTTGGGCAGCTCCCTGAGAAATCTGTGCAGGAGTTTGCCTTTGTTTCGTCCTTGGAAGAGCTGTCTCAGGACTAGGGCAGCTTCCAGGATAGCTTTAGATACAAGTATGAAAGTACTGACTTCAGCAGCCTGGGGTATGGGGCAAAAACTTGGAAAAAGCAATAAACATAAATATCTGAGTAGAGAGAGACTGAGAAAGGAGATGACATAGGCATATGAAAGCTCCCACATTAGACTAATCTTATTATCTCTGCCTGGCCTTCAGTCTGGCCTTCCAGCAGAATTAAAGGCTAAGGTAAAGTTGTAAACACCCTGACTAAGTATTCTAAGCTGATGAAAAGTAAAAGAGAAAACATGCCTTGCTTACTGATGTGAAACTAATCTGTCTTCACATCCACTGATTTCGCCCTGGGTACTCTGTGTGTACCCTGACTTTAGCCACCTTACGCAGAAAGGTGGCTAGGATTGTGACCAAATTCTCCCCACCCCCAAATGGAACCCATTTTAGTATGCTGGGGTGCTGTGGAGACTAGAAGGACTCAAACATTTATGGCTCTTTGGAAACAGGTATCCAAGTCACTCACTGTTCCATCTGGTTCTGTAGGGGAATACGACCTCCAAACTCCTGCTTCCCCAATGAGTATGCCAACCTTTCATTTGTATGCCCCTCATAACTGGCTTGCCAATGGAACCGAGGGCAGCAGCTCCTCACCTATCTGCCTGCTCTCCCTCTGAGAGCGTATTCTTGCTTAAATAAATCCTCACTTTACTTCTTAACCTCGCTGTCTCATCTCCAGATTTCTTCCACGATGAGGCAGGAACCTTAAATTCACTGGGAACACACAGACTGGTGGATAAAAGTACCACAAACTGGAGAAATAAATCATGGCTACTACGGGAATCATATGGTTTATTCACACAGACACGTATGCTGAGTGAAGTCAAGCTACTGATCAAGCCTGCACTGCCTTGATCATTGGGTACGATCAAGATGGGTATGATTGCTATCTGCACTACACTCTTTGCACTGATTATGGCTGTGTGTCTACCCTCACAGAAAGGGCACCAAGTAAAAGAGTCTTTTCTTTTTTTGCAGTGGCTACCTTTTGACGCATGCTGAAAGGTGACCCAGTTGTCTCCAGATTGGGAAGGCCATGACACACAGAGCATTGATTCTCCTCATTCTGGAAGTCTGAGTGCATCCAACCTTTAAACCTATTCAGGTCTATTCATCCTGGATGCCCCATAGTTGACCACCATTTCAGGTCATGGGACTGATGGTCCACACCAATCAGCTGACTCTGGCCACATCATTGTAGCCTTTGAACTGATCTGCCATGTGGTCAGCTTTCTGGATAATATGCAGTCTGAAAATGGTACACATTCTACCACAAAAGTAAAAGTAGTCAATGTACCTCCACCATTCCCATCCACACTCCCTGTCATCCATAGGCATCTGGAATTATTGAGCATTAGGTCTGCTTTTCAAAAACTGACTCAGAAAAGAATCCTGATATTAACCCCCTCACCTTCACCTTTTCTACAAACTGTGGAAAGCCAAGTTGGGTCACTGAATGAGCTGGTCCCAGAGAGGGACAACCCCCTCTCAGTCTCTTCCTTGCTAAGGATCAGGACAAATTGGGTGCTGGGTTATACAAACCCATTTTAAAAATTCAGCACTGAATGTCAAGGAAATTCAAAGGAACTTAGCCATTCTTAGGCTACTGCTTTTTTCTTTCTGCCAATAGCATAACCATGTCAGCCCAAGTGGCATGCTCTAGTCCAAACTGGCACCTAGAGGATTCAAACTTGGTTTCTACTACCTGGATTCTCTTGTGAGACTGAAATGGTTCTAGATCAGTGTACCCAGTGGATAATTACCCCTTCCTAAATACACTGCCTATGGAGCCTCCCTATGGTGACCTTTGCAGGTCAAAGAAATGGGGCATAATGGATCTCTGCAAGGCTTACAAAAATCCCCTCACTCCTCTAGTACCTGGCCTTTGTGAGCCAAAGGACTGTCATGAGTAGGTGACGACTGATTGGACAAAAGTTGAAATTATAGCTACTGGAAATACAGCCTTTGTTAACAAACCTAACAACATTAATCTTCCCACATGTTTAAAAACTGTCTCTGGAGTCTTCATCATAAAAATAGGTGTCCTAGTGTGGCTCTCCCAAATTGCTGCAAGCCTCTTGAATTTAAGGGTGTTGAATCTGCCTTCCAGCCAGAGAGCTCAGGTGACAATTTGACTGCCATTCAAATAGAAATAGCAGGAATGTCCCAGCTACTGCATTTCCTATGCAAAACACTTAAGTGTCATCACTGAATGTCTCCCACACTGTCATTTCTCTAACCATAGATAAGTCATTCCAGGGGTAGACAAATGCCATCCAGCTGGTATCAAAGCCAGATGGTAGGAAGTCCTTCATTGCTTAGTCTTATGTGACCCTTGATGGTAAACCCTGCTGACCACAGAGACAGGTGATTTAATGTGTCCCTTGGTGGCAGCCACAAAAACCAGGGTGCCAGAGGTGGGTACAAGCTTCTTTCTGGGAGATACTGGTGAGTTGGAGTGAAGCATAGAGTTCAAAGATGGCACCCACAGGTTGGTGTGAGGCTGAATGATAGGTGTCCACCAGCCTCCATCTTTGGAGAGTATGCTGGCCAGCTCCTGGATGTGTGTTAAACTAGATACCTTCCCTTCAAGACAATGCTTTAAAATAAGCAAAGAATTCTCTTCCATATAAAGTCTGATATCTCTCAGTTGGCTGTCCCTGTGCCAGTCCTTGGGATGGGTGAGTCTGCACATGAGAGCTCTTTAAGAACTTTCTTAGTGCCCTATAGCTTTGTGGTTCTTGTGGACAAAGTTTTGCCAAATATGGGGTTCAAACACTTCACTCCTCAGAGAGAAGCTCTGGGCTTGGAGTTTCTTCTCAATTGTGGGTTTCTGTGCTTGGGGTGGGGTTTATGTTATGATTATGTCTCCGACTCTCCTACCTGCTTCAATGCAGGTATTTTTGTTTGCATGATGTATAGGAGTAACGCAAGTAGTTTGGATATTTTGTTTGTTTGTTTTTCCCCCCACTGGAGGAAATTGCTCAATATGTAGCTGTAGATTCAGTATGTACATGGGAAGAGGTGAGTTCAGGGTCTTCCTACATTGCCATCCTGTCGTATTAAACTAGACTGTTTTTTATACAGTGTATTTAGGGTACTAATATTAAAGAGAGTATTGATATGATGAAATGAATAGCTATCTGTTTTCTATTCTTTCATCTTCCACTCTTTTTCTGCCTACTCATGTTTTAATTGTGTATTGTATATAATTCCATATTTACTCCTCTTTAGCATGTCAATTACACTTTTTTTAAAAACTTTTTAAACTGGTTGCCCTTGAATTTTTATTACACATTTACAATTAATGAAAGGTCTCTTTCAAATAACACTATACTACCACATAGGTAGAAAAACTTACATAATAGTGTATTCCCAATTTCTTCCTGCCATTTTTGTTATTCATTTTATTTATCGATACAATAATTACTGAGTACATTTTTAGCATTAATTTGAACAAAACATTATCTGTTAGATTTATAAGCAAAACTATGATTTTATTTTACCTTCATTTATTTCATCTCTAATGTTCTTTCTTTGTATAGATGTGAATTTATGACATATCATTTTCCTTCTTTCTGAACTTTTAAACACTTCTAACACAAAATATATTGCCTCAATTATTGTTTTTGTAAGAAGACGATTATTTCTGCTTCACTTTTGAAAGGTAGTTTTACTTGATAACAGGATTCTAAAGTTTACATTCAATTCTTTGAATATTTCACCCCCCTTTTCTCACTTATAAGGTTTCTGAAGAAGTCCAATAATTCCTACCCTAAGGAAGAATTATGTAAATTATTATTTACATAATAAATGTATATATATATATACATTTGTTTCTATATTATTTTCCATTATGTTTTATCATGGGATATTGAATATATTTCCCTGGACTAAACGGTAGGACCTTGTTGATTATCCATTCTGTGTATACGAGGTTGCATCTTTTAACCCCAAACTCCCAGTGGATCCTTCCCACACAATCCCACCCCCAGCAACCACACATCTGTTCTCTATGACCCTAAGTCTGTTTTTGTTTCATAGTTTCATTTATGTCATATTTTAGATTCCACTTGTAATGTAAGTGATATCATATGGTGTTTGTCTTTCTCTTTCTGACTTACTTCACTTAGTATGATAATCTCTAATTCCATCCATGTTTCTGCAAATGGCATTATTTCCTTTTTTATTATGGTTGAGTAATATTCCATTGTATATATGTACCCCATCTTCTTTATTCATTCACTCATCAATGGACTTTTAAGTTGCTTCCATGTTTTGGCTATTGTGAATAGTGCTACTGTGAATGTTGGGGTGCCTGTATCTTTTGAAAAAGATTTTATAATACTTTTTATTTCTACTTATTTTTAAGCACAATATAATAAGCAGAAACATTTATAAGAAACCAAGTCAAGATATGGCCACAGTGAAGCGATATAAAGAGATGAAGAGTTTCTACAATTTCACAGTAATTGATGTAGTCAAAATTAAAATTGACATCAACAAAACTGTTATTGCTGACATATTTAAAAACATAGGATATAGCAGAATAAAAACTATGTGAAAAGAGATTTATGGGACACATACACTTATTTTTTTGTTCTTATTTTTCTTGAGGTTTCTTTACAATAGGTATGTATTCTAGAACATAATAAATAATATTTTACTTAGCTTCCTCTTTCAGGAAGATAGACATTGAGAAGAATTTTCACACAAAGATACATTTTTTTTTTGTCCAGCTAGCCAGCCTATATTTGGGAGATTCCCAAAACTTTTACTTGTAACAGGTTAGATTCCAGAACACTTAAGCATTGTTAAAACATCACTCTGAGAAAAAAATGTAAGGAACAGTAGACAAAAAATACTTGACACTTTTCCATCCATACGATTTTAATCAACAGTTACAACTGTGCCTGTGCATTCCTAACACTATGATAACCAAATAATCCTGTCAGAATTAGCTATTTTTGATGTTAAGCCAGCTGTGCAGTATCTTATAGAAAATATTAAAAAATGAATGATAAGTTCTGTGCTTTTTAACTGGGTATTTTGGCATCTTACAACCACAAGTTATATTTCACATTCACAAGCATAAAAATAGGCCCACGTAAAGATAAATTAATAACGCCATGAGCTATTGGCATGTATGTATCCTTTTGAATTTTGGTTTTGTACAGTTATATGCCTAGAAAGGGATTGCTTGATCATATGGTACTTCTTTTTATTTTTTTACATCTTTATTGGAGTATAATTCCTATACAATGGTGTGTTAGTTTCTGCTCTATAACAAAGTGAATCAGTTATACATATACATATGTTCACATATCTCTTTCATCTTGTGCCTCCCTCCCTCCAACCCTCCCAATCCCGCCCCTCTAGGTGGTCACAAAGCACGGAGCAGATCTCCCTGTGTTATGTGGCTGCTTCCCACTAGCCATTTATTTTACATTTGGTAGTGTATATATGTCCATGCCACTCTCTCACTTTGTCACAGCTTACCCATCTACCTCCCCATATCCTCAAGTCATTTCTCTAGTAGGTCTGTATTTTTATTCCTGTCCTTACTGCTAGGTTCTTCATGACATTTTTTTCCTTAAATTCCATATATATGTGTTAGCATATGGTATTTGTCTTTCTCTTTCTGACTAACTTCACTCTGTATGACAGACTCTAGGTCCATCCATCTCATTACAAATAGCTCGATTTCGTTTCTTTTTATGGCTGCGTAATATTCCATTGTATATATGTGCCACAACTTCTTTATCCATTCATCTGATGATGGACACTTAACTTGTTTCCATCTCCGGCTATTGTAAATAGAGCTGAAATGAACCTTTTGGTACATGACTCTTTTTAATTATGGTTTTCTCAGGGTATATGCCCAGTAGTGGGATGGCTGGGTCATATAGTAGTTCTATTTGTAGTATTTTAAGGAACCTCCATACTGTTCACCATAGAGGCTGTACCAATTCACATTCCCACCAGCAGTGCAAGAGTATTCCCTTTTCTCCACACCCTCTCCAGCATTTATCGTTTCTAGATTTTTTGATGATGACCATTCTGACTGGTGTGAGATGGTATCTCATTGTAATTTTGATTTGAATTTCCCTACTGGTTAATGATGTTGAACATTCTTTCATGTGTTTTTGGCAATCTGTATATCTTCTTTGGAGAAATGCCTATTTAGGTCTTCTGCCCATTTTTGGATTTGGTTGTTTGTGTTTTTGTTATTGAGCTGCATGAGCTGCTTGTAAATTTTGGCGATTAATCCTTTGTCAGTTCCTTCATTTGCAAATATATTCTCCCATTCTAAGGGTTGTCTTTTGCTCTTGTTTATGGTTTCCTTTGTTGTGCAAAATCTTTTAAGTTTAATCAGGTCCCATTTATTTATTTTTGTTTTTATTTCCATTTATGTAGGAGGTGGGTCAAAAAGGATCTGCTCTGATTTATGTCATAGAGTGTTCTGCCTATGTTTTCCTCTAAGAGTTTGGTAGTTTCTGGCCTTACGTTTAGGTCTTTAATCCATTTTGAGCTTATTTTTGTGTATGCTGTTAGAGAGTGTTGTAATCTCATACGTTTACATGTAGCTGTCCAGTTTTCCCAGCACCACTTATTGAAGAGGCTGTCCTTCTCCACTGTACATTCCTGCCTCCTTTATCAAAGATAAGGTGACCTTATGTGCGTGGGTTTATCTTTGGGCTTTCTATCCTCTTCCATTGATCTATATTTCTGTTTTTGTGCCAACACCATACTGTCTTGATTATGTAGCTGTGTAATATAGTCTGAGGTCAGGGAGCCTGATTCTTCTAGCTCCATATTTCATTCTCAAGATTGTTTTGGCTATTCGGGGTCTTTTGTGTTTCCATACAAATTGTGAAATGTTTAGTTCTAGTTCTGTGAAAACTGCCAGTGGTAGTTTGATGGGGATTGCATTGAATCTGTAGATTGCTTTGGGTAGTAGAGTCATTTTCACAATATTAATTCTTCCAATCCAAGAACATGGTATATCTCTCCATCTATTTGTATCATCTTTAATTTCTTTCATCAGTGTCTTATAATTTTCTGCATACAGGTCTTTTGTCTCCTTAGGTAGGTTTATTCCTAGATATTTTACTCTTTTTGTTGCAATGGTATATGGGAGTGTTTTCCTGATTTCACTTTCAGATTTTTCATCATTAGTATATAGGAATGCAAGAGATGTCTGTGCATTAATTTTGTATCCTGCTACTTTACCAAATTCATTGGTTAGCTCTAGTAGTTTTCTGGTAGCATCTTTAGGATTCTCTATGTATAGCATCATGTCACCTGCAAACAGTGACAGCTTTACTTCTTTTCCGATTTGGATCCTTTTATATCCTTTTCTTCTCTGATTGCTGTGGCTAAAACTTTCAAAACTATGTTGAATAACAGTGGTGAGATTGGGCAACATTGCCTTGCTCCTGATGTTAGAGAAATTCTTTCATTTTTTCACCATTGAGGACGATGTTGACTGAGGGTTTGTCATATATGGCCTTTATTATGTTGAGGAACGTTCCCTCTGTGCCTACTTTTTGCAGGGTTTTTATCATAAATGGGTGTTGAATTTTGTCAAAACTTTCTCTGCATCTATTGAGATGATCATATGGTTTTTCTGCTTCAGTTTGTGAATATGGTGTATCACGTTGATTGATTTGTATATATTGAAGAATCCTTGTATTCCTGGAATAAACCCCACTTGATCTAGCTGTATGATCCTTTTAATGTGTTGTTGGATTCTGTTTGCTAGTATTTTGTTGAAGATTTTTGCATCTATGTTCAGTGATATTGGCCTCTAGTGTTCTTTCTTTGTGACATCCTTGTTTTGTTTTGGTATCAGTGTGATGGTGGCCTCGTAGAATGAGTTTGGGAGTGTGCCTCCCTCTTCTATATTTTGGAAGAGTTTGAGAAGGATAGGTGTTAGCTCTTCTCTAAATGTTTGATAGAATTCGCCTGTGAAACCATCTGGTCCTGGCCTTTTGTTTGTTGGAAGATTTTTAATCACAGTTTCAATTCAGTATTTGTGATTGTTCTCTTCATATTTTCTATTTCTTCCTGATTCAGTCTTGGCAGGTGGTGCATTTCTAAGAATTTGTCCATTTCTTCCAGGTTGTCCATTTCATTGACATAGAGTTGCCTGTAGTAATCTCTCATGATCTTTTGTATTTCTGCAGTGTCAGCCATTAGTTTTCCTTTTTCATTTCTAATTTGATTGATTTGAGTCTTCTCCCTTTTTTTCTTGATGAGTCTGGCTAATGGTTTATCAATTTTGTTTATCTTCTCAAACAACCAGCTCTTAGTTTCATTGATCTTTATTGTCATTTCTGTTTCATTTATTTCTGATCTTTATTATTTTTTTCCTTCTGCAATTTTTTTTTTTTTTGTGGTACGTAGGCTTCTTACTGTTGTGGCTTCTCCCATTTCAGAGCACAGGCTCTGGACGCGCAGGCTCAGCGGCCATGGCTCACGGGCTTAGCTGCTCTGCTGCATGTGGGATATTCCCAGACCAGGGCACAAACCCGTGTCCCCTGCATCGGCAAGCGATCTCTTAACAACTGCATCACCAGGGAAGCCCTTGTGGTTTTTTGTTCTTCTTCTCTAATTGCTTTGAGTGCAAGGTTAGGTTGTTTATTCGAGATGTTCCTGTTTCTTGAGGTAGGATTGTATTTCTATAAACTTCCTTCTTAGAACTGCTTTTCTTGCATCCCATTGGTTCTGGCTTCTCGTGTCTCCATTGTCATTTGTTTCTAGGTACTTTTGATTTCCTCTTTGATTTCTTCAGTGATCACTTCATTATTAAGTAGTGTAAGGTTTAGCCTCCATGTGTTTGTATTTTTTTACAGATCTTCCTGTAATTGATATCTAGTCTCATAGTGTTGTGGTCGGAAAAGATACGTGATACAATTTCAATTTTCTTAAATTTACCAAGGCTTGATTTGTGACCCAAGATATGATCTATCCTGGAGATTGTTCCGTGAGCATATGAGAAAAATATGTATTCTTTTGTTTTTGGATAGAATGTCCTATAAATATCAGTTAAGTCTATCTTGTTTAATGTATCATTTAAAGCTTGTGTTTCCTTATTTATTTTCATTTTGGATTATGTGTCCATTGGTGAAAATGGGGTGTTAAAGTCCCCTACTATGAATGTGTTACTGTCAATTTCCCCTTTTATGGCTCTTAAAATTTGCCTTATGTATTGAGGTGCTCCTATGATTGGTGCATAAATATTTACAATTGTTATATCTTCTTTTGGATTGATCCCTTGATCATTATTTAGTGTCCTTCTTTGTCTCTTCTAATAGTCTTTATTTTAAAGCCTATTTTGTCTGATATGAGAATTGCTACTACCGTTTTCTTTTGGTTTCCATTTGCATGGAATATTTTTTCCATCCCTTACTTTCAGTCTGTATGTGTCTCTAGGTCTGAAGTGGGTCTCTTGTAGAGAGCATATATACGGGTCTTGTTTTTGTATTCATTCAGCCAGTCTGTGTGTATTGGTGGGTGCATTTCACCCATTTACATTTAAGGTAATTTTCGATATGTATGTTCCTATTCCCATTTTCTTAATTGTTTTGGGTTTGATATTGTAGGTTTTTTCTCTTGTGTTTCTTGCCTAGAGAAGTTCCTTTAGCATTTTTTGTAAAGCTGGTTTGGTGGTGCTAAACTGTCAGTCTTTGCTTGTCTGTAAACGTTTTAATTTCTGCATCAAATCTGAATGAGATCCTTGCTGGGTAGAGTAATCTTGGTTACAGGTTTTTCTCCTTCATCACTTTAAATATGTCCTGCCAATCCCTTCTGGCTTGCAGCATTTCTGCTGAAAGATCAGCTGTTAATCTTATGGGCATTCCCTTGTGTGTTATTTTTTCCTTGCTGCTTTTAATATGTTTTCTTTGTATTTAATTTTTGACAGTTTGATTAACATGTGTCTTGGCGTATTTCTCCTTGGATTTATCCTGTATGGGACTCTGTGTGCTTCCTGGACTCCATTAACATTTTTCCCCATATTAGGGACGTTTTCAACTATAGTTTCTTCAAATATTTTCTCAGTCCCCTTCTTTTTGTCTTCTTCTTCTTGAACTCCTATAATTCGAATATTGGTGCATTTAATGTTGTCCCAGAGGTCTCTGAGACTGTCTTCAGTTCTTTTTATTCTTTTTTCTTTATTCTTCTCTGAAGTAGTTATTTCCACCATTTTATCTTCCAGGTCACTTATCCGTTCTTCTGCCCCAGTTATTCTGCTATTGATCCCATCTGGAGTATTTTTAATTTCATTTATTGTTTTGTTCATCTTTGCTTGTTTCATTTTTAGTTCTTGTAGGTCCTTTTTAAATGTTTCTTGCATTTTGTCCATTCTATTTCCAAGATTTTGGATCATCTTTACTATCATTATTCTGCATTCTTTTTCAGGTAGACTGCCTATTTCCTCTTCATTTGTTAGGTCTGGTGGGTTTTTACCTTGCTCCTTTATCTGCTGTGTGTTTTTCTCTCTTCTCATTTTGCTTATCTTATTGTGTATGGGGTCTCCTTTTTGCAAGATGCAGGTTCGTAGTTCCCATTGTTTTTGCTGTCTGTCCCCAGTGGCTAAATTTGGTTCAGTGGGTTGTGTAGGCTTCCTGGTGGAGGGGTCTAGTGCCTGTGTTCTGGTGGCTGAATCTCGATCTTGTCTTTCTGGTGGGCATGTTCATGTCTGGTGGTTTTTTTCTGGTGTCTGTGGACTTATTAATATTTTTGGCAGCCTCTCTGCTACTGGGTGGGGTTGTGTTCCTGTCTTGCTAGTTGTTTGGCATAGTGTGTCCAGCAGTGTAGCTTGCTGGTCATTGACTGAAGATGGGTGCTGGTGTTCAGATGGAGGTCTCTGGGAGATTTTCACCATTTGATATTATGTGGAGCTGGGAAGTCTCTTGTGGACCAGTGTCCTGAAGTTAGATCTTCCACCTCAGAGGCACAGCACTGACTCCTGGCTGCAGAACCAGGAAACTTTCATCCACACGGCTCAGAATAAAAGGGAGAAAAAGTAGAATGAAAGAAAGAAAAGAAAGAAAGAAAGAAGGAGGGATGGAAGGAAGGAAGGAAAAAAGGAGGAAACAAAGGAAGAAATGAAGTAAAGAAGAAAGGAAGGAAGAATGGAAAGAAAGAAGGAAAGAAGAAGAAATAAAGGAAGAAGAAAGGAAGAAGGAAGGAAGGAAGGAAAGTAAGAAGATAAAATAAAATAAAATTATTACAATAAAAAATATTAAGAAAAAAAAATTTTGAGAGAAAAAACAAAAAACGTACAGATAGAACCGTAGGACAAATGGTGAAAGCAAAGCTATATAGACAAAATCTCACACAGAAGCATACACATATACACTCACAAAAAGTGGAAAAAATCATAAATCCTGCTCTCAAAGTCCACCTCCTTAATTTGGGATGATTGGTTGTCTATTCAGGTATTCCACAGATGCAGGGTACATCAAGCTGATTGTGGATAGTTAATCCGCTGCTTCTGATGATGCTGAGAGAGATTTCCCTTTCTCTTCTTTGTTCTCACAGCTCCCAGGGGCTCAGCTTTGGATTTGGCCCCGCCTCTGCATGCAGATCGCTGGAGGGTGTCTATTCTTTGCTCAGACAAGACGGGGTTAAATGTGTAGCTGCTTCGGGGACTCTGGCTCACTCAGGCCGAGGGGAGGGGAGATACGGACGCTGGGCGAGCCTTCGGCAGCAGAGGCTAGCATGACATTGCACCAGCCTGAGGCGTGCCATACATTCCCCCGGGGAAGTTGTCCCTGGATCTCGGGACCCTGGCAGTGGCAGGCTGCACAGTCTCCCCAGAAGGGTGGTGTGGAGAGTGACCTGTGCTCACACACAGTCTTCTTGGTGGAAGCAGCAGCAACCTTAACGTCTCATGCCCGTCTCTGTGGTCCGTGCTTTTAGCCGTGGCTTGCGCCCATCTCTGGATCTCCTTTAAGCAGCGCTCTTAATCCCCTCTCCTCGTGCACCAGGAAACAAAGAGTGAAGAAAAAGTCTCTTGCATCTTCGGCAGCTCCAGAATTTCCCCCGGACTCCCTCCCGGCTAGCAGTAGCCCCCTTCAGGCTGTGTTCACGCCGCCAACCCCAGTCCTCGCCCTGGGATCTGACCTAAGCCCGATACTCAGCCCCCAGCCCCACCCGCCCCGGGGGGTGAGCAGACAAGCCTCTCGGGCTGGTGAGTGCCGGTCAGCACCGATCCTCTGTACGGGAATCTCTCTCCTTTTCCCTCCACACCCCTGTGGCTGTGTTCTCCGTGGCTCTGAAGCTTCCCCCTCCGCCACCCGCAGTCTCCGCACGCGAAGGGGCTTCCTAATGTGTGGAAACCTTTCCTCCTTCAGAGCTGCCTTCCACTGGTGCAGGTCCTGTCCCTATTCTTTTGTCTCTGTTTATTCTTTTTTCTTTTGCCCTACCCATGTACGTGGGGACTTTCTTCCCCTTTGGGAGGTCTGAGGTCTTTTGCCAGCATTCAGTAGGTGTTCTGTAGGAGTTGTTCCACGTGTAGATGTATTTCTGGTGTATTTGTGGGGAGTAAGGTGATCTCCGTGTCTTACTCCTCTGCCATCTTCCTGATTCCCCCTATTTTTGTTTTTGAAGGAACCCCTATATGTTCTCCTTAGTGGCTGCATCAGTTTACATTCCCACCAACAGTGTAGAAGGTTTCCCTTTCCTCCACACCCGCTCCAGCAGTATTATTTGTAGACGTTTTAATTATGGCCATTCTGATCTGTGTGAGATGGTACCTCGCTGTAGATTTGATTTGCATTTCTCTAATAATTAGCGATGATGAGCATTTATGCATGTGCCTATTTGCCATCATGTCTTCTTTGGAGAAATGCCTATTTAAGTCTTCTGCCAATTTTTCAATTGGGTTTTTTGAGTTTTCTGTTGTTGAGTTTTATGAGCTATTTTTATATTTTGGAAATTAAGCCCTTGTCAGTCAAATCATTTGCAAATATTTTCTCCCATTCTGTAGATTATTTTTTCATTTTGTTTCTAGTTTCCTTTGTTGTGCAAAAGTAAATTTGATTAGCGTCCATTTGTTTATTTTTAATTTTATTTCTATTGTCTTGGGAGACAGACCTAAGAAAACATTCGTATGTTTTATGTCAGAGAATATTTTGTCTCTAATATATTCTAGGAGTTTTATGGTGTTATGTCTTATGTTTAAGCCTTTAACCCGTTTGAGTTTATTTTTCTGCCTGATGTGAGGGTATGATCTAATTTCATTGATTTACATGCAGCTATACAATGTTCCCAGCACCTCTTCCTGAAGGGACCCTCTTTTCCCCATTGTATATTTTTGCCTCCTTTGTCAAAGAGTAATTGACCATAGGTGTGTGGGTTTATTTCTGAGCTCTCTGTTCCACTGATCCATATGTCAGTTTTGTGCCAAACCCCACTTTTTTTATTACGGTAGCTTTGTTGTATTGTCTGAAGTCTGGCATGTTTATACCTCCTGTTTTAGTTTTATTTTTTCCCTCCTGGTTGCTCTGGCAATTCTGGGTCTTTCATGGTTCCATATAAATTTTTGCATTATTTGTTCTAGTTCTGTGAAAAATGTCACTGGT
Source organism: Leucopleurus acutus (assembly GCF_964270905.1). NCBI lineage: Eukaryota > Metazoa > Chordata > Mammalia > Artiodactyla > Delphinidae > Leucopleurus > Leucopleurus acutus. The sequence goes on from NC_139164.1 coordinate 9,980,726, forward strand.
ACTTTGATTAGGATTGCATTAAATCTGTAGATTGCTTTGTGTAGTATAGCTATTTTAACAATATTAATTCTTCCAATCCAAAAGCATGGGATATCTTTCCACTTATTTGAATTCTCTTTAATTTCCTTTATTAATGTTGTTTTATAGTTCTCACCATATGACTTTCAACTACTTGGTCAGGCTTACTCTTAAATACTTTATATTTATGGTGTGATTGTAAAAGGTATTGTTTTTTACATTTATTACATTTATCATATTTCATTGTTAGCGTAAAGAAATACAACCAATTTCTGTATGATAATCTTGTATCCTGCCACCTTGCTGAACTCTTTTATAAGTTCCAGTATTTTTGGTGTGAAGTTGTAGGGTTTTCTATATAGAGTATCATGTCATCTGCACATACTGAAATTTTTACACCCTCACTTCCAACTCAGATATGTTTTGTTTCTTTTTCTTATCTGATTGTTATGGCTAGGATTTCCAATACTATGTTGAATAGAAGTGATGAGAGTGGACATTTTTGTCATATTTCATATTTTAGCAGGAAGGCTTTAACATTTCACTGTTGAATATTGTATTGGCTGCAGGTTTGTCACAAATGGCTTTTATAATGTTGATATATGTTCCCTCTATATCCTCTTTGGTAAGAGTTTTTATCATTAATGAATATTGAATATTATCAAATGCTTTTTCTGCCTCTATTGAGACGATCATGTGGTTTTTCATATTTTACTAATGTGGTATATCACATTGATTGATTTGCAGATGTTGAACCATCCTTGTGAACTTGGGTCATGGTGTATGGTTTTTTTTTTATGTGTGATTGGATTTGGTTTGCTAATATTTTGTTGAGAATTTTTGCATCTATATTCAGCAACGATATTGGCCTGTAATTTTCTTATTTGGTGGTATCTCTATCTGGTTTTAGTATCATCGTGTTTGTGGCTTCATAGAATGTATTTTGGAGTGTTCCCTCCTCTTCAAACTTTTCGAAGAGTTTAAGAAGGATGAGTAAAAGTTCTTCTTTGTATGTATGGTAGAATTTGCCTGTGAAGCCATCTAATCCTGGACTTTTGTTTGTAGGTAGTTTGTTTTTGTTTTGTTTTAATAGATTCTATTATACTTCTAGTGATTGGTCTTTTCAAAGTATCTACTTCTTCTTGATTCAAATATTCAATTTCTAGAAAATTGTCCATTTCTTCTAGGTTGTTGAATTTGTTGGTATATAATTGTTCACAGTATTCTCTTTTGATTTTTTGTATCACTGCAGTGTCAGTTGATATTTCCCCATTTTCAATTCTTATTTTGTTTATTTAGGTCCTCTTTCTTTTCTCCTTGGTGAGCCTTGCTAGAGGCTTTTCAATTTTGTTTACACAAAGAGCCAGCTCTTGGTTTTATTGTGGGTTTTCCCCCACTTTATTATTTCTATTTTATTCCTTTCCTCTCTGATCTTTATTATCTCCTTCTGCTAAATTTAGGTTTTGTTTGTTCTTCTTTGTATAATTCTTTTAGGTAGGTTGATTTATTTATTGGAAATTATTCTTGGTTTATGACAGAGACTTGTATCGCTATAAAATTCCCCCTTGGAACTGCTTTTGCTACATCCGATAGATTTTGTATAGTTTTTTCATTGTCATTTTTCTCAAAGTATTTTTTAATTTCTTTTTTGATTTCATAATTGACCTTTTGGTTTTTTAGTACCATGTTGTTTAGCCTCAATGTAATTTTTTTCTCATTTCCTTTTCTGTGATTGATTTCTAGTTTCATGTCATTGTGGTCAGAAAAGATGCTTGACATAATTTGTATACTCAAATTTGTTGAGGTTTGTTTTGTGCACTTGTGTTCAATGTGTTCAATCCTAGAAAATGTTCCATGTGCACTTGAAAAAGTGTGTATTCTGGTTTGGGGGGATGTAATGACCTGAATATATCAATTAAGTCTAACTATTCTGTTGTATCATTTAGGATCTCTGTTGCTTTATTGATTTTTCTGCCTAGAAGATCTGTCCATTGATGTTAGTGGGGTGATAAAGTCTCCTGTTATGATTGTATTCTTGTCAATTTCTCTCTTCATGTCTGTTAGTATTTGTTTTGTATATTTGGGTGCTCCTAGAATAGGTGTATATAAGTTGAAAAGTGTAAAATCCTCTTCTTGTATTGGTCCTTTTCTCATTATATACCATCCTTCTTTATCTTTGTTTTAAAGTTTATTTTGTCACATATGAGTCATTTTATGTGATTGTGACTCCTGCTTTCTTGTCATTTCTGTTTGCATGAAATATCTTTTCCCATCTACTCACTTTCAATTTATGGGTGTCCTTTGCCCTAAAACTGGTGTCTTATAGACAACATATTGTAGGCTCTTTCTTTTTTATCATCTATCATGCTATGTCTTCTTATTGGAACATTTAGTCTATTGATTTATTCTTTTAACCTTCTAGGACATTATATATTTTATTTTATTTTCGTTGGAGTATAGTGTCTTTAAAATGTTGTGTTAATTTCTTCTGTACAACAAAGTGAATCAGCTGTGTGTATACATATATCTCTTCCTTCCTGGACCTTCCTCCCAACCCCCATCCCATTCATCTAGGTCAGCACAGAACACTGAGCTGAGCTTCCTGTGTTATACAGCAGGTTTCTACTTGTTATTTCACACAGAGTTGAGCACTTGAAAAGAATGTGTATTCCAGTGTATATATGTCAATCCTATTCTCCCAATTCATTCCACCCTCCCTCCCCCCAATTTCCACCCATCCATTCTCTACATCTGGGTCTCTATTTCTGCCCTGCTTGTCAGTTCATCTGTACCATTTTTCTAGATTCCACATACATACTTTAATATACAATTATTGTTTTTCCTTTTTTATGACCTAATTTTTATGGGAGTATAGTTGCTTTAAAATGTTGTGATAGTTTCTATTGAACAGCAAAATCAATCGACCATACATATACCTAAATCTCCTCCCTTTTGGATTTCCTTCCCATTTAGGACACAGTGCACCACACCGTGCATTAAGTAGAGTTCCCTGTGCTATATGGTATGTTCCCATAAGCTGTCTATTTTATACAGAGTATCAATAGTGTCTATGTGTCAATCCAATCTCCCAAATCCTCCCACTTTCCCCCTCGATATTCATACATTTGTTTTCTGCATCTGTGTCTCTATTTCCACTTTGCAAATAAGGTCCTCTATACATTTTTCCAGATTCCACATATCTGTGTTAATATATGATATTTATTTTTCTGACTTATTTCACTCTTGTATGACACTCTCTAGGTCCATCCATATTTCTGAAAATGACCCATTTCATGTGCTGAGTAATTTTCCATTGTATGTATATACCACATCTTCTTTATACATTCATCTGTTGATGGACTTTTAGGTTGTTTCCACGTCCTGGCTATTGTAACTAGTATTGCAATGAACAGTTGGGTACATGTGTCTTTTTGTTTGTTTTTCTTTTTAATATTTATTTATTTCACTATGCTGGGTCTTAAATATGGCATGCTGGATTATCATTTCTGCATGTGATATCTTTATTGTGGCATGCAGGATCACTTTACTTGAGGCATGCAGGATGTTTTTTAGTTCTGGCATGTAGGCTCTTAGTTGAGACACACTGGATAGTATTCACTGGCCAGGCATAGTACCTAGGCCCCCTGCATTGGAAGGGTGAATTGTTAACCACTGGACCACCAGGGATGTCCCTGTCTTTTTAAATTATGGCTATCTCACTGTACATGCCCAGTAGTGAAATTGCCGGGCCATATCCTAGTTCTATTTTTAGTATTTTAAAGGAATCTGCATAGTGTTCTCTAAAGTGTCTGTATCAATTTACATTCCCACCAACAGTGCAAGAGGGTTCCCTTTTCTCCACACCTTCTCCAGCATTTATTGTTTGTAGATTTTTTGATGATGGCCATTTTGACTGGTGTGAGGTGATACCTCATTGCAATTTTGATCTTCATTTCTCTGGTAATTAGTGTTGTTGAGCATATTTCCATGAGTTTTTAGGCCATGTGTATGTCTTTCCATGAGTTTTTAGCCATGTTTAGGTCTATTTAGTTCTTCCACCCATTTTTTGATTGGGTTGTTTGTTGTTTTGATATTGAGCTTCATGAGCTCTTTGTATATTTTGAAGATTAATCCTTTGTCAGTTGTTTCATTTGCAAATATTTTCTCCCATTCTGAAGGCTGTATTTTCTTCTTGTTTATGGTTTCCTTTGCTGTGCAAAAGTTTTTAAGTTTCACTAGGTCTCTTTTGTTTATTTTTGTTTTTATATTCATTACTCTAGGAGGTGGGTCAAAAAAGACATTGATGTGATTTTTGTCAAAGAATGTTCTTCCTATGTTTTCATCTTTTAAGGGTTTTATAGTGTCCAGTTTACATTTAGATCTTTAATCTACTTTGAGTTTATTTTTTGTATGGTGTTAGGGAGTGTTCTAATTTCATTCTTTTACATGTAGCTGTCCAGTTTTCCTAGCACCACTTATTGAAGAGACTGCCATTGTATATTCTTTCCTCTTTTGTCATAGATTAGGTGACCATAGGTGCATGGGATTATTTCTGGGCTTTTTTTCTAGTTCCATTGATCTATATTTCTGTTTTTGTGCCAGTACCCTACTGTCTTGATTACTGTAGCTTGGCTGAGGTCAGGAAGTCTGATTCTTCCAGCTCCATTTTTCTTTCTCAAGATTTCTTTGGCTATTCGGAGTCTTTTTTGTTTCCATATAAATTTTAAGACATTTTGTCCTAGTTCTGTGAAAAACGGCATTGGTAATTTGATAGGGATTGCATTGAATGTGTAGACTACTTTGATTTGTACAGTCATTTTAACAATATTAATTATTCTAATCCAAGAACATGGTATATCTCTCCACCTGTGTCATCTGTGATTTGTTTCATCATTATCTTATACTTTTCTGAGGACAGGTCTTTTACCTCCTTTGGTAGGTTTATTCTTAGTTATTTTATTCTTTTTATTGCAATGGTGAATGAGAGTGTTTCCTTAATTTCTCTTTCTAGTCTTTCATTATTCGTGTATAGGAATGTAAAAGATTTCTCTGCATTAATTATGTATCCTGCATCTTTACCAGATTCATTGATTAGCTCTAGTAGTTTTCTGGTAGCTTCTTTAGGATTCTCTATGTATAGTATCATGTCATCTGCAGTGACAGCTTTACTTCTTCTTTTCCAAATTGGATTCCTATATTACTTTTTCTTCTTTGATTTCTGTGGCTAGAACTTCCAAACTATGTTGAATAAGAGTGGTGAGAGTGGGCAACCTCATCTTGTTCCTGATTTTAGAGGAAATGCTTTCAGTTTTTCACCACTGAGAATAAGATTTTCTGTGTGTTTATCATATATGGACTTTATTATGTTGAGGTAGAGTACCTCTATGCCCACTTTCTGGAGAGTTTTATCATGAATGGGTTTTGAATTTTGTCAAAAGCTTTTTCTGTGTATGTTTAGAGGATCATATGGTTTTTATTCTTCAGTTTGTTAATATGGTGTATCAGATTGATTTATTTACATATATTGAAGAATCCTTATATAGCTGGGATAAATCCCACTTGATCATGGTGTATGATCCTTATAAAGTGTTAAATTCATTTTGCTTCTACTTTGTTGAAGATTTTTGCATCTATGTTTGTCAGAGATATTGGCTGGTAATTTCCTTTCTTTCTTTCTATCTTTCTTTCTTTCTCTCTCTCTCTCTCTCTCTCTCTCTCTCTCTCTCTCTCTCTCTCTCTCTCTCTCTCTCTCTCTCTCTCTCTCTCTCTCATATCTTATTTCCATTTTGTGATATCTTTGTCTCATTTTGGTAGCAGGGTGATGGTGCCCTTGTGGAAGGAGTTTGGGAGTGTTCCTCCTTCTGCAATATTTTGGAAGAGTTTGAGGATAGGTGTTAGCTTTTTCGATTTCATTACTTATGATTGGTTTCTTTCATTTTCTCCCTGGTTCAGTCTTTGAAGGTTGTACCTTTCTAAGAATTTATCCATTTCTTCCAGGTTGTCCATTTTATTGACATATTGTTGCTTGTTGTTGACATATTGTGTCTTATGATCTGTTGTATTTCTGATATGTCAGTTGTAATTGCTACTTTTTTATTTCTAATTTTATTGATTCAAGTCTTCTTTTTTTCTTGATAAGTCTGGCTAGAGCTTTCTTTATCTTCTCAAAGAACCAGTTTTTAGTTTTATTGACCTTTGATATTGTTTTCTTTGTTTCTATTTTAGTGATTTCTGCTCTGACTTTTATGATTTCTTTCTTTCTGCTAACTTTGGGTTTTGTTTGTTTGTTTTTTCTCTTGTTGCTTTATGTGTAAGGTTATATTGTTTATTTGAGATTTTTCTTGTTTCTTGAATTGCTATAAACTTCCCTCTTAGAACTGCTTTTGCTGCATCCCTTAGGTTTTGGGTCATAATGTTTCCATTGTCATTGTGTCTATGTATTTTTTTTTCTTTGATTCTTCAGTGATCTCTTGGTTATTTAGTAGTGTATTTCATAGTCTACATGTGTTTATCATTTTTCAGTTCTTTTGTTTTTTATGTAATTGATTTCTAACCATAGCGTTATGGTTGAAAACAATGCTTGATATGACTTCAATTTTCTTAAATTTACTGAGGCTTGTTTTGTGACCCAAGTTGTGATCTATCCTGGAGAAGATTCCATGGACTCTTGAGAAAAAAATGTGTATTCTACTGTTTCAGGGGGAATTCTTATAAATATCAATTAATTCTATCTGGTCTATTGTGTCATTTAAAACTTGTGTTTTTCTATTTATTTTCTGTCCATTGGTGTAAGTGGAGCATTAAAGTCTCCCACTATTATTGTGTTACTGTTAATTTCCCCTTTTACGGCTGTTAAATTGCCTTATGTAATGCGTTGCTTCTAGGTTAGGGAGCATAAATATTTAAATTGTTATATCTTCTTGGATTGATCCCTGATCATTATGTAGTATTCTTCCTTGCCTCTTGCAACAGTGTTTATTTCAAAGCGCATTTCATTTGATATGAGTAGCGCTACTCCAGCTTTCGTTTGATTCCCTTTTGGAGGAATATCTTTTTCCATCCCCTCACCTTCAGTCTGTATGTGTCTATAGGTCTGAAATGGGTCTCTTGTAGGCAGCATATATATGGATCTAGTGTTTGTATCCATTCAGACATTTGGTGTCTTTTGGTTGGAGCATTTAATCCATTTACAGTTAAGGTAATTATCAATATGTATGTTCCTACTGTCAATTTCTTAATTGTTTAGGATTTGTTTTGGTAGGTCACTTTCTTCTATTGTGTTTCTTGCCTAGAGAAGTTCCTTTAGCATTTGTTGTAAAGCTGGTTTGGTGATGTTGAATTCTCTTAGGTTTTGCTTTTCTGTAAAGCTTTCAATTTCTCCATTGAATCTGAATGAGACACTTGCTGGGTAGAGTAATCTTGGTTGTAGGCTTTTCCCTCTCATCACTTGAAGTATATCATGCCACTCCCTTCTGTCCTGCAAAGTTTCTGCTGAAAAGTCAGCTGATAACCTTATGGGGATTCCCTCATATGTTATTTTTTTGTTTTCCCTTGTTGCTTTTGATATTTTTTCTTTGAAATTAATTTTTGTCAGTTTAATATGTGTCTTGGCTTGTTTCCCCTTATGTTTATTCTGTGTGGGACTCTCTGTGGACTTGGGTGGCTATTTCCTTTTCTATATTAGAGAAGTTTTTTACTCTAATCTGTTAAAATATTTTCTCAGACCCTTTCTCTTTCTCTTTTTCTTCTGGGACCCCTATAATTCGAATGCTGGTGCATTCAGTGTTGTCCCAGAAATCTCTAAGACTGTCCTCATTTTTTTCATTCTTTTTTCTTTTTTCTGTTAGTTGGTAGTTGTTTCCACCATTCTATCTTCCAGCTCACTTATTCATTCTCCTGGCTCAGTTATTCCACTACTGTTTCCTTTTAGTGTATTTTTCATTTTGGTTATTGTGTTGTTCATCACTGTTTGTTTGTTCTTTGAGGTCCTTGTTAAACATTTCTTGTATATTTTTGTGCATGCTTCAATTCTATTTATGAGATTTTGGATCATCTTTACTATCAGTACTCTGAGTTCTATTTCAGGTAGGTTGCCTATTTCCTCTTCATTTATTCGGTCTTGTAGGTTTTTACCTTTCTCCTTCATCTGTAACATATTATTTTTATCTCTTTTTTTTTTTTTGATGAGTATGGCTGTGTTTCTGTCTTGCTTGTTATTTGGCCTGAGGCATCTGGCTTGGAGCTAGCAGGCAGTTGGGTGGAGCTGGGTCTTTGTGCTGAGATGAGAACCTCTGGGAGAGCTCACACCAATTAATATTCCCTGGGACCTGAGGTTCTTTGTTAGTCCAGCAGTTCAGACTCACTGTTCCCACCACAGGAGCTCAGAAGTAACCCAAGGCATGGGAACCAAGACCCCGTAGGCCACTCAACATGGAAAGAAAAAAAGGAAAAAAACAGAAAAGAGCAGAACAATAACAAAGAGTAAAATATTAGAAAAATAAATTAAGAAATATATTAGAAGAGTGAAAATAAAAGTGAAACCACAACAACAAAGCAAAACAGAACCACAACAGTAAAAATAATTAACAATAAAAATAAAATAAAAACAGGAAAGAAATAAATAAAAGTAAAAGATAATTAAAAAAAGAAAAGTCCAGAAGATGCCTTGTTGGGCAGATGTGAAACACAGACACTCACAGCTGGAAAATGCCTTAGTAGTGGTGGTGGGGTGGGTTAGACCCAGGGACCATGCAGTCAGGACTTAGACCTAGGATTCAGGCTTAAGACTAATGCAGACACAAAAGGCCTTAATGGGGGCAGGGGTTGCTTAGGCTCAGCATCCACACAGCTGTAAAAGGCCTTAGTGGGGAGGGTGCTTAGGCCCAGAATGCATGTATGGGAAAAGGCCTTGGCTGGGGAGGTGGGGTTCAAGCCTTTGTCCTGCATGGCTAGGGGGAGTTCTGGCCCAGGACCACAGCAGGCTCACCAAAGCCTAAGGGGTCATGGGAGACACTGCCTGCATTCTCTTTTGATCCCCCCAAAGGTCCCTCTCCATCCCCACCAATCCCCACACTGTGAGTGGGCCCCTCATTGTGTGAGAACCTCTCCCTACCCCCAGCCACCCCAAAGGGGCCCTGGGCCCATCCCACCCCCACTTTTCTTCCCCCACTCCTTCCCCACCATGTCTTACCTGGTCACTCAGGGATTCCTTCCATCCACTTAGGTGTCCAAGGTCCCCCAGCAGAGCCTAGTAGATGCCCTACTTATGAGAAGACACAAACTCTGAATCCTCCTTCTCTGCCATCTTGACTCTGGCCCCTAGTCTATTGATATTTAAGTCAATTACTGGTAGATATGTATTTATTGATATTTAAACCTTTTTTCCATTTGATTCTGTGTTTCTTCTTGTTACTTTCTTTTTCTTTTTCTTTATGTGGCTTAATGATTTCCTTTCACTTTATGCTTTTGTTCTTTTCCTTTTGTTTATTTGTGAATGTATTGTGTGTTTCTAATTTGTGTTCATCCTGGTTTTCAAATATGTTAACAACTTTCTATATCTACTTGCTTTAGACTGATAGTAACACAGGGTCAAACACATTCTAAAAAATCTACATTTTCGTACTCTCCTCCCCCACATTTTATGACTCTGATCCCCTCGTTTACATCTTCATGTTTATCCTTTTGTTGTTTCTTCTAGTTTTCATCACTTTCACAAAAGGATTTTTGTTTTCTTTTTAATCTTATACTAGCACATTTATACTAGCATATTTAAGTGATTTATTTTACCATTTGCAATTTCTTCTTTCTATAGCTTATGCTTCTTTTCTATTAGAGAAGACTTTTCAATATTTCCTTTAGGATAGGTTTAGTATTGCTGCATTCATTTAGTTTTTCCTTGTCTGAGAAATTCTTTATCTCTCCTTCTATTCCAAATGATAATCTTGTTGGGTGGAGTATTTTAAGTTGCAGATTTTTGCCATTCAATATTTTGAGTATATTTTGTCACTCCCTTCTTCCCTACAGCATTTCTCTATAGAAATCAGTTGATAGCCTATGGGGGTTTCCTTGTAATTAACACTTTTCTCCTTGCTGCCTTTAGAATCCTGTCTTTAAATTTTGCCATTTTGATCACAATATGTCTTGGTGTCAAACTGTTTAGGTTCATCTTGTTTGGGACCATCTGTTCTTCCTGTATCTGGATATATGTTTCCTTCTTTAGGTTTTGGAATTTTTCAGCCATAATTTTTTCAAATACATTTTTCATCCTATTTTCTCTTTCTTCTTCTGGTATCCCTTTTATGTGTAGATTGGTTTTTTATATTGATATTTTATATTGCTTTCCCATAGGTCTGTTATATTGCTTTCTTTTTTTTTTAATTTGGCTTTCTGTCTGCTATTTTGATTGGTTAATTTCCAATATTCTATCTTCCAGATCACTTATTTGATCTTCTGCATTATTTATTCTGCTATTCATTTCCTTTAGCTCAGCTTTTCTCTTGATAAATGAATTTTCTATTTTTTTCTTGGCTCTTCCTTATAGTTCCTAGTTCCTTTTCACAGTAATCTGCATTTCCACTAATAGCCATTCTCAATTCTTTCAGGATTTTCATTATCTCCTTTTTGAATTCACTTTCTATTAGACTGAAGAGGCCTGTTGCATTATTTGTTCTTTCAGGTCACTTCTCTTGGTCTTTTAACTAGGAGTGGTTCCTCAGTTTCATCATTTTACTTATATTTCTCTTACTCTGAGTTTAGGAGAAACACTTATTTACTGTGGACTTGGAAGTCTATTATTATGTGGTAACATACTTGTGTAGCTTGTGTGGGTTTAATATTTTGGCACAAGGGCTGCTTTTAGGATGCTCACTGCCTCTTTCCTCATTGTGTCCTGGCCATTATCCCTTTGATAAGAGATGTGAAGATGTGTCAGCTGGTGTCCGCTCCCAGAACTCTCACTGACAGTAGTCATTGGTGTGCACTCCCAAATCTCTCAGCAGCAGCAACATATATGCACTCACAGCTTGTGATTGTGGAGGCAGGTAGAGATTGCTCCTGGATCTCTTAGCAGTTGCAGCAGCCCATGCCCACTCCCAGATGTCATGTAGGCAGTGTCCTGTCACCTGAGCATGCACAGGAGAAAGTTACTCCTATGGAAGTCTCACCCCTGGCAGTCTCTCCCCTCCAACAATGACACATCATCTCTATGGCAGACCCAGGCTTCTTCCACATACAACCTCTGTTGAGTCCACACTACACTTCAGCCCCTTCAGGCTGTCTCCACACAGCCAACCTCAGTCCTCTCTCCAGGTCTGACCTTTGAAGCCTGAGCTTCAGCATCCAACCCCCACCTGCACCAGTGGATGTATTTCTCAGGCTGTGGGGAACAGGGTAGTGGCATTGAACATCTGTGCAAGTCTCTTTCCATTTTACCTTCTGCAAACTAGTTGCTGCACTCTCATCTGTGACTCTGAAACTTCTCCTCTGTCCTGGCTGCTCTCTCCAGTGAGGGGACTTCCCAGGATGAGGCAATGTTTCCTCTTTCACAGCTCCCTTCCAGTGGTACAGGTACAATCCCAATTCATTTCTCTCTGTTTTTTTTTTGTTGTTGTTGCTGTTGTTGTTTACTTCTTTTGTCCTACCCAGTTATGTGGAGATTTTCTTGCTCTTTCAGAAGTCTGAGGTTTTCTGCCAGGGTTCAGTAGATGTTTTGTGCACATCATTCCACATGTATATGTATTTTTGATGTATTTGTGGGAGGAGGTGAGCTCCTCATCCTAATACCCCTTAATCTTGATTGCTCCCTCAGCCATTCTTGACTCAAATATTTCTTCTGTTTCTTTCTATATTCTCATTCTTGGATTTGCAATATGTGTATGTTAACACATTTTTGTTATTTCCCTACAGTTCTCAATTATTTGTTTTGTCTTTTTCTTTTTTTCTCATTGCATATTGGTTTTAGAAAATTCTATTGATATTTATTCAAACACACTGATTCTTTTCCTCAGCTCTGTCCAGTCTATTTATGTCTCTCAAAGGCATCCTTTATTTCTGTTACAGTGTTTTTGATTCGTAGAATTCTTTTAAATTGTTTGTATCTCTTTTCTTATATCACCCACCTGTTCTTGCATGTTGTCAACTTTTTCTATTAGAGTCCCTAGCATAATAATAACACTTGTTTTAAATTCATTCCCTGATAATACCACATCTCTGACATAGCTGTATCTAGTTCAGCTTATGTTGTCTCTTCAAATTGCTTTTTTTGTCTTTTAGTATGCTTTGTAGTTTTTTTGGTTGGAAGCCAGACATAACGCATTGGGTAAAGACAACTGAAGTAAATTAGGTCTTTAATATGAGGTTTTATATTTTTCTGGCTAGTGGATAGACTGTGTTTTCTGTGCTATAGGTAATAAAGGTAATAATTTTCTCTGGTGTTCTTGTTTTAGTCTCCCTGTTGTCTATGGGTTTCCCAATAGATTTTTTTTTAAAAAAAGAAGGTTTGTGACATGCCATTCTTTTAGTTGTATGCACATTCATAGGAACCCTATAGATGTAGAAGTAAGGGGTGTGGAGGGAGAAACATTAAATAGTCTTCAGTCATTAAATAGGTCTAAATCGTTTAGTGAGCCTGTTTTCCTGGGCTGTTACCTTCAGAAATAATCTGCAGTTATCCCTCACCTCGCTTGTTTGACACAGGAAGCCTAAAGCAGTCTGGAACTGGGCATTTTCTTTCCAATACCCTATCTAGGCCCTTGTATAATAAAATCCCAATAGGTTAGTCTATGATAAATTTTTAGGGACAAATATTGTGAGATCAGAATTCTCTGGGAGTTTCTCAAAATGGTTACTTTTCTCCTCTTCTTGTCAGAATATAAGGTGATTTTTCACATATCTTTATATAAGCATCTCTTTTCAAGAAATGACCTTCATCAAAAGACCCCTTACATCTTGTCAGTTTAAGCAAGGCTACATTGTAACTAAATTTCTAAACCTGGATCCCCCGTGCTCTATTCATCTCCAGCCCTATCACACATTTCAAATCTTTGGTCACACAATACTTTGTCGTACATGTTGGTACTTACTGTAAATCAAAGAAGTAGAAATGAAGAATAAGTAATTACCAGAAGACTAGATCTTTTCATCAGCTTTCCATTCAGTGATCTCAAAACAAACTGTGTGAACAAGTTAACATCTAGAGAAATATCACAAGAAGTCAATAAGTCTGCATGCAATGGGAGATGGTGGGAACTCTGACCTGTACCTAAAAGATTAACTGAGAATACTTCCATTTTTCTCCTTTTCCCCGTTAAAAACTTTCATGGCTGAGCAGAATCCTCAAAATTGATTTCGGGACACAAGTCTGCCTTCTCCTAAGATTGACAGCTTTCTGATTAAAGTAATTTTTTTGTTCTCACCAGCACTTGCCTCTTGAGTATTGACTTTCAAGCAGTAAGCAATTGGACCTGAGTTCAGTAACAGATTTTGGTGTGAAATATGAGGCTGGCTCCTCTGACTTTCTCAAAATAAGGTCACTGGCCAGAGCAACATGCCAGTACAGCCATGATAAACAAGTTTCTCATGGCTAGCTGGCCTTGGAAGGGAATTTGTGGTGACATTGCAACAGCTGCTGAAACCAATTGTTTCAAGGACTCTTCCCAACTCTTCCCTGTGCAATACCGGCTGCCATTTTGCTTTTCATTGGTGGAAATGTAAATGTGTACCTTTGCTGAGCTGACAAACTCTATACCCAGGAACTCCACCAGAGCATGTGCACTGGATAAAAACCATCTGTTTGCGTTCTGTGGCTGCTTGCTGGGCTTTAAACCTGGTGAGCATTGAGAGTCGAATTGGGATGGTATTATTTAAGTGAGACTCTGAACTATTTTCTCCCTGGGCTTGTGGAGAATTTGTGTTGGAGATTAGTCTGTTTTGTGAATTTTTGTTTCATATCAGACATTTTTGTCTTTTGAAATGGGAAAGGTTGTGGGCTATGACTAAGAAAAAGATAATATTTTATTGTAACACTGTGTATCCACAATATTTGTCATCCTACAGGGAAAAAAATTGAAGATTAAATTCTTGAAATTCCAAAACTTGTGGGTTGCGGGGGGGGGGAGATATGCAATTAGAAAAGTCTACCTTGGTGGGGAGAGAGGATCAAGATTGCAGAGTAGTAGGATGTGGAGCTCACCTTCTAGCCACAGGCACATCCAAAATACATTACATGTGGAACAACTCTCACAGAACATATAATGAATGCTGGCAGAAGACCTCAGACCTCCAAAAGGGCAAGAAAATCTCCATCACTGTGTAGGACAAAGAGAGAAAGGAATCAGAATGGGACCTGCACCCCTGGGAGGGAGCTGTGAAAGAGGAAAGATTTCCACACATGGGGAAATCCCCTCAATGGTGGGGAAATCCCCTCAATGGTAGGGAAATCATCTAGGACAGAGATGAAGATTTGGAGTCTCTGAGGAGAATGCAGCAAGAGTTTTGTGGACAGCATAGCAGAGAGAGAACTTCACAAATGGTCAGGGTCAACTGGCACCACCCAACATGAGATGCTCATCCATTGAGGTAGCTAGGTAGCTGGGAGCTGGGAGCTGAGGCTTAAGCTTTGGCAGGCAGACCCCAGGGAGAGAACAGGAGTTTGCTGCTCAAAGACAGCCTGAGGGGTTAAGGTGTGGTACATCACAAACAAGGGAGTCCAGGAAGCAGCCTGGACCCATCAGATAGCCAAGGTGCCATTGTTGGGAAGCAGGCACAATGAGCAGGTTAGGCCCACCATAAAAGCTTCTTTCTCTGTGCACTTTCAGGAGGCTTGGCACCACCTACGTGAACTACAGGGGTGGGCCTGAGCCACCACGGCCATCTCAGTCTCCAGAGGTGGGTTCAGACTACTGCCATCACCTAGGGTCTTGTGAGCACGTGCAGGTTGCTACCTGGACCTTCCTGGGAGCATGTGCAGCCTGCCAATGCCAAGGGTGCTGTGACTCTGTGCCAACCAGTGGCCCTGCCTCCTTGAGAGCATGCACACTGGCTGTGCACCTGCACACACTCTATCAGGTGGATAATGGCCAACACAAACCAAAAACAGCCCTCACACAGAAAATATATTAAACCCACACAGCTATGCAGGGACAATACTGAATACAAATAGCCCTCAAAGACTACAGTAGACACTTATTTCTCCTAAACTCACACAGTAAGAGAAATATAAGCAAGAGAAATATAAGCAAGATTATAAGCAAGATTAAGAAGCAGAGGAACCACTTTAACCACTCAGTTAAAGGACCAAGAGAATTCCCCTGAAGGAACAAACAAGGACACAGCCATCTTCACTCTAACAGACACCAAGTTCAAAAAGGACGTAATGAGAATACTGAAGGAATTAAGAAAGGCTATCTACAGAAATGCAGATTACTGTCAAAATGAACCAAAACTCTAAGGAGGAAGGAGCCAAGAAAACTTGGAAAATATATTTGCAGAGACAAAGTTTGAGATAAAGGCAATGAATAACAGAATAAATAATGCAGAAGAAAAAATAAGTGACCTGGAAGATAGAAAAAAATTGAAATTACCCAATCAAAACAGCAGACAGAAAGCCAAATAAAAAAATGAAAGTAATATGAGACATATGGGATAAATACAATGGGTCAATTTATTCTTAAAGGGATTCCAGAAGAAGAAAGAGAGAAGAGGATTGAAAATGTGTTTGAAGACATTATGATGGAAGATTTCCCAAACCTAAAGAAGAAATAGATATCCAGATACAGAAAGCACAGAGGTTCTTAAATAAGATGAACCCAAACAGACATACAGCAAGACATATTATAATCAAAATGGCAAAAATTAAAGATAAAGAGAGGATGCTGAAGGCAGCAAGAGCAAAACAAAGAGTTAATTACAAGGGAAATCCCATGAGCTATCAACAGATTTATATACAGGAAAGTTTTAGGCCAGAAGGGAGTGGCACAATATATTCAGTCGTGTAAGAAAAAATCTGCAAACTAGAACACTCCACACAACAAGATTATTAGAGTAGGAGGAGAATTTCTCAGAAAAGCAAAGGCTAAAAGAATACAGCAATGCTAAACTTATCCTAAAAGAAATTTTGAAAAGTCATTCTAAACAGAAAATAAGCAAGAAGATATAGGATGGAGGAAATCAGAATTGGAAAGCAAATTATGTAAATTAGCCAATTTACAGAACAAATAGAAAAAAAATTGTGAAAGCAAATAGAAACAGCAATAGGATAAACATGAATGTAAAAAGAGACATCAAAATTATAAAAGATGGGGAAAGAGAGTAAGAAAATGCAGACTCTTTGTCCCTTTTTACAGAATGTTTTTGGGTCTATATGACTATCAGTCTAAGCAAGCACATACAGGAAGGTGTTAACATACTTGAAAAACAGGGCAACTGCAAATCAAAATTATACAATATAGCCACAAAAATAAAAAAGAAGAAAACACAAGCATAAAATAAATGGAAATCAACAAACCACACAAAGAAAAACAAACAAAAAATGGAATAAAGAAGAAATAAAGAATCAACTGGAAAACAGGTTTTAAAATGGCAATACATATGTATCAATAATTAACTTAAATGTCAATGGACTTATTGCAACAATAAAAAAACTTAGAGTGAGAGACTGGATAAAAAAAACCAAGAGCCTACAATATGCTGTCTACAAGAGACCCACCTTAGGGCAAAAGACACATATAGGTTGAAAGTGAGGGGACGAAAAAGATATTTCTGGCAAAGTAAAATGACAAAAAAGCAATACTCTTATGCGGCAAACTAGACCTTAAAGTAAAGGTTATAAAGAAAGATAAAGAAGGACACTGTATAAAGGTAAAAGTGTCTTCCTTGAACACAAAGGCATAAAACTAGAAATGAACCACAGAAAAATACATGAGAAAAAAATGACTACAGGGAGACTAAACAACATGCTACTAAAAAACCAATAAGTCAATGAGGAACTCAAAAAGGAAACTTAAAAATAACGTGACACAATGACAATGAAAACACAACCATACAAAATCTATGGGATGCTGCAAAATTGGTTCGTAGACGGAAGTTCATAGTGATACAGTCCTTCATCAAAAAGCAAGAAAAATATGAAGTAAACAACCTAACATGCCACCTAAAAGATTTAGAAAAAGAACAATAAACAAAACCAAAGACAGCAGAAAGAAGGAAGTAATAAAGATCAGGGAGGAAGTAAACAAAGTACAGATTAAAAAAATAGAAAAAAATCAATAAAACTAAGACTTGTTTCATTGAAAAGGTAAACAAAATAGAAAAACCTCTAGCCAGGCTCACCAAGAAGAAAAGAAGGAGAACCCAAATAAACAAAATAAGAAATGAAAAAGAAGAAATCTCAACTGATACCACAGGAATAGAGAAAACCATAAGAAACTACTATGAACAGCTATATGCCAACAAATTTTACAACCTAGAAGAAATGGACAACTTTCTAGAAACATACAGCTCAACAATATAGAATCAAGAAGAAATAGATGATATGAACAGACTGATCACTAGAAGTGAAACAAAATCTGAAATAAAAAACAAACAAGAAGGCTTCCCTGGTTGTGTAGTGGTTGAGAGTCCGCCTGCCCATGCAGGGGACGCAGGTTCATGCCCCAGTCCAGTAAGATCCCACATGCCATGGAGTGGCTGGGCCCATGAGCCATGGCCACTGAGCCTGCACATCCGGAGCCTGTGCTCCACAACGGGAGAGACCACAACAATGAGAGACCTGTGTACTGCAAACAAACAAACAAACAAACATACAATTCCCTACCAACAGAAGTCCAGGACCAGATGGCTTCACAGGGGAATTCTACCCAACATACAAAGAACTTATACTGATTCTTTTCAAGCTTTTCTAAAAGATTGAAGATGTGGGAACACTCCCAAAGACGTTCTATGAAGCCACCATCATCCTGATACCAAAACCAGACAAAGACACTACCAAAAAATAAAATTACAGGCCAACACTTTTGATGAATATATATGCAAAAGTTCTCAATAAAATATTAGCAAACCAAATTTAAAAAAACATAAAAAGATCATACAGCACGATGAAGTAAGATTCATCCCAAGTTCACAAGAATGGTACAACGTTCACACATAAATCAATGTGCAAATCACTACATTTACAAAAGAAAAGAACCACATGATCAACTCAGCAGATGCAGAAAAAGCATTTGAAAAAATTCAATATCCATTCATGAAAAAACTCTTACAAATGTGGGTATAGAGGGAACATATCTCAAGACAATAAAAGCTATTTTTGAAAACCTCACAGCAAATATAATACTCTACATTGAAAGCTAGAAGCCTTACTAATAAAAACTGGAAAAAAGACAAGGATGTCCACGCACATCACTTCTAAGCAACGTAGTATTGAAGGTCTTACCCACTGCAATTAGACAAGAAAAAGAAATGAAAGATGTCAAAATTCGAAGGGAAGAGGTAAAATTGACACTCTATGTAGATGACAGGATACTATATATAGAAAACACTAAAGACTCTACAAAAATCTACTAGATCTAATAAATGAATTCAGCCAAGTAACAAGATCCAACATTAACTTTCAAAAATCGGTTGCATTTCTTTACAATAAAAATGATCAATGGAACACGATAAAAAGCCCAGAGATAAACCCACACATATATGGTCATCTTATCTTTGATAAAGGAGACAGGAATGTACAGTGGAGAAAGAACAGCCTCTTCAATAAGTGTTGCTTGGAAAACTGGACAGGTACATATAAAAGTATGAGATTAGATCACTCCCTAACACCATACACAAAAATAAGCTCAAAATGGATTAAAGACCTAAATGTAAGGCCAGAAACTATCAAACTCTTTAGAGGAAAACATTTCTCCAGAGAAGATATACAGATGACCAACAAACACATGAAAGAATGCTCAATATCACTAATCATTAGACAAATGCAAATCAAAACTACAATGAGGAAGGAGCTTCAAGACGGCAGAAGAGTAAGACGTGGAGATCACCTTCCTCCCCACATATACATCAGAAATACATCTACATGTGGAACTTCTCCAACAGAACACCTACTGAACGCTGGCAGAAGAACTCAGACCTTCCAAAAGACAAGATACTCCCCACGTACCTGGGTAGGACAGAAGAAAAAAGGAAAAACGGGGACAAAGAATAGGGACGGGACCTGCACCAGTGGGAGGGAGCTGTGAAGGAGGAAACTTTTCCACACATTAGAAGCCCCTTTAGGGCGGAGACGGCGGGTGGTGGAGGAGGGGAAGCTTCGGAGCCTTGGAGGAGAGCGCAGCCACAGGGGTGCAGAGGGCAAAGCGGAGAGATTCTCGCACAGAGAATCAGGGCCGACCAACACTCATCAGCCCAAGAGGCTTGTCTGCTCACCCGCCAGGGCGGTCGGGGCTGGGGGCTGGGAGCTGAGGCTTGGGCTTTGGTTGGATCCCAGGTCGAGGACTAGGGGTTGGCGGCCTGAACACAGCCTGCAGGGGTTAGTGCACCATGGCTAGCCGGGATGGAGTCCGGGGAAAAGTCTGGACCTGCCGAAGAGGCAAGAGACTTTTTCTTCCCTCTTTATTTCCTGGTGTGCGAGGGGATTAAGAACACTGCTTAAAGGAGCTCCAGAGACGAGCGTGAGCTGCAGCTAACAACGCGGACCCGAGACGGGCATGAGACGCTAAGGCCGCTGCTGCCACCACCAACAAGCCTGTGTGTGAGCACAAGTCACTATCCACAGCTCCCCTCCCAGAGCCTGTGCCGCCCCCCCACTGCCAGGGTCCCAGGATCCAGGGACGACTTCCCTGGGAGAACTCACGGCACGCCTCAGGCTGGTGAAACGTCACACTGACCTCTGCCGCCGCAGGCGGACCCCGCATCTGCACCCCTCCCTTCCCACGGCCTGAGTGAGTCAGAGTTCCCAAAGCAGCTGCTCCTTTAAAACCCCGTCCTGTCTCAGCGAAGAACAGAGGCCCACCAGTGACCTACATGGAGAGGCAGGGCCAAATCCAAAACTGAGTGCCGGAGGCTGTGCGAACAAAGAAGAGAAAGGGAAATCTCTCCCAGCAGCCTCAGAAGCAGTGGATTAAAGCTCGACAATCAACAGGATGTACCCTGCATCTGTGGACCACCTGAATACACAATAAATCATCCCAAAATTGAGGAGGTGGACTTTAGGAGCAAATATATAAATTTTCTGCACTTTTTCTCTTTTTGTGAATGTGGATGTGTATGCTTCTGTGTGTGATTTTGTCTCTATAGCTTTGCTTTTAGCATTTGTGCTAGGGTTCTATCCATCCGTTTGGGGTTTTTTTTGTTGTTGTTTGTTTCTTCTGTTTACGTTTTAAATTTTTTAATTAAAATTTAATTTTAATAAGTTTATTTTATTTTACTTTATATTATCCTCTTTCTTCCTCTTTTATCTCCCTTTAATTCTGACCCATGTGGGTGAAAGACTCTTGGTGCTCCAGCCAGGAGTCAGCTGTGCATCTAAGGTGGGTGAGCAAACTTCAGGACACTGGTCCACAAGAGACCTCCAAGCTCCATGTAATATAAAACGGCAAAAATTTCCCAGAGATCTCCATCTCAATACCAAGACCCAGCTTCACTCAATGACCAGCAAGCTACAGTGCTGGACATCCTATGCCAAACAACTAGCAAGAGATGAACACAGCCCCATCAATTAGCAGAGAGGCTGCCTAAAATCATAATAAGGCCACAAACACCCCAAAACACATCAAGAGACGTGGACCTGCCCACCAGAAAGACAAGATCCAGCCTCATCCACCAGAACACAGGCACTAGTCCCCTCTAACAGGAAGCCCACAGAACCCACTGAAACAACCTGAGCCACTGGGGGCAGACACCAAAAACAACAGGAACTGTGAACCTGCAGCCTATGAAAACGAGACCCCAAACATAGTAAGTTAAGCAAAATGAGAAGACATAAACACAAACAGCAGATGAAGCAGCCAGGTAAAAACCCACCAGACCTAAAAAATAAAGAGGATATAGGTAGTCTACCTGAAAGAGAATTCAGAATAATGATAGTAAAGATGATCCAAAATCTTGGAAATAGAATAGAGAAAATACAAGAAACGTTTCACAAGGATCTAGACGTACTAAAGAGCAAACAAACAATGATAAACAAAACAATAAATGAAATTAAAAATTCTCTAGAAGGGATCAATAGCAGAATAACTGAGGCAGAGGAACAGATAAGTGACCTGGAAGATAAAATAGTGCAAATAACTACTGCAGAGTAGAATAAAGAAAAAAGAATGAAAAGAATTGAGGACAGTCTCAGAGACCTCTGGGACAACATTAAACACACCAACATTCGAATTATAGGGGTTCCAGAAGAAGAAGAGAAAAAGAAAGGGGCTGAGAAATTATTTGAAAACATTATAGTTGAAAACTTCCCTAATATCAGAAAAGAAATAGTTAATCAAGTCCAGGAAGAACAGACGGTCCCATACAGGAAAAATCCA
Source organism: Leucopleurus acutus (assembly GCF_964270905.1). NCBI lineage: Eukaryota > Metazoa > Chordata > Mammalia > Artiodactyla > Delphinidae > Leucopleurus > Leucopleurus acutus. The sequence goes on from NC_139164.1 coordinate 10,002,259, forward strand.
AGGAGAAACATGCCATAAATGGGGAAATCGACAGTAACACAATCATAGTAGGGGACTTTAACATCCCGTTCAGCAAAGGACAGATCATCCAAAATGAAAATAAATAAGGAAACACAAACTTTAAATGATACATTAAACAAGATGGACTTAATTGATATTTATAGGACATTCCATCTAAAAACAAAGAATAAATATTCTTCTCAAGTGCTCATGGAACATTCTCAAAGGTAGAACATATCTTGGGTCACAAATCAAGCTTTGATAAATTTAAGAAAATTGAAATCGTATCGAGTACTTTTCCGACAACAACACTATGAGACTAGATATCAATTACAAGAAAAGATCTGTAAAAAATAAAAACACATGGAAGCTAAACAATATACTACTTAATAACCAAGCGATCACTGAAGAAATCAAAGAAATAAAAAAATACTGAGGAACAAATGACAATGGATACATGACGGCCGAAAACCTATGGGATCTGCAAAAGCAGTTCCAAGAGGGATGTTTATAGCAATAGAATCCTACCTTAAGAAACAGGAAACATCTCTCAAATAAACAATCTAACATTGCACATAAAGCAATTAGAGAAAGAAGTACAAAAAAACTCCAAATTTAGCAGAAGGAAACAAATCATACAAATCAGGTCAGAAATAAATGAGAAAGAAATGAAGAAAATGATAGCAAATATCAATAAAACTAAAAGCTGGTTCTTTGAAAAGATAAACAAAATTGATAAACCATTAGTCAGACTCATAAAGAAAAAAAGGGAGAACACTCAAATCAACAGAATTAGAAATGGAAAAGGAGAAATAACAACTGACACTGCAGAAATACAAAGGATCATGAGAGATTACTACAAGGAACTATATGCCAATAACATGGACAAAATGGAAGAAATGGGCAAATTCTTAGAAATGCACATCCTTCTGAGACTGAACCAGAGAGAAATAAAAATATGAACAGGCCAATCACAAGCACTGAAATTGAAACAGTGATTAAAAATCTTCCAACAAACAACAGCCCAGGACCAGATAGCTTCACAGGCGAATTTTATCAAACACTTAGAGAAGAGCTAACACCTATGCTTCCCAAACTCTTCCAAAATATAAAAGAGGGAGGAGCACTCCCAAATTCATTCTACAAGGCCACCATCACCCTGACACCAAAACCAGACAAAGATGTCACAAAGAAAGAAAACTACAGGCCAATATCACTCATGAACATAGATGCAAAAATCCTCAACAAAATACTAGCAAACAGAATCCAACAGCACATTAAAAGGATCACACACCATGATCAAGTGGGATTTATTCCAGGAATGAAAGGATTCTTCAATATGCACAAATGAATCAACATGATACACCATATTCACAAATTGAAGGAGAAAAACCATATGATCATCTCAATCGATGCAGAGGAAGTTTTTGACAACATTCAACATCCATTTATGATAAAAACCCTGCAGAAGGTAGGCATAGTGGGAACTTTCCTCAACATAATAAAGACCATATATGACAAACCCACAGCCAACATTGTCCTCAATGATGAAAAACTGAAACCATTTCCACTAAGATCAGGAACAAGACAGGTTTGCCCACTCTCAGCATTATTATTCAACATAGTTTTGGAATTTTAGCCACAGCAATCAGAGTAGAAAAAGAAATAAAAGGAATCCAAATTGGAAAAAAAGAAGTAAAGCTGTCACTGTTGGCAGATAACATGATACTATACATAGAGAATCCTAAATATCTTACAAAAAAACTACTAGAGCTAATCAGTGAATTTGGTAAAGTAGCAGGATACAAAATTAATGCACAGAAATCTCTGGCATTCCTATACACTAATGATGAAAATTCTGAAAGTGAAATCAAGAAAACACTCCCATTTACCACTGCAACAAAAAGAATAAAATATCGATGGGCTTCCCTGGTGGCACAGTGGTTGAGAGTCTTCCTGCCGATGCAAGGGACACAGGTATGTGCCCCATTCAGGGAAGATACCACATGCTGTGGAGCGGCTGGGTCTGTGAGCCATGGCCACTGAGCCTGCGCATCCAGAGCCTGTGCTCTGCAATGGGAGAGGCCACAACAGTGAAAGGTCTGAGTACGGCCAAAAAAAATAAAAAATAAAAAATAAATGAAAAAATAAAATAAAATACCTAGGAATAATCGTACCTAAGGAGACAAAAGACCTGTAGGCAGAAAATTATTAGATACTGATGAAAGAAATTAAAGATGATAAAAATAGATGGAGATATATACCATGTTCTTGGATTGGAAGAATCAACATGGTGAAAATGACTCTACTACCCAAAGCAATCTACAGATTAAATGAAATCCCTCTCAAAATACCACTGGTATTTTTCACAGAACTAGAACAAAAATTTCAAAATTTGTATGGAAACACAAAGACCCCGAATAGCAAAAGCAATCTTGGGAATGAAAAATGGAGCTGGAGGAATCAGGCTTCCTGACTTCAGACTATACTACAAAGGTACAGTAATCAAAAGAGTATGGTACTTCCACAAAAACAGAAATATAGATCAATAGAACAGGATAGAAAGCCCAGAGATAAACCCACACACACATTGTCACCTTATCTTTAATAAAGGAGGCAAGAATATGCAGTGGAGAAAAGACAGCCTCTTCAATAAGTGGTGCTGGGAAAACTGGACAGCTACATGGAAAAGTTTGAAATTAGAACACTCCCTAACACCATACAAAAAAATAAACTCAAGATGGATTAAAGACCTAAATGTAAGGCCAGACACTATCAAACTCTTAGAGGAAAACATAGGAAGAATACTCTATGACATAAATCACAGCAAGATCCTTTTTTCCTCACCTCCTAGAGAAATGAAAATAAAAACAAAAATAAACAAATGGGACCTAATGCAACTTAAAAGCTTTTGCACAGCAAAGGAAACCATAAACAAGATTAAAAGAAAACACTCGGAATGGGAGAAAATATTTTCAAATGAAGCAACTGACAAAGGATTAATCTCCAAAATTTTCAAGCAGCTCATGCAACTCAGTATAAAAAAAACAAACCCAATCCAAAAATGGGCAGAAGACCTAAATAGACATTTCTCCGAAGACTATATACAGATTGCCAACAAATACATGAAAGAATGCTCAACATCATTAATCATAAGAGAAATGCAAATCAAGACTACAATGAGATATCATGTCACACCATTCAGAATGGCCATGATCAAAAAATCTAGAAATAATAAATGCTGGAGAGGGTGTGGAGAAAAGGGAACACTCTTGCATTGCTGGTGGGAATGTAAATTGATACATCCACTATGGAGAACAGTAGGGAGGTTCTTTAAAATACTAAACATAGAACACCATAAGACAAAGGATCCCCACTACTGGGCATATACCCTGACAAAATCATAGTTGAAAAAGAGTCCTGTACCACAATATTCATTCCAGCTCTATGTACAATGGCCAGTACATGGAAGCAACCTAAGTGTTCATCAACAGATGAATGGATAAAGATGTGGCACATATGTACAATGGAATATTACTCAGCCATAAAAAGAAATGAAATTCAGTTACTTGTAATGAGGTGGATGGACCTAGAGTGTGTCATACAGAGTGAAATAAGGTGAAAGAGGAAAACAAATACTATATGGTAACACATATATATGGAATTTAAGGAAGAAAAAAATTGGTTATGAAGAACATAGGGGCAAGACGGGAATAAAGACACAGACCTACTACAGAATGGACTTGAGTATATAGGGAGGGGGAAGTGTAAGCTGTGACAAAGTGAAAGAGTGGCATGGACATATATACAATACAAAACATAAAATAGGTAGCTAGTGGGAAGCAGCCGCATAGCACAGGGAGATCATCTCAGTGCTTTGTGACCATCTAGAGGGGTGGGATAGGGAGTGTGGGAGGGAGGTAGACACAGAAGGAAGAGATATGGGAACGTATGTATATGTATAACTGATTCACTTTCTTATAAAGCATAAAGTAACACACCATTGTAAAGCAATTATACTCCAATAAAGATGTTAAAATAAAAGAAAAAACTAAAATGAATTGTTACCTCACACCAGTTCGAATGGCCATCATCAAAAATTCAAGAATCAATAAATTCTGGAGAGAGTGTGGAGAAAAGGGAATACTCTTGCACTGTTATTGGGAACATAAATTGATACAGCCTCCTGGAGAACCAGATGAAGGTGCCTTAGAAAACTAAAAATAGAACTACCATATGACCCACAAATCCCAGTACTGGGAATGTACCTTGAGAAAACCATAATTCAAAAAGAGTCATGTACAACAATATTTACTGCAGTACTATTTACAATGGTCAGGACAGGGAAGCAACCTAAGTGTCCATCAACAGATGAATGGGTAAAGAAGATGTGGTACACATATACAATGAAATATTACTCACTCATAAAAAGAAATGAAATTGAGTTATTTGTAGTCAGGTGGATGGATCTAAAGGCTTTTATATAGAGTGAAGTAAGTGAGAAAGAGAAAAAAATAGTGTATGCTAACCAATGTATATGGAATCTAAAAAGGAAAAAAGAAATGGTTCTGATATACCTAGGGGCAGGACAGGAATAAAGACACAGACATAGAGAATGGACTTGAGGAGAGGTGGATGGGAAGGGTAAGAAGGGACAAAGTGAGAGAGTAGCAATGACGTATCTACACTACCAAATGTAAAATAGATATCTAGTGCAAAGCAGTTGCATAGCACAGGGAGATCAGATTGGTGCTTTGTGACCATCTAGAGAGGTGGGATAGGGAGGTTGGGAAGGAGATGCAAGAGGGAGGGGATATGTGAATACATATAGCTGATTTACTTTTTTATGCAGCAGAAATGAACACAATATTGTAAATAATTATTCTCCAATAATGATGTTAAAGAAATATAATAAAATGTACTGGCTACCAGGGGAAAGCAGGTATTGGAGGGGAGGGGTGTTGGATAAATTTGGAGTTTGGGATTGATCTATATACACAAATATGTATAAAATAGATAACTAATAAGACCCTGCTGTATAAATATAAACATTTAAAATAATGTTTTAATAAAGGAAAAGAAAAGTAAGAAGAGACACCATAGGAATGGGAGAAAATATTTGAAAAAATGTGACAGCCAAGTGCTTAGTATCCCAAACATATAAACAGCTTGTACAACTCAACAAAAACAACCCAATTAAAAAATGGGCTGAAGACCTTAATAGACGTTTCTCCAAAGAAGACATACAGATGGCCAGTAGACACATGAAGAGATGCTCAACATCACTAAGTATTAGAGAAATGTAAATCAAGACTACAATGAGGTACCACCTCACACTAGTGAGAATGGCCATCATTATAAAATCTACAAATAAAATTGCTGGATACAGTGCATCTCATGGTATGAAAAGACATACCATAAACTCTCACACTGTTTATGGTAATGAAAGTTGGTGCAGCCACTATGAAAAAGAGTGTTGCGGTTCCTCAGAAAACTAAAAATAGAATTACCATATGATCCAGCAACCCCACTCCTGGGTGTTTATCTGGACACAACTATAATTCAAAAAGATACATGCACTTCTATGTTCATAACAGCACTATTCACAATAGCCCAAACTTGGAAACAACGTCCATGTTCATCAACAGATGAATGGATAAAGAAGATGTGATACAAGTATACAATGGAATATCACTCAGCCATTAAAAAATGAAATGATGCCATTTGCAGCAACATGGATTCAACTAGAGATTATCACACTAAGTGAAGTAAGTCAGAAAGAGAAAGACATATGTCATATGATATCACATATATGGAATCAAAAATTATGGCACAAATGAACCTATCTATAAAAAAGAAACAGACTCACAGACATAGAGACTTGTGGTTTCCAAGGGAGAAGTGGATGCGGGGTGGGAAGGACTGGGAGTTTGGGTTTAGCAGATGTAAACTATTATATATAAGATGGATAAACAACAATGTCCTACTGTATAGTACAGGGAACTATATTTAATATCCTCTGATAAAACATAATGGAAAATAACATTAAAAAAAGAATGTCAGAAAAAAAAAGAAAAAGAGAAAAGAAAATGAAAGAAAAGCTACCTTTGTAAAATATCTTTTTAAAATTCTGCCCCCAGGGAATGTGTCTTTCTGGGTGAATTTTTTTTCCCCTTCTTGTGTCTTTGAGGTGTAAATGATCTACCTGGGCTCTTGGGAACTCATCTGATCAATCTGTGATCACTGAGGAAACCCAACAGGAAAAAATGCATTTTTAAATTCAAGTGGGAAAACTGAGATTTCTGTTTGTCTAAATAGATGTGTGTCTGCCTCCAAATTTAAATTTAAAGGACTGATTTATGGGTGAATTCTGTTTAATTCGCTTAGCAGAAATTAAGTGCTTATACAGAGTCTAAGAAATATAGAAGGACACTGGCTGCATGAATTTCAGGTTCATATGAACTGGGAAATATTGATATTAAGTTAGTACCTGGCATTAAAGTTAGTTGAAATTTCTTATCTAATTAATGTAGACTTGTCTTTAGAGTCATCAGCATTAAGTATTACTTTTATTGTACCTAGGTTTAATGGAGGTCAAAAAAGATCTTTTTATATCTGCTGCCAATATGGCAGCTGGAAAAATAAATTGCTGTGATAAAATTTTATAAGTAAATTAAATGCAAGTGAGATAAGAGTTTTAGGGGTGAACTCTAGTAATGATTTTGCTTTAGGAATGCCTACCTGAAAATAATCTGTCCAGATATTTTGTAACTTGAAATATTGGAGTTTTGCTAAACTAAGTTAATGATGGAAGTTTATGTAATAGCTAGGTGATTCCCAAATAAAATAAGATATTGAAACAGTAATTAGTGAACATTGGCTTCACTTTACAGAGAAAGTGATGATATTTATGGCTATTGAGGAATATGTTTGATGTCACACTGAAATATTTTCTATAAGAAAGTACAGGTTTTTAAAAAATATTATTGGTATTTATGTTTGCTAATCTACAGAATGATTTATGTAGAAGACAGTTCTTAATTGCTTACTACTAGTTTTCCCTAGAGATTAAGGTTTTTAAGAGTTGAGGATTCTAATTTAAAATTTTAATTAAAGGTAGTAGAAATAATGAAGGGAAATTTTTTTCATGAAATAGAAAAATAAGATGTGTGTTGTGAACCAAAGAATGTATGAACGATGGAATTGAATTTTGTTAAGGGAAAAGAAAGCGATTTTGTGTCAGAACTAGTTGGGAAAGAAATAATGGACAAAAAATATGGATACAGAACGTGATGAAAAGTTTATGGAAAAGGAACTCTGAGAAAAGAATTTTGTGCATGGTCAGGATTGACTAAATTTAAATTTAATTTAATTAGGTAAGTGGATTTTTTTGTTAAAAGTAAGCTGGTATAGTTTTAATTCCTCTCTGTGTTAAGAGATAAAAGTTTTTCAATCTTATGTTGTGAGAAGGGATGGGCAGTGGGGACGGGCAATGTAGGAATTTGGGATTAACATGAACACACTATTGTACATCAAATAGATAAAAGCAAGGATATATTGTATAGCACAGTGAACTATATTCAATTCTTTTAATACTCTACAATGGAAAAGAACATGCAAATGTATATACATATAAATGAATCACTTTGCTGTACTCCTGAAACTAACACAACATTGTAAATTAATATAATTCAAAATGGTTTCAAAAAAAGAATAAAGGTTTCTTGGAGTGTAGCTTTTGAGAACAAAAGCATTTGAGTCTTTGTGTCTTTAAGTGATCTGTATTACCTGTAAAAATCTTTTGTCTCTTTGGTTAAGTGAATAAGTATTTTCTCACAGTGATCTAAGACACTATTTAACCAAGTGTTTTAAAGTTTTTTGATATTTTTGACAAAATTCCTATCAAGTATTAATTAAAGTCCTTTGACCTCCATCTAAGTACGAAATGTTTTAGAAAGACTCTGAGGCGTCTCAGAAAGAAATTTTAAACTAACTAAGATTGTTTGATATGTTAAATTACACGGAAAGCATTATCAAATCATTATGAAGCCTCCTCAGATTATACTGTATGGATAAATGTCATTAATACAGACATTCTAGATATTATATAAAGTTCCTAAAATGTGGATATGTCCTTATATATGTTATGTTATAATTGTACTTATTATTTTAAAATGTGTGTCATAGCAACTTGGTTAAGATACCTTGCCAAAAAGCATTGTAATCAGATCTTTAACCTTGCCTTTTTAAGTATTTTGTCATTCACAGATGGTGAAGTTGATACTTTGCAAAACTGCTTCATGCTCAAGAAGATTTATAGAAAGGACTATTGACAAGTACAGGTTCTGATAACTTTAAATCATACTGTTGAACTGATTAAGAAATTTTAATAGTTTAATGGAAATCCTGATTTCAGAAAACTGTTAGTAAAAAGAATTACTTATAAGATTGGTGGCACAGTGGATAAGACTCCGCATTCCCAATCCAGGGCGCCCAAGTTCGATCCCTGCTCAGGGCACTAGATCCCACATATATGCTGCAACTAAGAGTTCCCATGCCACAACATGGGAGCCCACGTGCCACAACTGGCAAGGAACTAGTGAGCTACAACTAAGGAGCCTATGAGCTGCAACTAAGGAACCTGCCTACTGCTACTAAGACCTGGTGCAACCAAATAAATGAAGAAAATAAAATAGTTACTTAGGATTGAGTAAACTGATGAATTAGGTTATAATGTTTTATTTTTGTTGGAAATACTACTGGCTTTTAATCTGTGTTTTTCATGTATGAGGAAACCTTTCCACTTAAGCTAATTATGATTTACAATAATCTGGTAAATTGTACCTTTGTAAATGAAACTGAAATGTTACTCTCTCTAACTGATCCTCCAAAAACAGGAAACTTTTCGATTCCCAGAAGCTTTATGAGTAAATAAAGAAGGCCACCTGCTAACAGGCACAAATATCTAAAGGTATTTGGGGGGATCTTGGAAAGGGAGAAATTCACCCAAACCTCTAAGGTGAAATCCATGACAAAGTCTTGGTGTGGCTTTCCTAAAGCCCTTTTAAATGTTTAATCTGAGATTCCTTATGAAAATTTCCAGCCCAGCCAATATAAATGTCTGATCAATTAACCAGACTCAATTTTACAAACTAATATTAACTTGGCTGTTTTGGGTAAAAATGAGGATAATTTTAGAGAGAAAATGGTTATGTTTTATTGGACATTAAATTCTAGTTTTGTTGAGTCACTATTTACTGCTTAAAACTCACTCCCCAGATGGCTCTTCGTTATACTACTGTAAACTTTAGATACTCTAACTTTGTTTCTCAAGGTTATCACAGTGTTCTACCTTTGGATAAATATCAGATGTCCCAAGACATGCAGCCATGGGATTATATTACTAGAAGGAGCAGTATTTAAAGAGCTGTCTCCAACCTAGAAAAAGGGACTCTTATCAGGTACCCTTAACTAGCTCATGTGCAAAGAAACTGAATGAAATTGACTCTTGGATTTATATTTCCCACTTGAGAAGGGGCTCTTCACTGCACTGGGCTTTAGAGGGGACTACTAACCCCAAATGACATCCACACCAGAATAAGAAGAGAAAGACAACAGTCATGTGTAGCTGACCTGGACCATGCCTGTAAGACATATACTAATCTAACTTAACTGTTTACCAAATGTTTGTCTCCCTATCAACATTGAAAATTATCGTTCTACTTCTAACCTCACTGATGCCCTCAATGGTTAGAGTAGGAAGAGAATTATCTAGTGGACTTACCACAGAGTGTAACTACTCATGATATGTAACACTGCTTTCTTTAAGTTTATTGCTGGAAGCTCATGTACAATGCTTGTGCAAAAATTGGATATGATTGATAAATTATATACCCTATAAAATGTTTCCCCATTAACATACCTCTGAGCCTGTTTACAATATCTGAATAGTTTTTCCTGAAGGTGGATAACTAGGGCACTATTAAGGATGCCTAGCTCCTAGGGACATGATATGGACCTGGGGCAGACAGCTGAACCAACCCAGCATTCAGGGACAGATATTTTGATAATCAATGCTTTCTATTGAAAGATTTGTAACCAAAAGGGAAATGACAGGAAAACCTATACGTATTGAGGTATGGAAAAGTCATTCTGGTTTATACATAGTTTAACTTAAACTTTATTGACCAGAGTGGCCTGTTTTGCAGCCTCTGGACATGAAATATACATCTTCCTTGGTCATTGAGGAGAGAAATGCATTTGAAAGCCAAAATAGAGTAGTTATGGTTCAGACAGGCCAAGTAAACTAGGTAGCCATTGTGGGTGCGATTTCAGACGCATTCTTGTATTGTTGAGAACTTGAATTCTTTGAGCTTTATCAGACTTAGGACAGCACCAGCCATTCTCAAAGCAGTGTCTTTTGTTGAAAACAAGCAGGGCCCTATGGGTTCCTCTGTCAAGTTTATGATTAACCTTTCTGTACAAAATTTACTCCTTTTGTGTCTTGCACCTATTCCTCCTCAGGACTGTGGAGTATCAAAGAAAGTGGGGATTGAAGCAAAACAGAACCCTGCACCTTCCACCCGCCAACACATAAGATCCTCCATGTCCCCTGCATCTTGTTTTTAGAAAAGCTGAAATCTTCCAGTCTCTTGAGTCACACAAGAGTCAATCAGTTAATATTTATAACAATAGAGTCACAGAATCTTTCAGTGTCTCATGCACATTCCTGAGTTGCTTTAGACTCTATAATTGCCACCAAAGAAAGAGGCTAACTGCACAATAACCAGACTGTAGCCATTATGTAAGTTTCTCCACTTTGACCAGTACTGTATCTATGGATAACACCATTCCAAGAACTGGTCTCAAGACAATGGGATTAACCCTATTGTTCATAATAATCCATATCTTTGTGGGCATAAAAATAACTGCAGCTTGCTCTACCCATATATGTAAACAGGTTACTAAACTGTCAGCAACCTGTCACTCTAAAAATACACCTCCCTATGTCAGCATGAAACAACTACAGAAGATGGGCCTTTGCCCATAATCCCATGGAAATGGAATGATATTCTGACATGGGGATTTTTATGCAGTTTTTGTTTTGTTTTTTTCTGTTTCTGTTTTGCAGGAAAGCACTGTCTACAGAGGGCCCATTTTGTCTTGTCACCTTAACAAAGCTATATTTTAACTAATCTTCAGCCCAAGCACAACTTTCAAAGTTTTGCTCACACAAAGCCTTTCCTAACCTGTTGGTTCTTTCCGTAGATCAAAGAAATAAATCTGGCCAACAGATGGCCAGATCTTTTCCCCAGCTTCCCCTTCAGTAATCTCATGAACAAACTGTGTGAACAAGATAGCATCTAAAAAAAAGATCACAAAACATCAACAAGCCTCCATGCAGTGGGAGATCTCAATGTACTCTCTATCTCAATGATTAAGTGAGAATACTTTCAATTTTCTTCTTTAAAAATTTTCATTACCAAGGAGAATCTTTAGAGCTGATTTGGGGACACAAGTCTTCCTTCTTCTCAGACTATCAGGTTTCTGGTTAAAGCAACTTTTCCATTCCCACGAACATTTACCCCTTCAGTATTGACTTTCAAATGGTAAAACAGCCAGACCTGAGTTTGGTAACTTTAAGAAGCTGGCACGTCTCCTAGTATTTAAAATTGTGGTGGCTTACCTAACACTAGCCCCCCCCCAGAGATTTTTGCTCTCATATTTTCTACACTCAGCCTCTAGTAATTTGACAATTACAAGTCAAATGTCTTACCCCAAAACTGGTTGTTCTAGACGTTTCTGCTCTGATACAATTATGTATATGCCTAAATCTTCATTTTGGGAAAAAATGTTACCTTGTGGCCTCAGTTCTCTGACAGATGTAAGATGAGTTGTTGATTTTATGTTTGTCACATTTTTCTCTTGTTATGTGGTGAGAGAGATGACTTTCAATCTCCTTGTATGCTGTATGAAATCTGGAGGTCAGAAACTCTAGTTGTACAATAATACAATAACAAAGCTTTGTTCATTTTTCAAAAGAAGGTTTGACAAAAGCAAATGAACAAATAAATTGAAATGGGGGCTAAGAGAAATTTGACTAAACTATGGAAATTACCTTTAAAAATTCTATACCATGATCATTATTTCTGTGGTTAATGTTGAAATGTCATCAACAGATGCCTACCAAATAAGATTAAATTATTCAAAATGTATTAAAAAGAGGAACTATTTGTAATCAGCAGCTATTTGGTCAAGCTCAATGTGAGCACAGGGAGTTTCCCAAACTAATTTACCTGGAATATGGTGGCATTTGGATTTCATAAAACTAAAATTTGTAAAAAAAAAAAAAAAAAAAGTAAGACAGTTCAGTTTTGCTGTGTATAAAGTCAGTATAGCCTAAAGTCTATATCTTTTCATATGATGACACTCAGGAAGGTAGAAAGACTTTTTATGCATATAGATTTCACTTTTATAATACCAGAGTATATTTACTAGGATAAATGAAGTCATTTATTTCAGCTGTTGTCCAGAAATTTTGAAAATATTTCCAGGTTACTATAAGCCTCAATCCTCTGCACAAGATAAGCTACTGAATCAAATTCTAAAAAAAAAATGGGGGTTTCCCTGGTGGCGCAGTGGTTGAGAGTCCACTTGCCGATGCAGGGGACATGGGTTCATACCCCAGTCTGGGACGGTCCCACATGCCGCGGAGTGGCTAGGCCCATGAGCCATGGCCGCTAGGCCTGCACATCTGGAGCCTGTGCTCTGCAACAGGAGAGGCTGCAACAGTGAGAGGCCCACGTACTGCAAAAAAAAAAAAAAAAAGAACTAAATGAAAAAGAAATGAAGGAAATGATAGCAAAAATCAATAAAACTAAAAGTTGGTTGTTTTAGAAGATAAATTTGATAAACCATTGGCCAGCCAGACTCATCAAGAAAAAAAAGGAGAAGACTAAAATCAACAGAATTAGAAATGAAAAAGGAGAAGTAACAACTGACAGTGCAGAAATAGAAAGGATCATGAGAGATTACTACAAATAAATATATGCCAAGAAAATGGACAACCTGAAAGAAATGGACAAATTCTTAGAATAGCACAAATTTCCGAGACTGAACCAAATAGAAAATATAAAGAGAGTGATCACAAGCACTGAAATTGAAACTGTGATTAAAAATCTTCTAACAAAGAAACGCCCAGGACCAGTTGGCTTCACAGGCGAATTCTATCAAATATTTAGAGAAGAGCTAACACCTATCCTTCTCAAACTCTTCAAACATATAGCAGAGGGAGAAACACTCCTAAACTCATTCTATGAGGACATCATCACCCTGATACCAAAACCAGACAATGTCACAAACACACAAACACATACACACACACACACACACACACAACCACGGGCCAACATCACTGATGAACATAGATGCAAAATTCCTCAACAAAATACTAGCAAACAGAATCCAACAGCACAATAAAAGGATCACACACCATGATCAAGTGGGGTTTATCCCAGGAAACTAAGGATTCTTCAATATACACAAATCAAGCAATGTGATACACCATATTAGCATATTGAATGATAAGATCCTACAACCTAACTTACATTTTCTGGAAAAGAAATATGTCATTTTGTTTGTTTGTTTGTTTAACATCTTTATTGGAGTATAATTATTTTACAGTGGTGTGTTAGTTTCTGTTGTATAACATAGTAAATCAGCTACATATATATACATATATACCCATATCCCCTCCCTCTTACATCTCATTCCCATACTCTCTATCCCACCCTTCTAGGTGGTCACAAAGCACCGAGTTGATCTCCCTGTGTTATGCAGCTGCTTCCCACTAGCTCTCTATTTTACATTTGGTAGTTTATATATGTCCAGGTCACTCTCTCACTTCGTCCCAGCTTCCCCTTCTCCTTCCTCCTGTCCTCAAGTCCATTCTCTACGTCTATGCCTTTATTTCTCTCTTGCCTCTATGTTCTTCAGAACCTTTTTTTTTTTTAGATACCATATATATATGTTAGCATATGGTATTTGTTTTTCTCTTTCTGACTGACTTCACTCTGTATGATAGACTCTATGTCAATCCACCTCACTACAGATAATTCAATTTTGTTTCTTTTTTATGGCTGAGTAATATTTCATTGTATATATGTGTCACATCTTCTTTATCCATTCATCTGCTGATGGACATTTAGTTTGCTTCCATGTCCTGGCTATTCCACAATGTCAGTTGTTATATTACTTTTTCTTTTTGTACTCGTATAATGGTTCCTGCAATCTTATTTCTGTTTAGAATCAATAACTTGATTATTGACAGGATAAAATTAAAAATATCTTCATAAGCAATTTTATAACAAAGTAAAAGTAAATAATATGCATTCAGGTGCTCGAGCATTAAATTTGACAGAAAAAATGTTTTGCTAAATAGTTTAACTGGAAGATGATGTAGAAAAAATAGAGAAAGGCTGGCATCTGTATATAGAAACTGTGGAAGGCAGGTCAATTATCACTCAATTATCTTTGGGATGCAAGTTCTCTGGTCCTGATTTAAACTGCATATTTGTGTTCTTTCCAAAATTTATAATTCAAAGCCCTAGCCTCCAGTGTCACGATATTTTTAAAGGATATTTTCAGAAACTAATAATGTTAAGTGACGTCCTAAGGGTGGGACGCTGATCTGATATGATTATGGTCCTTCTAAGAAGAGACACGACAGAGCTTTTTCTCTTTCTTTACATTGTGAGGACAGAACAACAAGGTGGCTGTATGCAAGTCAGAAGAGCTCTCAGCAGAAACATAGAGATGCTAGCACTCTGATCTCAGACTTCTAGGCACCAGAAGTGTGACAAAATGAAAATTCCATTGTTTAAGCCCTTTAATTTATGATATTGTGTTATAGTACCCTGAGTAGACCAATACAGCCTCAATACAGATGATAAACAAATGTAGATGCCTATTATTCATGGAGATTTAGTTGATTGTCCAAATAATACAACTATTAATTTAGACCTAGTGCAAAAAAACAAAAACAAACAAAGAAACCAAAACTAAGCCATTAAGCCAGTATCATGATGTCAGAAGATGTCTTACTTTTCTTTTTACCCTTTTAAACAAGGAAACATCAACATCCATCCATGAATGAAATGAAAAATGCAGTAGAGAACATTCATAGTAGACTAGACCATACAGAAGATAGTATCAGTGAACTAAGAGATAGGCACTATAAATCACACAGTCAGAGCAGAGCAAAGAAAAAAGAATGAGTACAGGAAGCCTAGGTAATCTATGGAACATCAACAAACATACGATCTTAGAAAAACTGAAGTTCCAGAAGAAGACAAGAAGAATGGGTCAAAGGTTAATTTATGAAATAATGACTGAAAACAACCCAAACCTGGGGATAAACATGGACATCAAAGTTCACAAACTTGAAAGATTACACTATCATTTCAATGCAAAAGGACCACCTCCAGAAAAAGATGAACAAGGTGGCAGAGTAGAAGGATCTTGAGTTCATTTCCTCCTAGGAGAACACCAAAAATCACAACTAGCTGCTAAATAACCATCAATAAAAAAGACTGGAATGTGCCCCCCCAAAAAGAAAATTCTATGTCAGAAGACAAAGAAGAAATCACGAGATGGTAAGAATGGCACACTCACAATATGATGAAATCCCATACTCACTGGTGGGTGATCTACAAACTGGAAAATAATTATATCACAGAAATTTTCCCATGGTAGTGAGAGTTGTGAGGCCCATGTCACGTTCCCCAATCTGGGGGTCTGGCATTGGGAGGATGAGCCCCCAGAGCATTTGATTTTGGAAGCCAGTGGGGTTTAATTGCAGGGTTTGGGGAAAGAGAGAATCCACTCTTGGAGGACGTACACAAGGACTTGTGTACACTGGGACCTAGGGCAAAAGAAGTGACTTCATAGAAGCCCGGGCCAGATTTACCTGTTGGTCTTAGAGGGTCGCCTGTGGAGATGGGGGAGTGGCTGTGGCTCTCTGGACACATAAAAGCTGGTGGCAAACATATCTGGGAATACTCCTCTGAAAGCTGACTTTTTCTTGGGTCTCTAACACCAAGAGTGGGCCCAACCCAACAGACTATAGTCTCCAATGTTGAGATGCCTCAGGCCAAACAACAAACAACCTGGGAACACAGCCCCATCCATCAGCAGACAGGCAGCCTAAAGTCTTCCTGAGACCAGAGCCACCTCTGGATATAACCATAGTCATGACCCTGTCTGCCAGAGGGCCAAGATCAAGCTCCACCCACCAGTGGGCAGCATTAGGAAATCTGCGCAAGCCTCTAGATCATTCTTACCTACCAGGCAGCAGACACCAGAAGCAAGAAAATTAAAATCCCACAGCCTGTGGAACTGAGCCTGCAAACTCTGTTTATAACTTATCCTCGGACTGCTGGTCCCTGACCTTTGGGTGATATAAGGGAAGTGTTCTGCTGGGACACATAGGACATCTCCAACAGAGGGACATGTCTCCAAGGTTAAGAAACATACTAACTTTCCACTTACATAAAAATACAAATAGAAGTTTAGATAAAATGAGACTGCAGAGGACTATGTTCCAGACAAAAGAACAAGATAAAGCCCCAGATGAACAGCTAAGTGACATGGAGATAGGCAATCTACTTAAGGAAGAGTTCAGAGTCATGATTGTAAAGATGATCCAAGACCTTGGGAAAAGAATGGATGCACAGAGTGAGAAGTTAAAAGAATTTTTTAAACAAAGAGTTAGAAAGTATAAAGAACAACCAAACAGAGTTAAAGAATATAATAACTGGAATGAAAAATACACTAGAAGAAATCAATAGCAGAATAAATGAGGCAGAATGGATAAGTGAGCAGGGAGACAGACTGGTGGAAATCACCACTGCAGAACAGAATAAATAAAGAATGAAAAGAAACAAGGACAGTTTAAGAGACCTCTGGAACAATGTCAAATGTAGCAACATTCACATTGTAGGGGCTCAAGAAGGAGAAGAGAGAGAGAAAGGGCCAGAGAAAATATTTGAAGAGATAATAGTTGAAAAATTCCCTAACATGGGAGAGCAAACAGTTACCCAAGTCTAGGAAGAGTAGAGAATCCCATACAGGATTAACCCAAGGAGGAACATGCTGAGACACATAATAATCAAACTGACAAGTATTAAAGATAAACAGAAAACATTAAAAGCACAAAGGGAAAAGTAACAAATAACATACTACAGAACTTCTATAAGGTCATTAGCTGAGTGTTCAACAGAAGCTCTGCAGGCAAGAAGAGAGTGGCATGATATATTTAAAGTGGTAAGAGGGAAAAACCTACAACCAAGAATACTCTACCCAGCTGGGCTCTCATTCAGATTCAATGGAGAAATCAAAAGTTTTACAGTGAAGAAAAGGCTTAAAGAATTCAACACCACTTACAATACCATTTCCAATAAATGCTAAAGGAACTTCTCTAAGCAAGAAAGAAAAAGCCACAACCAAAAACAAACAAACAAACAAAATAACAAAATGGGAAAGCTCACTGGTAAAGACAAATATACATAAAGGGTAGGAAATCATTTCCAATAAATGCTAAAGGAATTCTCTAAGCAAAAAAGAAAAGGCCACAACTAGAAACAAACAAACAAACAAAATAACGAAATGGGAAAGCTCACTGGTAAAGACAAATATACATAAAGGGTAGGAAATCATCCACACACATATGATATCTAAGTCATTAATCACAAGAGGAGGAGAGTAAAAATGCAGGACTTTGGAAATACATTTAAAATTAAGAGATCAACAACTTGAAACAATCATCTACACATCTTCGATATCAAAGCATCATGGTAACTGCAAACCAAAAATCTGTAATAGACACATGCACAAAAGAGAAAGAGGATTCCAAACACAACACTAAAATGTCATCATATCATGAAAAAAAGAAGAAAGAAAGAAAAAGACCAACAAAAACAAATCCAAAACAATTAAAAAAATGGCAATAATGATATAAATATTAATAATTACCTTAAATTTAAATGGATTAAATTATGCAAGCAAAAGATATAGACTGGCTGAACTGATACTAAAACAAGACCCATACATATGCTATTTACAAGAGACCCACTTCAGACACATACAGACTGAAAGTGAGGGGTTGAAAAAGATATTTCATGTAAATGGAAATCAAAGGAAAGCTGGAGAAGCAATACCCATAACAGGCAAAATAGACATTAAAATAAAGACTGTTACAAGGGACAAAGAAGGACATTACATAATGATCAGGAGATCAGTCCAAGAAAAATATATATGCACCCAATACAGGGGTACATCAATATATAAGGTAAATGTTAACAGATATAAAAAGAGATATTGATAGTGACACACTAATCGTGGGGGACTTTTAACGCCCCACTTGTATCAATGGACAGATTGTCTAGACAGAAAAGTGACAAGGAAACACAGGGCTTAAGTGATACATTAGACCAGATGGATTTAATTGATATTTGTAGAGCATTCCATCCGAAAGCAACAGAATACACATTCTTTTCAAGTGGTCATGCAATATACTCCAGAATAAATCACATGCTTGGCCACAAAGCAAGCCTCAGTAAATTTAAGAAAATTGATATCAAATCAAGCATCTTTCCTGACCACAATTCTATGAGATTAGAAATTAGCTATAAGAAAACAGAAAAGACTTGAATACATGGAGGCTAAAAACATGTTACTAAACTACAAATAGATAACTGAAGAAATCAAAGATGAAATTAAAACATACCTTCAGACAAACAAAAATGAAAACATGATGATGCAAATCCTATGGAATGCAGCAAAATCAGTTCTAAAAGGGAAGTATTTAGTGATACAAGCTTACCACAGGAAACAATAAATATCTCAAATAAACAACCTAACGTTACACCTAAAGCAACTAGAGAAAGAACAAACAAAATGCAAAGTTCGTAGAAGGAAAGGCATCATAAAGATGCAGACATAAATGAAATACAGACCGCCTCCACAACATCAATGAAAATATCAATGAAACTAAAAGCAAGTTCTGTGAAAAATAAACAAAACTGATAAACCTATAGCCAGATTCACCAAAACAGAAGAAGAAGGAGAAGTACAAGAAGGAGAAGGAGAAGAAGAGGGAGAAGGAGAAAGGAGGGAGGAGGGAGGAGGGAAGAGGAGGAGGAGGAGGAGGAGGAGAAGGAGAAGGAGGAGGAGAAGGAGAAGGAGAAGAAGAAGAAGAAGAACCAAATCAATAAAATCACAAATGAAAAAAGAGATATTACAACCAACACCACTGAAATACAAAGTATCCGAAGAAATTACCACCAGCAACAATATGCTAATAAAATGAACAACCTGGAAGAAATGGACAAATTCTTAGAAGGGTACCATTTCCCAAGAAGAACCAGGAAGAAGAAGAAGAAAAAAAACATGAACATACCAATTATAAGCACCGAAATTGAATCTGTGATTTAAATACTCCCAAGAAAAAAGTCCAGGAGCAGATGTTTTCACAGGAGAATTCTATCAAACACTTAGAGAGGAGTTAATACCTATTCTTCTAAAACTATTCCCAAAAAATTGCAGAGAGAGGAGCACTTCCAAACACATTCTATGAGGCCATCATCACCCTGATACCAAAACCAGACAAAGATGCCACTAAAAAGGAAAATTACACAACAACATCACTAATGAACATATATGGAAAAATTCTCAACAAAATACTAGCTAACTGAATCCACCAGTACACTTAAAGGATCATACACCATGATAAAGTGGGATTTGTCCCAGGGATGCTAGGGTTTTTCAATATCTGTAAATCAATCAGTGTGACACACCATATTAACAAGTTGAAGAATAAAAACCAGATAATCTCAATAGATGCATAAAATATTTTGAAAAAATCCAACATTAATTTCTGATTAAACAAAAACTAATATAAAAACCTCTCCAGAAAGTGGGCATACAGAGAACCTACCTCAACATAATAAAGGCCACAGATGATAAACCCACAGCTAACATCATACTCAATGGTGAAAAGCTCAAGACATTTCCACTAAGATAAGGAACAAGACAAGGATATCCACTCTCAATACTTTTATTCAACAAAATTTCAGAAGTCCTAGTAATAGCAATCTGAGAAGAAAAATAAATAAACAAATCCAAATTGGAAAAGAAGAAGAAAATTTTCACTGTTTACAGATGACATTATACTATACATAGAAAATCCTAAAGACACTACCATAAAAGTACTAGTGTTTATCAATAGATTCAGTAAAGTTGAAGGACATAAAATTAACACACAGAAATCTGTTGCATTTCTACACACTAATAATGAAAGATCAGAAAGAGACATTAAGGAAACATTCCCATTTACCACTGCATCAAAAAGAATAAAATATATAGGAATAAACCTACCTCTGGAAGCAAAAGACCTATACTCAGAAAACTATAAAACACTGATGAAATAAATCAAGGATGACACAAACATATGCAAAGAAATACCATGTTCTTGGACTGGAAGAATCAGTATTGTCAAAATGACTATAGTATCCAAGGCAATCTACAGATGCAATGAAATTCAAATTACCAATGGCATTTTTCACAGAGCTAGCACAAAATTTTTTTTAATTTTATGGAAAAAAAAGACCCTGAATAGCCAAAGCAGTCTTGAGAAAGAGAAACGGAGGTGGCAGAATCAGGTTCCCTGACTTCAGACTATACTACAAAGCTACAGTAATGCAGACAGCATGGTACTGGCACAAAACCAGAAATATATATCAATGGAACTAGAAAGAAAGCCCAGAAATAATCCCATGCACCTATGGTCACCTAGTCTACAACAACAGAGGCAAGAATATACAATAGAGAAAAGACAGTCTCTTCAATAAGTGGTGCTGGGAAAACCAGACAGCTACCTGTTAAATAAGGAATTCTGAAATTCTCTAACACCATACAGAAAAATAGACTCAAAATGGATTAAAGACCTAAGTGTAAAAGTGGATACTATAAAACTCCTAGAGAAAAACATAGGCAGGACACTCTTTGAAATAAATCACAGCAATGTCTTTTTGGATCCACTTCTTAGAGTAATGGAAAAAAGAAAAGGGAACTAACTAAATGTAAAACCTTTTGCATAACAAAGGAAACCATAAACAAAAGGAAAAGGCAACCTACAGAATATATTTGAAGTGCTGAAAAAAACAAAAACTTAAAACCTAGAATACTCTGTCAAGATTAGCATTCAGAATTCAGGAGAGGTAAGAGTTCCCTTGACAAGCAAAAACTAAGTATAGTTTATTTGTGGAGTGGAGTATATTACCACTGAAACTAGCCTTACAAGAAATGTTAAAGGATTTTCTTTAAGAGGAAAAGAAAATGCCACTGTTTGAAATACGACACTATATGAAAGAGAATAACTTACTAGTAAAGGCAAATGTATATAGTAAATTCAGTGGATCAACAATTCAAAAAACTAGTATCAAGGTTAAGAGACAAATGTAGTACAGTCAGCTATAACCACAATAAGCTGTTAAATGTTACACAAAAAAAGATGCAAAATATGACATCAAAAACATACAATGTCGGGGTGAGGAGGGGGAGGAAAAATGAGTTCTTTTAAAATGCTTTCAGAGATGCAAGAGGGAAGACATATGGGAACATATTATATATATAATTGATTCATTTTGTTATAAAGCAGAAAATAACACACCATTGTAGAGTAATTATACTCCAATAAAGATATTTTAAAAAATGCTTTCAAACTTAAGTGACTAACAGCTTAACATGAATGGCTACATATACAGGTCAATATATATGAATATTATGGTAACCAGAAATCACAAATCTACAATAGATAAACAAAACAGTGATGAGAATGGGATCCAAATATAAGACTACAGGAATCCAACAAATCACAAAAGAAAATCCAAGGGAAGAACTACAACAATGACCAGAAAACAATGAAAAATGGCAATAAAATCTTACGTGTCAATAATTACCTTAAATGTATGTAAACAAATTAAATGCTTCAATCAAAACACATATGGTATGTAAGTGGATAAAAGTACAAGAATCATATATATGCTACTTACTAGAGACTCATATCAGCTCTAAAGACACACATAGACTAAAGTAAAGGAATATAAAAAATATATTCTATGGAAATTGGAAAGAAAAGAAAGCATTATTTAGCAATACTTATATCACACAAAATAGACTTTAAGCAAAGGCTTAAAGTAACAAAAGACAAAGGGGGTATTACATAAAGACAAAAAGGTCAATCCAACAATAAAATATAATATTTGCAAACATTTATGTATGCAATATAGGAGCATCTAAATATAGAAAGCAAATGTTAACAGAAATAGAGGAATAAATAGAAAGCAATACAATAACAGAAGGGAATTTTAATACTTCACTTATATTAATGAAAATATCTTACAGATAGAAAATCAAGAAGAAACACTGGCCTTAAATAACATATTAGGTCAGATGAACTTATCAAGCATTCCATCCAAAAGCAGCAGAATACACCTTATTTTCAATGGCACATGGGACATTCTCCAGGATAGACCACATGTGAGGGCATAAAACAAATCTCAGTAAATTTACCAAGATTGAAATCAAACATGTTTCCCCATGACAGTAGTATGAAACTGGAAATCAACTACAAGAAGAAAACTGGAAAACATGCAAATATTTGGAGACTAAAACATGTTTCTAAACAACACAAGGGCAACAGAGAAGTCACAGAGGAAATGTTAAAATACCTTGATATAAATGAAAATGGAAACACCACTTTTCAAAAACGTAAAGAATGCAGCAAAACGACATCATAGCAATACAGGACTACCTCAAAAAACAAGAAAAAATATCAAATAAGCAATCTAAATGTACATTTAAGGAAAAACAAGCAAAGCCCAAAGTTAATAGAAGGAAGTTGATAATATGGATCAAATTGGAAATAAATAAAAAAGACTATAAAAAATAACAATAGAAAATATCGATAAAACTAAGAGTTGGTTCTTTGAAAAAATAAAGTCAACAAAATTTTAGCCAGACTTGCCAAGAAAAAGAGAGCTCAAATAAATAAAATTTGAAAAAAAGAGGAAAATTGCAACTGATAGCACAGAAATACAAAGGATCATTAAAGAATGCTATGAGGGAAGGTGGAGAGATTATTTGGAGTTAGGGATTAACATATACACATTACTATATATAACATACATAAACAACAAGGACCTACTGTATAGCACAGAGAACTGCACTCAGTATATTGTAATATCCAATAAGGGAAAAGAATCTGTAAATTATATTTATAATATATTATATATTATATGTTGTATGTTATATATCATATATAAAATATATAAAATAAAATGTGTGTAATATGTGTATATATAATATTATATGTATATATAATATGTGTGTGTGTATAACTAAATCACTGTGCTGTACACCTGAAACTACAAAAACACTGTAAACAAACTATATTTAAATAAAATAAAATTGTTTAAAAAGTTGATTTTATTATAACAAAATTTGAAAATAAATAAAAGAATACTATGAAAAATTGTATGTCAAAAAATTAGACAATCTATAAGAAAAGGATAAATTCCTAGAAACGTGCAATCTCCCAAGACAATGATAAAGATATAGAAATTCTGAATAGAGTAATTGCTGATAAATTAAAACAGTAATCAAAAACTCCCAGAAAAAAGGAAATTCCAGGTCCAGATGACTTCATAGGTGAATTCTACAAACAATTAAATATAAGTTAATACCACACTTTTAAAATATTGTGAAAAATGAAGACAATGGAGCACATCCATATTCTCTTTATAAGGTTGGCACTACACTGACAACAAAAAAGACACTATGAAAAAGAAAATTACACATCAACATTCCTGATGAACATAGATGAAAAAATCTTCAAAAAATATTAGTTAACTGAATTCAGTAATACATTTCAAAGATCATAAACCATGATAAAGTGGAACCCACCCCAGGGACTCAAGGATGGTGTCACATCCATAAATCAATGTGATAAGCTACATTAATAAAAGGAAGGATAAAAATGATAGCATCACCTCAATAGATGCAGAAAAAGAATTTGATAGAAAACAATCATTTGATAAAACTCACAACAAAGTGGCTATAGGAAGAACACACCTCTACATAATAAAGGACCCATATCCAACATCATATTCAATAGTGACAAGCAGACACAAGACAAGGACACCCAATCTCATCACTTTTATTCAACATAGTATAGGAAGTCCCAGTGACAACAATTAGATAAAAAGAAATAAAAATTAGCCAAATTGAAAAGGAACTAGTAAGATTGTCACTACTTGCAGATGACATGACACGGTATATAGAAAAAAATCAAAGATTATATCAAAAAAATGATTATAGAAGGCAGGGGGAAGATGGCAGAAGAGTAAGACCCGGAGATCACCTTCCTCCCTACAGATAAACCAGAAATACATCTACCTGTGGAACAACTCCTACAGAACACCTACTGAACGCTGGCAGAAGGCCTCAGACCATGCAAAAGGCAAGAAAACACCCATGTACCTGGGTAGAGCAAAAGAAAAAGGAAAAAACAGAGACAAAAGAATAGGGAGGTAGCAGTGAAGGAGGAAAAGTCTTCACACACTAGAGAGCCCCTTCACTGGTGGGGATGGGGTGTGGGCAGGGGGGGAGCCTCGGAGCCACGGAGACAGGTGCAGAAACAGAGGTGCAAAGGGCAAAGTGGAGAGATTCCCACACAGAGAATCGGTACCAACCAGCATTCACCAACCAAAGACGCTTGTCTGCTCAACCGCCGGGGAGGGCAGGGCTGGAAGCTGAGGCTTGGGTTTCAGTCGGAGCTCAGGGAGAGGACTGGCAGCATGAACGCAACCTGAAGAGGTTAGTGCACCATGGTTGGCTGGGAGGGAGTCCAGGAAAAAGTCTGGACCTGCCGAAGAGACAAGAGACTTTTTCTTCCCTCTTTGTTTCCAGGTGCGCGAGGAGAGGTGATTCAGAGCGCAGCTTAAAGGAGATCCAGAGACGGGTGTGAGCCGCGGCTAACAGCGCGGACAGCAGAGACGGGCATGAGGCACTAAGGCTGCTGCTGCCGCCATCAAGAAGGCTGTGTGCGAGCACAGGTCACTCTCCACACCTCCCTTCTGGGGAGCCTGTGCAGCCTGCCACTGCCAGGGTCCCGGGATCCAGGGACAACTTCCCCAGGAGAATGCACGACGTGCCTCGGGCTGGTGAAACGTCACGCCGGCCTCTGCCGCTGCAGGCTCGCCCTGCACTCCGTACCCCTCCCTCCCCCAGGCTTGAGTGAACCAGAGCCCCCGAAGCAGCTGCTCCTTTAACCCCATCCTGTCTGAGCGAAGAACAGACGGCCTCCGGCGACCTACACGCAGAGGCGGGGCCAAATCCAAAGTTGAATTCTGGGAGCTGTGTGAACAAAGAAGAGAAAGGAAAATTTTCCCCAGCAGCCTCAGGAGCAGCAGATTAAATCTCCACTATCAACTTGATGTACCCTGTGTCTGTGGAATACCTAAATAGACAACGAATCATCCCAAATTGAGGAGGTGGAATTTGAGAGCAAGATATATTATTTTTGCCCCTTTTCTTCCTTTGTGAGTGTGTATATGTATGCATCTGTGTGAGATGTTGTCTGTATAGTTTTGAATTTGCCTTTGTCCTAGGGTTCTGTCCGTCCATGTTTTGTTTTCTTTTTTTTTTTACTTAAAACATTTTTTTCTTAATAATTATTTTTTATTTTAATTATTTTATTTTATCTTATTTATTTTACATTATTTTATCATCTTTATTTATTTCTTTCTACTTTTTCTCCTTTTATTCTGAGCTGTGTGGTTGAAAAGCTCTTGGTGCTGCAGACAGGAGTTACTGCTGTGCCTCTGAGGTGGGAGAGCCAACTTCAGGACACTGGCCCACAAGAGACCTCCCAGCTCCACATAATATCAAACGACAAAAATGTCCAAGAGATCTTGATATCAACAGCAACACCCAGCTTTACTCAACGGCCAGAAAACTACAGTGCTGGACACCCTATCCCAAACAACTAGCAAGACAGGAACACAACCCCACCCATTACCAGAGAGGCTGCCTAAAATCATAATAATGCCACAGACACCCCAAAACACACCACCAGACGTGGACCTGCCCACCAGAAAAACAAGATCCAGACTCATTCACCAGAACATAGGCACTAGTCCCCTCCACCAGGAAGCCTACACAACCCACAAAACCAACTTTAGCCACTGGGGACGGACACCAAAAGCAACAGGAACTACGAACCTGCAGCCTGCAAAAATGGAGACCCCAAACACAGTAATATCAGCAAAATGAGAAGACAGAAAAACACACAGCAGATGAAGAAGCAAGATAAAAACCCACCAGACCTAACAAATGAAGAGGAAATAGGCAGTCTACCTGAAAAAGAATTCAGAATAATCATAGTAAAGATGATCCAAAGATTGGAAATAGAATAGAGAAGATGCAAGAAGCATTTAACAAGGACCTAGAAAAATTATGGAGGAAGCAAGCAATGATAAACAACACAATAAATGAAATTAAAAATACTCTAGATGGGAACAATAGCAGAATAACTGAGGCAGAAGAACGGATAAGTGACCTGGACGATAAAATAGTGCAAATACCTATTACAGAGGAGAATAAAGAAAAAAGAATGAAAAGAACATAGGACAGACTTAGACACCTCTGGGACAACATTAAATGTACCAGCATTCGAATTATAGGGGTTCCAGAAGAAGAAGAGAAAAAGAAAGGGACTGAGAAGATATTTAAAGAGATTATAGTTGAAAACTTCCCTAACATGGGAAAGGAAATAGTTAACCATGTCCAGGAAGCACAGAGAGTCCTATACAGGATAAATCCAAGGAGAAACATAGCAAGACACATATTAATCAGACTGTTAAAAATTAAATACAAAGAAAACATATTAAAAGCAGCAAGGAAAAAAAAAGTAACACAAAAGGGAATCCCCAGAAGGTTAACAGCTGATCTTTCAGCAGAAATTCTGCAAATCAGAAGGGACAGGAAGGACATATTTAAAGTGATGAAGGAGAAAAAGCTACAAAGAAGATGACTCTACCCATCAAAGATCTCATTCAGATTTGATGGAGAAATTAAAACCTTTACAGACAAGCAAAAGCTGAGACAGTTCAGCACCACCAAAACAGCTTTACAACAAATGCTAAAGGAACTTCTCTAGGCAAGGAACACAAGAGAAGGAAAAGACCTACAATAACAAACCCAAAACAATTAAGAAAATGGAAATAGGAACATACATATCGATAATTACCTTAAATGTAAATGGACTAAATGCTCCCAAATAAAGACACAAACTGGCAGAATAGATACAAAAACAAGACTGTTATATATGCTGTCTACAAGAGAAGCACTTCAGACCTAGGGACACATACAGACTGAAAGTGACGGGATGGAAAAAGATATTCCATGCAAATGGAAACCAAAAGAAAGCTAAAGTAGCAATTCTCATATCAGACAAAATACAGTTTAAAATAAAGACTATTACAGGAGACAAAGAAGGACACTACATAATGATTAAGGGATCGACCCAAGAAGAGATAAACAATTGTAAATATATATGCACCCAACAGAGGAGCACCTCAATACATAAGGCAAATACTAACAGCCATAAAAAGGGAAATTGACAGTAACACATTCATAGTAGGGGACTTTAGCACCCCACTTTCACGAATGGACAGATCATCCAAATTGAAAATATATAAGGAAACACAAGATTCAAAGATACATTGAACAAGATGGACTTAATTAATATTTATAGATCATTTCAACCCCAAAAAATAGAATACACATTTTTCTCAAGTGCTCATGGAACATTCTCGAGAATAGATCATATCTTGGGTCACAAATCAAACCTTGGTAAATTTAAGAAAATTGAAATTATATCAAGTATCTTTTCTGAAAACAACACTATGAGACTAGATATCAATTACAGGAAAATATCTGTAAAAAACACAAACACACGGAGATTAAACAATACACTACTTAATAAACAAGTGATAACTGAAGAATTCAAAGAGTAAATAAAAAAATAGCTAGAAACAAATGACAACAGAGACACAATGACACAAAACTTATGGGATGCAACAAAAACAGTTCTAAGAGGGAAGTTTATAGCAATACAATCCTACCTTAAGAAACAGGAAATGTCTCAAATAAACAACCTAAACTTGCACCTAAATCAATTAGAGAAAGAAGAAGAAAAATACCCAAAAGTTAGCTGAAGGAAAGAAATCATAAAGATCAGATCAGAAATAAATGAAATAGAAATGAAGGAAACGATAGCAAATATCAATAAAGCTAAAAGCTGGTTCTTTGATAAGATTAACAAAATTGATACACCATTAGCCAGATTCATCAAGGAAAAAAGGGAGAAGACTGAAATCAATAGAATTAGAAATGAAAAATGAGAAGTAACAACTGACACTGCAGAAATACAAAAGATCATGAGAGATTTCTACAAGCAAGTCTATGCCAATAAAATGAACAATCTGGAAGAAACGGACAAATTCTTAGAAAAGTACAACCTGTCAAGGCTGAATCAGGAAGAAATAGAAAATATGAAGAGGCCAATCACAATCACTGAAATTGAAACTGTGATTAAAAATCTTCCAGCAAACAAAAGCCCAGGACCAGATGGCTTCACAGTGAATTCTATCAAACATTTAGAGAGGTGCTAACACCTAAGCTTCTCAAACTCTTCCAAAATATAGCAGAGGGAGGAACACTTCCAAACTCATGCTACGAGGCCACTATCACCCTGAAACCAAAACCAGACAAGGATGTCACAAAGAAAGAAAACTAGAGGCCAATATCACTGATGAATATAGACGTTAAAATCCTCAACAAAATACTAGCAAACAGAATCCAACAGCACATTAAAAGGATCATACACCATGATCAAGTGGGATTTATTCCAGGAATGCAAGGATTCTTCAGTATATGCAAATCAATCAACATGATACACCATATTAACAAAGTGAAGGAGAAAAACCATATGAACATCTCAATAGATGCAGAGAAAGCTTTCGACAAAATTCAACACCGATTTATGATAAAAACCCTGCAGAAAGTAGGCATAGAGAGAACTTTCCTCAACATAATAAAGGACATATATGACAACCCACTATCAACATCATCCTCAATGGTGAAAAACTGAAAACATTTCCACTAAGATTAGGAAGAAGACAAGGTTTACCACTCTTATCACTCTGATTCAACATAGTTTTGGAAGCTTTAGCCACAGCAATCAGAGAAGAAAAAGAAATAAAAGGAATCTACAGTGGAAAAGAAGAAATAAAGCTGTCACTGTTTGCAGATGACATGATACTATACATACAGAATCCTAAAGATGCTACCAGAAAACTACTAGAGCTAATCAATGAATTTGATAAAGTAGCAGGATACAAAATTAATGCACAGAAATCTCTGGTATTCATATACACTAATGATGAAAAATCTGAAAGTGAAATTAAGAAAACACACCCATTTACCATTGCAACAAAAGAATACAATATCTAGGAGTAAACCTACCTAAGGAGACAGAAGACCTGTATGCAGAAATCTGTAAGACACTGATGAAGGAAATTAAACATGACACAAATAGATGAAGAAATATACCATGTTCTTTGATTGGAAGAATCAACATTGTGAAAATGACTCTACTACCCAAAGCAATCTACAGATTTAATCCAACCCCTAACAAAGTACCACTGGCATTTTTCACAGACCTAGAAAAAAATTTTTCAAAATGTGTATGGAAACACAAAAGAACCGGAATAGCCAAAGCAATCTTGGGAATGAAAAGCGGAGCTGGAGGAATCAGGCTTCCTGATTTCAGCCTATACTACAAAGCTACAGTAATCAGGAGAGTATGGTACTGGCACAAAAACAGAAAGATAGATCAATGGAACAGGATAGAAAGCCCAGAGATAAACCCACACATATATGGTCACCTTATTTTTGATAAAGGAGTCAGGAGTGTACAATGGAGAAAGGACATCCTCTTCAATAAGTGGTGCTGGGAAAACTGGACAGGTACATGTAAAGGTATGAGATTATAACACTCTCTAACACCATACACAAAAATAAGCTCAAAATGGATTAAAGACCTAAATTTAAGGCCAGAATCTATCAAACTCTTAGAAGAAAATATAGGCAGAACGCTCCATGACATAAATCACAGCAAGATCCTTTTTGACCCACCTCTTAGAGAAATGGAAATAAAAACAAAAATAAACAAATGGGACCTAATGAAACTTCAAAGCTTTTGCACAGCAAAGGAAACCATAAACAAGACCAAAAGACAACCCTCTGAATGCGAGAAAATATTTGTAAATGAAACAACTGACAAAATATTAATCTCCAAAATAATCAAGCAGATCATGCAGCTAAGTATAAAAAAACAAACAACCCAATCCAAAAATGGGCAGAAGACCTAAATAGACATTTCTCCAAAGAAAATGTACAGGTTGCCAACAAACACATGAATGAATGTTCAACATCATTAATCAATAGAAAAATCAAAACTACAATGAGGGCCTTTCCTGGTTGCGCAGTGGTTGAGAGTCCACCTGCCGATGTAGGGGACATGGATTCATGCCCTGGTATGGGAAGATCCTGCATGCCACAGAGCGGTAGGCCTGTGAGCCATGGCCGCTAAGCCAGCACGTTTGAAGCCTGTGCTCCGAAATGAGAGGCCACAACAGTGATAGGCCCGCGTATCACAAAAATAACAAAACAAAACAAAACTACAATGAGATATCAACTCACACTAATCAGAATGGCCATGATCAAAAAATCTAGAAACAATAAATGCTGGAGAGGGTGCAGAGAAAAGGGAACACTCTTGCACTGCTTTTTGGAATGTGAATTGGTACAGCCACTATGGAGAATAGTATGGATGTTCCTTAAAAAACTACAAATAGAACTACCATATGACCCAGCAATCCCACTACTGGGCATATACCCTGAGAAAACCATAATTCAAAAAGAGTCATGTACAAAAATGTTCATTGCAGCTCTATTTACAATAGCCTTGAGATGGAAACAACCTAAGTGTCCATCATCGGATGAATGGATAAAGAAGATGTGGCACATATATACAATGGAATATTACTCACCCATAAAAAGAAACGAAATTGAGCTATTTGTAATGAGGTGGATAGACCTAGAGTCTGTCATACAGAGTGTAGTAAGTCAGAAAGGGCAAGACAAATACTGTATGCTAACACATATATATGGAATTTAAGGAAAAAAAATGTCATGAAGAACCTAGGGATAAGACAAGAATAAAGACCCAGACCTACTAGAGAATGGACTTGAGGATATGGAGAGGGGGAAGGGTAAGCTGTGACAAAGCGAGAGAGAGGCATGGACATATATACACTACCAAACATAAGGTAAATAGCTAGTAGAAAGCAGCCGCATAGCACAGGGAGATCAGCTCGGTATTTTGTGACCACCTGGAGGGTTGGGATAGGGAGGGTGAGAGGGAGGGAGACGCAAGAGGAAAGAGATATGGGGACATATGTATATGTATAACTGATTCACTTTGTTATAAAGCAGAAACTAACACACCATTGTAAAGCAATTATACCCCAATAAAGATGTTTAAAAAAATAGCATGGGAATGGCACAAAAACAAACACATCGATCATTGGAACAAAATACAGAGTCCAGAAATAAATCCAAAGTCATGTGGTCAATTAATCTATGACAAAGAAGGCAATAATATACAATGGGAAAGACAGTCTCTTCTATACGTGGTGTTGGAGAAACTGTACAAATTCACACAAAATAAAGAAAATGAAACAATTTCTTATATAATAAAAAAAAACAATCAAAATGGAGAAAAGACTTAAATATAAGACTTGAGAGAGAGGAGGGGAAGATGGCGGAAGAGTAAGACGCGGAAATCACCTTCCTCCCCACAGATACATCAGACATACATCTACACGTGGAGCAACTCCTACAGAACACCTACTGAACGCTGGCAGCGGACGTCAGACCTCCCAAAAGGCAAGAAACTCCCCACGTACCTGGGTAGGGCAAAAGACAAACAGAAAAAAAAAGACAAAAGGATAGGGATAGGACCTGCACCAGTGGGAGGGAGCTGTGAAGGAGGAAAGGTTTCCACACACTGGGAAGCCCCTTGGCGGGTGGAGACTGCGGGAAGCAGAGGGGGGAGCTTCAGAGCCGCGGAGGAGAGCACAGCAACAGGGGTGCGGAGGGCAAAGCAGGGAGATTCCCGAACAGAGGATCAATGCCAACCGGCACTCACCAGCCCGAGAGGCTTGTCTGCTCACCCGCCGGGGTGGGCGGGACTGCGAGCTGAGTCTCGGGCTTTGGTCGGAGCGCAGGGAGAAGACTGGGGTTGGCGGTGTGAACACAGCCTGAAGGGGTTAGTGCACCACGGCTAGCCGGGAGGGAGTCCGGGAAAAGGTCTGGAGCTGCCGAAGAGGCAAGAGACATTTTCTTCCCTCTTTGTTTCCTGGTACGCGAGGAGAGGGGTTTAAGAATGCTGCTTAAAAGAACTCCAGAGATGGGCGCGAGCCGTGGCTAAAAGTGCGGACCCCAGAGACGGGCGTGAGCCATGGCTAAAAGCGCGGACCCCAGAGACAGACGCGAGCCGCGGCTAAAAACACGGACCCTCAGAGACGGGCGGGAGACACTAAGGCTGCTGCTGCCACCACCAATTGGCCTGTGTGCGAGCACAGGTCACGATCCACACCCCTCTTCCGGGGAGACTGTGCAGCCCTCCACTGCCAGGTTCCCGGGATCCAGGGACAACTTCCCCGGGAGAATGATGGTGGGCCTCAGTCTGGTGCAACGTCATGCCGGCCTCTGCCTCCACAGGCTCGCCCCGCATCCGTACCCCTCTCTCCTCCCGGCCTGAGTGAGCCAGAGCCCCCGAATCAGCGGCTCCTTTAACCCCGTCTTGTCTGAGCAAAAAACAGACGCCCTCCAGCGACCTACATGCAGAGGCGTGGCTGAATCCAAAGCTGAGCCCCAGGAGCTGATAGAACAAATAAGAGAAAGGGAAATCTCTCCCAGCAGCCTCACAAGCAGCGGATTAAAGCTCCACAATCAACTTGATGTACGCTGCATCTGTGGAATACATGAATAGACAGCGAATCATCCCAAATTGAGGAGGAGGACTTTGAGAACAAGATTTATGATTTTTTCCCCTTTTCCTCTTTTTGTGAGGGTGTGTGTGTATGCTTCTGTGTGAGATTTTGTCTGTATAGCTTTACTTCCACCCTTTGTTCTAAGGTTCTATCTGTCCCTTTTTTTTTCTAAATAATTATTTTCTTAATTTAATAACTTTATTATATTTTAGTTTATTTTATTTTACTGTACCTTCTTTCTTTTTTCCTTCCTTCCCTCCATCCTTCCTACTTCCTTGCTCCCTCCCTCCCTCCTTTCTTTCTTTCCTTCTTTATTTATTTATTTCTTCCTTCCTTCCCTCCTTTCTTTCTTTTTTTCTTTATTTCTTTCTTCCTACTTCTACTAATTCTTTCTCACTACTTTTTCTCCCATTTATTCTGAGCCCTGTGGATGAAAGGCTCTTGGAGCTTCAGCCAGCAGTCAGTGCTGTGCCTCTGAGGTTGGAGAGCCAACTTCAGGACACTGGTCAACAAGAGACCTCCCAGCTCCACATAATATCAAATGGTGAAAATCTCCCAGAGATCTCCATCTCAACACCAGCACCCAGCTTCACTCAATGAACAGCAAGCTACAGTGCTGGACCACCGATGCCAAACAACTAACAAAACAGGAACACAAGCCCACCTATTAACAGAGAGGCTGCCTAAAATCATAATAAATTCACAGACACCCCAAAACACACCAGCAGACGTGGACCTGCCCACCAGAGAGACAAGATCCAGCTTCCCCACCAGAACACAGGCACTAGTCCCCTCCACCAGGAAGCCTACACAACCAACTGAACCAACCTTAGCCACTGGGACAGACATCAAAAAAAAACAGGAACTACAAACCTGCAGCCTGCAAAAAAGGAGAACCCAAACACAGTCCAATAAGCAAAATGAGAAGACAGAAAAACACACAGCAGGTTAAGGAGCAAGATAAAAATGCACCAGACCTAACAAATGAAAAGGAAATAGGCAGTCTACCTGAAAAAGAATTCAGAATAATGATAGTAAAGATGATCCAAAATCTTGGAAATAGAATAGATAAAATGAAAGAAACATATAACAAGGACATAGAAGAACTAAAGATGAAACAAACAATGATGAACAACACAATAAATGAAATGAAAAATACTCTAGATGGGATCAATGGCAGAATTACTGAGGCAGAAGAATGGATAAGTGACCTGGAAGATAAAATAGTGGAAATAACTACTGCAGAGAAGAATAAAGAAAAAAGAATGAAAAGAACTAAAGACAGTCTCAGAGACCTCTGGGACAACATTAAATGCACCAACATTCGAATTATAGGGGTTCCAGAAGAAGAAGAGAAAAAGAAAGGGACTGAGAAAATATTTGAAGAGATTATAGTTGAAAACTTCCCTAATATGGGAAAGGAAATAGTTAATCAAGCCCAGGAAGAACAGAGAGTCCCATACAGGATAAATCCAAGGAGAAATACGCCAAGACACATATTAATCAAACTGTCAAAAAATTAAATACAAAGAACGCATATTAAAAGCAGCAAGGGAAAAACAACAAATAGCATACAAGGGAATCCCCATAAGGTTAACAGCTGATCTCTCAGCAGAAACTCTGCAAGCCAGAAGGGAGTGGCAGGACATATTGAAAGTGATGAAGGAGAAAAACCTGCAACCAAGATTACTCTATCCAGCAAGGATCTCATTCAGATTTGATGGAGAAATTAAAACCTTTACAGACAAGAAAAAGCTGAGAGAGTTCAGCACCACAAAAACAGCTTTACAACAAATGCTAAAGGAACTTCTCTAGGCAAGAAACACACGAGAAGGAAAAGACCTATATTAACGAACCCAAAAAATTTAGAAAATGAGAATAGGAACATACATATCAATAATTACCTTAAATGTAAATGGACTAAATGCTCCCATCAAAAGACACAGATTGGCTGA
This sequence comes from Leucopleurus acutus, assembly GCF_964270905.1. Lineage (NCBI taxonomy): Eukaryota > Metazoa > Chordata > Mammalia > Artiodactyla > Delphinidae > Leucopleurus > Leucopleurus acutus. Next base: position 10,037,456 of record NC_139164.1, read on the forward strand.
ATGGATAAAAAAACAAGACCCATATATATGCTGTCTACAAGAAAATCACTTCAGACCTAGGGACACATACAGACTGAAAGTAAGGGTATGGAAAAAGATATTCCATGCAAATGGAAACCAAAAGAAAGCTGGAGTAGCAATTCTCATATCAGACAAAATAGACTTTAAAATAAAAACTATTAGAAGAGACAAAGAAGGACACTACATAATGATTAAGGGATTGATCCAAGAAGAAGATATAACAATTGTAAATATTTATGCACCCAACATAGGAGCACCTCAATACATAAGGCAAATACTAACAGCCATAAAAGGGGAAATTGACAGTAACACATTCATAGTAGGGGACTTTAACACCTCACTTTCACCAATGGACAGATCATCCAAAGTGAAAATAAAAAAAAGAAACACAAGCTTTAAATGATACATTAAACAAGATGGACTTAATTGATATTTATAGGACACTCCATCCAAAAACAACAGAATACACATTTTTCTCAAGTGCTCATGGAACATTCTCCAGGATAGATCATATATTGGGTCACAAATCAAGCCTTGGTTAATTTCAGAAAATTGAAATTTTATCAAGTAGTGTTCTGACCAAAGTTCCATGAGACTAGATATCAATTACAGGAAAAGATCTGTAAGAAATATGAACACACGGAGGTTAAACAATACACTACTTAGTAACGAAGTGGTCACTGAAGAAATCAAAGAGGAAATTTAAAATACCTAGAAACAAATGACAATGGAGACACGATGACCCAAAACCTAAGGATTGCAGCAAAAGCAGTTCTAAGAGGGAAGTTTATAGCAATACAAGCCCACCTTAAGGAACAGAAAACATCTTGAATAAACAACCTAACCATGCACCTAAAGCAATTAAAGAAAGAAAAACAAAAAAACCCCAAAGTTACCAGAAGGAAAAGATTCATAAAAATCAGATCAGAAAGAAATGAAAAAGAAATGAAGGAAACAATAGCAAAGACCAATAAAACTAAAACCTGGTTCTTTGAGAAGATAAACAAAATAGATACAAGATTAGCCAGACTCATCAAGAAAAGAAGGGAGATGACTCAAATCTATAGAATTAGAAATGAAAAAGGAGAACTAACAACTGACACTGCAGAAATAAAAAAGATCATGAGAGATTACTACAAGCAACATTATGCCAATAAAATGGACAACCTGAATTAAACGGATAAATTCTTAGAAATGCACAACCTGCCAAGACTGAATCAGGAAGAAAGAGAAAATATGAACAGACCAATCACAAGCACTGAAATTGAAACTGTGATTAAAAGTCTTCCAACAAACAAAAGCCCAGGACCAGATGGCTTCACAGGCGAATTCTTTCAAACATTTAGAAAAGAGCTAACATCTACCTTCTCAAACTCCTCCAAAATATAGGAGAGGGAGGAACACTCCCAAATTCATTCTACGAGGCCACCATCACCTTGATACCAAAACCAGACAAGGATGTCACAAAGAAAGAAAACTACAGGCCAATATCACTGATGAACATAGATGCAAAAATCCTCAACAAAATACTAGCAAAGAGAATGCAACAGCACATTAAAATGATCATACACCATGATCAAGTGGGATTTATTCCAAGAATGCAAGGATTCTTCAATATACGCAAATCAATCAACGTGATACACCATATTAACAAACTGAAGGAGAAAAATCATATGGTCATCTCAATAGATGCAGAGAAAACTTTCAACAAAATTCCACACCCATTTATGATAAAAACCCACCAGAAAGTATACATAGAGGGAACTTTCCTCAACATAATAAAGGCCATATATGACAAACCCACAGCCAACGTCGTCCTTAATGGCGAAAAAGCCAAAACATTTCCACTAACATCAGGAACAAGACAAGGTTGTCCACTCTCACCACTCTTATTCAATATAGTTATGGAATTTTTAGCCACAGCAATCAGAGAAGAAAAGGAAATAAAAGGAATCCAAATCGGAAAAGAAGAAGTAAAGCTGTCACTGTTTGCAGATGACATGATACTATACATAGAGAATCCTAAAGATGTCACCAGAAAACTACTAGAGCTAATCAATGAATTTGGTAAAGTTGCAGGATACAAAATTAATGCACAGAAATCTCTTGCATTACTATAGACTAATGATGAGAAATGTGAAAGTGAAATCAAGAAAACACTCCCATTTACCATTACAACAAAAAGAATAAAATATCTAGGAATAAACTTACCTAAGAAGACAAAAGACCTGTATGCAGAAAATTATAAGACACTGATGAAAGAAATTAAAGATGATACAAATAGATGGAGAGATATACCATGTTCTTGGATTGGAAAAATCAACATTGTGAAAATGATTCTACTACAGAAATCTATCTACAGATTCAATGCAATCCCTATCAAACTACCACTGGCATTTTTCACAGAACTAGAACAAAAAATTTCACAATTTGTATGCAAACACAGAAGACCCCGAAAAGCCAAAGAAATCTTGGAAACGAAAAATGGAACTGGAGGAACAAGGCTCCCTGACGTCAGAGTATTCTACAAAGCTACAGTAATCAAGAGAGTATGGTACTGGCACAAAAACAGAAAGATAGATCAATGGAACAGGATAGAAAGCCCAGAGATAAACCCACGAACATATGGTCACCTTATCTTTGATAAAGGAGGCAGGTATGTACATTGGAGAAAGGACAACCTCTTCAATAATTGGTGCTAGGAAAACTGGATAGGTACATGTAAAAGTATGAGATTAGATCACTCCCTAACACCATACACAAAAATAAGCTCAAAATGGATTGAAGACCTAAATGTAAGGCCAGAAACTATCAAACTCTTAGAGGAAAATATAGGAAGAACACTCTATGACATAAATCACAGCAAGGTCCTTTTTGACCCACCTCCTAGAGAAATGGAAATAAAAACAAAAATAAACAAATGGGACCTAATGAAACTTCAAAGCTTTTGCACAGCAAAGGAAACCATAAACAAGACCAAAAGACAACCCTCAGAATGGGAGAAAATATTTGCAAATGAAGCAACTGACAAAGGATTTATTTCCAAAATTTACACGTAGCTCATGCAGCTCAGTAACAAAAAAACAAACAACCCAATCCAAAAATGGGCAGAACACCTAAATAGACATTTCTCCAAAGAAGATATATAGACTGCCAACAAACACATGAAAGAATGCTCAACATCATTAATCATTAGAGAAATGCAAATCAAAACTACAACAAGAAATCATCTCACACCAGTCAGAATGGCCATCATTAAAAAATCTAGAAAAAATAAATACTGGAGAGGGTGTGGAGAAAAAGGAACACTCTTGCACTGCTGGTGGGAATGTGAATTGGTTCAGCCACTATGGAGAACAGTATGGAGTTTCCTTAAAAAACTAAAAATAGAACTACCATATGACCCAGCAATCCCACTACTGGGCATATACCCTGAGAAAACCAAAATTCAAAAAGATTCATGTACCAAAATGTTCATTGCAGCTCTATTTACAATAGCCCGGAGATGGAAACAACCTAAGTGCCCATCATTGGATGACTGGATAAAGAAGATGTGGCACACATATATGCAATGGAATATTACTCGGTCATAAAAAGAAACGAAATTCAGCTATTTGTAATGAGGTGGATAGATCTAGAGTCTGTCATATAGAGTGAAGTAATTCAGAAAGAGACAGACAAATACCATATGCTAACACATATATATGGAATTTAAGAAAAGAAAGTGTCATGAAGGACCTAGGGATAAGACAGGAATAAAGACACAGACCTACTGTAGAACTGATTTGAGGATATGGGGAGGGGGAATTGTGAGCTGTGACAAAGCGAGAGAGAGGCATGGACATATATACAGTAATAAACCTAAGGTAGATAGTTAGTGGGTAGCAGCCGCATAGCAGAGGGATATCAGCTCGGTGCTATGTGACCACTTGGAGGGGTGGGATAGGGAGGGTGGGAGGGAGGGAGATGCAAGAGGGAAGAGATATGGGAACGTATGTATATGTATAACTGATTCACTTTGTTATAAAGCAGAAACTAACACACCATTGTAAAGCAATTATACCCTAATAAAGATGTTAAAAAAATCTAGAAACAATAAATGCTGAAGAGGGTGCAGAGAAAAGTGATCACTCTTGCACAGCTGGTTGGAATGTGAATTGGTAGAGTCACTATGGAGAACAGTATGGAGGTTCCTTAAAAACTACAAATAGAACTACCATATGAGCCAGCAATCCCATACTGGGCATATACCCTGAGAAAACCATAATTCAAAAAGAGTCATGTACCAAAATGTTCATTGCAGCTCTATTTACAATAGCCTTGAGATGGAAACAACCTAAGTGTCCATCATCGGATGAATGGATAAAGAAGATGTGGCACATATATACAATGGAATATTACTCACCCATAAAAAGAAATGAAATCGAGCTATTTGTAATGAGGTGGATAAACCTAGAGTCTGTCATACAGAGTGTAGTAAGTGAGAAAGAGCAAGACAAATACTGTATGCTAACACATATATATGGAATTTAAGAAAAAAAAATGTCATGAAGAACCTAGGGATAAGACAAGAATAAAGACCCAGACCTACTAGAGAATGGACTTGAGGATATGGAGAGGGGGAAGGGTAAGCTGTGACAAAGCGAGAGAGAGGCATGGACATATATACACTACCATATGTAAGGTAAATAGCTAGTGGGAAACAGCTGCATAGCACAGGGAGATCAGCTCAGTGCTATGTGACCACCTGGCGGCGTGGGATAGGGAGGGTGGGAGGGAGGGAGACGCAAGAGGGAAGAAATATGGGGACATATGTATATGTATAACTGATTCACTTTGTTATAAAGCAGAAACTAACACACCACTGTAAAGCAATTATACTCTAATAAAGATGTAAAAAAAATAATATATCAAAAAAAGAGTTGAACTATAAAATTAAAATCACAGGAGAATGTCATTTTATTTATTTATTTAAACACTTTATTGGATATAATTGCTTTACAATGTTTTGTTAGTTTCTGCTGTATAACAGAATGGGTCAGCTATATGTATTCATATGTCCCCATATTCCCTCCCTTTTGTGTCTCTCTCCCACTCTTCATATCTTTCCTCTCTAGGTGGTCACAAAGCACCAAGCAGATCTTCCTGTTCTATGAAGCTGCTTCCCACTAGCTATCTGTTTTACATTTGGTAGCATATATATGTCAATGCTACTCTTTCCTTTGTCCCAGCTTACCCTGCCCCCTCCCGTTTCATCAAGCCCATTCTCTACATCTGCATCTTTACTCCTTTCCTGTCCCTTCCTGTCCCTCTCATGCCCATTCCTACCCCTTCAAACAGTTTTTTTTTTTCTTTTTCTTTTTTGGATTCCATATATGTGTACTTGAATACAGTATTTGTTTTTCTCTTTCTGGCTTACTTCACTCTGTATGATAGATTCTAGGTCCACAAACGTCTCTACAATGACCCAATTTTGTTTCTTCTTCTGGTTGAGTAATATTCCATTGCACATATATACCACATCTTCTTTATCCATTCATCTGTTGATGAGCACTTATGTTGCTTCCATGTCCAGTCTATTGTAAATAGTGCTGCAATGAACATTGTGGTACATGACTCTGTTTGAATTATGTTTTTCTCAGGGTATATGGTCCGTAGTGGGATTGCTGGGTCATATGGTAGTTCTATCTTTAGTTTTATAAGAACGTGCATACTGTTATCCATAGTGGCTGTATCAATTTAAATTCCTACCGACAGTGCAAGAGGGTTCCCTATTCTCCACACCCCTTCCAGCATTTATTGTTTGTAGATTTTTTGATGATGGTCATTCTGACCGGTGTGAGGTGATACCTCATTGTGGTTTTGATTTGCATTTCACTAATGATTAGTGAAGATGAACATCCTTTCATGTATTTGCTGGCAGTCTGTATATCTTCTTTGGAGAAATATCTGTTTAGGTCTTCTGCCCATTTTTGGATTGGGTTTTTGCTTTTTTGATATTGAGCTTCATGAGCTGCTTGTATAGTTTGGAGATTAAGCGTTTGTCTGTTTTTTCATTTGCAAATATTTTCTCCCATTTTGAGGGCCGTCTTTTTGTATTGTTTATAGTTTCCTTTGTTGTGCAAAAGCTTTGAAGTTTCATTAGGTCTCATTAGTTTAATCTTGTTTTTATTTCCATTTCTCTAGGAAGTAGGTCTTAAAGTACCTTTCTGTGATTTATGTCAAAGAGTGTTGTTCCTATGTTTTCCTCTAAGAGTTTGATAGTGTCTGGTCTTCTATGTAGGTCTTTAATTCATTTTGAGTTTATTTTTGTATATGGTGTTAGGGAGTGTTCTAATTTCATTCTTTTACATGTAGCTCTCCAGTTTTCCCAGTACTACTTACTGAAGAGGCTGTCTTTTCTCCATTTTATATTCTTGCCTCCTTTATCAAAGATAAGGTGACCATATGTGCATGGGTTTGCCTGTGGGCTTGCTATCCTGTTCCATTGATCTATATTTCTGTTTTTGTGCCAGTACCATACTGTCTTGATTACTATAAATTTGTAGTATAGTCTGAAGTCAGGGAGCCTTTTTCCTCCAGCTCCGTTTTTCATTCTCAAAATTGCGTTGGCTCTTCTGGGTCATTTGTGTTTCTGTACAACTTGCAAAATTCTTTTTTCTAGTTCTGTGAAAAATGTCAGTTGTCGTTGAGTAAGGGTTGCACTGAACTTGCAGATTGCTTGTGGTAGTATAGTCATTTTCACAATGTTGATTCTTCCAATCGAAGAACATGGTATATGTTTCCCTCTGTCTGTATCATCTTTAATTTCCTTCATCAGTGTCATAGTTTTCTGCATCCAAGTCTTTTGTCTCCTTATGTGGGTTTATTCCTAGGTATTTTATTCTTTTTGTTGCTGTGGAAAATGGGAGTGTTTCCTTCATTTCTCTTTCAGATTTTCCATCATTAGTGTATATGAATGCAAGAGATTTCTGTACATTAACTTTGTATCCTACTACTTTACCAAATTCATTGATTACCTCTAGAAGTTTTCTGGTAGCATCTTTAGGATTCTCTCTATAGTACCATGTCATCTGCAAACAGTGACAGTTTTACTTCTTTTCTGACTTGGATTCATTTTGTTACTTTTTCTTCTCTGATTGCTGTAACTAAAACTTCCAAAACTATTTTGAATGACAGTGGTGAGTGGGCAACATTGTCTTTTTCCTGATGTTAGCAGAAATAGTGTCAGTTTTCACCACTGAGAATGACCTGGCTGTGGGTTTTTCATATATGACCTTAATTATTTTGAGGTAGGTTCCCTCTATGCCCACTGTCTGGAGAGTTTTTATCATAAATAAGTGCTGAGTGTTGTTGAAATATTTCCCTGCATCTATTGAGCTGATCATATTGTTTTTATCCTTCAATTTGTTAAAATAGTGTATCACATTGAATGCTATTTATATATTGGAGAATCCTTGCTTTCCTGGGACAAACCCCATTTGATAATAGTATATGAGCCTTTATTGTACTGTTCGTTAGTGTTTGCTAGTATTTTGTTGAGGATTTTTACATCTATGTTCATCAGTGATTTGGCCTGTAGTTTTCTTCTTTTGTGACATCTTTGGTTTTAGTATCAGGGTGATGATGTCCTCATAGAATGAGCTTGGGAGTGTTCCTCCTTCTTCTATATTTTGGAAAAGTTTGATAAGGATAGGTGTTAACTCTTCTCTAAGTGTTTGATAGAATTCACCTGTGAAGCCATCTGGTCATGGGTTTTTGTTTGTTGGAAGATTTGTAACCACAGTTTCCATCTCAGTGCTTGTGATTGGTCTGCTTATATTTTCTATTTCTTCCTGATTCTGTCTCAGAAGGTTTTGTGTTTCCAAGAATTTGTCCTTTCCTTCCCAGTTGTCCATTTTACTAGCATATAGTTGCTTGTAGTACTCACATGTTCCTTTGTATTTCTGCAGTGTCAGTTGTTACTTCTCCTATTTCATTTCTAATTCTATTGATTTGAGTCTTCTGCCTTTTTTTGATGAGTCTGGTTAGTGGTTTATTAATTTTGTTTACTTTCTCAAGAACCAGTGTTTAGTTTTATTGATCTTTGCTATTGTTTCCTTCATTTGTTTTTCATTTATTTCTGATCTTATCTGTATAATTACTTTCCTTCTGTTAACTTTGTGGGGGGTTTTTGTTTGTTTCTTCTTCGTCTCCTTTCTCTGATTGCTTTAGGTGTAAAGTTAGGTTGTTTATTTGAGATTTTTCTTGCTTGTTGAGGTAGGATTATATTGTTATAAACTTCCTTCTTAGAAGAGTTTTGCTGTATCCCAGCTGTTTGGGGTCGTGTTTTTTTTTCATAGTCATTTTTTCTAGGTATTTCTTTGAATTTTTCTTTGATTTCTTCAGTAATTTCTTGTTTATTTATTAGCATATTGTTTCGCCTTCGTGAGTTTGTATTTTTTACGAGTTTTTTTCCTGTAATTGATATCTAGTCTCATAGTGTTGTGGTCGGAAAAGATACTTTATATGATTCCGATTTTCTTAAATTTACCAAGGCTTGATGTGTGACCCAAGATATGATATATCCTGGAGAATGTTCCATGAGTACTTGAGAAGAAAGTGTATTCTATTGGTTTTGGATGAAATGTCCTATAAATATCAACTAAGTCCATCCTATTTAATGTGTTCTTTAAAGCTTGTGTTTCCTTATTTATTATCATTTGGTTCCTCTGTCCATTGGTGAAAAGGGGTGTTAAAGTCACCTACTATGGTTGTGTTACTCTCAATTTCTGCTTTTATGGTTGTTAGCATATGCCTCATGTATTGAGGTGCTTCTGTGTTGGGTGCATAAATATTTATTATTGTTACATCTTTCCTTTGATAGATCCCATGATCGTTAGGTAGTGTCCTTGTTTTTCTCTTGTAATAGTCTTTAATTTAGTCTATTTTATCTGACATAAGAACTTCTACTCCAGGTTTCTTTTGATTTCCATTTGCATTTCCATTTGCATATCTTTTCCCATCCCCTCAATTTCAGTCTGTATGTATCCCTAGGTCTGAATTGGGTCTCTTGTAGACAGTATATATATGGGTCTTGTTTTTGTATCCATTCAGTCAGTCTATGTCTTTTGGTTGGAGAATTTAATCCATTTACATTGAAGATAATTATTGATATGTATGTTCCTATTACCATATTCTTCACCGTTTTGGGTTTGTTATTGTAGGGCTTTTCCTTCTCCTGTGTTTCCTCCCTAGAGAATATCTTTTAGCCTTTTTTGTAAAGCTGGTTTTGTGGTGCTGAATTCTCCTAACTGTTGCTTGTCTGTAGAGTTTCTAATTTGTCTGTGGAATCTGAATGAGATCCTTGTTAGGTAGAGTAAACTTGGTTGTAGGTTTTTCCATTTCATCACTTTTAATATGTCTTTCCACTCCATTCTGGCTTGCAGAGTTTCTGCTGAAAGATCAGCTGTTAACCTTATGGGGGTTCCCTTGTATGTTATTTGTTGTTTTTCCCTTGCTGTATTTTAATATTTTTTCTTTATATTTTAATTTTGATCATTTGATTAATATGTGTCTTGGCATGTTTCTCCTTGGATTTATCCTGTATGGGACTCTGAGTTTCCTTGACTTGATTTCCTTTCCCATGTTAGGGAAGTTTTCAACTATAATTTATTCAAATATTTTCTCAGTCCCTTTTTTTTGCTCTCTCCTTCTTCTGGGACCTCTGTAATTTGAATCTTGGTGTATTTTTATTTATTTATTTATTTTTAACATCTTTATTGGGGTATAATTTCTTTACAATGGTGTGTTAGTTTCTGCTTTATAACAAATTGAATCAGCTATGCATATACATATATCTCCATATCCCCTCCCTCTTGCATCTCCCTCCCACCCTCCCTATTCCACCCCTCTAGGTGGTCACAAAGCACCAAGCTGATCTCCCTGTGCTATGTGGCTGCTTCCCACTAGCTATCGATTTTACGTTTGGTAGTGTATATATATCCATGCCACTCTCTCACTTTGTCCCAGCTTACAATTCCCCCTCCTCATGTCCTCAAGTCCATTCTCTACATCTGCGTCTCCCTCCCTCCCACCCTCCCTATCCCACCCCTCCAGGCGGTCACAAAGCACCGAGCCAATATCCCTGTGCCATGCGGCTGCTTCCCACTAGCTATCTACCTTACTATGCTTGTTAGTGTGTATATGTCCATGACTCTCTCTCGCCCTGTCACAGCTCACCCTTCCCCCTCCCCATAACCTCAAGTCCGTTCTCTAAGAGGTCTGCGTCTTTATTCCTGCCTTACCCCTAGGCTCTTCATGACATTTTTTCCCTTAAATTCCATATATATGTGTTAGCATACGGTATTTGTCTTTTTCTTTCTGACTTACTTCACTCTGTATGACAGACTCTAGGTCTATCCACCTCATTACAAATAGCTCAATTTCGTTTCTTTATATGGCTGAGTAATATTCTATTGTATATATGTGCCACATCTTCTTTATCCATTCATCCGATGATGGGCACTTAGGTTGTTTCCATCTCCGGGCTATTGTAAATAGAGCTGCAATGAACATTTTGGTACATGAATCTTTTTGAATTTTGGTTTTCTCAGGGTATATGCCCAGTAATGGGATTGCTGGGTCATATGGTAGTTCTATTTGCAGTTTTTTAAGGAACCTCCATACTGTTCTCCATAGTGGCTGAACCAATTCACATTCCCACCAGCAGTGCAAGAGTGTTCCCTTTTCTCCACACCCTCTCCAGCATTTATTGTTTCTAGATTTTTTGATGATGGCCATTCTGACTGGTGTGAGATGATATCTTATTGTAGTTTTGATTTGCATTTCTCTAATGATTAATGATGTTGAGCATTCTTTCATGTGTTTGTTGGCAGTCTGTATATCTTCTTTGGAGAAATGTCTATTTAGGTGTTCTGCCCATTTTTGGATTGGGTTGTTTGTTTTTTTGTTATTGAGCTGCATGAGCTGCTTGTAAATTTTGGAGATTAATCCTTTGTCGGTTGCTTCATTTGCAAATATTTTCTCCCATTCTGAGGGTTGTCTTTTGGTCTTGTTTATGGATTCCTCTTCTGTGCAAAATTTGAAGTTTCATTAGGTCCCATTTGTTTATTTTTGTTTTTATTTCCATTTCTCTAGAAGGTGGGTCAGAAAGGATCTTGCTGTGATTTATGTCATAGAGTGTTCTTCCTATGTTTTCCTCTATGAGTTTGATAGTTTCTGGCCTTACATTTAGGTCTTTAATCCATTTTGAGCTTATTTTTGTGTATGGTGTTAGGGAGTGATCTAATCTCATACTTTTAAAAGTACCTGTGCAGTTTTCCCAGCACCATTTATTGAAGAGGCTGTCCTTTCTCCACTGTACATTCCTGCCACTTTTATCAAAGATAAGGTGTCCATATGTGTGTGGGTTTATCTCTGGGCTTTCTATCCTGTTCCATTGATCTATCTTTCTGTTTTTGTGCCGGTACCATACCATCTTGATAACTGTAGCTTTGTAGTATAGTCTGAAGTCAGGGAGCCTGATTCCTCCAGTTCCTTTTATCGTTCTCAAGATTTCCTTGGCTATTCGGGGTCTTTTTTGTTTCCATACAAATTGCAAAATTTTTTGTTCTAGTTCTGTGAAAAATGCTAGTGGTAGTTTGATAGGGATTGCATTGAATCTATAGATTGCTTTGGGTAGTAGAGTCATTTTCACAATGTTGATTCTTCCAATCCAAAAACATGGTATATCTCTCCATCTATTTGTATCATCTTTAATTTCTTTCATCAGTGTCTTATAATTTTCTGCATACAGGTCTCTCCATCTATTTGTATCATCTTTAATTTCTTTCATCAGTGTCTTATAATTTTCTGCATACAGGTCTTTTGTCTCCTTAGGCAGGTTTATTCCTAGATATTTTATTCTTTTTGTTGCAATGGTAAATGGGAGTGTTTTCTTGATTTCACTTTCAGATTTTTCATCAATAATGTATAGGAATGCCAGAGATTTCTGTGCATTAATTTTGTATCCTGCCACTTTACCAAATTCATTGATTAGCTCTAGTAGTTTTCTGATAGCATGTTTAGGATTCTCTATGTATAGGATCATGTCATCTGCAAACAGTGACAGCTTTACTTCTTCTTTTCTGATTTGGATTCCTTTTATTTCCTTTTCTTCTCTGATTGCTGTGGCTAAAACTTCCAAAACTATGTTGAATAAGAGTGGTGAGAGTGGGCAACCTTGTCTTGTTCCTGATGTTAGTGGAAATGCTTTGGCTTTTTTGCCATTAAGGACGACGTTGGCTGTTGGCTTGTCATATATGGCTTTTATTATGTTGAGGAAATTTCCCTCTGTGCCTACTTTCTGCAGGGTTTTTATCATAAATCGGTGTTGAATTTTGTCAAAAGCTTTCTCTGCATCTATTGAGATGATCATATGATTTTTCTCCTTCAATTTGTTAATATGGTTTATCACATTGATAGATTTGCGTACATTGAAGAATCCTTGCATTCCTGGAATAAACCCCACTTGATCATGGTGTATGATCCTTTTACTGTGCTGTTGCATTCTCTTTGCTAGTATTTTGTGGAGGATTTTTGCATCTATGTTCATCAGTGATATTGGCCTGTAGTTTTCTTTCTTTGTGACATCCTTGTCTGGTTTTGGTATCAAGGTGATGGTGGTCTCGTAGAAGGAGTTTGGGAGTGTTCCTCCCTTTGCTATATTTTGGAAGAGTTTGAGAAGCATAGGTGTTAGCTTTTCTCTAAATGTTTGATAGAATTCGCCTGTGAAGCCATCTGGTCCTGGGCTTTTCTTTGTTGGAAGATTTTTAATCACAGTTTCAATTTCAGTGCTTGTGATTGGTCTGTTCATATTTTCTATTTCTTCCTGATTCAGTCTTGGCAGGTTGTGCATTTCTAAGAATTTGTCCATTTCTTCCAGGTTGTCCATTTTATTGGCATAGAGTTTCTTGTAGTAATCTCTCATGATCTTTTTTATTTCTGCAGTGTCAGTTGTTACCTCTCCTTTTTCATTTCTAATTCTATTGATTTGAGTCTTCTCCCTTTTTTTCTTGGTGAGTCTGGCTAGTGGTTTATCAATTTTGTTTATCTTCTCAAAGAACCAGCTTTCAGTTTTATTGATCTTTGCTATTGTTTCCTTCATTTCTTTGTCATTTATTTCTGATCTGATTTTTATGATTTCTTTCCTTCTGCTAGCTTTAGGTTTTTTTTGTTCTTCTTTCTCTAATTGCTTGAGGTGCAAGGTTAGGTTGTTTATTCGAGATGTTTCCTGCTTCTTAAGGTGGGCTTGTATTGCTATAAACTTCCCCCTTAGAACTGCTTTTGCTGCATCCCATATGTTTTGGGTCATTGTGTCTCCATTGTCATTTGTTTCTAGGTATTTTTTGATTTCCTCTTTGATTTCTTCAGTGATCACTTCATTATTAAGTAGTGTATTGTTTAGCCTCCATGTGTTTGTATTTCTTACAGATCTTTTCCTGTAATTGATATCTAGTCTCATGGCATTGTGGTCAGAAAAGATACTTGATACAATTTCAATTTTCTTAAATTTACCAAGGCTTTATTTGTGACCCAATATATGATCTATCCTGGAAATGTTCCATGAGCACTTGAGAAAAATGTGTATTCTGTTGTTTTTGGATGGAGTGTCCTATATATATCAATTAAGTCCATCTTGTTTAATGTATCATTTAAAGCTTGTGTTTCCTTATTTATTTTCATTTTGGATTATCTGTCTATGGGTGAAAGTGGGGTGTTTAAGTCCCCTACTATGAATGTGTTACTGTTGATTTCCCCTTTTATGGCTGTTAGTATTTGCCTTATGTATTGAGGTGCTCCTATGTTGGGTGCATAAATATTTACAATTGTTATATCTTCTTCTTGGATCAATCCCTTGATCATTATGTAGTGTCCTTCTTTGTCTCTTTTAATAGTGAATCTTGGTGTTTTTAATATTGTCCCAGACTTCTCTATGACAGTCCTCTATTCTTTTCATTCTTTTTTCTTTATTCTGCTTTACAGTAATTATTTCCATTATTTTATCTTCCAGGTCACTTATCCATTCTTCTGAATCAGTTATTCAGCTATTGATTCCTTCTAGAAAACTTTTATTTCATTTATTGTCTTTTTCATAATTGTTTGGTTACTCTTTAGTTCCTCTAGGTCCTTTTTAAAAATTTCTTTATTTTCACCATTCTATTTCCAAGATTTTGGATCATTTTTACTATCATTACTCTGAATTATTTTTCATGTAGACTGCCTATTTCCTCTTCATTTGTTTGGTGTGTTGGGATTTTACCTTGCTCCTTCATCTGCTGTGTATTTCTCTGTCTTCTCGTTTTGCTTAACTTACTGTGCCTGGGTTCCCCTTTTCATAGACTGCATGTTTGTAGTCCCTGTTGTTTTTGACATCTGTCCCCAATCGATAAGGTTGGTTCAGTTGCTTCTGTGGGTTTCCTTTTGGAGGGGACTGGTGCCTGTGTTCTGGTGAGTGCAGCTAGATCTTGTCTTTCTTGTGGGCAGGACTACATTAGGTGGTGTGTTTTGGGGTGTCTGTGGACTTATTATGATTTTAGGCAGCCTCTATGCTAATGGTTGTGGTTGTGTTCCTGTCTTGCAAGTTGTTTGGCATGAGGCATCCAGCACTGGAGCTTGCTGGCCATTGTGCAGAGCTGTGTGTTAACATTGAAACAGACATCTCTTGGAGAGCTCTCACCAATTGATATTATGTACGGCCAGGAGATCTCTGGTTGTCCAATGTCCTGAACTTGACTCTGCCACCTCAGAGGCTCAGGCCTGACACCAGCCTAGAGCACCAAGACCCTTTCAGCCACATGGGTCAGAATAAGAGGGAGAAAAAAATAAAATAAAAAAGTAAATAATAAAAAATAAATTATTAAAATTAAATAAATTATTAAAATAAAAAAGTAATAATATAAAAAAAGAAGAGAGCAACAAAACAAATAAACAAATCCACCAGTGTAACAAGCAGTAAAACTATATTAAGATAAACATAAAAATCAGAAACAAGTCAGTCGCAGACAGAAAACCGTAAATTTACATTTGCTCCCTAAGTCCACCTCCTCAATTTTGGGATGGATCATTGTCTTTTCAGATATTCCACAGATGCAGTGAAAATCAAGTTGATTGTGGAGATTTAATCCACTGCTCCTGCAGAGGCTGCAGACAGAAACTTCTCTTTCTCTTATTTTCTTGCACAACTCCTGATGTTCACCTTTGGTTTTTTGCCCCCGCCCCACATGTAGGTCACCCTCACGCACCTGTTCCCCGCTCAGATGGGAGGGAATTAAAGCAGTGGTTGTTTAGGGGGCTCTTGCTGACTCATGCTGTGGGGGAGTGAGGGGTACAATAGTATAATTGGAATGTGGGGCAAGCCTGCAGCAGCAGAGGCCAGCATGACATTGCAACAGCCTGAGGTGCATCATGTGTTCTCCCAGGGAAGTTGTGTCTGGATCATGGGACCCTGGCAGTGGTGGGCTGCACAGGCTCCCAGGGGGTTGTGGTGTGGTTAATGACCTGTGCTTGCACACAGCATTCTTCATGGCTGAAGCAGCAGCATTAGCGTTTCATGCCTATCTCTGCTGCCTGAGCTGATAGCCATGGCTTATACCCATCTCTGGAGCTCCTTTAAATGTTTTTTTCCTTCTGTGGGCATACAGGGAAGGAATCCTCTCTCCTCACACAACCCAAAACAATAGTCTCTTGTCTCTTAGGCAGATCCAGACTTTCTCCTGGACTCCCTCCTGGCTAGCTGTGCCACACTAGCCCCCTGCAGGCTGTGTTCATGCAGCCAACCCCAGTCCTCTCCCTGGGACCTGACCTCCAAAGTCCTAGCCTCAGCTCCCTGCCCCCACCCCACCCCCAACATATAAGCAGACAAATCTCTCAGAGTGGGGTATGTTGGTCAACACTGATCTTCTCTGCAGGAATCTCTCCACTTTACCCTCTGCACCCATGTTCCTGCACTCTCCTCCATAGCTCTGAAGCTTCCCCCTTGCCCACCCGCATCTCTGCCAGTGAAGGGGCTTCCTAATGTGTGGAATCTTTTCCTCCTTCACAACTCCCTCCCATAGGTTCAGGTCCCATCCCTAGTCTTTTGTCTCTTTTTTTTCTATTGTCTTTTGGCCTCCCCAGGTACATGGGTATTTTCTTGCCTTTTGGGAAGTCTGAGGTCTTTTGCCAGAGTTCAATACATGTTCTGTAGGATTTGTTCCAAGTGTTGATGTATATTTGATGTATTTGTGCAGAGGAAGTTGATCTCCACGACTTACTCCTCTGCCATCTTGAAGGTCCCCTGAGAATGTGGTTTTAGAGCAGGAGCTCACCCTTCTCCATTCTTTGATCAATGAATAGTTTCTGCTCTGTTATACCAACTGGAGGAGGAGGAGGAAGAAAAGGAGGAGGAGGGGTGGGTGGAGAATAAAAATAATCAGAGTATGTTCTTTGACATCAGTCTCAGTGATATTTTCTTTGTATAGCTCTCCTTGGTGAGGGCAAGTAAGCAAAAATAACCAAATGGTAATACATCACACTAAAAACTATTTTCTTGGCAAAGGAAACTATAAACAAGTATAAAAGGCAAAATTCTGAATAGGAGAAGCTATTTGCAAATGATTTACCCAATAATGGGTTGATATCCAAAATATGTAAAGAACTCATAGAACTCGCTACCAAAAGCTCAGACAAGCTAATTAAGAAGTTGGTAGGCAGATGATCTGAATAAACATTTTTTCCAAAGTAACCATTGAGATGGCCAACAGCACAGGAAATTGTCCTTGAAGCACTAATCATCAGAGAAATGATAATCAACACCACAGTGAGATATCACCTCACACCTGTCAGAATGGTGATTATCTAAAAGACAAGAAATAACAAGTGGACAGCATGTGAAGAAAAAGAAACCCTTGTGAACTGTTGGTAGGGATGTAAATGAGTACAGTTACTGTGTAAAAGACTTCTGGGTGTTCATTCAAAGAATACAGAAACACTGATTCAAAAAGATATATTTATCCTATGTTGATTGCAGCATTATTTACAATACTATGGATATGAAAACAACCTAAGTACCCATCATTGTATGAATGAATAAAGAAGATAAATTAAGAATATTATAATAATATATATTGTACATATAAAATACATATACATATGTATTGTCTATATAATACATACATTGTATATAATATATAATGTATATAAGAATATATATTGTAAATATAGTATACAATACATAACATATATAACATAATATATACTTATATATGAATAAGATTTTATGTGTATATACACAGTTCTTTGAAAAGAAAAATAAAATTGATATACCTTCAGTCAGACACATGAAGAAAAAAACAGAGAACATAAATAAAATCAGAAATAAAAAAGAAGTTACCATCAACACCACAGAAATATTATACAAAGGATTGTAAAAGATTACTACAAATAACTACATGTCAATAAAATGGACAATGTAGAAGAAATGCACAAATTTCTATAAATTTATAATCTCCAAAGATGGAAAGGTAAGAAATACAAGACATGAAAAGATCAAATACCAGTAAAGAAATTGGACAACTACAAAAATTTCTAAACAAAACAAAACAAAAATGTCCAAGACCAGATGGCTTCACAAGTAAATTCTACCAAACATTTAGAGAAGAGTTAACACCCATCCTTCTGAAACTATTCCCAAAATTTACAGAGTAAGGAGGGCTTCCCAACTCATTTGACAAGGCCACTATCACCCTGATAGCAAAACTAGATGAAAATGCCCCCCCCCACACAAATAAAATTGCAGGCAGTATCACTGACAAATATAGATGCAAAATACTCAACAAAATATTAGCAAACCAAATTCAACAATACATTGAAAGGATTACTAACTATGATCAAGTGGAATTTATCACAAGTTTCCAAGTATGGTTCAATATCCATACATCAATATATATGATATTCACAAAAAGCAGAATAATAACTATTTGAACATCTTAATAGATGCAAAAAAGAAAAGAAAAAAGCTTTTTCCAAAATTCAACATCCATTTATGATTATGTCTCCACAATGTGCATACAGAGGGAATATTCTTCATCATATTTAAAGTCATATAAAATAAGCTCATGGTTAACACCATACTCAGTGATGAAAATTTGAAAACGTTCTTGCTAAATTCAGGAATAAGACAAGAATGCCCACTTTCACTGATCCTACTTGACATAGTATTGGAAGTCTTAACCCCACTATCAGACAAGAAAAAGAAATAAAACAAATCTGAATTGGAAAGGAAGAAGTAAAACTGTCTCTGTTTGCAGATAACATGATGTTATACACAGAAAATCCAAAAAATGCCACTGGAAACCTGAAGACCTCTATGATGAATTCAGTGAAGTTGCAGGATACAAAATTAATTTATTTCATCTCTATACACTAACAACAAAGTATCAGAAGGAGAAATTAAGGAAACATCCCCATTTAAAAACATACCAAAGGGAATAAAATACCTACAAATAAATCTAAATAAGTAAAATATCTGTACTTGGAAAACCATAAGATGTTGATAAAGAAATTTGAATATGACACCAAAAGACGTAAAGATATATAGTTTTCATGTATTTGAAGAATTTATATTGTTAAAATGACCATACTACACAAAGCAATCTACAGATTGTGTGCAATCTCTATCTAAATACCTATGACGTTTTTCACAGAACCAGAACAAATAATCCTAAAATTCAAATGGAACCACAAAAGGCCCAAAATAATCTTGAGAAAGAACAACAGAGCTGGAGGTATCACGCTTCCTTACTTCAGACTACAAAGCAACAGTCATGAAAACAATATGGTACTGGCAGAAAAGCACATATATCAATGGAATAGAATAGAGAAATCAGAAATAAACCATGAATTTATGGTCAATTAATCTATGACAATTGAGGCAAGAATATACAAGGGATATATTACCACTTTTCTGTAAGCGGTGTGGAAAAACTGGACAGCTACATATAAAAGAATGAAATTAGAACACTTTCTCACACTATATAGAAAAATAATTTCAAAATGGATTAAAGACCTAAATGTAAGACCAGAAACCATAAAACTCCTAGAAGCAAACATAGGCAGAACACTGTCCAACATAAAGAGTAGTGATATTTTTTTGATCTGTCTCCTTTTTTTTTTTTACATCTTTATTGGAGTATAATTGCTTTACAATGGTGTGTTAATTTCTGCTTTATAACAAAGTGAATCAGTTATACATATTCATATGTTCCCATATCTCTTCTAAGGCAAAATAAAAGCAAAAAATAAACAAATGGACTTGATTAAACTTAAAAACTTTTGCACAGCAAAGGAAACCTTCAATATGAGTAAAGCACACCCTACTGAATGGGGGAAAATATCTGCAAATGATAGGGCTGATAAGGAGTTAACATCCAAAATATATAAACAGCTAATACACCTAAATGTGAAAAACAACATAATTAAAATGTGGGCAGAAGACATGAATAGACAGTTAAGATATACAGGCACCTGAAAAGATGCTCAACATTACTAATCATCACAGAAATGCAAATCAAAACTACAATAATATCCCGTTACACCTGTCAGAATAACTATCATCAAAAAGACTGCAATTAACAAGTGTTGGTGAGGATGTGGAGAAAAGGGAACACTTTTACACTGTTGGTGGGAATGTAAATTGGTGGAGTCACTGTGGAAAACATTATAGATATTCCTGAAAATGCTAAAAATAGAACTACCATAAGATCCAGCAATTCCACTCCTGGGTATAACATATATGGATATAAATGAAGAAAAAAACCCACACCAGTTCAAAAAGATATATGCACCCCTGTGTTCATTTCAGCATTATTTACAATAGCCAAGACATGGAGGCAATCTGTGTCCATCAACAGATGAATGGAAAAAGAAGATGTAGTGTATATATACACAATGGAATACTACTATGCCATAAAAAATATGAAATTTTGCATTTTGCAAGAACATGGATGGACTTGGAATGTATTAAACTTAGTGAAATGAGTCAGAGAAAGACAAATACTGTATATTATTACTTACACATGGAATGTAAAAGTCAAAATGAATGAATATAGCAAAACAGAAAGAGAGTCACAGACAGAGAAGCAACTAGTGGCTACAAGTGCGGATAGGGACTGAGGGAGGGGCAAGATGCAGTAGCTGTTTAAGAGGTACAAACTACTATGTTTAAGAGGTACAAACTACTATATTTACAAACTAAATAAGCTTACAAGGATATATTGTACAGCATTGTATATATAGTCAATATTTTATTATAACTTTTTAAAATTAATTTTTATTGGGGTATAGTTGTTTTACAATGTGTTAGTTTCTACTGTACAGCTAAGTGAATCAGTTATATGTAAACATATATCCCCTCTTTTTTAGATTTTCCTCCCATTTAGGTCACCACAGAGCACTGAGTAGGTTCTCTGTGCTATACAGTAGGTTCACATCAGTTGTCCATTTTATATATAATATCTACAAAAATGGTACAGATGAGCTTATTTTCCAAGCAGAAATAGACACAGACATAGAGAGCAAACATATGGATACCAAGGGAGAAAAGGGTGGGGTGGGAGTAACTGGGAGATTGGGATCGACACATGTACACTATTATAACTTTAAACGGAGTATAATCTACAGAAATTTTGAATCAATATGTTGTTACACTAACATATTGTAAATCAACTACACCTCAGCAATAAATAAATACATGCATACACAAATCCCCCACTTGCACTATGTATGTTCCCTGAGAGCATTATGGTAAGTAAAATATTTCAGACAGAGGAAGACAAATAGTTTATAATCACACTTACATTGTCAGTGAAAATACCTAAATTATAGAAACAGAGTAGAATGGTGGTTATCAGAGGTTAGTGGTGGTGGAAATGGACAATGGTGGTGGCAGTCTGCATGGGTTGCAATCCACAAGAACTGGCCCCTGCCATTTGGGTGGTATGAGGAGCCTGAGGGCCAGCTGGGTCCTGGGCCTGGCTCTCTCAGTGATGATGGCTGGGAAGGGTCTGGGGACCTGGCCCTGAGGGAGCCACTAGCTGAGATCTTCCTGATAGCTGGGCCTGGGCACTGGTGTGAGGAACAAGATTGGGTGCTGGACGAACTCTCCAGGGAAGGGTAAATTGTGTGACCAGGGACTCCCTTCTCTTAGCCAGGGCGTGGACCATAGAGGGTGAAAGTTGTACCTTGAGACCTTGCCCTTTCTTGTTATAACATAGAATTATAGCATTTGTTTTGGGGGAAATTTATAGGAACATCATGACCTGACCTCAAGAGAAAAGGATCTGACATCAAGAAGTCTGCAACAACTAACAATGCCCCTCCCTCACCTTTCCTATAAAAGGGCTTTGCTGAAAGCTTTCAGGAAGTTCGGGGTTTTTAAGGCATGAGCCACCCAACTCCCTGTATGGGCCTGCAATAATCCTTTCTCCTCTCCAAACTCCAACGTTCTGGTATTATTTGGCCTCACTGTACACTGGGCACCCAAACTTGTGTTTGGTAACAGTAGCACCTTATCTCCCAATTCTATGGAGGGTAAGAGACTGTCTCAGAGAATGTCTCACTCCAAAACTACCTTCTATCACAAATGTATGAGAAGTTTATTATTCATATGTATAAAGCAAATTAGCAAACACTGATGGCCATCCCAATTACCAGGTGAATTTAGGACAAACTGTGACAAATGTTGCTGCCAGGTCTTACTTGAGGACTACTTATTATTTTGAGAATGTTTGTAATGGATTGTGTTTACTAAGATGTACATAAAATATATCTTTTGTCTGTGTGATCTTTTAGTAGATTGCTTATTATGTGTATCACATTATGGCTTAATACTTATTCAATAATAGACAGGTTTTCTTTCTCTTATATCTTTCTGGATTTATGGAGAGTGTTTCTAGCTTGGCAAGAAAATTTCTTTCAACTATATTACTCCCAAACAACACATTTTCTTAACCAGCTGCTTTCTGGGTTGGGGAGATATGGCTAATGCGGTGAACTCTGGGAAACAGACACAGATATAGCAGTACCAGGCAAAAAGAAGAAAATCAATTGTCAGATAAATTGTACTCTCTCAAAATTCATATGTTGAAGCCCTAACTCTCAGTACTTTTATAAGGAAACTCCATACTGTTCTCCATAGTGGCTGTATCAGTTTATATTCCCACAAACAGTGCAAGAGTGTTGCCTATTCTCCACACCCTCTCCAGTACTTAAAGTTTGTTTAATTTTTGATGATGCCCATTTTGACCAGTGTGAGGTGACTCCTCATTGTATGTTGTAGTTTTGATTTGCATTTCCCTACAGATTACTAATGTTGAGCCTGCTTTCATGTGTTTGTTGGCAATCCTTATATCTTCTTTGGAGAAATATATATGTAGGTCTCCTGCCCATTTTTGGATTGGGTTATTTGATTTTTGGTATTGAGTTGCATGAGATGCTTGTATATTTTGGAGATTAATTCTTTGTCAGTTACTTCATTTGTAAATATTTTCTGCCATTCTGAGGGTTGTCTTTTCGTGTTGTTTATGGTTTCTTTTGCTTTGCAAAAGCTTTTAAGTTTCATTAGGTCCCATTATTTTATTTTTGCTTTTATGCCCATCTCTCTACAAGGGAGTCAAAAGGATCTTGTTCTGATTTATGTCATAGAGTGTTCTGCCTATGTTATCCTCTAAGAGTTTAATGGTGTCTGGCCTTCTATGTAGGCCTATAATCCATTTTGAGTTTATTTTTGTGTATGGTGTTAGGGAGTGTTCTAATTTCATTCTTTTACATGTAGCTGTCTATTTGTCCCAGCACCACTTATTGAAGAGGCAGCCTTTTCTTCATTGTACATTTTTGCATCCTATCAAAGATATGGTGACTTTATGTGCATGGTTTAACTCTGGTCTTTCTATCCTGTTCCATTGATCTATATTTCGATTTGTGTGCCAGGACCATACTCTCTTGATTACAGTATCTTCAGAGTATAGTCCAAAGTCAGGGAGGCTGATTCCTCCAGCTCCATTTTCCTTTCTCAATTATACTTTAGCTAGTCGGGGTCTTTCATGCTTCCATAAAAATGTGAATTTTTTTGTTTTAGTTCCATGAAATATTGCATTGGTAGTTTGAAAGTGATTGCATTGAATATGTAGATTTCTTTGGGTAGTATAATTATTTCACAATGTTGATTCTTCCGATCCAAGGACATGGTATATCTCTCCATATGTTTTTATCATCCTTAATTTCTTTCATCAGTGTCTTATAGTTTTCAGGATATAGGACTTTTGTCTTCTTAGGTAGGTTTATTCCTACGGATTTTATTCTTTATGTTGCAATGGTAAGTGGGCGTGTTTCCTTAATTTCTCTTTCAGGTTTTTCATCATTAGTGTATAGGAATGCAAGAGATTTCTGTGCATTAATTTTGTATCCTGCTACTTTACCAAATTCATTCATTAGCTCTGGTAGTTTTTTGGTACAAACTTTAAGATTCTCTATGTATAGCATCATGTCATCTGCAAACAGTGACAGCTTTACTTTTTCTTTTACGATTTGGATTCCTTTTATTTCTTTTTCTTCTCTGCTGTGGCTAAAATTTTCAAAATTGTGTTCAATAATAATAGTGAGAGGAGGAACATTATATTGTTCCTGATCTTACTGGAAATGGTTTCACTTTTTCACCATTGAGAACGATGTTGGCTGTGGGTATGTCATATAAGGCCTTTATAATGTTGAGGCAAGTTCCCTCTGTGTCTACTTTCTGGAGGGTATTTATCATAAGTTGGTGTTGAATTTTGTTGAAAGCTTTCTCTGCATCTATTGAGATGATCATATGTTTTTCCTCCTTCAATTTGTTAATATGGTGTATCACATTGATTGATTTGCATATATTGAAGATTCCTTGCATTCCTGTGATAAACCCCACTTGATCATGATGTATGAACATTTTAATGTGCTTTGGATTCTATTTGTTAGGATTTTGTTGAGGATTTTTGCATCTATGTTCATCAGTGATATTGGCCTGTAGTTTTCTTTCTTTGTGACACCCTCGTCTGGTTTTTGTATTGGGGGATGTTGGCCTCGTAGAATGAGTTTGGGAATGATCCCTCATGTGCCTATTTGGAAGAGTCTGAGAAGGATAGGATAGGTGTTAGCTCTTCTCTAATCATTTGATAGAATTCACCTGTGAAGCCATCTGGTCCTGGGCTTTTGTTTGTTGGAAGATTTTTAATCACAGTTTCAATTTCAGTGCTTGTGATTGGTCTGTTCATATTTTCTATTTTCTCCTGGTTCAGCATCGTGTGGTGTGCATTTCTAAGAATTTGACCATTTCTTCCATGTTGTCCATTTTATTGGCATATAGTTGCTTGTAGTAAACTCTCATGATCCTTTGTATTCCTGCAGTGTCATTTGTTACTTTTCCTTTTTCATTTCTACTTCTATTGATTTCAGTCTTCACCCTTTTTTTCATGATGAGTCTGGCTAATTGTTTACCAATTTTGTTTATCTTATCAAAGAATCAGCTTTTAGTTTTATTGATCTTTGCTATCGTTTCCTTCATTTCTTTTTCATTTATTTCAGATATGATCTATTTTCTTTTTTAACTTTTTTTTTTTTGGCGGTATGCAGGCCGATCACTGTTGTGCCTCTCCCGTTGCAGACCACAGGCTCCGGACCCTCAGGCTCAATGGCCATGGCTCACGGAGGCAGCTGCTCCACGGCATGTGAGATCTTCCCGGACCAGGGCACGAACTTGTATCCCCTGCATCAGAAGGCGGACTCTCAACCAATGCACCACCAGGGAAGCTCTCATTTTTTCCTTTTTTTTTTTTTCAGGAAAATAAAAAGATATATATATATAGTTTAATCTTTATTGGAGTAAAATTGCTTTACAATGGTGTGTCAGTTTCTGGTTTATAACAAAATGAATTAGTTATACATATGCATATGTTCACATATCTCTTCCCTCTTGCGTCGTCCTACCTCCAACCCACCCTATCCCACCCCTCCAGGCGGTCACAAAGCACGGAGCTGATCTCCCTATGCTATGCAGCTGCTTCCCACTAGCTATCTACCTTACGTTTGGTAGTGTAAATATGTCCATGCCTCTGTCTCCCTTTGTCACAGCTTACCCTTCCTCCTCCTAATATCCTCAAGTCTATTCTCTAGTAGGCCTGTGTCTTTATTCCTGTCTTACCCCTAGGTTCTTCATGATATTCTTTTTTCTTAAATTCCATATATATGTGTTAGCATATGGTATTTGTCTTCTCTTTCTGACTACTTCACTCTGTATGACAGACTCTAGGTCTATCCACGTCATTACAAATAGCTCAATTTCATTTCTTTTTATGGCTGAGTAATATTCCATTGAATATATGTGCCACATCTTCTTTATCCATTCATCCGATGATGGAGACTTAGGTTGTTACCATCTCTGGTCTATAGTAAATAGCGCTGCAATGAACATTTTGGTACACGATTCTTTTTGAATTATGGTTTTCTCATGGTATATGTCCAGTAGTGGGATGGCTGGGTCATGTGATAGTTCTATGTGTAGTTTTTTAAGGAACCTCCGTACTGTTCTCCACAGTGGCTGTATCAATTTACATTCCCACCAACAATGCAGGAGGGTTCCTTTTTCTCCACACCCTCTCCAACATTTACTGTTTCTAGATTTTTTGATGATGGCCATTCTGACTGGTGTGAGATGATGTCTCATTGTAGTTTTGATTTGCATTTCTCTACTGGTTAATGAAGTTGAGCATTCTTTCATGTGTTTGTTGGCAGTCTGTATATCTTCTTTGGAAGAATGTCTATTTAGGTCTTCTGCCCATATTTGGATTGGGTTGTTTGTTTTTATTTGCTTTGAGCTGCTTATAAATTTTGGAGATTAATCCTTTGTCAGTTGCTTCATTTGAAAATATTTTCTCCCATTCTGAGGGTTGTCTTTTTGTCTTGTTTATGGTTTCCTTTGCTGTGCAAAAGCTTTGAAGTTTCATTAGGTCCCATTTGTTTATTTTTTTATTTCCATTTCTCTAGGAGGTGGGTCAAAAAGAATCTTTCTGTGATTTACGTCACAGAGTGTTCTGCCTATGTTTTCCTCTAAGAGTTTGATAGTTTCTGGCCTTACATTTAGTTCTTTAATCCATTTTGAGCTTATTTTTGTGTATGCTGTTAGGGAGTGATCTAATCTCATACTTTTACATGTACCTGTCCAGTTTTCCCAGCACCAATTATTGAAGAGGTTGTCCTTTCTCCACTGTACATTCCTGCCTCCTTTATTAAAGATAAGGTGACCATATGTGTGTGGGTTTATCTCTGGGTTTTCTATCCTGTTCCATTGATCTATCTTTCTGTTTTTGTGCCAGTACCATATTGTCTTGATTACTGTAGCTTTGTTGTATAGTCTGAAGTCAGGGAGCCTGATTCCTCCAGCTCTGCTTTTCGTTCTCAAGATTGTTTTGGCTATTTGGGGTCTTTTGTGTTTGCATACAAATTGTGAAATTTTTTGTTCTAGTTCTGTGAAAAATACCAGTGGTAGTTTGATAGGGATTGCTTTGAATCTGTATATTGTTTTGGGTAGTAGAGTCATTTTCACAATGTTGATTCTTCCAATCCAAGAATATGGTATATCTCTCCATCTATTTGTATCATCTTTAATTCCTTTCATCAGTGTCTTATAATTTTCTGCATACAGGTCTTTTGTCTCCTTAGGTAGGTTTATTCCTAGATATTTTATTCTTTTTGTTGCAATGGTAAATGGCAGTGTTTTCTTGATTTCACTTTCAGATTTTTCATCATTAGTGTATAGGAATGCCAGAGATTTCTGTACATTAATTTGTATTCTGCTACTTTACCAAATTCATTGATTAGCTCTAGTAGTTTTCTGATAGCATCTTTAGGATTCTCTATGTATAGGATCATGTCATCTGCAAACAGTGACAGCTTTACTTCTACTTTTCTGAATAGGATTCCTTTTATTTCCTTTTCCTCTCTGATTGCTGTGGCTAAAACTTCCAAAAGTATGTAGAATAAGAGTGGTGAGAGTGGGCAACCTTGTCTTGTTCCTGATCTTAGTGGAAATGCTTTCAGTTTTTCACCATTGAGGATGATGTTCACTGTGGGTTTGTCATATATGGCCTTTATTATGTTGAGGAAAGTTCTCTCTATGCCTACTTTCTGCATGGTTTTTTTCATAAATCGGTGTTGAATTTTGTTAAAAGATTTCTCTGCATCTATTGAGATGATAATACGGTTTTTCTCCTTCAATTTGTTAATATGGTTTATCACATTGATTGTTTTGCATATATTGAAAAACCATTGCATTCCTGGAATAAACCCCTCTTGATCATGGTGTATGATCCTTTTAATGTACTGTTGGATTCTGTTTGCTAGTATTTTGTTGAGGATTTCTGCATCTGTGTTCATCATTGATATTGGCCTGTAATTTGTTTCTTTGTGACATCCTTGTCTGGTTTTGGTATCAATGTGATGGTGGCCTCGTAGAAGGAATTTGGGAGTGTTCCTCCCTCTGCTATATTTTGGAAGATTTTGAGAAACATAGGCATTAGCTCTTCTCTAAATGTTTGATAGAATTCGCTGTGAAGCTATCTGGTCCTGGGCTTTTACTTGTTTGAAGATTTCTAATCACAGTTTCAGTTTCAGTGATTGTGATTGGCCTATTCATATTGTCTATTTCTTCCTGATTCACTCTTGGCAGGTTGTGCATTTCTAAGAATTTGTCCATTTCTTCTAGGTTGTCCATTTTGTGGGCATAGAGTTGCCTGTAGTAATCTCTCATCATCTTTTGTATTTCTGCAGTGTCAGTTGTTACTTCTCCTTTTTCATTTCTCATTCTATTGATTTGAGTCTTATCCCTTTTTTTCTTGTTGAGTGTGGCTAATGGTTTATCAATTTTGTGTATCTTCTCAAAGAACCATCTTTTAGCTTTATTGATCTTTGCTATCGTTTCCTTCATTTCTTTTTCATTTATTTCTGATCTGATTTTTATGATTTCTTTCCATCTGCTAACATTGGGGTTTTTTTGTTCTTCTTTCTCTAATTGTTTTAGGTGCAAGTTGAGGTTGTTTATTCGAGATGTTTCCTGTTTCTTAAGGTAGTTTTTTATTGCTGTAGACTTTCCTCTTAGAACTGCATTTTCTGCATCCCATAGGTTTTGAGTCATCGTGTCTCCATTGTCATTTGTGTCTAGGTATTTTTTAATTTCCACTTTGATTTTTTCAGTGAGCACTTCGTTATTAAGTAGTGTATTGTTTACCCTCCATGT
Organism: Leucopleurus acutus; assembly: GCF_964270905.1. Taxonomy (NCBI): domain Eukaryota; kingdom Metazoa; phylum Chordata; class Mammalia; order Artiodactyla; family Delphinidae; genus Leucopleurus; species Leucopleurus acutus. The sequence goes on from NC_139164.1 coordinate 10,065,816, forward strand.
GTTTGTATTTTTTACATCTTTTCCTGTAACTGATATCTAGTCTCATAATATTGTGTTCAGAAACGATCCTTGAAACAATTTCAATTTTCTTAAATTTACCAAGGCTTGAGTTGTGATCCAAGATATTATCTATCATGGAGAATGCTCCATGAGCACTTGAGAAAAATGTATTCTGTTGTTTTTGGATGGAATGTCCTATAGATATCAATTAAGGCCGTCTTGTTTAATGTATCATTTAAAGCTTGTATTTCCTTATTTATTTTCATTTTGGATGATCTGTCCATTGGTGAAAATGGGGTGTTAAAGACTGCTACTATGAATGTGTTACTGTCGATTTCCCCTTTTATGGCTGTTAACATTTGCCTTATGTATTCTGGTGTTCCTATGTTGGGTGCATAAATATTTACAACTGTTATACCTTTTTCTTGGATTGATCCCTTGGTCATTATGTAGTGTCCTTCTTTGTCTCTTCTAATAGTCTTTATTTTAAAGTCTATTTTGTCTGCCATGAGAATTGCTACTCCAGCGTTCTTTTGGTTTCCATTTGCATGAAATATCTTTTTCCATCTCCCTACTTTCGGTCTGTATGTGTCTCTAGGTCTGAAGTGGGTCTCTTGTAGACAGCATATATATGGGTCTTGTTTTTGTATCCATTCAGCCAATCTGTGTCTTTTGATGGGAGCATTTAGTCCATTTACATTTAAGATAATTATCAATATGTATGTTCCTATACTCATTTCCTTAATTGTTTTGGGTTTGTTATTGTAGGTCTTTTCCTTCTCTTGTGTTTCTGGCCTAGAGAAGTTCCTTTAGCAGTTGTTATAAAGCTGGTTTTGGGTGCTGAATTCACTCATCTTTTGCTTGTCTGTAAAGGTAATAATTTCTCCATGAAACCTGAATGAGATTCTAGCTGGGTAGAGTAAACTTGGTTGCAGGTTTTTCTCCTTCCTCACTTTAAATATGTCCTGCCACTCCCTTCTGGCTTGCAGAGTTTCTGCTGAGAGATCAGCTGTTTACCTTATGGGGATTCCCTTGTGTGTTATTAGTTGTTTTTCTATTGCTGCTTTTAATATGTTTTCTTTGTATTTAATTTTTGACAGTTTGATTCATATGTGTCTTGGCGTATTTCTCCTTGGATTTATCCTTATGCGACTCTCTGTGCTTCCTGTACTTGATTAACTATTTCCTTTCCCATATTAGGGAAGTTTTTAACTATAATCTCTTCAAATATTTTCTCAGTCCCTTTCTTTTTCTCTTCTTTTTCTGGAACCCCTATAATTCGAATGTTGGTGCATTTAATGTTGTCCCAGAGGTCTCTGAGACTGTCCTCAGTTCTTTTTATTATTTTTTCTTTATTCTGCTCTCCAGAAGTTATTTCCACTATTTTATCTTCCAGGTCACTTATCTGTTCTTCTACCTCAGTTATTGTACTATTGATCTCACCTAGAGTATTTTTCATTTCATTTATTGTGTTGTTCATCATTGTTTGTTTCATCTTTAGTTCTGCTAGGTCCTTGTTAAATGTTTCTTGCATTTTGTCTATTCTATCTCCAAGATTTTGGATCATCTTTACTATCATCATTCTGAATACTTTATCAGGTAGACTGCCTATTTCCTTTTCATTTGTTAGGTCTTGCAGATTTTTATCTTGCTCCTTCATCTGCTCTGTGTTTTTATGTCTTCTCATTTGGCTTATCTTACTGTGTTTGGTGTCTCCTTTTTGCAGGCTACAGGTTCGTAGTTCCCATTGATTTTGGTGTCTGTCCCCAGTGGCTAAGGTTGGTTCAGTGGGTTGTGTAAGCTTCCTGGTAGAGGGGACTAGTGCCTGTGTTCTCGTGGATGAGGCTGGATCTTGTATTTTGGGTGGGAAGTTCCACGTCTGGTGGTGTGTTTTGGGGTGTCTAAGAACTTATTATGATTTTAGGCAGCCTCTCTGCTAATGGGTGGTCTTTTGGTCCTGTCTTGCTAGTTGTTTGACATAGGGTGTCCAGCACTGTAGCTTGCTTGTCGTTGAGTGAAGCTGGGTGCTGGCATTGAGATGGAGATCTCTGGCAGATTTCCACCATTTGATATTATGTGAAGCTGAGAGGTCTCTTGTGGACCAGTGTCCTGAAGGTGGCTCTCCCACCTCAGAGGCACAGCACTGACTCCTGGCTGCAGCACCAAGAGCCTTTCATCCACACAGCTCAGAATAAAAGGTAGAAAATGTAGAAAGAAAGAATTAGTAGAAGTAGAAAGAAAGAAAGGAAGAAAGAAAGAAAGAAGGCAGGGAGGGAGGGAGGGAGGGAAGAAGGAAGGAAGGAGGCAAGGAATGAAAAAGGGAAAGAAACAAAGAAGATAACGTAAAATAAGATAAAGTTATCAAAATAAAAAATAATTAAGAGAATAATTTTTTAAAAAGTATGGGTAGAGCTTTAGGACAATGGTGGAAGCAAACCTATACAGAGAAAATCTCACACAGAAGCATACACATACACACTCACAAAAACAGGGAAAGGGGGAAAAATCAAAAATCTTGCTCTCAAAGTCCACCTCCTCAATTTGGGATGATTTGTTGTCTAAAGGAGGGAAGGAAGGAATGAAAGAAAGATAGAAAAAAGATTAAATAAAATAAGATAGTTATTAAAATAAACAATAATTATTAAGAAAAAAAATTTTTAAAGGAAAAATAGAACCCTAGGACAAATGGTGGAAGCAAAGCTATACAAACAAAATCTCACAAAGGAGCATGCACATACACACTCACAAAAAGAGGAAAATGGGAAAATAATCATAAATCATGCTCTCAATGCCCACCTCCTCAATTTGGGATAATTCGTTGTCTATTCATGTATTCCCCAGATGCAGGGTACATCAAGTTGATTGTAGACCTTTAATCCGTTGCTTCTGAGGCTGCTGGGAGAGATTTCCCTTTCTTGTCTTTGTTTGCACAGCTCCTGGGGCTCAGCTTGGGATTTGGCCCCGCCTCTGAATGTAGGTGGCCGGAGAGCGACTGTTTTTCACTCAGAGAGGACGTGGTTAAAGGAGCCGCTGATTCGGGGGCTCTGGCTCACTCACTCAGGCCGGGTGGCGGGAGGGGCACGGAGTGCGGGGCAAGCCTGCGGCAGCAGAGGCCAGCATGACGTTGCACCAGCCTGAAGCACGCCCCGCATTCTCCCAGGGAAGTTGTCCCTGGATCTCGGGACCCTGGCAGTGGCAGGCTGCACAGGCTCCCCGGAAGGGGAGGGTGTGTGTGGATATTGACCTGTGCTCGCACACAGGCTACTTGGTGGCGGCAGCAGCAGCCTTAGCGTCTCATGCCCATCTCTGGGGTCTGCACTTTTAGCCGCGGCTCGCGCCCGTCTCTGGAGCTCCTTTAAGCAGTGCTCTTAATCCCCTCTCCTCGCGCACCAGGAAACAAAGAGGGAAGAAAAAATTTCTTGCCTCTTCTTCGGCTGGTCCAGACTTTTCCCTGGACTCCCTCCCGGCTAGCCGTGGCGCACTAACCCCCTGCAGGCTGTGTTCATGCCGCCAACCCCAGTCCTCTCCCTGCACTATGAACGAAGCCCGAGCCTCAAATCCCAGCCCCGCCCACCCCGGCGGGTGAGCAGACAAGCCTCTCAGTCTGGTGAGTGGCGGTCAGCCCTGATCCTCTGTTCAGGAATCTCTCCGTTTTGCCCTTCACACCCTTGTTGCTGTGCTGTTCTCCACGTCTCTGAAGCTTTCCGCCTCCACCACCCGCAGTCTCCGCCTGCAAAGGGGTTTCCTAGTGTGTGGAAAACTTTCCTCCTTCACAGCTCCCTCCCACTGGTGCAGGTCCCGTCTGTATCCTTTTGTCTGTTTTTTCTTTTGCCCTACCCAGGTACGTGGGGAGTTTCTTGCCTTTGGGAGGTCTGAGGTCTTCTGCCAGCATTCAGTAGGTGTTCTGTAGGAGTTGTTCCACGTGTAGATGTATTTCTGATGTACCTGTGGGGAGGAATGTGATCTCCCCATCTTACTCTTACACCATCTTCCCAGAAGCCCAAAAGGTATCTCTTTTTTCCTTTTTTAAAATAAATTTATTTATTTTATTTATATTTATTTTGGGCCGCATTGGGTCTTTTTTTTTAACGTGTTTATTGGAGTATAATTGCTTTACAATGGTGTGTTAGTTTCTGCTTTATAACAAAGTGAATCTGTTATACGTATACATATGTTCCCATCTCTCCTCCCTCTGGCGTCTCCCTCCCTCCCACCCTCCCTATCTCACCCCTCTTGGTGGTCACAAACCAACTAGCTGATCCTTCTGCTAACTTTGGGAATTTTTTGTTCTTCTTTCTCTAATAGCTTTTGGTGGAAGGTTAGGTTGTTTATCTGAGATGTTTCTTGTTCCTTAACGTAGGATTGTATTGCTATATCCTTCCCTCTTAGAACTGTTTTTGCTCCATCCCATAGGTTTTGGGTCATGGTGTTTTCATTACCATTTGTGTCTAAGTATTTTTTATTTCCTCTTTAATTTATTCAGTGATCTCTTGGTTATTAAGTAGTGTATTATTTAGCTTCCATGTGTTTGTATTTTATACAGATTTTTCCTGTAATTGATGTCTAGTCTCATACCGTTATGGTCGGAAAAGATACTTGATATGATTTCAACTTTCTTTAATTTACCAAGGCTTGATTTGTGACCCAAGGTATGATCTATCCTGGAGAATGTTCCATGAGCACTTGAGAAGAAAATGTATTCTGTTGATTTTGAATGGAATGTCCTATATATACCAATGAAATCCAACTTGCTTTATATATCATTTAAAGCTTTTGTTTCCTTATTTATTTTCATTTTGGATGATCTGTCCATTGGTGAAAGTGGGGTGTTAAAGACCTCTATTATGATTTTATTACTGTCAATTTCCCCTTTTATGGCTGTTAGTATTTGGTTTATGTATTGAAGTGCTCCTATGTTGTGTGCATAAATATTTACAATTGTTATATCTTCTTCTTGGATTGATCATTATATAGTGCCCTTCTTTGTGTTTTGTAATAGACTTTGTTTAAAAGTGTATTTTGTCTGAAATGAGAATTGCTACTCCAGCTTTCTTTGATTTCAATTTGCATGGAATATCTTTTTTTCCATCCCCTCACTTTCACTCTGTATGTGTCTCTAGGTATGAAGAGGGTCTCTTGTAGACAGCATATATACAGGTTTTGTTTTTGTATCCATTCAGCCATTCTATGTCTTTTGTTTGGAGCATTTAATCCATTTATATTTAAGGTAGTTTTCAATATGTATGTTCATTCCTATTCCCATTTTCTTAATTGTTTTGGGTTTGTTATTGTAGGTCTTTTTCTTCTCTTGTGTTTCCTGCCTAGAGAATTTCCTTTAGCATTTGTTGTAAAGCTGGTTTCGTGGTGCTGAATTCTCTTAGCTTTTGCTTGTCTGTAAAAGTGTTAATTTCTGTGTCAAATGTGAATGAGACCCTTGCTGGGTAGAGTAATCTTGGTTGTATGTTTTTCTCCTTCATCACTTTAAATATGTCCTGCAACTCCCTTCTGGTTTGCAGAGTTTCAGCTGAACGATCAGCTGTTAATCTTATGGGAATTCCCTTGTGTGTTATTTGTTGTTTTTCTCTTACTGCTTTTCATATTTTTTCTTTGTATTTAATTTTTGATAGTTTGATTAATATGTGTCTTGACATGTTTCTCCCTCGATTTTCCCTGTATGGGACTCTCTGTGCTTCCTGTATTTTATTAACTCTTTCCTTTCCCATATTAGGGAAATTTTCAACTTTAATCTCTTCAAATATTTTCTCAATCCCTTTCTTTTTCTCTTCTTCTTCTGGAACCCCTATAATTCAAATGTTGGTGTGTTTAATGTTGTCTCAGTGTTCTCTGAGACTGTGCTCATTTTCATTGTTTTTGTTTTCATTTGTTTTGTTTTCATTGTTTTGTTTTCATTTGTTTTGCTTTTCATTTTCATTGTTTTTTCTTTAGTCTGCTCTGCAGTATTTATTTCCACTATTTTATCTTCTAGGTCACTTCTCCGTTCTTCTGTCTCAGTTATTCTGCTATTGATCCCTCCTAGAGAATTTTTAATTTCATGTATTGTATTGTCTATCACTGTTTGTTTGCTCTTTTGTTCTTCTAAGTCCTTGTTAAACATTATTGTATTTTCTCCATTCTATTTCCCAGATTTTGGATCATCTTTACTCTCATTATTCTGAAATCTTTTTCGGGTAGACTGCCTATTTCTTCTTCATTTCTGAGGTCTGGTGGGTTGTTGTCTTCGTCCTTCATCTTCTGTGTGTTTCTCTGTCTTCTCATTTTGCTTAACTTATTGTTTTTGGGGTTTCTTTTTCTCAGGTTGCAGGTTGGAAGTTCCTGTTGATTTGGTGTCTCTCCCAGTTGCTAAGGTTGCTTCAGTGGGTTGTGTAGGCTTCCTGTTATAGCGGAGTAGTGCCTATGTTTTGGTGGATGAGGCAGGTCCTTGTCTTTTTGGTTTGCAAGTCTGCATGTGGTGGTGTGTTTTGGTATGTCTGTGGTCCTATTATGATTTTAGGCAGCCTGTGTGCTAATGGATGTGTTTGTGTTACTGCTTTGCTAATTTTTGTGCATAGAGTGTCCAGCACTCTAGCTTTCTGGTCATTGAGTGGAGCTGGTCTTGGTGTTGAGATGGAGATCTCTGGGAGTTTTTTACTCTTTGATATTACAGGGAGCTTGGAGGTCTCTTGTAGACCAGTGTCCTGAACTTGTCTGTCCCACCTCAGAGGCACAGCCCTGATGCCTGGCTGGAGCACCAAAAGCCTATCATCCACACAGCTCAGATTAAAAGTGAGAGAAGGAAGGAAGGAAGGATGGAAGGAAGAAAGGAAGGAAGAAGGAAAGAAAGAGAAAGAAAGAAGATAAAATGAAGTAAAATATTTCACAGAAAAAAATAAGTAGTAAAAATAAAAAATTTAAGTAATAAAGAAATAAAAAGAAAGAAAGAAAGAAGAGGACAGCCTAACCAAAAACAAATCAACGAATGATAACAAATGCTAAAATCTATACATAAAAAAAAAAGAGAGACGAAAACACAGACAGACAGAACCCTAGGCCAAATTGTAAAATTGAACCTAAACAGACAAAATCACACACAGAAGCATACACATACACACTCATAAAAAAGAGAAAAAGGGGACAAAATATATATAGCATTGCTCTCAAAGTCCACCTCCTCAATTTGGAATGATTTGTTGTCTATTCAAGTATTCCACAGACGCAGGATACATCAAGTTGATTGTGGACATTTAATCTGCTGCTTCTGAGGCTGCTGGGAGAGATTTCCCTTTCTTTTCTTTGTTAGCACAGCTCGTGGGTTTCAGCTTTGGATTTGGGCCCACCTCTGCGTGTAAGTCGCCTGAGGACATCTGTTCTTCCCTCAGACAGGATGGGGTTAAAGCAGCAGCTGATTCGGTAGCTCCGGTTCACTCAGGCCATGGGAAGGGAAGGGTACGGAGTTCTCTGTGTGCCTGCGGCTGCAGAGCCCAGTGTGATGTTGCACCAGCCTTAGGTGTGCCGTGTGTTCTCCCAGGGAAGTTGTCCCTGGATGTGGCAGGCTACACAGGCTCCCCGGAAGGAGCAGATGTGTGTGGATATTGACCTGTGCTTGCAAACAGGCTTCTTGCTGACTGCAGCAGCAGCCTTAGTGTCTCATGCTTGTCCCTGGGGTCCCCGCTGATAGCCGCGGCTCATGCCTATCTCTGGAGCTCATTTTAAGTGGTGCCCTTAATCCTCTCCTCTCACAGCAGGAAACAAAGAGTAAAGATAAAGCCTTTTGCCTCTTTGGCATCTCCAGACTTTTCCCCATACTCCCTTCCGGCTAGCTGTGGCACACTAGCCCCCTTCAGGCTGTTCATGCCTCCAACCCCAGTCTTCTCCATGGGATCCGACTGAAGCCCGAGCCTCAGCTCTCAGTCCCCACCCGCCCCGGTGGGTGAGCAAACAAGCCTCTCAGGCTGGTGAGTGCTTGTTGGCACGGATCCTCCCAGTCTCTGCCCACGAAGTGGCTTCCTAGTGTGTGGAAACATCTCCTCCTTCACGGCTCCCTCCAATATGTGCAGATCCCATCCCTTTTCTTTTGTCTCTGTTTTTTTCTGTTTTGTTTTGCCCTACCCAGGTACGTGGGGAATTTCTTGCCTTTCGGGAGGTCTGAGGTCTTCTGCCAGCACTCAGTAGGTGTTCTGTAGGAGCCATTCCACATATAGATGTATTCATGATGTATTTGTGGGGAGGAAGGTGATCTCCACGTCTTACTCTTCCACCATCTTGAAGCTCCCTCCCGACTGGCTCCCTGCAGTCCACCTACCACGCCAACACAGAATTTTAAAATGATCCATATCAAAACAAAATTGTTTTAAAGGTATGCACTTAAGAAAATCTTTTTATGTTTCCTTTTCAAGCTACAATCAATAAAACATACACAGCTTAATGAACTTGCTTCTTCCCAGCACCAGGGTTCTCCAGAGAGTCCCACACAACTGTACGTCTGAAGCCTAGGAAAAGCACCAACACATTCCACCAGTGATAACACAGAAGCAGCACCAGAGGAGACTAGGATTCCACCTCTTAGTCACTGTAGACATTCATGACCCTGCTCTTCTAAACACATTTCAGAGTGGGGAGACCACAAACCTTACAACTGTGGACAGAGTAGACAACCTGCGTGATCCACAACTATCCCCCTTACCCTGTCCACAAGATGGAGACTGTGTCTCAGGAGATCAGAGATACAAGGAAATTTCCCCTATCCCAGAGACAACAGACACTTTGGCAGAGGCAAGGAAGCAACTGTCAAAATTCCCAAGAACTGACAATGAAGCATTTATACTCAATTAAAAATTAATATCAAATAAAATTTTTTAAAAAAGAATAAGAGAAATCCCCTAAAGAATAAATAATGAAAGAGAGATAATCAGTCTACTAGACACTGAGTTCAAAAAGGGGGTAATCAAAATGCTATTTAAATTAAGAAAGCTTATCAGTATAAACCCAGTAATTGTTTTCATTGTGTTTTTTTTTTTTCATATTGAGCTGCATGAGCTGTTTTTATATTTTGGAGATTAATTATTTGTCAATTGCTTCGTTTGGAAATATTTTCTCCAAATCTGACGGTGGTCTTTTCATCTTGTTTTTGTTTTCTCTGCTGTGAAAAAGCATTTATGTTTAATTAGGTCCCATCTGTTTATTTTTGTTTTATTTTCATTACTCTAGGAGGTGGGTCAAAAATGACCTTTCTGTGGTTTATGTCAAAGGATTGTTCCTATGTTTTCCTCTAAGGGTTTTTTAGTATCTGGCCTTACATTTAGTTTTTGAACCCATTTGGAGTTTATTTTTGTATATGGTGTTAGGGAGTGTTATAATTTTATTCTTGTAAATGTACCTGTCCAGTTTTCTAGGCAACACATATGAAAAAGACACTCTTTTCTCCATTGTGTATTCTGTTCTCCTTTTTCATAGATTAGGTGGCCATAGGTGTATGGGTTTTTCTCTGGGCTTTCTATCCTTTTCCACTGGTCTATATTTCTATTTTTGTGACAGTACCATACTGTCTTTATTACTGTAGCTTTATTATATAGTCTGAAGTCAGGTAACCTGATTCCTCAAGCTCTGTTTTTCTTTCTCTAGATTACCCTGGCTAGTTGGGGTCTTTTGTGTTTCCATGCAGATTGTAAAATATTTTGTTCTAGTTCTGTGAAAACTGTCACTGGTAATTTGATAGGGATCACATTGAATCTATAGACTGCTTTCAGTAGAATAGTCATTTTCAAAATATTGACTCCTCCAATCCAAGATCATGGTATATCTCTCTATCTGTTTGTGTCATATTTGATTAATTTCATCAGTAACATCGTTTTCTGCATATAGGTCTTTGCCTCCTTAGGTAGGTTTATCCTAGGCATTTTACTCTTTTTGATGTGATATAAAATGATAATGTTTCCTTAATCTCTTCTGGTCTTTTGTCGTTACTGCATAGGAATGCAAGAGCTTTCTGTGTATTAATTTTTTATCCTTCATTTTTAATGAATTCATTGAGTTCTTGTAGCTTCCTTGTGCCATCTTTAGGATTTTCTATGTATAGCATCATGTTTTCTACAAAAAGTAATACTTTTATGTCTTCTTTTCCATTTTGAATTTTTTATGTTCTTTTTCTTCCCTGATTGCCATGGCTAAGACTTCTAAAACTATGTCAAATAATAGTGGTGAGACTGGACCTTTTATTTTGTTCCTGATATTAGAGGAAATGCTTTCAGTTTTTCACCATTCAGAATTATGTTTCCTGTGGTTTTGTCATATATGACCTTTATTATGTTGAGGTAGGTTCCCTCTATGCCCACTTTCTGGATAATTTTTATCATAAATGCTTATAGAAGATTGTCAACATTTTTTCTTCATCAATGAGAGGATCATATGATTTTAGTCTTCAATTTTTTTTAATATGCTGTATCACACTGATTGATTTGCCTGTATTGAAGAATCCATGCATCCCTGGAAAAAATCCCATTTGTTCATGGTGTATGATATTTTTAATATGTTGTTGGATTTGGTTTCCTAGTAATTTTTGAGAAATTTTGCTTGTATGTTCATGAGATATATTGGTCCTAATTTTCCTTTTCTGTCATATTTTTCTCTGGTTTTGGTATCAGGGTGTTGGTGACCTCATAGAATGGGCTTAAGAGTGTTCCTACCTCTGCAATTATTTGGAAGAGTTTGAGAAAGATTAGTGTTAACTTCTCTGTAAATGTTTTTTACAATTCACCTGTGAAGCCATCTGGTCCTGGTCTTTAGGTTGTTGGAAGATTTTAAATCACAGTTTCAACTTCATTACTTCTGATTGGTCTCTTCATATTTTAGGTTTATTCCTTGCTCAGTTTGGAAGATTGTACCTTTCTAATAGTTTGTCCACTTTTTCCAGGTTGTCCATTTTATTGGCATATAAATACTTGCAATAGTCTCTTATGATCATTTGTATTTCTGCAGTATCCATTGTAACTTCTCCTTTTTAATTTCTAACTTCATTGATTTGACTCTTCTCCCTTATTTTATGGATGAATCTGATGAAAGGTTTATTAATTTTCTTTATCTTCTCAAAGAACCAGGTTTTAGTTTTACTGATCTTTCCTATTGCTTTCTTCATTTCTATTTCATTTAATTGTGCTCTGTTTTTTATGTTTTATTTCTTTCTACTAACTTCAGGCTTTGTTTGTTCTTCTTTCTCTAGGTACTTTAGGTGTAAGATTAAGTTGTTTATTTGAGATTTTTCCTGTTTCTTCAGGTAGGATTTTATGGAAATAAACTTTCCTCTTAAAACTGATTTTGCTGCATAGGATTTAGGTCTTCATGATTTTTTGATTTCTTCAGTGATCCATTGGCTATATAGTAGCATATTGTTTAGCTTCCCACTTTTGTGTTTTTTACATTTTTTCTTTTCCTATAATTGATTTCTAATCTCATAGAATTGTGCTCAGAAGATACTTAATACAATTTCAATTTTCTTAAATTTACCAAGGGCTGGTTTGTTACCAAAGATATGATCTATGTTGGAGAATGTATCATGTGCACTTGAAAGGAAAGAGTATTCAGCTGCATTCAAATGGAATGCTCTGTAAATATCAATTATGTCCATTGTGTCAAATGATTCACTTAAGGCCTCTGTTTCCTTATTAATATTCTGTCTGGATGATATGTCCATTGATGGAAGTGGGGTGTTAAAGTCCCCTACTATTATTGTGTAACTGTTGATTTGCCTTTTATGCCTGTTAACATTTGCCTTGTATATTGAGTTGCTCCTATGTTGGGTGCCTAAATATTTACAATTTTTATATCTTCTTCTTGGATTGATACCTTGATTATTAGGTAGTGTCCATCCTTGTCTCTTATGACTGTCTTTATTTCAAAACCTATATTTTTCTAATACGAGTACTGCTACTCCACTTTTCTTTACATTTATGTTTGCATGGAAAAACTTTTTCCATCTCTTCATTTTCAATCTGTGTCTCTATGTCTGATGTGGGTCTGTTGTAGACAACATATATACAAGTTTGTTTTTGTATCCATCAACCACTCTGTGTCTTTTGGTTGGAGGATTTAATCCATTTACATTTAAGGGAATTATGGATATGTATGCTTCTTTTACCATTTTATTAATATTTTTGGGTTTGTTTTTATATGTGATTTTCTCTCATTTCCAGCCTAGAGAAATTGTTTTATCATTTGTTGTACAGTCGTTGCTGGGGCTGAATTCTATTACCTTTGCTTGTCTGTATAGTTTTCAATTTTCCATCAAATCTGAAAGATATTCTTGCTGGGTAATCTTGGTTGTAGGTTTTTTGCTTTCATCATTTTAACTATATCATGTCACTCCCTTCAGGCTTGCAGAGTCTCTGTTGAAAAATTATCTGATAGTCTTAAGCATATCCCCTTGTATGTTATTTGTTGCTTTTAATATTTATTCTTTTTATTTAATAGTTGTTAGTTTGATTAATATGTGCCTTGTGATGTTTCTCTTTGGATTTATCCTGTATGGGACTCTCTGTGCTTCCTGGACTTGGGTGACTATTTACTTTCCCATATTAAGGAAGTTTTCAACCAAAAATCTCTTCATATATTCTCAGATCCTTGTTCTTTCTCTTCTTCTTTGGGACCCCTGTAAGTTGAATGTTGGTATACTTAATGTTGTCCCAGAAGTCTCTGTGACTGTCTTCATTTCTTTTCATTTTCTTTTTCTTTATTCTGTTCCACAGCAGTTATTTCTACCATGTGTCTTCCAACTCATCTATCCATTTTTCTTCATCAGTTTTTCTTTTCTATTGATGACTTCTAATGTATTTTTTATTTGTTTTTGTGTGGTTCAACACTCTCTTTTAATTTTTTCTAGGTTTTTGTTAAACATTTCTTGTATCTTCTCAATCTGTGACTCCATTAATTTTCTGAGTTCTTTGAACATGTTTACTATCATCATTCTGAATAATTTTTTAGGTAGATTGCCTATTACCTCTTCATTTATTTGGTCTTATGGGTTTGTACCTTGCTCCCTTGTCTGAAATATATTTCACTGTCATTTCATTTTGTTTAATCACTGTGTTTGTACTCTCCTTTTCACAGGTTCCAGGATCATAGCTCTACTTGCTTCTGTTTTATGCCCCCTCTTGGGTGAAATTTGTCCAGGGGTTTGTGTAGACTTCTTGGTGGGAGTGACTGGTGCCTTTGCTCTCTTGGGTACAGCTGGGTCATGCCCTTCTTTTGGGCAGGATTGCATGAGAGGGTTGCTTTGGAGTGTCTCTGAGCTTAGTACATCTTTAGACAGCCTGTCTACTGATGCATTTGTCTGCATGCCTGTCTTGCTGGTTTTCTGTTCTGAGTCATCCAGAATTGGAGTCTGCAGGCAGTTGGATGGAACCAGGTATTGATGCTGAGATGGAGACCTCCAGGAGAGCACACAATGGTTAATATTCTCTGGGTCGAGGAATTCTCTGGCTGTCCATTATCCTGAATTCAGTGCTCCCACACTGGGGTCTCAGATACGACACCTGTTTGGGGAACTGAGATTCCACAAGCCACAGCAACAGCCAAAAAATAAACAAAAAACAAAAGAAAAGTAACAAGTAAACCCCAAGACAATAGCAAAAACAAAAGGAAACAACACGAATAAAAAAAAATTACAAAAACAAAGAAAAGATTATAAAAAAAAAACAAAAACAAACAAAAATTGCTGGAAAAGAAAACAGTGAAACAACAAAAGTATCCTCAAAAGGAAACAAACAATAAAAACAAACCAATAAAATCAAAAACAGCAAGCAAAGTAAAAAAATGCAAAGAAAACATAAAAGAAACTCAAAAAAGTTGATAAAAGAAAAAAGATAAAACATACTAAAAAATAAAAAAACACAAACAACAAAATAGAAAAATAAACATTGAAAAGTGAAAACTATATTAAAAATGTTAGTAAAATAAAACAAAAATAAATGAATAAAAATTTTAAAGAAATAAAAGAACAATAACTACAGAACAAAATGAAGCAATGATAATTATTCTTGGAGCCTCTGCTGTCAGTGTCCTTTCCCACATACTGAGCCACAGCCAAATTTTGCCTCCCCAGGAGTCCTTCCAATACTTCTAGGTAGATCTCTGGACCTGCTCTGGGCACTGTGGGTGCAGATCATACTCTGACCTGGCCCAGCTGCCGCATGTACCTGCCCACAAATTACACAGCTGCTAAAGCTAGACTGGTCTCCGTTGTGGGAATATTTATGGTCCATTCAGATATCCCACAGATGTAGGGTTTACCAAGCCAATGACCAGGATTTAATCCATAGCTTATTCAGGTGTATAGACAGACTTCTGTTCCTTTTCCTTAGTTGCACAGCCCTTCTAGCTCAGCTTTGGTTTTGGCCCCACCCCTGTATATGAGCAACTCTCAGGAATCTGTTCCCCACCCAGGAGGGGGAAAATCCAGTGGCTGACTGGGGCACATGTGCTTGACTGGGCTGAGGAGGGTTAAGGTGGACACAATTCTGGTACACATGGTCAGTCAAATGGTATCCCCCTTTATTGCCTGCTTTTTCATTGAGAGTACTTCCTCTGCCTTTTTAAGTCACTTAACAATTTATGTGTCTGTAAATTTAGGAGAAATAGTTATCTACTGTGGTCCTTTTGTAAAATATAAATATAGTTGATGTACAATATTATATGTTACAGTTGTACAACATAGAGACTCACAATTTTTAAAGATTATACTCCAGGTATAGTTATTAGAAAATATTGACTATATTCCCTGAGTTGTACAATATATTTTTATAACTTATTTATTTGAAACATAATAGGTTGTACCTATGAATCCCCTACTCCTATCTTGCCCCTTCCCTCCTTCCTCTCTTCACTGGTAGCCATTAATTTGTTTTCTTTCTCTGTGACTCTGTTATATTTTGGTGGGAGCAGGGAATGAAGCATGCTGGTTCTCCATGCCAGTTGAGTAAGTGCTGACAATGGACACTGCCACCCCACTTGAAGCAAAACCCATGCCTCTATGTTCTCTCTGTGTATCTAGACTGAATCTTTTACCATGGCCAAGCTGGACCAGATCCTGCACCAAGCTCCGATGAAGAATGTGAAGGGGATGGGCTTCCCTGGTGGTGCAGTGGTTGAGAGTCCGCCTGCTGATGCAGGGGACACGGGTTTGTGCCCCGGTCTGGGAAGATCCCACATTCCACGGAGTTGCTAGGACCGTGAGCCATAGCCGCTGAGCCTACGCTGCACATCCAGAGCCTGTGCTCCGCAACAGGAGAGGCCACAACAGTGAGAGGTCCGCGTACCACAAAAAAAAAAAAAAAGAAAGAAAGAAAGAAAAAAGGAAGAAAAGAATGTGAAGGGCTGTGGTATTTACCATTTAAATTGGGTAGTGTAGCTAGGTGGCAGCCACCAGGGCAAAGCTCTCTTTGCACTGATTCTTGGCAGGCCAGCAACCACATTCTCTTCCTGAGTACAGTTTAGGATTTTCCAGCCATTCAAGCTGTAACATAAATTCTGCCAGAAGCCAAGGGAGCTTGTCTTCTCCATGCTGGACCCCAGGACTGGGACACCCAGTGTGTGTCTCTACACACTCCACTCCCAAGGGCAAGGCTCCACCCATGTGGACCATTCCTTCCTTTCAGAGTCCTCCCAAGAGTGGAGGTCTGGACCCTATGCATTTTTTCTGTCCTTCCTAGTTACATGGAAATATTTTTGCAGCTTTGCTTGTATAGGAGTTCTTCTGTGAGTCTCTAGTTAGTTTTCCATGAAAATTTTTCCATATGTAGTTGTATTTTTATTTTGTTTGGGGAGTATAGACAAACCTTGGAAATGGTAAAGAAAAACAATCCTCTACAAGACACAGTAGGTGTTACTGTCAAAAATCAATGGCAAAGACAGAATTACAAAAGCATCAAGAGAAATATAGAAACTTAAACAGGAAACCTCATTTGGCTTTTAGCAGATCTGTCAGGTGAAAACTTACAGGCAAGGGGAGTGTGGCATGATATATTCAAATTGCTGGAGAAACATGAAAACTTCTAACCAAATTGTCCTTCACAAAAATGAAGAAAATTCCCCCTCCCCCAAAAAAGTGAAGGATTTAATCACCATTGAGACTTACATTACAAGAAATCCTGAAAGAAATTCTCGAAGCTGAATTTCAATTACTATCATGAAAACATAAAAAATATACAACACACTGGTAAAGGTAAATATATAGGCAGATTGGGAAATTGCTAAGTTTGTAATATGTTGTTGTCTTAAAATCTTGAACATAATACAATCATTAAAGGGAAAGAATGCAAAAACTAACTATAGATACTATCATTTGACAATGAATATACAACGAGTAGGTAACTTGTGACAAAAAAAGTAAAACAGAGTAGGAGGACATAGTTTCAGCATACAATCAAGCGTAAGTTACTATCAATGTAAAATGCATTGTTACATCTATAACATGCTATCTTCAAGTCTCACAGGGACCACAAAGCAAAATTCTATGCTAGAATTACAAAAGAAAAAGATAAGAGCATCAGAGTATATCAACATGGAAGAGCCAAGAAAACAGACAAGAAGAGAGGAAAGTAACAATGGAACTACAGAAGAATCAGAATCAAAAAATAAGTTGGCACTACTAAGGTATTACATATCAGTAAAGCCATACTGAAAATCAATAAGGAAACACAAGTCCTAAATGAAACATTAGACAACACAGAGTTAATTGATTTTTTTAATGACATTCCATCCAAAAGCAGCAGAATACACTTTTTTTTCCTCAAGTTCATGTAGAACATATAATATACAGATTGCCAACAAACACTTGAAAGGTTGCTCAACATCACTAATCATTAGAGAATTGAAAATCAAAACTACAATGAGGTATCACTTCACACTGATCAGAATGGCCATAATCAAAAAATCTACAAACAATAAATGCTGGAGAGGTTGTGGAGAAAATGGAACCGTCTTGCCCTGTTGGTGGGAATTTAAATTGATACAGCCATTATGGAGAACAGTATGGAAGTGTGTTAAAAAACTAAAAATAGAATTACCATATGACCCAGCAATCCCACCACTGGGCATATACCCTGAGAAAACCATAATACAAAAGGAGTCATGTACCACAATGTTTATTGCAGCTCTATTTACAATAGCCAAGATATGGAAACAACCTAAGTGTCCATGGACAGATGAGTGGATAAGAAGATGTGGCACATATATACAATGGAATATTACCATAAATGAAACGAAATTGAGTTATATGTAATGATGTGGATGGACCTAGAGACTGTCATAGAGAGTGAAGTCAGTCAGAAAGGAAAAAGAAATACCGTATGCTAACACATATATATGGAATCTAAAAAGAAGATTATGAAGAACCTAGGCATGGGACAGGAATAAAGACACAAACACAGAGAATGGACTTGAGGACAAGGGGAGGGGGAAGGGTAAGCTGGCACAAAGTGAGAGAGTGTCATACACATATATCCACTACCAAATGTAAAATAGATAGCTAGTGGGAAGTTACCACACAGCACAAGGAGATCAGCTCAGTGCTTTGTGACCACCTAGATGGCTGGGATAGGGACGGTGAGATAGAGACACAAGAGGAAGGGTATATGGTGATATATGCATACTTATAGCTGATTCACTTTGTTATAAAGCAGAAATTAACACACCATTGTAATGCGATTATACTCCAATAAAGATGTTAAAAAAATTATAAAGAAATCAATTACAGGAAAAATATTGTAAAAAACACAAATACATAGAGGCTAAACAATATGCTACTAAGTGCTCAATGGATCACTGAAGGAATAAAGAGGAAATCAAAAAATACCTAGAAACAAATGGCAATGGAAACAAGATGACCCAAATCCTATGGGAAACAGCAAAAGCAGTGCTAATAGGGAAATTTATAGCAATATTATTCTTACTTAAAGAAACCAGAAATAACTCAATAAACAACCTAACCTTATATATAAAGCAACTAGAGAATGAAGAACTAACAAAACCCAAATTTAGTGGAAGAAAAGAAATCATGAAGATCAGAACAGAAATAAATGAAATAGAAACAAAGAAAACAATAGCACAAATCAATAAAACTAAAAGGTGTTTCTTGAGAAGACAGAAAAATAATTGATAAACCTTTAGCCAGACTCATCAAGAAAGAAAGGGAGAGGAGTCATCTCAATAAAATTGGAAATGGAAAAGAGGAAGTTACAAAAAACACTGCAGAAATACAATGAATCATAAGAGATGACTAAAGTAACTCTGTGCCAAAAAAACAACAAAAAAAGGACAACGTGGAAGAAATGGACAAACTCTTAGAAAGGTAAAACTTTCCAAGAATGAACGAGGAAGAAATAGAAGATAAGAACAGACTAGTCACAAGTACTGAAAATGAAACTGTAATTAAAACTCTCCCCAAAACAAAAGTCCATACCAGATGCCTTCACAGGTGATTTCTATAAAACATTTAAAGAAGAGTTTACATATATCCTTCAGAAATTCTTCCAAAAAATTGGGAGGAAGAACATTTCCAAGCTCATTCTAGGAGACCACCATCACCCTGACAAAGGACACCCTAAAAACAGAAAAAAAGGAAAAGAAAATTACAGGCCAATATCAATGATGAATATAGAAGGAAAAATCCTGGACAAAATACTAGCAAACAGAATCCAACAACACATTGAAATGATCATACATCATGATCAAATGAGATTTATTCCAGGGATGAACGGATTCTTCAATATCTGCAAATAAATCAGTGTGATACACCATATCAATAAATTGAAAAACCAATACCATATGATCATCTCAACAGATACAGTAAAAGCTTTTGATATAATTTGAAATAGATTTATGATAAAAGCTTTCCAGAAAGTAGGCACGTAGGGAACCTACCTCAACGTAATGAAGGCCATGTATGACAAACCCACAGCGAACATCATTCTCAATGGTGAAAAAATGAAGGCATTTTTCTCTGAGATGAGGAAGAAGACAAGGATGTCCACACTTACCACTATTTTTCAACATAGTATTTGCAAATGAAGCATTTGACAAGGGATTAATCTCCAAAACATACAAACAGCTCATGCAGCTCAATATTAAAAACAAAAAAACAAACAACCCAATCAAAAAATGAGCATAAGACCTATATAGACGTTTCTCCAAAGGAGACATACAGATGGCCAACAAATACATGAAAAGATGCTTAACATCACTAATTATTGAGAAATGCAAATCAAACCTACAATGAGGTATCACCTCACACTGATCAAAATGTCCATAATCAAAAAATCTACAACAGTGCTGAAGAGGGTGTGGAGAAATGTGAAAACCCTTACATTATTGGTGGGAATGTAAATTTATACAGCCATTATGGAGAACAGTATGGAGTTTCCTTTAAAAAATAAAAATGCAACTACCAAATGACCCAGCAATTCCACTCCTGGGCATGTATCCAGAGAAAATTGTAGTTCAAAAATACATTCACCCCAAAGTTAATTGTAGCAGTATTTACAATAGCCAGGACATAGGAGCAACTTATATACAATGAATATTATCTAGCCATAAGAAGGAATGAAATTGGGTCATCTGCAGAGATGTAGGTGGAACCACAGACTGTTACAGAGTGAATTAAGTCAGATAGAGAAAAATATTGTATATTAACGCATATATGTGGAATCTAGAAAAATGGTACAGATGAACTTATTTTCAAAGCAGAAATAAAGACACAGAGATAAAGAACAAATGTATGGATACTAAAGGGGATGGGGGTTGGGATGAATTGGGAGATTGGGATTCACATATATACACTACTATGTATAAAATAATTAATGAGGACCTACTGTATAGCACAGGGAACTCCACTCAATGCTCTGTGGTGACCTAAATGGGAAGGAACTACAAAAAGGAGTGGATATATTTATATGAATAACTGATTCACTTTGTTGTACAGCAGATACTAACACAATATTGTAAACCAATAAAAATTAATTAAACAATTAAAAAAAATAAACCTTTGTTGTGTTAAAAAATACTCTATATAGATAGATTGAATTCTACGATGGTAAATATATAAGCACACGAGAATTTATCAGATTACCTATGTTTACTAATAGATCAAAGGAAGAAATGGATAACAATGCCATGATAGTGGGTGCTTCAATACCACCTCTAGAAATGGAAAAAATAACATGCAGACAGAAAATTAACAAGGAAACATTGAACTTGAACCACAGTCAGATTAAATGGACCTAATGCACACGCACATACACCAGTGTATGTGTGCGTATATATGTAATATTATGTAAAATATATATGTTAAATGACATGTTATATATTTTATGGAAATAAACACATATACATATTAAAACATATTACATATATTACATATATTTAATCTATAGCAGGATATTACACAGTTCTTTCAAATACATGTAGAATGTATTTTTCAAGATGATATGATAAGTCACAAAACAAGCCTTAGCAAATTTAATATGACTGAAATCTTTTCTGAGCACAATGACATAGAACAAGATATCAATAACAGGAGATAAGCTAAAAAAATTAGGAATATGTGGAAATTAATTAAACTCTAATGAAAAATAAATGTGTCAAAGAGGAAATCAAAGGGAAAATTTTAAATATTCACAAACAAATTAATATGACAACACAATTTGCTAAAATTTATGGAGTGTTGTAAGAGTAGTTCCTGGAGTGATGATATTAGTGATAAATGTGTATATTTAGAAAAAGAGAAAGATCCCAAATATCAACTAATTATATAGCAGAAGGAACTTTAAAAAAGAATAACATACTAGAATAACCAAAAATTAGCAGAAGGAAGGAGATAACAAATATCAGAGCAGAAATAAATGAAATACAGACTAAATAAATAAATAATCGATTAAACTAAGAACTGGTTTTTGAAAATATTAAAAAGTATTGACAAGCCATTAGCTAAACTAAGAAAAAAAGAATAACATGTAAAACCAGAAATAAAAGTCATGACTTTCCAAAGATACCCAAGAAACAAAGGATCATAAGAGATGACTATTATATACCAAGAAATTGGATAACCTTGAAGAAATAGATACATTTCTAGAAACATAAAACTGATAAATTAAATCATGGACAAATAAAATATGAACAGAAAATAACTAACAAGATTGAATCAGTAATTAAACCTCAAAAAAAAAAAATAGCCCAGGAACAGATGGCTTTCCTGGAAAATTCTACCGAATATTTAAAGAAGAATTAGCACCAGTCCTTTTCACACTTTTCCAAAAAACTGAAGAAGAGAGAATATGCCCAAACTCATTCTTGAGGCTATATTACCCTGATACTATCATCTGATAAAGATACTACAAAAAAAAAAGAGAAAGAAATTGAAGATCATATTCTTGATGAATATATGTGCAAAAATTCAAAATACAATACCAGCAAAGCAAATTGAGTAGCATGCTAAAAGAGATCATTTACTATGATCAAGTGGGATTGAGCCCTGGGATCAAAGATGCTGCTCAATGCACAAATCAGTAAATATGGCGTTTTACATTAATGGAATGAGAGGTTAAGAATCATACGATCATCTCAGTAAGAGGCAGGAAAAGACATTTGACAAAATTAAATATCTATTCATGATAAAAACTCTCAACAAATTACTGAAGAACATACTGTAACATTACAATGCCATATATGACAAGGAAACAACTTTCACAATGGTGAAAGTTTGAAAGCTTTTGCCCCAAGATAAATAAAAAACAAGGGTGCCAATCTCACCACCCTTATTCAACACAGGACTGGAAGTCCTAGCTAGAGCAATCAAATAAAATAAAAGCTATCCAAGTTACAAAGAAAGAAGTAATATCTTCTTTATTTGCAGATGACATTAACTAGTATATAGAAAATCTTAGAGACCCAACAAAAAACTGCTAGAACTAATCAACAAATTAAGTAAAATTGCAGGATATGAAGTCAGTACAGGCATACTTTTTTTTTTTTTTTTTTTTTTTGCGGTACGTGGACCTCTTACTGTTGTGGGCTCTCACGTTGTGGAGCACAGACTCCAGACACGCAGGCTCAATGGCCATGGCTCACGGGCCCAGCCGCTCCGCGGCATGTGGGATCTTCCCAGACCGAGGCATGAACCTGTGTCCCCTGCATCGGCAGGCGGACTCTCAACCACTGTGCCACCAGGGAAGCCCCAGGCATACTTCATTTTATTGTGCTTTACTTTATTGCACTTCAGAGACGTGGTGATTTTTTTTTTTTTTTTTTTTACATATGGAAGTTTTGTACATGAAGTAAGTCTACTGGAACCAATTTTTTCCAGTAGCCCTTGCTCACTTTCTGTCTCTGTGTCATATTTTGGTAATTCTCACAATATTTCAAACTTTTTTCATCTTATTATACTTGTTATAGTGATCTGTGATTAGTGATCTTTGATGTTACTATTGCAAAAGGATTATGACTCACTGAAGGTTCAGGTGATGGTTAGCATTTTTTAGCTATAAAATATTTTTTAAATTAAGATACATACATTGGTTTATTTACACATAATGTTATTGTGTACTACTCTAGAGTGTAAATATAAATTTTATATGTACTAGGAAACCAAAAAAAATATTGTGACTTGCTTTATTTCAATATTCACTTTATTATGGTGGTCTGCAATTAAAACTGCAGTATCTCTGAGACATGCTTGTATATAGAGAAAAGTTGTGTCATTCTACCCTAACAATGAAATACCTAAAAATGAATTAAAAGAAACAGTATCATCCAATATTTGCACCAAAGAAAGTGAAAATCCTATGAATAAATTTAATCAATTAAGTGAAAGATATGAAAAAAAAACATAAGATTTTAGTGAAATAAACTGAACAGGCTCAAATGGAAAGACCATGTTCATGAATAAGAAATATTATATTGTTAAAACGCTCATATCATCCAAACCATCTACATATTTAATACAAGCCCTACCAAAACTCTAAAGGCATATTTGAGAGAATTGGGAAGAACAATCACCAAATTCATATAGAGTCACCAAAGACCCCAAATAACCAAAACAATTCAGAGAATAAAAAAGAAGAAACCTACAGGCATCAGACATCCTGATCTCAGAGAATACTATAAAGCTATGGTAATGAAAGCATTATGGTACTGAACTAAAAAGACACAAAGTGGGCAGAATTAAGATTCCAGATAAACATCCACATGTCTGGTCAACCAATATTTTATAAGGGATCCAAGAACACTTAATGGTAAAGAACAGTTTCTCATAAGTATTGTAGGGAAAATGGGATAACCACATAAAATGAATGAAATTAGAACCATTACCTTACAACACTCAGAAAAATGAACTTAAAATGGATTAAAGAATTAAATGTAAGACCTAAATCTGTAAAACTCCTAGACTAAAATATAGGGAAAACACTCCTTTACATTGGACTTGGCAACATTATTTTATGTGAAATCCAATGAACAGGCAACAGCAGGTATGGCCAAGATGGCAGAGTAGAAGACCCTGAGCTCACCTCCTGCCACAGGAGCACCAAAATTGTTATTTACGAAACAACTATCTCTGAAAATGACCTGATGATTAGCAGAAAAGATCTTTTTCACATAAAGATGTAAGGAAGAAACCTCAGTGAGATGGATAGGAGGGGAGGGGACACAGTATAGTCAAGACCCATACCCCCAGGTAGATGACCCACAAACAGGAGAATAATAACAATTTCAGAGTTTCTCCCCAATAAGAAAGGTATCTGAGCCATTGATAGGGCTCCCCAATCCAGGGATCTGGAACCAGGAAAATGGCCTCCCCACCCAGAGTGACTGGCTTTGAAGGCCACCTCTTGCATTTGGAGAGGAGGAAGACAGGGGAAAAAAAGACTCAGCTCTTAAAGGGAAGTACAAATTCACACGTGCTCCAAGTCCCAGAACAAAGGCAGTAATTTGAAAGAACTCTGGCTCAGACCCACTTGCTGATCCTGAAGAAACTCTTGGTGAGGCAGGAGGCAAAAGGGACACCACCTAAGGACAGAGACAATGGCAGAAGCCATTTTTAGAAGCACATTTATGAGGACAATGGTGTTGACAAACACCATTTTGGAGTCCTCCATGTAGTCTATTAGCACTGGGGTTTACCTATCCTACAGTGAAACAGTACCAGCCTCAGGATATCCCAGGCAAAGGACTTGTTCAGTTGCTTGGGAACCAGATTTTTACATCTGCTTCCCAAGGTATACCACTTGATTACCTGGCTCTGCTGGTTACTGAGACTGACACTGGTGGTCTTAGAGAACTATTTTGCATTCATTACAAGCTCCTGTCTAAGAGTCTGACTTCCAATCTTCCTGAACCTAGGTGCTGACTGAGATGCTCCCCTGTGAGAAACTGAGAGATCTGGGCAATCTCTCAATTACTGGAAGCCATTAAAAATTAAAATAAGTTGCTGGGACAACTGCAAAGTGTGAGAGAAACCCAAGAGGTTGGGCAGGACTGAATGATAAGGTTCATAACCTAAAAGAGTACCTAAATGTATACAGGAATATTAACAGACATAAAATAAGAATTAGAGAGCAATACAATAATAGGAGGGGAACTCTAATACTCCACTTTCATAAATGAAATCTCCACAAAAATCAATAAGGTAATGATATGATAATCCAGATGGCCTTAACAAATATATACAGAACACTCTATCCAGAAGCAACAGAATACACATCCTTATTAAGTGCACATGTAATAGTCTGCAAGATACATCATATGTTAGGCTACAAAGCGAAGTCTTAATACACTTAAAACTCTGAAAACAATCAAGCATCTTTGCTGAGTAAAATGGTATAAAACTAGAAATCAACTGCAGGTAGAAAACTGGAAAATTTGTAAATATATAGATATTTTAAATCATGCTATTGAACAACCAGTAGGTCAAGGAAGAAACAAAAACAACAAAAAAAGTACATTGTGACATATAAAGATAGAAATACAACATACCAAAACTTATGGGATGAAGTAAAAGAAGTCAGATGAACACAATTATAGAAATAAATGCCTACATCAAAAACCACAAAATTTCTCAAGTAAACAATATAACAACACCAAATGAACTATAAACAGAACAAAAGAAACCCAAAATTTATAGACAAAAATAGCAAAAATCAGAACTGAATTAAATGAAACAGACAATAATAAGACAACAAAAAGAGACAATGAAAATGAGAGCTGGTTCTCTGAAAAAAAATCTTACAAACTTTTTTATAAACTCAACAAAAAAAGAAAGGACTAAGAAATAAAATCAGATAAAATAGGAAGCATTCATTATATCCTATAAGACAAAATTTCACAAGAGACTACTAGTAACAATAAAACATCAACAAATTTGACAACATAGAAGAAGTGGATAAATGTTTAGAAACAAAAAAATAAAATAAAATCTAAACAGACCAATAACTAGTAAGAACACTGAAGAAGTAATCAAAAACCTCCCAAGAAATAAAAGTACAGGACAAGAAGGCTTCACAAGGGAATTACAGCAAATACTTACAGAAATAATACCAATCCTTCTCAAATTCAACTAAAAAACAGAAGAGAAAGGAACACTCCCATATCATTTTATGAGGCCAGTATTAGCCATATATAAAATCAGGTGACATCACAAAAAATAAAAAGTTTAGGACAATATCCCTGATGAATACAGACACAAAATCCTGAACAATACTAGCAAACTGAATTCAACAGTACATTAAAAATATCACAAAAAATGGTCAAGTGGGATTTATTTGCCGTCAGGCAAGACTGGTTCAACAACTAATTATCATCACTGTGGTACACAGGTTAACAAAAATGAAGGATATAAACCATATGATCATCTCACAGATGCAGAAAAAAATGACAAAATTCAAAATCCATGTATGACAGAAACTCTGAATAAAGTGAGTACAGAGGAAATGTACCTCAACATAATAAAGGCAATATATATGAGTAACCTATATCTAACATTATAACTGTGAAAAGATCAAAGCTTCTAAAATCACGAACAAGACAAGGGATACCCACTTGCAGTAGTTTATTCAACATGATATTGGAAGTCCTAGCCAGAACAATCAGACAAGTAACAGAAATAAATTGTATTCAAATTAAAAATGAAGAATTAAAACTGTCAGTCTTTGCAGCTAACAAAATATCTTAGAGATAAAACCCTATTTTACATTTGGTAATGTATATATGAGAGAGTGACAGGGACATATATACACTACAAAATCATTAAGTTTTGTGGGAATAAGAAAATCTTTCACTTGTTCTAAAATAAGAACTATAAAAAGAAATGAGACTATCTATAAAAGTATGTGTCTTGTGTATGGATTAAAGAAATTACTAGTTTTATAATAACCTAAATGCACAGAAGATTCCAAAGTCCTGTGTTACCACTAATTAAACAACAGGATAATGTCTTGTGAAAAAACACCCTGAGATAAATACTTCCTTACAATCACTGATAATCTATCTTCCAATATTATGATAAATTAGGAGGTTGAATCTCATTTTTGTCACATAACTTAAAATGAATCAGAAAAAACATTTTAAATACTTGTCTTGCACAAAACTAGAAACCATACTTAAAAGTCCAGCTGGTTTGTTAGGTCTTCTGTTAATAAATATTTCAAAAGCTTCTTTCATAGAAACAATAAACTTCCCATTATTCAGAAAAGAGTTTTCAATGATAAAGTCAATCTTATCTTTAAAATCCAGAATTCCTTGCACCATTGTCTTATCCTTCACTGGATTAATAATTATGTTGCTACCAAATTTCTGAAAAATAAAATTTCCTGAGTTTATTATTATCATAGAGTAAGTAAAATCACCATAAGTTTAATGGAGAATTTAACTTCAATTATAAGAAAATGCCAGAATATCAATTATACACTAAGCCTCAAAACAAAAATGTATCATCAGATAAAAATGAAGTACACTGGAATTGAAGCCAACAGAAATAAATGTAAACCAATTGAATATCTGGGTGGAGAATTATTTAGAAACCAACAACCAAGGTCATCATGATATCCAGTGGAAATACAAAAATGAGTTAATTACTAACATAAGGAAAAAATTCAAAAGGAAAAATTAATTAGGTTTTTACATGGTACTGCAATGACTCTTAATTACATACACATGACAAAATAATACTATATTACATTCAAGAATTAAGATGAGAAAAGTACAACAAAAGAAAGACTAGAGAATCAGAAATGGAAGTCTATGATGCCTAAAGGATAAATCAAAAAAGGAGCATAAGCATATTACATTCATAGAGATAAATACTAGAAGAAAATATCTGAAAAAAGACGAAACTTGAAAGACTTAGCAAAAGTGCAAGAAGGGAACCCTGAAACTCCATTTCCTTGCATTAAAGCAATGACTAAGCTATCAGTATCAATTTTTTGGAATTGTAGAATCCAATCAGAAACTTGAAAACACCAGATTAATGGTGAACGAAACTGAAATTAAAAGATGAGAACATCCTGATATTTCTTAATTACCATCTCCCTCTCAACAGCTCAAATAGCATTAAAAGCAGTAAGGGAGAAGGAATTCACATACAATGGATCCTCACTAACGTTAAAAGCCATCAGAAACTATGGAAGTCAAAAAATTTTTGTAGAAAAAACTGTACCCAAAATTCTATATCCAGTAAAACCATGCTTCAAAAGGAAGGAAAATTAAGAAATTACCAGATAAACAAATTGTGAGAGTGTCCTTTGCTAGTAGACCTGCCCTACAAGAAATATTCCAGGGGTCTTTGGGGTTTAAATAAAAGGAAAAAGACAATATGTAATTTGAAGCTATATGGAAAACAACAAACCACTAGTAAATATATTTACATAGGTAAATATAAAGGTGAATATACTTTGCAGTTTATAGCTCCATTTATCATATATGTTTTAAGAAATGATGCATTAGGATTAAGAGCGCTGCTTAAAGGAGCTCCAGAGACGGGCGCGAGCCGCGGCTAAAAGCGCGGACCCCAGAGATGCGCATGAGACGCTGAGACTGCTGCTGCCACCAAAGAAAAGCCTGTGTGCGAGCACAAGTCACTCTCCACAGCCACCTTCCGGGGAGCCTGTGCAGCCCGCCATTGCCAGGGTCCCGGGATCCAGGGACAACTCCCCCGGGAGAACGCACGGTGCGCCTCAGGCAGGCTGGTGCAAAGTCACCCCGTCCTCTGCCGCCACAGGCTCGCCCTGCACTCCGTGCCCCTCCCTCCACCCGGCCTGAGTGAGCCAGAGTCCCCGAATCAGCTGCTCCTGTAACCCCATCCTGTCTGACCGAAGAAGAGACGCCCTCCCGCGACCTATACACAGAGGCGGGGCCAAATCCAAAGCTGAGTCCCTGGGAGCTGTGAGAACAAAGAAGAGAAAGGGAAATCTCTCCCAGCAGCCTCAGGAGCAGCGGATTAAAGCTCCACAATCAACTTGATATACCCTGCATCTGTGGAATACATGAATAGACAATGAATCATCCCAAATTGAGGAGGTGGGCTTGGAGGGCAAGATTTATGATTTTTTCCCCTTTTCCTCTTTTTGTCAGTGTGCATGTGTATGCTTTTCTGTGAGATTTTGTCTGTATAGCTTTGCTTCCACCTTTTGTCCTAGGGTTCTATCCATCCGTTTTTTTTAAATGTTTTTTTCTTAATAATTATTTTTTTATTTTAATAAATTTATTATATTTTCTCTTACTTCATTTTACTTTATCTTCTTTCTTCTTGTTTTCCTTCCTTCCCTCCCTCCTTCCTTCCTTCCTCCCTCCCTCCCACCCTCCCTCCCTCCTCTCCTTCTTTCTTTTCTTTTTCTTTCTTTCTTTCTTTCTTCTTTCTTTCTACTTCTACTAATTCTTTCTTTCTAATTTTTCTCCCTTTTATTCTGAGCCATGTGGATAAAAGGATCTAGGTGCTGCAGCCAGGAGTCAGTGCTGTGCCTCTGAGGTGGGAGAGCCAACTTCAGGACACTGGTCCACAAGACCTCCAGGCTCCACAAAATATCAAATGGCAAAAATCTCCCAGAGATCTCCATCTCAACACCAGCACCCAGCTTCACTCAACAACCAGCAAGCTACAGTGCTGGACACCCTAACCCAAACAACTAGCAAGACAGGAACACAACCCCACCCATTAGCAGAGGGGCTCCCTAAAATCATAATAAGTCCACAGACACCCCAAAACACACCACCAGATGTGGACCTGCCCACCAGAAAGACAAGATCCAGCCTCATCCACCAGAACACAGGCACTAGTTCCCTCCACCAGGAAACCTACACAACCCACTGAACAAACCTTAGCCACTGAGGACAGACACCAAAAACAATGGGAACCACGAACCTGCAGCCTGCAAGAAGGAGACCCCATACACAGTCCAATAAGCAAAATGAGAAGACAGAAAAACACACAGCAGATGAAGGAGCAAGATAAAAATGTACCAGACCTAACAGATGAAGAGGAAATAGGCAGTCTATCTGAAAAAGAATTCAGAATAATGACAGTAAAGATGATCCAAAATATTGGAAATAGAATAGACAAAATGCAAGAAACATATAACAAGGACCTAGAAGAACTAAAGATGAAACAGGCAATGATGAACAACACAATAAATGAAATGAAAAATACTCTAGATGGGATCAATGGCAGAATTACTGAGGAAGAAGAATGGATAAGTGACCTGGAAGATAAAATAGTGGAAATAACTACTGCAGAGAAGAATAAAGAAAAAAGAATGAAAAGAACTAAAGACAGTCTCAGAGACCTCTGGGACAACATTAAATGCACCAACATTCGAATTATAGGGGTTCCAGAAGAAGAAGAGAAAAAGAAAGGGACTGAGAAAATATTTGAAGAGATTATAGTTGAAAACTTCCCTAATATGGGAAAGGAAATAATTAATCAAGTCCCGGAAGCACATAGAGTCCCGTACAGGATAAACACAAGGAGAAATACACCAAGACACATATTAATCAAACTGTCAAAAATTAAATACAAAGAAAACATATTAAAAGCAGCAATGGAAAAACAACAAATAACACACAAGGGAATCCCCATAAGGTTAACAGCTGATCTCTCAGCAGAAACTCTGCAAGCCAGCAGGGACACGCAGGACATATTTAAAGTGAGGAAGGAGAAAAACCTGCAAACAAGATTACATTACCCAGCAAGGATCTCATTCAGATTTGATGGAAAAATTAAAACCTTTACTGACAAGCAAAATCTGAGAGAGTTCAGCACCACGAAACCAGCTTTACAACAACTCCTAAAGGAACTTCTCTAGGCAAGAAACACAAGAGAAGGAAAAGACCTACAAAAATGAACCCAAAACAATTAAGAAAATGGGAATAGGAACATACATATCGATAATTACCTTAAATGTAAATGGACTAAATGCTCACACCAAAAGACACAAACTGGATGAATAGATACACAAACAAGACCCATATATTTCCTGTCTACAAGAGACCCACTTCAGACCTAGAGACACATACAGACTGAAAGTAAGGGGATGGAAAAAGATATTCCATGCAAGTGGAAACCAAAGAAAGCTGGAATAGCAATTCTCATAGCAGACAAAATAGACTTTAAAATAAAGACTATTAGAAGAGACAAAGAAGGACACTACATAATGATCAAAGGATCGATCCAGAAGAATATATAACAATTGTAAATATTTATGCAACCAACATAGGAGCACCTCAGTACATAAGGCAAATACTAACAACCATAAAAGGGGAAATCGACAGTAACACATTCATAGTAGGGGACTTTAACACCCCACCTTCACCAATGGACAGATCATGCAAAATGAAAATAAATAAGAAAACACAAGCTTTAAATGATACATTAAGCAAGATGGACTTAATTGATATTTATAGGACATTCCATCCAAAAACAACAGAATACACATTGTTCTCAGGTGCTCATGGAACATTCTCCAGGATAGATCATATATTGGGTCACAAATCAAGTCTTGGTAAATTTAAGAAAATTGAAATTTTATCAAGTATCTTTTCCACCCACAATGCTATGAGACTAGATATCAATTACAGGAAAAGAACTGTAATAAATATAAACACATGGAGGCTAAACAATACACTACTTAATAACGAAGTGCTCACTGAAGAAATCAAAGAGGAAATAAAAAAATACCTAGAAACATCATAGAGATATGACGACCCAAAATCTATGGGATGCAGGAAAATCAGTTCTAAGAGGGAAGTTTATAGCAATACGAGCCTACCTTAAGAACAGGAAGCATCTCGAATAAACAACCTAATCTTGCACCTAAAGCTATTAGAGAAAGGAGAATAAAATAACCCCTAAGTTAACAGAAGGAAAGAAATCATAAAAATCAGATGAGAAATAAATGAAAAAGAAATGGAGGAAATGATAGCAACGATCGATAAAACTAAAAACTGGTTCTTTGAAAAGATAAACAAAATTGATAAACCATTAGCCAGACTCCTTAAGAAAAAAAGAGAGAAGACTCAAATCAATAGAATTAGAAATGGAAAAGGAGAAGTAACAACTGACATTGCAGAAATACAAAAGATCATGAGAGATTACTACAAGCAACTCTATGTCAATAAAATGGACAACCTGGAAGAAATGGACAAATTCTTAGAAATGCACAACGTGCCAAGACTGAATCAGGAAGAAATAGAAAATATGAACAGACAAATCACAAGCACTGAAATTGAAACTGTGATTAAAAATCTTCCAACAAACAAAAGCCCAGGACCAGATGGCTTCACAGGCGAATTCTATCAAACGTTTAGAGAAGAGCTAACACCTATCCTTCTCAAACTCTTGTAAAATATACCAGAGGGAGGAAGACTCCCAAATTCATTCTACAAGGTCACCATCACCTTGATACCAAAACCAGACAAGGATGTCACAAAGAAAGAAAACAGGCCAATATCAATGATGAACATAGATACAAAAATCCTCAACGAAATACTAGCAAACAGAATCCAATAGCACATTAAAAGGATCATACACCATGATCATACACCATGATCAAGTGGGGTTTATTTCAAAAATGCAAGGATTCTTTAATATATGCAAATCAATCAATGTGATAAACCATATTATCACATTGATAAACCATATTAATAAATTGAAGGAGAAAAACCATATGATCATCACCATAGATACAGAGAAAGCTTTCGACAAAATTCAACACCCATTTATGATAAAATCCCTGCAGAAAGTAGCCAAGAGGGAACTTTCCTCAACATAATAAAGGCCATATATGACAAACCCACAGCCAACATCATCCTCAATGGTGAAAAGCTGAAAGCATTTCCACTAAGATCAGGAACAAGACAAGATTGCCCACTCTCACCACTATTATTCAATATAGTTTTGGAAGTTTTAGGCACAGCAATCAGAGAAGAAAAGAAAATTAAAGGAATCCAAATCAGAAAACAAGAAGTAAAGCTGTCACTGTTTGCAGATTACATGATACTATACATAGAGAATTCTAAAGATACCAGAAAACTACTAGAGCTAATCAATGAATTTGGTAAAGTAGTAGGATACAAAATTAATGTACAGAAATCTCTGGCATTCCTATACATTAATGATGAAAAATCTGAAAGTGAAATCAAGAAAACACTCCCATTTACCATTACAACAAAAAGAAGAAAATACTTAGGAATAAACCTACCTAAGGAGACAAAAGACCTGTATGCAGAGAATTATAAGACACTGATGAATGAAATTAAAGATGATAGAAACAGATGGAGAGATATACCATGTTCCTGGATTGGAAGAAACAACATTTTGAAAATGACTCTACTACCCAAAGCAATCAACAGATTCAGTGCAATCCCTATCAAACTACCACTGGTATTTTTCACAGAACTAGAACAAAAAATTTCACAGTTTGTATGAAAACACAAAAGAACCCGAATAGCCAAAGCAATCTTTAGAATGAAAAACGGAGCTGGAGGAATCAGGCTCCCTGAATTCAGACTATACTACAAATCTACAGTAATCAAGACAATATGGTACTGGCACAAAAACAGAAATATAGATCAAAGGAACAGGAGAGAAAGCCCAGAGATAAATGCATGCACATATGGTCACCTTATCTTTGATAAAGGAGGCAGGAATGTACAGTGGAGAAAGGACAGCCTCTTCAATAAGTGGTGCTGGGAAAACTGGACAGTACTTTTAAAAGTATGAGATTAGATCACTCCCTAACACCATATACAAAAATAAGCTGAAAATGGATTAAAGACCTAAATGTAAGGCCAGAAACTATCAAACTCTTAGAGGGAAACATAGGCAGAACACTCTATGACATAAATCACAGCAAGATCCTTTTTGACCCACCTCTTAGAGAAATGGAAATAAAAACAAAAATAAACAAATGAGACCTAATGGAACTTCAAAGCTTTTGCACAGCAAAGGAAACCATAAACAAGACCAAAAGACAACCCTCAGAATGGGAGAAAATATTTTCAAATGAAGCAACTGACAAAGGATTAATCTCCAAAATTTATAAGCAGTTCATGCAGGTCAATAAGAAAAAAGCAAACAACCCAATCCAAAAATGGGCAGAAGACCTAAATAGACATTTCTCCAAAGAACATATACAGACTGCCAAGAAACACATGAAAAAATTCTCAACATCATTAATCATTAGAGAAATGCAAATCAAAACTACAATGAGATATCTCACACTAGTCAGAATGGCCATCATCAAAAAATCTAGAAACAGGGCTTGCCTTGTGGCGCAGTGGTTGAGAGTCTGCCTGCCGATGCAGCGGAAACGGGTTCGTGCCCTGGACCGGGAAGATCCCACATGCCGCGGAGCAGATGGGCCTGTGAGCTATGGCTGTTAGGCCTGCGAATCCGGAGCCTGTGCTCCGCAGCAGGAGAGGCCAAAACAGTAAGAGGCCTGCTTACCGAGAAAAACAAAGAAATTAAAGAAAAAATATTCTAGAAACAATAAATGCTGGAGAGAGTGTGGAGAAAAGGGAACCCTCTTGCACTGTTGGTGGGAATGTAAATTGATACAGCCACTGTGGAGACCAGTATGGAGGTTCCCCAAGAAACTACAAATAGAACTACCATGTGACCCGGTAATTCCACTACTGGGCATATACCCTGAGAAAACCATAATTCAAAAAGAGTCATGTACCAAAATGTTCATTGCAGCTCTATTTACAACAGTCTGGAGATGAAAACAACCTAAGTGTCCATCATCAGATGAATGGATAAAGATGTGGCACATATATACAATGGAATGTTACTCAGCCATAAAAAGAAACAAAATTGAGCTATTTGTAATGAGGTGGATAGATCTAGAGTCTGTCATACAGAGTGAAGTAAGTCAGAAAGAGAAAGACAAGTACCGTTTGCTAACACATATATATGGAATTTAAGAAAAAAAAAGTCATGAAGAACCTAGGGGTAAGACAGAAATAGAAAAATCAGTTGCATTTCTATATACAAACAATGAATTATCTGAAAAGGAAATAAGGAAAACAATCCCATTTACAATAGCATCAAAACAAATACTTAGGAATAAATGTAACTTAGGAGGTAAAAATCTACACACTGGAAATAATGACATTGGTGAAAGAAATTGAAGACACAAATATGGATGTATTGCTCTGAATACATTCATCACTCCCCCCTGAAAACATGGTACCCATTAAGTACTCATTCCCTTTATTTTCTCCCTGGAGCCCTTGGCAACTACTAATCTACTTTGTACAATGTACAAATATACACAAATAAATGGAAAACTACCTTGTTTTCATATATTGGAAGAATTAATATTATTAATGTGTTCATACTATCCAGCCATACATAGATTTAATTGACTCCTTATTGAAATTCAAATTGCATTTTTCACAGAAACAGAAAGATGAATATTAATGTTCATATGGAATTACAAAAGACCCTGAGAGCCCACACAATCTTGAGACAGAACAAAAGTGAAGGTATTACACTTTCTGATTTCAAACCATATTAAAAAGATACAGTAATCAAAACAGTATACTACTGGCATAAAAAAACACATGTATATCAATGGAGCAGAAATAAGAGCCCATAAATAAAACCACCCATACACAATCAACTAATAGAAGAGATGAAACCATAAAAATCCTAGCTGGGTTTGGGGGTAATGGGAAGATGCTAGTTAAAACAATGAGCAATTTTTACCCCATCACTGAGATAATCCAAATAATAATGACTCATTTCAAAAAGCACGACATCTACCAAACTAAAAAAAAGAGATGAAAATACCTGTAACTAGTAAAAAAATCAAATCAGTTATGAAAAACCTCCAAGCAAAGAAAAGCACAGAACCAGATGGTTTTACCAACAAAATCTATCGAAGATTTAAAGAAAACTTAACACCAATGCTTCTTAAACTCTTTCAACAAATAGAAGAAAAGGGAACATAGTGCTGGTAGCAATAAAATATGGTGCAGCTCTTTGGAAAAGTTTGATGAATGCTCAACTACACTATGACACAGCAATTCCCCTACTTAGAATATGATCCCATTCAATTTCTAAGTGTTACTAAAAAGAACCAAAAACAGGAATTCAAAAAAAAAAAAAAAGCCTTACATGTAATTTTCATATCAGAACCATTAATTTCAAGTTAATAAACAGTTCTTAAAGGAGAAAACAGAAACTTTTAAATAGAAAATGTGCTATATATTATTAAGGAAGAAAAATAAAGCATAAGTAATCAATTGATTTTAATGACATCTTCTCTATATTAATACCTTTATATAATTAATCCAGCTTTGGAGAAGAACTTGCACTCTACATTCTACCCTACTAAACAGTTGGTAGAGCAGAGACAAAAACCTCAATTCAATTTTCATTAAGAAGAGTGCTTGATCGTGAATACTAGTAACATGAATGGAAAATTAGCAATACAAATATCTAATTCAAGATATATGTTAAATAATTCACTAAACAAATTATTACATTAAGAAATTTATTCTGGATTAAATGTAGTAAAAGCCTGAAACGTACAAGTGATAGTTATAACAATGTATTTTTTAAAACATCTTTATTGGAGTATAATTGCTTTACAATGGTGTGTCAGTTTCTGCTTTATAACAAAGTGAATCAGTTATACATATACATATATCCCTTCCCTCTTGCTTCTCCCTCCCCCCAACCAACCTATCCCACCTCTCTAGGTGGTCACAAACCACTGAGCTGATCTCCCTGGGCTATGCGGCTACTTCCCACTAGCTATCTATTTTACATTTGGTAGTATATATATGTCAATGACACTCTCTCAGTTTGTGTCAGCTTACCCTTCCCCCTCCCTTTTCCTCAAGTCCATTCTCTAGTAGGTCTGCGTCTTTATTCCCGTCTTGCCCTGAGGTTCTTCATGACCATTTTGTTTGTTTGTTTATTAGATTCCATATATATGTGATAGCATATGGTATTTGTTTTTCTCTTTCTGACTTACTTCACTCTGTGTGACAGATTCTAGGTCCATCCACCTCACTACAAATAATTCAATTTCGTTTCATTTTATGGCTGAGTAATATTCCATTGTATATATGTGCCACATCTTCTTTATCCATTCATCTGTTGATGTACACTTAGGTTGCTTGCATGTCCTAGCTATTGTAAATAGAGCTGCCATGAACATTGTGATACATGACTCTTCTTGAATTCTGATTTTCTCAGGATATATGCCCAGTAGTGGGATTGCTGGATCGTATGGTAGTTCTATTTTTAGTTTTTTAAGGAACCTCCATACTGTTCTCCATAGTGGCTGTATCAATTTACATTCCCACCAACAGTGCAAGAGGGTTCCCTTTTCTCCACACCCTCTCCAGCATTTATTGTTTGTAGATTTTTTGATGATGGCCATTCTGACTGGTGTGAGGTGATATATCATTGTAGTTTTGATTTGCATTTCTCTAATAATTAATGATGTTGAACATTGTTTCATATGTTTGTTGGCAATCTGTATACCTTCTTTACAGAAATGTCTATTTAGGTCTTCTGCCCATTTTTGGATTGGGTTTTTTGTTTTTTTGATATTGAGCTACATAAGCTGCTTTCAAAGTTTGGAGATTAATCCTTTGTCCGTTGAATTGTTTGCAAATATTTTCTCCCATACTGAGGGTTTTCTTTTTGTCCACCATAAAGTGGTTTTCTTTGCTGGGACAAAGCTTTTAAGTTTCATTTTGTCCCATTTGTTTGTTTTGTTTTCATATC
Organism: Leucopleurus acutus; assembly: GCF_964270905.1. Taxonomy (NCBI): domain Eukaryota; kingdom Metazoa; phylum Chordata; class Mammalia; order Artiodactyla; family Delphinidae; genus Leucopleurus; species Leucopleurus acutus. The sequence goes on from NC_139164.1 coordinate 10,103,086, forward strand.
CATTTCTCTAAGGGGTTGGTCAAAAGGAACTTGCTGTGATTTATGTCATATAGTGTTCTGCCTACTGTTTCATCTAAAGTTTTAGATTGTCTGGCCCTCCATTTATGTCTTTAATCCATTTTTGTGTACGGTTTTAGGAAGTCTATTTTTGTGTACAGTTTTAGGAAGTGTTCTAATTTCACTCTTTCACATGTAATCAACCAGTTTTCCCAGCACCACTATTGAAGACGCTGTCTTTTCTTCATTGTATATTGTTGCCTCCTTTATCCAAGATAAGTTCACCATATGTGCCTGGGCCCATCTCCCAGCTTTCTCTCCCGTTACCTGAAGTATATTTCTGTGTTTGAGTAAGTACCGTACTCTCTTGGTTACTGTAATATTGGAGTATAGTCTGGAGCCAAGGAGCCTGATTCCTCCAGCTCCGTATTTCTTTCTCATTTTGCTCTTAATCTTCGGGCTCTTTTACATTTGCATACAAACTGTGAATTTTTTGTTTGTGCTTCTTTGAAAAATGTCATTGGTATTTTGGTAGGGTTTGCATTGAATGTATAGATTGCTTTGTTTTGTATACTCCTTTATACAATGTTGATTCTTACAATCCAAGAACATTGTGTATCTCTCTCTCTGATTGTATGGTCCTTAATTTCTCTCATCAGTGTCTTATAGTTTTCTACATAGAGGTTTTTGTCTCCATATGTAGGTTTCTACTTAGGCGTTTTATTCTTTATGTTGCAGCGGCAATAGGGAATGTTTCCTTAGTTTCTCTGTCAGAGTTTTCATTGTTAGTGTATAGGAATACAAGGGGTTATTGTGCATTGATTTTGCATCGTGCTACTTAACAAAATCCATTGATTAGCTCTCGTAGAATTTGGGTAGCTTCTTTTGCATTCCATACATATAGTATCATGTCATCTGCAAACCATGAGAATTTCAATTCTTTCTTTCCAATGTGGATTCTTTTCATTTATTTTTCTTCTTTGATTGCTGTAGCTAAAACTTCCAAAACTATATTGAATAAGAGTGGTGAGAGTGGGCAACCTTGTCTTGTTTGTGATCTTTTGGGAAGTAGTTTTCAGTTTTTCACCCTTGAAAATGATGATGGCTGTGGGTTTGTCATACATGATCTTTATTATGTTGAGAAGGTTCCCTCTCCGCCAACTTTCTGGTGTTTTTATTGTTGTTGTTGTAATAAAGTGGTTTTGAATTGTGTCGAATAATTTTTCTACATCTATTGATATTATCATATGGTTATCATCCTTCAATTTGTTAATAGGGTGTATCACATGGATTGATGTGTGTTCATTGAAGAATCCTTGCATCCCTGTGAAAAATCTCACTTGATCTTGGTGTATGATCCTTTTAAGCTTTGTTGGATTCTCTCTGCTATTTTGGGTTGAGGATTCTTGAATCTCTGTTTGTCAGTGATACCGTTCTGTAATTTTCTTTCTTTGATTATTATTTTATTTTGTGTGTGGTACACGGGCCTCTCACTGTTGTGGCCTCTCCTGTTGCGGAGCACAGGCTCCGGATGCGCAGGCTCATTGGCCATGGCTTGCAGGCCTAGCTGCTCCGTGGCATGTGGGATATTCCTGGACCGGGGCACAAACCTGTGTCCCCTGCATCGGCAGGTGGACTCTCAACCACTGCACCACCAGGGAAGCCTGTAATTTTCTTTTTTGTGATATGTTTGTCTGGTTTTGTTGTCAAGGTGATGGTTGCCTGTTACAATGAATTTGGAAGTGTTCCTCCATCTGAACTTTTTGGGAAAGGTTTAAGAATAATGGATGTACCCTGTTCCCTGAATATTGGATTGAATTAACCTGTGAAGCCATCCACCTGGACTTTTGATTTTTGGAAGATATTAAGTCACATTTTCCATTTCATCATCTGTGATTTGTTGGAGTATGCTTTCTATTTCTCTCTGGTTCAGTCTTCGAAATTTGTATCATCCTAAGAATTTGTCCATCTCTTCCATGTTGTCCATTGTATTGGCATCTAGCTGTTTTAGGAAGTCTCTATGAACTTTTGCAATTCTGCGTCTTTGGTTGTAATATCTCGTTTTTTTTTAATTAATTTCATTGACTTGAATCCCCTTCCTTTTCTTCTTGATGAGACTGGCCAAAGATTTATCAATTTTGTTAATTTTCTGAAGGAACCATCTTTTAGCTTCATCCACCTTGCTATATTTCTAGTTTCTACTTCAATCTTTTCTGGTATGATTTTTTAGTAACATCTTTATAGGACTATATTTGCTTCACAGTGCTGTGTAAATTTCTGCTTGATAACAAAGGAAATCAGCTATATATATACCTATATCCCCAAATCCCCTCCACCTTTTAATCTCTCTCCCACACTCCCTATCCCATCCCTCTGGATTGTCATGAGGCACTGAGCTGATGTCCCTGTGCTATGCCACTGCTTCCCATGAGCTATCTATTTTATGTTTGGCAGTGTACATATGTCAGTGCTACTCTTGCCCTTTGTGTCCTCAAGTCCATCTTTACATCAGCCTCTCTATTGATGTTCTGACCTTAGGTTCATCAAAACCATATTTCTGGTTGCTGTTGTTTTCGATTCCATATATGTGTTAGCATACGGTTTTTGGTTTTCTCCCTCTGACTTTTTCACTGTGTACCACAGATTCTAAGTCCATTCCCATCACTACAAATAACTCAATTTCTTTTCCTAATATGGCTGAGTAATTTTCCAGTTTATATATGTGCCATATACTCTTTATCTATCCATCCACCAATGGATACTTAGGTTGCTTCCATGTCTTGGCTATTGTAAACTGTGCTGTAAAGTACAGTGTGGTATTTCACTATTTTTGAATTATGGGTTTCTCATGGTATGTGCCCAGTATTGGGACTGCTGGATCATATGGTTCTAGTGAGTTTTGGGTTTTTAAGGAAACTGCATACTGTACTCCATAGTGCTATCCAGGTTGTATTGGGATGGGGCTGGGGGTTGTGTATGGCCTGATATTTCTTGTATTTATTGCCCAGATAGTTCTGACATGTACTGAGTGACTGCCCTTCTCTCATACTGAGATATTTCAAGTGGAGTGCTCAATGATTGGTCTCGCACCACCATGAACCCCAAGGTGTTTAAGATACACCCCTGCAGTGGGGAGTTGGAGGTACTGGTGGATGGCACCTGCTTCATCTATGGTCAGGTAGAAATGAGTACAGTCTCAGGCCTAATTCTTCTTATATCCAGAATGCAGATATGGTGCAGGCCACAGAGGGGCACTGTGGAGCCAGCCCAGACCAACCAATGGCTAAAGTCCTGCTTTGGGTGGGAGGGGGTGGGGCCACAATGGGAGGGAGTTGAAAAGAGGGAGGAAAGAGAGAGGGGGCTGTCTGTTTTTTTTTCCTAGCCAGGTATGATTGAAAAACTGAAAAGAGGTCCATCACCTCTAATTCTGTTAGATTGTATTGTGACAGCTGTGCCCTCCTACAGAGCCCCAGGCCCCAGTTTCCCCACTGAGTTGTTTGGTTCTACTGCCAAACTTGAACTCTGCCTTAGTATATTCTTTGAAAGTCAGTTCCAGGGCTGCTGAGAACTCCTTCTTCCCACACTGCTGGCTTTATAATGAAGAGTGAGAGTGTGCCTCCAGATCTTCTCTCCACCTCAAAAATATTTCTGTCTTTCCTTCTTCTGTCTCTACCTTTCTGCTTCTCTGTCACTCTTGCCTCCTTCCTGCTGTTGTTCTCCCAACCCTTTTCTCCCTCTGTTTTTGTCCTCGTCCTGGCCTGGGGCCCACTTCCCAGGTTGACCAGTGCCCATCCACTTCCAGCCCTGTAGTTTGTCTCCAATGGGGTGGTTCCTCAGGGTTAGAGGTGGACGAGCCTTGAGGCTGGGGCTTCTGAGGGGCGGGAAGCAAGCAGGTGGATGGACAGAAAGACGATGAAGCCAGCAGAAGGGTCTCCCAGGAGAGTGGCCAGAGAAGGTGGGTTCATGAGCATTTGCAGAGCCTACTGAGCATCTTGGCATAGCTTGGGTCCTGCCCCAAGAAACTGTACGGCGCCTGAATACACTGCAGCCTCCTGAACAGCCTGTGGTGGGAGCAGCCTTCCATAAAGTGATATGGGGCAACAGATGAGTGTCCCAGTCCCCAGGGGTATGATCCCAATGTCCTAAGTGCCATTTGGTAGGGGGTGGGGATCAAAGCTTGGGGTCGGGTATGAAGGATAAGGGTAGTGAAAAAGAGAAATATTAATTTTCTGGGCCTGGGATAGAACTGGGAGTGTCCTCAGGCCTTGTACTCCACGCAAACTGGTAAAATGCCCTGGACATCATACCACTGAACACAGCTTAGCACTTCCTTCTGGCCACGATGTTAGTTTTGCCCTTCCACATTCTTTATCTCATTTGTGACAGAGAGCTCTCCATCCCTCTGCATCTGTTTCCCCAGTCATCAGACGAGAGCACCAAAGGGCACTGGGAGAATCAGTGAGAAAAATTCAGCCGCGGGGGAGGGGGGTGCAAGCAGAGAGAACTGAAGAACTCGCAAATTGTTCCTATGCCCTCTCTGGGGAATCAGTAACTCCTAAGTTTATCTACAAATAGTCTCTGGGGCTGGAAATTGGAAATTGATTCACCTTCATCTGTGTCTGTAGCACTGATCCAGCACCTAATGTGTGCTGAGAACTGTGCTTCACGCCAGGGCCAAGGAGGGCAGGGGGCGGGGAGGGGGCGCTGGGGGAGGTAAAGGAGTGAAGGAGACGTGGTTCTGGCTCTCGCAGAGTGTCCCACCCGTGTGCTGTTGAAAGAAAGGTTTGCTTAACCCCCTGAGCCCAATGGAGGGGAGGCAGGACAGCGAATAAGCCTGTCACCCCGCCTGTCCTGTTGGCTGACTATCGTGTCTTCAAGAGGTGCAGTGGCAGCTTGTGTGAGCAGGTCGCGTCTGCTGGTCACTGGGGAGGGCTCACCCTCTCTTTCCGCTCGCCCCCAATCCCTTCTCGTTGCCTCTCCTCCAGGTATACTACATCAGCTTCACTGACTTTGCCAGCTATGAGGTGATGGTGGACAAGAAGCCCTTCCTGCAGTGCATCCGCAGCATCGAGACAGGCAAAACCAACTACAACACTTGTAACACGGTAGGTGTCTGCCTTCCCAAAGCGCGGCAGAAGATCGCCGTGAAGATTGTGCGTGCTGACATCTCCATGAACATGAGCAAGCACACCACCTTCTTTGGGGCCATCAGGCTGGGTGAGACCCCTGCATCCTAGATTCCCTCCCCACCCCCGCGCCCCAATCCCATTTTGCCTCTGCCCCTGCTCCTACCCCAGGTTAGGGAGCCAGGACTTCCAGAACCTCTAAGTGCTGCTGTGGAGTGAGGTGTGTGGATGTCGCAGCCGCAGAGAAAAATGTCCCAGTGCTATTTATTCCCCAGTGGCTCCAGGATAACAAGGTCTGCTTGACTTTCCAGAATTACCTTGAGTGAACAGAACAGTTGATTTAGCCCTAGGGTTAACATGAAGCAGAACCTTCCTCCTTGGCTCGGTGTTGACTGCTTCTGGCATGACTCTTCAACCTCGAGGTCCCGGGTGTCATTTTGTTGCACTAAAGTGAAGGGCTCAGGCAGCAGGCGAGAATTAGCAAAGGTGCAGCCCAGACTGTGGGACGAGCCTTTGACCCTGAAGGGTGGGGTGGGAGGGGAGCATTGCAACCTAGGAGAGGGGCAAGGAGGGAAAGGCAGGTGCTCGTGGCAGAGACCAGGGGAGAAACCTGCCAGATGGCCTTCCCACTTTCACTGAGCTGCATCCCAGCAGCTGGCAGGGCTTTGAGGACAGGAGGTTTGCTTTTCCTTGGAGCAATTTCAGGGCATGTCCAGAAACTTGCCTGCATAGGAACCAGAGGCCATGCTTGGGGCCACATGTCTTTCACTTTGTTTACAGCTCCCCTCCAAGGTCAGAAGACTCCTTGGGTCTCCCCCCAATTATCCCCTTCCCAACCTGGGGAGAACCCCTGTTTTCTTCCTCCCCAGAGCCTACCTCTGTCTGAGACATGTGCCTATCCTGGGACCTGTGTTTATGTGAGTCTGGGATACTCTTTAGATTACTTGGGCACAAAGGAAATTTTCCATTTATTAAGCAACACAAATATTCATCTAGTCAAGTCATGTCTGGGGGCAAAGGGTTGGACTGGATGACCTCCAGAAGTTCCTTCAAATTCTAATATTTAGGCAGCTACCGTGCTAGCCTACTAACATTCCCAAACCCTAGACTGACCCTGGGCCTCGGCAAGACAGAGCTTTTCTACCTGACCTAGAAAGGGCAAGAGCTGAGGATAGGACAGGGTTTTCTTCAAGTATGTTGCAACCCAAGTGGTCATTAGCCCAGGCCTTGTCTGAAAGGACAGCAGCTGATGCCCTACTAACCACATCCCCCTTTCTTCTCTCTGGCTCCGGAAAACCGCAGCACAGCAGAGTCACCACAGACTCCAGGGCTGCTCCCCTGAATCAAGGCTCAGCAGGAGGCAGCGTCTAGGCACGGGGCAGGGCTCTGCTCTCTAGTCAGGCCCAAAGATACCTTCCCCCGCAACCCCAAGCTTCCCATCAAATCATATGACAAGATCATTCAAGGGCCTTATTTCTAACTGCCTGGGCCCCATCTAGGTGCTGGGTCTAACCCAAAGCTGGAAGGGCCAGTCTTGTAGAATCTGCTACTCTTACTCCTGAAACAAGTTTCCTTTTGAGGAGAGAGGGAATAAGCTCCTTCAGGCAGCTGAAATCCATCAGGAACAACAGGTATTCATTTCTCTGCTGTGTCTTCACTTTCTAAGCAAATACACTACTTGACTCTTGAAGGGTCAGGGCAAGAGGGGGTGAGCTACGCCACCATTGTCTGGTTGCTAATGACAGCCTTGCCACCCAGCTGAGGCAAACTTGAGGCATGTGTTTGGGCCCCAGCTCCTATAAAGTGCCTTAGACAGTCCTCAGTTATAGCAGGATCTGATGAGAACCTCTCCATAAAGTTTGTAAAGTGCTTTCTCTCTTATCTCCTTTGATAATACTATCAATCCCATTTTTTACCAGCTTAAGTCACAGATCTGGGGCTTTCAACCAGGTGTGATTACAAAGCTATTCTGTTCTGCCCCAGCATTGTGTTGAATTTGAAATCTAGAGAGAACCAATAAAAATGGTAATATGGAGCTCAAATCCTTGAGGAACCTAGGGAGAAACCCAAAGAGGCTAGTTTTCATTCGTTGATGGTAACGCCTCTTCTCTTGGCTGCCAGGGGCTCTGGGGCAAAAGAGTAGGCAGTTTCTTTGGAAAACACCCACCAGCCTTAGAGCTCTTGTGTTCAGAAGAATTATCTTGGTACCATGTCCAAGCAGCAGGCCTCCAGTACCCGCAGAATGGATGCCCCTCATGTTCTTTCATCCACCCAATAAATCAACCAAGTATTGTGTATGGGCCCCAACTGTGGACAAGGACCTCCTCTGATTACCCTTCAGACAGGTTATAGGAACTAGCCACTTCCTGCCACTACTAAGTGACTCCTTATCTCTTTCTGCCATACCACGAAGACCTCTGTACTACCAGGATCTCTCAGGGATGCAGGGCAGACCAGAGAGAAGTCTCGTTCTAAAGTCAAAAGAGTGTGAGATGAAGGAAGGAAAAGGCTTCTTAATTGTTCCCCTAAAGGACATTTTGACATCCACCCTATTCTCCAGATATGGAGGGGATTAGAGGGGAAATAGGATTCACACAGGACTCCTTTATTCATTGCGACCCCTCGAAAGGAACCCTGGAGGGAGAGGGGTGATGAAGGAAGCAAGAAGTAGTCCTGTTCCTGCAAAGTTATTGAAACAGTTTACTCTTAACAGAATGTGGAACTAGATTCACACCTTGGAATTATGCTGATGTGGCTTTTCCAGAAGGCCAAGACTAGCATAGAGAATGGGATGAAGACATTTGTGAGCAGGTGGATGACAGAGGTTTGAAGGAGAATTGCATGACGGGGGCTTTGCCAGCTTCTTCGGCTTCAACAGCCAAAGCTGACACAAAAAGCAGCTATTGAGGGCTGCTCAGCTACTGGTTCCTTGGAAAATGTTGTCTTTGCCTTATTTCCCCCTTCATCCACCCTGAGCTAAATTTCTTTTGATGAGCAGTAAAGGGCTAGGAACCCTGGAGGTGAACAAAGACTTTGAGCCACATGTGAGTATATGTGTTTTATGTAACTTGTGGTGGATGCAAATAGATTCAGAGAAACTGAGTTTGAGAGGCCCTTAGAGGGAATCTAGCCCAACCTACATTCTGCCGCATGTTACTAATGTGGAAACTGAGGCCCACAGACTGAAGGCGACCTGCCATAGGTGAAGGAGCTCCAACCTCCAGACTCAGCAGGGTGAGGGGGGAACAGTCCATGTCACACACAGCCCCCTATTTCTACCACCCACAGACTCAAGGCTGGAATTTCTTGGCCCCCATCAGAAGCCTGGCCAGGCAGGGAAAGCATAGCCACAGCCTTGGTCAGAGTGCTTCCTTCCCCAGGGCACTCTCCCAGCTTCTGCCTCTGGATGGAAGGCTCCAGATGGGTTCAACATCACGGAGTCTGAGGCCAGTGCTGCTTTGGGGGTCAGCATTCAGTGTGAGATACTGTGTACATAAACTATACATAATGTATATAAACTGGGATGTAAGTTTGTGTAAATTAATGGTTTATTCTTTGCAAATAAAGCTTTTCCCCCTTGTTCTTAAGATTGGCTTAAGCACTTCCTACCTGCTAGGTGCTTCTTCTTTTTTTTTTTTGCTGTTGTTGTTCTGGTGGTGGTGCCGTACCTTGTGACTTGGGGAATCTTAGTTCCCCGACAAGTATTGAACCTGTGCCTTCAGCAGGGAAAGCCCAGAATCCTAACCACTGGACCACAAGGGAATTCCCACTAGAGGTTTCTTTCACACCACACATGAGCTTGGGGAAAGACCAAGGCACCCATTTCAGAAGGGGTAGCAGGAGGAGGTGATCTGAATTTCCTGTCAGAACATCCCACATCCTCTCTCTGCCCCAGCTCACATGCACCCATCCCTATCACCTAAGTCTTTTCCTGTATCCGCATGTCTGATAGGCTAGAGGTCCTGCAAAAAGGAACATTGTCCTGAGGCAATGACACAGCAGGGAGTCACCCTCAGCTTGAGACCTTAGCATCTATAAAATTCTTCAGGCCTCAGCCCAAAACAGCTTTGGTAGATCCAGCCTCCGGGTCCCCATGATGTATTGTCCCATTTTGCAGATGAGGAGACCAACATTAAAGAGTTTAAGTAGCTCCCCCAAGGTCACCCAACTAGAAAGTTTACTTAAACTTTCAAACAACTGTTGACAAGATCTTACACTGTAAACTTTGTTTTTTAAAAAGTAGATTAGGGATTTCCTTGGCAGTCCAGTGGTTAATTCTCCATGCTTCCAATGCAGGGGTGTGGGTTCAATCCCTGGTTGGGGAACTAAGATCCCAGGTACTGTGTGACCAAAAAATAAAATTAAAAGACAAACTTTAAAAAATAAAAATAGATCAGAATGCTTTTTTAGTTGGATAAACTTTCTTTTAAACATTGAGATGCCATGAAATTTAGGGCATTGCTTGCTCAGGGACAGGAAGTGGGCAAAATGCTTGGAGGAGAATAATTTTGTGTAGCTCTCCAGTTTACAAAGTTCAATCACATTTGATATCATCATCCCACCAGCCTTTAAGGTAAGCAGGGGAGGGACTATTTGTCCCATTTTACAGATGAGGAAACAGGTTCAGATAAGACTGATCCAAGTCACAGGGCATGAAGGTGGAAGGGACTAAACTCAGAGCCTACTGGATCTCAAGGCCGCCAGTCCTGGAGGAGCCTTGATGCCAGAAGATGGGGCTGCTTAAGAGCTGGAGAAGAAGAGACAAGTGCAGGGATACTAGGCCCTCAGAACAGGCTAGGTGGGGCACAGGCAGTAACAAAGATGGGCTTTTTTTTCTGTGCCTTGTTTTCCTCAGTGCTGATGCTGAGTGGGCATGTGTGAGGGAGATTTCAGGACCCATCGCCCCTAGGGCCTTCCCTGGCTTTGGGACCATCTCCTTGTAACCCCGAGGAAAAGGCAGAGAAGAGCTAGAAGGAGAGAAATGAAGGAGGAAGAGGGAACCAGAAAATAGCCAAACAGGCACCCACACCCACACACTTGCCTCGGTGAGGACTGGCTGAATCAGGAACAGGAGTCCCATGGCTGACTTTTGTCCTCCTGTTCACCTGTTTCACTCCTTCCAACCAGGCTGAGAGACCTCAGGGGGGTGTCTGTCAAGTTAGTATCAGCTCCTGGGTCTCTGGGAAGCCAAACTTGGTCTTGTGCTGGTCAAACAGTTTGTGCAGGGCATTAATATAGACCACGTGGTATTTTGCCACCATCTCCTTGCTCAGATTCTCAATCTTGGGCAGTGATAGAGGTTTCCCAACTGCCAGGGGAGACAGAAAAGGGAAAGGGAAAGCATCAGAATGACTCACTGCTCAGAATAGGCCTCAGCCCTCAAGCCCGGGTTCTCCCCACACTTCCCCCACCCCTGTGCTCATCCTGGCCAGCCTCCCTGCCTCTGGACATGGCCAGAGCCAAGGTCCAGCCTTGGAAATGGATCCTGTGTCCCAGATGAGGCTACCATCAGAAGGGCCAACTCACCAACTGTGGTTACAGGCCGAGCGTAAGGCAGAAGGCCCCAGGAGTTCCCCAGGAGTTCTATCTTGTGTAGAAAGCACAAGGGTAGCTGTGTACTCTGGAACCACTTTTGGAAGTGATTAACGAAACCCCCGGGAGTGAAAATCTGCTGATTGTAGAGTTCTGTCTCCCCAAAGGCGTAGGCAGGGATTACAGCCACCCTGCAGAGGAAAAGCATGTTCCCTGATGGCCAGAAAGGTAGGGACCCTGCTGAAAGCAAGACACACTGACCACCAGTGGTCCCTGGGTCTCCCTGTAAGCTCCTCAGCCCCTAACCCAGCTGGGCCCAGGTCCAGGCTAAGTGGGAGGGCCTCGTGGTATACCCCAAGCTGCCTCAGGGGGCAAAGTAGCAACAAGCTAAGGGAAGCGAGTCCCAGACCCTCCTGTAAACCCACAAGGTCTGAAACACTGGAAGCTAAGACCCAAGGGTCTTTGTTTTTTCTCTTTCTGACTTACTTCACTCTGTATGACAGACTCTAGGTCCATCCACCTCAGTACAAATAGGTCAATTTCGTTTCTTTTTATGGCTGAGTAATATTCCATTGTATATATGTGCCACATCTTCTTTATCCATTCATCTCTTGATGGGCACTTAGGTTGCGTCCATGTCCTGGCTATTGTAAATAGAGCTGCAATGAATATTGTGGTACATGATTCTTTTTGAATTATGGTTTTCTCAGGGTATATGCCCAGTAGTCGGATTGCTGGGTTGTATGGTAGTTATATTTTTAGATTTTTAAGGAACCTCCATACTGTTCTCCGTAGTGGCTGTATCAATTTACATTCCCACCAACAGTGCAAAAGGGTTCCCTTTTCTCCACACCCTCTCCAGCATTTATTGTTTGTAGATTTTTTGATGATGGCCATTCTGACTGGTGTGAGATGATACCTCATTGTAGTTTTGATTTGCATTGCTCTAATGATTAGTGATGCTGAGCATTCTTTCATGTGTTTGTTGGTGATCTGTATATCTTCTTTGGAGAAATACCTATTTAGATCTTCTGCCCATTTATGATTGCGCTGTTTGTTTTTGATATTGAGCTGCATGAGCTGCTTGTAAATATTGGAGATTAATCCTTTTTCAGTTGCTTCACTTTCAAATATTTTCTCCTTTTCTGAGGGTTGTCTTGATGGTGGCCTGGAGTGCAATATCTCCCAGAGGAGGATTTAGGGAGTAACAAGATAGTTGAAGCTATCCTGAGTTGATGTTTCACTCAGTGAAAACATCATGAAATGGCTTCAGTTAAGAATGTTCTCATTGCTATGCATGAAAAAGAATTATCGGGACTTCCCTGGTGGCACAGTGGTTAAGAATCCACCTGCCAATGCAGGGGACACGGGTTCAAGCCCTGGTCCGGGAAGATCCCACATGCTGCGGAGCAACTAAGCCCGTGCGCCACAACTACTGAGCCTGCACGCTACAGTCCGCAAGCCACAACTACTGACCCTGCGTGCCACAACTACTGAAGCCCATGTGCCTAGAGCCCATGCTCTGCAACAAGAGAAGCCACCGCAATGAGAAGCCCATGCACCACAACAAAGAGTAGCCCCCGCTCGCTGCAACTAGAAAAAGCCCGCGCTCAGCAATGAAGACCCAATGCAGCCAAAATAAATAAATAAATAAATAATAAAATCAATTTAAAAAATGAAAAAAAAGGAATTCTCACTTTCAAAAACCTGCCAGTCCAGGGCTAGTTGCAGGAGGGAAATAAGTGCCACTGTTTTTTTTTTTTTTTTTTTTGAAGGCAGGGGTTGCGGGGGGGAATCTGTTTTCAAAATACAAATATAGAAATCCTGCCAGATAGCTCACTGTGTAAATGTGTGCATCTGATACATTTTCAGACAGCCAGCTGGCTGAGAAGACGAAGTCCCTGAGAAAACTAGGTATTTGGACGCATTGTGAAAAGAGACCCTTTTATAAGGATGAGAATGCTGGCCTGGGAAGGAAAAATAGGCCAGGAAGGGAGGCATAATCTGTAGAAGGGGGCCTGGCTGGGAAAAAGGGTGAACATTGGGGAAGGGGTCAGTCTAGGAGAATGAATGGGATGTGGCAGGGGAAAGGGGAACAGGCAGAAGAAGGGGAGATGGCTAGCTAAGGGAACCTGTGTGGACTGGGACACAGGGTGAAGAAGGAGGCCAGGCTAGGAAGGAGATAATGGAGTGGGGGCTACGTAGGGAAGGAGAACTTGGCTGGTAAAGGGAAAGAGGTTTAGTTGAGTTAGGGGGCAAAGGATGAGAAAGGAATCCTTGACTGTTAAAGGGGGAAAAGCCTGGGGAATGGCACCTGAACAGGGAAGGAGATCTGGCTGGGAAAGTAGGTTTAAGCTGGGGAGGAAGACCTAGGCTGGGGAAGAGGGTGAGGCTGGGGAAGGAGCCTGGGTGTGGGAAGGGGCCTGTCTTGGAAAAGGAGCACAGACTTGATAGGGTGGCACAAGCTGAGGATGGGAGACTGGCTGGGCTGGGAGAGATTGGGGGCTGAAAATATACTGGCAGGGAAAGGTGGCCTGCCTGGGGAGGGGCTGTGGCAGGGGAATAGGGCCTGGGAGGGAGGCACAGGCTAGGAAAAGAACCTGGTGGCAGGAGAGGTTTGAATGCTGAGACAGACATAGGCTGGGCATGGGATAACAGGCGGGTTGATGGACCTGGCTGGAAGAAGGGGATTAGCAGGTGGAGAGGGCCTGCTAGGGCAGGGATCCTGCCTGGGAACGAAGGTGTGTTTCCTGGCTGAGGGAGGGCACATTTTTGAGGAAAGGGACCTAGCTAGGGGCACAGGCTAGGGATGGGGGGAAGGTCTGGCTGAGGAGGGGGAATAAGCTAGGGAAGGGGTTTGGTTGAGGAAGGGGTATACTGGTTGAGGAAAGGGACCTTACTAGGAAGGAGGCCCACCTGGGAAAATGAGCTTAGACTGGGAGAGAAGCTGTAGGTCCCTGGGTGAAGAGAGCCTGGCTGTGGGGAGGAGTCTGGCTGAGAAAGATTTCCCAGCTGGGGGCATATGTGTGTGAAGGGGTCCTGGCAGGGAAATGTCACATGGTTGGGGAGGGGACTTTACTGGTGATGGAGAACTTGAGAGAGGAGGATGCTTGGCCAGGGAAGGAGGCACTGGCTATGAAACACCAGTGAAGGGAGAACTCCTTGGAAAAGTGGTCTAGCTGAAAAGGGAAAAGCCTGGGCACAAGCACCTGACTGTCAGAAGGAGGCCCTTTCTGAAGAAGGGGTCCCATGAGGGCAAGGGGACAAAGGGTTGAAAATGGGCCTTGGCTGGCAAAGGGTAGCCTGGCTAAGGAGGCTGTCAACAGGGTCTCAGGTTGGGGAACAGGCCCTGGCTGGGTGAGGGGCCTGCGAGCAGAAGGGTCCTGCATGGGGAATAAGACAGGCTGGCGTTGAGGCCTGCCTGGGGAGGGGAGGCTGGCAGCATAGGATGGTAAAGAGGCTGGGATGTGGCCCAGGGTGGGAAAACTTCCAGGTAAGTGGATAGAGGCTGGAGAGTTGAGCACAGGCTGGTAAGATGGCTGGTTTAGAAAGGGGGCCAATCCCGCAGTGGTTGAGAGTCCACCTGCTGATGCAGGGGACGTGGGTTCATGCCCCGGTCCGGAAAGATCCCACATGCCGCGGAGTGGCTGGGCCCGTGAGCCATGGCCGCTGAGCCTGGGCGTCCAGAGCCTGTGCTCCGCAACGGGAGAGGCCATAGCAGTGAGAGGCCCGCGTACCTCAAAAAACAAAGAAAAATAAAAAAGAAAGGGGGCCAATCCAAAGGAGGAGACATATGCTGAGGAAGAGGCTCTGGCTGGGGAAAGGGGCCTGGCCAGGCAAGGGGACATAGGCTGGGAAAGGAAAACCAGATTGGGTCAGGGAGCCTCGGCATGGGCTGTGGGGGTGGGTGAGTAACAAGCTGGGGCAGGGGCCTGGGTAGGGTTGCTGCAAAAGAGTGTACTGGCTGGGACCAGCTCATATACCCACTTCCTAGCTTTGTGACTTGGATTAAGTCATCTAATCTTTCTGGACTTCCGTTTCCTCATCAGTAACATGCGACAGTTAATACCTGTCTTAGAGGTATCTCTTGGGATGTTAGGTACATTAAATGAAAATATGTATAAAATGTGCAATAAATGTATCATTACCTAGGGGCCTAAGACTGTAACACTATCAGCTGTGGCAGCAACCACCCCTTCATTCTGTCTACAGCAACTTTTGGAGCCACTTGGTCTTTTCCCACACGTACTACAGTGGAAACCAGAACTTCTTGGGCTGCAGTGTGAAAGCAAAAGCCACTGGAGCTTACCAAAGTGCCCTCTTGAGGACAGGGTGGCCTGTGTGCAGGAACTCCTCAGGCCAGTCAGTATCTTCCTTCCTTCCACACTTTTTCTACACAAACACATAGACATGCATATTTTAAGAAACCAGACTGGTATCATTCTATTTGAACTACTTTTTTTTTTTTTACTTAACAATACATTATAAGCATTTCCCTCTGTCCTTAGTCTTCAATACGATGATTTTAATGTCTGCATTCTAGCCTGTGTGCCATAATTTATTTGTCCTCTTGCTGGACATTTAGACTGCTTTCAGTTTCTTACTGCTATAAATATGCCACTGTACTATCCTTGTAGCTGAGTCTTTGTCTATATTTCTGATGAGTTCCCTTTGATAAGATTTCTAGAAGTGATCTAGGTCAAAAGGAGAGGCTTTTAATACATACTGGTAAATTGCCCTCCAGAAAGAGTGAGCCAATTTACACTCTTAGGGTGTGAGAGTGTTATTTTCCCATATAGTTGCAAACACTGAAAATTATCATCTTTGCTAATTTGTTAGGTGAAAAATGCTGTATTAGTTGACCCTTTGTTGATTACTAGTAAGGTGGAATATTCCTCTAAGTATTTATTAGCATGTCTATTTCATTCATGCTGGAACAAATAATTCTTAATTTATTGCCTGTTCCTGACATTTGCTTAATTTTCTATGGGTAAGTTTGTCTTCTTCTTATGGATTTTTAATAGGTCCTTCCACTTTTCATTTGGATATTTTTTAAAAATAGCTTTACCTATACATTATTAGCCTTTCAGTGTTGTTTCTGACTTTTTGCATATGCTAAAGTTTAAAATTGTAATGGAGTCTATCTATCGAGCTTTTTCTTTATGGTTTCTGCCTTGGTATCTTGCTTAGAAAGGGCTTCCCCATCCCAAGGTTGGATCAATATTCATATATACTTTCAAGTTTTTAATGCTTTCTCTTTATATTTAACACTATTTAACATATCCACCTGGAAATTACTTGGGTGTAAGATAAGGACATAAATTGATTTTCTCCAATTATGGTAATTAACCAGTTAGCCCAACATCACTTACTGAATAATCCACCATTTCACCACTGAATTAAAGTGTCACCTTCCATATATATTACATTCTTATGAGAGGATAAATCTCATTTCAGTCAGTCACAGAGAATAACTGCATTCCAGTGACCTCCATGTGAAACTGCCAGCTGTCCATTCATCCATTCATGCCATATTTACTGAAGAGAATGGTGATAAACAATAGAGGTAGAGAGATAAAGATCCAGTCCCAGTGCTCACCATTTAGTAGAGGTGGCAGATAGGAAAATAGACAGAAATAAACAGAAAGCAGCATGACCAGTGCTGTGATGAAAGGAAGCACAGAGGAAGGACACTTCATCAGAACTGGGGTGGCAGGGAGGCTTAGGAGGAGCTCACAGAGGACACAGCCAGAGCAAAGGCAGGAGTGAAAAAACAGGGTGTCTCCGTGTTCAGTGGAGCTGGAAGATAGAGGTGACAGGTGAGGGACCTGTGGGAAAGAGGCTGCAGAGGGAGGCTGGCATGGTCTCCCAGCTTTAGTAACCATCGGTTTTACACATAATATTACAAATAAAATAAATACACATTAAATGAGATGCCAGTTTTCATCAGTCAGATTAGCAAAGAAGTCAAGTTTGATAATATGCTGTGTTAATGGGAGAATGCAGAAACAGGCATTCTCAAACATACTGTTTCCCTTGTACATGACTAAAGAATATATTTTAAATGATACTATTGGTTGCTTTTGAGGAGGGGAACCAAGTTGCTGGGGGAAAAGGATGGGACGGAGCTTTGCACTGTTTAATCTCTTAAACGGTTGATAGTTTGAACAATATGAGTAATAAATAAATCTAAACCTAACTCACTAAATAAAATGCACATAGCTTTTGAACTGACAGTCTATTTCCAGGGATCTATACTACAGATATACCTATTATACAGCAGTATATTTCAAGGTTATTCATTAGAGTGTTGTTTGTCCAAGTAAAACTCTAGATACAACCTAAATATCCTCAGTAAGGACTAGCTGAGTAAAATTTGGATCATCCATATGAATTGTTTCCTCTAGAGACAGGGAAAGAAATGGGTGAGTGGAAGGAGGAAGGTGTTGAGCTTTTACTTTTAAACTATGTACTTCTATATAGTTGAATTTTTTTATTACAAGGCTATATATCTCCTCATTCTCTCTCTTGCCAGCCCCTGGCAGCCAACATTCTACTTTCTGTGTCTCAATTTGACTACTCTATGTACCTCATATAAGTGGAATCATACAATATTTGTCCTTTTGTGACTGGCTTATTTCACATAGCATAATGTCTTCAAGGTTCATCCACGTTGTAGCAGGTGTCAGAATTTCCTTTTTAAATCTGAATAATATTCCATTGTGTGTATATAACACATTTTGTTTATCCATGGTATCACTGAATTTTTAAGTAGAAATTTTTATCTATGTATCATCTAAAAACTAGAAAAAATGATTTCAAAGCACTATTTCCTTTCTTCCTCTTCCTCTGGGTTAATTTAATAGCATAGGAATTATCTGCTCCTTGGAATTTTGAAATAGTCCATTCACTTGTGAAACTGGGCCTGGGTCTTTTTTTGAAGTGAGACTCTTTGACAGTCAGGTACAGTCCTTGGAAGAAAAGCTATGCTGTGTAAAACAACCATAATTTATCTGAAATAGATAGGGACAAAAACTAGACAAAAAAATCAGGAGGTAAAGAGTAAATGTGAAATTTTTCTTATCTCTCAGAGGGTGCATCAAAGATACCATTTTACTTCTGAAGTTGAAAAATTGAGAATTATAGGTTTAAGCATAGTGCTTACCATCATAAAAATAACCACCAGTAGAACTAAAAGCGAATTGCCTATGCTCCCATTTAGAAGATTAAAAAAAAAAGAATAAAGGAAAGAGAAAACCTAGCCCTTGGAGCAACAGATAGAAAAGAAAGGAAACAGAAATAGTGAAATGGCCTTCTGTCATGGGGTCAGGGAGGGAGTGGGAGGAGCCAGGTAGTTTGTGCCTTTTTTTCCTGGCGTCTTCTTTTTTATTTGGTTTAAATTATTTTGCATATGGAGATACCAATGTTGTGCTCTGAGTCTGTGGCCTGTTCCTAGTTTGAAAAAGAAGATATTTTCTTATCTCATTTTGATTTTTTTTATTTCGGTGGGTATCTCCTAGGGGGATTATGCATATGCTCATTTTCTCAACCATCAAGTCCCAACCTGACTTTGAATAGGAAAAATGTGCCCCCTAAATACGTATACCGCTCCTGAATTAATCTTGCCAAAACACTTTGTTAAACCACTGACCTAGATGATCTTTGTAGGTCCTTCCAGTTCCCTCTGTGTCTGTTTTGGTTTCTTTGTCTCTCTACCTCTCTGTTTCTGTCTCTCTCCTTCACACACACACACACACACACACACACACACACACACACACACACACACACAAATCTGTGACCTGTCTCTGAACATTGTGTATGACCTACAACATGGCAGAGACAATAGGGAGGCAGTCTTGGTTTGGCGTAAGAAAGAATGTTTTGATAATCAGAGCTATTCAAAGATATGAAAAACCATCTCACAAGGTGGTGAGTTCTCTGTTATTGGAGATGTGTAAGCCCAGGCTGGATAACCACCACCTCAGAGGTTTTCAGGCCATTCAAGCATCTAATGGGGATTTAGAAGAAATCTGAAAACAAAAGAGGTTTCTTTTACCTAGAGGTGGGGAGTGAGCCAGAAAAGAACCACAGAAGACCCTGGGCATGGGGAAGCCTGGGCTGGGAGCTGGGGGAACACTAAAGGAGATTTGCTAGGCCTCTTTTACTCAGTTGAGTCCTCTTTCTAGAACCACAGAAATGTTCATCCCTCCCCCAGGCCCTGATCAGTCTTGAGTTTGGGAACACAACAATATTGTGGAGCTGCAGGAATAGACTAAGGTGGAGACACCACAACTGCAATGTTGACTCCAGCCCTTCTTCCTAAGTGCAAAACTATTGGTTCAGCTGGAGAGTTGCCCAAGGGACCTGTTCTAATGAATAGCCTAGAAACACTGGAATACATTCTCAAGTGTGTAAATAGTACTTCTGACATATTTGAGGGGGCTTGAAAACAGTTTAAGTTTTAAACTGTTTAAGTTTTAAAACAGTTTAACTGATCCTAATCAGTTCAACCAAAAACACTGAGTATCTCTAGTAACAGGCACTGCTGGCTGGGTAGGGGCCCAGGAAGGCCAGGGTAGGGGCCCCAAAATAATTAAGACTGAGTTTGTTCTCTCCATGGCAGCCTCACAGCCTTGGAGATGAAAACCACACAAATCCAAGTGACTGCCAACCCAAGGCCCACCCTTAAGTGCTGTGGTCCAGTAAGATGAGGAAATGAAGTGGGAATGCTCTGGCCCAGCTTGGAGTAGGCAGGAAGAGGGAACGGGAGGCTTGGAAAGTTCATCTCAGATTTAGGGGGGGAAGCCCTAAAGGGAAGAGCGTCCCAGGCTGTGAGGACCCCAATAGGCAAACACCAGAGGTGGCAGTGGGCGAGACACGAGTAAAGAAGGGTTGTTCTCGTCTCCAGCGTCTGTTTCCCTCCATTACCACAAAAGCCTCCAATTTCCTTTTGGGGGTGCCAACCCCTGTCACCCTCTTGGGGTGACAGCGGTTCACCTCCAGGACCCGCCCCTTTCAGGTCTGCCAATCAAAGCACCGATTCTTCCGAGCCACAGTGATTGGCTCAAGGTGAATCTATGGCTTGAGCCTGCCCAATCAGAGTGAAGCCCATGAGCACATGCGCTTTGTTGCTCCTTTGAACCTGTGAGAAACAAAACCGGGAGCCCCCGCCGTCTTGCGTCTGTGGGAGCTGGCGGGGGAGGGACTGAAGTGACCAGGGTGGCTGAGGTGAAGCCACCAAGGTTCATCACTGGATTGAATCACCTCCTAGGAAGAGGCTAATAAGGCCTTCCTGGAATTGGAGGTGAGTTCAAAGTTCTTGGAAAATCACGTCAGAATTTTGTTTGAAACAAAAGAGGAAGGAAATGGGTAGCGACAACAGTGTTTTCCTGTGTCCACGAAGCTGCTTTATCTGGGTTTCTCAGCTACTTTGAAATCAAGAGCGGGCTACTCGGGGTATTCTATCGCCTGGGGAGTGGGCTCTCTAAGAAGTAAGTGAGAACTCGGGGGCCTGTGGCAGTCTGATGTGAATTAGTGTTTGTCCATTCCCAGGAATGCAAGCATCACTAAGGGGTCCTGGGAGTACCGGTTTCTGATCCCGGTCATGAGTTTCTGATCATGAGCTGCCTTCCCGTAGGGCCCAGGTTCAGTGACCAGCCGCACCCGAGAAGAGAGAATATTTCTGCCACTTGCGCCATCCTTTGTGGAAAAAATCTTCTCTATTGAGGAGTTAGAAAATTACCCTAGACTCAGTAAAATCCATTAAAAGTTTGTTTTTCAGAAGGAATGAGACATCAGAGCTGTGCTTTAGAGATAAGGAATCTTAGGGGAAAGAATAGATTTCAAGGAGAGAGATTGGAGGCAAGAAGATGATTTGAGAGGCTGTCTTTTAATCCATGACAGACAACGCTGACCTGGCCTGGGGCTGTGGCAGCAGGGAGAGAACAGGGGACCAAAGTGATGGACACTGGGAGTAGAATTAACATCTGTTTTATGTGGAGGGTAAAGATAAAGACAGGATCAGAGGTGATTCCCTGGTTTCTGGCTGGAGTAACTCAGGAAATGGTCCACTGAGACAGACCCTTAAAAATTCCTTCAATTACCAGTCAAGTAGAGTGTCCCCAGTTTCATGTATACAGCCTTTGTACACTAAAGCTTTTCGTAACTCTGAGCCAAACTGAAAGGAGCGTGTGAGTAAGCACAGACTATCTTAGAAAGGATACACAAGAAACTCCAAGGAGACAAACTCAGCAGCTGAGAATAGGGTGTGAATGCACTGATTATTCAAAATATAAATATAGTTTAAAATTTTAACTATATAATCAAATTTTAAGAATAAAAGCTGTATGGAATTTCCCAGGTGGTCCAGTGGTTAGGACTCCTCACTTTCACTGCCAAGGGCCTGAGTTCAATCCCTGGTCAGGGAGCTAAGATTCCACAAGCCGCATGGCACAGCCAAATAAATAAATAAATAAAAGCAGTAGCGAGATAATCGTGTGTCACCTATCAGTACTGTCACCAAGCTCAGAATTTTTCAGTTGATAATAAAAAGACAGGAGCTTCAGCAGGACAATGGAGGGAGGGCTCTACATCGTTCTTCCTGTAGTTCTCTAGTAGGTAACTATTTGACCACAGTTCACAGCCTCTCTTTGTCATACACACATCCCACTGCTTTCAAGGAAAGCAAATAATCCTCAGATGTAATAAAGTCTAAATTCCACATTTTTTGGTTAAAGTGGTAAATTGTATTTATTTTACTATAATAAAAATCATATAATATATACATATATATACATATACATTTATACAGTACATATACATACAGATACATGCATATGTAAATGAAACACTAAAAAGCTATAAGCCAGATGTCAGCAGTGAATTGTGAAGTCTGAATTGTGAGATTATGAGATTTTTACTTTCTTTGCATTTTTCTGCATTTTAAAATTTTTCTATCATGAACACATTACTTTTTTTTGGTTTTTTTTTTGGCTGCATTCAGTCTTTGTTGCTGCACGCGGCTTTCTCTAATTGCCCTGAGTGGGAGCTACTCTTTATTGCAGTGTGCAGGCTTCTCATTGTGGTGGCTTCTCTTGTTGTGGAGCACAGGCTCTAGGCACGCGAGCTTCAGTAGTTGTGGCACACGGGCTTAGTTGCTCCGTGGAATGTGGGATCTTCCTGGACCAGGGCTTGAGCCTGTGTCTACTGCATTGGCAGGCGGATTCTTAACCACTGCACCACCAGAGAAGCCCGAACACATTACTTTTTCAGGGAAAAGTAAGTGTGTTTCTTTAAATCCACTTGAGTTTGCTTGAACAGGCTCTTTGCTTTGGCCAAGGAGGAGGCAGACCCTAGGGGCAGATGCACGTGTGTTCCACAGTAGGAATTTCTCCTCTCCAGGCCTGCCCTCCACCTTTACAAGGTGATTTCAGGCTTGCAGAGCTCATAAAGAGCCTCTCGCTCACACATGGGCATTGTCGGGGGGCATGTACAAGGTCTCTTAGAAACTCATAGATGAATTTACGACCGTTTCATGAGGGATTCCTCCCGATGGCCCCAGAAGCTATGTTGGGACTGTTCTGTCTGACTTACAGCCAAGAGTCGTGTCAAGGCTGCGTGTGGCAGCAGCACAGTGCAGTGGGAAAAGTGACACAGACGAGTCAGCCGTGGAATTCTGCAGTGTGACCATCAGCCCAACACTCCCCCTCTCTGGCCCTTCCTTCCTTCATTGATAAGATGAGGGGATCATTAATTCCACATTTTAAAAGCAGTATAATTTTTTCCTGAAATCAGAGCCACAATGGATTTTTGAGTTTTGCATCATTTGCAAAGCAGTTTCTGTTTCTTTCTTCTGCTTCTACTGATTCAGAGACCTGAGGCCCACTACAATGCCTTGTCTAAAAGCAGAACCAGTAAACCTTGGTGACACAAAGACATTGCCGCAGAAACTTTGAAATTTAAGAACTTTTTGTTTTGCTTTGTTGTTTGTTTTTTTATTTTTTACTTTGAGTCAGGTCAAATTTTTAGCCTTGATGTATTTCCCTCACTGATCTTTGAAGATAGAAGAGAAGTCCCCAGAGGCCAAGGTCGGGAGGGTGATAGGCAGACAGGATGGCGGGGAGCACCGCTTAGAGTTCTGTTAAAAAACAAAATTCACCTAGGTAAAATTGAAGATCAGTTGGCTTTATTCAGCAGTTCATAAATCGGGCAGCATCCCATCTAGCAAGTAGGGAGGAGCTCCAATGAACTGTACAAAATGGAAGGTTTTGAAAGGCAGCAAAGGGGTGGGACAAAGAAGTCATAAACAAAAGCAGAGGTTATTTCAGACAAGGTCACCTTCCTTTTGGGGAAGGCAGGGGTCTATGTGGCAGACTACCTCACTAGTGCTGGCCAGGAAATTCCAGACTGACTGGTTAAAGTCACTTTCATAGGATGGGCTAAAACTGCAATTTGGTTACATATTAAGTCTTGGTTTACTGATGTGGGGCATAGCACAAGTGACTTCATTTTGGGCCTGTTGTTTCTTTGTTTAACAGTTCTATTTGAGTAGAATAGGCATGGCAAGAATAAACACAAAATGTTAACAGAGGTTTTCTCCCAGTGGAATTATGGAATTTAATTTCTTCAGATTATTGACAGTAAGCATATATTACAGTTTTGTTTTATATTGTATTTCAATAAAAACAAATCAGTATAAAGATTCCTAGATACTGTAAGAGACTCATTAAAATCATTTTATAGTATTTTTTTCTGCAAACAAGACCTTTTTTCAATTAAGAGAAAAAAATCATTTAAAATTGCAAATGCTTTTCTTTTTTTAACGGAAAAACAATCAGCCATGATTTTTTTCCAGAGAATAAAAATTTCCCTAACAGGCTTGCTCTAAATGTTAAATTTAAAAAGTTTTAGTGTTGGGCTTCCCTGGTGGCGCAGTGGTTGAGAGTCCGCCTGCCGATGCAGGGGACATGGGTTCGTGCCCCGGTCCGGGAAGATCCCACATGCCGCGGAGCGGCTGGGCCCGTGAGCCATGGCTGCTGAGCCTGCGCGTCCGGAGCCTGTGCTCCGCAACGGGAGAGGCCGCGGCGGTGAGAGGCCCGCGTACCACCAAAAAAACTAAAACAAAACAAACAAACAAAAAAAGTTTCAGTGTTGTAGTGCTACCTCCATACACAATAGGTAGCATGATTAAAAGTTAAAATCTTTCTTGAAACACAGAAAATCATTTAATGAATAATAAAAATTAAAAAATTTTTAATTCAGTGTTTTCCTAAAAGTAGCTTCATATTTTACGTACTCATTAGAAAAATGCAAAGTAATTAGTAAAATGAGACCATACAAGTAAATAGGCAATTTAGAAGGAAATTAATTGTCCTTCTAAATTTTTAGTATCATATAAAAAACAAAAATGTTAAAAATAAATTTTTACAATGGGAGAAGTGTCTAAGAGAGTGGGGGGAGGCTTCTGAGGGTAATGATACTACTACTGTATTTCTTAATCTGAGCACTAGTCATAGAGGCATATTCACTTGAAAAAACTCAGGGAGTTGTACCCTTATGAAATGGGCACTTTTCTGTATGTATGTTATTCTTCAGTAAATAATATTAAAAACAAAAAGAGGAAGTCAAACAGAATTGAAGGTCACAGAATTTCAGGATGAGGACTGAGACTAGATTGTTGGCTATTGTGAATAATCATAATAGCTACCATGTACATGGCTGATAATTATTATATTGAACACTTACCATGTGCCAGGATTTACTCAAAGCACTTTGCATATATTCATAAATTTAATCCTTCCCTATCCTATGAGGTATGTACTATCATAATCCTCATTTTACAGATGAGAAAACTAATGTAAAGAGTGGTTAAGTAACTTGTCCAAGGAGGTTATAAAGTACTCTTTCTAGAAGTGTATAGTTAATGAGAAGAGAGAATAGTAATTCATATAGAAAGCAGAAAGGTTTGGTTTTTTTGTTTTTCTGTTGTTCTAGGCAGGGTTGAGTGCATTTATGGTTCAAGGAGAGAAGCCAGAGAGAGTAGGGGAAAGAGAGCAAAAGTGCTTGACCTCCCCAGGAGGCCAGAATGGGATGGATCAAGAACCCATATTTGTACAGTTTTGCCCTGTACAAAGGGAAAGACACCTTCTAAAATCTGAAGAAAGGAGAGGTATGTGCAGTGGAGAGCCGAGAGAGCCTCACATCAGGAGATGGTGAGAGCCTTTGCTGAGCCAGAAGGAGGCCCAGAGTGGGTAAAGAAAGCTGGAGAAAACCTACAGTGAGGATTACTCAGTGTTTATTACAGTTAAAATGATGGCAATTGCTCATTTCTGGATCCTACCTCAGGCCTGCTAAATCAGACTCTCAGGAGGTGGAGCCCCAGTGCCTGTGTTTTTAACAAGCTCTGAAGGGGGTTCTGATAACCCCTGGGTTTGAGACATACTGGCTTATGAGATCCACAGGCCTCAGAAGTTGAGGGAAAGATGGTCCATCCACCCTGTGAGACAGCATGAAGGCAAAGTTTTCCCTGGGATTGGAACTTTTTAATAGGCTCTCCAAGTGATTCTGATGTAGGTGGTCTGTGGATACACTGGATAAATTTTGCCTCTATAGTGAGAGTACTAAGCGTGTGGGCTTTGGAGCTAGATTCTACATACTACTATATATCTCCCATGCCACCTTTGGAAAGTTAGTTAACCTCTCCATGCCTCAATTTACTCATCTGAAAAAATGGGACTAATAGATAGTACTCACTTCATAGGGTTGTTGTGAGGATTAAATAAGTTAATGTATATAAAGTGCTTGAAACATAATAAACACTTAATGCTCAATAAATATTAGCTATTAATGTTGCTATATTTATTATTCAACATAGTTGGGGGGGCCCAAGGCCACTGGAAGTATGATCTATGAAAAGTAGCTTAGGCAATGGAATATTCAAACAGATCCATAAAAATCACCCAGAGAGTAGAAAAGACAGTCTTATGACCAGAGAAGAGCTCACGAGGAGACAGGAGAATGGTGGCAAAATGAGGGCTGTACCCTCTCCTGGCTGGTCTTACTAGGGTTCCTGGCTGCCAAAGACAGTCTCTGACCAGGTGTACTGGAGCTACATCCTACAGAGGTAGTGAAGGAAGGCACAGTGTGGGTAGTGGGAGTGGCAGTACTGCATCAAGGACTAACTACTTAAAACCAGCCTTGTTTTGCCTCTGGTGGGAAGTACCGGGTTCTAAAGATGTTCTCAAAAGAACTGAAGTCCTTTATTATTCAGCTGACTAAAGGCCTGCGGTTAGATTCTAAGCCGAGCCTCTTTGATGTGCACTTGGATCCCTATCTTCAGCCATGGGTTCAGGCTGCTGCTTAGCTTCTTGATCTCTCTTTCTGTACCTTTGCACTTAATCTTGCTAGGGTTCCAGTTAAGGGGAGCCCAGACGGCTGGGGAGAGAACTGGAACCCAGGTCCCATGAGAAGCAGTTGAAGGAGCTGGAGCTGTTTAGCTTGGAGAAGAGAAGACCAAAGGCAGTGTGGTTACCATATTTCTGAAGGGCTGTTACAGGACAGCAAGAGCAGATGGGGTACAGGCCTCAAGGGACAGAGCCAGGACCCATAAATGGATAGAAACCGTGGGAAATCATATTTCAGCTCAACACAAGGAATTGACTTTCTAACAGACCTGGGCACCCATGAATCAGAATAGATATCTTGTGAGGTAATGAGCTCCCTGTCACTGGAGTGCAAGCTGAGATTGGATGACAACTTGATAGCAGAGAACACTGAAATGTCTGGTTAAACTTTATAGGTAAAACACTTGTTTTGTGCTTGTGTTCAACAGTCTGGTTTCATTCCATAACCATTTGGTGTTCTTAACCCTGCTTTAGTATCTGGTAACCAGGTCATATCTAAATATACTAGGGAATGGTTATTGGGGAGCACTCTGAGTTTCTTGTAGGCCCCATGCGGGTCCATACGTGTCTCTCCCTTCTAGCTACCATCACCTCTCCCAGCCCAGACTGCCTACAAAGTCAGATACACTGCTCTAGTTCCCAGCTTTGTTGCTGTCCCTGAAACAGGCTTATAGGCCCTTTAGGATTTAGGGTATAGAGTCAATGACAGAAGGTGACAAAACAGGAAACATGGCAGGTAATCCAGAGGCCCAAAAAACTTTGACCAAGTTCCCATGGCAGTTGTCCATGGTCTACTAAACAAGTGCTTCTCAAACTTTAGAGTGCACCGAATCACCTGGGATCTTGTTAAAATGCAGATTCTGGGACTTCCCTGGTGGCGCAGTGGTTAAGAATCCGCCGGCCAATGCAGAGGACACGGGTTCAATCCCTGGTCCAGGAAGATCCCACATGCCACGAAGCAAAGAAGCCTGTGCGCCACAACTACTGAGCCTGCATTCTAGAGCCTGCATGGCACAACTACTGAAGCCTGTGCACCTAGGGCCCGGGCTCCACAACAAGAAAAGCCACTGCAATGAGAAGCCCACGCACCACAACGAAGAGCAGCTCCCGCTCGCCACAACTAGAGAAAGCCCATGTACAGCACCAGAGACCCAACACAGCCAAAATTAAATAAATAAAATGCAGATTCTGATTCAGGGAGCCTGAGATTCTGCATTTCTAACAAAAGCTTCCAGGTGCTGCTGATGCTGCCGGTCCATGGATCTAAATCATACAAATAGGAGGGTTGTTGCTGTGGTTATAGTTATCATTGTGCTTATCATTCATCGTTCTGTGGCAGAGCTGTAAAAAGAGTTTCAAACTCAAATGCCCATCAGCATTAATATAAATGGGTGAGAGAAGGCAGATGTAAGACAATGAATTCTAAAGTATTTGGATTGAGACCCAGCATAGCACCAAATACAGAGGGCAGACACCTAGCAGCCACCAGTCCAGGAGCTCTCTGAGTCTACATCCACTCTGCATGTATGTGTAATTCTTTGTGAGAAGCTTCTCATCTTGATGTCAGTTTGGTAGAGGTCCCAGGAGTTCTGAGAGGGGGTCAAAAAGTGAAATCAGTTGCTCTTCAGGTGCTTCTGGACTCCCTGGGGCCTAGACTACCCCCTTTTTTGCCCAAGTGAAGGCCTCCTTGGTACTTTGCTCAAATTTCTCCCTTCAAAACAGAGGGCTCATTTTTCTTCATTCAACACAATTAGCAATGGGTGTATCTATTTCAAGCCCTCCCCCTCCTACACATATATTAAACAGAAGGTTTGCTGTAGTCAATTTTGGCCAGTAGACTACAGGATAGAACCTAGGTCAGAGGGCTAAGAGGTGAACTGGACAAAGACAAGAGTCAGGCTCTGGGCCACAGGAGAGTCCCAAACCAGTACTCTGTCCCTAGGTTTGGGGAGAGAAACTCCTTTGGAAAGGGACATGATGATTTCTCAAGCTGTCACTCAAGCCGGATCAAAGGATCCCTGAATCTCGCAGATGGAGGAGATGTTAGAGAGTGCCATTTAGTCCAGCTCACCACTGCCACCTCCCACCCAGCAAAACCTTAAATGTCTTCTCTATTCCCCAAGCATATATATATATTTTTGTTTTGTTTTGTTTTGTTTTGCGGTACGTGGGCCTCTCACTGTTGTGGCCTCTCTTGTTGTGGAGCACAGTCTCCGGACGCGCAAGCTCAGCGGCCATGGCTCACGGGCCCAGCTGCTCTGCGGCACGTGGGATCTTCCCGGACTGGGGCGTGAACCCGTGTCCCCTGCATCGGCAGGTGGACTCTCAACCACTGTGCCACCAGGGAAGCCCCCCAAGCATATTTTTGAGTTGGCCTTTATTTTCCTGAGTGAGCTTTCTTCCCCAAACAGAATTTTATCTGCTAGGAAAACACTGTTCTTGGGCTCAGTTCTTGAGTATAAGTTAGACTTCAGGGAGTGTGAGCTCTTTATGATTTCAGGGCCTGATGTCTCAGTCACGGTCAGGTGCAAGAAGTCAAGTGAAAGAATTGTTCTTCCACAAGAGGCCCATCCAGTAAGAAAAATGGCAGTAGGGCAAAAAACTTAAGCCTAGGTCTATAATCAGGGATAGGAAACCCCACCTCAAACCCCTTGGTACCCTTGGGAAGTTGCACTGGAGAGTAAAACCCAGCTTATTCTACAGAAGAGACAGGACGTTGCGCTTCATTTTCTCACATGGCCCCCAGCCCTCTTTCATGATGCAAGCACCAATACCTCCCCAAAAGGGATTGTGCTAACTTTCAAGAGTGGGCAGCCCATCATTCTGCATGCCCTGGGCACAGAGCCAAATGAACCAAGAAAGGGAAACATGAAGGATGGCAAGAAGGGAGAAGCACTCGGAGAATTAGCTGCCTCCACTGGGAAGAAGGAGAAGCTGCTTCCAAGGCTCTAGGGTGTATGCCTCTCATGCTTTGCTCTGGATACATAGGCAGAGTCTATCCCCCCAGGGACATCAAGTGAGACCTCTACTGCCTGTCTCTCCACACCCTCCCCATTAAATTGCACCTCTGTGCTGGATCAAGGCTGATTAGAACTTAGAGGAGCCAACGTCTCTGCCAGCTGGCCCTTCACAGGTGTGATGAAAATAGTGATGGCAGCCCCAGCCAGGCATGAGGGTAGGCCCCAGGATGGAGAACCAGAAGGACCCAGTTGGGTCTACTCCCAGGTAGACTGCTGCTTGGTAGGAATATCCAGCTGTTGCAAAGAGACTGTGTTGAACTGCGGGAAAAGCTTGCTTTGGGAATCATTCCCATTAGGTGGCAGTTCAGCTCCCCTACTTTCTAGCTCTGAAACCTTGACCAAGTTACTTTACTGCTCTGTGCCTCAGTTTCCCCATCTGTGAAAACAAAGAGGTACCTACCTCTTAAGTGTACCGTGAGGATTTAATGAGGTATTTGTAAAAGCACCTGACATGGAGCATGTGCTCAATAAGTGTTTCTTCCCTTTCCTCGGCTTGACAGAATATGTTTACTGAGGACAGGTGAGATCCACAGAGGCTAGCCCTATCCCTTGGACTGGTGTCAAATTGGTGGCCTCTAGATACCATGCCCAATAAACAAAAATAATACCAGAAGAAGGTTAAGTAAAGCTGCTGTCTGCCTGCCTGCCAGCATAACAGTGTCCTGTCCATCAAATCCATAGTTGATCCTCTTGGATCCATCCATGGGCATGTTTGAGGGAGTAATACCTCTATGCCAGGCTTGTCATAGTCTGGTCTTCTTGTGACCAAAAGCAGTCATTTGCAAGACAACTGGCCTGAGGAGCGGCTTTTCTATGTGAAATTAACTAGTCCATGAAGTAGTTGGAACTTTGCCCCCTCCTGCATTGAGCCCCCACAAATCCCCACCCCACCCCCACCCTTCTCCTAGCTAACCCCTCCTCCTGCTGACCTTGACCTGAAACATTAATTCTGCAGGGAAGCCTTCCAGACTACTAAACTAGCCTTAGTAGCTGTTCTTTCCCTGAGCACTTTGCACACCAACAAGTAATGAAACAATTGCACATTTCTGTATAAAGTCTGTTTTCCCCGCTAGACTGGAAGCTCCTGAGGGAGGGACAAGGCCTGTTTTGTTCACCTCTATAACCCCAGCGTCATGGTATGTGCTCACAATATTTGTTGACTGACTATGATGCCTGCAGTCCCTCTCAGTCTTAGGATTCTAGGGTCACACAGGTAGGCTGTTCCTCTGTAACCTGCAATGGCAAGGCCATGGCTAATTAGCCAGAGTCAAGTCTGAGAAGGGTTTGGGATACCCTGAAATATGACATCTTTTTTCCCCCTCTTTTTCTCTCCTTTCTTATCACCATCTCTATTGAGGTGGTGACAGAATCTTGAGCAGCCATTCAGCCTCTGCCACAGTGGAGACGCAGAATTAGCCAGCAATCCTAACAGGTCTTCTGAGTTCTGACAAAGGAGAGCAAGCCAGATACACATAGCACCAGCTGTGGGTGTTTCAGATCCCAGATCAAAGTCCTAAGTCCTGGGTGACAAAGATAAAGTCCCTAATTGCCCAACCTGGCATACAGTCTGAGGCTGACAGATGTGTTAGAGAGGCCTGGATCGGAGAGTCATGATAGCTCAGACTCTGACTGCCAGGAGAAATGTGGTTTCTGGAGTCACAGGTCAAGAAGCTTCCCTCCCGCTGAGAGCTGGAGGAGAGTTCCAGAATGAACAGGAAGTTCAGCACAGAGGGAGCCAGCCGAGAGGCAGCCCTGAAGGAGCCATCCATCAGAGGCTCAGATTGCAACTGCTCTTCTGTGTGTTGGCTTAAAAAATCAAATTCCATTCTAGACAAATGTCCTTATTGCATGCAAGCTGCTCTAATTTCAGGAATGTCAAATATGCGGCCAAACACAATTACATTTTAAGCACAGCACTCACTTGAAATATAGCACAAATTTCTAAACCAATTTTAATCACATTACAGAGAGGGCAGACATGCTCAGAAATCTGAAATTCCACCTTATCCAGAGAGCCTCTCCTGATTAGTTAGAGGAGTGGCCAATTTGCTGGCTCTGCCTTGCCTATTCTCTTGTTCTCTCTCTGCTGTCAGGTATGCATTTTTATTATCCTTATTATCCTTATTCTTATTATTCTTATTATCCTTATCCTTGAACATAATGTAGATGTGTTTGTCTGTTATTCATTCTGCCCTGGTTACCTGTTCACTTTGTTAATCACATGCCCTTTATGCCTGAGCAGCCTTTCGGCTGTTTGTATCTGGTTCCCTTCTGTGAGCCTAGGCCTGGCTTTGGAATCCTTTCATGCAGGGCTTGCCCCAGCCCCAGCCCTGCCCAGGTGTTTAATAAGGGTTCTTTTTTTTTTTTTTTTTTTTTTTGTGGTACGCGGGCCTTTCACTGTTGTGGCCTCTCCCGTTGCGGAGCACAGGCTCTGGACGCGCAGGCTCAGTGGCCATGACTCACAGGCCCAGCCGCTCCACGGCATGTGGGATCTTCCCGGACCGGGGCATGAACCCGTGTCCCCTGCATCGGCAGGTGGACTCTCAACCACTGCGCCACCAGGAAAGCCCCAATAAGGGTTCTTTGAGAATGAAAGCTCTAGGAGCCATAGACCAGACCAGGTGGTGTCTGGGCCAATACGTGGCAGTGAGTCCAAGCTCCCTAGAATGCCGGCGTAGGTGATTTCTGTCTGGGCAGTGGGTCCAAGCACCTTAGCATCACTCTGGTCTGGGAGACAGGCACACTCCTTGTGGGCCACCATCACTAGAGATGCCTGTATATATTTTTCTGCCATGGGGTGGCTGGAGAAAGGACCATCTGTGTGCTCTCTCTGATTCCCAACCTACTGACCAAGACCTGAAGGAATCACACTTGGGGCGGGGGCGCAGGTGGCTGATAGTAGGGAGACCAGAAACTAGCCAGTTACAGGGTCTGCAACTGACCTTTGGAGTCCTTCCAGGTGGAAAAATCTAGGTTGCTGATCTGTGGGTTGCCCCAAAGGCTTCAGGACCATCATTCAGGTGGGAAAGGACTCCAGGCTCCACAGACAGCTTGAATCTCATGCTCACTTGTTCTTACTGGCTTGTGTGTGTGTGTGTGTGTGTGTGTGTGTGTGTGTGTGTGTGTGTCTGTCTGTCTCTGTCTCTCACTTGCACTGTTTCTGCCTCCGTGTGTGTGTATGTGCATGTGTGTATACGTATATACTGCCTCTTTCTCCTTTCTCTCTTTTCTCCCTGTCTTTCTCTGTGTCTCGGTCTCTCTCTCCTCTCTTGCTTCATTTCTGTGTGTGTACATGTGTCTCTTTAGTTTCTCTGTATCACTATCTCTCGGTCTCTCATCTCTCCCACTGTCTCTTCCACCACTACTCATTCCTCTCTCTGCTCTCTCTCTCTTTTCATCTCTGTCTCTCTCGCTGTCTCTGTCTGTCTGAGTGTGTGTGTCTCTCTCCTCTCTCTCACTCTTTCTTCACTGCTTATTTCACATGGTCAGATACAGAAACACCCATTTTTCCCTTTGACAAACCCACACATTTAAAAGGGTAATTTCATTTAGAAATGAAGGGAAAGGAATCTAGCCCAGAGCACAGATGCTGCCTCAGTCAGGATGCTAAACCAAGCCCCTTAACTCTTCTTTTGTCTTTTTATTAAAAACAATTAATTATTTTTGGCTGCATTGGGTCTTTGTTGCCATGCACGGGCTTTCTCTAATTGTGGCAAGTGGGGGCTACTTTTCGCTGTGGTGCGTGGGCTTCTCACTGCGGTGGCTTCTCTTGCTGTGGAGCATGGGCTCTAGGCACATGGGCTTCAGTAGTTGTGGCACGAGGACTCAGTAGTTGTGGCTCATGGGCTCAGTAGTTGTGACGCACAGGCTTAGTTGCTCCACAGCATGTGGGATCTTCCTGGACCAGGGCTCAAACCCGTGTCGCCTGCGTTGGCAGGCGGATTCTTAACCACTGTGCCACCAGGGAAGTCCCCAACTCTTCTTCTGTTGTGTGTTGAGATCACAGGACTTGAGCTCCCACAGAAACTGCTGTCCTTCCAGAACCTGGCTCACTGGGGTATTCACGCATTGGATGACAACTTCCTGGGGCTGGTAGAATAAGATGGAGGAGTTGGGACATGAAGGTAGACTCAATGAAGTAGATAACAGACTTTTCTCGATGAAGTAGATAACAGACTTTTAAAGTCCATCCCTGATGTGAGATTCTGGGATTTTATGCCTGTAACTTACTTGAACCTGAAATAATCCAACAGTATTCAGTTCTGGGCTTCATACATTAAGAGGAACAAACTAGAATATGTCCAGAAGAGAGTGAGTAGACTGGAACAGGGACTCGAGACCATGTCACCATCTCACAGCTGACGAGAATTATGTTTCGACTGTGTGCAAGACGCTGGACTAAGCACTGGCCATACAGAGATTAATAAGGCACAGCCTTTTGACTTCACAGAGTGATCCAATCTAGCAATGTGAGTTTAATAATTATAGTCCACACTCACCAACTGCTTCCAATATGCCAGACACTGTTACAAGATTTTTGTATGTATTATCTGGTTTAGCCCCCATTTTACAGGTGAGGAAACTGAGACACAGAGAAGTTACACTTGGTGACAGTTTAGTACCTGAAGATTTATTGAAAGAGTTAGGGCTGGCCAGCCTGGAGAAGAGAGGATTCATGGGTCTCTTGTCTTCAGATTTCTGTCAGAGTCCAAGAGAACAGATATATTTGGATGTGGCCCCAGAGGGCAGAGCTGGAACGCAGGAATGGAAGGAGACTTGGACTCAATACAAGGAAGAAAATCTGTCTTAGGAATCAGAGTGGTCCATGTCTAGAACAGGCTTCCCGGGGAGGGACAGGGATGTCTAAGCAGAGGCTGCATGGCCATTCAGGAAGGGAGGAGGGGAGGATGTGTCTAAAGTTCTCTTGTAGTGCCAGCGGGCTGGCACATCTCCATTTTCTGCCTGCACAAATGTGGGACTTCCGTGGTGGTGCAGTGGTTAAGAATCCACCTGCCAATGCAGGGGACACGGGTTCGATCCCTGGTCCAGGAAGATCCCACATGCTGCAGAGCAACTAAACCCGTGCACCACAACTACTGAGCCTGTGCTCTAAAGCCCGCGAGCGACAACTACTGAGACTGCATGCCACAACTACTGAAGCCCATGTGCCTAGATCCCGTGCTCCGCAACAAGAGGAGCACCACAATGAGAAGCACATGCACCACAACAAAGACCCAATGCAGACAAAAATAAAATTTTTAAAAAAAGACCCAAATGTGATAACTTTAAAGTCCTCTGGGAATCCACACTTCAGCTGCCAGAGAGAAACATGTCTCCCTCTGTACACAGGAAGCCCCCTGTAGCCTGCTTATGGTTATCTTTCTTCACATGTTTCTTATTTCTCTTACCCCCCTCCAAGAGGTTTGGGCTGTGCCTTGCAAAAGAATCCCACCCACAGTCTTTCCCCATAGTTTCCTACTCAGGCCTTGGGCTGATATTGTTGCTGTGGAACTGCATACCAAGAGCCAAGCAATGACTCTTTCTCAATAGGGTGGTCAGACCACACCGGATGACCAACAGGCCAGTCACCACCAGCCAGGTCCACATAGCTCAAAGGCTCCCATGCCTCATACACAGTAAACTGTGATCACCCATTAGTCAAGCCCAGCAGCTGTTCTGCTACCAAGATAAATACTCTGGCCTTCCTCTAAGTTTGGCCCTAAGCGGGGCATCCAGCAGTGGAGAAGATTGCTAGAAGTGGTCAAGCTTGTGAGATGATCAGGCACGACCCTAAGGTCACCCTTACACAGCTTGCAGCCTCTCGTGATGAAGGTCCAGAAGGTCCAAGGGATAGCAACCAAGGCCCTTGGTTGGGAAGGCTGCTCAGCTTGTAGCCAGAGAAGTCAAGGCACTGAGCTCCTGTAGGCAGGGAGGCTGTGCCTGGGAGTCCCTCATGCTATTGCCATACTTCCATGAAGAGAAGTGCAGGCCTCAGAATGTCCCTGCAGTTAAAGTCAGCCCCGTATTACCTGAGAGTTCCAGGGAGCAAAGGGTGGCATGGGAAGATTCCTGAATGTGAGACCCTGGGCTTCTTCCACGAAGGCCCAGATGCTTCACTGGAAGACTGCCATGAAAAGACTTTGGGCGGGGGAGCTTTTGAGGGGCTCTTCCCCCATGGCCCCATGCCTCCAACACAGGTGCAACCCCTTGTTCCCCAAGTCCACAGCTTCCAGCCTGGGTATAATTTCAAAGAACCAGGTGGGCAATGACTAAATAATATTCCCCCAGAGATCCAGAGATGTCAAGGGCAGAAGGACAGTGGAAAAGTAGGGACCAGCCTCAGAACTGGTGATGCCATGGGGCAGTGGGTTGTCGCATTTTGGAAACAGTCCCAGGCCATTATGAGGCGCTGAAGGGCAGAAAGTCTGCCAAGGAAGTCTCCTGGGAATGCTGCCTACTTAGGTCAAGTGGGATATGCCAAGATAATGCATTCAGGTTGGATGTTATATCATGGTACCAACTGTAACCCCCAAAGCTGGGGATAGGGGATTTGATTCTAGGAAGGCCAGGGCGTTGTCAGAGAGGTTAAAATAGAGGAGATGGTATTGGGTGGGTAGAAGTGGGAACGTACTCAGTCAGTTATGACTGGGGTCTAATACATGAAACTGGTATGCCCTCAGCTATGGATAACTGCAGGCCACTGGGGCTCAAGTGGAGCTGCCACAGGTTGGGAGGCTGAAGGTGGAGATGCAATGAAGAGAATTCCTGGCCGAGATGAGCTCCTACAGCACGGACAAGCCAGCAAATTTCCAGAATGTAGCTGTTGCTCGGGTTGATGCCCAACAGAAAAGGGGATGCAAGAAGGCACCCCAAGCCAGGTGAGTCATGTTTTTGTCTGAGAGATTTAGGCTCTCCAGTGAGCTGGGTTTGGTCACCTGGTAAGCAGTCATGTCACTGATGAGGCAGTTGGCCTCCAGAACCTGAGGGTGACACAAGAACTGGAGCTCTCTGTCATTAGCCAGGCAGTTATGGTCCAGGAGACTGGATGCCAGGGTGAGGGGGCTGAGCCAACAAAGCTGATTGAAGGCCTCTGAGGCCAGAACCTCCAGCTAGCTACACCTAAAGTCCAGGCTTTGGTCAGGTCTCAGTTGAACCGTCCCCTTCAGGGCTTTTACAAGGGGATGTCTGAGAGACATCCCCTTGTCTGAGAGAGGTCAAGTTGTTCCACACTCCCTGATAGCCCTGCCAGAAAAGTTTGGAAGCCAAGGCCCTAGCAGGAAACACTCAGCCTGGCTGTCAGGGAGGAGGAGAGAAAAGAATATCCTGTGAGCTAGACAGAGTGGGGTGGTGTTGGGAAGGAAGAGCCAAACCCCATTTACACACACACACACAGACACACACACAGACACACACACACACACACTCACACACACAAAAGGTCTTGAGTACCTCCCTCGGCACTGTCATATACATTACCTCACTCCAAGAAACAGGAGTAGTTTTTCCTGCTTTATAGATGATGAAAGAAGTGCAGAGAAGCAAAGTGACCTGCCCAGTGTACAGGATTTTAACCCAAGTCTGGCTGACTCAAAGCCTATGCCCTTTCCACTATTTATCTTGCCTCCATGAGCGTATCTTTTTCTAGTTCAAAAAGCCCTTTGTTGGGCTTCTCTGGTGGCGCAGTTGTTGAGAGTTCGCCTGCCGATGCAGGGGACTTGGGTTCGTGCCCCGGTCCGGGAAGATCCCACATGCCTCAGAGTGGCTGGGCCCGTGAGCCATGGCCTGAGCCTACACGTCCGGAGCCTGTGCTCCGCAATGGGAGAGACCACAGCACTGAGAGGCCCGTGTACTGCAAAAAAAGAAAAAAAAAAAGTCCTTTTTCTCTATGGCAACAGGAAATTTGTTTCTATACATGAATGAATCAGGCGATCCTACAGTACAATACAATCAATACAATCCTTGAATGTTAGAGCTGGAAGAGACCTTAGAGACCATTTCTGTCTGACAATACTCTCATTTTATAGCTGGAACAACAAAAGGCTCAGAGAGGGGAAGAGGCTGGTCCGAGGGGAGAGCAAAACCTGAGTCTGAGTCTGCCCGTTCACCCTGTTCCCCAGGAGATCACCAAGTGGGGGTGAAGAAAGGAGGGAGATGTATAGAGGGAGATGTATATATCCATGTATAGATTCCTTAGGTAGACACTGCCTACCCCTTGTTACTCTATTTTTTTGGAGATGGGGCACCTACCCAGGACAGGAGAAACCTACTTCTAGCCTTTTCTCTTAGAGAAAAGCTCAACCAGGGGGGTTCTCCTCCCACCCCCAACCCCACCCCACTCCCTGCATAAAATAACTTACTGGGTACAAATGAATTTTGAGGTTAAAAACACATGGGTCTAATTCCTGACTTACCACTAACTAACCTAATAATCTTGGGCAGATTCTACCATTTCCCTGAGCCTCAGTTTCATCCATAAAGTAATGACACTAATACCTCCCTCATTGGGTTGTTGTGGAGATGCAATGCAATGACATCTACAAAGCACTTAACACAAAGTACCCGTATATAAGTATTCATTTGTCCCTTTCTTATCCACCACAAACTCCTATATTTTCACCCCAGATGGGCCAGAAAGGCAAAAGTCCCCAGCATGGAGAAGATAGCAGCCTTGGGGCAGAGGGGCAGAATTTCTACTACTGCCCATGAGGTGCACAGACAGCAAGGCCAAAAGCAGGCTGAGTTCTGAATGGCCCTTGCTGTTGGACTCCTTTAGTTTTCCTCCAAACTGTGGGCCTGGGCTGGACCTTGGGTAGTTTTAAATAGTCCCATGCTGAGTAGGAAGTACTGATAAAAGGTGGGAGAAGCAAGAATCAACAATTCTCCCTGGGGAAAGATAATGCAGAGAAGGGGGTGAAGGTCTTCGAAAGTGAAAAGGAAATAGAGGAGAATTGCTGGGCTTTCCTAACATATTGGCGTTCCAGGAAATGAACAAACTGGGAGACCTTCTCTGCCTGGCTTATTAGTTTCCCTCAGTCCTTGGGGACCATTATAGGGAAACCTCTGAAGTGGAAGGAAAATCCAGGCTCTGAGTAAATTCACCAGCCTCTCAGCTGTTGTGTCATGGGACTCCGGCTTAGAGATGAGAGGGAAGTCAGAGGATGGGGGCCACGCTGAATCTGGGATAGGCCCCTACCACTTGGCAGGTATTGGGCTAGGTGCCCCTCCCTCCAGTCATTCAATTAATTGGTGCCAGGTGCTACAGAGAATAGTGTAGCCTCAAGTCTCACCTGTATTAAAAAAAAACAACAACTGTACCATAATTTCCTTCTCTGGACCTAGCACTCCTTCCTTTTTCAGGCAAGCTTTTAGAAAAACTTGGTTGCTGATTTCTTCCTCTGAAAAAAATCCATGGTCTTCATTCATTGTTCTCTATCACCACTACAACTTCTCCAATCTAAGCCCAGCTAATCTCTAACCTGCCTCCAGTCTCTGCCCTCCTTCAGGGCAGCTGAATCTCCAAGGCAGCAAGTGTAACCATCATTTCCTTGCTTTAAATTCTTTGATGGCTCCCCACTGCATGCCAGATCAGGTCCCAATCTTCTTCTCCTTGAGGCCCTTTGTGATCTGGCCCCTGTCTTTATTTCTTGTCACTTCCCCACAGGAAACATGCATTTCAGCCATACTTAACTACTTACAGTTAGTCAGGGATATGCACATACTGTTTTGTGCCTTTCTTTATTTGCACATACCAATCTTTCTTCCTGGGATTCTCCTTCCAGCTTGACTGTCTGGCAGATTTTGACCTGACCTATGAGCTACAGCTGAAACATGGTCTCTTATGCAAAGACTTCTTGGATCTCTCACCTTTTCTTGGCTTCAACCTTCTAGTCACCTAAGCGGCACCCTCCTCATACTCCCTAGTCAGTTCTTTTCATGTCTGGTCTTATTTATCCCCACCCCTGCCCCTGATTTTTCTTCACTTGAGCCTTCTTCCATACCAGGTATCTGCTAATGTTGTGTACACACATTATCCCATTGAATCTTCCTACCACCCGGTGAGTTTGGAGCCATTATTATTCTCATTTTACAGCTTAAAAAACTAAGGCTTGAAGAATCTGGGTCAGTTACCCAACATCACCCAGGATACAGGGTTAATAAGCAGCACAGTAGAGATTGAAACCCAGGCTGACTCAAAAGGCTTAACCCTGGCACTAAAGTATCTAGCCTTTACCCCTTTAAGGAGTGTAGTAACATCCCTTAAGGGAGAGGCTTGCTGGGCTGGGCAGAAGTGGAGATGAAATCTCTTTAGTTCCATGTTCCCTGAGGTCCTAGAGGCTGCAGACAGTGACCTTGGAGCAGCCCAGCTGCTACTATCTATGCTTTCTTCCATTTGAGACAGAAAGCAGAGGGGGATAGGAAAGAAACTAGTACCTTTCTAAGGCGAAAAAGATGCAAAGCTTCAGGTACTAATGCTGCCTACTTCAACAGCTCACACAAAATCCCCTGGCCAAGCCTTGGCAGAGAAGGTCAAACAGTCCTGGGCAAGACTGACGGGCGGCAGGGAGGAAGCCGGAGGTTGGGGGGCGGGGGTGCAAGCAAATTAAGCCAGCGTTCAGGCTCCAACTGCCACCTGGTGGTCAGCCTTAGAAAGGCAAGTGGATGGGGGCTGGCTGGAGCCCTGTCTTGGCACAAGCTACAGGGCAGAGAGACTGCCCAAGTGAGCTGGCCCTGGCTCAAGCATTCTTTCACTCACTCATTCATCCCTCCATCTATCCACTCATTTCTTCATTCATTCCACAAAGGTGTATTGTACCAGGCACAGTGTAGGCACTGGGAATACAGCAGTGAACAAAACAAAAATGCCTGCTCTCCTTGAGCTCGTAGTCCAGTTGTGGGAGACAGACAAAAAATAAATATGTAGATGACATTGTGTATTAGATAGTAATGAATTCTGAGGTAAAAACACATGGGAAAGGGGAGAGGCAAAGGCTTTGCCATTTTAAGTAAAGCCTCGCTGAGAAGATGAAATTTCAGAAAAGACTTGAAGGAGGTAAGGGAGGTAGCAATGGAGATGTCTCTGGAAAGAAGGTTGTGGGATAAGGAAATAGCCCAGGAAAGATTCTAAGGTGGGAACATATGTGATGTGATTAAGGAGCAGTCAGGAGGCCAGTGTGTCTGGAGTAGAGTGAATAAGGGGAGCAGTAATAGGAGATAAGCACAGAGAGGTAGGCTGGGGTTGGATCAGGTGGGGCTCTGAAGCCCTTCTTATATACTGAGTGAGATGGGAAGTCATGGAAGGGTAACTTGCCCAGGATCACCCAAGCAAGCAACTGGCATTCTGTCTCAAAAGCCTGTGCTCTGCACTGACAGGGATATACACATAGACCAGTGGAAAAGAGAACCCAGAAATAGACCCATACAAATCTGCCCAAGTGAGTTTTGACAAAGGTACAAAGCAATTCAATGGAGGAAGGATAGTCTTTCCAACAAATGGTAGTGGGGCAATTGGACAACCATAGGCAAAAAATAAACCGCAACCTTATACAAAAATGAACTCAGAATGGATTACAGACTTAAATGTAAAACACAAAATTATAAAACTCTTAGAAAAAAATAGGAGAACATCTTTGGGACCTAGGGCTAGGCAAAGAGTTTTTAGGCTTGACTCAAAATGCACAGTCCATAAAAGTAAAAATTGATAAGTTGGACCTCATCAAAATTAAACATTTTGTTCTGGGAAAGACATGTTTGACTCACATAAAAAAGACACCAATGTTCATAGCAGCCTAAAACTGGAAACAATCCAGATGTCTTTCATCAGGTGAATGGTTATACAAACTGGTGCATCCATACCATCTGATACTTACTATTCAGCAATAAAAAGAATGAACTCTTGATATATGCAACAACTTGGATGAATCCCCAGGGAATTATGCTGAGTGAAAAAATACAGTTCCAAAAGGTTATATACTATATGATTCCATTTACATAAAATTCTTGAAATAACAAAACTGTAGACATGGAGGACAGATATATGGTTGCCAGGGATTAGGGATGAAGGGAGGGAAGTAGGTGAGTGTGGATATAGAGGGACAACACGAGGATTTCCTTGTGGTGATTGAACAGCGCTGTGTCTTCTAAGGCTGTGGATACATGAATCTCCACATGTGATAAAATTGCATTAGAACAACACACACACACACACATACACACACACACACACAAATGAGTTCATGTAAAACTGGTGAAATCTAAATAAGTTCTGTGGATTGTATCAGTGTCCGTTGACTGGTTTTGATATTATACTGGTAGTTAGGATGCCAACATTGACAGAGGTGGGGTAAAGGATGCACAAGACCTCCCTGCAGCTTCCTGTGAATTACTTCAAAATAGAAATTTCAAAACAAACAACCTTAGAAGAAACAATTAGAGATTCTAAACAATAAACTTATAGAGTATTCAAGCAAAAAATTTTGAAGACCTCCACTATGTCAGTTTAAATAAACAAAAACAGCTTAACAGATTTACTAGCATTCATACCTAAAAAACATCAGTTCCTCAAGAGAAGATCAGAACTACTTATGATCTGACATTAATATGGGGATATTCAAGGTGACAGTTAGTCCAATACTGTTATATTACAGATGGGGAAAATGAGGCTCAGAGACAGGAGGCTACTTGCCTAAGGTCATACAGCAAAGAAGAATGGTGAAAATAAAGTCCTCTTGGTTCCTGGTTTCAGTGAGGATGATAAGAGACTCGGCAGGGGAAACAAGGTCAGGTGCCTCCCCCTCTGTGAGCCTTTCTCCCTTAAACTCTGTAAAATGTCTGGTTTGAGTATGTAAAGAGCCTAGCCCAGTGCCTGGCACCTAATTGGTACTTATAAAGTGTAATTTCCCTACCCCCCCGTTTGTTGAGAGAGGGACCCCCATGCCTTCATTCAAAGCCAGAGGGAAAGAGACAAAGACTACAGCCACAGCAGGGAGTCACCCTCACCTTCCTTTGAGCGCCCCCTCATTTCTAGACTTCTAGTAGGTATTGATCCTTGTTATGTCCTGGGGGTAAGGTTGAGGGTCACCATGGAGATGCCTGGGGGGATGGGATGACATTTCTGTTTCTATGGTGACAGCCTGAGAAGCAGGATGTGATTTGGAAGAAAGGTTGGGGAGCATGGAGTTCTTTCCATGGAGATGGGGAGGGGGCTCTCTGAATCTCACCTAGGGGTGGAGGTAGGGGAATTAGAGAAG
This sequence comes from Leucopleurus acutus, assembly GCF_964270905.1. Lineage (NCBI taxonomy): Eukaryota > Metazoa > Chordata > Mammalia > Artiodactyla > Delphinidae > Leucopleurus > Leucopleurus acutus. Next base: position 10,145,412 of record NC_139164.1, read on the forward strand.
TGAAGCCACTCATCTCCATGGTAACAGATGGGGAAGAGGTGGAGTCACCTAGGGAACAGTGGGAGGTGAAGCCTTCTATCTCTGATGCTAGAAGGCTGCTAGGGATATCGCTTAGAGCTATTTAAATGTTTTAAGTGGTCCTCCATGTACCACCTAAATTCATCTGTCATATCACCAGTATGCCTCCACATTTTGGAAAGACTGACCAGTATACCTACTGTAGTCTCTCTCAGAGCTACTGTGGGGCGCAGTTAAGACATTTCCAAGTTCTTTGGAAAGAAGTGCTATACAAATGGGCATGCAGTAGCTCCTGCTTGGCTTGCGATCCGCAGGCGCAGGAGTTTTGTCTGTCTCATTCACTCCAGCACCTAGAACGGTGTCTTGCACATAGCAGGCATTCAATAAATACACGTTGAATGAATTAATTACCTACCTTTTGTTGCATCCAACTGTAAGTTCCAATAATAGTGAAATGCTTCAAATTCCCTACACATCCTATCACCATTCAAGACTCAGTTTTGGCATCATCTCCTTTGAGATGTATCACTCTCAATGTATCACTATGTATCACTATAAAATCATATACCACTTTACATTGACTTTTTGTCTGTTTCCCTCACCTGGCAGTTAGAGCTTTGGGAGCAAAGACTATGCATATTTATATCCCAGCAGCTAGCACAGTGGTTGGCATATAATAGGTCCTTAATAAATATTGAATTAAACCAAATGCCTCCTTATTGCTTGCAGCACATCAAGTCTACACACTTCTGGCTGACTCCACATCCTCCATAATGTGGGCCAGCCTACTGATTCAGCCTTCCTTCCTTTCACTTTTTAGCACAATCTGTTACATGTTCATTTCCCCTTTCATTCTTCACTGGGTCTGTAATTTACGCCCTCTTTTGTAGTATAGTATAGTGGTTGAAAGCATGGGCTGTGGAATAGGATCTGGATTCAATGCAGTTGGGTTCAAATAATGTGGTAAGGGAACACTAAAGGGCCAGTTACTTTAACCTCTCTGAGCCACAATTTCCTCATCTGTAAAATAAGGATATAACAACACCTATTTCTTAGGGCAGTTGTAGGGATTCATTGAGAAAATGCATATAAAATACATAGCACAGGCAGGAAATGAGCACTCAGAGAAGGTAAGGTATTATTGTTTGTAATTCATTTAACACTGAGTCCCTACCTAATGACCCCACAGTGTCAGGTGCTGTGCTGAGGTAAACAAAGTCAAACAAGACACTCCCTGACCTCAAGGAGCTCTCAGGTTACTGAGAGACAGCTGTGAATAAAGAAAACCATAGTCCGGTACTGTCATAGGGAAATGAATAAAGTGCTGTAAGAGCTAAGAGGAGGATACCTCACCTGCAGGTAAATGAACAGGAAATGCTTTCTGGAGGAAGTGATCCTTCAGCTAAGTTGTCAGTACTAAATACAGATTTGCCAGGCAGACAACGGAGAGAAGGACATTGCAGGCAGAAGGCACGACCCATGTAAATGCATGAAGGCCTAAGAGGACATGATAGTTTGGAGAACTAGGAGAGTCAGCTAAAGGTGGAGCTTAGGATCCATGGGTGAACAGAATGAAAAGGATGTCAGCAGCAGGTCGAAAGGATCAGAAAGTCAGGTATGGAGTCTGACCTTTAACAGAATGCCCCCCTCAGGGCTAAAGTTATTCCCTCCATTCTTACCAAATTCCTATTTGATTACTTGTTTACTGGTCTTTCCCATTGAACTATGGGCCCCTTAAGGTCTCAAACCCAGTGTCTTGTTCTTTAAATTTCCAGTGCCTAGGATTTAGGTAGCACATAACTAATGTGGAAAGGAAGGAACTTCTGTAAGGTCACACAGCTACTCAGTAGCAGACGTAGGACTCAAATATCAGTCTCCAGAGTGTTTGTAACTGTTTTACCACATTCCTCAGAGTTGGATATACAAGGAATTTAAATCTTTCATTTAATTCAGTCTTCATTGTACTGGAGTTTTTCCTTTCATGGCTTAATGAACTTATTCATTCAGAAACAGGCTACTAGGGAGGCAAATTCAAATCTCAGAAATACTTAGTGAAGATAGTTTGAACACTAGGGATTAAGTCATTATTCCATATATAATTTTTGGCAAGTTACAGCCTGCTCTTGGCTTTACACTGTGCACAATATGACCTCATCTAGTGTTATTGCTGGCATTACAGGTACAAATATCAGTAGAACATTACTCGCTCAAGACAAAACAGCAGTAGACCAAAGAAGGTCTAAATTGCCAAGTGCCTCAATTCAGACAGGCCAGAAAAGGTCTACTATACCATTTCTCTCATGACTCACAAAATTTATCTAAGATAACAAATCTGTGTTGGTCCAAACATGACAAATGAACATCATTTCGATCAGAGAAGCACAACAGGAAATACTTGAAAGGTCATCTCATTTCTGTAGTTATGCATAGATTACTTAAAATTCTTTCTACTATTTTCCTGGACTTTAGTTTCTCCCCATTCCGACTCACTCTATATACTGTCGACCAGTTAGTCATCCTAGCTCTGCAACTTCGGGCAAGTTACCTAACTTCTCAGGGTCTCAGTTTCTTCATCTGCTAAATGAGGGGGCTGTGCTAGATTAGTGCTTTTTATACTGTGTTACTTAGAGCCCTCGAGTGCTTAGAGCCCTCAGAAGTGCTTTGGTGCCTTGTGTGCCACTGCACAAGTTGGGGAAAAGATGGGCTGAGTTGGAAGGCTTCTGTGTATCTACTTCAAACACAGCAGCCCTTTTAAAAACTATGGGCCTGTCTAAAATTTGGTTTGGAAAAAGAGTTCTGCTACTACAAAAAGTTTAAGTGACATTATACTTACAAGATTTCTAAGGGCCCTTCTGGTTCCCCTAAACTAGGATTTTTTTTTAAAATGTCTCATACACAACAGGGATTTAATGGGATAAAGTGTTTACACACAGAAACACAATAAATGACTCATTGTTATTATTACCTTTTTTCTAACCACTTTTTAGTCTTGGTATTATCTCAATAAGATGCAATGTAATACTTAAATGATGATGTGAATATACGATATGCACTGTGAAAGTAACTGGCGATTCTCATGAAGACTGTCATTTTGAAAGCCATAGAAAAATGGCTTACAAAGTTCAAGACCAAATTCAAATTCTGCATATTTTTTTTTCTCTTAGGCAACAGTAAAACTATGTCTTAATCCAAGCAAATATGCAGGAACAAATTATCTTTAGTCTCACAAATACTGTTTTAGAAACAGCAGCCTCATCACACCCGTGCCTCAGAGCGTACGGCACTGCCAAGACCCGGATCGGCGACGAGTAGACACGCGAAAAGCAGCACCTAGGGTTTGCTTGTTTGTTCGCGCGTTGTGTGTCTGTAACAGATGCCTAACACTGGTAATAGCCTGGTAAAATGAGTCTACGGAAACAGTTGCTAGGTTTATCTAACAGCCGCTTCTAGTAGTTGTCCGACGCTTAGGTAACAATGGAGCCACTGGACCAATGTTGCGCCCCGTCCGGTTTCGTTGCTGGCAGCCCCGCCCATTTGTCCCAGGACCGGAAGTGAGGTCTTCGGTGTTCTTCCCTGCCCCAAGATGGCAACGGCCGAAGACGAGTTACTGCCGCCGCGGCTCCCCGAGCTGTTCGAAACCAGCAAGCAGCTTCTGGACGAAGTGGAAGTCGCGACTGAACCCACCGGCTCCCGCATCATCCAAGATAAGGTGCTCAAGGGATTGGACCTGCTGAAGAAGGCTGCCGAAATGTTATCGGAGCTCGACTTGTTCAGGTATGGGGAGAGGGTAGTATGACTGAGAACGTAGGTAATAATAGTTACCAAGGGCGGAACCATTGATCATGGGTGCAGGAGACCTTTAAAACCCGGAGCCTTTCTTTCCTACCTCCCACTGCGACCTTGTGTACATTGTTTACATTCTCCACTTCTCTTCCGAGATAAGTATCACACGACTCTGCTCCCTAGTGTTGGCTATTTGCATAGGCATTGGGTGTGAGCGCACAGCCACTGTCAGTGAAGAAAACTGGCAGCTGTTCCCGGTGCCTCCTCCCTTTGTCCCACCCACACCCACACCCCAGCCCTTCCCTCCCCCAGGAAGACAGGGCCACAGTTTTAATGCCCAGCCAGACTTCACAGCCTTCTCTTTGCTCTTTCCAGCCGAAATGAAGATTTGGAAGAGATTGTCTCCAGCGATCTGAAGTACCTGATGGTGCCAGCATTTCAAGGAGCATTCGCCATGAAACAAGTCAACCCCAGCAAGCGTCTAGATAATTTGCAGTGGGCTCGAGAACGCTTTTTAAACTACTTAACTCAGTGCCAATACTATCATGTGGCAGAGTTTGAGCTGCCCAAAACCAAGACCAACTCCACTGAAAATAACACTGCTAATTCCTCCATGGCCTATCCTAGCCTCGTTGCTATGGCATCTCAGAGACAGGCTAAAATAGAGAGGTGGGTCATTTGAGGACTGCCCAATGGCAGTGCTGTTGGTGGGGAGGGGTGCATGTTTGTTTTTTTTTTCTGGGGGTGGGGTGGGAAACAATGGTGTGTGTCACTCTTTGGATTCTTATTTAGCATAGGCCCTGGTGAGAGCAAACTCCTGAGTTTCTCAAGAAACCACTGCCTTGGTTGAAATGATCATACCTAACTGTCAGATCCCTAGCACCTTATGGTTGCCAACAACAGCAATGTAGTTTAGCAGAGTGTCTCCCAGTCTCTCCCACACCACAGCACAGCAATACTCACATGGTACAGTGAGTTATCTCTGAAGGGCACAAATATCTTGTACCTATAGTCCATTTATGGTCAATTGATTGAGAAGCTCTGTTCTAACAATGCTGGATGAGGTGTGTAACATCCTGAACTAATATTAGTACTGGCATACTTTATTATGTGACCTTGAACACCTTGCTTACTCTCTTAGTTTAGTTTTTTAAAAAGAGTGCTCACAGTGTTTAGGAGCTATGCTAGGCACTGGGGATTCAAACTAAGTATGGGCGTTTGTATGAATATGGGTGGTCTCTGCCTTGGAGGAGCATGCAGTGTGGTGAGGAAAAGAGGCATAGAAACAGTATAAATTATAAAATGATGTGTTAGGGAAATGCACAACTTATCGGGAGAGCAGACAGGAGGGGCACCTAACCAAAGAGGGAGCAGGAGAGAGGAGAAGGCTCCCTGGACGAGGTGACTCCTGTGATGAGTTGTTTAAGGATGCATAGGAGTATCATCTAGAGGAAGAAGAAAGGAGGGCTTTAGCCAGCAGAGATAATAGCATTAGTAAAGCTACAGGGACATTAAAGACCACAGTGCTGGGGTGGGGAACAACCGTAAGCAATTAGGTGTTGCTAGGACACAAAGTGGGTGGTGAAGAAGGGGAAAGAATGGTGCTGAAGAATTTGTAGGGTTCACACCAAGGAGAGCTTGGAGTGCGAGGAAGGTGAAAGAATGACCTTGTTCCTGAGAACCTGGGAAGGGGGTTTGAATCCCAGCTCCAAAATTTAATCATTCTGATTTTGGGTAAGTTGCTTAATCCCTCAGTGCCTTAATTTCCCCAGATGTCAAATTGGATAATAATAGGTCCTATAAAATAGAAGAGAAAAAGCTCTTACCACATTGTCCGATACAGTAAGCGCTCAAAAGTCAGCTATTGTTGTATCTTTATAACTGAGTACCGGTTGTGGAATGAGAGACCTGGGTTTGAGACCAGCTTTACTTATAAGACATTGAACTTTGGGTAACTTATGTAACCTGTCTGAGCCTCAGGTTTCCTCATATGTGAAGTCTAAGTAACAGTGGTACCTATCTCATAGGGTTAAGAGGCATTAATAAAATAAGCCACATAAAACAGCTAGCATAGTATGTGTTACATAGTAAATATTCTATAAATCTTACCTATTATTAGGCTATGCTAAAGAGCTTGAGATTTGTTTGTGACTAGGGATCCACCGGAGGTGGGTTTCTTTTTTGTCTTAAAGGGTAGCAAGGTCATATTTGCATTTTGACTGGCATACTCTGGCAGCAGTTAGGAAGCATTCTGAGGGAGAAGATTAGATTCAGTTACGTCACAGAGGTGATGAGACCTTACTACTGCAATGGCAGAAGGGATGGAGGGGATATATTTATAGGGTTGAATCTGCAGAAAATGATCAATTGGTTGTGACAGGTAGGGTAGAAGGAAGCAGCAAGGAAGATGTCCATGTTTCTGATGTAGGTGGGTGGCTGTGGAACTCATTGAGATGGGGGAATAGAAGAGGAAGAACAGATAGGGGAGAGTATGAATTGTATATTGAGACATGTTGCATTTAAGGTGCCTAGGAGACATACAAGTCAAGGTATCTGTAGCATGAAGCTCAGAGGAGAGGCCTGGTCTAGAGACCTGAAAATTGATTGATTCAGTTAACATATTTATTGAGCCTTTACTGTGTGCTAAGTAATGGAGACCCAGACAAAGTCCATGACCTCATGGAGCTCTTGTTTTGGTGGAGGAGACAGACAGTAAGCTAGTAAATAAAAATGTGATTTTAGGTGGTAAGGGCTTTAAAGAATAATAAAGTGTGGTTAAGAGCTAGTGAGTGACAGAGAATGATTTTTGAGGAAATGGGATAGACTGATATGAAGTGGAATTCAGTATCATGTCCTTTGTAAGAAGGTAGGAAGCCCATTGGCATATAACAGTAGTTTAAACAGTGAGTTTGGTATCCAAATAATCGTAATATAACCCCAAAAAAGACTGTAAATGCACTAGAGAGATACAAATGGTGTTGTGGACAAAGACCAGGGAGTGATCACATCTGGTTGGAGGGTTAAGGGAAAGGTTTCCGAATGTAGTTGCATTTGAGGTGAGACTAGAAGGATGGTTAAAAATGCAAATTATAGGTTAGCCTGAATGTAAAAGTAATAATACTCATTGTAGAAATTTGGAAAACAGAACATTTTTTTAAATTAAAAATAAATCTTCATCCTAGCACTCAGAGATGATCTTTGTTAACTATCTGATGTATTTCCTTCCAGATATATAGTTATTTTAGTTAATAAATTTGGAAGAATACCATAAATATAGATTTTTTAATCCTTTTTTTTTAAAACCTAACATCCTGTTTTGGTTTCCCAATGTCTTTTGACGCCGTGGTATTTAATAGTTAAATAGTATTCCAGCTTAACAGTCATATCATAATTATTTAAACTAATCTTTTATTGTCATGCTTAGCCTGTTTATGGGTTGATTTGTTGATTTGTTGTTTTGAGGAAACATAACTGCATCTGTCACTGTTCCTGTAGGACAGATTTCTAGAAGGACCAGTGGCTAAATCAAAAGGTTTGAATATTTTGGCTCTTGATGGTAATTATATTGCTTTCCACAATAACAAAGTTTCAAAGTATGTCCCACTGCAACAGTATTGAATGGCAACACTTAGAAAACCCAGATGGGCAAGCAGGAAAGATACCACATTGTTTTGGTTTGCATTTCTTTGGTTAGAAAGCTTGATCTGTGAATTTTTTTTTTAATGCCTGACAGATGAGATACCAACACTATCTTTTCGCTAATGGCTCCCATATTTATATCACTAACCCAGACCTCTCCTGACTTTGAACACCATACCATATGTGGATGTTTCACAGACATCTTAAACTTAACATGCCCTAAATTGAACTGCTGCCTTTTTAATCCCCAAATGTGCCCCCACACTCATGTCTTTACCATCTCAATAAACAGACCACCACTCACCCAGGTTTTAAGCCAGAAACGTGGGAGTTAGCTTCAGTTCCTCCCTTCTGAATTGCCACATCCAGTCCATCAACAAGGCCTGCAAGTTCTAGCTACAAAACATACCTTATGTCCTTCTGTTTCTCTCTTTCTCCACTATCATACCTTCATCTAGGCCACCAGCATCTCGCACTTGAAATATCCAAAAAGACCTGGATGATCTGGCACCTGCCTCTCTCCAATCTCGTCATATATCATACTCCTCTTGTTCACTAGACTGCTGCCGTAATAGCCTTCTTTCAGTTCTGAACAGATCCAGTTCTTTCCTTCTACAGAGTCTTTGTACATGTTGTTCTCTTTGCATGGAATGCTCTTTATTTATCTGTCTTTCTGGGCTTTGTCTTTCTCCCCTACTGGAATGTATACTCCACGAGAGCAGTAGCCATTTCTCTCCTGTTCTCTGTGGTATATCTAGCACAGGGCTTGGTATATAGAAGGTGCTCAAAATATATTTATTCTTGACAAGCAGGGGGGAACAACATGAGCAAAAGCCCAAGGCAGGGTAGTTGGAGGTATGTACAGGAAATGGAGAATAGTCTGATTTGGCAGAAGCTAAGAGTAGTATGGTTGGAGGACTATAAGGAAGTGATGTGTATGGAACATTGAAAGGGAAGAGCAGAGCAGAAAGACAAGTTAACGTGTTATAATAGTACGTCATCTGGGAAGAAGTGATAAAAATGAAGTTACAACTATCAGATGTTATTTTTTTCTTACATCTTTATTAGAGTATGATTGCTTTACAATGGTGTGTTAGTTTCTACTTTATAACAAAGTGAATCAGTTATACATATACATATGTTCCCATATCTCTTCCCTCTTGCATCTTCCTCCCTCCCACCCTCCCTATCCCACCCCTCTAGGGGGTCACAAAGCACTGAGCTGATCTCCCTGTGCTATGCTGCTGCTTCCCACTAGCTATCTATTTTATGTTTAGTAGTGTATATGTGTCCATGCCACTCTCTTACTTTGTCACAGCTCACCCTTCCCCCTCCCTGTGTCCTCAAGTCCATTCTCTAGTAGGTCTGTGTCTTTATTCCTGCCTTACCCCTAGGTTCTTCATGACATTTTTTTTCTTAAATTCCATATATATGTGTTAACATACGGTATTTGTCTTTCTCTTTCTGACTTACTTCACTCTGTATGACAGATGTGTAAAGAAGATGTGGCACATATATACAATGGAATATTACTCAGCCATAAAAAGAAACGAAATAGAGCTATTTGTAATTAGGTGGATAGACCTAGAGATATTACTTCTGCAAGAAGCATTTATATGATTGGAAAACAAATTGTTCAAATCCTTATTTAATTTCTGTAAGTCCTCTATCCCCCACCTCATGACTTTACACACTGAGGCCATCCTACATTAAACACCTGTATGGTATGTTCTCTCTCTCCCTCAAAACCTGTTTCTTCACATATCTTCTCTAATTCCCATCTTTGAGGCATAAGTCTTGATTAACTGTACCTACATTCTTTCAACAGAACTGGAGAAGTAGAAGCTGGGTAAGTAATGAGTCTAGTTTTAGGTTTACTGAATTTAGGTCCTGAAGTGACAACTGGACAGCCATGTCCATAGACAGATGGAAACGTGTAACTAAAACTTATCAGACTGTTTTGCTACTAGTGCTAAAAATTCAGGAGTGTCACTGGGTGTGGATAGTTTGCCAAGAAAAAACATGTAGAGAGAGAAAAAAGTCAAGGATAAAACCTTGGGGCAAATTAAGGGAGAAGGAAGAGGAAAGAAACAGCAGAGGTAAGAGACTCAACAAGGTACAGGTAAAAGTACTTACAGAAGCATGGGGAAGAGAGAGGACAAATGTCATATCCTCTTTGAAGCTTCTCTCTACCTGTCTCCCCTCCCAAATACTGTAGCACTTAGTTTATGTTACTTACCAGGCCATAACAATCTGTTATTTTCTAGACTTGGAAGTTCTAAAGGTCAGAGACCTTGACTAATTTTATCCTTAGTATCCTAATTATATCATTGTATCCTTGGTACCCAACCGGTAGTTGGATCATAGTAGGTATTTGAGGTATCTTTGGGAAGGACAGAGTGGTCATCAGAAAGATGGAAACAATAGAGTATAGCAGAAAAAACCTGGGCTTTGGAGTCAGGCCTGGGGTTACCAGTCCAATTTCTGCCACCTAGTAGATGGGTATCATCTGGCCTCCCTTAACGTCAGTTTTTCCCATCAGATAACAATATATTGCTGCTTACAAAGCACTTTCATGAATATTGTTCATTTGACCCTCTTAACAGCCCCATGAAGCAGATATTATCCCATTTTAGAAATAAGGAAATGGGCTCTGAGTACTGACTTGTCCAAAGTTACATGGCTGGTAAGTGACCAGGCTTTATTTTTGTTTTTGTTTTTTTGTGGTACGCGGGCCTCTCACTGTTGTGGCCTCTCCCGTTGCGGAGCACAGGCTCCAGACGCGCAGGCTCAGTGGCCATGGCTCACGGGCCCAGCCACTCCGCGGCATGTGGGATCTTCCCAGACTGGGGCACGAACCCATGTCCCCTGCATCAGCAGGCGGACTCTCAACCACTGCGCCACCAGGGAAGCCCCGCAGGCTTTAGACTCAGGTCTTCAAATTCCCAGTTCTAGTGCTGTTTAGAAAAGAGAGAAAAGTGGTCATTTGAAAAGGCAGAGCATGGATTGAGGGAAGGTGTTTCTAGGATAGGGGAAAGGCACCAGTAGAGTAAAAAATTGTAACTGCTAATGACAGGGAGGATGATTGAGTGAGGCTTGGAAGAATGTGGGTGGGGACAGGATTGATAGCCAAAGTGGAATGGTAAAGACATTAGCTGCTTAAAGGCAAGAGGAGAGGAGGAAAGGTTAAGCTATAGAGATTTTAAGTTAAAAAGGGAAATTGAATTTGTACATTGGCTGGCCATCTGGTGAGCATGATGGTGGCATGGAATCCACAAAAAAATGAGCAAAAAGATAGCTGAACAAGAGTGACCGTTCCGCTGAGGTTTGATCATATGAATTTGTAGTTGACTCATTTGACACAAATTTGTAATTCGTTACCTCTCTTCAGCACCTTGGGAACAGAAAAGGGGAATGAATGATGAAAGTTGCCCAGAGTCAGAAGGGTGTCAGGCAGTGGGGAATTCTAGGGTGATAGGGAGTGTTTGCATGCAGCGGCTCACCATAGGAAATCTAGAACAGTGACAAAGGCCTAGGACAGTGGTTTACAATCTGTTCCTTCGAGCCCTAAGATTCCACCACAGTGCATGGGTAGGGGGCATGTTGGGAGCCCTCCTCTGATTTAACCAAGGTGGATTTTATCTTTTATTACTTTTTGGAGGTCCAAATAAGCTCTTATAAGAAGAAAGCGTTCTTCTGCTAAGACAGAAAGGTTTAAAAAACACTGGCCCCAAAGAATAGGAGTTCAGGAACTTAGAAGTCCCAAAGATGACTAGGAGCAAAGTCATAGAAGCAAAGGAAGTAGAGAAGAAGGAAAGACCAGAGAATGTGACTAGACCACATGCATGCAGAGGATAGGAAAGGAAGCACAGGAACCTTATTCAAAGGCCCAGTAGACTAACCAAGAATATACCCTGGATTACATACATTCTAAGGCCCTGATATGTGTGTGTGTGTGTGTGTGTGTGTATTTTTTTTCCTGACTTAGGTACATCCAGGAAAGAGGATGGGGGTAGGAGTGGCACCAGAGTTAAATGTTCTCAAGTGATATCTGTAATAGAATTCATGAAGTAGGAACTGACCTGTGTAGTGTTTGACTCAGAAGGCCACCTATGATGATTCTGTGACAGTTATTTGTAACATTACATAAAGTGCCCACTTATTGATTAAAAGGAGCAGAAGAGCCTAAAAGTTTTTATAATAAAGAATGTTTCCAGAGGGGAGGTTCTTGACTTTTTGTGGGTCGTGGACCTCCTTAACCTCTCCCCAGGGAAAAAAAAAAAAAGAAGAAGAAGCATACACGTAGAATTCTATACAAAATTTCGGGGAGTTCAAGAACATCCCTCCCTCCAAACTCTGTCCGTGGACCTCAAGTTAAGAACTCTAGATTTGGGTGAACACCCACAGAGGAGTGTCTGATTCTGGAGGTCTAAGTGTGGGGTTCCAGACATAGATATTTCAAGATACTTCTCTTGGAAGTCGTGGAGTTTTCTCTTGACTCCTGTCTTTGCCTCAAGACCTTACATCCAATAAATCAACAAATACTGTTATATTTTAATTGCGTCCACATCTCACCACCTCCCTATTTCACATCACTGTCTCTCACCTGGATTGTGGCAATATCCTCTTACAGATTTTCGTGCTCCACACTTGCCTCCCCCCATTGCCCACAGTCTACACACAACAGAGTAGTCCATTAAAAAAAAGTTCATTTCATGTATTCTACTTTAAAGCTTTCAGTGGCTTTCTCTTCTCAAAATATCATGACATTTGATATTTCATGTCTTCTTGGCCTACAGGTTCTACAAATTATGGTCCTGGCTATCTCTCTGACCTCACTTCCTATTATTCTTCACGCCATGCCAGCCACACTGACCTCCTTGCTATTTCTCAAACATGTCAGGCCAGCACTCTCCCACCCCAGGCGCTTCATATTTGCTTTTCCCCCTTAGAACACTGTTTCACATACTGGCATGGCTTCCATCCTTATTTCCTTGAAGTCTTTCCTCAAATGTCATCTCTTCAAAGAAGTCTCTCACCCCTACTTTTGCACCATCACTCTATCCACTTTACCTTGCTTTTTTTCCTTCTTCAGAGCACTTCACCACCACCTGACTCATCTATTTCTTTTTGTCTGTCTTCTCACACTAGAATGAAAGCTTTAAGAGAACAAGGACTTTCTTGTATGCACTGTTGTGTCTCAAGCACTGAGAACAGTACCTGTCACACAATAGGTACTCAGTAAATAGTCATCCAGTGAGTGACAGATGACGTACTAGAAGGCATCTTGAAAAAGGCAGGCGGGGTGGATATGAGTCTTCAAATTATACTAGGATGAGTTAGAGGAGCTGGAAATGTTTTGCCCATAAGAAAAGAAGAGATGACCATTTTTTAGGCTGTTTCACAAGGAATTCCAGCATCAATGGCAGGTAAATGACCCCTAAGATTCTATGACTATTTGAATCTGTAATTCCCAAATGGACATTGTATATACTAAGCACCCAACCTAGTAAAGGTTGATGTCATAAAGTTGCTAAGGCACTCCCATCTCAAAATATGATGGGAAGAGTTGCTCAGATCAGGTTACTTCGATCTTTTTCTGGTTTCAGAATGTATTTCTCAGCTTCTGCTGATCGCTTCATTGCCTTGTAGTCTTAAGAGAACTGCCTTGGTGGCAAATTCTGAGATACAGAATCTGTATTTTTGCCTAAATGGAAATCGGTGTACCTGGTCATTTGTAAAGGTAAAATTGTATTGTGGCCTTCTTTTGAAGGAACACCTCTTTATTTTTAAGTTCATGACTAATGTGTTTCTGTGGAACAGATACAAGCAGAAGAAGGAGGTGGAGAATAGGTTGTCTGCAATGAAATCTGCTGTGGAAAGTGGTCAGGCAGATGACGAGCATGTTCATGAATATTACCTCCTTCACCTTCGAAGGTGGATTGGTATCAGCCTAGAAGAGATTGAGAGCATTGACCAGGAGATAAAGATCTTGAGAGGAGAAGACTCTTCAAAAGAGGTAAGCCTGGTTGCTGCCTATATTGCTAAAAAAGCTACTGTCACAGATTTGAATCTTCTACAGGAGAGTAATCGAATTAAAATCCTTTTAAGTCTCCATAAAATCATTGTTCTTATTAAGATTAGTGGAGGAAGGCTGAAGGTTCACTAGGATAGCTTGCTTTCTAGCTTATAGTATTGTTCCCCAGTGTTTTCTAACCTGTAACACACTTCCAGTCTTTTGTAATTTTGTGACATGCTAGGAGGGAAAGGGGCTTCTCTGAAGTGAAAATTGGTTTGGGCTGTGAGCAGTCATGACTGCTGAAGGAAGGCATAGGGAGGTGGGCCTTGAAAACCTATGCGTGACTGTAATAAACAGGAAGAGGGATAGGATGGGAATGAAGAAGAAGTGTGTAACTGGAGAAAGAGAAAAGAGTAAAAAGAAGATAAAGCAAAAGACATGGAATGTGTTTAGATTGGGGGAGAAACCAGGATTTAACCTTACACAGTGATACACTCTCACACCTTAGGTCACCCAAGTATGAAACACAGCAAGGACATCTCTGTGCACAAAATATTGGGCATATTGGTAAAGAAAATTTGTTGTAACCCCACTTTGGCTGCCTCTGAAGATCATAACCGTGTTTTGGAGCTGCTACTTCAAAATATTAGGCTCTGCTGCCACTTATTTTTTGGTTCAGAATATAACATGAATTGAGTTGAATTTATCAGCTAGTTGCAGGCATTTAAGTCCTCAGAGAAACCTCTTGCTAATTTGATTTGCACTAATTAGCTCAGGAGCTTTTGCCTCAGGGTAACATCAACCTAGTTTCTCCTGTGAAAGGATCAAAGAATGAACAATTAGTATTCTAAAACCTTAAGGCCCCTTGGGCATATCTAGATGAGTGGTTCACAAGCATCCTGAGGCTGGACTCTTCTGGATCCTCCCATCTCCTTAGTTTTTTGTTTTTATGCCCTCTCATTTGGTATTGGGATTGGCTCTGGAAGTGATGGAGTTTAGAAGCAAGTGAACATCTTTTCTTTGATCTTTTCTTTGGTGTGCCCCTGGACAGCCAAGTTTCCTTGAAACATTTCTACACACCTATATATGAAAGATACTAACCCATTCTTCACCCCCTTGCATTTAGGAACATCCACTTCTAAAACACCCTAGGGAGCTCGTGACAGTTAATAGCAAAATTACATTGGACAGGGTTTTAGCAGAAGGGTCTTCATAATTCAGCTTTAGCACTGAAGGCCAGGCTAAGGAAAGGGGCTTCAAATTGAGCTCAAGGGTTTTAGATGGAACATGGAAGAAGGCTTTGGAATCTTCCTCTTTGGAGGAGAGTATTTTAAAGTCAAGTAGTTTTTCACTTGTGGTGAAATGGTTCCTGGGAGAGCTTTCTCTTGCTCCCTTTCCAGCAAGATACTTGGGCCACCTCAGGAGAGCTAACCAACCTCCACCATTAGTATTCTGCAGATATATCTTAGAGACTGATAAATAGGGCTTTTCAAGCACCTAAAGACATAAGAGCCTGCATAGTGGGGTAGGCAGAATGATAAGTACACTTCTGATAATTAATTTCCTTTTTAGGTATCAACTTCTCACTCATCTCATCAGGACAGGCCTCCAATGAAACTGTTTGTTCCCACTCGGAACATGGTCCAAACCAAGTAGGTAGTATTAAAAAGTGGGTTGCCTTTGCAAGCCCCCTGCTTTTATGGTTCATTTACAGTGCATGAGCAACAGAAGGTAATGGCTTCACCTGGGGAGGCTGTTCTTTCATCAGAGGGATATTATCTCCTCTGATACTTTCTCTGTCTTCATCAGACATTTCCCTCACAAACTTGAGCTTAAAAATAGGCTAGAAAGGAAACCAACAAAAATTAATTAACTAATTAAAAACAGAAAAAAGAAAAGAATCTAAGGGAGAATTGTAGACCTTAAAATTGTTTCCCACTGTTTCCTTGAGCTACAGTTCTCAAAAGGACATGTTTGCCTATCTAGGTTTTAATTCTGAGTTTTGGGATGCTTTTCCATAGGGTGACAGAAGAGTCTTCTTCCTCTGTGTATCTTTTATACCCTCCAAGTATAAATACTCCTTCCCTCGTATCATCACTCCTCTATGGGGCGTTAGCCTCCAGGATTGCTTACTGGGAGATGATTCTGGGCTATGTATCTTCTCATGAAAGCTCTTGCCTTTAATTCTCCTTTTTTACATATCCTAACAGGAGTTTGCACAAATCCTCAGAAGATAGCTGGGTAGGGGAGCAAGGATGAAACAGACACAGACTTTATGACTAAAGAGAAGAGGCTTTTTAATAGAGCTATTTATGTTTACTTTTCTAAGTGCAGTGTGATTCTTGCAGAGTATTTGGAGCTGGTTATCCAGGTCTGGCATCTATGACAGTGAATGACTGGTATGACCAGCATCAGAAATTTGGAGCATTACCCGATCAGGGTATAGCCAAGAAAACATCAGGTATGGAAGGGTGGGAGGAGAGTAGTTATACTACTTCACTACTGGTCCCTAACTCTGGAGCAATTAAATTCAGACCAAGTATTGTTGCCCTTTAAAAGCAAAAGAAATCTGGACAAAGATTCTGAGTAATAGAACGGGTGGTTGCCACAGGAGAGGGAGGTTGGAGAGGGGAGATAGGTGAAGGGGATTAAGAGCTATACACCTCTAGTTATAAAATAAAGCCATGGGGGTGTAATATACAGCATAAGAAATGTGGTCAATAATATTATAATAACTTTGTGTAGGGACAGATAGTTACCAGATTTATGGTGGTGATCATTTCATAATATATGCAAATGTCAAACCACTGTAATGCACCTGAAACTAACATATTGTACATCAACTATATTTCGATTTTTTTTAAATTGGTTGAGATTAATAGATTGGCAATGACAGGAGAAAGGGTTGGTTAACTTGAAATAAGCCAATCTGGGGAAAAAAAAAAAAAGATTGGTAGAAAATGAACAGCCTCAATGACCTGTGGAACAATGTAAAAATGTCTACCATATGTACAATTGGAATACCAGTAGGAGAGAAGAAAGAGAGAGAAGGGGCCATTAAAAAAAATTGAAGAAATGATGGCTGAAATATTCCCCAAATCTGTGAAACGCAAATTTTCAAATTTAGAAATATCAGTAAGCCCTAACTAAGCAGGTTTTAAATACAGTGAAAACCAAGCATAGGCACGTCGTAGTCAAACTGCCGAAAACAAAAGAAAAAGAGAATCTTGAAAGCAGCCAGAGATAAAGTACATATTACACACAGAAGAACAATGATACGAATTGTTGTCACCTTCCCATTTGAAACAGTGAGTCCCAGAGATAGTAAAGCAATGCCTCAATTAAACACCCCAGTTTTATTTATTTATTTATTTAACTTTTCATTACGTTGGGTCTTCATTGCTGGGCGTGGGCTTTCTCTAGTTGCATCGAGCGGGGGCTGCTCTTTGTTGCGGTGTGTGGGCTTCTCGTTGCGGTGGCTTCTCGTTGCGGAGCACAGGCTCTAGGTGCTTGGGCTTCAGTATTTGTGGCAGAGGGGCTTAGTTGCTCTGTGGCACGTGATATCTTCCCGGACCAGGGCTCAAACCCATGTCCCCTGCGTTGACAGGCAGATTCTTAACCAGTGCGCCACCAGGCAAGTCCCTAAACACCCCAATTTAAAAATGAGTAAAAGACCTTAGACACCTCACTGAAGAAGATTATATAGATGGGAAATAAGCATATGAAGAGATGCCCAATATCATGTGTCATTAGGGAATTGCAAGTTAAAACAACATTAATCCACTACACCCCTATAAGAATGGCCAAAATCCAAAATACTGACAACACTAAATGCTAGCATGGATAATGGAGCAACAGGAACTGTCATTCATTGTTGGTGGGAATATAAAATGGTACAGACACTTTGGAAGACAGTTTGTCAGAATTAAACATTCTCTTACCATACTATCAAGCAGTCATGCTCCTTGGTATTTACCAAAATGAGTTGAAGTTAGTTCCACACAAAAATTGTACACAAATGTTTTTAGCAGCTTTATTCATAATTGCCAACATTTTGAAGCAACCAAGATGCCCTCAGTAGGCAAATGGATAAACTGTGGTACATACAGACAATGGAATAATATTCATTGCTAAAAACGAATGAGCTATCAAGACATAGAAAGACATGGAGGAACCTTAACTGCATATTACTAAGTGAAAGAAGCTAATCTGAAAAGGCTACCTACTGTATGATTCCAGCTACATGACATTCTGGAAAAGGCAAAACTATGGAGAGAGTAAAAGGGTCAGTGGTTGCCAGGGATTAGAGGAAAAGGAAGGATGAATAGCAAAACCCAGCGGATTTTGGGGGCAGGTAGACTATTCAGTATGATGCCGTAATGGTGAATATATGTCATTATACATTTGCCCAAATCCATAGAATGTACAACACCAAGAGTGAACCCTAATGTAAACTGTGGACTTTGCATGATGATGATGCATCAATTTAGGTTCATTGATTATAACAAATGTACCACTGTGACTCAATGTTGTTAGTGGGGGGAGGCTGTGTCGGTGTGGGGCAGGGGTATATAGGAATGCTATGTACTTTTCATTCAGTTTTACTGTATATCTAAAACTGCTCTAAAGCTAAGGCCTTTTTAAAAAAATAATGTAAAGAGAGAAAGCTATAAAGTCAATGGAGAAATTAAAAGGGAGAAAGGCAAGAAAGAATGGAGAAACAAAAAACAGATGAGATAAACAGAAAACCAATAGCAGAATGGTAAATCCCAATTCAGCCATGTCAGTAATTATGTTAAATATAAATGGAGTAAACCTTCAAATTAGAAATCAGAGATTGATTACCAGACTCAACCACATGCTGTCTATAAGAGGTGCATTTTATTTGTTTTTTAATTAAAGTATAGTTGATTTACAATATTAGTTTCAGGTGTACAGCAAAATGATTCAGTATTTTTGTAAATTATGCTCCATTATAAGTTATTACAAGATAATGAGTATCCCTGTGCTATACAATATATCCTTGTTGATTATCTATATTATACGTAGTAGTTTGTATCTGTTAATCCCATACCCCTAATTTGTCCCTCCCCAGTTTCCTTTGCCCCCTTAGGTAGCCGCAAGTTTGTTTTCTATATCTGTGAGTCTGCTTCTGTTTTTCATATCCGTTCATTTGTATTACTTTTTAGATTCCACATATACATAATATCATACAGTATTTGTCTTTCTCTGTCTGACTTATTTCACTAAGCATAATACCCTCTAGGTCCATCCATGTTGCTGCAAATTGCAGAATTTCATTCTTTTTTATGGCTGAGTAATAGTCCATTCTCTGTGTGTATGTATGTGTACATATATATGTATACCACATTGTCTTTATCCATTCGTCTGTTGATGGGCACTTGGGTTGCTTCCATCTCTTGGCTATTGCAAATAGTGCTGCTATAAACATCAGGGTGCATGTCTTTTCAAATTAGTGTTTTCATTTTTTCTAGATATATACCTAGGAATGGAATTGCTGGATGATATGGTAGTTCTATTTGTAGGTTTTTGAGGAACCTCCATACTGTTTTCCATAGTGGCTGCACCAATTTACATTCTTACCAACAGTGTACGAGGGTTCCCTTTTCTTCACATCCTCTCCAGCATTTGTTATTTGTAGACTTTTTGATGATAGCCATTCTGACAGGTGTGAGGTAATACTTAATTGTGGTTTTGATTTGCATTTTTTCTAATAATTATTGATGTTGCGCATCTTTTCACATGCCTGTTAGCCATCTGTATGTCTTTGGAAAACTGTCTCTTCAGGTCTTCTGCCCATTTATTGGGTTGTTTGTTTTTTTGATGATGAATTGTATGAACTGTTCATAATATTTGGGGTAGTAATCCCTTATGGGTCACATCAGTTGTAAATATTTGCTCCCAGTGTATAAGTTTAATTATGTCCCATTTGTTTAGTTTTGCTTTTACTTCTTTTGCCTTAGGAGAGAGAGCCAAAAAAATATTGCTACGATTATGTCAGAGTGTTCTGCCTATATTCTCTTCTAGGAGTTTTATGGTTTTAGGTCTTATATTTAGGTCTCCTAATCCATTTTGAGTTCATTTTTGTATATGGTGTGAGGGAATGTTCTAATCTCATTGTTTTACATGTAGCTGTCCAATTTTCCCAGCACCATTTATCAAAGAGACTGTCTTTTCTTCATTATATATTCTTGCCTCTTTTTTCATAGATTAATTGACCATAGCCTATTTCTGGGCTCTCTGTTCTGTTCCATTAGTCTGTGTGTCTGTTTTCGAGCCAGTACCATGCTGTTTTGATTACTGTAGCTTTGTAGTATAGTCTGAAGTCTGGGAGCATTATACCTCTGGCTTTGCTCTTTTTCCTCAAGATTGCTTTGGCAATTCAGGATCTTTTGTGGTTCCATATGAATTTTAGGGTTATTTGTTCTAGGCCTGTGAAAAAATATCATGCATCTTTTGATAGGTATTGCATTAAATCTGTAGATTGCTTTGGACAGCATGGCCATTTTAATAACATTAATTCTTCTAATCCAAGAGCACAGGATATCTTTCCATTTCTTTGTATCATCTTTAGTTTCCTTCATAAATGTTTTATAGTTTTAGAGTATAGGTCTTTCACCTTAGTTAAATTTATTCCTAGGTATTGTATTCTTTTTGATGCAGTTTTAAGCAGGATATTTTTTTACTTTCTCTTTCTGATATTTTATTGTTAGTGTATAGAAATGCAACAGATTTCTGTATATTGATCTTGTATCCTGCAACCTTGCTGAATTCATTTATTCTAATAGTTTTTGGGTGGAGACTTTAGGGTTTTCTGGATATAGTACCAAGTCATCTGCAAATAATGATAGTTTTACCTCTTCCCTTCCGATTTGGATGCCTTTTATTTCTTTCTTATCTGATTGCTGTGACTAGGACTTCTAATACTGTGTTGAATAGAAGTGGCGAGAATGGGCATCGTTGTCTTGTTCCAGAATTTAGCAGGAAGGCTTTCAGCTTTTCACCATTAAGTATGACATTGGCTGTGGGTTTGTCCTAATTGGCCTTTATTATGTTGAGATATGTTTCCTCGATACCCACTTTCAGAGTTTTTATTATTAATGGATGTTGAATTTTGTCACATTGGTTTTTCTGCATCTATTGAGACGATCATGTGATTTTTATCCTTCCTTTTGATAATGTGGTGTATCACACTGATTAATTTGCATATATTGAATCACCCTTGTGACCCTAGAATAAATTCAGCTTGATCGTGGTGTATGATCCTTTTTATATATTTTTAGATTTGGTTTGCTAATATTTTGTTGAGGATTTTTGCATTTATATTCATCAAATATACTGGCCTGTAATTTCCTTTTTTTGTAGTGCCACACTGTGTCATGGAGTGAGCAGGGCCAGAACATTCAGCTTGGGCTGGGGTACACATGCAGCAAAGCAGCTGCGGGAGACCCAGCAGCTCTGCTGCCATAAGAAGTCTGGGCTGCTTCTGGGGTGCCTCTTGAGTAAATTCCAGCAATGGTCACCACTGCTGCTGCACCTGGGCTCCACCCCAGGGCCAGGTCACCTCTCCATCTCAAGGTCAAGTCTTTTCCCAGGTCCTGGCCACCCTAGATCCAGTGCCATGCATATGGCATGAAGTGAGCAGGGCTAGAACATTCTTTCAGCTCTGGCTGGAGAGCACAGCATGGCTGTTGCATGAAACCAGTAGCCTAGGGCAGCAGGCTACTGGTTTCCCTACCCTACCTGAGGGCAATCTACCCACGCAGTACTCATGAGTGGAACCCAGGCTTCTCTATGGACTTCTGTGTATCTTTCTTACAACCTTGGTTGTACAGGAGTCTTTCTGCCAATTTCCAGTTAGTTTTCAGTGAGAATTGTTCCACACATTGATATATTTTTGATGTGTTCGTGGGGAGAGGTGAACTCCACCTCTTCTTACACCACCCTCTTGATCTCCTGTCAAGAGATGCATTTAAATATAAAGGTACAGATTGGTGGAACATAGAAAGATTTTCTAAATATACCATGCTAACAGTAAACATAAGAAAGCTGCAGTAGCTATGTAATGTCAGATAAAGGAGACTTCAAGACAAAAGGTGTTACTGGACTTTCAAAAGGACTTTTAGTGCTGATAAAAAGGGCAATTTATCTGGAAGACATACCAATCATAAACATGTTTGTGACTAATAACAACCTTCAAATCACATGAAGAAAAAATTGACAGAATTAAATGGAGAAATAGATGAATCTACAGCCATAGTTAGAGATTTTCATACTTCTCTTTCAGTAACTGAAAGAATTTCTGGACAGAAAATCAGTAAGGACATAAAAGATCTGGAGAAAATTCACAGCCACCTTAACCTGTTTGACATTTATAGAAAAATATATCCAGTAGCTGCAAAATACACCTTTTTTCAAATGCACATTGTATGTTCACTAACTTAGACCATATTCTGGGCCACCAAATAAGTGTCCATAAACTTTCTTTTTTTTAATTAAGTAATTTATTTTTAAAATTAATTAATTAATTTGGCTGCATTGGGTCTTAGTTGTGGCACATGGGATCTTCATCGTGGCACGTGAGATCTTTCGTTGCGGCCTGTGGGCCCTTCATTGCAGTGTGTGGGCTTCTCTCTAGTTGTGGCGCATGGGCACTAGAGCGCACAGGCTCAGGAGTTGTGGCACACAGGCTTAGTTGCCCCATGGCAGGTGGGTTCTTATTTCCCCAACCAGGGATCGAACTCTTGTCCTCTGCACTGGAAGGCGGATTCTTAACCACTGGACCACCAGCGAAGTCCCTCCATAAACTTTGAAAGATTGAAATTGCACTATGCTCTCTGACCACAATCTAATTCAGTTAGCAATCAATGACATATAGGAATTCACTAAATATTTTAAAAGTAAACAAGATACTTATAAATAACCCATCAGTCAAAGAAGAAATCACAAAGAAAATTGAGAAGTATTTTTAACTGAATAATAATAAAATACATTAAAACTTGTGGGATATAACTAAAGCAGTGCTGAGAGGGAAATGTATAACTTTCAGTAGTTATATTAGAAAAAAGAAAGGTAAAATCAGTTACTAAGGTACTAACTTAAGACGTCGGAGAAAACGAGAACAAAATTAGCTTAAAGTATATGGAAGAAAGGAAACAATAAAGATTGAGAACCTTGAGGGGGGTTGGTGGTCGTAGTGTTGCACAAGAGTCAAACATATGTATACCCTCATGACCTGGCAGTTTCACTCCCAGGTATATACCTAAGGGGAATGAGACCATATTTCCTCAAAGGCCTTGTACAAGAATGCTCATAGCAGCATTATTTGTAATACCCCAAACTGAACACTACTTAAATGCCCATACATAGTAGAATGGATAAATACATTTTGGCATATTCACACAGTGAAATACTATTTAGCAATAAGGTTAAATAGACTATAGTTCTTATAAGTAACAAATATAGCTAAATTTTACAAACATAATTTGAGTAAAAAGAAGTCAGGCACAAAAGAGCATAAAGTTCAGACATGGCTGAAACTTGTATATGCCAGTTAAAAGCCAGTATGGTGCTCACCCTTAGTGGGAGATCAAGAATGGAACTGGATCTGAGGGGGACTTCTGAAGAGTTAGTAATGTTTTGTATCTTAATCTGGGTACCGATTACATGGATGTGTTCAGATGTGAAAATTGATTGAGCTATACTGTGTGTATTTTTCTGCATGTATGTTATATTTCAGTAAAAAGACAAAAGAAAAAATTCATGGATAATATTTACAGCAAAACTAAGTGACAGTGTATCCCCATGAAACTCAAAATAAAAACAGTTAAGGGCAAATCATTCATAGCCACAAGATCAACAAGGAATGGACATCTGTGTAGGAGAAAGCACAAGGAGTTGACAGACCATGTGAAAGACCTGACAAATGGGAGAATTCCAAAACAGCAAACAGGTATTCACTAAAAAGCGTGGCATTCTGACAAGTGTGAGGTGGTATCTCATTGCATTTGAGGTGGTTTTGATTTACATTTCCCTTATGATTAGTGATGTTGAGTACCTTTTCATGTGCCTGTTGGCCATCTCTATGTCTTCTTTGGAAAAATGTCTATTCAAGTCTTCTGCCCATTTCTTATTCAGATTGTTTGTACTGAGTTGTATGAGTTCTTTATGTATTTTGGATATTAACCCCTTAACAGACATGTTATTTGCAAATATCTTCTCCCATTCAGTTAAGTTGCCTTTTTGTTTTGCTGATGGTTCCCTTTGCTGTGCAAAAATTTTTTAGCTTCCATTTGTTTATTTTTGGTTTTGTTGCTGTTGCCTGAGGAGACAGATGAAAAAAAATATTGCTAAGACCAATTTCAAAGAGCATACTGCCTGTGTTTTCTTCTAGAAGTTTTATGGTTTCAGGTCTTACATTTAAGTCTTTAATTATTTTGAGTTTATTTTTGTAAATGATGTGAGAAAATGGTCTAGTTGCATTCTTTTACTTGTAGCTATCCAGTTTTCCCAACACCACTAAGCCATTAAAAAGAATGAAATCTTGCAATCTGTGACAGCATGGATGGACCTGGAGGGTATTATGCTAAGTGAATAAGTCAGACAGAGAAAGATAAAACAAATGGGTCCTAAAAAACCCAGAAACAGACTCAAAGATACAGAGAACAAATTAGTGGTTGAGAGAATGGGAGGATGGGTGAAATAGGTGAAGGGGATTAAGAGATACAAATTACCAGTTATAAAATAAATAAGTCACAGGGATATAATGCAGAGCACAGGGAATATAATCAATAATATTATAATAACTTTGTATGGCACATAATTGACACAAATATAGAATCACTATGTTGTACATCTGAAACAAATATTATATTGTAAGTCAACTATACTTCAGTTAAACATTTTTAATGAAAAAAATAAAAGTGTGGCAGTTCAGTATAAGAACATTAGTTGAAATGGGAGGGGTTTTGCCCTCCAGTAAAAACTGAATGAATACGAGGAACCTGTGGTCAGAAGGTCTGAAAGGGATGGAGCAGGCTAACCCTTAATGAACTCTTGAAAATGAGCCACCAGATCTCCTGACTCATACACCGTCCCACACTGAGGAGAAATTGCTGATAATAAAATTCAGATTGAGCAGAACAGGGACAATAAAGAATAAGGAAAGAAAAGGTCTAGATAAGAATGGGAGACAGGACCAGAACCAAGAACTCTAATCAAGCAAGTCATCGTATTCCTTTAACATATATAAAAACAGCAGAAAGAGAGCCTCTGTGAAGTTAGAAAGCCACCCTGAACCATACTTTCTAAAAGCTCAGGAAAGCTTAGCACACATAAGAATGAGCAACAGATTGTGATGATGGTTCCACAGTTCTGAATATACTAAAAACTACTGAATTGTACATTTTAAATGTGTGAATTTTATGGTATGTGAAAAATATCTCAATAAAGCTGTGAGAAAAATGAATGGAAAATTAATCAAGGTCAGATCCCACAGAAAATTATCATAAGGAGAAAAAGAAGAGAATCAAAAGCATTCCATGTTGCTTATCTTTTTTATGTATAGTAGTTTGTTAATCCCATACTCCTAATTTGTCCCTCCCTCCCTCCCTCCCTCCCTCCCTCTCTCCCTCTCTCTCTACTTTGATAATGATAAATTTGTTTTCTATGTCTGTGGGTCAGTTTCTGTTTTGTATATAGATTCATTTGTATTATTTTTTAGATTCCACATGTAAGTGATATAAAGGATATAAACTGAAAAAACAAATATATATAACTGAATCACTTTACTGTACACCTGAAACTAACACAGTATTGTAAATCAACTATACTTCAACTAAAAAAAAAGAGAAAAAGGCGGGGGGGAAACATTCCAGAAAGACACACTCAAAAAACAACAAATTTAAAATATACTGTTTAAAAATAAATTGGAAGACATTAACAAAATTAAATAAGACATGGAAGAACAATACAAAGCAGGATTAGAAAAACTCTGAAATGTAGTGACAACTTGGGGGAAGTAAGTAGAAAGAATCACTTGAGAAATGAAGGCTGAGGGACTTCCCTAGTGGTCAGTGGTTAAGAATCTGCCTTCCAATGCAGAGGATGAGAGTTCAGTCCCTGGTCAGGGAACTAAGATCCCATATGCCATGGGTCAACTAAGCCCATGCACTCTAGAGCCCATGAGCCACAACTAGAGAGCCCGTGTGCCGCAACAGAGAGTCTGCATGCCACAACTAAAATCCAATGCAGCCAAGTAAATTAAAATAGAAAAGAAAAGAGAAAGGAAGGCTGGGACTTCCCTGGTGGTCCGGTGGTTAAGACTCCATGCTTCCATTGCAGGGAGCGCAGTTTCGATCCCTGGTTAGGGAATTAAGAGCCCACATGCCATGTGGTATGGCCAAAAAATAAAAATAAAAAAAAATAGAGATGAAGCCTAAGGCAGAACACTCTTTGACATAAATCGTAGCAATATTTTTATGGATCTGTCTCCTCAGACAGAGGAAACAAAAGCAAAAATAAACAAATGGGACCTAATTAAACTTAAAACTTTTGCACAGCAAAGGAAACCAACAACAAAATGAAAAGACAACCTACAGAATGGGAGAAAATGTTTTGCAAATTATACGCCCAATAAGGGGTTAATATCCAAAGTATATAGATAGCTCATATAACTCAATATAAAAAAAACTTAAAAATGGGCAGACGACCTGAGTAGACATCTTTCCAAAGAAGATATACAGATGGCCAACAGGAACATGAAAATATGCTACTCATCAACATTGCTAATGATCAGAGAAATGCAAATCAAAACCATAATGAGATATCACCTCACACATGTCAGAATGGCTATCATCAAGAAGTCTACAAATAACAAATGTTGGCAAGGATGTATAGAAATGGGAACCCTACTACGCTGTTGGTGGGAATATAAATTGGTGTAGCTACTATGGAAGGCAGTGTGGCAGTTTGTCAAAAAATTAAAATAGAACTACCATATGATCCAGCAATTCTACCCCTGGGTTTTTATCCAAAGATAATGGAAACACTAACTAAAAAAGATGCTGCACCCCAATGTTCATAGCAGCATTGCTTACATTAGCCAGTGTATGGAAGCAACCAAAGGTGTCCATCAGTAGATGAATAGATATGGAAGATGTGGTGTGTGTATATATATATATATATATATATACACACACACACACACACACACACACACACAGTGGAGTATTAACCCTAAAAAGAGTGAAACTCTGCCATTTTCAACAACATGGATGGCCCCTAGAGGGTATTAATGCTTAGTGAAATAAGTCAGAGAAAGACAAATACTGTATGATATCACTTATATGTGGAATCTAAAAAATAATCTAATAAAAAATATAACAAAACAGAACCAGACTCACAGATATAGAGGACAACCTAGTGGACACCAGTGAGGAGAGAAAAGGGAGGGAAGGGCAAGATGGTAGGGGATTAAGAGGTACCAGCTACTATGTATAAAATGAATAAGCTACAAAGATACATTGTACAGCACAGGGAATATAGCCAATTTTTTTTAACATCTTTATTGGAGTATAATTGCTTTACAATGGAGTATTAGTTTCTGCTTTATAACAAAGTGAATCAGCTATACATATATCCCCATATCTCTTCCCTCTTGCATATCCCTCCCTCCCACCCTCCCTATCCCACCCCTCTAGGTGGTCACAAAGCAACGAGCTGATCTCCCTGTGCTATGCAGCTGCTTCCCACTAGCTACTGGTTTTACATTTGGTAGTGTATATATGTCCATGCCACTCTCACTTTGTCCCAGCTTACCCTTCCCCCTCCCCATGTCCTCAAGTTCATTCTATCGTAGGTCTGTGTCTTTATTGCCATCCTGCCCCTAGGTTCATCATGACCTTTTTTTTTTCTTTTAGATTCCATATATATGTGTTAGCATACGGTATTTGTTTTTCTCTTTCTGACTTACTTCACTCTGTATGACAGACTCTATGTCCATCCACCTCACTACAAATAACTCAATTCCCTTTCTTTTTATGGCTGAGTAATATTCCATTGTATATATGTACCACATCTTCTTTATCTATTTGCCTATCAATGGGCATTTAGGTTGCTTCCATAACCTGGCTGTTGTAAATAGAGCTGCAATGAACACTGTGGAACGTGACTCTTTGAATTATGGTTTTCTCACGGTATATGCCCAGTAGTGGGATTGCTGGGTCGTATGGTAGTTCTATTTTTAATTTTTTAAGGAACCTCCATACCGTTCTCCATAGTGGCTGTATCAATTTACATTCCCACCAATAGTGCAAGAGGGTTCCCTTTTCCCCACACCCTCTCCAGCATTTGTTGTTTGTAGATTTTCTGATGATGCCCACTGTAACTGGTGGGAGGTGATACCTCACTGTAGTTTTGATTTGCATTTCTCTAATGATTAGTGATGTTGAGCAGCTTTTCATGTGATTCTTGGCCATCTGTATGTCTTCTTTGGAGAAATGTCTATTTAAGTCTTCTCATTTTTGGATTGGGTTGTTTTTTTTTTAATATTGAGTTGCATGAGCTGTTTATATATTTTGGAAATTAATCCTTTGTCCATTGATTCGTTTGCAAATATTTTCTTCCATTCTGAGGGTTGTCTTTTCATCTTGTTTGTAGTTTCCTTTGCTGTGCAAAAGCTTTGAAGTTTCATTAGGTTCCATTTGTTTATTCTTGTGTTTATTTCCATTTCTCTAGGAGGTGGGTTAAAAAGGATCTTGCTGTGATTTATGTCATAGAGTATTCTGCCTATGCTTTCCTCTAAGAGTTTTATAGTGTCTGGCCTTACATTTAGGTCTCTAATCCATTCTGAGTTTATTTTTGTGTATGGTGTTTAGGAGTGTTCTAATTTCATTCTTTTATATGTAGCTGTCCAGTTTTCCGAGCACCACTTATTGAAGAGGCTGTCCTTTCTCCATTGTACATTACTGCCACCTTTATCAAAGATAAGGTGACCATATGTGCATGGGTTTATCTCTGGGCTTTCTATCCTGTTCCATTGATCTATCTTTCTGTTTTTTTGCCAGTACCATACCATCTTGATAACTGTAGCTTTGTAGTATAGTCTGAAGTCAGGGAGCCTGATTCCTCCAGTTCCTTCTTTCGTTCTCAAGATTGCTTTGGCTATTCGGGGTCTTTTGTGTTTCCATACAAATTGTGAAATTTTTTGTTCTAGTTCTGTGAAAAATGTCAGTGGTAGTTTGATAGGGATTGCATTGAATCTATAGATTGCTTTGGGTAGTAGAGTCATTTTCACAATGTTGATTCTTCCAATCCAAGAACATGGTATATCTCTCCATCTATTTGTATCATCTTTAATTTCTTTCATCAGTGTCTTATAATTTTCTGCATACAGGTCTTTTGTCTCCTTAGGTAGGTTTATTCCTAGATATTTTATTCTTTTTGTTGCAATGGTAAATGGGAGTGTTTTCTTGATTTCACTTTCAGATTTTTCATCATTAGTATATAGGAATGCCAGAGATTTCTGTGCATTAATTTTGTATCCTGCCACTTTACCAAATTCATTGATTAGCTCTAGTAATTTTCTGGTAGCATCTTTAGGGTTCTCTATGTATAGGATCATGTCATCTGCAAACAGTGACAGCTTTACCTCTTCTTTTCCGATTTGGATTCCTTTTATTTCCTTTTCTTCTCTGATTGCTGTGGCTAAAACTTCCAAAACAATGTTGAATAATAGTGGTGAGAGTGGGCAACCTTGTCTTGTTCCTGATCTTAGTGGAAATGCTTTTAGTTTTTCACCATTGAGGATGATGTTTGCTGTGGGCTTGTCATATATGGCCTTTATTATGTTGAGGAAAGTTCCCTCTATGCCTACTTTCTGGAGGGTTTTTATCATAAATGGGTATTGAATTTTGTCAAAAGCTTTCTCTGCATCTATTGAGATGATCATATGGTTTTTCTCCTTCAATTTGTTAATATGGTTTATCACATTGATAGATTTGCGTATATTGATGAATCCTTGCATTACTGGAATAAACCCCACTTGATCATGGTGTATGATCCTTTTAATGTGCTGTTGGATTCTGTTTGCTAGTATTTTGTTGAGGATTTTTGCATCTATGTTCATCAGTGATATTGGCCTGTAGTTTTCTTTCTTTGTGACATCCTTGTCTGGTTTTGGTATCAAGGTGATGGTGGCCTCGTAGAAGGAGTTTGGGAGTGTTCCTCCCTCTGCTATATTTTGGAAGAGTTTGAGAAGGATAGGTGTTAGCTCTTCTCTAAATGTTTGATAGAATTCGCCTGTAAAGCCATCTGGTCCTGGGCTTTTCTTTGTTGGAAGGTTTTTAATCACAGTTTCAATTTCAGTGCTTGTGATTGGTCTGTTCATATTTTCTATTTCTTCCTGATTCAGTCTTGGCAGGTTGTGCATTTCTAAGAATTTGTCCATTTCTTCCAGATTGTCCATTTTATTGGCATAGAGTTGCTTGTAGTAATCTCTCATGATCTCTTTTATCTCTGCAGTGTCAGTTGTTACCTCTCCTTTTTCATTTCTAATTCTATTGATTTGAGTCTTCTCCCTTTTTTTCTTGATGAGTCTGGCTAGTGGTTTATCTATTTTCTTTATCTTCTCAAAGAACCAGCTTTTAGTTTTATTGCTCTTTTCTATTGTTTCCTTCATTTCTTTTTTCATTTATTTCTGATCTGATCTTTATGATTTCTTTCCTTCTGCTAGCTTTGGGGGTTTTTTTGTTCTTCTTTCTCTGATTGCTTTAGGTGTAAGTTTAGATTGTTTATTTGAGATGTTTCTTGTTTCTTAAGGTAGGACTGTACTGCTAGAAACTTCCCTCTTAGAACTGATTTTGCTTCATCCCATAGGTTTTGGGTCATCGTGTTTTCATTGTC
Source organism: Leucopleurus acutus (assembly GCF_964270905.1). Taxonomy (NCBI): domain Eukaryota; kingdom Metazoa; phylum Chordata; class Mammalia; order Artiodactyla; family Delphinidae; genus Leucopleurus; species Leucopleurus acutus. Next base: position 10,175,794 of record NC_139164.1, read on the forward strand.
ATTTGTCTTTAGGTATTTTTTGATTTCCTCTTTGATTTCTTCAGTGATCTCTTGGTTATTAAGTAGTGTATAATTTAGCCTCCACATGTTTGTATTTTTTACAGTTTTTTTTCCTGTAATTGATACCTAGTTTCATAGTGTTGTGGTCGGAAACCATACTTGTTTTTATTTTTCGTTTTTTTGTTTGTTTGTTTGTTTGCGGTACGCAGGCCTCTCACTGTTGTGGCCTCTCCTGTTGCAGAGCACAGACTCTGGACATGCAGGCTCAGCGGCCATGGCTCACATACCCAGCTGCTCCGCGGCATGTGGGATCCTCCCGGACTGGGACACGAACCCTTGTCCCCCGCATCAGCAGGTGAACTCTCAACCACTGCGCCACCAGGGAAGCCCTGGAAACCATACTTGATATGATTTCAATTTTCTTAAATTTACCATGGCTTAATTTGTGACCCAAGATCTGATTTCTCCTGGAGAATGTTCCTTGAGCACTTGAGAAGAAAGTGTATTCTGTTGTTGTTGGACGGAATGTCCAATAAATATCAATTAAGTCCATCTTGTTTAATGTATCATTTAAACCTTGTGTTTTCCTTATTTATTTTCATTTTGGATGATCTGTCCATTGGTGAAAGTGGGGTGTTAAAGTCCCCTACTATGATTGTGTTACTGTCTATTTCCCCTTTATGGCTGTTAGTATTTGCCTTATGTATTGAAGTGCTCCTATGTTGGGTGCATAAATATTTACAGTTGTTATATCTTCTTCTTGGATTGATCCCTTGATCGTTATGTAGTCTCGTTCTTTGTCTCTTGTTATAGTGTTTGTTTTAAAGTCTATTTTGTCTGATATGATCATTGCTATGCCAACTATCTTTTGATTTTCATTTGGATGGAATATCGCTTTCCATCCCCTCGCTTTCAGTCTGTATGTGTCCCTAGGTCTGAAAGGGGTCTCTTGTAGACAGCATATATATGGGTCTTGTTTTTTTATCCATTCTGCCAGTCTATGTCTTTTGGTTGCAAAATATAATCCATTTACATTTAAGGTAATTATTGATATGTATTTTCCTATTACCATTTTCTTAATTGTTTTGCGTTTGTTATTGCAGGTCTTTTCCTTCTCTTGTGTTTCCTGCCTAATGAAGTTCCTTTAGCATTTGTTGTAAAGCTGGTTTGGTGGTGCTGAATTCTCTTAGCTTTTGCTTGTCTGTAAAAGTTTTAATTCCTTTGTCGAATCTGAATGAGATCCTTACTGGGTAGAGTAATCTTGGGTGTAGGTTTCTCCCTTTCATCACTTTAAATATGTCCTGCCAGTCCCTTCTGGCTTGCAGAGTTTCTGCTGAAAGATCACCTGTAACCTTATGGGGATTCCCTTGTATGTTATTTGTTGTTTTTCCCTTGCTGCTTTTAATATGTTTTCTTTGTATTTAATTTTTGATAGTTTGATTAATATGTGTCTTGGTGGGTTTCTCCTTGGATTTATCCTGTATGGGACTCTCTGCTTCCTGGACTTGATTTACTATTTCTTTTCCCATATTAGAGAAGTTTTCAACTACAATGTCTTCAAATATTTTCTCAGTCCCTTTCTTTTTCTCTTCTTCTGGGATCCTTATCATTCTGTTGTTGGTGTGTTAAATGTTGTCCCAGAGGTCTCTGAGACGGTCCTCAGTTCTTTTCATTCTGTTTTCTTTATTCTGCTCTGTGGTAGTTATTTCCACTATTTTATGTTCCAGGTCACACTTATCCGTTCTTCTGCCTCAGTTATTCTGCTATTGATTCCTTCTAGAGAATATTTAATTTCCTTTATTGTGTTGTTCCTCACTGTTTGTTTGCTCTTTAGTACTTCTAGGTCCTTGTTAAACGTTTCTTGTATTTTCTCCACTCTATTTCCAAGATTTAGGATCATCTTTACTATCATTACTCTTAATTCTTTTTCAGGTAGACTGCCTATTTCCTCTTCATTTGTTTGGTCTTGTGGGTTTTTACTTTGCTCCTTCATCTGCTGTGTGTTTCTCTGTCTTCTCATTTTGCTTAACTTACTGTGTTTGGTGTCTCCTTTTCACAGGCTGCAGGTTCTTAGTTCCCGTTGTTTTTGGTGTTTGCTCCCAGTGGGTAAGGTTGGTTCAGTGGGTTATGTAGGCTTCCTGGTGGAGGGGACTAGTGCCTGTGTTCTGGTTGATGAGGCTGGATCTTGTATTTTCTGGTGGGCAGGACCTTGTCCGGTGGTGTGTTTTGGGGTGCCTGTGACATTATTTTGATTTTAGGCAGCCTTTCTGCTAATGGGTGGGGTTATGTTCCTGTCTTGCTAGTTGTTTGATATGGGGTGTCCAACACTGTAGCTTTCTGGTCGTTGAGTGAAGCTGGGTGTTGGTGTTGAGATGGAGATCTCTGGGAGATTTTCGCCATTTGATATTACATGGAGCTGGGAGGTCTCTGTTGGACCAGTGTCCTGAACTTGGCTCTCCCACTTCAGAGGCACAGCACTGACTCCTGGCTGGAGCACCAAAAGCCTTTCATCCACACGGCTCAGAATAAAAGGGAGAAAAAGTAGAAAGAAAGAAAAAATAAAATAAAATAAAGTTATTAAAATAAAAAATAATTATCAAAAGTTTTTATTATCTTAAGAAGTAGTTAAAAAGAAAGAAAAAAGAGGGCTACCAAACAAAACAAATCCACCAATCATATCAAGTGCTAAAAGCTATACTAAAAAAAAAAAAAAACCCAAAAAACGGACAGACAAAACCCTAGGACAAATGGTAACAGCAAATCTTTACAGACAAAATCACACACAGAAGCATACACAGTCACAAAAAGAGCAAAATGAAAAAAAAATATAATTGCTCCCAAAGTCCACCTCCTCAATTTGGGATGATTCGTTGTCTATTCAGGTATTCCACAGATGCAGGTGCATCAAGTTGATGGTGGAGATTTAATCCGCTGCTCCTGAGGCTGCTGGGAGAGATTTCCCTTTCTCTTCTTTGTTCACGCAGCTGCCGGGGTTCCGCTTTGGATTTGGACCAGCCTCCGCGCGTAGGTCGCCCTCTGGCGCCTGTTCTTCGCTCAGGCAGGACGGGGTTAAAGGAGCAGCTGATTCGGGGGCTCTGGCTCACTCAGGCCAGTGGGGAGAGGGAGGGGTATGGATGCGGGGCGAGCTTGCGGCGGCAGAGGCCAGCGTGACGTAGCACCAGTCTGAGGCGCGCCGTGTATCCTCCCGGGGAAGTTGTCCCTGGATCCCGGGACTCCGGCAGTGGCGGGCTGCACAGGCTCCCGGGAGGGGCGGTGTGGATAGTGACCTGTGCTTGCACACAGGCTTCTTGGTGGCTTTACGTAACAGCAGCCTTAGCGTCTCATGCCTGTCTCTGGGGTCGGCTTGCGCCCGTCTTTGTAGCTCCTTTAAGCTGCGCTCTTAATCCCCTCTCCTCACACACCACAAAACAAAGAGGCAAGAAAAAGTCTCTTGCCTCTTTGGCAGTTCTAGACTTTTTGCCAGACTCCCTCCGGCAGGCTGTGGCGCACCAGCTCCCTTCAGGCTGTGTTCACGCAGCTAACTCCAGGCCTTTTCCTGGGGTTCTGACTTCCGAAACCCGAGCCTCAGCTCCCAGCCCTGCCCGCCCTGGCGGGTGAGCAGACAAGCCTCTTGGACTGGTGAGTGCTGGTCAGCACCGATCGTCTGTACCTGAATCTCTCCGCTTTGTCCTCTGCACCCCTGTTGCTGCGCTCTCCTCCGTGGCTCCAAAGTTTCCCCCACCTCCACCCCTGTCTCTGCCAGTGGAGGGTCTTCCTAGTGTGTGGAAACCTTTCCTCCTCCACAGCTCCCTCCCACTGGCGGGTCCCATCCCTATTCTTTTGTCTCTGTTTTTTCTTTTGCCCTACCCAGGTACGTGGGGAGTTTCTTGCCTTTTGAGAGGTCTGAGGTCTTCTGCCAGCGTTCAGTAGGTGTTCTGTAGGAGTTGTTCCACGTGTAAATGTATTTCTGTTGTGTTTGTGGGGAGGAAGGCAATCTCCACTTCTTACTCTTCCACCGTCTTCCGAATATTTTATAATAACTCTAAATGGAATATAATATATAAAATATTAAATCAACATGTTGTACACCTGAAACTAATATTGTAAATCAATTAGACTTCAATTTGAATGAAAGAAAAGAAATGAAGGCTAAACTAGAAGAAAACAAGAATGAGTCAATATAACAGAAAATGCCTTTCTAAAGTAGAAAGGAAAATGTTTTAAATCAAAAAGAGGCAAAGATGAACAGATTTCTAGAAAAAGTGACAAATATGAAAGATAGCAAAGAAGACCTGACATATAGATAATAAGATTATCTGAAGAAGAATACCAAAGCAAGGAAAAAGAAAAAAATGCTTAAAACTAATATTGGATGGTTGTAGAGATTGTCATACAGAGTGAAGTAAGTCAGAAAGAGAAAAACACCATATGGTAATGCACATGTATGTAATCTGAAAAAACGGTACTGATGAACCTAGTGGCAGGGCAGGAATAAAGACGCAGATGTAGAGAATAGACTTGTGGACACGGGGAGAAGGAAGGGTAAGCTGGGACAAAGTGAGAGAGTGGTAGTGTATATATGGACATATATACACTACCAAATGTAAAACAGATAGCTAGTGGGAAGCAGCCGCATAGCACAGGGAGATCAGCTCAGTGCTTTGTGACCACCTAGAGGGGTGGGATAGGGAGGGTGGGAGGGAGATGCAAGAGGGAGGGGATATGGGGATATATGTTTACATGTAGCTGATTCACTTTGTTGTACATCAGAAACTAACACAACATTGTAAAGCAGTTATACTCCAATAAAGATATATTTTTTAAAAAAAAACTAATATTGAGGAAACTTTAGGCTTGCTTTTAAAAAGCACACCGTGTACCTAAGAATTTTGCTCCAGAATGACCAACAGCAAGACACATTCTAATAAAATTACTAGACTTTCTTTTTTTAAAAAAAGAAATGCCTTGGATACTTCAGGAAAAACAGCAGGTGGATGGTAAAGGAAGGAAAATTAGATCATCTTCAAACTTTTTGACACCGACACTTTATGCCAGAACAAATGGAGTAACATTTAAGATACTCAAGGGGAAAAAAATGTGAGCCAAGAACATTGTATCTGGTAAAACTGACTTTTAGGTATAAAGGGTACAGGTATTTATCAACATACAGGAACTCAGGAAATATTGGTCCCATGATCCCTTTCTGAGAAAGTTGCTAGAGAATGAGCTTAAGACAACCAAAGTGATGAGAGAGACATTGATATAAGTACTATCAGTCAGCATGAAATATATAGTTACTTGTAGAACTAAGACTAAATGAGATTTGAAAGAGAGAAAGTATTAATGCCTGTATGCCCAGTGCTCTGGTAATATAGATATAATGCAACTTTTAATGGGGAAAGAATTTGCAAAAAAAGAACTGTTCTCAGCAATTATATTGGTATCAGTATTAGTGTTATTCCAGGACTGTGTAATGTGAGATAATATTAACTGAGTAATTATGAGATACTCTAATTCCATCATCCTCTGTCTTTGAGAGCCAAGACTATTAGTGTGGAAGAATACAGATGTAATTCAAAAGAATTTGAGTTAGAAACAAAACACCCCTTTAGTCCTGAATATGAACTCATGAGAAATTTTATTGAAAAGTACACACACACACACACACACACACACACACACACACACACACACACACACACACACTTTTGCTTTATCCACTGAAAAGGCTTAGAAACAATGACCAGCCCAGAAGCAATGAGCTCACCTAGTAACCCAGGTTCTGTTCTTGAAATACCATTCCCATTAAAAGAAATCAGGATTTCTTAGACAAATAGCTAATTCCAAGTTTGCAGCAGGAAATAAATAACATGAGCTTGGAACATCTTTTCATAAAGGTAGGAAAGAAGCTTTCAAAGACTACTATGGTCATATCAAAAGGACTCAGAAGCCACTGGAGACGTTTGCACTGGCCAAAGACAGTTTGGCTTGAAAAAGGATAATTGCCAGTAGCAATGAGCACATCTAGTGCCCAGATCTTGGTGTCTAATACTATTCTCCAATTAAAGGGCTCCTTAGAGAAGTGGATAATTCTGGGGCTGGACAGGGAATATACAAGATGAATCTGAAATATCTTGTAGTACTAGAAAATAAAGGAGCACTCAAAAAACAACAGCAAACAAACTATTGAGGTATGTTAATGTGACACAGGGCCTTCTGAAAGAACTGTGGCCAAAACTGGAAGAATGTGAGCAGGAAAATAACAGTATTGGATTATAACACAAGGAATAAAATGTGTCCGTGAGTCTATAGTGATAGAAATAAATGATTAAATAAATAGATGGAGGTGAAGAGACCAATCTCCCCTACAGAAAAATTATAAATAATTTGTGTATATATACCTGTCTCAAGGAGGTGCAGCATAACTCCTCACCCCTTAAGTGTAGGCTGTGTTTAGTTACTTGCTTCCAAAGACTATAGTATAGAAGGAGGGGGGAGCAGTTGGGAACCCTACAAACACTACCTGAAGTGATCCCAGTTAACATCAGCAGTGATAAGTCATGTTGGTGGTGTGTAGCCTTGGTTTGATGTGATAAGGAGGAAACTTCACTGTGTTGTTCTCTTCCAAAAATCATAACCCTAGTCTAATTATGAGAAAAATATGAGACAACCCCAGGTTGAGGGACATTCTGCAAAATACCTGATGAGTACCCCTTAAAACTGTCCAGGTAATCAAAAACAAGGAAAGTGAGAAATTCTCACAGCAAAGAGGAGACGAAGGAGACAGAGGACTAATGTAATATGGAATATTTGATGGGATCCTGGAACCAAAAAAAAAGAACATTATGTAAAACCTAAGGAAATCTGAATAAAGTATGAACTTTAGTTGTTAGTTATGTATGTATCAGTATTGGTTTATTAGTTATGACACACAAACCATAGTAATGTAAGATGTTAACAATAAGGGAAATTGGGTATGGATGTATAAGAACTCTGTACTATCTTCTCAGTTTTTCTGTAAATTAAAACTAAAATTAGCTTATTTGAATATTTTTTAGAATTCATTGCAATTCATTGAAACCCATCAAGTGTGTTTAAATCCGTGAGTTCATAACTATAGTTAAAACAGAAATTGTTCAATTTCAGAGGATGATAAGGAACCAATTTAATAACTTGAGAAATGGTAAATTAAAGCAGAAGAATCAAGCATTAATCTTGTTTTCTTTTCCTGGGTGACTAAATAGTAGTAGATGAGGGAAAGCCTCTCTTTATAAAAAGCATTCTACTTAATAAAAAAAGAAATGTTAAAGAGTATCACCATTTTGAAACCCTGGGAAAATTAACGAATCTAGGCATTGAGCGTCAACAGCTGCTAACATCACAACATAGGAGACACAGATACTATGTGCCACCTGCTGAGGGAGGACAGCACCACCTGTATTCATGCGAAGGGATCAACCCTAAGTCATGTCAAGCTCCGTGTCCGGTTGCCAATCTGCAGAAATACAGAAGAACGTGTTTGACTCCATCATGACTATGCGGTCAGCAAAAACCAGAGTTGGGGAAACTACAGGTCAAATGCCCCAGCCTCTTCAATAGAGAACTTGTAAGGAAAGAAAGGGATGGAAGAAGAAACCTGTAGATTAAAAATATATCAAAATATTTGAAAATGGGTAAGACTAACCTCAAAAGCATTTTGCTAAGTGAAAGAAGTCAGACACAAAAGACCACATGTTACTTGATTCCATTTATGTGAAATGTTCAGAATAGCAACTCTATAGAGATAGAAGGTAGATTGGTGATTTCCAGGGAGGGAAGGAATGGGAATTAACTGCCAGTGAGCACAGGGTGTCATTTGGTAGATGCTCATGGAGAAGCTTTGGGGATGGGTACAGAAAATGTATATCTTGACCCAAGTGAAGGCTATAAAGATATAGCCTCCTTATCAAATTTTAAGTTATATATATTTTTGTGTGATTTCCAGTATCTTTTACTTTACAATAAAAGGGTTAAAAGAAAAGCAGAACACAAGACTCCTAAGCTGTAAGGAGAGATCAGATTCCCCACATATTTCATTCTTTATCATGGTGATGAGAGTATTTCTCGTGAGCAAATTCAAGGTAGCTAGGAAATGTTCCTTTACCTCAAAAAGGAAAGAAAAAAATAGTGCAAAAGAGACGTAGTATTTGGTACACTGCATGACAAGTGCGATGTGGACCCCAGACTGTTGCAAACGTGCAAAATAAGACACATTCTTTTCTGGTAGGTTCAGCTGCCCCCTGATTTCCAATTTTATACACACACAGAATTGTAGAACTGTAATAAAGGAAATGGATGAAGGAGGAGAAGTCACCTATAGTCCCACCTCCCTGGCAAGTCACAAATCATAAAATCATAAATATTTTTTACTTTAGTGTTTTTGTCAGGCGAGTGTGATAACCACTATACTATGGAAACACTTCACTGTTTTTGGTTTGCTGAGGTTCTGTTGGTCAGTTGGTGTTTTTGTTTTCTGTTGTGAGGGGTTGGCCTTTTTAGCAAGAATTCGTTCCCAAAATAGAATTCATTTTGAGGGGCAACTTTGTTTTTGCCTTCTCGTGAAAACCACTTAGAGGATCCTGTATTACTATTATTTAACATGTCACCTGTTAAGTAATAGTAAGTACTCTCCGCAGTTCTGCTGGCCCCAGGGTAGGCAGCTAGGTATATATTCCTTGTTCTCTTGTTATGTGGTCGTATTCAGAGTGGAGCTGGGGCCCATGACAGTCGCTCTTTCCCTCACCCTGCTTTCTCATTTTTCTACTTGGGCAGAGTTCAGAACAGCTCAGCAACAAGATCAGGAACAGGAGGAAGAAGATGATGAACAGGCAGTCCACAGAGCTCGGGAGTGGGATGACTGGAACGACACCCATCCTGTGGGCTATGGCAACCGACAGAACATGGGTTAGTCTCCCCACAGCAAGACAGGACTACAGGGGCTTCTGTCTTCCCCACCAAGGAAAGCTGTGCAGTCTTCCCCTCCCTGGGCTCCTGCTTCAGCCATGTACAACGAAGGCAGAGATGCTTAATCTTGCCTTGCATTCATTAAAATGTCAAACAATTAAGTGTGTATTTCTACCCTAGATGATGAGCCAGCAATCTTGTCTTGGAATTACAATCCTCGTCATGATATATTCCATTTTTCTTAAGTGGAAAGCAAAGAGTACTGAGAAATGGTTCTATATAATCAATGGCTGTATGAATTCTCTTTGAAAAAGAAAAGTCCCCTCTATCATGTGAGCCTGTGCAGAAATATGAATATCAGCTGCTTTCTTCCAGGGGGTGAAGGGAGGGGGTCAGCTATGGTTCCCTGGGCTTATGGAGAGATCCTAGTCATCTCCCTTTGATGTGGGCAGTGAGTTACCCAGCATCAGAGCTGCCCAGACTGGCTGGAGCTTGCTTTCTCCTTTCTACCCCAGTGCTGTTAACTAACCCAACACTTGCTTTACAAGGGACAAGCACAAAAGCCGGGACTTGCCCTGCCACACAGCTCTATTTTCAGGAATTACAGCTGTCAATGAACAGAACATAACAATCCTATCTACCCAATCTTCCTTGCTTCAGCCATGAGAAATGAGGAAACCGATAAGGCGCTATGAGAGCCATCCTTGTGTGAGCATCTGAGGCCAGGGTCTTTACTCTGGAACTATCTAGAACCCTGAGAGTAAGAGCAGCTCAGGCCATAGCCTAGCTCTTAAGTGGGCTGCTGGAAGACCACTTTGGCCCTCTTTGCCTGTTCTGTGCCATACCTGGCACAGTCCCAAGCGGTCAGTGTGCTGTGGCAGTCATTTTGCTAGTTAATAAGGTACCTGCAGTCATGCCTATAACTGGGAGTGGAGGAGGGGGGACCGCACAGATGACAAGGAAAGGTACCTACTTTCTGCAGTAAAGAGAAGACATGTCCTCAGCTCCCGGGTTGATAACCTAGAAAAGAAGCCATGTGTTAAAACAAATGATCTCTATAGAAAACATACTTTTGTTCTATGTGGCTTTGGTACACTTCGTCTTCTTTTAAGAATATGACTCAGCCTTCCTATTCTAGCTTCTGCAGTCTAGCTTAGGACAGGGGTTTGAAAAGGAGACTCAGATCCCTCTGCTTTGTAGGGTGGTAAATGGAGAGCTGTCAGACGATGAAAAGGACGTTAGGTTTAGTGGGAGATGACAGAAGACTACCAATAATATATTTATTGCTAAATATATACTGCTTAATAAAGGATTCATGTCACCCTCACAACATAAGCTCCTGAAACTGGTAGAGCACAGATTAACTTCCCCACTGATTTGGGAAGCAAGCATTCATTTGTAGTTCTCTTCCAGTTATTGCCAGGTTGCCTCTAGCAATGGCCTGTTTCGTGCCCTTGAAACTCCACCCTGAGCTCATTCCCAAAATGGGCCAGGTTGGGGTTATCCCCTTGGTCTGATCTATTTAAAGATGGTCCTTCTAGAAGATCCAGCCTGATGAAACCCCCTCACATTCTGATATCTAAGAGGCAAACTAGACAAAGTGGGTTTGAATCCTGGCTTTAAAAGTTGAAAGCTGTGTGACCTTGGGCAATATAACTTCTCTGAACTGCTCCTCTGTTTTCTCTATGTTTATAGATGAGCTGTTTCATAGGGTTGTTTTGAGAATTAAATGAATAATGGCAGCCATTATAATAGGCTGAAGAATAAGTGTTTTCATTTGAGCTCAGTGACTATGGTCTGTCCACTAGGAAGGGAAAGGAAATGGACAGGTAGGTGTTGGAAACTCTGTTCTGTGCCAGGCACCAGACCCAACACTTCCAGATGCTATTAATACTCACAATGACCCTGCAAAATAGGTAGCATTGTCCCCATTTTACAGATGAGAAAATAGGCCCAGAAAAGCTGAGTGATTTCTTCAAGTTCAGATTAGTAACAAGCTGTGCTTCTGTCATTTTCCATGTCCTTCCTAATTGCATGTGCTTTTAGTTCTGCATCTTAAAGCAGCTTAAAAAGAAGGAGCAGCTTGAAAAATCCAAACCCAAACCACCACTTATATGTTATTGGAGCTCTAGAAATGCCTTTTTAACTGACTCACTGAAGAAAAGGTTATGCCAGCCTGCTTCCCCGCTGCCATTTCCCCCTCAGCTGGGGGATAAGAAGACAGAGGCTGTGAGCAAACCCATCTTCCTCCATTTTCCTCCCCAGTTCAGTCTGCCTGCCTGGCGGCTAGAGAAAACAAAAACAGAACCACCTTCTCTACTCCCACCAGAACAAGGCGTTTCAGGGTCCTAGAGTGAGCTGGGTGTGGTGGACTGCAGCAAGCGAGGACTCAAAGCATTCTACGGATAACAGTACTGCCTCATCGTTTGCACTGTGCTTATTTCACGTATGCTGCATATTTCATTCTCACAGCCTGTCAGGCAGGAGATGATGCCTTCGTTTTACAGGGAAGGAAACTGGCTTGGGGAAATACAGTGAGTGACTTACTTCAGCACACATTTAATACATAGACCATGCAAACATATCAGTGTAGCCAAAATATTTGCCCTCTGTAGCTCTCACATGGAGGCCAATTAGTTATTTGGAAGAGGTGAACGCTGTGCACTACTTCTTTTAATGCCATCATGCGGTGATTTGTCCTTTCCACTCTTGTTCTTTTGAACACCCCTGTAAGACAGGGCAGGGGACTGAATGAGCTGATTTCAAGCCCAAGAAGTTGGAGTTAAGGATTCTGAATTGAGTCTCAATGCTCAGTGCTCTGCCCCTCCGTAGCCGGGTGACCCAGGGCCACCCAGGTCACTGGGGTCCCTGCTGTCATTTAAAACAACATGCAAAGGATAAAACTTTTGAACCTAAATCCACCTCTCTATGTTAACTGAATTCCGAAGTCCTCCTCTCCTTACTGTGGGCCTCTGGTTTGCTCATCAGCACAACAGATACACTGCCACCCAGCTCTTTCAGACACCCGACAACAAGAGGGCACTGTGACCTTTGTCTCCTTGCAAAACAGCTCCCTCCAACACCTGCACATCATTTCCTCACAGATTGCTTTTCACCCATTCATCCAAGGTTTAACCTGGCTCAGTTCACTCACGCTCCATAGCAAGGAAGTATGGCTTCTAATACAAACTCTCTCAGTTTTAGCCCCTCCCAGATGCTGACTTACCTCACAGTTACCTCACAGTTCAGAGTAAGGAGCAAATGAAATAAAATATGGAAAAGCACTTTGAACAATTAGAAAACATGGCACAAATGTTTGTAAGCTTTGCGGCCAGAGGAGGGGATGCATTGTTTTTAAATTCAGTATTTCACAACTTATTTTAACCCCTGCTCCCCTATTGCTTTCTCAGTCTTCTATATATATCACCACCAGCGAAAAGGTTTGTGAACATGCTTTCCTTTGTGTGCTGGAGAAGACCAGCACAGGAGAGAATTGTTACATGCAGTGGAAATTGAGAACTGGTTTTTACTTATCTGCCCATCAGGCCGCCTTTGACAAATGTATGTGAAAAGATGGTAAAAGATTTCAGTTTCTTGTCCCAACTGGCAATAAATCCCTCCAAGAGAGTACAACTCAGCAAAGACCTAGGCCATCCTATTCTCATGTGGTAGCAAAAATAAGAATTCGTGTATTGAGCACCTACTGTATACTAGGAGTTGACTATATCTAATCCTCACAACAACGTCCCAAGGATATTATTATTGCCTCAATTTGTAAATGAGGAACTTGAGGCTCAGAGAAGGGACTTCCCAAAGATCACTCAGCCCTAAGTGTAGAGCTGGGCCTGGATTCCAGGTGGGCCTGATTCCACAGACCACGTCCTTCCAGTCTACCACACTCCGCAGGAAGCACAAAGCACGGGGGACATATGAAGGTGGTCAAGATACCCCACTGGCACAGTGCTCTGGGAATCACCCCTCCCCTTTCTCTGTCTACATTTTGAGCAATGATTCTATCAGGTTTGCCGGATAGGCCCTTTAAGGGCACATCTGAGACCTGCTCACTAGGAGAATACCCTGGACTCAGAACTCTCCCCTTCCTGGGGCCCTACGTCCCTCAACTGTAGAATTCCTGCTCCCAGTGCCAGGCCCACCTGTTTCCTGCCCTATCCGATCTTGGTACAAGTAAATCTTTTAAACCCTGTCTCTATTCCACCCTCTCACTTAAGGGTTCCTACACATTTTCTGAGCCTGCCAAAGCCCCCCCTCTTTATCTACCAGGCCCTCCTGGACAATTAAGACAAGACCCAGGTTGTGAGCACATGAGACTTGGCAGCCAGGGGCTGGGAGGGAGGATTTCTGCCTGAACTCTAAGGCCCTCCCACACTCAGAGACAGATACCACCTCTGCTACCCTGGTGCCCTTGTCCCCGGCTCAGAGACATTGATTGGCAGAAAGACTCCTCACCCACTTTATGGAACCTGTCTTCTCCTTTCCTTTTCTACCTTCTGCCTGGGTGAGCTCACCCCACCTCCAGCTTCCATGACTCACCACATGTATACTGATGGCCAGTGCTAGCCCTGACCTTTCTGCTGAGCTCTCTGCAGATAGTTACCGGAAAAAGGAATCCACAGGCTTGGGACCTGGAGACAATCTTTAATTTTGAAAAGGCTGGTGTGCAGAAGCAAGCCTTTTAGCCTGAAACATAATAGATGTTCAGTAGACATTCATTTAATTAAACAATGAATAATAATAGGAAACACTTACAGTAATACCTCCTGTGTGCCAGGCCCTGTGCTAAGTGCTTTACATTCACTCACTCAATACTCAGAACAACCCTATGAAGCAGGTGCTATTATTATCCCCATTTTACAGTTGGGGAAACCAAGGCACAGCGGTCTGCCAACTTGTAAGGGGCAGAGCTGAGATCTGAACCCCAGCTATCTGGCTCTAAAGTCCATGCCTTTAGCCGCTAGAATGCCTCCCGACAACAGATCTAGAGAGACGGAACGATTCCCCCACAGCGTCTAGGGAGGAACTTGGCAGAGCCAGGACCAAAAGCCAGGTCTGCTCTCTGTGCAGTGCTTCTCCCAGGCCACTGGTACAGAACCCCTGGGAGTGGAGGCACAAGGAGGGATCTGAGAAGTCTAGATATTCATGCAATAAAAGGCTCTAGTCGACTAGGTGGTTCCCAGCAGAAGACAGGAGGAGTCAGAGCATCCACCAGGGCAGACTGCTTTTCAGAGATCCTATTTGAGGCCTAAGCTATTCCCTTTTCCTGCATTAATTTATCAGGGACCCCTCCTCCCCCACCCCACCTCACCCCCACACAGCTAGAACCAGCCCGAGGCAATTGAGCATCTGTGGGGAAAGGATGCATATTAGAGAGATTAGAAAGTATGATCTAAAGCCTGGTGTGTGTGTAGGAAGTTGAGGTGGGGAGAGAACAGGGAAGACTGGAGAAAAGGTTAGGTCAAGGCTAAAACCTCCAGCAGATAAAGGGACTCAGTGATAAGATTAAGGCAAAGCACCTGCAATCAGCTCAGCTTTGGAGGCACCAGCCTTCTTACCACAACAGAACAGCACCGTGGCCATGGCCTTCCTCTCCCATCTGGATCTTCAGGAAAGCCTCCAAACACTCTCTGTTTTGCAGTGGATCCCAGTCTATGCTTTTTTAGGTGAGTGAACCCCAGGGGTTGGAGAGCACAAGGGAACAGATGAAGAAAGAGACCAGGAATCTCCAGATGAGGGCTCCAAAGAAATCATTTGGTTGGTCACTGTCTCTGGGAAGGACTGTGCCTCTCTACCCAGAGAGATTGCTATTGTTGAGTTCATTAGATTTCTCTCCTCCCATCTGAGGGGCATGAAGGCCATGAGTGAGGCTGCAGGTTTCCTGGTTTAAAGATAACCCCAGCCTTCTCTCAGGACTGCCCCCTGTGAACTAGCTGAAGAGTCCTATTCGGGGGCAGGGGCAGAGTTGGTGTTACTGCGTAGACGTAAGGTGATTTTCCAGTATAAGACTATGAGAGAATTATGGAAAATCTGTGGGCTGCGTGAGTGACACATTAGATAGAATTTTGAGAAAGGGTCAGCTCTTCAGTGCACTCAGAGAATGACAGTCATCGGTGCTGGGCAAATGGACTAAGAGCTCGAAGCTTTTCTCAGTCAGAAACCAGGGCTTTGTGAGCAGCCAATTACAGGGGCAAGTTTGGAAACTGGAAACTGGAAGAAATGTCATCCTGAAGGACGAGACAGGTTAGGAGGCTGCCAAGTCCAATCTGTGGGAGGCTATATGACCCCGTAGAGCAGTGGTTCTTAACTAGGGACCTATAGACCTAGAATGAGGCAGGGAGGGACACCGTTGAATTTGGATGGAAAAAATTACCTGTTTATTTTCACTAATCTCATATTGAAATGATGAATGTAGTCAGCAAACCACAGAAATACCTGTGAATTTGTCAGTAATAGACATAACAGAGATTTACATTTCACATGCCCGTTGTTGCAGTAATCTCAAAAGTTCATTTATGCTCGTTACCCCTTCCAAATTCCAACAGTTATTGGAACTACCATTAGGTGTGGTTATTTAATGCATAAATCAAGAAGCTCATGTTACTGTATGACATTTTTGGCAATATTTTGATAACGGTGTTTTACTATGATGAGTTTCCTTTGTAAGTCTGTGTATTTTATTTTGTGCATTTAAAAATACTGTTCAGAAAAGGGCTTCACCAGACTGCCAAAGGGGTTCATGGCTAAATGCTCCTTACAGAAAAGTGTCCTTCCTCCCTTCCTCCCTCCCTTCCTCCTTCCTAATTCCTTTCTTCCTTCTTTTTCTTACCCTCCTTCCTTCATTCTTTCTATCTTGCTCAGAGCCTCCCTCAGCACTTCCTCTCCTTCCTATATGATATTCAGAATCATGGCTGATTACTGAGCACTATTGGGAGTGATGGGGGAAAAAGTAGGGAAGAGGGGGGAGAGAAAAGGCAGAGGGACAAGAAAGAGGAAAGCGAGGAGAGAAGAATGAAGAGATGATTTGGGGGAGATGTGGAATATAAATATTCATGACCCTTGGAATTAGGCAATGCTCCTGAGAGCCCCTCTGAGGCCCAGCTTCCAGTTAAAGGATGGCTCTCCATCTGTCTAAAGGATGGCTCTCCATCTGTCTCTTCTTTTCTGGGCTTGTTTTGCCATCTATCTAAACTGTTGCAATATCCTCTTTCCTGGCCTTCTATTCTCCACCTTCTCCCATATATTCCACTGCCTACAGCCAGAAGAGTCTTTCAAATGCATCTTTGATTACAGCCCTCTGATGCGCAAAAATAGTCAGCAGTTTTCCCTTGCCTACTTGAAGTACAAATGTGTTATCCTGGGCATTCAAGGCCCTGCTCCACTCTCTGCCTCAAACTCTTTACCAGCTCATCCCCCTACTCTTCCCCTAGGTGAATCTCATATTCCAGGCAATCTATTCACAGAACAAATGTGAAGAGTACTTACTCTCTCACTCCTTCACTTCTGCTCTATTTCCTCCACTTGAAAGATTCCCTGATTACCCTTCCTGTACTATCCCTGGACAACCCCTCCTTTGAGATATTGCTCAAGTCATACCTTCTCTGGAACATTTTCCTGGCAACCTGAGACTCCATTATCTCTGAAAGTCCAGAGCATTTTGGAAAAATTGGTTGCATAGCAGCCTTTATGCCCTTTGCCTCCTCTACCCAATAAGCTCCATGAAAACAGGAGCCATGTCTTGTCATTGTTATATTTCTTGCAAGACCAGGCTTGACACTGTTGATTCTTCCAGATTTCTTCTCCTCAGTAAAGACCTTTAAGTCCACCTCTTGTTCTTTTTTCTGTCTCATGGACATCTTTTTTTTTTTTTTTTTTTTGTGGGTCTGCCTCAGACAGACCAGGTCTGCCATTTACTTGTTATGTGAGCTTGTGCAAGTAAGTCATTCACCCTCTATCATTGTAGAACAGAGCTCTCAAGACTATTCTGATAATCAAAGAGGAAAGAAAACCCTCAGTAGATGTTCATTTTCTTTCTGTTGTAGAAAATGACATTGGAGCCCAACCACCCCACCTCAGAAGACGTTTGATCAACAGAATTAATGCCTTAACCACTGCACCACCAGGGAAGCCCTAGACAGTAAGCTTCTTGAAAACAGCCTTCAGCACAGTGCCAAGCACAGGAGGATGATTCAGGATAAATATATTTGTTACATTCAGTTGTAGCACAGGGAAGTTTGATTTCAAAATTCTCCAAGTGGCAGGTGAATGTTAACAGGGAAAGAAACACTAATGCCCTTATTCCAAATAAAGAAAGGCTTTCTGAAGTTCCAGGGTGTGCCTGAGTGTGTAAAGCTATGGGCAGCCAGTCATTTCTAGTGTAAAGCGAAAACCCGGCGTCTAATCAGTTGGCTCAAAGCCTTCAGAAATCCAAGAATGTGGCTGGTTATGGGCTTCCCTGGTGGCACAGTGGTTAAGAGTCCGCCTGCCGATGCAGGGGACACGGGTTCGTGCCCCAGTCGGGGAAGATCCCACATGCCATGGAGCCACTAAGCCCATGCGCCACAACTACTGAGCCTGTGTTCTAAAGCCCGTGAGCCATAACTAAGCCCACGTGCCACAACTACTGAAGCCCGCGTGCCTAGAGCCCATGCTCCGCAACAAGAGAAGCCACCTCAGTGAGAAGCTCATGCACCACAACGAAGACCCAACACAGCCCAAAATAAATAAATTTATTAAAAAGAAGCTTACTGTCTAAAAGGCAAAGGGCCAGACATGTAAAGTACTACCTACACAAGCAGCAAAATGCAATCGGGCCAAATACATGCAGAAGTAATGTGCTGTGTGTGTGTAGAGGAGGGAACTCTTCATTCTGACCAGAGAATAAGCAAAGATATCATCCAGGAGGTATCATTTGAGCTAAGCCTTGATGGCTGAGAGAATTTTGATATATCCAGAAAGTTGGAGAGAGGATAGTCAGAATAAGGGAACAGCATCACCAAAGGCATGGAGAGGTGAAATCGCATGGTGGGTTGAAAGAATGGAGAGTAGACTAAGGTAGTTGGACCCCCATTTACCATTCTTCAGCCATTTGCATCTCACTTTCTGGTTCTTTCCACAGCTAAGTACCACGTATGCTATTATTACTTAACATTTTTTTCCCCAAATTGACTCATTCCTGTAACCTAAATTAATATATTCTAACAGGAAACTTTACATTATCACCATGAATTCACTTTTATTCACTACACATTAAAATAACTTTCCATCCATGAGCCACTTCAGATCACCTTGTGTCCTTACAGTGGTGTGGATATGATCACTTCATGCTAGATCATAAGGGCTGTGAGTGCTGCTGCTGACAGATGAGGCCAAGAAGGTGTGTGGGGCCAGCCCATGGAGGGCCTTAAACACCAGGTTAACGTGTTCGGACTTTATCCCGTCAGCAGTGGGAAAATACTGAAGGCTTCAGAGGAGGCAAACAACATTATGACTGTGCTTTAAAAATATATCTGCGGGGCTTCCCTGGTGGCGCAGTGGTTGAGAGTCTGCCTGCTGATTCAGGAGACACGGGTTCATGCCCCGGTCCGGGAAGATCCCACATGCCGCGGAGCGGCTGGGCCCGTGAGCCATGGCTGCTGAGCCTGCGCATCCGGAGCCTGTGCTCCACAACGGGAGAGGCCACAACAGTGAGAGGCCTGTGTACCGCAAAAAAAAAAAAAAAAAAAAAAAAATCTGCGGCATGGAAAATAGACTGGAGGGGAAGAGACCAGCAGGCAAGAATAGACAAAAGGCTGCAGTCCGGACCAGAGGAGATCAAGTTCTGGACCACAGCAGTGGCAATGGAGACAGAGGCAGGAGGATGAATGGGAGAGAGTTTTTTTTGGAAAGGGGGAGAAGTTAAAGATAGCTCCAAAATGTTGAAAACTGTGACATTTATCCTGAGGCCTGAAATATGAATAGGAGCTAGCCAGGCAATGAGCTGAAGAAAGAGTCTTCCAGGCAAAAGGGACAACATGCACAGAATCCCAGAGGCCGGGGAACAGAATGAGTTGAAGAAAATGACAGAAGAACAGTATGGTGGCATGCAGAGAACCAGGGGATCGCCAGGGTCTCCATCAAGGAGGACCTTGAGAACCAAGGTTATGAGACTGGACTGATCCTAAGAGTCATAGGAAGCCATGTGAGTTGTTGAATTACTGAATTACCATTAACCCCCATAGGTTCTTATATTTATCATTAATTTTGATTCATTAAGTAATCACAGAGCCACAGAAATGTCTCTTTGACAAACCAACCATGTTTTTGGTTATATGCTATAGAAGGACAGAGATTTGCATTTAGCATGCTGGCTGCATCATGGCTCAAGTCAAAGGAGGTAACCTGTTGAGAAGACATTGGCAGTTGGCTTAGAGAGAGATAATGGTGGCTTGGACCGGATGGTAGCATGGAGGTGGAGAATAGAATAATTTGGAAGATGTTTAGAGGACAGAACTGATGGGAATTAATAATTGACTAAAGGAAAGCAATAATTAATTAGAGCTCAGTGGCAAAGAGTACAGTCTCTGGAGGAAGAGTGTGAGTTCTCAACTCTGGCTCACCCACTAGCTGGCTTTGTGACCTTAAGTGGTTATTTAACTTCTCTGAACCTGGGTTCCTCATTCACAAAATGAGAATGCTTATTGTCCTAATGGGGGCTTTATGAAGATTAAATAAAATACGCATGTAAAATACTTAGTTATAAACCTTCCAAAACAGAAATCTGCAGACCCAGTTGGTTTCAACGGCATATTCTTCCAAACATTTTAAAGATGATATATCACAAATCCTACACACCTTTTTCAGAAAATAGAAGAGGAAGGAACAGTTGCCAACTCATTTATGAGGCCAGACCCTGATACCAAAACCAGACAAAACAGTACAAAAAAGAAAACTACAGTCCAATAGCCCTCATGAATATAAATGCAAAAATCCTCAAAAAAATACTATCAAATCAAACAAAGATTAATATACCATGACCAAGTAGGCTCTATCCCAGAATGCAAGCGTAAATACTTGAAAATCAATCAATGTAGCCTAACATATTAACCACCTAAGGGAGAAAAAGCACACACAATTATATCAATTGATGTAGAAAAAGCATTTGACAAACTTTAATCCATGAGAAAAATCTCTCAGCAAACTAGGAATAGAAGGCAATTTTCTCAACTTGATAAAAAGCATCTGTAAAAAAAAAAAAAAAAAAACAACCTGCAGGTAGTATTGTACTTAATGGTGAAAGACTGAAAGCTTTCTCCCTAAGATGGGCAGCAAAGCAAGGATGTTCACTCTCACCATTTGTATTCAACATCATACTAAAAGTCCTAGCAAGTGCAATAAAGCAAGAGGAAAAAAAGAGAAAGAAAAGCATACAGATTGAAAAGTAAGAAATACAACTGTTGTGATTCACAGATGACATGATCACCTGTGTAGAAAATTCCATTAAATTAAATACTTTTAAAATCTACTAAAAAAAAAATCCATCTAAGGGTGTGGAGAAAAGGGAACCCTCTTGCACTGTTGGTGGGAATGTAAATTGATACAGCCACTGTAGAGAACAGTACGGAGGTTCCTTAAAAAACTAAAAATAGAACTACCATACAACCCAGAAATCCCACTACTGGGCATATACCCTGAGAAAACCATAATTCAAAAAGACACATGCACCCCAATTTCATTGCAGCACTATTTACAATAGGCAGGACATGGAAGCAACCTAAGTGTCCATCGACAGATTAATGGATAAAGAGGATGTGTCACATGTATACAATGGAATATTACTCAGCCATAAAAAGGAACGAAACTGAGTCATTTGTAGTGACGTGGATTAATCTAGAGTCTGTCATACAGAGTGAAGTAAGTCAGATAGAGAAAAACAAATACTGTATGCAAACACATATATATGGAACCTAAAAAAGAAAAAAAAAGATGGTTCTGAAGAACCTAGGGGCAGGATGGGAATAAAGATGCAGACCTACTAGAGAATGGACTTGAGGACATGGGAGGGGGAAGGGTAAGCTGGGACAAAGTGAGAGAGTGGCATGTACATATATACACTACCAAATGTAAAATAGATAGCTAGTGGGAAGCAGCCGCATAGCACAGGGAGATCAGCTCGGTGCTTTGTGACCACCTAGAGGGGTGGGATAGGGAGATGCAAGAGGGAGGGGATATGGGGATATATGTATATGTATAGCTGATTCACTTTGTTATAAAGCAGAAAGTAACACACCATTGTAAAGCAATTATACACCAATAAAGAAGTTGAAAAAAATTAATAATGATTCATATTTAACATTATCTGAGTTTTCTTCTGAAGATTACCCAGCAAATTTACCCTCATCTTTTATGAGGGTCAGAGGTAGCAAGATTTGTATCCATGGCAATCTTCCCATAAAATTCCTCCCCCTGCTATTTCCTATTTAATTAGTATGCTTACAACAACCACTTCAGCCAGCTCTTGTAAGGGGAATTCAGCCTATCACTAAGGTTTCTTCTACTTCATAACACAAAAATTTTTTTTAATGCCCATTCCATCTTTTTCCTGTTATTTTCATCTAAGCCCAAAATGCGAGAGACAAACCTGCTGGCAGGTAACTCTTGAGTTTCTTCCCCTTCTCTGAAACTTTTATCTACTATGATGTTATCTGGTCAAAGAAGTCATTCCTTTAGCTGGGTATTTTTTAATTCATGATATGTGTACTGAGCCCCTCTTTCTCATGAATGCAGATTTTAAAATGGAATTCAACTCCCACTGTTGCAAGATGTATCATGTCTGCATTTCACAGCCTGCTGTGACCCTTTGCTAACAGAGATGATTCTTCCCCCTTCTGAACTTTTGAGACATTTTGAATGGGACAAAATCGAACAAAGTAAAGCAGTTTCTAATATGTGTTTTCTTCTCAGCATCAAATAGCCCATACACTGCAAGCCGCCCCTCTCCACTGGAATGTGCTGAAAGAGCAGTTGCACAAAGGAAGGAGGGTTGAGCTTTCAGAAAGGACTTCCAGAGGTCTCAGAATGCGGATGTAAGCCACCATCCCAAGATGCTGTTTCCTTCCAGTTTCCAAGTAGTGCTGTCCTTTGACCCCAGCTGAGGACCTACTCTGAGAACATCATGGTTCTTCTGTTTCCTCAGTTAAGATATCAGCCATCAACAGGACCCAGATCCAGGGACTCGGAGGTCATCCCAGACCAGAGCAGAGCTAGGAGTGGGGTAGGGAGTTGTGGGAGGATGAGGAGAGAAGAGTCTCACACCGGCCTTGACCTGCTCCTTCACTACAGAGCAGAGGTCAGGGTTATGAGAGGTGTATTAAACTTGAAGGGAACTGAAGGGCACGAACACTTTGCGTCCCCTCAGGAGCTATTCCTATTCTTCTTATACTCTACTTTCTGGTGTTCTCTAAGTTTGGGATGCTGTCCATGCTCGCCTTAGCCTGGCTCACCTATGACTGGAACACTCACAATCAAAGTAAGAAACGGGAAGAGTGGTAGTCCCTGTCTGTACCAAGGGTGGAACCACAGGGCTGGAGTGGGGGTGGAAGGAGAGAGTGGGAGAGACAGAGGGAGAAGAGGTGGGGAGAGGAAAGAAGAGGAAAGGTCAGTGAGGCAAAGCAAGTGAGAGAAGGAGAGGAGTACAGGAAGGTAGAGGGAAGGGGAGGAGAGAGGAGGGCAAAGCTCAGCAAGGCTGCCCAGGAAGAATTGAGGCTGGTTTCTGGGCGGGTGCTCCCAGCATCCTACTACTTCCCTCCCACCTTTCTGACTGCTCCAGAGGAGCAGGGGCTTCCTGTGTCTTCTTGGAGGTTGGTTTCAGGGACAGTACCTATAGCTCTCTGTGCCCAAGATAGGGAAATGTGAGAAGGAGGCCCCTCTAGTGACCTGAAGATTTTAGGAAGAACCCTCCACCTCCGGGAGAAGTAGAGGGATTGGTAAGATCTCACCCAGTCTTTCCTTCCTTTTTGTACCTGCAGGTGGTAGGCGTTCAACTTGGGTATGAAACTGGGCCCTCTGGAATTATTTCCAAATTACTTCCCAGTAAAGGTGACTATGCTGCCTCTGGGTGCCCTCAGTCCCTGTTGCCCAGACACTTCCTCCCCATTCAGCCCCATGTTTTCAAAGGCTTTGGTGGCCAGCAGTGGACGTTAAGGCCCAGAGGCATAATGCAGAGTAGACCCAAGATGGATGGGCAGGTGGGGAGACAAATGGATAACACTTTGCCTCAGAGTGGCAGACCCAGGTCAGCCTCTCTGAGCATCATAACCCCTGGCAATCCTGTGACAGTGAAGATATCCCAGTGAAGAGGGATTTGGGGCTCCCCAAGGGAAACACAGGCTACCTTCTGGGATCTGAGTCCACATGTCCTCTCTTCCTTCTATCCACTAATCTGATTCAATCTCCCCCTAACAGCTGGTGAGGACTCATGACCTCTGTCCCAGTTTCATATAACTACTAAATTTTGAAGCTTAAATTATTTTTTGTCTGCCTGACTTTGTATCATATTAAATTACCATATGCATTTTATCTTGTAGACATTCATGTTTCTGTTTAAAATTATTTTAACAGTTCCACTAAAAAATAAGGTAAGTAGCATATTTGCATAGCAGCAAAATGCTTCATAATCTGGTCCTCCCCATTTTTCATCTATCAAAAAATCTCTGAACTCTCCCTACTGATTATATGGAAATTCACATTATTCCCCCAAATTGTCTTTTACTTTTTTCTTTTTTTTTGTGGTACATGGGGTCTGTTGAGTCTGTCTCTCCTGAGCAGGGCTTGGAGGGTCTGGTCTGTGGTCTCCCGCATTGGTTCTGGTATCCCATATGCTAAACGTGGACCTGTTAAGGTGTGGCTTATTCAGATATGAGTCAAGTCCTAGTCCATCAGGTGGTTCTGCTGTGAGGGGAACTGGCCCCTTCTTTAGGGCTGTGACTCACTGAATTTGGCCTGGGATTACCTGTATTGTTCACTGTGATCCCTTGAACTGAAAACGAATCTTCTGAGGAGTGCCTGAGTTTTCCTGTGTTGAATATGGGCCCACTGGTATATTGTTTGGGGGTGCCTGACCTGAGTCTGGGTTCTGTGCTGAGTCTGTGTGTCTCCTTAGGTGGGACTGGGATCCATTGTGGGCCTTGAGCTTCTACATCTGGGTTTGGGGCTGCGTAGAATTCGTCTGGGTCCATTCGGCATGATGTCTAGAATTCTGTGAGTTGAAACAGTGTCCTCTCTGAGGATAGCTGGACCCTCTGAGCTGGGTCCTGGTGGGGATGGCTGAACAAATTTGAGATGCTCAAGTGGTTGTAGGGTCGGCTCTCCAAGGTCTCAGTCTGGTTAGCTTAGACTGGAGTTCTTTAGGAGTGTCTAGGTTCCCTGAAGTATGTTTCAAGTGTAGGAAATGCCTGAGTGGCATTCTTGTGAGGTTCTGAGACCGGTAGGGTATTGGTTAGGAATACTTGAGCTGAGTATGGACCCTCTAAGGTAGCATTCAGGCCCAGAAACTGAGTCTGGGTCATCTGAGTTGGGTCTGGGGCACCCAGAGATTTGTTTATATTCTCTGAGGTGAGTCTGGGTCTCATGGAGATAAGTCACAGTTCCTGGTAGTCTATTAGGTGTCGCTAGAGTTGGGTGTTTCTCACCTGCATGAATTCTGGGTGGATCTCGTCATGGGTCTGAGCCCTCTGTGGTTTGTTCTGTGTCCTATATATCTTGTATATTGATACCTGAACTGACTCTGGGTGTCCTTAGGTATGTCAGAGGATCCTGAGTTGGAACCGGAGTTCCCAGGGGTACCTGGCTCTCCCTGAGTTGTGTCTTAGATTCACTGAGGTGGATCTGGGGTCCTCTGAGGGGAATATTTGCACCTCTGTGTTATTTGTGTATGGCTTACCTGTTATTTCCTCACTTGAAAGGTGTCTGGTTTCTCCTATGGGGGGGAGGTATGTGCCTCCAGAAGTGAATCTGGATCCTCTAAAGTGTTTCTGTGTTTTTTTGAGTTTGTTGTGGATTCCCCTGTGTTGGATCTGCAATATCCTTAGCTGAGTATTGGACCCCTGTGCTGATTCTAGACTCTCTGAGGTAGGTCTAAGACCCCTTACTCCTAGTGTGGATTTTTCAGGGTATTGGTGGTGGTTGCCTGAAGTGAGACTTAGTCCTCTCAATTTGTGATTTTCTGTGGGAGGACTTGGCCCTTTCTTTGTGTCCTGAACTCAGTGAGTTTCTCTGGAGTCACCTGCTGTTTCTCAGGGCCTCCAGAAATGAGTATGGGACATGTGAGACATGCCTAGGGTTCCCTCACCTGCATCTGGGGACCCTTTGGGTGGTCTGAGTTCCTTTCTGTTGAAGATTGACTTGGTGAGGTGTCTTTTGGGAATGCGTGAGTTAGGCTGAGTCCCCTGTACTTAGTATGTATCACTTCGGGTGCATCTGGGATCCCATGTGGTGGGGTCCTTAGCTCCTTCATTTAGGTCTGAGACTCCCTGACTTGGTTTTGAGGCTACCTGGCATATTGTCTGTTGCACCCTGAACAAAGTCTGCATCTCTTGAGGAGTACTGAGTCCCTGCAGTGGGTGGGCTTTATCTGGAGATGCCTGAACAGAGTTGAGTGCCCTAAGTGGTGTAAGGTTTACTGTAGTAGGTCTTGCATCTCCTGAGCTTAGTCTTCTATGGTATTGTCCCATGTTCCTTGAACTGAGTCTGCTTACCCTCAGGAATGTGTCGATCTCCTGAGCTGAGTCTGGACCTCTGAGGAGGGTCTGTGTCACCTAGGGTGGACCTAGGCTTCCTTGTGTTGAGTGTGAACATGTTCAGGTATTGTTTGGAGATAACTGAGCTGAGCTGATTGGGTCCCTGTGCTGAGTCTAAATGTCTTATGTGGATTTGTCATCTTCTGTGTTAGTTTTTCGTGCATCTTTATGTGGATGGAAGATCCATAATTTGAGCTTGGAGCCACCTACCATGAAATTTGAGGTCCTCGATCTAAGTGTGGGTATCCTGAGAATATCTGGTTTACCTGCGGTTTTTAATGGGCCCAATAGGTTTTGGTTCCCTGTTATGGGTATGGGTATACTGTGGTGGGACTGGGTCTTCATATAAGGGTCTAAGACCCCTGTGATGTGGCCTGGGCATGCCTTAACTGAATTGGGGTCTCATAAGGTGGGTGTGGGATCTGTTAACATAGATCACTGGCCCCCAAACTGACTCTGGGTCACCTGACTTGCATCTGCAGTAACTACAGGTGCATTTGTGTTCTCTGATTGTGGCTTGGGTTCTCTTGAGCTTACCTGGGGTATCTGAAGCTGTCTGTAGTCCCCTGAGGAGGGTATGTGATCCCTGAACTGAGTATGCACCCCCTGGTGTGGGTCTGGGGATTTTGTGAGTATCTGAGTCTCTCTGGTGTTTTTTTGAGGATTTCTGTGCCTTACTGATATAGCTGTGAGACAGTTAGATGTGAAAGTGGACTCTATGGTGATATGACTCTGCATACGCTGAATTTGGCCTGTATTTTCTGAAGTGTACCTGGGTCTTTGGAAATGATTGTGTTCTATGATATGGGACTGTGCTCTTTTGAGGTGACTCTGCACCCCTCTGGTTTGGGTTGGAGATCTCCGAAGGTGGAATCTGAGTCCCCTCAACTGAATCTAGGACTCCAGAGTGAGACTGGATCCCACACGTGGGTCTGAGGATCCTATGTTGAGTGTGGAGCCATAGATGTATTCTTTGCAGATGCCTGAGTTGAGTCAATATATCCATAGGTTGATCTGGCATCCACTGTTTGTGGTTATGGCTCCTTCATTTGAGTCTGGACTCAGTATAGTCTGGGACTACCTGATACGTTGTCTGGGCTCCCCTGGTGATTCTTCCTCGTCTCAGCTGAGTCTAATCTAAGATAAATTTAGGTCCCTTGTGAGTCTAAAGTCCCTTAAGGTGGGTCTGACATATGTTTTGAGTGTGGGTATTGGGGTGTTGTTTGGGGATGCCTCTGAAGAGTTGACATCCCCTGTACTGGATCTGTCTCCCATTAATTGTGTATGGGATCCCTTTAGTGGTATTGGTCCTTTCAGCTTGGTCTGAGTTTGATCTGTATCCACCTGGCATGTTGTCTGAAATCCCTTAGCTGAGTCTGAGTTCCTGAGAAGGTCTGAGTTTCCTATAGTGTCCATGGCTCCTTGGGTTTTAGCTGGGGATGACTGAACAGAGTTGGGTGTCCTGATATGGGAGTGGTTCCACTGTGGCTGGCCTGGTTCTTTCTACGAGAGTGTAAAACCCTGGTAATGTTGTCTTGGGTACCTTAGCCGAGTCTGGGTGTTATGACAATTATCAGCACTCTCCTGTTGGTTGTATGGCCCATGATGTATGTCCAGGTCCCCGGAGGCATGTTTCAGCCTTACTGAAGTATGTTTGGGCCCTTTTCTGGTATATTTATACACCCCAAGTGATGTCAGTGAATGCTGTATCTGAGTTTGTGTACCTGAATTTGGTCTGAGTTTTCCTGTGTGGAACTTGGGAAATGAATCTGGACTTTCTGGTGGGACTCTTTCTTTCTTCCTGGTTGGTGTGCCCTCCTCTGAGATGGATTTGGATACCGTTATGGTTTGGGGTAGCATCCGGATTACCTTAGGTGGATCTGGTCCCTTGAGGCAAACCTGAGCACCCCTGTACTGAGTGTGGCGTTATTGGAGTGTTGTTTTCATGTACCTGAATTGAGACTTTATCCCCTTGGGTTGGTCTGAAATCCTTGTATTGGTTTTTAGGACCCTTTATTTGGATCTGACACATCCTCATTTCTGCCTTGAACCTCGTATTTTTCAGATTTCTCTGAACTTAATGTCCCGTCATCTGAATTTAGGTCTCCTGAACTGAGTCTGTATATCCTTAGGTGGCTGTGGGTTCCCTGTGGTGGATGGTATGTCCTTCCTCTTAGACTGGAGTTGCAGTTTGAGTCTGACATTGTCTTTGGTCCTCTGAGCTGAATCTGGGTTCCCTGAGTTCCCAAACGTCCCTGAAGATGTTTGAGTCTCCTGATGTTTGGGTTATTGCCCCTCTGGATACTCAGGGATGCCCGGGGAAACCTAAGTCCACTGTGATGGTTGCAGATGTAGGGGGGTCAGGTGTCTCCTGAGATTAGTCTGAGTTGTCTCTAGAGATCTGAATTACCTAGAGTCACGGGCTGCCTCAACTGTTGTGTGGGCACACCTGACAGATCTCGAACTGTTTTGTGTCTTTTAGTAGATCTGGGTGTGCTTGTATCTGAATCCCCTGGAGATTTATGAAGTACCTGAGCTGAGTATTGGTCCTATACAATACTGGTTCTATACAGTGCTAGGCCTGGGGCCTAAAACTGAATCCTTGTCCCCTGACAAATGTGTACCTGTGTACCTGCCGGGTGCATTTTATTTCTCTAATGTGGGCCTAGTGTCTCTAGAACTGAGCCGGGGTACTCTGAAGTTGATCTGGTTTCACTGAGGTGGATCTGGCATCTCCACGGTGGGTCTGCAGTATTCAAATGAGTCGGCTCAGTTTGAACTGAGTATTGGGTCTAGGTGTGCAGAGGTGCATCTGCATGTCTTGAGCCTATTTTATGCCACTTGTGGGGTTTTGAGGACAATTATGTTGTCTGCAGAAGCCCACCATAAGTGTGAAGTTGCTTAGAGTTTTCTGATAGTGTCAGGGGTACCTATGGTATGTTTGGGGTCTCTTGGAATGTTACTTGGGGATGTGTCTATATATACTGTGTCTGGTGTCCATGAGGTGACCTCCTGATTTGAGTCTGGGTCCTATGGGACCTGAGTCTATGTACTTCAGGGTAATGTTGGTGGATATTTGGGGTCATGCTAGAGGATCTGGATGCCATTATGTAGGTCTTGGATCGCTGGGGTGGGTCTGGGCCTCTTGAGTGGATGTCTGGGCATGTGTGAGTTCAATATGGGAACCCCAGAGGAGAGTTTGGGTGCTTGACGTGATTCTGTGGTCCCTGAGTTGAGTCTGTTTCCCCTGACCTGAGTGAGGTTCCTTGAGGATGGTTCAGTCCCATTAGGTAGGTTGTGGGCCCCCTGTATTTTACCCTGAGTTGGGGCTTAGACCCCTATGGTGTATTTTGAGTTCCCAAGTATGTTGCCTGGGGTGTTTGAGGTGAGTCTGAATTCATGAAGTGGATATTATTGCGCTTAAAGAGGTTTGCGTATCTGAGGTGATTCTAGGCTACCTGTTGGGGGTTCCCAGGACTGTGTGTAGGCCTGCCTGAGTGGTATGTTTGTATGAGACAAACATACTCTGAAACACGTCTTGGACCTGTAGGTGGATCTGAGTGTTCTTTTGAGTATCTGAGGACACTGCTGTTGTCTGGAGATGCCTGAGCTTAACCCAACTCATTCCTATGAATTAGGTTTAGGATCCCTGAGGTGTATTTATGGCAATGAATATGGGTCACCTGAGATTATTCTGTGATACCCCCTGATGCATTTGGTTTGTCTGAAGTGTGTCTGGGTCTCCAGAGCTGAGCCAAGTTCCTTTGAAATTGATATGCAGTCTGCTGAGGTGGTTCTGGCAATTCTGAGGTGGATTTGGGGACTATTCAAACTGAATCTGCCTCTCTAGCTTGGGCCTGGGATTTCCAAAGGTGAGCCTGAATGTTCTGAGTTGACTTTGGATCAACTGAGGTGTTTCTAGGCTTTCAATATGTTGTCTGTGGAAGTCTGTATCATTGAGATGGATTAGGACTGGCCAATATCAGTTTGGGGTCTCTGAGGTGTGTCTGGGGTCCTCTGGAGTATTTTCTGGGGATGCATGTACTAAGTTTGGTGCCCATGAACTGATGTCAGCTTTTGTAATCAGAGTGTGGGTCCTGTGGACAGAGCCTGGGTTGAATTTGGGTCTGTTTGAGGTGAGTCTGTGTTTAGCCATATATGTCTTAGTGCTCCTAGGGTGGGTCTGGGGACCTCATAGATTGATATCTGTGAGTGTGTGAATTGAATCTTGGCCCCTTGATGTAATCTGGGGTCTCTAGAGGTGTGTTAGGATACTTGAGAAACCTCTGGTTTCCTTGAGTTGAATCTATGTCCTCCAAACCGAGTTTTGGTATCCTGAGGATGGCTTGATTCCTTTAAGTAGGTTGCGAGCCCCGTATCTTTTACCCTGTGAACTTGCAGTATGTTTCTGATTTCCAGGTCTGTTGCTGAGGAATGCCTAAACTGAGTCTGGATTCCTGAAGTTAGTCTTCTTTGCTCTGAAGTGGATCTGGATCTGAGGTACTTCTTGTGGATTTAGAGCCACTTGATTATGGGTCACTTGAAATAGATTTGGTTTCTCCTAGCTGGGTCCGATGTCTGCAGAACTGGGCCAGTGTACCTTGAAGTGGGTTTGAAGTTCCCCTACGTGTCAAAACATAAATATATATAGTATAAATAATAAAATATATATGTGTATAATTATATATAAAATTATGTAATTATCTGTAAAACATATATTTTTATATAAACCTTATGATAACCATAAAGCAAACATCTACAGTAGATACACAAAAGATAAAGAATGGAATCAGAGCACACTAATACAGAAAATCATCAATTTACAAAGGAAAGCAGCAAGAGAGGAAGAAAGGAACAGTGAAAGTACAAAACAGCCAGAAAATAATAGGACAGCATTGGTAAGTCTTTACCTATCAGTAATTAATCTAAGTGTAAATGGATTGGATCATCCAGCGAAAAGACATAGAGTGGCTGGTTGGATAATAAAACAACCAACTACATGCTGCCTACAGGAGACTCACTTTACCTGTAAGGACACACATAGGCTCAAAGTAAAAGTATAGAAAAAGACATTCAATGGAAACCAAATGAAAATAGGGTAGCTATAGTTATATCAAACAACATCAACTTTAGCGAAAACATTAATGAAACAAAGATGATCATAATTTAGCCCGGCGGTCCCCAACCTTTCTGGCAGCAGGGACTGGTTTCATGGAAGACAATTCTTCCACGGACTGGGAAAAATTGCAGGGGGTGGGGGTGGGGGCGGGTTGGAGGGGATGGTTCGGGCTGTAATGCGAGCGATGGGGAACAACGGGGAGCGGCAGACGAAGCTTAATTCCCTCCCCTGCCGCTCGCCTCCTGCTGCGCAGCCCAGTTCCTAACAGTACTGGTCCGTGGCCCAGGGGTTGGGGACCCCTGCCTTAGACCACCTGAATATATCAAGTAAGTACTAACAGATCTGAAGGGAGAAAAACACATATCACAGTGATAGTAGGGGACTCCAGTACCCCATTTTCAACAGTAATAGATCATCCAGGCAGAAATTCAACAGCAAAACATTGGATTTGAGCTATACCTCAAACAAATGGACCTAACAGACATTTTTCAGAACATTCCATCCAACAACAGCAGAATACACATTCTTCTCCAGCACACACAGAACATCCTCCAGGACAGACCATGTGATGGGCCACAAAACAAGTTTTAACAAATGTAAGAAGATTAATATCATACCAAGAATCTCTTCTGACCATAATGGTATGAAACTAGAAATGAATAACAGAAGAAAAGTTCGAAAATTCACAAACATGTGGAAATGAAGCGACACGTTTCTGAACAAACAGTGAGTCATAGAAGAAATTTAAATATCTTGAAACAAATGAAAATGGAAACATATATCAAAACCAATGGGGTACTGAAAAAGCGGTTCTAAGAGGCAAGTTTATTGCAATAAATGCCAACATTATGAAAAAAGAAAGAGCTCAAATAAACAAACACCTCAAGGAAATAAGTACAAATTAAGACCAAAATTTCTTAAAAAGGAAGGATATAACAAAGAGTAGAAATAAATGAAATAGAGACCAGAAAAAACAAAGAAAAGATCAAAGAACCTAACAGCTAGATTTTCAAAACGATAAACAAAATTGAGAGGCCTTTAGCTGGGCTAACTAAGAATAAAACAGAAAAGACTCAAATAAATAAAATCGGAAAAGAGAAAACATCACAATTGATACCACAGAAATACAAAGATCCTAAGAGACTAATGTGAACAATTTTATGACAACAAATTGATAAATTCTGAGAACATACAACCTACCAAGGCTGAATAATGAAGAAATAGAATATCTGAACAGACGAATAACAGGCAAGGAGATTGAATCAGTAATCAAAAGCCTCCTAACGCAAAAAAGCCCAGGGCCACATGGTTTCACTGATAAATTCTACTAGATATTTAAAGAATTAATGCCAGTCCTTTTCAAACTCATTCCAGAAATTGAAGAACAAGAAGTACTCCTAAACTCATCTCATGAGGCTACTACTCTGATACCAAAGCCAGATAAGGACACTACAAACAAAAGAATACCATAGACCCATATACCTGATGGAGATAGATGCCAAATTTCTCAAAATATTAACAAATGGAATTCAATAGCTCATTAAAAGGATCATTCACCACGATCAGGTGGAAATTATCCCTGGGATGCAAGGATGCTTCAAAACATA
This sequence comes from Leucopleurus acutus, assembly GCF_964270905.1. NCBI lineage: Eukaryota > Metazoa > Chordata > Mammalia > Artiodactyla > Delphinidae > Leucopleurus > Leucopleurus acutus. Next base: position 10,208,250 of record NC_139164.1, read on the forward strand.
CAAATCAGGAAGTATGACACACTGCATTATTAATGAAAGATAAAAGTAATGTAATTATCTCAATAGATGGAGAAAAGGCACTTGACAAAATATAATGTCTTTTCATGATAAACATACCTAATAAACCGGGTACAGAAGGTATATACTTCAACACAATAAAGACCATATACAAACGCAGAGATAACATCATACTCTAAGCAGAAAGGGTAAAATCTCACCACTCCTATTCCACATTGTACATCAAGTCCTAGCTAGGACAGGTGGGCAAGAAAAAGAAATTAAAGGCACCCAATTTAAAAGGAAGAAGTAAAATTATCTTTGTTTGCAGGTGATTTGATATTATATGTAGAAAACCCTGTGGAGTCCACCACCAATTGCTAAAACTAGTCAACAAGGTCATTAAAGTTGCAAGGTACAAAATTTACATATAATTGCATATTTGTACACTAACAACAAAACATCTGAAAAAAATAACATAGTCCAATTACAAAAAGCATCAAAATAATAAAACACTTAGAAATAAATTTCATGCAGGAGGTGAAAGATCTGTACATTAAAACAAAAAGGCTTTGATGAAGTTAGGAAAAACATGGAAAAATATCCCATATTCTTAGATCAGAATAATTAATTGAACTTCCCATACTATCCAAAGCCATTTATAGACTGAATGAAATCCCTATCAAATTTCCAGTGGCTTTAAAAATTTTTTTTGCCACGCCATGCGGTGTGCGGGAACTTATTTCCCCGACCAGGGATTCAACCTGTGCCCCCCTGCAGTGGAAGTACGGAGTCTTAACCACTGGACCGCCAGGGAGGTTCCTCTGATGTCTTTTATCATAGAAATAGAAAAAGCCATTTTAAATTTTTACAGAACAGAAACCCTGAGTAGCCAAAGCAATCCTGAGAAAGAAGAACAAAGCTGGAGGCATCAACTTCCTGATTCCAAAGTATCACAGAGCTAGCGTAATCAGAAGAGTATAATACTGGCATAAAAGCGGACACCTAGATCAGTGGAACAGAATCAAGAACTCAGAAATAAATCTCCCAACTAATATTTGACAGGGGAACCAAAATGCTGAATGGGGAAAGAATGGTCTTTTCAATAAATGGTGTTGGGAAAACTGATAGCCACAAGGAGAAAAATGAAATTTTACTCCTATCTTACACTATTCACAGAAATTAACTTGAAATGAATTACAGATTTAAGTAAGTCTATAAGAACTGGGACGATAAAACTCTTAGATGGAAATATAGGGGAAACACCTCCTTGATATTGGTGTTGGCAATAATCGTTTTGTATATGACACCAAAAGCACAGTCAACAAAAGCAGAACTTAACAAACTGGATCACATTAAACTAAAAAGCTTCTGCACAGCAAAAGAAACAACAAATGAAACGGCCATGTATGGAATGAGAGAAGTCATACAACTAATAAGGGGTTAACATACAAGGTATGTGAAGAACTCATATAACTCAATGCCAAAAACAAGTAAATAAACAATGTGATTAAAAACTGGGCAGAGGAACTAAATAGAAATTTTTCCCAAGAAGACATAAGATGGCCAACAAAAGCATGTAAAGATGTTCAACACTGGTAATCATCATCAAAATGCAAAACAGAACTACAATGAGCGATTATTGCATACTTGTTAGGATGGCTATAATATCATCAAAAAGACAAGAGATAGCAAGTAATGGAGAGGGTGTGGAGGAAGGGTGACCTCCTACACTGTTGGTGGGAATGTAAGTTGGTGTAACCACTATGGACAACAGTATGAAGGTTCCTCAAAAAATTAGGAATAGAGCTACCATATGATCCAGCAACTGAGCTTCTATGGATATATAGAAAGAAAATACAAAGCAATATCGCCAACAGTCAAGATATAGAAACAATAGTCGAGATACAGAAACAGGGAATTCCCTGGTGGTCCAGTGATTAGGACTCCGCGCTTCAAGAGCATTCAGTCCCTGATTGGGGAACTAGTATCTTGCATGCTGCACGATGCAACCAAAAAAAAAAAAAAGAGAGAGAGAGAGAGGTGGAAACAATCCATGCCCATTCATGGGATGAATGGATGAAGAAAACGCTGCATCTTTACCCATTCATCATGTTGTCTATCTATCTATCTATCTATACAGTGTAGTATTATTCAGTCATGAGGGAGAAAGAAATTCTGCCATTTGGCAAGGCAACATGGATGATCCACAAGGGTATTATCCTAATTAAGTCAGGCAGAGAAAGCAAAATACCGTAACTGCTTATACAGGGAAACTAGAAAAACGGAACTCATAGAAACAGATAGGGTTGTAGTTACCAGGGGCTTAGGGAGTGGGGAAAATGGGCAAATGTTGGTCAAAGGGTACAGACTTCCAGTTATAACACGAATTAGCTGTGGCAGGATCAAGATACAGCATGGTTACTGTAATTAATACTGTACTGTGCATTTGAAACTTGCTAAGAGAGTAGGTCATAACTGTTCTTACCACAGAAAGAAATGGTTAACTATGTGACATGATGGAGGAGTTAGCTAACTCTTTGTTGGGAATCATCTCTAGCATATGTGTATTAAATGAACACATTGTACACTTTAACTTTATTTATTGTTATATGCCAAACAATCTCAATAATGCAGAAGATATAAACTGTTTGTCAAGTAAGTCCAAAGATTTAATATCTGAATGGTTGGTTTTTGGGGGATTTATTTTGTTCCTTTGAATAGGCCATGCTTTCCTGTTGTATTGTTTTTGTTTGTTTGTTTGATTTTTGTCTTGGTTTTTTATCTCTGTTTTGAAAATCTGGCATTTGTAATAAACATTGCAGTCTGGGTTGGTGCAGGAGAAGACATTTACTAACTATTATGGAGAGAAGATTTGGGTCTTTTCAGGCCTTTTCTGGGTATGTGGTCTGTTGTATCATAAATGTAGTTTAGAAATTAATATAAAAAAGCAAATGAAGCAGAAAATAAAATGGAAAGTTTAAAAACGATTAATAATTAAATCCATATTACTCCACTTTACAGGGAGAAACAACTGAGTCCTTAAGGATGTAAAGTAACTATCAATGGTTACAATTATTCTGTGTTCTATTATTCTGTTTAGCAAGGATTTGGGAACAGCTACAAATTCCAAGAGTGTATAACATAAGTGTATATGAGATGAGATGGAAGCAAAGAAGTGAGGGTATTTCAGGAATTTTATGTAATTAAAAAAATTGAAAGATATACTGTAAAAATCTTCGGAAGCGATGGTATAAAATACTTAAGAGACATAATAACCCATATCTCAAAATCCTTCCTATATCTGTTCCTTCAGACCACGGTAACTCTGGGAACAGTACCAAGAAGCTGTCAGTTAAGCTGGTGGACCTCTCATTCTGCCACCATCAACATATCCACCCGACTGAAAGTAACAATTTTTGCATCTGGAGTCATCCAGAAGACTGCTGGGTACTTACGCTATAAGGGCAGTTACCTTTGGGGGGACATATAAAAATGTGTGTAAAATTCTATGAAATATATGTACACTTTCATTTATGCAAGATGAATAAATTCTGGATATATGCTGTACAACATGCTGTATACAGATTGACAAATGTTATACAATATGCTTAAAAATTTAAGAGGGTAGATGTCACGTTAAACGATACATAAAAAATGTTTAATGTAAAATAGATAACTAATAAGAACCTGCTGTATAAAAAATAAATTAAATTTAATTTAAAAAAAAGAAAGTTTTTTCCACTGCAATTCACAGATGTAATCTTTATGAGGGTTACATAATCATATAGATATATGTAAACATATATCATCACTATGTAAAAGAGGATGCATAGAGACATTTATTCTTCAGATCAAAAACAAAGCTGGATGGTACTTAGTGACCACCTAGAGGGGTGGGATAGGGAGGGTGGGAGGGATACATAAGAGGGAGGGGATATGGGGATATATGTATATGTATAGCTGATTCACTTTGTTAAACAGCAGAAACTAACACACCACTATAAAGCAATTATACTCCAATAAAGATGTTTAAAAAAAAGAAAAATAAAATAAAATAAAGCTGGAATATTTTCATTGAGAAGTAGAGAACTTACTAAAAATAATCTTTGAAACTATGGAAAGAACAGGAGGTTACGATTCTTGGATTGTAGCAAAATGAACAAAGGAAAAATGTTAAGCGTTGAGATCAGGGGGTAACAACATAAAGCCTTTGGCCTTTACTCTGAGTGTCATTCTGCCTGCTTGGATGAGAACAAATGCTGGGATAAGGATGGGTGAGAAGGAAGCAGGAATGATGGATTGAACCAGACTAAAAGCAGTAGAGGTAGTCTGCCTAGAAATACCCAGCTAAGGGGATAATAAGTGACATCCAAATAAAGTTGCTGAATATGTAGTTTACGTTTTATAATGTTCTCTAAATTCCCCCTACTATTTTCCTCTTTAATCAGCGTTATGGTTATTTGTACCTAAGTGGTTTAATGGACCTCCTTGAAGTAGGCACATGTTTGTCATGTCATTTGGAATTTATATGTGGTAGAAAAAAAGATAAACCTTATATATTTTAATGTCCTTATAAACAATGTTAAGCATATACATAATGTATAAATATGTATCTTATAATTCACTTATATTATATACCTATATGTAATGTGGATATGTTTCTTATGTATTTAATATATGCCTATCTATCTCATATATATATGGGTTATCTTTGTTGCCTTATTCAGATACAGCAGGGTAGTCCTTTTCTCTGTCACTTTGGCAACCACTGGGAACTGGTAGGCCTGGTCAGTGAGTCCTCAGTGGCCTGTTATGACCAGTTCTTGTGACCAAGACAGCCCCCTGCCTATCTTGGATGAGATGGCTAATCAAGGCACCCCAGAAGCCACTGGATCCTATTTTTTCTCTACCCTGCAGTTTTTCTCCTGGGGTAGGACGTGGTATACAAGACAGGCTTAGCCTGAACAGGGCCTCTACCATTTTGACCTCCCATGGATTCTCTGAACAGTCATGGAGGAGAAGATTAGGTACTTTGCCACCGAACAGACGGCGCTGAAATCCTCCTCCAGTATTTTTTGGGTCAAATAATGGAGACTCATTTCCTGGCAGCACACAGTTACGCCTTCAAAGCAGTCAGCTCTCCTCCGCTAGCACATTCCCAATGGTACAATCTTGGACCTCTCCTCTTGCCACATCATGGGATCCTTCTCATACAGCTATGCCCTGGAGTACCCCAGTGGCTGATATTTCTGATCCTTCTGTTCTGTCTGGACCTCAGAACACTCCAACACCTGATATACCTACACCCTGGAACCTTCCTCACAGAGACGCAATGAAATATAAGTATCAAACTATGACAGATTCACTAAGATCCTGGGTTAAAACTTTAGGTGGTATAACTGGGCTTCATACTCCACTGTTAGGTAATGCTGGTGGATCACATGTTCTGTTTTCAAGTGACATAGATGGATCAAAAGTTCATTCTGAGATTAATACTGTTCAGTCTCAAGTTCAGTCTAGTAAGGCTCCTTTCCATGGTCAACTTCTAGCTAGACCCTGGCAAGAAATTACACCTGGTGTTGGACCTTGGACCCATTTTGTGCCTGATAAAACAGGAATAGTTATGCAAATTCAATCTAGTGAGGAGAGTGTTAGAACCCAAATACATCATGTAGCTGATAGAGTTGATGCTGTTGTTAAACCAGTAACTTATAACTTGCAACCATGGGTCCCTTTAATTGTTCATAAAATTGGATTCTGGGCTCATTCCATACTATATGAAGAGAGATCCCAATATCCTATGGTAACCGATACCTTGGAACCCTGGTTTCAGCCTGTCTTAAATACAGTTAGAACCCAAGGACCTATAGAAAAGACAGAAGATACAGGCTTCTTCCTGAATCTAAGTCAACTCAATTTTGGACTGCATCAACTCTTAACAGGAACTTTACTTGAGCTCCATCTGCAGTCAATACAATTACATCTTTGGCCCAGTATAAGACAAGGACGATCAGATCCTTAAGTCAAGTGGGTAGAAGGAGTCCATTGAATAAACATGACACTATATAGTCAAACCCCAGATACACCCTAAAGATACAACATGGCTTTTGGTTCATACAGTTACTAAGGTAAATGATCCTTTAATCCACTCTAAAGTTGGTACAATCAGACCGTGGCCTCAGCTTGAAGCCGACATTGTCCAAACTTGGACCCAGTCAGGAATGCAATCAGCAAGACCTTTGACTCAATTAAAAGCCGATACAACCAAACCATGGTTACAGCCTAAAGGAAGCAGACCCTGGATTCAGACTAAATTCCAAATTGCCAGACCCAGATCTCAGACTGAAGAAGGTAAAGATAGACATTGGATTCAGCCAGAAGCAGATGCAATCAAATATTGGACCCACACTGAAACTGAAACAATCAGACCCTGGAACCATCCTGAAGCTGGTACAGCCAGATCTTGGTTCTGGACAAAACCTGATCAAATGGGAGAGAGGACCCAGGCAGACTTTAAAACACTCCACTCTTGGACTCAGCCTGAAGTTGACGTGGTTAGACCATGGATTCAGTCTGAAGCTGGTAGTATCCAACAATGGACAAAGCCTGACTCATCTACATTCAGACTCATGACACAGTCTAAAGTTAATACAGTCACAGCATGGACTAGGCATGAAGCTGATGCTGTCAGACTCTGGTTGCAAACACAAACTGATAAAATCAGAACCTGGAGCCAACCTGAATCTCTGACAATCATTTCTTGGTCTGAGCCTGAATCTGATAGAGTCAGACCTTGGTTGAATACTCAAATGGATACGTGCAAACCTTGGATTGAGACAGAATTTGAAACAGCCCACTCCTGGGCCCAATCTGAAGGTGATGTAGCCAGATCCTGGACTCAGTTTGAAGCTGAAAATGTCAAACACTGGTTCCAGACTCAAATGGAGACAGTCACACTGTGGACAGAGCCAGTAATCAAAACATCCCACCACTGGATACAGTCCACAAAGGAAAATAGTCAAGCCCTGGAACCAACCCGATAAGGTGGAAACTTGGATACAACATGATGCTTTTACGGTCAGGCCCTGGGATGAGTTTGAAGGTGATAAAGATAGATTGTGGACTCAGTCTGAAGCGGACACGATGAGACCCTGGATTCAGCCTATAACTGATACAGTCACACAGTGCACTCAGGGTGAACTTTCAGAAATAAATCCATGGACAAAAACTATAGCTGACACATTCACATGGTGGACCCAGGCTGAATCTCTAGCAGTAAATCCCTGGGTGCAGTCTGACAATGATACTGTTAGACCGTGGACGCAGACTGACTCTCTCACAGCAAATTCTTGGACACAGCCTCTACCTGATACATTTACACAGTGGACCCAAGGCGAACCTTCAGAAATAATTCCCTGGACAAGAGCTGAAGCTGATGCTACACCTTGGATTCAGGCTGAGACCCCAGCAGTAAATCCCTGGACACAGTCTGAAACTGACATAGTCACAGTATGGACTCAAGCTGAATCTTCAGCAGTAAATCCCTGGACAGACACTGCAGCTGGAACAGTTCCTCAGTGGAAAAAGCTGAATATCTAGCAGTAAATTCATGGACACAGCCTGTAGTTGATATAGTCACGCGGTATACTACATTTCTGGACATTGTCTGAAATGGATACAGTCACAACATGGACCCCAACAGAATCTTTAGCAGTAAATTCCTGGAGGCAGTCTGAAACTGGCAGTTATCTCAACATGGACCAATAAAGTAAATCTAGAAATAAATCCCTGGATACAATATGAGACTGATACAGTCACAGCTTGGAAGAAACTCCACAAGCAGGCAGAAACTCCGCAAGTAAACACCTGGACACACGCTGTAGCTGATGCAGCTCCATCATGGACTCAGGCTGAATCTTCAGCTGTAATCCCTGGATGGAGGCTGAAACTGATACAGTCACAGCATGAACTCAAGTTGAATCTTTAGCGGATCCCTGGACAGAGACTGTATCTTCCACAGTCATACCATGGAGCCAGGCTGAATCTCTAGCAGTAAATCCATGCACACAAGCTGCAACTGATGTAGACATGCTATGGACCCAGGCTGATTCTCTAGCAGTAAGTCCCTGGACAGTGCCTGCATCTGATAGTGTTATACAGTGGATCCAAACTGAACTTCCAACAGAAAATCAGTGGACAGAGAATGTATCTGATACAATCATATAATTTACCCAGGCTTAATTTCCTGCAGTAGAGACCTGGACACATCCTCTGGCTGATGTAGTAACACCATGGACTCAGGATATCCCTTTGCACAACCTATATCTGACAAAGTCACACTATTTACTCAGGCTCTCACTCCAGAAGTAAATCCTTGGTCAAGGCCTGAGGCTGATACAGTCACACCATGGATCCAGGTTGAATCTGCAGAAGAAAATGCCTGGACAGAGGCTGGTTCGTGGAATGTAAACCCTGGATAGAGACTGTATCTGATTGATCGTGGAATGTAAACCCTGGATAGAGACTGTATCTGATATAGTCACACCAGGAACCAAGTATGATTCTTCCGAAGCAAAACTTGGGATACTGCCTGAGGCAGGTACATTTGAACTGTGACTCAGTCTGAATCTTCAGCAGGAATTCCCTGGACAAAGGCTGCACCTATTGCAGTCACACAGTGGACCCAGGCTGAATCTCCAGCAGTAAATCCCTGGACACAACCTGCAGCTGATACAGTCACAAAGTAGACACAGACTAAATCTCCATTAGTAAATATGTGGACTCAGGCTCCATTTCCAGTGGTAAATACCTGGACACAGTCTGAATCACTACCAGTAAGTATTTTGACAGAAACGGAATCCCTAGCTCTAAATCTACCAATACAGCCTGAGGCTAGGACAGTCACATTGTGGATTCAGGCTGAATCCCCATCAGTAAATCTTTGCATGCAAGCTGTAGCTTCCAGAGTCATACCATGGGCCCAGGCTGAATATTCAGCAGTAAACCCACTGACACAGGCTGTAGCCAATGCACTCACACTGTGGACCCAGGCTGAATCTCTAGCATCGCATCCCTGGCCAAAGTCTATGGTGAATACAATCACAGAATGGGCCCTGGATGCATTTGCAGAGACCGTGTTGGGGGCTCTACACTTTCAGCACGTGAGCTCGTGTCTCTTTCTCTGACTGCGGCCGGGAGCCCCTCTGTCAGATATCCCGCCTCGCTGCCTGTCTAAAGCGATCACATCCTCTGGGCCCTATGCCATTCTCTCCTGGCACGTCTCTGCCCGGTGCCGCTGGGGGCACATTCTCTCTGTGTATCACACAGAACCTGAAGGAGGTCTGCCCCAGGTGACACTGGCAGGGCCCCTGGCTTCTAAGTCAGGCTCTTCGGTGTCACCTGGCCAACCCGTTACCAGGGGGTCAGCGGACCTACAGCCGAACGGTAGGCTCGGCCAACACAGAGCTACCGAGAGGAACGGAAAGGTAGCCTTGTCCTTGACGAAGTCAGTGAGACCCTGAGTGGGCAGAGGGCCTCCCGGCGAATGAAGAGGGTGCTGCTTTCTGCACCAGGGACGGGTTGACGCTGGCCCCCGGGGCAGGCAAGATTCCCAGGGTGGCCATCAGGGTGGGGGCTCTGTGCGTGTTTAGCAGTAAACAGCAGGGCAGACGAGAAGGGAGCCCACCTCCTCTTTTCAGCCTCACCTTCAGAGACTAATTTCTTCACCCAAGTGCTGCATCCATCTTCAGGACATTGTAGCACACACGTAGCCATGACCTGGTTCCCAGTGGCCTCCCACAGCTGCCTGAGGGGGAAAGAGAAACCAGCTGAAGGCAAACACCTACAGAGCAAAGGGAGCCCTGGAGCACCTCTCTAAGCAGGCGACCCGGGGACACGCGAACCAACCTGACAGCTGAGGGAAGAGGAAAGCGTGTCCCAAGTCGGCTGGGCCCGCAGCACCTTGTCTTCCTGTATGGTGCCACAGACAGGGACACGGGGAATGGAATCGAGCCTGCGTGCTCCCCACGGTCAACCTGTCGAAGGCAACCGGGAGGAAACAGCACACAGGTGCACGTGACTCAGCCTCCCACTGCACTCACTTTGAACCACACTGTCCCACAGGCAGGGCAATCGTTCCAAGAACAACCCGTGGAGCTCAATGTGCACATGGGCTAGATCCACAGAGGGGAGGCGGGGGACAGAAAACAACTGGGACAGTAAACAAGGGGGAGCTGACCAAAATCCTTTCTCCTGGAAACACGTACGTGTAGAGTTCTGCATATGTACCTGCCCGTGTGTGGTGTGTGTGTGGGGGGGGTGGGGGGGCACGTGTGTGCACGTGCATGCTCAGGAATAGGCATGACTACTGTCATGCATGTGTGGACGTTGGGATGGACACGGGGACGTGGAAAAGCTTAAAGAGCTTATAGAACGTACGTAAACTGTGGGCCAGTTGAAGCCCCCAAGCCAGGGAATCCAGCCCAGAGATACCACCCGTGGAGCAAAGTGTAAGGGGCATCACACGCCAGCACCCTCGACCAGGGGCTGAGACTAGAGGGAGGAAGAAAGCACCTGTGGAAGGACAGGGAGGATGCAAAGTACGTGAGAATCATAAAGGGCCCGATGCTCAGGCCCAAAGAGGAAACACCCACCCCCCACCCCTCCAGCCCCACTCCCATCTCAGCTACAGCCACCTTTATCTCCTTCTCCAGTGCACGAACAACCTTTCCCCCACCCCTGTGTAGGCCCTTGGGAAACACCTGGCCTTTGTTTCATAAGGTTTGGCACACCGACCCACACCGAGGCATAACCGACTGCCTCACACTTATTTTGCTGGTTTAAGACATCACTCTAATGTTCTGACAACCCTTGTGGCTCAGGAGTGATGGCTTAGCTGGATTCTACCCCTGCTCCCCTGTCCCACAAGACTGGGGCGAAGGGCTGGGCTGGGATGTGATCTCATTTGGAAGGTGGACAAGAGCAGAACCACTTTCACAGGACAACCTTAGGGTCGGCAAAATTCACATCCTTGGGTTGGCAGTGGTGAAGGCATGCATGCGTGCGTGGTGGCCCTCGACTGGGTGCAGTCCTCAGCACCTCAGTGTGTGCGCATGTGTCCAAATAAAGTTGCTGGCGTTCCCCAGTGCCACCAAAGAGTGTCTCCCTCTCTCGGTCTCTCAAAACACAGGATGGCCAAGTCAACTTCGTCTTGTGCCATGTGTCAATGTCCGTTCCCGGAGGGACGCTTGTCACCTTATGTTGGCTAGCAGAAAGGCAGTTTCTGCCTGCCACTTAAGCGTTTGAAAGGCACTATGGAAACGTGTGGTCACACAAAGTCCGAGAACCCGTGGGTGCCAATCACACATGAGGAGAGGTCTTTTGGTGCCAGGCAAGGTAGAATTTGTCTGAGAGTTTAAGCATCCAGAGGGGATCCCAGGAGAGTGGGGCCACAGAGGGAGGGAGCAGATACATACAGAAACAAGAACGCGCACGCACACACCACAGACACACACACACACACACACACACACAAACAGAAAGACAAAGGGGAGACAGACAGACACTCAGACGGAGCTCTTTACTGCGTGGCTTTTCTGCTCTTGAGCAAAGGAATTCAAGTCTAGCAAAGAGCTGGGTTTGCTGGACACTCCCCTCTCATGCCACAGAGCTTCGGGCTCTCTGTCCCCTGGAAGAAAAGTATCCAGCAACTTCGGCCACCATGCATTTCCTTGTACATTTTCTGAGAGTTCCCAGTGGCTAAAGGTCCCGAGGCAAACCGGATTCTGATTTTCTGATTTTGGAGCGGGAACTCCTGGCTCCAACTGGCACAGACCACATAGGTATCACAGGGCACCCGGGCACCCCAGACGCAAGGCCGGAGGCCTCCCTGGAGGCCAGCTCCTTGTGGAACCTGGGCTGCTAAGTCCGGGGTGCAGAAGGGGTATTTTGGGGGAGCCGGCAATCCCGGAAACCGACCTGTTTCCACAGGGCGAGGGGCGAGGCAGCCGAGGGTGACGCCCACTGTCCTCGCCCTGATTGGTCGTGATGGGGCCGAGCGGCCTGGGCGCGGCTTGGAGCTGCTTCCTGCCAACTGGACACGCATGTCTGGTATCCAAAGCTCCTGCGCATGCGTTTCAGCGCTCTTCACCATAGAGGCTCCTGGGAACGATTCAGTCCGCAGCGAAGCGCGATTGTAATCGCTGGGCGTGCGACCACGTGCTGAGCTTCCAACTGCCGCACCTTCGCCACTGCCCCAGCTCAGAGCCAGGTACGCATGGGCAGTGAGGCGGGACCCGGGGTCATCTTAGGTGTGGGAGGGGGTCCTCAGGAAGCAGGGGCCCGCGGGTCCCCAGGTGTGGTGCGGGAGGTGGGTAGGGTGCTGGCCCTAGCTGATGGGTGGGGCGAGGGGGCCGCCATCTTTAGCGGGGAGGTGGTGCGGCAACGCGCGGCCCTGTTGGAGGGAGAGGTGGCGCGGATCATGGAGGTGTTTTGGCAGCCTGTGGAGGACATGATGGAAGAGGTGGAGGTGGTGGCGGAGAAGCAGCAGCAGCAGGTGGTGGCGGAAGAGCAGGAGGAGAAGCCCCAGGAGCAGGGGCAGGAAGAGCCAGGGCCGTCCCCGAAGAGTGCCTCGCTGGAGGCTCTGGAGGCGCTGAAGGTCTTGCAGTTACAGCTGGAGCCTGTGAATAGGGAGTGCAGCCGACAACACTTTCGTCTCAAGGTCACAACACTTCGGAGGCGGAAGCCTTATCTGGAACACAGAAGCACCATCATCCAGAGCATCCCTGGCTTCTGGGTCAAAGTTGTATCCTTAATTTTGTATTTGAGAGACCACGTTGTGGCCGGGCTAGTGCAAGGGGTACCTAACATAGCGGGCCGTTTGGGTACCAAAATGTATCCGTTGGATTGTGCATTGTGGGCACACTCAGGGAAATGTGATCCTGAAATTGTGGGGGCATGCTGATTTTCTGCATAGCAGGAAACAAGACTAGGGCTTTAGTTGCAGAGGTCCAAAAAGGTATTGTCATTAGTACCAGGGCCTCTTGAGACACAAGAGTTGTCTTGTGCACAGGTTCTTCTTGGAATAACCATCAGGGAAAACGGAGGTGAGAGTGGGGAGTTATGAATGCGCATCCTAGTTAGAGCCAGGAGTGTTTGCTGTGCGGAAGTAAGCTTGTTCTGTCCAGATGGAGATCAGGGCCTCCCTCTCAGAATCGGAGGCTCCCTGTTTTAGTGCACAGATATGCACACCCCGAGGGGCTCATTGTTCCTTCATGCAGTCTGTATTGAAGGAATAGGACTAGATGCTAGTGGGGCCTTGAGATCAGACACTCCCAGGCCGCTGTCCAGGCTCGCTCTGTTCTCCCAGCCCTTTCACCTCCGGCATCTAGAGGCTCCTTGACGTAAAGCAGTTTGTGAACCACCCCCGGATGTCGGCCATGATTAGCACCCAAGATAAAAGACATGCTTAGCTACATGACCAACTTGAAGGTCAGGCTGGGGAGGAGCAGGGAAATGATTTATCCCGGAAAGCAGGAAAGAGCAGGTGTGCTGGAGAGAGATTTCACCCTCCGCCTCCACTTTGTCCCGGCAGGTGGAGGAGTTCGCAGATTGCAGTGATTACCGCAAGATCATGTTGTATTTCCGGAAGAACCCCTATTTCCAGAATGAGGTGGTGGTTAAGGAGTATCTCATTGAGGTCACTGGTAAGAGACAGCTCTCTGGATCGTGGGGGAGGGCAGATGGGGTGAGGTGAACTTGAAACGTGATTTAGGCCCTTGTCCCACGCTCCTTTTCCCACAGGATATAGGGCATCTCATCTCGCTCCAATTCAGTGGCACCGTCGTTTTGAAAAGGAGGTGTATAGCCGCAGGCACAACAACAGCGGCCTTAACTTCTTCAACTGGTTCTCTGACCACAGCTGTGTAGGATCTAGCAGGATTGCTGAGGTGGGGTGCCTCTGGGCCTCCTCAGCAATGGCGATGTTGTTCGGCTGGTCGGGGGGAGGGGTGTGGGCCTGGCCTGACCTGGCCTGTCCCGACCGGGCCCCTTTCCCCTACCAGATCATCAGCGAGGACCTGTGGCCCAATCCCCTGCGCTACTACCCGAGGGAGAAAGGCCCCACCGGGACAGGTCACCGAGAGGAGGACAGGTGGGTAAGGAGCCCAGGGGCTGGGCGCTGAAACGAGTAAGCTGGGTCGTTTATTTCACTCATGGAGGAGTTGAGGCTCAGAGGCATACAGTGACACCAGGGCCTGAGGGCGTCAGGGTGCGACAGCACGTCTGGAAAACTGCAGTGCAGGACTGGTTCTGACTAGGGAAGCTTTAGGCGAGTGAAGCAGCATGAGAGTCAAAGTCACTGAGATTCAAAGGTGCACGTCTCTGAACTGTCATTCCATGGCCATCAACCCCACCCTCAGGCCTCCTGTACCGCCCCCTTAAATTTGTGCTTGCCTCAGGTTCCCCCCACCACCCCGTTTCCACAAAGGTCTGTGAGCCCCCTTTGTGCAAAGCCTTACCCCGCTGTCCCATCATTTTTTTCTGTTTTGATCATCACCGTCATCTTTTACTTTTCTTATGCATCTCCTTCACCTGCCATGGCTATTGTGAGAACAGTGGCCATTTTGCGTCGATTATGAAGAAAAGTTTCTAATATGCGGTTGGAGGAAATGTAAGAGATCACAGGGGATGTGACTCTGTCTCCTGGGCAGGGCCTTAAAAAGTTAAAGCGGTCTTTAGCATCGTTCAGAGAGGTTGGGTTATTATGTGTGTGCCTGTGTGTGTTTTCAAAGGCACTCCCGATCTTGAGATGCGTGTGATGGAGCATCACCCTTGACCTAAGAAGCTGCTTTGGGTGAAGGCGAACGGTCAACGTGGTTGTCGTGCACACGAAGAAACGAAGAGAGGTCTGGTGGTGAGACGTACAGAGAGGGAGACACCAGTAAACCTGGAATAAAACCGGAAGATAAATAAGCAGCGTCAGTTGTATGTGTTTGTGTGGTGTTTGTGCAGGGGCTCAGGGTAGACACATCAGCCCCAGGCAGGCTTCTCAGTTTGCTGCCTGGGAATTACCAGGCCATGGAGAGTTGTAGAGGTGGGGGGAAATCATACTTTGGGATTGCATCAGAGGATGCAGTTCTGCCTGTGGGATGGGGGTTGGGGAGGAAGGAGAAATAAGAGAAGGACTGGTTAACTGGGGCCTGCCATTTTTCCAAGGGAAATGCGGAAGTTCAAGGAAAGGGCCTGGTGAACAAGGGCCTGAGATTGAAATGCTGGAAGTTAATTTTGTTGGATAGTGGTCCTCCATGTATCCTCCCTGTTGCATATCATCAGACTCTTCACTGGGATACAACGGGGGGAAGCCTTAGCATTTAATTCACTGTTGGACCGGATGCCCTTCTAGTGCATATGAACACAGGGTCTTTTGCTGAGACAATTAGCCTCTCAGGGCTAGGGTTCCAGACAACATCTCAGGACATGGGGGTATAAGGTGTATGGAGGACATCTGAGGAGGTGAGGGAGACACGGGTGGGAAGGCAGTGAGGATGTTAGTGTGCTCTGGCAAAGGTGACCAGGGGAAAAGGTAAGTTTGCTGGGAAACGGCTAAGCAAACAAAAACGGAGTCCCTCACATCTGAGTGAGCTCACGTGAACTCTGTTCTTTTTTCCGGGGGACTCAGTTTGGGTACAAAAGGGCACACGGGGAGAGGGGAGAGGTGGGGGGAGTGGGGAGTTGGGGATGTTAAACAGGCAAGTGCCAGGCCACCCAGCTGTGTGCTCTCTGTCCCGTGACGGCATAGTGATTAATATCCCTATTTTCAGACAGGCTTAAGCCCTCTGCCCAAGGCCCGCTTCAGGCCAGGTCCCCAGAAAGTAAACATTTTTCTCATGAACAGGCTGGTAGAGGTGTCCCATCCTCACTGAATGGCTGGGCACACCGTGTTTCAACCACAAAGGCACTGTCCTTCTTCTGGGGCCTTGCCAGCAGTCTGTGCCCCTGAGGCCAATGGGAAGACCTAGAGCATACCGAGCTCACCCAGGAAGTGGTGAGCACTTCGGGTGCTCCTTGCCAAGTGGCTGGCTGCTTCCCAGAAGCACGTCTGTCTCTGGACCAGGCAAAGGACAGACTCTGCCACAAACGGAGCAGGGAATGTTCAATGTTTGTCCCCCCAGTGTTCTTCTCTCTTCCCAGATACAGCGGCTCCAACACAGGCATCCCTGAGGGTGGCATATTGACAGTACCATTTCCGTCCCACATGTTGAGCTCTCGCTCAACGACTTTTGGTAGAAGAGCCTTCTCCCAGAAGCCCCAGCTCGTTCCAGGACGAGGGTTTGACAGTCAAAGTTCATGGAGTCACGGATGTCCCCTTCAAAGTGCACTGAGTTAGATCGCCTGCTCGGTGTCAGGTTTTGTATTTGAACATCTACATCCCAGCTATGCCCCTTCTACAGTGGAGACATCCGAAGGTCTAGAAGGCAAGGCTTGGCCTTTGCCCACTGATGTCCCCACAACCACCCCACAGACACTGTGGAAACAGGTCTTCTCAGCTTCTCGCACTGTACACCTCAAGGAACCCTTGGGGCTTCCACATGCTGGTCCCTGTCTTTCCTGGTGCTGGTAAAAATAAACTATGCTCTGATAACCCTGCAGTAGGAGTGGGACAGCATACTGGTGCGTGGTCTTAGGGAACCTCAGACGGGGCTTGTTCTAAGGACACCAGGATGTTTATCCACATCCAGAACATTTAGTAAGGTCTTGCAAAGGACTTAATCACCAAAGCAAAGGTTGGGACAGGCTCCCCCAACTCCTAACATCTCCTGCCAGTGCTTAGGTACCAAGGCTATGCTTAGGCCTGACCTGTCCTGGAGTGAAGCTGGGCAGACGTTCATGGATCAGGTAGCGGAACTGTAAACTGTGGACGGTTGACTTGATTGTCATTCTCTGGAGACTTGGCATGATGTGTGCCCCAGAGGCTATAGCTTACTGAGTTTCCTCCTGGGCTACAGAGCTTAGACGTAGGTGTGACCCGGTCTCTTAAGGGCTTTTTCACGTGGGGCCTAATATCTAGGTGCGAGTAGATTGAATGCACAGTTGCACACGCTGCCTGAGGTTTTCTTCCGTTGAACTTCAGGGCATGTGAGGCCCAGCAGATTACTGATCAATCTATGAGCATTCTGGCTCAATCACTCTGAGCCACGTTTGCGTTTCCTGGTCTCTGGGCATGTTCATGTTTTCCTCTGTTTGAAATGAAGATGGTGTGTCTGTGTTGTGTTTGCCCATGATCTCTCACTCTGAGCGTGAGTTGGTGTTCCTTCCTCTGGCTTTGCCCATGCCTTCGTCTCTCTGATCTTCCACCCATGCCTGTGCCCATATGCACGCCTCTAGTGCCATAGCTGTCTCAGTCTGTTCATGTCTCTGTTTCGATACACGTGCTCTGGGTTGCTGTTACTCACTTACTTGTTAAGGTTTGTGTCTCTGAGTTGGTCTGTGCCTGCGTTCCACCCTTTCCTCCATTCCTGCATCAAATGCTTCCACACCTTGAACTGGGACTTTTTTGTGAGTTCCGTTGTCTTTGTGAGCAACAAGAAATGCTTTATTGCAGGTGGAGTTAGCAGTGACACACATTTGGAAACAGAGGAATAGGCATGCACTTGTGGCAAATCACCGACAGACAAGAATATCTTGGTGGAGGTGAGAATATCAATTACGGCCCCCAGAGGGTGATGAGGACATTGAGGGAATGCATTTGCCAGGGAAGCTTCCAGGAGGAGAACGTTTGGGGTTGACTTGTTAGTGTTTTGTAAACACTAGTGCGGGAGTGAAGGAAGATGACTCTTATTCCTCCCCATTTTATTCTTGCGTTGGTCATTAAACCGACATTATGTGGGCACAATTTCTTCATGAGTTTTAATAAAGCATCACCCGAACGATAGGAATTGGGGCTAGTCTTCCTGTGAAGAGAAAAGTTGTTAGAGAGTCCTTGCCCTCGGTGACCTCCTATGACCCAGTGAGAGGGGGTGCATGAACAAAATACGGGCAAACCGAATAGAAACTCGTGGCCCAAGCACCTCACCCAGAGGATCAGGTGGTGCTGAAGGAAGGTGAGGGCTTCAGGAAGAGAGAGGTATGAGTAAAGGAAATGTGACGTGTAGATTCATGAGTTTTGCCATACCTGGAGAGTGTGAGGGGCATGATTTCTTGAAATACTTGTCCTGCCCCTTTCTCTCCTGTCTCCACCTGGGACTGCAAATACGTAAGCCTCGGATTGCTCAGTGGAGTCTGGCAAATAATCTAGGCTGTTACATTTTCTGCATTATTTTTGTTCTCCTTCTGCTCCTCAGCCAGGATGATTTCAATTAACCTGACTTTGGGTTTTGTGATTCTTCTGCCTGCTCAAACCTTCCTTCGAAGTCTCTGCTGAAGGTTTTGATTCACATGCTGTGGTTTTTCAGCCCATAATTCCTATTTGTTTCTGCTTTAAATGTCTCTTTGTTGAGAGTCTCTATTTCGCTAGACCTGGGTCTCCTGGTTTCTTTTAGTTCTTGCTCCATCGTTTCCTTTGTCAGGTGAGCGTAGGTATGACTCTTGATTGAATGTCTGCCTACAGAGTTAAAGTACTTGGTTTCCTCATGCACAGTTTCTATTAATTTGCTATCTGACCTGTGATGGGGCAAATACACACTTGTTTCATTGCATGCCTTGTAAGTGGTGTTGAAAACTGGAGATTTTGAAGTTTGGAATGCAGTAAATGGGGAGAAGGTTCTTCTCCCTCGTATTCATGTGTGGCTGCTGGTTGTAGTTGATCCTTTCCGTTACTATGCCGAACTATTTTTGGTTAGACGGCTTTCTTTGCCGTGTGCTGTGTAGCCACTGGTGTTTCTGTTCCACGACGTGGGTGGACACAACCGATTATTATTTTTTTAAACCGCCGGGGTGCTGGGTCAGGGGGTTTGGGGAGGTAGCAAGGAAACACAAATTTCAAAAACCACTCTCCTGGTCTCTGCAGATTACCTTGGGGCTGGGTGCACAGCTTCATCACCGTATACACCGTTTTCATTTTCGCAAGTTTTCCCACCCAGTACACCTGGAGACTAAAGATCAGCCAGAGGTGAAAACTTAGGGTCTCCTCAAATCTTTTCTGAGCCAGTGAACATGTGTGACCTTGTCTAGCAACACGGGGACGGGCAAATTTCTCCTTTACCCCTGTTGAGGTCCTTTTGGCTCTCCTAATAATTATGTGGACACAAGACAGATTAACAGGAAAAACAAACCAATTTAATTCATGTACACAGAGGTCTCAGAAATGGGACCGCCTGAAGTGACCAAAGCCCGCTGAATGTATCTAGTTTTGGACAAAGAAACATTTTTGTACATTCGACAAAACAAAGAGGCTTGTGCTTGGGCAAGCAGCCTAATGAAGAAGTGTCAGCGTTCGTTTATCCAGCTTTCTTAGCCTTGAATTTCCTAACTGTGGTGACAAGGATGCTTTCTAGCCTCCTGCCATAGGGAGGATACCGTCACATGGATTTAGTTCGCACTTTGGGGGAAGGCAGGGGGCCAGAGTGTTTTCGTTGTGGTTTTCAATCATTTCCCCTCACTGACCGTTTCCCTGGTAGCCTCTGTTCAAAATAATCAACAAGCCATATCTTGGGCGGCCCGCTCTGAGCCCCAAGGATTCCCTCCTCTGCAACTTCCCTTGATGTTTCACAAAGGAAAGGCTAAGGTGATGGCCGTGGAGAGCAAAACTGGGTGAGTAGCTCAGTGCTAAGAGACCTGCAAAGGGAGGAAAGAACATAGGTTAGAATGAGGATGAAGAAAAACAGAAAAGAACAAATCAAATCAAAGTACATTTCCCCAAACCCTACCGAAACAGTTCCCCAGTCCTGGGAAGACATCAGTCCAATAAAACGGCTTTGCTTCATTTATGTGACGAAAGCATTTCCTTCACTTTTAATAAGTTGGAGACTATTTTTCCCATTTGATTTGCGTAGAAGCAGTATTTTCCACCGATGATTGCATAAGCTCATCCTCGCCGAGCAGTCAGGATGTCCAGAGCAAGTCCATTTTGGAGCACCACTGATGCTAGGCTGTTAACTTCTGACTGAAGTATTTTCACACTTTGCATAGGGGAACTGAACTCTTGTTCCACTACCATGGAGAGTTAAGATGGCTGTTCTAATTCATAACCTCCATAGTTTGGGAATAAGATCCTGAACAATGAAAAGAAGTTGGAGTTGTGATACCCAATGGATTGTCTATGACTTCCCTGCTGGCACCTTTATGGGACACAGTTTTATGAACAAAGGAGCCCAGGTTTGTAATTTGGCTGCATTTAGGGTGGAGTATTTGGTGACAGAAGGAGCCAGGTATCCAAGTCCCCATTGTCCTGACCGGTTAGGTGGACACCCTTTATATACTTTGCTGCCACCCAACATAAAAAGACCAGTGTGGTTTGCAGACAAGGTTACAACGGAACCTGCAATCTCCAGGAACTGGAGTATTCCACGACCTTTGCCATTGGTAATGCTAGCATCCATACCCTCCATTTCCCGTGTGCTCCTGTCAATCTGTGAGAGCAGGACAGGTTGCAAAAGTGTTGGTACAGGAGGCCTGTGGTCTGGTTTGGGCAGCACTAAGGCTTGGTTCTGTGGCCAAGCGAGTCCAGATTTTTATAGTGGTCCACCCGTACATAGCTTATGGTAGTAGGCAGCTTAGTCATGGGAGCAGCCGTAGTACCCCAAGTTGTACGGAGGTGGCTTACGAGTCATCCAAAACATTTGTTGATTTGGCAGACGTTTGTACCAAGAATGCTAGCGCTAGAGCCACTTATAATCTTTTCCAGGGATTTGAAGATGCCACCTGTGGGGTCAAACCACAGAGTCTGAATGTACTATTGGTCCCAGAGTGTCACTCGGGAAAGGCCGAGTATCATGTTTGTTCCAAAGCAAAGGGACAATTTTTCACCTGTTGGTCTTTATGTGGGCAAGGGAAAGTTCTTGCCCTTCCATGTAGGTTATGCAAGACCCAAATAACTCACCAGAAGGAGGGACAGAGCAATGTTTTCTTAGACATGGGTGCCATACCTTGTCATTTATCTGCCTTCCATACTTGGTCCACCAGATGTTCACATCGGCAGAAACAGAGAACAGTTCAGGTCCTTTAGCAGTATCTAGAGGCCGGCATGACCAGCAGTCAGATCAGTTAGGCCAGGGGCTGGTAAACTGGCATAAGCAAGTGTTTGGGTGGTACTCTTTGCATTGAAAAAGTAAAGGTTAATAAGAGCCTTCACAATAGGTTGTAAAGGGGCGCACAGTGAGTATTTGGAGAGGGGCAGTAGGATAGATAGAGACCAGCTAACTCTCCAGTCAGCCTTTTAGCAAGGGACTAACAAATGTAGGAGGACCTTCAAGATGCTGGAGCAGTGAGACGTGGAGATCGCCTTCCTCCCCACAGATACACCAGAAATACATCTACACGTGGAACAACTCCTACAGAACACCTACTGAACGCTGGCAGAAGACCTCAGACCTCCCAAAAGGCAAGAAACCCCCCACGTACCTGGGTAGGGCAAAAGAAATAACAGAGACAAAGAGATAGGGACAGGACCTGTGTCACGGGGAGGGAACTGTGAAGGAGGAAAAGTTTCCACACGCTAGGAAGCCCCTTCACTGGTGGAGACGGGGTATGAGGCGTGGGGGTGGGTGGGGATATGGGGGGGCGGTGTGGGGGTGGGGGTGGCGGGGAGAAGCTTCGGATCCATGAAGGAGAGGGCAGTAATAGGGGTGCAGAGGGCAAAGCGGAGAGATTCCCGCACAGAGGCCCGGTGCAGACCAGCACTCACCAGCCGGAGACGCTTGCCTGCTCAGCCACCGGGGCGGGCGGGGGCTGGGAACTGAGGCTCGGGCTTCGGAGGGCAGGTCCCAGGGAGAGGACTGGGGTTGGCTGCGTGAACACAGCCTGAAGGGGGCTAGTGCGCCACAGCTAGCCGGGAGGGAGTCCAGGGAAAAGTCTGGAGCTGCCGAAGAGGCAAGAGACCATTGTTTCGGGGTGCGCGAGGAGAGGGGACTCAGAGCACCGCCGAAACGAGCTTCAGAGACGGGCGCGAGACGCAGCTGTCGGTGAGGACAGAGACGGGCGTGAGACACTAAGGCTGCTGCTGCCGCCACCAAGAAGCCTGTGTGCGAGCACAGGTCACGATCCACACCTCCCCTCCCGGGAGCCCGTGCAGCCCGTCACTGCCAGGGTGCCGGGATCCAGGGACAACTTCCCCGGGAGAACGCACGGCGCGCCTCAGGCTGGTGCAACGTCACGCCGGCCTCTGCCTCCGCAGGCTCGCCCCGCATCCGTACCCCTCCCTCTCCCCACTGGCCTGAGCGAGCCAGAGCCCCCGAATCAGCTGCTCCTTTAACCCCGTCCTGCCTGAGCGAAGAACAGGCGCCAGAGGGCGACCTACATGCAGATGCAGGGCCAAAGCTGAACCCCAGGAGCTGTGCAAACAAAGAAGAGAAAGGGAAGTCTCTCCCCGAAGCCTCAGGAGCAGAGGATTAAAGCTCCACAGTCAACTTGATGTACCTGCATCTGTGGAATACCTGAATAGACAATGAATCATCCCAAAATTGAGGCGGTGGACTTTGGGAGCAACTGTAGACTTGGGGTGTGCTGTATGCGACTACTAATTTATGATTTTTACGTGTATCCTAGCACAGTTTTAGCCCTTGGTATCATTGGTGGATTTGTTTATTGGTTTGGCTGCTCTCTTCTTTTTTTCCGTGTATTACATTTTTATTATTTTTAATTTTTTAAATAATAATTTAATAATATTTTAATTTTAATAACTCTATTATTTATATTTTCTTTCTTCTTTTTGTCCCTTTTCTTCTTTTGAGCCGTGTGGCTGGCAGGGTCTTGGTGCCGCAGCCGGGTGTCAGGCCTGAGCCTCTGAGGTGGGAGGGCCAAGTTCAAAACATTGGACCTCCGGCGACCACCCGGCCCCACGTAATATCAATCAGTGAGAGCTCTCCCAGAGATCTCTGACTCCCTGCTAAGACCCAGCTCCACTCAACGAGCAGCAAGCTCCAGGGCTGGACGCCCCATGCCAAACATCTAGCAAGATAGGACCACAACCCCACCCATTAGCAGAGAGGCTGCCTAAAATCATAATAAGTTCACAGACACCTCAAAACACACCACCAGATGCGGCCCCGCCCACCAGAAAGACAAGATCCAGCCTCATCCACCAGAACACAGGCACCAGTCCCCTCCACCACGAAGCCTACACAACCCACTGAACCAACCTTACCCACTGGGGGCAGACACCAGAAGCACTGGGAACTATGAACCTGCAGCCTGAGAAAAGGAGACCCCAAACACAGTAAGATAAGCAAAATGAGAAGACAGAGACATACACAGCAGATGAAGGAGCAAAGTAAAACCCCACCAGACCAAACAAATGAAGAGGGAATAGGCAGTCAACCTGACAAAGAACTCAGAGGAATGACAGTAAAGACGATCCGAGATCTTGGAAATAGAATGGAGAAAATACAAGAAACCTTTAACAAGGACCTAGGAGAACTAAAGTGCAAGCAAACAATGATGAACAACACAATAAATGAAACTGAAAATTCTCTAGATGGGATCGATAGCAGAATAACTGAGGCAGAAGAACGGAGAAGTGACCTGGAAGATAAAATAGTGGAGATAACTGCCACAGAGCAGAATAAAGAAAAAAGAATGAAAAGAATTGAGGACAGTCTCAGAGACCTCTGGGACAACATTAAACGCACCAACATTCGAATTATACGGGTCCCAGAAGAAGAAGAGAAAAAGAAAGGGACGGAGAAAATATTTGAAGAGATTATAGTTGAAAACGTCCCTAATATGGGAAAGGAAATAGTCAAGTCCAGGGAGCAGAGAGTCCCAGATAGGATAAATCCAAGGAGAAAAAATGCCAAGACACATATTAATCAAACTATCAAAAAAGAAATACAAAGAAAAAAATATTAAAACAGCAAGGGAAAAGCAGCAAATAACATACAAGGGAATCCCTGTCAGGTTAACAGCTGACCTTTCAGCAGAAACTCTGCAAGGCAGAAGGGAGTGGCAGGACATATTTAAAGTGATGAAAGGGAAAAAACTACAATCGAGATTACTCTACCCAGCAAGGATCTCATTCGATTCGACAAAGAAATTAAAACCTTTACAGACAAGCAAAAGCTAAGAGAATTCAGCACCACCAAACCAGCTTTACAATGAATGATAAAGGAACTTCTCTAGGCAGGAAACACAAGAGAAGGAAAAGACCTACAATAACAAACCCAAAACAATTAAGAAAATGGTAACAGGAACACACATATCGATCAGTACCTTAAATGTAAATGGATTAAATGCTCTAATCAAAAGACACAGACTGGCTGAATGGATACGAAAACAAGACCCGTATATATGCTGTCCTTACAAGAGACCCGCTTCAGACCTAGTGACACAGACAGACTGAAAGTGAGGGGATGGAAAAAGATATTCCATGCAAATGGAAAGCAAAAGAAAGCTGGAGTAGGAATTCTCATGTCACACAAAATAGACTTTAAAATAAAGACTATTTTTCTTTCAGTAAAGTTACATGTACCTTTATTATATTAATATATACACTACCAAATGTAAAATAAAGACGATTACCAGAGACAAAGAAGAACACTACCTAGTGATCAATCCAAGAGGAAGATGTAACAGTTGTAAATATTTACGCACCCAACATAGGAGCACCTCAAAACCTAAGGCAAACATTAACAGCCATGAAAGGGGAAATTGACAGTAACAGAGGACAGGCATCTGTGTTCCTCCCAATCCCCCTAGTCTGTTCTAATGGCAGGTAACTAAGATCACTGGGGCACAAGACCATCTGATTTAGAACATCTAGGAGGCTCCTTTTGTCTCTATTAGGGATCTTTACCAGCATGCATCTCTAAAAAAGGAATTTTTTAGGCAGAAAACACTCATTGGAAATACAGTTCACCCAGTTGGCCTATTATATGCTATAGTATTTTCTTACACGGAAACAGGCAAAGAGTACCTGAAATCACCTGAAATGCTCACCAAGCAATAAAATAAGACTTCCACTATCTTTCTGATGGAAACTTTGTATTTTCGTAAAACTGTACAGCCCACGAGACCTGTGAGGACAAATACAAACTATGAATAACGGGCTTAATTCTCCTCCATTAAATAAGGAGAGAGGTTTCCACCTCTGCCTTTTGCTCAGAGCAATTATTTTAGAAAACTTGTCGTTAAGTACTCTCTCCTCGTTTTGAAATGTGTATAAAACTTTCCGATGGGACTTTTCTCAGCTTTGTGACCCAGAAGTGTTCTTTTCAAGGACCTGGGGACTATCTCTTTGAAACAAAACCAGGAAGGGAGAGGGAGCCCATCTCCCAGGCTCTGTGGGAGGTGAGGGGCTGAGCTTCTGTCGGCTCCTGGCCCCAACCTGCAAACCTACCTCTCGTCACAAAGACAGGAGCGGTTCGTCTTTCCTCTGGACGAAGCTGATTAGCTACCACAGACGGTCCCTGCAATTCGCAGGTCAACTCAGGATGGCTGTGTATGTGTATAGTACACGCTCCTGCCAGGTCTTGCTGAGGCCTAGTCAGTGCTCATCTTGAGAACATTCACAGAAGGAGCTCTAGCTGCCTGGCCACATAAAAGGGTGAGATTTTCCTTCTGTCTTTGCCTCTCTTGGCGAATTCCCTGTGGTGTGCACCACATTCTGATTTAACGCTTATCTGATGATAAAACTGCTGTCTTTCTCTTCTGCTTTGTGGAGAGGTTTGCTGGGGGTTGGGAGGAGATTTGCGTTTAAGTATATTTCCCAAATGAACCTCAAATCCTTTGTGGAATAGGTGAAATACAGAAACATAAGCTACTATATACATAAGCACTGACTATACCTACGTACACTCAGATATTCTTTGTAAGAGTCAAAATCATATTTATTGCTAATTTCCTTTTCATCTACTGCAATGAAAACTATGTTAAATTTTTATAGTATATGCTAGTCATTAAATTTCCACTGGCTATGTCATCTATTCTCTAGGCTACAAAAAAATTCTATGGTAATTTATTGACAAATAAAAGTGTGGAGCAAATGTATTACGTATTTGACACTAATGGAACTATTATTCCCTGTTCATCACACAAACGCATCCCAGGAACTCCACCATCTGATTTCTAGGGTTTCCAGGAGCTTATCCTGGTTAATTACGTTCACAAATTGTGCTTCCATCTGTGCCTTTAATATAGATTTAGAAAAAAATAGCTCTATTATAAATCTTCAGGGGCTTCCCTGGTGGCGCAGTGCTTGGGAGTCCGCCTGCCGATGCAGGGGACGCAGGTTCGTGCCCCAGTCCGGGAGGATCCCACATGCCGCGGAACGGCTGGGCCCGTGAGCCATGGCCGCTGAGCCCGCGCGTCCGGGGCCTGTGCTCCGCAACGGGAGAGGCCACAACAGTGAGAGGCCCGCGTACCGCAAAGAAACAAACAAACAAACAAAAATGCTACGAGCAAAGGAGAAATACCTTCAAAATGATGGAGTTAATTCATCCATTTGTTCCTTTATTTTAAAATATGTATAAAGGTTACTAGGCATTAGGAATAACAAGAGGAAATGTCTCCTGTCCTCAGCGTGAGCACAGTTCCTTGGGGGCAAAGGCAACCTCTAAAGTGTCAACTAAAATTGATGTGATCTATGGGAAGTAGAGGAAGAAACCAGCCTGGTTCCGTGAGGGAAGCCTGTGCAATTTCAGATGGAATAATTTTGAAGTGACCCTAACAGTATGAAGTGGTTTTACTTGAATAAAAGAGAGGGACGACCCTCTCTATTAACATTCTATTTATTCTATTTATAACATTCTATATATTCTATTCTATAACAACAGAAATGTAAACTAGGTTATTTCTAGTACTGCTCTGATGGACAGTCTTATTCTGAGGGTTCCATATTGACTTGCGCTTCAACTCCTATCTTCAAGGCTCTCTGGGGAGGGGGCGTGCTCACCGTGCCCGGGGGATGCCCCAGATGCGGGACCACCCGGCTCTTCCATCTTCCTTGGGAAAGCCTGGCCTTCACCCCAGAATCCCACATTGTTCAGAGACTTTGTGCTCATTAACTTCTTAATCTGGTCCATTCTAATAACGCAAAGCAGTTTTACTTAATTATTATTATGAAAGTCCAGTTAAGAATTTAATCATTTCTAAGCAAATCACTTAAATACTAGTGGGACTAACCATGGTGCAGCACTTAACGAATTACTTGGTCTCTCTCTGTAGGAATATTATTTAGTCAGATTTGGACATCTCCTTTCTCTCAGCCAGCCCTCCTCTTAAACGACAATGGTTTTAAAATTCCAATTTTATGACGTAGTTTACCACTCTGCACTGGCATTATAAGAGGCATTTTCTAAATTAAGTGTCTGAGGTCTTTTCCATGCCGCTCAACTCGGAGACTCAGAGTTTGAGCTTGTGGGTAGATGTACGATTGTATACTGGATATTTCGGAGAGACAGTCCTCCAAGATTTCTACTAAAGTGCACCTGTTTCTTTGGACAACTGGAATTGCCCTCCTCTACTTCTGATAAGTACTACACCCTATTAATTTTATACATTTAAACATTTTTTTCCTCCTATACTGAGTGTTAGCTGGAGGTAGGAAACTCGCTCCTGATTTAGGAAAAGGAGACATTCTAGTCCTATTCAGTGCTCTATAACATGTCCTAAAATTTCCATCTCTGTATCTATCTGCCTTTCTAACTACCTACCTATTTATTTTTTTCCTTTTCTTCCTTCTTCTCCTCTTCCTCCTTCTTGTCTCTTTCTCTGTCTCTTTGTTTCTATCGCACACACACACAAACACACACACACACTCCTCATGTATATCTGGGGAAGATGCTGATGAGATTGCTATTCTTTACAATCCCTAAGTCTGTAGAGATGTCAATCTTTAAAAGACAGTGTGCGATCTCTCCTTTGAGAACCTGATACCCTTCTGGGAAAACAGTATACTTGCTGCTTAGCGGTGATGAGATGTCCCAGGAGCTACTAAAACCCAACTCCTGTGTTTTTTCTTGAGAAATTTAATCATCAACACAATTGCTAATTCAAACCCTGTAAGTTGTCCTTCATTTTATGTTACAGGAATGTTCAAAGCCAATAAATTGAAGTTGCAGGCGCTCCACTCTCAGAGATATTAAACATGAAAACTCTTTTATGTCCCTGAAGAGTCTGCTGAATTCACTGTACTAAATACTTGCTTGCATTCCTGGAAATGAAGGGCAAAATTGTATCAATTGGTGGGTGTGGATTTGTGTGTCCACGTTCCTTTCTCGATCCTACTCTGAAGTCAGCAGGGTGGGATGCATGGCTGAAATTTTGAGGATGCTTTGAATGTTGAGTAATCTCCATACATCTCATGTCTTCCTGGTCTCTGTCATTTGTTCTCAAAATGACAACATTTGTTCTCATTTGCACCAAAATACGTAATTCTGGTAAATTGTGATGTACAGTTGATGCTCGTTAAGCACCATAGTATTGATTGTAGGGTTACAAATCAGTTTTGGAGTAGGCAAATTCCTATACAGGGATTCTGCAGGTAGTGAGCATCAGCTGTGATTGGTGAATCTCTATGACCACGTTTTCTGTTTGCTCTTGTGTGTGCTTATACGCTCATTTATATGAGGGTTTATCACTGACTATTAGGCAATGATAACGGTGCTGAAAAACATGGATGTGGAACTTGGAAGGCATCCACATGACACAAGAAGTCATTCAGACCCAACTATTAGAAAGAGTGAGTGGGCTCTCAGCAGAATGGCGAGAAATAAAATGAAAAATTGCACTTACTGCAAAATATAACTACCGGTCATTTATCAGACGCTACGAGTGTGATGTGACAGTGTCACGAGTAACCTGGGTTAAAGAGACGATGAGCGACCTGGGTAGCTAGTGCATCTCAGATAAGCAACTTTGGAGATTAAACAACAACCATGTTTTGGTTGTAGCTCATGACTTCGCGGGTTAGGTGTTTGGAGAGAACTCAGCTGGGCCCTTGTGCTCCACTTGGCACTGAGGGAGGTCTCGCAGCGGTGTGCAGATGGCAGATGGGGTCTGGAGGGTCCAGGGGGCTTCCACTCACAAGTCGGTTGCCCTGGTAAGTGGATGGAAGTCTGGAT
Source organism: Leucopleurus acutus (assembly GCF_964270905.1). Lineage (NCBI taxonomy): Eukaryota > Metazoa > Chordata > Mammalia > Artiodactyla > Delphinidae > Leucopleurus > Leucopleurus acutus. The sequence goes on from NC_139164.1 coordinate 10,237,460, forward strand.
TCAGCTGGTAATGCCCACCCGAGAAGATTCCAAGAGGCCCTTCCAAGAGGAATTCCAAGGATTCCAGGATTCCAGATGCTGTCAGATTTCTGTGATGTAGACTTGGAGACCCAGAATGTCCCTTCAGTTGGTCAAGCAGCTCAGCGCAGAGAGGAATGTATTTATTTTCTTAATCTAATCACCTAGGGTGAAAATAGAAACTATGAAAAGAAAGGAAATGTAGCTTGTGATGTGCAAATATAGTATCATTTCCTTAGAAAAGTCCAGAAAGAACAAATAAAAGTTACCCTCAGTATCAATTAGAGAAGAAAGAATTTTAATTCATGCATGTTAATTGTTTTTCACCATTGTAATTGGTAAAGTTAGTTGAATTTCAATATTTTTTTTAACATCTTTATTGGGGTATAATTGCTTTACAATGGTGTGTTAGTTTCTGCTTTATAACAAAGTGAATCAGTCATACATAAACATATGTTCCCATATGTCTTCCCTGTTGCATCTCCCTCCCTCCCACCCTCCCTATCCCACCCCTCCAGGCTGTCACAAAGCACCAAGCCAATATCCCTGTGCCATGCGGCTGCTTCCCACTAGTTATCTACCTTACGTCTGGTAGTGTATATATATGTCCATGCCTCCCTCTCGCTTTGTCACAGCTCACCCTTCCCCCCCCCATATCCTCAAGTCCGTTCTCTAGGAGGTCTGCGTCTTTATTCCTGCTTTACCCCTAGGTTCTTCATGACATTTTTTTTCTTAAATTCCATATATATGTGTTAGCATACGGTATTTGTCTTTTTCTTTCTGACTTACTTCACTCTGTATGACAGACTCTAGGTCTATCCACCTCATTACAAATAGCTCAATTTCGTTTCTTTTTATGGCTGAGTAATATTCCATTGTATATATGTGCCACATCTTCTTTATCCATTCATCAGATGACGGGCACTTAGGTTGTTTCCATCTCCGGGCTATTGTAAATAGAGCTGCAATGAACATTTTGGTACATGACTCTTTTTGAATTTTGGTTTTCTCAGGGTATATGCCCAATAGTGGGATTGCTGGGTCATATGGTAGTTCTATTTGTAGTTTTTTAAGGAACCTCCATACTGTTCTCCATAGTGGCTGAACCAATTCACATTCCCACCAGCAGTGCAAGAGTGTTCCCTTTTCTCCACACCCTCTCCAGCATTTATTGTTTCTAGATTTTTTGATGATGGCCATTCTGACTGGTGTGAGATGATATCTCATTGTAGTTTTGATTTGCATTTCTCTAATGATTAATGATGTTGAGCATTCTTTCATGTGTTTGTTGGCAGTCTGTATATCTTCTTTGGAGAAATGTCTATTTAGGTCTTCTGCCCATTTTTGGATTGGGTTGTTTGTTTTCTTGTTATTGAGCTGCATGAGCTGCTTGTAAATTTTGGAGATTAATCCTTTGTCGGTTGCTTCATTTGCAAATATTTTCTCCCATTCTGCGGGTTGTCTTTTGGTCCTGTTTATGGTTTCCTTTGCTATGCAAAAGCTTTGAAGTTTCATTAGGTCCCATTTGTTTATTTTTGTTTTTATTTCCATTACTCTAGGAGGTGGGTCAGAAAGGATCTTGCTGTGATTTATGTCATAGAGTGTTCTGCCTATGTTTTCCTCTAAGAATTTGATAGTTTCTGGCCTTACATTTAGGTCTTTAATCCATTTTGAGCTTATTTTTGTGTATGGTGTTAGGGAGTGATCTAATCTCATACTTTTACATGTACCTGTCCAGTTTTCCAAGCACCACTTATTGAAGAGGCTGTCCTTTCTCCATTGTACATTACTGCCACCTTTATCAAAGATAAGGTGTCCATATGTGCATGGGTTTATCTCTGGGCTTTCTATGCTGTTCCATTGATCTGTCTTTCTGTTTTTTTGCCAGTACCATACCGTCTTGATAACTGTAGCTTTGTAGTATAGTCTGAAGTCAGGGAGCCTGATTCCTCCAGTTCCTTCTTTCGTTCTCAAGATTGCTTTGGCTATTCGGGGTCTTTTGTGTTTCCATACAAATTGTGAAATTTTTTGTTCTAGTTCTGTGAAAAATGCCAGTGGTAGTTTGATAGGGATTGCATTGAATCTATAGATTGCTTTGGATAGTAGAGTCATTTTCACAATGTTGATTCTTCCAATCCAAGAACATGGTATATCTCTCCATCTATTTGTATCATCTTTAATTTCTTTCATCAGTGTCTTATAATTTTCTGCATACAGGTCTTTTGTCTCCTTAGGTAGGTTTATTCCTAGATATTTTATTCTTTTTGTTGCAATGGTAAATGGGAGTGTTTTCTTGATTTCACTTTCAGATTTTTCATCATTAGTATATAGGAATGCCAGAGATTTCTGTGCATTAATTTTGTATCCTGCCACTTTACCAAATTCATTGATTAGCTCTAGTAATTTTCTGGTAGCATCTTTAGGGTTCTCTATGTATAGGATCATGTCATCTGCAAACAGTGACAGCTTTACCTCTTCTTTTCCGATTTGGATTCCTTTTATTTCCTTTTCTTCTCTGATTGCTGTGGCTAAAACTTCCAAAACAATGTTGAATAATAGTGGTGAGAGTGGGCAACCTTGTCTTGTTCCTGATCTTAGTGGAAATGCTTTCAGTTTTTCACCATTGAGGATGATGTTTGCTGTGGGCTTGTCATATATGGCCTTTATTATGTTGAGGAAAGTTCCCTCTATGCCTACTTTCTGGAGGGTTTTTATCATAAATGGGTGTTGAATTTTGTCAAAAGCTTTCTCTGCATCTATTGAGATGATCATATGGTTTTTCTCCTTCAATTTGTTAATATGGTTTATCACATTGATAGATTTGCGTATATTGACGAATCCTTGCATTCCTGGAATAAACCCCACTTGATCATGGTGTATGATCCTTTTAATGTGCTGTTGGATTCTGTTTGCTAGTATTTTGTTGAGGATTTTTGCATCTATGTTCATCAGTGATATTGGCCTGTAGTTTTCTTTCTTTGTGACATCCTTGTCTGGTTTTGGTATCAAGGTGATGGTGGCCTCGTAGAAGGAGTTTGGGAGTGGTCCTCCCTCTGCTATATTTTGGAAGAGTTTGAGAAGGATAGGTGTTAGCTCTTCTCTAAATGTTTGATAGAATTCGCCTGTAAAGCCATCTGGTCCTGGGCTTTTCTTTGTTGGAAGGTTTTTAATCACAGTTTCAATTTCAGTGCTTGTGATTGGTCTGTTCATATTTTCTATTTCTTCCTGATTCAGTCTTGGCAGGTTGTGCATTTCTAAGAATTTGTCCATTTCTTCCAGATTGTCCATTTTATTGGCATAGAGTTGCTTGTAGTAATCTCTCATGATCTCTTTTATCTCTGCAGTGTCAGTTGTTACCTCTCCTTTTTCATTTCTAATTCTATTGATTTGAGTCTTCTCCCTTTTTTTCTTGATGAGTCTGGCTAGTGGTTTATCTATTTTGTTTATCTTCTCAAAGAACCAGCTTTTAGTTTTATTTATCTTTGCTATTGTTTCCTTCATTTCTTTTTCATTTATTTCTGATCTGATTTTTATGATTTCTTTCCTTCTGCTAGCTTTGGGGTTTTTTTGTTCTTCTTTCTCTAATTGCTTGAGGTGCAAGGTTAGGTTGTTTATTCGAGATGTTTCCTGCTTCTTAAGGTGGGCTTGTATTGCTATAAACTTCCCCCTTAGAACTGCTTTTGCTGCATCCCACAGGTTTTGGGTCGTTGTGTCTCCATTGTCATTTGTTTCTAGGTATTTTTTGATTTCCTCTTTGATTTCTTCAGTGATATCTTCATTATTAAGTAGTGTATTGTTTAGCCTCCATGTGTTTGTATTTTTTACAGATCTTTTCCTGTAATTGATATCTAGTCTCATGGCGTTGTGGTCAGAAAAGATACTTGATACAATTTCAATTTTCTTAAATTTACCAAGGCTTGATTTGTGACCTAAGATATGATCTATCCTGGAGAATGTTCCATGAGCACTTGAGAAAAATGTGTATTCTGTTGTTTTTGGATGGAGTGTCCTATAAATATCAATTAAGTCCATCTTGTTTAATGTATCATTTAAAGCTTGTGTTTCCTTATTTATTTTCATTTTGGATGATCTGTCCATGGCTGAAAGTGGGGTGTTAAAGTCCCCTACTATGAATGTGTTACTGTCGATTTCCCCTTTTATGGCTGTTAGTATTTGCCTTATGTATTGAGGTGCTCCTATGTTGGGTGCATAAATATTTACAATTGTTATATCTTCTTCTTGGATCAATCCCTTGATCATTATGTAGTGTCCTTCTTTGTCTCTTTTAATAGTCCTTATTTTAAAGTCTATTTTGTCTGATATGAGAATTGCTACTCCAGCTTTCTTTTGGCTTCCATTTGCATGGAATATCTTTTTCCATCCCCTTACTTTCAGTCTGTATGTGTCTCTAGGTCTGAAGTGGGTCTCTTGTAGACAGCATATATAAGGGTCTTGTTTTTGTATCCATTCAGCTAATCTGTGTCTTTTGGTGGGAGCATTTAGTCCATTTACATTTAAGGTAATTATTGATATGTATGTTCCTATTCCCATTTTCTAAATTGTTTTGGGTTCGTTATTGTAGGTCTTTTCCTTCTCTTGTGTTTCTTGCCTAGAAAAGATCCTTTAGCATTTGTTGTAAAGCTGGTTTGGTGGTGCTGAACTCTCTCAGCTTTTGCTTGTCTGTAAAGGTTTTAATTCTCCATCAAATCTGAATGAGATCCTTGCTGGGTAGAGTAGTCTTGGCTGCATGTTTTTCTCCTTCATCACTTTCAGTATGTCCTGCCACGCCCTTCTGGCTTGTAGGGTTTCTGCTGAGAGATCAGCTGTTAACCTTATGGGGATTCCCTTATGTGTTATTTGTTGTTTTTCCCTTGCTGCTTTTAATATGCTTTCTTTGTATTTAATTTTTGACAGTTTGATTAATATGTGTCTTGGCGTATTTCTCCTTGTATTTATCCTGTATGGGACTCTCTGTGCTTCCTGGACTTGATTAACTATTTCCTTTCCCATGTTAGGGAAGTTTTCAACTATAATCTCTTCAAATATTTTCTCAGTCCCTTTCTTTTTCTCTTCTTCTTCCGGAACCCCTATAATTCGAATGTTGGTGCGTTTAATGTTGTCCCAGAGGTCTCTGAGACTGTCCTCAGTTCTTTTCATTCTTTTTTCTTTATTCTGCTCTGCAGTAGTTATTTCCACTATTTTATCTTCCAGGTCACTTATCCGTTCTTCTGCCTCAGTTATTCTGCTATTGATCCCATCTAGAGTACTTTTAATTTCATTTATTGTGTTGTTCATCGTTGCTTGTTTCATCTTTAGTTCTTCTAGGTCCTTGTTAACTGATTCTTGCATTTTGTCCATTCTATCTCCAAGATTTCGGATCAACCTTACTATCATTATTCTGAATTCTCTTTCAGGTAGACTGCCTATTTCCTCTTCATTTGTTAGGTCTGGTGCATTTTTATCTTGCTCCTTTATCTGCTGTGTGTTTTTCTGTCTTCTCATTTTGCTTATCTTACTGTGTTTGGGGTCTCCTTTTTGCAGGCTGCAGGTTCGTAGTTCCTCCTGTTTTTGATGTCTGTCTCCAGTGGCTAAGGTTGGTTCAGTGGGTTGTGTAGGCTTCCTAGTGGAGGGGACTAGTGCCTGTGTTGTGGTGGATGAGGCTGGATCTTGTCTCTCTAGTGGGCAGGTTCACGTCTGGTGGTGTGTTTGGGGGTGTCTGTGGCCTTATTATGATTTTAGGCAGCCTCTCTGCTAATGGGTGAGGTTGTGTTCCTGTTTTGCTAGTTGTTTGGCATAGGTTTTCCAGCACTGTGGCTTGCTGGTCGTTGAGTGAAGCTGGGTGCTGGTGTTAAGATGGAGGTCTCTGGGAGATTTTCGCCGTTTGATATTATGTGGAGCTGGGAGGTCTCTTGTTGATCAGTGTCCTGAAGTTGGCTTTCCTACCTCAGAGGCAGAGCCCTGCCTCCTGGCTGGAGCACCAAAAGCTTTTCATCCACACGGCTCAGGATAAAAGGGAGAAAAAGTAGAGGGAATTAGTAGAAGTATGAGGAAAGAAAGAAGGAAAGGAGGGTAGGAAGGAAGGAAGAAAGAAAGAAAGAAGCAAAGAAGGAAAGAAAGGAGGGAGGGAGGGAGGAAGGAAGGAGGGAAAGAAGGAAAAAAGACAGAAAGAAAGAAGATACAGTAAAAATAAAATAAAGTATAATAAAGTTATTGAATTAAAAAATTCTTATTTAGGAAAAAAAAAAAGGGACGGAAAGAACCTTAGGACAAATGTTGGAAGCAAAGCTATACAGACAAAATCTTACACAGAAGCATACACATACACCCTCACTAAAAGAGGTAAAGGGGAAAAAATCATAAATCTTGCTGTCAGAGACCGCCTCCTCAATTTGGGATGATTCGTTGTCTAAAGGAGGGAAGGAAGGAAGGAAAGAAAGAAAGAAAGAACGAAGGTAAAGTATAATATTGTTATTAAAATTAATTATTAAGAAAAAAAATTAAAAAAAACATGGACGGATAGAACCCTAGGACAAATGGTGGAAGCAAGACTATACAGACAAGATCTCACACAGAAGCCTACACATACACATTCACAAAAAGAGGAAAGGGGAAAAATCATAGATCTTGCTCCTAAAGCCCACTTCCTTAATTTGGGATGACTCGTTGTCTATTCAGGTATTCCACAGATGCAGGTACATCAAGTTGATTGTGGAGCTTTAATCCGCTGCTTCTGAGGCTGCTGGGAGAGATTTCCCTTTCTCTTCTATGTTCTCACAGCTCCCAGGGCTAAGCTTTGGATTTGGCCCTGCCACTGCGTGTAGATCGCTGGAGGGCGTCTGTTTTTTGCTCAGACAGGATGGGGTTAAAAGAGCCGCTGATTGGGGGCTCTGGCGCACTCAGGCCGGCGGGGACGGAGGGGCACAGAGTGCGGGGCGGGCCTGCGGTGGCAAAGGCCGGCGTGACTTTGCACCAGCCTGAGGCGCGCTGTGCGCTGTCCCGGGGAAGTTGTCCCTGGATCCCGGGAACCTGGCAGTGGCGGGCTGCACAGGCTCCGCGGAAGAGGGGTGTGGAGAGTGACCTGTGCTCGCACACAGGCCCCTCGGTGGCGGCGGCAGCAGCCTTAACGTCTCCCGCCCGCCTCTGGGGTCCGCGCTTTTAGCCGCGGTTTGCGCCCGTCTCTGGATTCCGCGCTTTCAGCCGCGGCTCGCGCCCGTCTCTGGGGTCCGCGCTTTCAGCCGCGGCTCGCGCCCGTCTCTGGGGTCCGCGCTTTCAGCCGCGGCTCGCGCCCGGCTCTGGGGTCCGCGCTTTCAGCCGCGGCTCGCGCCCGTCTCTGGGGTCCGCGCTTTCAGCCGCGGCTCGCGCCCGGCTCTGGGGTCCGCGCTTTCAGCCGCGGCTCGCGCCCGTCTCTGGGGTCCGCGCTTTCAGCCGCGGCTCGCGCCCGGCTCTGGGGTTCGCGCTTTTAGCCGCGGCTCGCGCCCGGCTCTGGAGTTCCTTTAAGCAGCGTTCTTAAACCCCTCTCCTCACGCCCCAGGAAACAAAGAGGGAAGGAAAAGTCTCCTGCCTCTTCGGCAGGTGCAGGCTTTTCCCCGGACTCCCTCCCGGCTAGCTGTGGTGCACTAACCCCTTCAGGCTATGTTCAAGCCGCCAACCCCAGTCCTCTCCCTGCGCTCCGGCCTCATCTCGCAGCCCCGCCCGCCCCGGCGGGTGAGCAGACAAGCCTCTCGGGCTGGTGAGTGCCGGTCGGCACCGATCCTCTGTGCGGGAATCTCCCCGCTTTGCCCTCCGCACCCGTTGCTGTGCAGTCCTCCGCAGCTTCGAAGCTCCCCCCTCCGCCTCCCGCAGTCTCCGCCCGCGAAGGGGCTTCCTAGTGTGTGGAAACTTTTCCTCCTTCACAGCTCCCTCCCACTGGTGCAGGTCCCGTCCCTATTCTTTTCTCTCTGTTTTTTCTTTTGCCCTACCCGTGTACGTGGGGAGTTTCTTGCCTTTTGGGAGGTCTGAGGTCTTCTGCCAGCCTTCAGTAGGTGTTCTGTAGGAGTTGTTCCACGTGTATATGTATTTCTGGTGTATCTGTGGGGAGAAAGGTGATCTCCGCGTCTTACTCTTCCGCCATCTTCCGCCTTCCCGAATTTCAATATTATCACAGTGTCTTGGGTCTCCCTCAGGCTTGCATAGGACAGTAGTCAGGAAGAGGTGTGGACAGCATATCTCAGTGCTTCTATGGTTTTCCTCCTTCTAGGGTCTTCCTATTTAATCTCTGACTGGATGGCCACTCACCCTGAATACATAACAGCCAACTTGAGCTACGAAATCTATGTGATTCTCCCCATCTGCTCTGAACTAAATCTGCCAGTTTTAGCTAACAAAGCCATGGTTCATGAGTGACCTTTGCCTTGACTCAGTGAGCCACTTCTGGCCGTAAAGCTAGTCCAGTAGCTAGTCCATCCTTCTTTGTTGAATCATTGTTAGTTAGTATATCGTCCTTTAATATTCTGATGGAATAGCTAGGAATTCTAGGCCATCCAGACTAAGCAGAGAATGCTATGACGGTTGAGCAGGAAAGCTACAGACTCACGGATAAAACTCGCCCAAAATTGTAACAGTTTTTTTTTTTTTTTTAAAGAATTAACGCTTCCCAATTTGTTGTCGTCTGCATTTGTCGAATGTTAAGGAAACTGAAATAGTTGTTTTTCACATTTTATCTAGGATTCCACCTGTTTTCTACAAAGGGGAACCAGCTAAATTTATTATAACACCCCAACCAGCAGTGGGCTCACTTATAAAATACCAAGTTAAAGATGTTCAACTGTCATTTTGTAAAAGACTGAGTGAAATTTAGGCAGTCTACATAATTTTAAGAAATTCCATATGTTACCTAATAGTGTAATAGCTGGATCACATGAGAAGTACACTTTAAATTTTTTTATTTTTAACTGACAAAGTATTTCTCAGATTGGCTGCATCATTTTACATTCCCACCAGCAACATACGAGGTTTCCCACATTCTCACCACCCCTTGGTGTTTTCAAACCTGTTTAGTCATTATAGTGGGTATGAAAAGTTCCTCCAAGAAGAACAGGGTAATTGTAGAAACCATCTTATCTGTGTCACCTCTCTCAAGAATCAGAGTCCTGATAGAGATGTTTTCCACTGTATGAAACTGATTTTCATGTATTTTTATGGGTTTTCCAGCTGGTTACAGCAGGAGGGTAAGTTTCATTCCATATACTCCACTAGGGCTGATAGCAGAGACTCATAGCTAGAATTTGAACTAAGATTCCCTGGTTCTTTTGGTAGCTTTTCGTTTCATTTGTAGGTAATAATACTTAGGAAGCAATAAGCATGCCAATTACCTTTTGGACTGTGTCAGAGGTGGTTTGTCTAATTGATTGTTTCTACATCATTAGATACAGGCTAACCATGTCTTGTGTTTATTTACTGTGTCTATTATGTTTTATATGGGGTTTTGTTTGTTTGTATGTCTATGTGGTCCATTTCTTTGCTCCCTTATTTGAATTTATTTCGCTGTCTTGAGTGTTAGGAGGTCTCCAAACACAGCCTCCACACAGTTCTGCCCCTCTCATTGTACAAAGACCACTCCTCCCACCAGTAGAGCTTGTGTTCCTTCCCCTAGCAATGTGGCTGAGTTTTAAACCACAGTGACTGGGGGTGGATTCTTACGCAGCAATATATAACCCCAAATTTCAGGAATATTTATATTTTGTTTTCATGTGGACCTTTATATGTTTATAATGTCCTTATTCTCATTTTTCCTTTCTTAGTTTTCTACTCATTTATTTATTAACTTTAATTTTTTGACTCCCACCTATTATAGTCCCCCCCACCCCAAAGACACCCTGTTTCCTGTCTTTCTCTTGATGATTCTTTTCATTTACAGTTGTGTTATTTCTAAATTGTAAGAACACTTAAGATTATTATACTTTTTTCCTATCCTCATTGCACTTTTCTTTAGTTATATTTTCAATTTAAATATGTTTAGTCCTTGACTAATTCCTTAACTGGTCCGGTTTGCACCTAATCATCCCATTTCTTGCTGTGTGTAGGACAAGTCAGCGTTCAACTTCTGACAGAAATTCACAGGTATCCTTGACACCACTGATTCAGTAACACATAATATATTCCATTTTTTTTTTTTTGCAGAATAACTGGTGATGAATCAGTAGTCACAGGTGTTCCGACACCTTACGTTTTCAAAGACATTTTATACATTTTTGTAAGACTTTTTATGTTCTACATAAATTTTCACCACCATCCTTTGTAATACACAGATTCAACTTTGCATTGTACTGAATCATTGTTTCCTCAACTTCTTTGAAAATAATGTCGACTGTAGTTATATAATAGGCTCTTCATAGATGCTACTTTTTCAGTCATTTCAACCTTGGCATTGACTCCTGGAATAAACAACAAGGTAGTATTGGTAACATCCATTGACTCATAAAGGGCCAAGAAAGTTCACTTGAAATTATTTGTCTTGGTATTTATTGACTAATGATAATACTTCCAATGTCATTAACTCATCAAACAACTGTTCTCACCAAAAGACTAATAGTCTTTAAAAAGGCCACTTTACACACATTGCTTCAACTGCTGCAGTCAGACGTAATTATTGATAATTCATCATGGGGACCCTGCTTTCCCTGCTTGACTGGAAAGAGAATCACTGAGAAAATTACTTTATTGCAGCCTTAATTTATTATTATTTTTGTATTTGTGAAGGAATTCTGTCCTGATGTCAGACTGCTTTATACATTTAGTAATTTTTCTGAATGCTGCTTCTCTGTGAGGTGGAAGGAGTGGGTTGAATGTATAATCTGGTAATGTTGGTGTATATTGTATTATTTTAGCCCAAGTATAGTGTCATTACATAATAAACACAATGTTTACCATCTATTTAATTAAGAAAATAGTGCATACTCCATAATGCCTGGAAAATTATGAGAATCAATGTTTACTTTTTTCTTCTTTTCTTCCTTTGACCTAATGGGACCTTTAGTTTCCCCACTATCTGATGATCTTGTTTGTCACTTTTCAGAGCCCCTTCAGCATAAGAAAGTGATCTAACAATCATTCAGCCTCTTTGATTATGTTGTGTAGCTCTTTTATGTGCGACTGTCTCAATTCAGTTGATTCGTCTGGGACTGGTAGATATTGTGTCTCCTTCTGTTGTTTTGACCACCTCAAAACTTTGTGTTTTCTCTAGTTTTTGCTTCAAGGAAGTTGTGTCTTTCATTTGTGGCACAGGGAGCATTTAACCTTTTGTATGTGCTTTGCATACTTTAGATTTTTAAATGTCTCTCTCTGGTCTGGATCTGCCTTGGCTTGTATCAAAAGCATATTCCTCGCATTGGTTATTGTTTGCCTTTGTCTATCTTTTCACCTATATCCTTTTTTAAATCACTTTGTTTAAGTGCAGGGAACATTGAGTGGAATTTTGTTGATGACACAAACGAAAAGCCTTTTTTCTTCTATAAACTTACATTTATTGTTGTGGCAGATATTTAAAATCCGAGTTTTCTTGCTTTAGATGTCTGTGACTCTGTGTGTGTGTGTGTGTGTGTGTGTGTGTGTGTGTGTGTAAAACTGTTGTGGTGCGCCCATCTCCGTGTTAGTGGTGCCAAGGAGAGTCTAGTATTAAGTTCGTACCTGACAAACACTTGATGAGTAGAGGAATGGATGCTTAGGATCACGCATTTTAGTCTCGGGTGAACCCAAGCCTCGCCACTTCCTAGCTATGCAATCTTGAGAAAGTCATGGAATCTCTGTTTTTTTAAAATTCATCTGATAAATTGAGACATTACCACCCGCCATACAGTGTTGTTGAAAAAGTTGCATGCAGTCCTGCTTATAAAATCACGGTGCTGGCACGATTGAAGTGATCGAGAGACAAGATACACAAGTTTCCTCACATCCTGTCGTGTCAGGTCCGAAAACCAATGTCGGTGGAATCCAACCCATGTTTTGCTTTAAGTGAAATTCCTTGAAGTACCTAAGCCTTTTAATTTCTTCAAGAAAACCATGACCAAATTCAACTTTGGATTGTTAGACTAAAAGCAGTTTATCAATCCAGTGCCTGAGAGAATGCAGTTGTTTCAAAACAGTAACAGACGGCCTTGTTAAAGCATTCCAAAAATAGTGTTCCAGAGGTGGAAGGAATTGGACACAAAACAGATCCTTGTCCTCGTTGTTGAATTCACCTGTGGTGAGAGGTCGGCTTCTGGGAGTTAGATATTTAATTAGGCCACTGATTCATACCGTGATAATAAAAAAAGTGAATCGTCTTAGTTTCATACTGAGAATAATGGTTTTATCTTATCCAACTACATTAAACATCGTGCAGCCAGCGTGTCAATTACAAAGATAATGTGTATCAGAGAATGAGAGATCTTTCTGGGTATTTTTTAAACTTAATTAATTGATGTATTTATTTATGGCTGCGTTGGATCTTCATTGCCACGTGGGCTTTACTCTAGTTGGGGCGAGCGGGGGCAACTTTTTGTTGTGGTTGGTGGGCTTATTAAGGTGGCTTCTTTTGTTGGGGAGTGCGGGTGGGCTTCAGTAGTTGTGGATCGTGGGCTCTAGAGCACAGGCTCAGTAGTTCTGGTGCACGGGCTTAGTTGCTCTGTGGCATGTGGGATCTTCCCGGACCAGGGCTCGAACCTGTGTCCCCTGCAATGGCAGGCGGGTTCTTAACCACTGCACAACCAGGTAAGTCCATTTCCGGGTATTTTTTATCATATAAAAATGGAACTTTTTTTTTTAAAGCTGCTTATTGTCTGTTCTCTGAATAGAATTAATATCCGTGAGGCCACAACCCATGTCTGTTTTGTTTACTTAAACAGTGCATGGTACACAGTAAATTCAATCAAAGTTTATTTTTAAAACATTTGAATGAATGAAGTCTTTCACCTGAAAAGTGAATGGAATATTTGATCTTTGATAGAGATATCCCTGAGGCATGCAGAGGAGAGAAACTGTATTAATCCTTTCTTCCTCAGGTAGGCTAAATTATTTCTGTGAATACAAAGCTGCTACCTTCTTGAGTTATCCACTGCAGTGTGTAGTTTAGAGGAGAGACCCATCTGAAGAGAGTGTTTCAATTATCACCTAACTGGGGAATTTCTTTCACAGCAGGATTAAACTAGATGGGAGAGGTGACATAATAAAGAATGACTGAGAGTTTCTGCATGTTGAATAGTCAGAGGACATTGTCCAGAAGTGCCTGGGTGATGGGAAGAATGAGCTAGACCCCAGGGAGACAAGCGTTCCAGGCAGAGGGAGGAGCACAAGTAAATGTGTGATGTGAAAACAGACTTCTGTTCAGAGTAAAAACTAGCTTACTTGTCTGGGAGTGTAGTCAGTAAAAGAGGAGAGGATTTAAAGATAAGGTAGATTTTATTTACTTAACTTTTATTGTTTTCACTTTTAATCCAGGCCAGGAAATTTGCTTTTTATCTTAAGCGTTTGGTGTATTTTAAACAGAGTAGTGACACTGTCACCTTCACCTTTAAATGCTTTTTAGAAGATCACTCTGGCTCCTTGTGTGGAGAAAGCATTTTAAAGAGGATGTAAAAAGAGGATTCAGGTGACTGTTACACTCAAGGATTATAAGGATTTGGAGCAGTGTGGAGTTCAAGAAAGTAAGACACATCTGGATGCATTTTGTACATCGAATGGACGGGAATTGAAAATGGTGGATTGAAAATGAGGAAACAAAAATCAGAGCTAATGGTAGAAAGAATTTGGTGCTTCAGCAATTGAATTGCTAAATGGTGACCTTTATAGATCTGGAGAAGAAAGGAAATGGTATAGGATTGAGGATGGGTTGGAATTCAGAGTTTGTTTTGAGATCCTGATGTTGAGATTCCCATTACACAAGTAGGAGGAGATGTCGCATCTGAACTTAAGGGATTTGTTCCCATATACGTGGTATTTAACAGTATTAAACTGTACAGTTCCATGGCAGACATTTGTAAGGTAGAAGGGAAAAGGACCCCAAAGAGATCCCTAGGAGTTCTATAACATTTAATTATTGAGCCACCAGGCAGGGGCTCTTAAAGGAGACGGAGAAGGAGAAAGGAAAGCCAACCAAAAAAAAAGATTCGAAAAGCAGAGAGTGTTTACCCCCGTGGAATGCTGCTCAGCCATCGGTCCTGACATGTCACGTCTGCAAGAGCAAAGCAGTAATCGTTGGATTTGAGGACTAGCAGGGGTGCTGCCCGGGAGCTTGAGAGATTTAGTGTAGCTGGGATGGTGAGAAGTAAAGCCAGAATTGTGTGGGAGAATATGGAGTTAGGAAAACAGAGACTGAAGGTAGCCCATTCAGTATGTTTTGATTTGACGGAGAACCAAAGATGTGTCCTCTCAGGAAGAAGACGTGGTGGTGGTTAGGGCGTTGTTGGACAGGGGACCTGGTAATTGTGCTGCAGCACTTCAGCCTTCCACCAAAATGGAACCAAGCTCATCCAGAAAGACTCTTGGACGTACCTACAAGTCATGTTTGATAAGGTCACCCTTGACCAGTCAAGTTGACGTGCAAACTAATCAGATCACAGATGTGTTCCTCCATCCATTTTCACTGCCTGCCTTTCCCTTACAAAGCCTAACTTGTATCTAAAGCCATTCTTGAACCCACCTTATCTGACACTCAGACTTCCCCAACCACAAAGCTTCCTACTGGCCATTCAGCTTGAAATCTGCAGACAGGAGATACAGAACCTCTTAAAGCAAGCGGGTCCACCTTTGAGATCCCTGCTGTCAAATTCTTCCTAATGGATCGTCCCTCAGTAACTCACACTTGTTCTGGTTCTGACTGAATGGTTAGGAATACATGAAATCCCTACTCGATATATCTATGCTTTAAATATTTGAAAACTGCTATCTTACGTTTTGGAGTTAACTTTTCTTCACTTTTGTGTATTATGTTTTAACAATACAAATTCTTGCAAGGCTCAGTTCAGCTCTACTGTTCTCTAAGTGTATGGGCTTTGCTGTTGCTGATCTCCTCACAATGTGTGATGTTCACCACAGAATTCAGACAACAGGAAGGGACCAACTGGTACACATATAGTGGTCCATGGCCCCCACCATAATTTCTACACAAAAGTGAAGCCCTAGAAACAGAGGAAATACAGCTCCTAAAGATACTTGTAAGCAATAGACATACTGATTTCTAGAAAGATTTAACATTGCTTTCAGGGTTTAGAAGGCCAAAATAAAGTTTTTTAAACTCTGCAAATAATATGTTGTGGGAATTAAAAAGATATCCTGAAAATTTGTATGCTTTGAGGAGTCTTATATGATGTAAATGAAATCAGTTCCCGACCAGGCTGGGTTCCACTGCCAGTCATGTTTGCATCCTGCATTGTCCCCAGAGTGTAGCCCAATCATTGAATTGGGAGACCCTGAGCCTTTGGAAGTGAGAACTGTGTACAGTGACAGCATGTGTGGTGGCACATGGAGGCTCTGTTGACAAGTAGTCAGTTCAGTAGCTATACTTTTGTACATAACCTAAGAGAATCAGTTTGTTAAAAATATATGTATTTCTGTGTCAAACGACATCTTGAGTATAATAAAAATATGTTAGGCAGGCAAAGAAACATAAGGAACAGGCTTGTTCTGTATCTGTAATACGAGTATGGCCCAGGAGGATGTATGACCAGGGACTGGAACTGTTTTAGATGTTATGCTGTAGAACGTATTTTTCTTGGCATGGGAGTGAAAGCTGTGCTAGATAATACTTAACTCTGACTCATCTTTGTAGTAATTGGAAGATTACTAAGAAGATGTCCATGTGGCGTAAACTTCAGACAAGCGTGTAGGTGAAGCCAGTGACTAACGTTTATAAGTGCACGTGTGGCTGAGAACGCTAGTGGTCTGCATTGGGAGGATTATAGATCTGTAAGAGCTTTGACAGCACAAAACAGTTTCTTCTGGGAATAAACAGTGGGAAAAGTCCCATAGTTTATGCTTTTAAAGAATATAGTATATGCAAGGGAAACGAGAGGGAACATTAGAAAAATATATATTTATATCCAAGCTGCCAATCATTATTGAGTATAATTTTTGCAGTCAAATGTTGTATGTATGTATTTTGGAAACACATAGAAGGTTCATTCTGCTGCCTATGGAGTCCTCTTGACAAATTGCATGTAGAACTTTGGCAGGAATGTTGTACTAAATTGTTCAAGTGGGCAATTCAGTGAAAAAGAATGTGGCCTAATTAACATATTGAGGTATCTTCAACCTACTAAAATTTACAGAATCGATAACTTAAACAGCAATAAAATGTCACCTCTGGAGTATTCATTTTTTAAATATGGAAAGATAATATCCTTACTGGGAAGTTGCAGTGAGATGGTCTCTCTTCTACAATCTTAGTGGAAGTGTAAATTGATACTACATTTTAGAAAGCATTTTGGTAATGTCTAGTAAAATTGTAAATATTATGTGCTTCATAACCTGGCATTTCTTTTGTTTTGTTTTGTTTTGTTTTGTTTTTTTGCGGTACGCGGGCCTCTCACTATTGTGGCCACTCCCGTTGCGGAGCGCAGGCTCAGCGGCCATGGCTCACGGGCCTAGCTGCTCCGCGGAATGTGGGATCTTCCCGGACCGGGGCACGAACCCGTGTCCCCTGCATCGGCAGGTGGACTCTCAACCACTGCGCCACCAGGGAAGCCCTGGCATTTCTGATTTTAGCAATTTATACTCTAGAAATATTTCCTCAAGTCTAAAAAAACATATACAAGAAGTTAACACTGTGTATATTAGCGACATGTTAGGAATAACTCATCAAATATAATAAATTGCTGCATATTTTTATAAGAAACTACTATACCGTGCTTAAAAAGAATGATGGGATAGTTGTATTTCTTAACATGGAATATTGTGCAAGCAGAATAGCCAAAAGAAAGCGACATTTTGCCATACGTGAGACAAAAATTTTAGAATAGCTAAAATAAAACGTCAATTTTTGTACAAGGCATAATTTACTTTTTATAAAAATTTTATACACACTTGTATATTTCAGAAGGAAAAATCAAAGAAATATTCAGAATGTTAGGCAGTAGTAATTTATTAGGTACCGCACCAATTTGGGAGACTTCCACTCTTTTAATACGTGAGTGGATTTTGTAATGCTTGAATTTGGATGGTTTTTATACACTCTAATCAGGAGAAATGTAACAATGTTAGAAAACAATAGGAATTAATGGAAGAATAAATTAGTATATTTTTATTTCTATCCAAGTTACCTCTGGGACGGTGTCCACAGCCCTCTGGCTGGTCTGGTGATTCTCCTCCTTCTGATCTTATCTCTCACTTTTCCGTCCATGAATCTTGGTATTTAGTCAGGCTGCTCTGACCTACTCTGTGTTTAAAAAATCCGATTTGCACAAGCTCCCATCCTTATTTCTGTAGGTGCCAGGCTCTCCTTAACACATGGTACTGACTGAAAGACCAAGGGTGACATAACACTCATTGACGTTCGTCCACTGGAATACATTAGCACTGTCACATCACTGACGTAAATTCCTAGGACTCTTACAGACTAAACAACAGCAATTACAACAAGCAGACGGATTTCACAGGCCAGTGTGTGCTCAGATCCATATCTGCTTTGCTGACAGGTCAAAATACTGTTGAGTTTCTATGCTTCCACAAACTGGGAAACTAAAGAGTTTCTTTTATTTTTATTTTTCATACCACCATGCTTGGTTCACACTTGGTATTCCATGTAACGGATTTATCTTAGAGGTTCCAAATCGAAAAGTCAGTGGAGGGAGGAGAGATACAGAAAGAAGCTACTATTTCTTATTTCATAATTTAATAAAATATGAGAACAGAACTTCAGTTTTTACTTTGACTCTTTACAAAGCTTTGGGAATAACCACTGTCTACTTCTGCTCTTGGCAAGTAACCCTACAGCGTCCCTGGGCTACCCTACGGCTGCCACAAACAACACTGCTTGCAAAGATCATATCCACCTTACATCTGGCCCTTCTTTTTGTTCCTGAAAGCTTGTATTCCTGATGTGCTATCCCAAATACACTCTCTTTCTCTACAGATTATTATTGTTATTATTATCATTATTATTATTGCCAAGTCTCTGACATGTCGCTTTGCCATGTAGATTTTGTTTTATGAAGAGAAATGTGGGAAATGAAACACTCCAAGCAACAGAGACACTTAATTTTCAAGGGCATCTGGAAAATTCACTGAGGTAGGTCATATTTGGGGCCACACAATAAATTTTAATAACTTTAAAGGATTTAAGTCATTCAAATTATGTTTTCTGGTTACAGCAGAATTAAATCAGATATCCAGTAATTCGTAAAGTATGCCAGAATTTGAAGTTAGACAATAAACTCCTCAGCAGTACCTGGGTCAAAAGAAATCACAAGACAAATTAGAATATGTTTTGAATTTAACAGAAATGAGCAACAATGTATGAAAATTTGTGGGATGCAATAAAAGCAGAACAGAAGGAAGTGTACAGCTTTCATTTTGCTTTTTTTAAGGAGAAAAGAAGGTCTCACATTAGTGAGCTAAGCTTCCTCCAGGAGAAACTAGGGAAGGAATAGCAGATGAAATCAAAACCTGGCAGAAGAAAGTAAGTGAAAAAGATATTATAAGAAATCAATGAAAATGAAAACAGAAAACCACCAGAGGAAATCAGTATGCCAAAATCTGGTTTCCTGGAAAGATCAATAAAAATGATAAACTTCTAATCAGAGTGGTCAGGAATAAAAGAGAGAAGACATGAATTACCAATAGCAAGCAAGAAAGATACTATACCACTAACGATTCTACAGATGCTAGGAGGACACAATAAAAGTGTTATGCCAGTGAATTAGATAACATAGGTAAGGTAAAAATAATCCTGAAAAATTACCCAGTCAGTCAAGGGAAAAGGAGATGACCTGACTGACTCTGCCTATTGGAGACATAGATTTCGAAGTTTAAAAAATTTTCCACAAAAATGATACCAGGCACAGAGAGCTACACTATTGTATTCTACCTAACATTTAGGAATGGAAAAATAATAATGCCACCAATCCTAACAAATTCTTCCAAAACTTAGAAAGGACGGGGGTCTTAAACTCAGTTTAAGACCTTTGCCTAATCTGTATTGAAATGTGAAAAGAGACATTTCAAGAAACGAAATTATCTTTATAAACATAGATGTGGATTTGAAATATGGATCAAGGGGCAATAGTGGTTGAATATTAGCTTTCCATAGGTCCCTAGTTCTGAATTAGTTTAGAAGTTTCTCCCCTCTTTCCACTAACGCTTAACAGCAACCACAGCATGAGTGTAGAAACAGATAGTGTGCTGGATGTAATCTGGGGTTAGCCATTTGCACATCAGCATAAAAGAAATGTGTGTGTATGTGTGTACGTGTCCTTAAAGCATACGCTGGCCTCTCTCTGCCCTTCAGTAACTCCATCCTCTGGAAGGTGGAGTGGGTTAGCTGATGGATGCGTTTGGTAAGAATCACTGAGCAGGTACAGCTTGGCTTCATCCTTCCTCCCTCGGGAACCGTCCTGTCCACAGAAAGCGCGTGCTCTCATCTGCAACCCCAAGCTGCACATTGTAGAGAAGTCCACAGCTTTTGGAGGAAGCTCGCCCTGGTCCAGCACACTGGAAGTAGTGATAAGCCTGCAAACTTTGAATTCAGTATGAGCACGGACGTCTTTCTAACAGAAGTAACTAAGCCACATTTAATGATGATGTTGATTTGTGCACTTCTGTATCTGCATGTTTTATTTTACAGCTTGTTCTGTAATGGGTTCATGAAGAACAGTCTAACTCCTAGGGACCCCTCAGAGACCTCGGCAGTTGCTGAGAGCAGGAGTGATTTGGGATTAAGGAAGTTTATGGAAGCGTCAGGTGGATGGAGTGTTTATGAGTGATGTTTCCTCAAGAATAAGGAAGATGAGCAATGCTGGCAAGCATGAGGTAAAGAGGATCTAGATACCAGAATCTTGAGGGGGACGTGCTAAGAAGATTCTACTACAAAATGTGTGTGTGCGGGGCGTGGGTGGGGGTGGGGGTGAGGCGGGCGGGCGGTTTGAAAAGCACGCCCTTGGAGTTGAAGTTTGAGAAGAATAGGAGACTCGGAATCAGATGCTAATAAACACAAGAGATCAAGGTCTCTGAATAAGGTTCTCTCCCAGAAAATAGTAAAATAATGCCAGTAGGTGAGTGAAGTTTTGTGTCAGTTCTAAAATGGAATTATCTCCTTGGGACCTTGGCATTAACCTTTCAAATAAGAATACACGGTTATTGTTCACAGCATTGCTTCCATTCTATACTTACTTTTCACAGCTTTGGGACTTCTTTTTTGGTAGCCAGGGAAGTGAATTTAAACAATTTTTCTTTTGTTTTGCTTTTATCCTATTTTGAAAACTGGCTGTGTGTTTATGGCTTAGACTTTCAATCTGTCATTTCTCTTATAAAATTTGTACAGTGACACTGATGCCAGGTGTCAAGTCCAGCCACCTCTAAAATGCCACTGTTCAAACCAGCCGTCTTAACACAGGAGCCATAAGACTTTATTGCTCTGGGGGATTAAAAAATATCCTAGAGTCTTGGTGGGGCTTTTGAGGTCTTGCCATGAATTTGTAGTGATAGCCAAAACAAAGCGGGGATATTTCTGAAGAGTGGCACTTTAAAAACTCTTTTCCTTGCTCTGCTCCATTTTGGATAGGCATGAAAATGTTTTCTGGGTTGCCTTTTTCCAGATGTTACTGGAAAACCTTTCAGTGTTTCATTGTGGAATATGATATCCGCTGTAGGCTTTTTGTAATGACCTTTGTTATGTTGAGGTAATTACTGTCTATTCCTACTTTCTTGAGAGCTTTTATCATGAAATGGAATTGAATTCTCGCAAATGCTTTTTCTGCATCTCTTGAGATAAGCATATGACTTTCACCTTCCATTCTGTCCATGTGGTTTGTCATATTAATCAATTTTCATATGTTGAAATATCCTTGCATCTCAGGGGTAAAATGCACTATATCATGGTGTAGGATCCTTTTACTGTGCTGTTGACTTCAGTTTGCTAGTGTTGTGTTGAGAACTTGCGCATCTGTGTTCATCAAGGATATTGCCTGTAGTTTTCTTTTCTCATGGCGTCTGACTTTGGTATCAGGGTAAGGCTGGCCTCATAAGATGATTTTGGAAGTGTTCCCTTCTTCAATTTTCTGGAATAGTTGTGGAGTCAATTCTTCTTTAAATATATGATGGAATTCATATATATACATATATACATGAGAAATGTCACAGTATGTTATGTGATTTCTGGGGAAACTTTGGATATTCTAATCAAGTTTCCAGGACCTCTTTAAAAATAGCCTGCCGAACGTAAGATCAAGCTTCTGGCATCATCCAGACTTGGTCTTGAGCAAATTATTAATAATTGAAGATAGAAATGTGTGGGATTAAAAGTAAAACTTTCTGGAAACAGAGTATCTGAAAGGCATCTGCAATTATTTGAAAGCAGCCTAACACCCCACAGCGAGTGCTGAGCTGTGCTGACCATGGGCAGGAGGTCTGAGCAGTAACAGAGGGCAGCGTGAATAAGATACCAGCCACCTGCCAGCTGTATAGTGAAAACAGATGAAGGCTGCTGTGGGGATTTAGCAGAAGGCACTCAGCGCTGAAAGGGTTCCGGGCTTCAGCGTGTGCTTCACATTAAACTCTGTGCCAGAGGAGACTCTCAATCCCTAAGATCAGCCAAGTAGGAATAAAGTGAAATTGTCAATAGGATGCTGAATGCATGAACACATTACTACATGTCAGATATGTAAGTAGAACCCAAAGGAACATATTGTATAAATCCTCCGAGAAATGACAGTAGAGAACAATGTAAGCAATAGCATGTTAAATTAGATTTTAATTTGAGGCTGAATGTCAAGAAAAATTTATATGATTATCAAATTGAGCCTGATTTGCATAGTTCCTTAAAATTATATATATATATATGTGTGTGTGTGTGTATAATATGTATGTCTATATATATGTATAATATATATACACACATATATATAGAGAGAGAGCGTGCGCGAGAGAGAGGCAGAGAGAGAGTATGTAATCAACTTAGCTGAGTTAAATTTATAAATATATATACAAATTTTACTCAGCTAACTTGATTAAATTTTTAAAAGTTGTAGCAGGCTTTGGGAAAATGCTAAAGTTTGAAGTTCAGCACGTTGTTGCACATATAAAACGGAAACAGACATTAAAAGCCCTGATATAGATGTGTATCCCCGTGTTAGCTTCTTAACGTGAGACTCACCTGCATTATGAAGCAGGGATTATAATCATTTTTCTCTTTTACAAAACTGTCCTGAGAAGCAGACATGGTAATATATATTCAGATCCTTGGAAAAGTTCTGTGCAGTTGTAGAGGGTCACTGAAATGACCCATGACCTTGCGTTATAGTTCTGAAATTTGCCATTTTTTGCCACCCTGTTTTTAAATCAAAGAGCTTGGCCCTTCAACAGCACCATAAGCTTTGTGAGGGAGAGCCCCGCCCCTATGAAGCCACAGTGACGGGGAAGGTAACCAGAGGCCTCGTCGTCACTGATCAGTTCAGGACCTCTATCTCCAGGGGATAAGACGGTGGCTTCTTCTGGGACTCACCCCGCTGAAGCTGTCGGAGATGCAGAGTCGCTGGGCTCAGAGGCTGGGCTTGAAGCTGCCGCCGACCCTCTTCCCTCATGTGAATAAGACCTGGGTTAAGTTTTAGCCTAATGGGTGCGGCCAAAGCTGACAGCTCAGCACAGGCCTCTGAGTCTGGTTTCTAACTCTACTAATGAACTGCAGAAAACAGCAAACACTTTCTTGTCTTTTGAGTTGAAAAACAGGATCTTGAAACTTTCAGGTGAGACAGTGTGGTCTTGAATCATGTTTTTAATCCTCAAGTGTCCTGTCTTTTGAGTGTCAGAAGGCCCAGCCCTGGAAATTTGACATGAACAAGGAAAGGGGAAAAGCTGAAATGAAGGCCTACGCTGTCCTCAAATTAAATAGACTGGACGAGGGGGATCCCCAGA
The DNA here is from genome assembly GCF_964270905.1 of Leucopleurus acutus. Classification (NCBI taxonomy): domain Eukaryota; kingdom Metazoa; phylum Chordata; class Mammalia; order Artiodactyla; family Delphinidae; genus Leucopleurus; species Leucopleurus acutus. Next base: position 10,260,554 of record NC_139164.1, read on the forward strand.
AGGTTAAAGGCACTGAGGCCTCGTGGTTGGTCTGGGAGATGTCAGAAGGAGCCCCAAAGCAGGAGAGACTCCTCCAGGGGATGTTCTGGGAAACTCCACACTTAGAAGAGGTGAGGCAAGGGTAGAGCAGGATCCTGTAGCTCCATGGAAAGTCTTGGGAAAGAACGCACAAAGGCACCCAAGCCTGCTGAGGTCCAGAAGATGTGTCAGGTAGCATTAACAGCGCTGCCCACAGATTCCCAAGAGGAAGGTGGGAGGGTGAGGAGAGGGGTGACGTGCCCTGAGGACGCTCTCAGACTTGTGAATATGCCCGGTGAATTTTCACTGCCTAAAAGTCAAGGCTTAACAGCAACCGTAGGAATGATGTCATAGGGGGTATATGCTGAAAATTGTGGAAAGTGTTTTACCTTGTTGACTACGTGGCACCTGCTATAAGGCAGAAATAAATGCTGTGGGAAAAAATGTGTATAGTTATAGAAAGATGAGGTTATATTTTGCATTATATGTGGCTTACAAAATTATATATGCTGGGATCCAGAAAGTATAGTGGTCTGGTATTGCCTTGTTTTAAGTGTTAAAGTTATGTTTTCACTGTGTTTCCTTTAACCTTTTAGGCACCAAATTTGAGGCACTTCTAAATTTAAAGGAGAGAACAAGAACAAATACACTGTCTTCACCAAGTGTCCAGATATGTAGTGCCAAGGTCTCATTTTTGTTCATTTCTAACACATTTCCTTTGACATTCTTTTGAAGAATCCCTGGAGAAACTGATAATTGATTATGTTAGTTTCCAAGTGCCCTTGTTCTCAGTACATTAAATGTATCTGAAAGAATGGTTTGCTTAGCGTCCCCCTCAAAGAGCCGCCCCACCAAAAAAAATGTGTTTGCATTTTTATGTCTGCCCCATGGTGAGAAGAGGGAGGATGAGGGAATACTGTCTGCTGACCGTGTAGTTCAGTGAATAATAAAGTATTAGAGACACAGACTAGTTGAATCAACATTAAGATGTAAAAAGTGAATTAAATGATGGGAGAGAGCAGGAGAGTGGGAAGTCAGGTGGAGCGGGACACAGAGACACTCAGACCAGCACGTGGCACTTCCTGTGTGACCAGGACAGTCAGCACAAGAGAAGCCGCATCAGCTTGGACCCTGGAAAGCTGGGATTCCAGTTTGTTCTTGAAATGACTTGCTAGTTCAGATTTCCCTGTGCATCCTTCCCACGTGCATTTGAGGCTTTTTCTCTTGTTCCTCTGTGTCCTTGTAAGTGAGAGCTCAGTGTACACGTGGCTGCATTTGTCCTAGTAGCATCTGTGTGCCCTCCTTTCCTAGGGGGTCTGGAGGGCCCTTCCCAGGCGGCCCCAAGACTCGCGGGTGATTCTCTTGGAACAGTGCTTGTCGGGAGCACTGAGTTCATCAAAGGGGGTAACATTTCTCAGGGTGATGACCCTTCCTCTGTGCTTTGACTGCACGTTCTCCTGTAAAGTAAGCTTTGACTGCACTGTTCTCCTGTAAAGTAAGCTTCTCATATGATTCCATCAGAGTTAACGTGCATGCTACTCTGAATTCTCCCCCTCCTTCAGCAAGGAGACCTGAGCTGCTGCTGGGGGCAACTCAGGGACGGGCTGTACCTTGACTGGATGCATGTCCAGCAGTGTCCAAGATTAGTCTTTTATATACAAGCACAGAAGAGAATGAGTCAGAGACAGAGGCAGAAAGAGGGACCAGGAGACAGAGAGAGATGGGAGAGATAGACCAAGAGACACAGAGAGACAGAGACAGAGCCTGCACAATAAGCCTTCCTAACACCCCGGATGCCCCCTTTCCCCACACACTGGAAAATCCTCTTCCGTTTAGGTTTCATGTAGAGTTTAATTCCGAAAGGGGAAACAAACGTTACCAATACCACCTGGTGTACATATTAGTAAAGGTGTAAGATGCTCTTTTTTACTTTGTTAAGAAAACATAATCGTATACTTGTGGTTTTGTTCTGCGGTTCCCAAGTGGGGCTGGGAACCCTGGAGAGAAGTTAAGCGTGTGACAACGCGAGGCGTGTCAAGGTGCCCCGTTTCTTCACCTTTCCACACATGCTGTAATGAGAGTGGATGTCAAATTGATTCATACATTTATAATTAATATTTATATGCAGTACATTTTAGTATTGGGCTAAATGACATGTAAAGCTTCTGCATAGTCGTAGTGGTATTGAATATTTGATCAACACCAAATGGAAACTTTGGATTGTTTATCAAATCAGTGTCAAGAGTCTTTCTCATGAACACCTGGAGGAGGCCCAAGGGAAAGGGCTTGAGGGGTGCACCGACTTCCCTTGTGTCTTCAGCGCTCAGTGATTCTAAACCAGCTGAGTAGGCCACCTAGGACTGCTAAAAAATTGTCCAAGTCTTCCCCTCCTTCACGGCAGCCCCCTGCCGCCGTGCTCTAGGAAGGTGGAGGGATCCATATACCAGCTCTTTGGAGAGCTTGTTCCTGCGTGGAGTCTGTGCATTTGAACTTCTTGAAATCTCAGCTCTCCGGTGGGCTCCAGTACAACTAAGCCTTCTGTAGATCATTCAGCATTTTCTGTTGGTTTGTACGGAGTGATGTTCTTCTGAAACGTTTCACCTCATGAATCCAAGGGCAACCCTGGGTTGGTTTTGAATTGGCAGCACATTTTGAATTTTGTCAGCATCCCCTCTGTCCAACCCTTGGTGGCCCCTGACCTCAACGTTTCAGGCCGCGACCCACGAGTCTGAGGGAAGATGCCCTTGGCACCTCAGTGCACCGGCCATCGTTTCCAATTTCAGCGTCCTCAGAACTAGGGAGACCTCCACTGCAGGTTTCCTTTGCTGGGGCTCGATCTTGTCCTTGATGTTGGCCACATAGAACTTCAGTACCTTCCCTGTTATCTTCAAGCAGATTTTCTTAAACATAGTTTGTCCATTTTTTCTACTTACTCACTGGAGGATTTTGTCTAAGTTAGCCCACCGTGACTGGAAACAGATAATTTTCTTTATTTTCTCATATAAGTGTTGCCGTTTTATGGGGTCTGCTACGTATACAGATGAATTTAGGAATCAGTTGCCAAGTGTCCTATTGAGACTTCCTGTCACACAATGTGTCATTTTCAGCAGTGGACGGGGAAATAAGCAAATTTTCCAGTTGCTTTTTCTTTTCTTGTCAGAAATCATCATTTGCAAAATTTAAGATACATTCAAAAGAAGAGACGCTGATAAGGGAAAAACGTAAAAATTAAAAATGTTTTTTAAGTGTCTTCTTTTCTAAATTTCTTTCAGGGATTCAGACATAAGGGCATTGTACCGTCAGTATTGTTCGTTGATACCCTAAGTAAACTCAGCTGCTGGAGATCACAGTGAGGTGCCCCCTTCCTTCACCTTTCCACACATGCTGTAATGAGAGTGGATGTCAAATCGATTCATACATTTATAATTAATATTTATATGCAGTGCATTTTAGTATTGGGCTAAATGACATGTAAAGCTTCTGCATAGTCGTAGTGGTATTGAATATTTGATCAACACCAAATGGAAACTTTGGATTGTTTATCAAGTCAGTCACTAAAGTGAGAGTAAAGATTCGAGGTAAAAGGAATCTTTTACAGGTCTGGCATGGCAGAAGGAACCTATAAATAGCACTTAGATGCTCACACTAAATTTAGAGAACAGTTATCTTACATATTTGTGTTCAGTACTCATAATGGTATAACCTACAACTGACAAAAAATGAATTTCTGCTGCAAAGGAAGAAATAAACTCTCCTTGTGGCTAACAAATTGTATGTTAACTGTGAAACAAATATTGAGTTTACATTTTATTTTTTATTCTATAAGCCCCACAGTCTTAAGATCCTTATGTTTTAACTACATTTAATATTTTAAAGGTACTTAAAAACTTTATGGCGACAGTTTACATACTTCTCAGGTAGCAAAAAAAGGAAAACTTTGAAGACCAAAATATTGTCATATTCAAATGGGAAAACTTTGAGAAAAAAGTGGGTTTTAAAGTCAACAGCAATAAAATTTAGGGAGAGAACAATTATTCTTCATTTTTCTCTACTATGCAAAATGTATTTAACTCCAAGCAAGCTTTTATTTTAAAAGAGATTCCTTTGAAGTGCATCAGCTGAACAGACTTTATGAACCTCAAAGCTGTCTTCATTTGTGCTGCATGCAAGTGACAGGGAGTGTGCAGTGCTACATACTATCCAGGGCTTCATGGCGACCAGACTGACGTGAGGCTGTAGGAAGTTCATTTGGACAAGCGCAGCTTGCAGGCAGGGGCTGTAGGGAACCCAGAGTGCTGAAGGAGGCGCTTGGGTGAGTTTCAGTTCCACCATGAAATCCACTCCCACCCCCCCTCAGAGATCTTCCCCTTCACCAGGGCGGAAGGCCCCTAAACCCATGGAAAGCCCACCAAAAAAACAACACTGGAACCAAAAACTGCAGGAGACTTGCCTGCTAAATTATTAATTCTGCTGCAGGGCATAAGAGGTCTGAGGACAACCCTAATCCCAAACACAATTCTCTTCGCCTGGGGGATGCCAGCCTGAAAAACAAAGCACAGCCTTCCTTTTCCACCCTGATAGCTGTTTTGCAGGAACCACCGCCTCTCATAGGTAGGCTCTGTGTGTCTCTGTTTCTGTATTTCTCTCCTCTGCTTTTCCATCGTTGCAGGCCATAAATGGATGTTCCTCCTTGTCTTCTGGTCTGAGATTGAGTTATTGCAAAACTCCTGTCCCCAGGAGCCATGGGAAACAGTAGAGCCCAGGTGCAAATCTCCTGTCACTATTTGAATATTATGCAAAGAACTGTCCAAAATGCCCGTAAAAATGTGGCAGCTGCCATAGGGCTCAGCTTTCAGGCTCCCAGATAGAGAATGTGAGATGCTTCCAGCAAAAGGTATTTCCAAAGCTATTTTAGGAGAAAAGTAAAACCCAAACTTTGGAGTGTATTCAGTGCTCTCTGAAAAGCACACCACCACTTGGAGTACAACAGTGAGTGTTCCTCTGTGGGACCATCCTGTGCTCATTAAAAAACAATGCATATTCATCACTGTGCTTAGCCCAGCCGGGCTACAGGTAGTCCCTCCCCACTCCTCACCCTTTTTGTTTCCTAGTGTATGTTTTATTTTTTAAAAATCTTTATTTACTTATTTATTTTGGCTGTGTTGGGTCTTAGGGCCCTTCATTGCAGTGCGTGGGCTTCTCTCTAGTTGTGGCTCGAGGGCTTAGTCCTGACTCGGGATTGAACTGGTGTCCCCTGCATTGCAAAGCAGATTCTTAACCCCTGGACCACCAGGGAAGTTCCCCTCCTCCTCACCTCTTTTTTTTTTTTTTAACATCTTTATTGGGGCATAATTGCTTTACAATGGTGTGTTAGTTTCTGCTCTATAACAAAGTGAATCAGTTATACATATACATATATTCCCATATCGCTTCCCTCTTGCATCTCCTTGAGGAGCAAACGCCCTGGGGTACTTTCCATGTCAGACCTATCGTCTCTTTTCAATTGTATCTTATTCTTCATTGAATCCCCAGCCCCAAGGACATTGCTGGCCCACACCTAATCAGTATTCAATTTTTTCCAATAAAGGAAAACCACCTAGGAGACAGTGGATTTGGAAATGCTTTGAAAATGTGAAGTTACTTTATCGCTATTCACTTTGTCAAATGTTTAATGAGTGACTAATACATGTTAGACTGTCAGCAGATATCTGAACATAGTTACAAAGATAGAGAAATGCTTTCTACATAGTGTGTCTATAACAAAACTGGGGCTACATTAAAAAACTCATAAAGGACATATCCCAATATTATCGTAGGATAACAGAATCTTAAATTTGAAACAGAGCTCAGAGTATACTGAATTCAAATTCTGCCTCATACAGTTTTTCCCTTCTACAACGTTTTGACATATTACTCTTGAAATTTTGGTTAAATACTCTATGTGAAATATTCTATATTTCTGAATAGCCCCGTAATTGGTCTAAGGCTTTGAATGTTTTAAAGAGGAACTCACCTGAGGCCTGGAAAGTTACACAAGTGACAAACAGATTGTTCTCTACCAGCTTCATCCAGAAGTCACATCGTCCACATTTACTTAAAATAGGAAGTCAGGTTTGAGGTGATGCTGTCAATTCTTCTCTCCTTCAGGCACTGAGCTGAAAGGGAGTGTTTTTGAAGGACATCCCCGATTTTCTTTAGGTCTTTAAGGCCAGTTCCTCCCAGAACTGAAGTGACCACGTGTCAGAGAAGAGGTGCTGTTGGAAGCCTTTGTTTCCACACAAGCCTGTCAACCTTGCCATCTGGTTTCTAGAGTGTACAGCTATCTCCTTGCCGTTAGGAGTGCTTATTTGCCAGGCTTTCAACGGAGGATGCAGCCTTGAATCATGTGCTCTTACTGAAAACTTAGATGAAAAAACTACGATTGAGGTTTAAAAGTGAGCCTAGCCAGTTGTGTTTGTCTAAGTCAACAGTGAGGCTGTGCAGATCACGGAGAGGGATGGGGACTTTCTGTCGCAATGTACCCTTTTCAGCATCTCGGTTACCCTGAGCCCGGGTCCCTCCTCTTGGAGTGCTGATCAGGTTCAGGATACCCCCCAAATGCTTGACATTCTCTAGAGTAACAGCCAGGAATCAGGTGGCCCACACTCTCTTTGAGGATTGGAGTGTGTTATTTTGGTGTGTGCTTCTAGAAATTACATCTTTTCCTTCTCACCTCGGAAGTGGCTGGATCCCTGCAGTAGTAAGCCCATGTGTGGTGGCTCTGGCTCCTTTCTTGTCTCGGGGATGTGAGTGGGGCTCCATGTCTCTACCTGACAGAGATCGCCGTGCAAAGCCCAGCCTCTGGGAAGGAGCCCGCATCCGTGTTTCAGGATAACAGCCTCAGAAGCTCTCCCTTCAACCCGCGGAGAACATTCAGCCTCCTCCCAGTTCCCTGCTTGTTTCATGCCTGGTGTGGGGGGAGGCGATCTGGCTTCTGGTCAGAATCAGCTTTACTGATCTGGATCTGGCTGAGTGTAAAAGTTGCAGAGGGGACAAAAGATCAAGCGAATCGAGCACAACTTGACCCGACCTCTTACAAACGTTGGGGCAGAGATTCTGCTCAAAGAGGGATACCTATCACCGATGCAGTTTTCTCCCTCTGTCTTCTGCAAAGTCATCCTGCTGATAACAGATCTAGTTCAAACCTAGGATAACACAATGCAGCTGCATTGCCTTAAACAGAAATAGAGGGTATTGTTGTGATTTCTTCCAGAATGGTGGCATTAACCCTGAGTGTCATTTGGCCATGCTCTCAGCTTTGGGGTTCCTGTGCTCTGAGTAAAGCACTGGCAGCTGGGTGCTCTATTCGGGGCGGTAGCGGCCAGGGGAAATCCACCCCAAAACGCTCTGCAGCCGCTCCAGCCTAAGGAGCGAGTTTTGGCGGACAATTCAGGAACTCTCCTTGTCTATCTGAAACCCCTGTGTGACTCACATCCTTTGCATGTCAGTTACTCCTAATGCTCCATAGTTTGTTAACAAGATACTCTTTCCATGTACGTGAGGAGGGGAGAGGTGGGCGGGAGGGGCAGAGAGGAGGACGGATGGAGGGGAAGGAGAGAAAGTGGAAGGAGAATGAAAGAGAAGAAGGGAATCCCGCCTTTCCTAGTTTTCCCCGGGCCACACAGCACCTTCCTACTGTTACAGAGAAAGAATATTCATGACGCTCCTTAAAGATAATGAGGCAGACTTCATTTAGGTCCCTAGCGATTCGTGCAGGGACCAGGGTGATGGGATTTTACAAAGGATACGACTCAACTCCGGATGCCATGTGGGCCAGTGGGGGTCACAGCCAAGGGGCAAGGAGGGGGCACAGGTGGACATTCCTGAGAGGGAACCTCAGGGCTTGGAGGGGCTCTGGCTCAACCCACCTACCAGTGGCGGGTGGGGATGAGAAACTGGATCAGATGTTGAGGCTGGAGGGTCCTTGTAGGGTGACTTAGCAGGGTGCTTGCTAAAGTTGGCTTTTACCAGGAGGTGCACAGGTGGGCCTGAGAGAAGTGTCAGGACCCGCATTAAAGTTTGGTCAGGCAAAGAAGCTTTGTCACTCCTCAGCCTTCAACTCACGAAGGACTGAAAATTCCTCTAACTTCCTTCCCCACTTGGAAGCCCTTTGGTTCTGAAGTTTATCAGACACCCTGTTTGCCAGTGACCTTACATATCAGAGTCCTCACATCAGTACTGTTTTCCTCCCCTTAAGTGTTGATGTTCACCCCAGTTTTGTCTTTGGGCCCTTTCTTTCCTTGCTGTACGTACTCTTCACGGGCAAGCTCAGCCACCTGTTGGGTTTCAGCCTCCATCTGTAATCTAGTTTTTCCTAAATCTGCTCCGTCTGCAGGATGTCCCTCCCCTGAGCTCTGGACTTCTGTGTTTAACTGAGTATGCGACAGTTTCCCCTAGACATCAGTTCAGACATAATTCAAATGGACGTTTTCTGAAATTGAACTGATTTTCTGATAGCAGTCCTTCCTTTGGAATTGCACAGATAGTTCAGGAATCTGGGCTCTCACTGGAGATCCTTCCATCCTTTTCTTTGCTGCCCATTTTCTATAGGGTTACAGAACTTATATTAATTCCAAGTGTCTCTTCCTTTCTTTTGGCTTTTTATTTGGAAATAGAATAAATAGATAAATAACATAAAATATCAATAAGAAAAATAAGTAAAAGAAAGAAATGGAGAAACCATACCTGGGGAAATACCTTTTAACAATTTTATATTTGAACTGTTACTTATGTTACCCACAATTGTTAAGAAAAATTAATGAGTTGAAGAAAACTCTTATCAAATAGAAAATATATAAGTGGAAAAAATTCCAATAATGTTTGCATTCAGTGCTCTCAATCACTTGACAATAAACTAAGTTTGAATGGAGTACTTTTATTATTTTAGATTTTTTTTTACTGGAGTATACTTGATTTACAATGGTGTGTTAATTTTTTCTGTACAGCATTGTGACCCGGTTATACATATACATATGTATTCTTTTGTATAGTCTTTTCCCGTCTGGTTTATCCCAGGACGTTGAATAGAGTTCCCCGTGCTATACCGTGGGACTCTCTTGTTTACCCACGAATGTGGTACTTTTATAGAAGACAAGCTCTCCAGCGTGTTTTTGTTGGTTTTGCTTGTTTTTCAGCGGGCCTCTGAGGCTGCCCGGATCCCATCGTGAATGGCCACGTCAGCGGCGACGGCTTCAGTTACAGGGACACCGTGGTTTATCAGTGCAAACCCCGGTTTCCGGCTCGTGGGGACTTCCGTCCGGATATGCTTGCAAGACCCCAAGTGGTCCGGACACACCCCAGTCTGTGTCCATAAGTACACCTGTGAACTAAGTCAGCGGGTGCTTCCCTTCGTGATGTTTTCTTTTGTCATTAGGTCGTAACACAGACACGTTTAAGCTCAGAGAAAGGATGGAGAGCTGTTGGAAGAGAGAGAACGTGGGCGCTCCTCCCATTCCCATTCCATGTCTTTCCGACGCCTCCTGCAGGCTCCCTCCACATTTAATTTGCTCACCAGCTCATCTCAGATGGGTCCCAGGATGAGGGATGTCAGGCATGAATTCCCCCAACGTTATCCCAGGACGACAAGGTGGAAACAGCATCCGACCAGAGGAGGATAGAGGTGCTGGGTCCGAGTATGCAGGTTGGCTTTGCAGGGGCCCCACGGTAGCCAGCCCCCCAACCTTCTGTGTTGTTTTGTGTTTTGGGCATTGCTTCATCAAAAGCACAGAGAGTTTGTACGCAATCCTTCCTTTAGTAAAGAGGTGAAATTGTATGTAACCATTGTCCTCAAACATTATAACTTGAGAGACAAATGCTGACCCCTATTTTTCCTCTTTTTTTTAACATCTTTATTGGAGTATAATTGCTTTACAATTGTGTGTTAGTTTCCTCTTTATAACAAAGTGAATCAGCTATGCATATACAGATATCCCCATATCCCCTCCCTCTTGCGTCTCCCTCCCTCCCACCCTTCCTATCCCACCCCTCTAGGCCGTTACAAAGCACCGTGCTGATCTCCACGTGCTACGTGGCTGCTTCCCACTAGCTATTGGTTTTACATTTGGTAGTGTATATAGTCCATACCACTCTCTCCCTTTGTCCCAGCTTACCCTTCGCCCTCCCCGTGTCCTCAAGTCCATTCTCTAGTAGGTCTGCGTCTTTATTCCTGTCCTGCCCGTAGGTTCTTTGTGACTTTTCATTTGTTTTTTAGATTCCATATATATATGTTAGTATATGGTATTTGTTTTTGTCTTCCTGACTTACTTCACTTTCTATGACAGACTCTAGGTCCATCCACCTCATTACAGATAGCTCAATTTCGTTTCTTTTTAGGGCTGAGTAATATTCCATTGTATATATGTGCCACATCTTCTTTATCCATTCATCTGTTGATGGACACTTAGGTCGTTTCCATTTCCTGGCTATTGTAAAAAGAGCTGCAGTGAACGTTGAGCCCTCTTTCATGTGTTTGGTGGCGATCTGTATATCTTCTTTGGGGAAATGTCTATTTAGGTCTTCTGCCCATTTTTGGATTGGGTTGTTTCCTTTTTTGATATTGAGCTGCATGAGCTCCTTGTATACTCTGGAGATTAATCGTTTGTCAGTTGCTTCATTTGCAAATATTTTCTCCCATTCTGAGGGTTGTCTTTTCATCTTGTTTATGGTTTCCTTTGCTGTGCAACAGCTTTGAAGTTTCATTAGGTCCCATTTGTTTATTTTTGGTTTTATTTCCATTTCTGTAGGAGGTGAGTCAAAAAGGATCTTGCTGTGATTTATGTCATACAGAGTTCTGCTTATGTTTTCCTCTAAGAGCTTGATAGTGTCTCGCCTTACATTTAGGTCATTAATCCATTTTGAGCTTATTTTTGTGTATGGTCTTAGGGAGTGCTCTAATTCCATTCTTTTACATGTAGCTGTCCAGTTTTCCCAGCACCTCTAATTGAAGAGGCTGTCTTTTCTCCAATGTATATCCTTGCCTCCTTTATCAAAGATAAGGTGACCATGTGTAACTCGGTTTATCTCTGTGCTTTCTACCCTGTTCCATTGATCTATATTTCTGTTTTTGTGCCAGTACCATACTGTCTTGATGACTGTAGCTTTGTAGTATAGTCTGATGTCAGGGAGCCTGATTCCTCCAGCTCCGTTTTTCTTTCTCAAGATTGCTTTGGCTATTCCGGGTCTTTTGTGTTTCCATACATATGTGAAATTTTTTGTTCTAGTTCTGTGAAAAATGCCAGTGATTGTTTGATAGGGATTGCACTGAATCTGTAGATTGCTTTGGGTAGTAGAGTCATTTTCACAATGTTGATTCTTCCAATCTGAGAACATGGTATATCTCTCCTTCTCTTTGTATCATTTTTAATTTCTTTCATCAGTGTCTTATAATTTTCTGCATACAGGTCTTTTGTCTCCTTAAGTAGGTTTATTCTGAGATATTTTATTCTTTTTGTTTCAATGGTAAATGGGAGTGTTTTCTTTATTTCACTTTCAGATTTTTTATCATTACTGTATAAGAATGCAAGAGATTTCTGTGCTTTAATTTTGTATCCTGCTACTTTACCAAGTTCATTGATTAGCTCTAGTAGTTTTCTGGTAGCATCTTTAGGATTCTCTGTGTATAGTATCATGTCATCTGCAAACAGTGACAGCTTTACTTCTTCTTTTCTGATTTGGATTCCTTTTATTTCTTTTTCTTCTCTGATTGCTGTGGCTAAAATTTCCATAACTATGTTAAATAATAGTGATGAGAGTGGGCAACCTTGTCTTGTTCCTGATTCTAGTGGGAATGGTTTCAGTTTTTCACCATTGAAGAGGATGTTGGCTGTGGGTTTGTCATATATGGACTTTATTATGTTAAGTTCCCTCTATGCCTACTTTCTGGAGGGTTTTTATCATAAATGGGTGTTGAATTTTGTTGAAAGCTTTCTCTGCATCTGTTGAGATGATCGTTGCTTTTTCTGCTTCAATTTGTTAATATGGTGTATCATATTGATTGATTTGTATATATTGAAGAATCCTTTCATTCCTGGGATAAACCCCACTTGATCATAGTGTATGATCCTTTTAATGTGCTGTTGGATTCTGTTTGCTAGTATTTTGTTGAGGATTTTTGCATCTATGTTTATCAGTGATATTGGCCTGTAGTTTTCTTTCTTTGTGACATCCTTGCCTGGTTTTGGTATCAGGGTGATGGTGGCCTCGTATAATGAGGAAGAGTTTGAGAAGAATAGGTGTTAGCTCTTCTCTATTTGATAGAATTCGCCTGTGAAGCCATCTGGTCTTGGGCTTTTTTTTTTTTTTTTTTTTTTTTTGCGGTACCTGGGCCTCTCACTGTCGTGGCCTCTCCCTCCGCGGAGCACAGTCTCCGGACGCGCAGGCCCAGAAGCCATGGCTCACCTAATAAGACTTTAAATGTCATACCTAAAGATTACTTCATTTATCCCTTTAGGGGTCTTCAGTTTTACATCTAGCAAAGCTTGTGGTCTTGCGTCTAACAGGTTCTACATCAGGCTGCATTACAAAATGGAAATAGATTATTTTGCTTTTCAGCATTCTACTTGCATTAGGATACACATGATGTGGCAAGAATTGCTTTTAAATACTATCTTGCACACAGTGTGTTCCACACGAGAGGGCTCAATTTACAGAATTTTCAAAGAAAAACAAAAATAAAGTGATATAGATATACTTAGTATAATTTCTCATTGATGTCTAATATTTCTGTTAATGTGTGTGTGCTGATTCATTTCCATAGTACATCCTGTCTGACATTCCCAAAGGTAGTATTGTTATTATCATTAAGATAGTCAAGACTTGGCAGAACTCTGAAAACAAAAGTTCCCCAAATTTCTTTACTGTTAAGCCTGATTTAATAAAAATTAGTCCTTTAATAAAAATGCTAACTTCTTTCTGCTACACTAAATGGTAAAAGTTCAAATCATAAGTTAATATGATTATAATATAAATTCCATAGAACTCTCACATTATTAATATATGGTATAAATAATTGAATTTTTCTAAATCCCATGATCTTTTCCAAATTCACATTTTGATTTTTGAACTAAATGAAGTGGTATTTTAAAAGAGAAGTGGTTCTATATACTGTTCTATTGGTCTCTTAGCTCTCCAAGGCAAAGTGGTCTGATTAGATTTATTTTTCTGTCAATTGAACAAGTTTCTTTTCTTGAGATGTTTGCATCAATATTTCAGGCCTGGTTTTGCTTATCTTCCTTCACTTTCTCTTCCTGATGAGATACGAGTCAGTATAATTTTAAACCTCTGTGATTCTGAATTTTAAGTGGTTTAATAAGCCATCATTTCCTGAATTTACTCAAACTGCTATATATTTATCAAATGATGAATACTTTATTATGCCACTCAGCTATTATACAAAAGCTGTGAACATTTGCTGGTTATATTTTTGAATATCTTTATGGGTTTTGTTAATGCTAAATTCTAGCAGTGCCTTCCTTAAAACCAGGAGACACCTCTGCTACCAGGAAATTAAAAGTAAATTAACAATTAAAAGCCTTTTAGAGAACACAGAGGCTTTTCGTAGGAGTTTCCTACCTTCCCTTGGGTCACGGTGACTCATTATCAGGGTTCCCAAAATGTAATTCCTTGTTAATATATAAGGCAGTTTCACACAAGAAGTTTTCTCACTTAATTTTGTGCACTTCCCTGGAAGAAGGTTGACCTAGAAAATCTTCAAGTTTTCTTCCGACGCTAAGAGTTTGGAATCATTAGCTGACCTGGTGTCACAGAAAATCACGTACCTGTGACATGTTCTAAGGAATGGACAACTTGTGTGTGCTTAGGTGGGAGTTTTCCTGGGACCTCAGCTCCTAGATCTACTTAGTAGAAAAAAGGAGGAAGCCAGAAGTACCAGATGGGAACAAAGATGCTCAAGGACCCAGTCAAAGAAGCTGGTGTTGATACAGGCTTCCCAGGATGCACTGTTTAAAGAGTGTGACTGCAGTCAGGTGTGGAGAGGGGAGGGGAGCCCGGCATTACTAACAAGGAAGGCAAAGAATGACATGACCTGTCAAGCACATATGAGCTTCAAGGCTCACCCTGGTACTCAGGGGGTTTTCGGGGAGGAGTGTTTTATCACAGGCTTCTATAGACTGTGGGGCTGATGCGACTTACACATTGGAACAAAAATTAAATTCGGTTTAAAAGTATGGCCAGACTTTGGCCTATTATTGGGGCTTGTAGATCTGTGCATCTGGAATAGGTAGAAATAAGACAGGATTTAACCAAAGGAATCATCATTAATTGTAAATATCACTTCAGACTTCTATGTGTGTGTGACGGCACATCCAAAAGGAGAGGGTAGTTAGAATATGTTTGTTTGTGCCTGATAGTACTTCCATGTTCAAAAATAATCTATCATAATAATTAGTTATGCCAGTTATTGGGGGTACAGCATGACCAGAGTCTAATAACGTCCTTGCAAACTATTCCAAATAAAATTGTTATTCCAACCAAATTCTGTTTGGTTGATGCAGTTCCTCTTGGCCTCTTTTCTCACTCTTTAGTCACTCCAGTCTTTCACTTTTTCTTCATTTCCAACTTCAGGGAACTTGTCAGATAAACAGACTCTGAAAGCTCTGACAAATTCCTTGAATAAATGTGTTCAGGACCTCACATGGGAGCGAGGGCACCTTGACAGGAAATGGGACAGCGCAATGCAGGTCCAGATATCATACTAACGTCAGGTCCTTGGTGGTCCCCCGTGCTACATCCTTCAGAATGCAGTGGGCAGCTTCTGGAAAGACCTTGGGTTCATGTTGTATCCCTTGAATATCCAGATAAACTAAAGCCACTTAAACAACAGCACATGTTCATGATTATAAAACCTCCTGACTCTCTCCATCTCTGTATACAAATATGCTGTCAAGGGAAAGGAAAGAGAGTGGAAGCTGCATGGGTCGGTCCATGTTGAAGACCCCAAAGGCCCTGATTTAGAGATGAAGGGACAGAGGAGGGCAAGTCAGAATGGATTACATCAATACCTCTGTCTAGTGTGTTTGTTTATTCTGATCCCACTGAGATCTTGGACATGTAAACCAAGTTCAATCTGTCACTTGAGAGGAGGTATATCTTTAAAGTTCCCAGACTATCATCATCCTTCTTATAAATGGCAGAGACATTTAAAGCTGCATCCCACTTGAGAGCTTTGGGCGTTAATTGTTAGACTTTGGAAATTATTAGGGTATTAATGTAAGGAGAGACAGAGAGAGAAATAGAGTGGGAGGGAGCGGGAGGGAGAGGGGAAGAGAAAATTGGAATATCCAATCAAGGTGAAATGATGTGAAGCAGTTGACTTCCATACTTTGTACCATTGTAGGGACTGCTATTATTGGCCAAATTATCTAAGCAAATAGAAGCAATTACAATTTTCAAAGTAAAATCAAACAAAAGTATTTTTTAACTTTAAGAATTGTCAGTAACATCAAGGATATATGTTATTAAAACTAAAAATATTCACATAAAAATCAAATACCAGTGGGAATGCATCCCTTCTGAACCCTATTCTTTCAAACTGCATTTCATTAGAAATACCATGGTTATAGGGAAGACATACTATATCTCTGTTATAAGGGTTCATTTTCTTTCAGATTATCTTCAAAATCATACTGTATTGAAGATGTTGGTGATGCTATAAAATACTAATAGTATTCATTATAATTGTTATTTATTGCCATTTTGATTATTATTATATTTAACTTTTGGATTGTCCTAATTTTTAAAAATTACTTTACAAAGGCAAATAAAATCACTGTGTGCTCTCAGAGAATTTCTAGTCTGGAAGATAAGAGACACATATATTAGGTGCATAATCTAATTAATATTCTTTCCTTTTAGTTTCAACATGGAGTCCAGCTATGATCTCCTACATATCTATGAAGGAGAGGATTCCAACAGCCCTCTCATTGGAAGTTTCCAGGGCTCTCAAGCCCCAGAAAGAATTGAGAGTAGTGGAAATAGTGTCTTTCTGGCATTTCGCAGCGATGCTTCTGTGGGCTTGTCGGGGTTTACCATTGAATTTAAAGGTACTGTGACCAGCTTAAGTTGTGAGGAAAGTAATTTGTATCGAGATTGCTTTAATCATAAGCATTTATTTATAAAGTCTTGCCTATCTGCTTAATGCATAAAATTCTGACATCTCTCTCAATCATCTGGGGAACAGGGTCGATGTCGCCAGTGGAGAAGAAATTTCCAACATGCATTTCTACCTTAGCTGAAAGAAAAGAAAGTGGGGGAGGGAGATTTCTTTTTCCAAATTCATGGCCATTTAAAGATAAATTATGATTTGTACAATAAATAATTTGAGTATATGTGTTTTGCTATCTTAATTTGTTTATCCAGGATGACTCAGTTTAAGTACATAAATAGCTTAGTCTGGTTTTTGTTTTTTGGGTTTTTTTGTTGTTGTTTTTGGGGTTTTTTTTTTTTTTGGCTTGCAGGATCTTAGTTCCCCAACCAAGGAATGAATCCGAGCCCTCAACAGTGAAAGCGTGGAGTCCTAATCACTGGACTGCAAGGAATTCCCAATAAATAGCTTAGTTTTATCTCAATATTTTTCAAGATGTGAAATGTCGATTGCCATTTCCCTGTCCTGACCACCCATGGTGGTTGGTTTGATGGGGAGAAAGCACTGATCCTGGTCGGCACTTTCTTCCTTGGTCACCTCATGGTGACTCCCACTTCTCTGGGATCCACCACCCCCTGCCACTAGCATTCAGAGAAAACAAACAGACAGACTCACAAACAAAGATCACCCCAACCTAAGCATTTTGCTGTTGGGTTCATGAAAGTAAACATATATATTTTTCAAATCTGTTTCTCATGTGAACAAGGAAAACACGGGGTATATTACAAAGAATCAGAGCAAAGGATTTATCAAAATATTAATTGGCAGTAGTGAGTGCTTTATAAAAAATAATGAAAATATATACATTTATTTAAACTTTTGAGTTAGTTATTAGTTACTAGAATTATAAAATAAAATATAGGGTACGTTTCATCTCTGTTAACCCTTTAATGGACTTGTATTTCTTGATATGTTTTTTTTTTTCGCGGTACGTGGGTCTCTCACTGTTGTGGCCTCTCCCATTGCAGAGTACAGGCTCCGGACCTGCAGGCTCAGCGGCCATGGCTCACGGGCCCAGCCGCTCCGCAGCATGTGGGATCTTCCAGGACCGGGCACGAACACGTGTCCCCTGCATCGGCAGCGGACTCTCAACCAGTGCGCCACCAGGGAAGCCCTTGATATGGTTTTTAAGTAGGAAATTAATCTACTTCCTCAAAAACACCGAAATCTACAAATTTACAATATACAATTTAAAAAAAATTTAAACAATTCAGCAGTTGAAGGAGTTGCTGTGCTTTTCGGATGGGATCCATTAATATTCACGAATAATTAACAGCAGTACTTTTAAGTATTTGCCATATCATTAGATAGTTTCTGTATTAATAAGAACTCATTGACGTACATGTCACCATGACAACGACCATTCTATAATGAATAAAAATTCACACGTTTCATCTAAATATAAGACTCTAAGGAATGGGAGAGATTATTTGCAAATGATGAGACTAACATGGGGTTAATATCTAAAATATATAAACAGCTCATACAGCTCAATACCAAGAAAGCAAACAATGCAATAAAAAAATGGACAGAAGACCTAAAGAGACATTTTTCCAAAAAGAAAGACATACAGATGTCTAACAGGCACCTGAGAAGATTTTCAGCATTGTCAGTTGTTAGAGAAATGCAAATCTAAACAACAATGAGGTATGACGTCACTCGAGTCAGCACGGCCATCATGAAAATGTCTACAAATAACAAATGTTAGCGAGGGTGTAGAGAAAAGGGAACCCTCCTACACTGTTGATGGGAATGTAAATTGGTGCAGCCACTATGGAGAACAGTATGGAGGGTCCTCAAAAAGCTAAAACTAGAGTTGCCATATGAGCCAGCAATGGACTACTACTCAACCATAAAAAAGAATTAAATTCTGCTATTTGCAGATACATGAACAGACCCAGAAAAATTATGCTTAGTGAAATAAGTCAGACAGTGAAAGACAGATATTGTGTAATATCACTTGTATGTGGACTCTAAAAATAATGCAAATGAATGTACATGCAAAACAAAACCAGACTCACAGACAAACTTACAGAAAACAGACTTATAGTTACCAAAGGGGAGAAGGAAGTGGGAGGGACAAATTAGGGGTATGGGATTAACAGATACAAACTACTATGTATAAAATAAATAACAACAAGGATATTTTCTATAGCACAGGGAATTACAGCCATTATCTTGTAATAACTTATAATGGAGTATAATCTTCAAAAATACTGAATCACTATGCTGTACAAGTAACACTAATATAACATTGTAAATCAATTATACTTCTATGGAAAAAAAAAAGACTGTACATCTGTCACCATCTTGTATGCCCCAGGGCATCCTAGGGTAAGAGAATCTGTGGATGAGTGAGTAAATGCAGTAGAACTTCTGTCCCTCATGATAGGGGGACAGGGCTGCCTCTTTGGTCTGGTTCTTTGGGGGCCAGCAGAACCTTCTAAATGGGTGCTAGAGCGCTCATGCTTTAAAAGTTCTCCAGTGGAGCCTGTGAAAAAAAAAATCATCGGAAAACAAGGAAGGACACAGCAATGATACAGCATCCAGCAAGTACAAGGCCCCATACGGTGAGGGAAGCAGGGAGTGGACCTGGCTCTTGGGCGTGACCAGAAGGAGCCATGGGGCAGTCCTTCCGAGTGACCCCAGGGCCCCGGCGGCTTCGGCACAGGCATTCTGGTAGGCGTCCGTAAGCAGAGCCGACAGGAACCAGGGCGGAGCACACCGCATAATGAAATCATCTCATTGGTAAACGTGACAACTTGTAAGCAAAAAGCGTGCCATGAGTTATCACCAAACATCCTGAACTGACAACTGAGTAAATGCAACTAAAAGCTTTGGTGCAGTGCATTTGGAGAAATGAATAAAAACTGGCCACCAGAGGTCTCAATTGGCAACACAGAGCAGAAAATCGTGGGAGTGGTATTTAACCAAACAGTACACTAAACCAACAGACACTATAACAAAAAGTGATCAAAAAGGCTGACCAGGCAACAGGCATGTAGTTTTTTCTCCATCATTTTTTAAAATATAATTTTATTTATTTTATTTTTTATTTTTGGCTGCGTTGGGTCTTCACTGCTGCATGTGGGCTTTCTCTAGTTGTGGCGAGCAGGGGCTACTCTTCGTTGCGGTGCGTGGGCTTCTCATTGTGGTAGCTTCTCTTGTTGCGGAGCATGGGCTCTAGGCGTGCAGGCTTCAGTAGTTGTGGCTCGTGGGCTCAGTAGTTGTGGCTCGCAGGCTCTAGAGCACAGGTTCAGTAGTTGTGGCACACGGGCTTCAGTAGTTGTTGTTCATGGGCTCTAGAGCGCAGGCTCAGTAGTTGTGGCGCATGAGCTTAAATGCTCCACAGCATGTGGAATCTTCCCGGACCAGGGCTCGAACCCGTGTCCCCTGCATTGGCAGGTGGATTCTTAACCTCTGTGTCACCACGGAAGCCTTTCTCCATCATTTTATAGGAGAAAAATATACGCCATAGACCAGTGCTTGTATTTATTAGACACTCAGTACATTCTGTTCAATGACAGAGTAAATGACATCTGATGGAAGGACTGTTCTCGTGCCCACAGTTTTATTTATTCATCCCTTATTTGCTTAAAATAAACAATCTGTGTTCTCTATGGGATCTAAGGCAGCGGTAAAGAATTATCAGAATGTCACCTACTCCTTGAAATATCCAAATTGGTTTTCAATAAAGTGATTAGAGAGTGTTGGTCCCAACACAGTATACAACTATTGCTGTAAGTCTCTAACCAGAGCAAAAATAGAGGACCTGGAGGGGTTTCCACAATTTATATATATGATATAATATATTCATGATATATATGATAATTAATATATTATACATGGCATATGATACATATGATGTATGATAATATATAATACATATATTACAGATGCTATATGATAATATGCATATATGCTATATATATATATAGCATATATATATATATAGCATATATATAGCATATAGATAATATGCTATATGATAATATATGATGTATGATATATGATATATATGATAATATATCATGTATGATACACGTGACAGTATAATGTTTATATATTTAAGTTGCACTTTAACCAAAGTATATAAATAAAATATTCTAATAGCTGGCTATAATAATTAGTCCAACGGTTGCCAAAGAGATCTCTGTTTGGCTGATGTTGACACATAGGTCATTAAAAATATAATGAGAGATATTGAACAAATACAGTTAAACCGGCCTTCTCCATCCTGCCGGACGTCACAAAGTTTCTGCTTTTCCCTCTTCCACTGTTTGTTATCCATTCCGAAGAGGATGTAGGATGTAGTTTTCAGAGCCCATTGCATCTTTACTCTTTACCGGCGTACCTGCCACAATCTCCCAGGAGCATCTTCTTCCTAACACTACTGTGTGGATTTACTCATTGGCCATAGGTAGACACTCAGGAAGGGAAAAATTCTTAAAAAGGAGCAAAATCCACATTGATCACAACCCCCAAAAAGGTAAAATGCAGGCTTCCATTCATACTTTCCAGAGATTTTTTATGTATTTGCTTAACCCTGGGGCAAAGATTGTCAAGCCAAATAGAAAGAACTGAAACATATTTATTTTATCCACTCAAGTTATCCTTGAGCCTATATTGATATTAATAACACCATTCATGAATAACACATTCATGACAAATAGCATTTTCTTAACTTTAGGCCAAAAAGTGAAGAAAAATATTTCAGTATAACATCTATATTGATCCCTTGAAGATTTGTGAAATTCAGTTCAGAGCCTTCTGACATTACAAGGGGCTTTGCTGATGGAGTGAAGGACGTTGACAAGCACAAACAGAAAGCAATTCAAATGATGGAATTGCACACAACAGAAGGAGATATAGATACATGATTTAGAGACATTTGAAAGGTCTGCTGAAATATGACATTTACAATGTTAAGGCTACCAAGACATAAGTGGAACTATGTCCTGTACCACACAGCTACAGGACTGTGAGAAAGAAAGAAGAGAGCTTTGTATTTGTATCTGGGAAAAGAGAGGCTTTTAGCCAATGCCTCCTTTAGTGGCCCCCAGAGCTGGACAGATCTCTGCAGTGTGTTTTTGTGAAAGTTATTTAACCATTCTTGAGCTTCAGATTCTCCAAATGTAGAATGGGGCCACAGATCATCCTCACGTTGCAGAGGTGGGGTGAAGATTTGAATGAAAAACATGCAGTGTACCCAGCTCAGCGCCTAATACATAACATGCCCTCAATTCCTTTGAGCAGTTATTAGAATTAGAATAGAACTGTGTTGAGCAACTATTACATCCCAGACACAGGGCTTGACCCTTATGGATCAGGGTATATTCTTGTCTCCTTTATCAAAAATAAGGTGACCATATGTGCATGGGTTTATCTCTGGGCTATCTTGTTCCATTGACCTGTATTTGTGTTTTTGTGCCAGAACCATACTGTCTTGATTACTGTAGCTTTGTAGTATAGTCTGAAGTCAGGGAGCCTGATGATTCCTACAGCTCAATTTTTCTTTCTCAAGATTGCTTTGGCTATTTGGTGTCTTTGGTGTTTCCATATAAACCGTGCAATTTTTTATGCTTGTTCTGTGAAAAATGCCCTTGGTAGTGTGATAGGGAATGCATTGAATCTGTAGCTTGCTTTGGGTAGTATAGTCATTTTCGCAGTGTTGATTCTTCCAATCCAAGAACATGGTATATCTCTCCATCTATTTGTATCATCTTTAATTTCTTCCATCAGTGTCTTACAGTTTTCTGCATACAGGTCTTTCATCTCCTTAGGTAGGTTTATTCCAGGGTATTTTATTTTTTCTGTTGCAGTGGTCCATGGTAGTGTTTCCTTAAATTCTGTTTCAGATTTTTCATAATTAGTGTATAGGACTGCAAGAGATTTCTGTGCATTAATTTTGTATCGTACTACTTTACCAAATTCATTGATTAGCTCCAGTAGTTTTCCTGTAGCATATGTAGGATTCTCTATGTATACTATCATGTCATCTACAAACAGTGACAGCTTAATGTCTTCTTTTCCGATTTGGATTCCGTTTATTTATTTTTCTTCTCTGATTGCTGTGGCTAAGACTTCCAAAAGTATGATGAATAATAGTCGTGTGATCAGACAACCTTGTCTTGTTCCTGATCTTACAGGAAATGGTTTCATTTTTTCACCATTGCGAACGAAGTTGGCTGTGGGTTTGTCGTATATGGCCTTTATCATGTTGAGGTAAGTTCCCTCTATGCCTACTTCTGGAGTGTTTTTATCATAAATCAGTGTTGAATTTTGTGAAAAGCTTTTTCTGCATCTATTGAGATGATCATATGGCTTTTCTCCTTCAGTTTTTTAACATGGTGTATAACATTGATTGATTTGTGTATATTGGGATAAACCCCACTTGATCATGGTGTATGCCCCCTTTAATGTGCTGCTGGATGCTGTTTGATAGTATTTTGTGTAGGATTTTTTCATCTATGTTCATCAGTGATATTGGCCTGTAGTTTTCTTTCTTTGTGACATCTTTGTTTGGTTTTGGTATCAGGATGATGGTAGCCTCGTAGAATGAGTTTGGGAGTGTTCCTCCCTCTGCTGTATTTTGGAAGAGTTTGAGAAGGATAGCTGTTAGTTCTTCTCTAAATGTTTGGTAGAATTCTCCTGTGAAGCCATCTGGTCCTGTGAAGCCATCTGAAGCCATCTGGTCTGGGCTTTTGTTTGTTGGAAGATTTTTAATCACACGCTCAATTTCAGTGCTTGTGAGTGGTCTGTTTATATTTTCCATTTCTTCCTGGTTCAGTCTCAGAAGGTTGTGCTTTTCTAAGAATTTGTCCATTTCTTCCAGTTTGTCCATTTTATTGGCATATAGTTGCTTATAGTAATTTCTCATGATCCTCTGTATTTCTGCAGCGTCAGTTGTTACTTCTGCTTTTTTAATTTCTAATTCTATTGATTTGAGTCTTCTCCCTTTTTTTCTTGATGAGTCTGGCTAATGGTTTATCAATTTTGTGTATCTTCTCAAAGAACCAGCTTTTGGTTTTATTGATCTTTGCTATCATTTCATTCATTTCATTTTCATTTATTTCTGATCTGATTTTTATGATTTCTTTCCTTCTGCTAACTTTGGGGTCTTTTTGTTCTTCTTTCTCTAATTGCTTTAGGTGCAAGGTTAGGTTGTTCATTCGAGATGTTTCCTGTTTCTTAAGGTAGGATTGTATTGCTATAAACTTCCCTCTTAGAACTGCTTTTGCTGCATCCCATAGATTTTGGGTCGTCGTGTTTCCATTGTCATTTGTTTCTAGGTTTTTTTTAAATTTCTTCTTTGCATTGAGTCACTGAGGTGTATGTGTGTATGTCTGTGTGTGTGGTGCTACAGACTGTGAAATGAATCACTATGAGTTGTGTGTATGTGCGTGTGCTGGTATAGACTGTGCATTGAGTCACAGTGAGCCATGTGTGTTTCTGTGTGTGTGCTGCTATAGGCCGTGCATTGAGTCACAATGAAGTGTGTGTGTGTGTGTGTGTGTCTGTAATGGTATACACTGTGCCTTGAGTCACAGTGAGCCGTGTGTGTGTGTGTGTGTGCTGGTATAGGCTGTGCATTGTGTCAGAGTGAGCCATGCATGGGTATGATTGTGTCTGCTGGTATAGGCTGTGCATTGTGTCAGAGTGAGCTGTGCATGTGTGTGCTTGTGTCTGCTGGTATAGACTGAGCATTGAGTCACAGTGAGCTGTGTGGGTGTGTGCTGTTTGTGTGTGTGTGGTGTAGGCTGTGCACTGAGTCACACTGAGCCATGTGTCTGCCTCTGTGTGTATGGGCATGTGGGCTGGTATAGTCTGAGCATTGAGTTAGAGTGAAGTGTGTTGTGTATCCGTGTCTGTGCTGGTATGGAGTGTACACTGAGTCACAATGAGCTGTGTGTGTGTGTGTGTGTGTCTATGTGGTGGTGTAGAGTGTGCATTGAGTCACAGTATGGTGTGTGTGTGTGTGTGCTGGTATAGGCTGAGCACTGAATCACAATTAGGTGTGTGTATGTGTCTGTGAGTGCTGGTATGGGCTTTGCATTGAGTCACTGAGGTGTATGTGTGAGATTCTGTGTGTGTGCTGCTACATGCTGTGCATTGGCTCACAATTAGTTGTGTGTGTGTGTGTGTATGTGTGCTGATATAGACTGTGCATTGAGTCACAGTGAGCTGTATGTGTTTGTGTTTCTGTGTGTGTGCTGCTATAGGCTGTGCATTGAGTCACAATGACTTGTGTGTGTGTGTGTCTGTAATGGTATACGCTGTGCCTTGAGTCACAATGAGCCGTGTGTGTGTGTGTGCTGCTACAGACTAAGCACTGAATCATAGTGAGCCATGTGTTTGTGCTGGTACAGGCTGTGCAATGAGTCACAGCCGTGTGTGTGTGTGTGTGTGTGTGTGTGTGTGTGTGTGTTGGTATAGGCTGAGCATAGAGTCACACTTAGCTGTGTGTATCTGTGTGCGTGCTGATATGGGTTTTGCATTGAGTCAGTGGGGTGTGTGTGTGTGTGTGTTTGTGTGTGTGCTGGTATAGGCTGAGCATTGAGACACAGTGCACCGTGTGTATGTGTGTGTGTTTAGGGGCTGCTATAGTCTGAGCATTGATTTAAGGTGAGGTGTGTTGTCTGTCTGTGTATGTGCTGCTATGGACTGCACATTGAGTCACAATGAGCTGTGCATGCCTGTGTGTATATGCACTGGTATATGCGGAGCATTAAATCAGTTAGGTGTGTGTATGTGTGCGTGTGTGCTGCTATGGGCTTTGCATTGAGTCACTGAGGTGCATGTGTGTGTGTGTGGTGCTACAGACTGTGCACTGAGTCACAGTGAGCCTTGTGTGTTTGTGACCGTGTGTGCTGGTATAGAGTGTGCACTGAGTCACAGTGAGCCGTGTGTGTTTGTGTGTGTGTGTGCTGGTATGATCTGTGCATTAAGTCACATTGAGCCGTGTGTGTGTGTGTGTGTGTGTGTGTGTGTGTGTCTGCTGGTATACTCTGAGCATTGAGTCACTGTGAGTTGTGTGGTGTGTGTGTGTGTGTGCTGGTAAGGACTGTGCTTTTAGCCAAAGAGAGCCGTGCAAGTGTGACTTGTGTGCGCTGGTATAGGCTGACCACTGAGTCACAATGAGCTGTGTGTGCCTGTGTGTGTGTATGTGTTTGTGTGTGTGTGCTGGTGTAGGCTGTGCATTGAGTGAAAGTTAGCCGTGTGTGTGTGTGTTTGTGTGTGCTGGTATAGGCTAAGCACTGAGTCACAGTGAGCCATGTGTGGTGGGGGACTGGGATAGTCTGAGCGTGAATCACAGTGAGGTGTGTGGTGTGTGTGTGTTTATCTGCCTGTATGGACTGTTCATTGAGTCACATTGAGGTATGTGTGTGCGCGTGTCTGTGTGCTGGTATAGGATGTACATTGAGTCACATTGAGCCATGTGTGTGTGCTGGTACAGGCTGTGCAATGAGCCACAGAGCCATGTGTGTGTGTCTGTGTGTGTGTTGGTATAGGCTGAGTATTGAGTCACATTTAGATGTGTGTGTGTGTGTGTGTGTGTGTGTGTGCTGGTATAGGCTGATCATTGAGTCACAGTGAGGTGTGTGTGTGTGACTGTGCTGGTATAGGCTGTGCATTGAGTTACAGTGAGCCAAGTGTATGTGTGTGTGTGTGAAGGTATAGGCTGTGCACTGAGTCACAGTGAGCTGTGGGTGTGTGTGTGTGTGTCTGTGTTTGTGAGTGTGGGCTGGTATAGGCTGTGCATTGAGTCACAGTGAGCTGTGTGTTGTGTGTGTGTGTGTGCTGGTATACACAATGCAATGACTCACAGTGAGCCGTGTGTGTGTGTGTGTGTGTGTGTGTGTATTTTTGCTGGTATGGATGTTGCATTAAGTCACTAAGGTGTGTTTATGTCTGTGTCTGTGTGTGTGTGTGTGGTACTACACACTATGCACTGAGTCACAGTGAGCCACGTGTGTGTATATGTGTGTTTGTGATGCTATAGGCTGTGCACTGAGTCACACTCAGCCGTGTGTAAGTGCTGGTGTACGCTGTGCATTGAGTCACAGTGAGCCTTGTGTTAGTGCTGGTGTAGGCTGTGTATTGAGTCACAGTGAGCTTTGGGTGTGTGTGTGTTTGTGTGTGGCGGTTGATATAGGCTGTGCATTGAGTCACACACAGTAAGCCATGCGTTTGTGTGTGCGTGTGTGTTGTATACACTGTGCATTGACTCACAATAAGCTGTGTGTGTGTGTGTTTTTGCTGGTATGGCCTTTGCATTAAATCACTGAGGTGTGTGTGTCTGTGTGTGCATGAGGTACTACAGTCTGTGCATTGAGTCACAGTGAGCAGTGTGTGTATATGTGTGTGTGTGTGTGTGTGTGTGCTGGTATAGGCTGTGCATTGAGTCACAGTAAGCCGTGTGTGTGTGTGTGTTTGAGTGTGTATGTGATGGTATAGACTGTTCATTGAGTCACAGTAAGGTGTTTTTGTGTGTGTGTCTTTGCTGTTATGGGCTTTGCATTGAGTCACAGTGAGGTGTGTGTGTGTTTGTGCGCTGGTATAAACTGTGCATTGAGTCACAGTGAGGTGTTTGTGTGTGTCTGGCTGTGTGTGCTATTATAGGCTGTGCATTGAGTCACATTGATGTGTGTGTGTCAGCTCAATATGATTCTAAGCAAAATGCTTATGATAAAATGGTAAAAGAATGGGTAAGAAACCCACACATATCAAGATTGGTGCAGAGGGAGTGATCAAGATGACAGAGTAGTAGGACATGAAGCTCACCTCCTCCCACGAATACATCAAAAATACATCTACACGTGGATCAGTTCTCACAGAATATCTACTGAACGCTGGCAGAAGATCTCAGACCTCTAAAAAGGCAAAAAATCTCCACATAACTGGGTAGGACAAAAGAAAAAAACAAGAAAGTGAGAATGGAATCAGGACAGGACCTGCACCCCTGCACCCCTGGGAGCGAGCTGTGAAAGAGGAAAGGTTCCTGCACTGTGGGAAGTCCCCTCACCAGCGGAGAGATCAGCCAGGACAGGGGAGAGCTAAGGAGGCTTGGAGGAGAACGCAGCAACTGGTTTGCAGCAGCCAGAATGGAGAGAAACCTGCACAGACGGTCAGTGTCACTGCTCTGCACTCCCCAGCCTGAGATATGCGTCCGCCAGTGCCGGTACGATCTAGGTGTGGAAGCTTGGGCTGTGGAGATTGGACCCATGGAGAAGACTGGGGTGGGCTGTGCAGAAATAGCCTGAAGGGGCTGAAGCCTGATGCAATGGCATCTGAGGGTGTACACGGAGGAAGCCTGGGCCACCTTAGAGGCCAGGTGCCACTGTGTAGGCGACGCACAACGGGACGGGTGGGACCTGCCATTACAGCTATTTTCCCTGCATAAGCTCTCAGGAGGCAGGACATCACCTAGACGAGCTCCAGGAGCCGTCATGAGCCACCTCTGCTCCCATCGTGTGCTCTGGGGGCGTGCATGAGCCACCACCGCCAGCAAGTACCCCACGACCGCTCACCAGCCACCGCATATGCATACCCCCTATCAAAGGGATAAGAGCCAGCACACACTGAGGAAAGAGGCAACAGGCATCCATACTAAAAACGGCCCTTGCACCAAAAATACTAAACCCACACAAGCTACATAGGGACACTGCCACATACAAATATCCCTCCACACCACAGGAGATAAAAGTGTTTCTCCTAAACTCACAGAATAAGAGAAATATAAGTAAAATGAAGAAGCAGAGGAACCACTCCCAATTAAAAGCCCAAGAGAATTCCCCTGAAAGAAAGAAACTATGAAACACACCTCTTTGGTCTAATAGACACCAATAGCTCAAAGGAGATAATGAAAATACTGAAGGAATTAAGAAAGACTATTGACAGAAATGCAGACTATTGTAAAAAGGGACTAGAAACTATAAAGAGCAACCAAGAAAAATTAGAAAACTCATTTGCCAAGACAAAAACTGAACTAAAGGCAATGAGTACCAGAGTAAATAGTGCAGAAGAATGAATAAGTGACCTGGAAGATAGAATAATGGAAATCACCCAATCAGGAGAGCAGACAGAAAACCAAATGAAAAAAAATGAAAGCAATATAAGAGACCTGTGGGATAACATAAAGCATGCCAATCTACGCATAATAGGGATTCCAGAAGGGGAAGAAAGAGAAAATGGGATCAAAAATGTGTTTGAAGAAATGATGGCTGAAAACTTCCCAAACTTAAAGAAGGAAACAGATATCCAGGTACAGGAAGCACAATGGGTCCCAAACAGGGTAAACCCACACAGAGCTACACCAAGACCTATTATATAAAAATGGCAGAAGTTAAAGTGAGGATTCTAAAGGCAATAGGAGAAAAACAAAGAGTTAATCACAAAGGAACTCCCATAAGGCTATCAGCTGATTTCTCTACAGAAACATTGCAGGCCAGAAGGGAGTGGCAAGATATATTCGAAGTCCTGAAAGGGAAAAATCTGCAACCTAGGATGCTCTATCCAGCAAGATTATCATTTGGAATAGAAGGAGAGATAAAGAATTTCTCAGCCGAGCAAAAACTAAAAAAATACAGCAATGCTAAATGCTAAGGGAAGTACTGAAAGGTCTTCTCTAAATACAAAAGAAGTCAAAGTATATAGGAAAGAGAAAATCACAGTTGGAAAGCAAATCACCTAAATAAGCCAGTACCCAGATTTTTTAAAATTTCTGTGAAAGTGATGATAACCACCATGAACAGCCAAAGGATGAACGTGGAGATGTAAAAGAGGACATCAAAATCGTAAAATGTGGGGTAGGAGAGTAAGAAAAATAGATTTTTTTTCATTTCCTCCAATGTGTTTGAGCCTATATGACTTCCAGTCTAAGGCAAGCAGATATAGGATGAGATTAACATACTTGAAAAACAGGGTACCACAAATCAGAAACATACAATAGAATCACAAAAAACAAAAAGAGAATATAATACGAAAGAAAATCATCAAACCAGAAAAGGAAAAAGAAAAATAAAGGGACAAAAAAGAAATATAAAATCAATGGGAAAACAAGGTTAAAATGGCAATAAATACATATCTCTCAATAATTACCTTAACCATCAATGGACTAAATGCTCCAATCAAAAGACACAGAGTGGCAGATTGTAGGGTCCTGTTTTCTAATCCAATATGCTGCCTAGAAGACACCCACTTTACGGCACAGGACACACATAGATTGAAAGTGAGGGGATGGAAAAAGATATTTCATGGAAATGAAAAGAAACCAGGGGTCGCAATACTCATACCAGAAAAAATAGACTTTAAAACAAAGGCCATAAAGAAAGATAAAGAACAACACTATATAATGATAAAAGGATCCAACAAGAAGTGGATTTTACATTTGTCAACATATATGCACCTAATATAAGAGCACCCAAATACATTAAGTAAATACAGACATAAAGGGAGAAATTGACAGGAATAAAATAATAGTAGGAGACATTAACACCCCACTCACATCAATGGACAGATCTTCTAAACAAAATATTAATAAGGCAACAGAGGTCTTAAATAATACAATAGGACAGTTAGACTTAATTGATATGTTCAGGACATTACATGCAAAAAAACCCAGCATACACATTCTCTTCAAGTGCACATGGAACATTCTCTAGGACTAACCACATATTAGGGCATAAAACAAGCCTCAACAAATTTAAGAGGATAGAAATGATCTCAAGCATGTTTTCTGACCACAATGGCATGAAATGAGAAATCAACCACTGAAACAGAAACGAGAAAAAAATGATTACACAGAGACTAAACAATATGCTGCTGAAAAGAAACCAATGGGTCAACAATTAAATAAAAGATGAAATTTAAAAATAACTTGAGACAAATGACAATGAAAACACAACCATACAAAATCTACAGGATGCAGCAAAAGCAGTTCTTAGATGGGAGTTCATAGCGATACAGGTCTTCCTCAAAAAATGAGACAAATCGCAAATAAACAACCTAACCTACCACTTACTTAAAAGAATTAGAGGGGGCTTCCCTGGTGGCGCAGTGGTTGAGAGTTCTCCTGCCAATGCAGGGGACATGGGTTCGTGCCCCAGTCCGGGAAGATCCCACATGCTGTGGAGTGCCTGGGCCCATGAGCCATGGCTGCTGAGCCTGCACGTCTGGAGCCTGTGCTCCGCAACGGGAGAGGCCACAACTGTGAGAGGCCCGCATACAGCCAAAAAAAAAAAAAAAAGAATTAGAAAAAGAGAAAACAAAACCTAAAGTCAGCAGAAGGAAGGAAATAATAAAGATCAGAGAGGAAATAAATAGAGATTAAAAAACAATAGAAAAAAATCAATAAAACCAAGAGCTGATTCTTTGAAAGGGTAAACAAAATCGACAAACCTCTGGCCAGGCTCACCAAGAAGAAGAGAGAGAAGACCCAAATAAACAAAATAAGAAATGAAAAAGGAGACATAACAACTGACACCGTACAAATACAAAAACCATAAGGGAATACTATGAACAATTATATGCCAATAAATTTGACAACCTAGAAGAAATGGACAACTTTCTAGAAATATACAGGCCACCAAAACTGACTCAAAAAGAAATAGATAATTTGAACAGACCAATCACTAGAGATGAAATAGAATCTGTAGTTTAAAATCTCCCCCACAGGGCTTCCCTTGTGGTGCAGTGGTTAAGGATCCACCTGCCAATGCAGGGGACGTGGGTTCGATCCCTGATCCGGGAAGATCCCACATGCTACAGAGCAACTAAGACCGTGTGCCACAACTACTGAGTCTGCGCTCTAGAGCGCACGAGCCACAACTACTGAGCCCATGTGCCACAACTACTGAAGCCTGTATGCCTAGAACCCGAGCTCCACAATGAAGAGTAGCCCCTGCTCACCACAACTAAAGAAAGCCCGTGCATGGCAACAAAGACCCAGTGCAGCCAAAAATAAAATAAATATAATAAATAAATTTATTTTTAAAAAACTCCCCCACAAACAAAAGTCCAGGACCAGATGGCTTCACAGGCAAATTCTACCCAACATACAAAGAAGAACTTATACTGATCCTTCTCAAACTCTTCCAAAAAACTGAAGAGAAGGGAACACTCCCAAAGACATTCTATGAAGCCACCATCACCCTGATACCAAAACCAGACAAAGACACCACCAAAAAAGAAAATTACAGGCCAATATCTTTGATGAATATAGAAGCAAAAATTCTCAACAAAATATAGCAAACTGGATCCAACAACACATAAAAAAGATCATACATCACAACCAAGTGGGATTCATCCCAAGCTCATAAGGATGGTTCAACATATGCAAATTAATCAATGTGATACACCACATAAACAAAAGTCAAAAACCACTTGATCATCTCAATAGATGCAGAAAAAACATTTGACAAAATTCAACATCCATTCATGATAAACACTCTTACCAAAGTGGGTATAGAGGGAATATATCTCAACATAATAAAAGCTATTTATGACAAACCCAGAGCCAATATAATACTCAATGGTGAAAAGTTGAAAGCCTTCCCGCTAACATCTGGAATAAGACAAGGATACCCACTTCCACCTCTTCTATTCAACATAGTATTGGAAATCCTATCCACAGCAATCAGACAAGAAAAAGAAATAAAAGGTATCCAAATTGGAAGAGGTAAAATCGTCATTATATGCAGATGATATGACTCTCTATATAGAAAACCCTAAAGACTCCATACAAATACTAGAACTGATCAGTGAATTCAGAAACGTAGCAGGATAGAAGATGAACATACAGAAATCTGTTGCATTTCTTTACACCAACAATGAAATATCAGAAAGGGAATGTAAAATAACAATACCTTTGAAAATCACACACTCAGGACTTCCCTGGTGGTCCACTGGCTAAGACTCCACAATCCCAATGCAGGGGGCCCAGGTTCCATACCTGGTCAGGGAACAAGATCACACATACCACAATTAAGAGTTCAAATGCCACAACTAAAGATCCCGCATGCCGCAACTAAAGATCCCGCATGCAGCAATGAAGATCCCACACGTGGCAACTAAGACCCGGCGCAGTCAAATAAATAAACGTTGAAAAAAAAATGCACCCCCCCTAAAATAAAATACTTAGGAATAAATCTGACCAAGGAGCTGAAAGACTTGTATGCTGAGAAATATAAAACGTTAAAGGAAATTGAAGATGATTCAAAGAAATGGAAAGATATCCCATGCTCTTGGATTGGAAGAATTTCTATTGTTAAAATGACTATACTACTCAAAGCAATCTACAGATTTCATGCAATCCCTATCAAATGACCCATGACATTTTTCACAGAACTAGAACAAATAATCCTAAAATTTATATGGATCCACAAAACACCCAGAATTGCCAAAGCAATCCTGAAGAAAAAGAACAAAGCAACAGGCATAACCCTCCCAGACCTAAGACAATACTACAAAGCTATAGTAATCAAAACAGCATGGTATTGGCACAGAAACAGACATATGGATCAATGGAACAGAACAGAGAATGCAGAAATTAACCCACACACATATAGTCAATTAATTTTTGACAAAAAAGGCAAGAATATACAACGGGGAAAAGTCTCTTCAGCAAGTGGTGCTGGGAAAGTTGGACAGCTGCATGTAAATCAATGAATTTAAAACACACCCTCTCTCCATACACGAAAATAAACTCAAAATGGCTTAAAGACTTAAACGTAAGACATGACACCATAAAACTCCTAGAAAGGAACACAGGCAAAACATTCTCTGACATAAATTGTACCAATGTTTTCTTAGGTCAGTCTCCCAAGGCAATAGGAATAAAAGCAAAAATAAACAAGTGGGACCTAATCAAACATACAAGCTTTTGCGCAGCAAAGGAAACCATTAACACAACGAAAAGACGACCTACAAAACGGGAGAAAATATTTGCAAATAATGCAACTGAGAAGGGCTTAATTTCCAAAATATATAAACAGCTCATACAACTCAACAAAAAAAAGCAAATGAACCAATCAAAACAGGGGCAGAAGATCTAAAAAGACATTTATTCAAAGAAGAAATACAAATAGCTAATAGGCACATGAAAAGATGCTCAAAATCACTAATTATCATAGAAATGAAAATCAAAACTTTAATAAGGTACCATCTCACACTGGTCAGAATGGCCATCATGAAAAACTCTACAAATAACAAATGCTGGAGAGGATGTGGAGAAAAGGGAACCCTCTTATACTGTTGGTGGGAATATAAATTGGTACAGCCACTTTGGAGAACAGATGTGGAGATTCCTTTAAAAACTAAAAATTGGGCTTCCCTGGTGGTGCAGTGGTTGAGAGTCTGCCTGCCGATGCAGGGGACACGGGTTCGTGCCCCGGTCCGGGAAGATCCCACATGCCGCGGAGCGGCTGGGCCCATGAGCCATGGCCGCTGGGCCTGCGCGTCCGGAGCCTGTGCTCTGCAACAGGAGAGGCCACAACAGTGAGAGACCCACGTACAGAAAAACAAACAAACAAACAAAAAGACTAAAAATTGAATTACCATATGATCCAGCAACCCCACTCCTGGGCATATACCCAGACAAAACTCTAACCCAAAGAGATACATGCACCCCTATGTTCATAGCAGCACTATTCACAATAGCCAAGACATGGAAACAACCTAAGTGTCCACTGACAGATGAATGGATAAAGAAGATGTGGTACATGTATACAATGGACTAGTACTCAGCCATAAAAAAGAACAAAATAATGCCATTTGCAGCAACATGGATGCAACTAGAGATTATCATACTAAGTGAAATAAGTCAGAAAGAGAAAGACAAATACCATACAATATCACTTATATGTGGAATCTAAAATATGACACAAATGAACATATCTGTGAAACAGCAACAGACTCATGGACATAGAGAACAGACTTGTGGTTGCCAAGGGGGAGGAGGTTGGGGGAGGGATAGAATGGGAGGTTGGGGTTAACAGATATAAACTATTATACATGGAATAGATAAACAAGGCCCTACTGTATAGCACAGGGAACTACATTCACTATCCTATGATAAACCATAAGGGAAAAGAATATAAAAAGAGAACATATATATATATATATATATATATATATATATATATATATATGTATAACTGAATCCCTTTGCTCTACAGCAGAAATTAACACAACATTGTAAATCAACTTCACTTCAATAAAAAATAATAATAAAATGACCGAGAGAAAAAATAATGATTGGTGTATTTTACTCTGTGTAAAGTTTACATTCAAAGACAAGCACTGTAAACAAATACGGCTTACTAGTTAATGTCATGCTTGCTGAAATACTTAAGGAGACATGTACTGATGTCTGTAATTTACCACAAAATGCATCAAGGGATAAGATGGATTGGGGCTTTCCTGGTGGCGCGGTCGTTAAGAATCCACCTGCCAACGCAGAGGACACGGGTTCGAGGCCTGGTACGGGAAGATCCCACATGCCGCAGAGCAACAAAGCCCTTGCAGCACAACCACTGAGCCAGCGCACCACAACTACTGAAGCCCGTGTGCTTAGAGCCCGTGCTCCGCAACAAGAGAAGCCACTGCAATAAGAAGCCCACACACCACAGCAAAGAGTAGCCCCCGCTCACCACAACTAGAGAAGGCCCGCGCTCAGCAACAAAGGCCCAACACAGCCAAAAATAAAATAAATAAATTTTTAAAGAAGAATAATGAAAACCAAAATGCATATGAAGCATAATTCCAACTTTAAAAATATGAGCTGAAGTATTTACAATAGCCAGGACATTGAAGCAACCTAAGTGTCCATCGACAGATGAATGGATAAAGAAGATGTGGCACGTATATACAGTGGAATATTCCTCAGCCATAAAAAAAACCGAAATTGAGTTATCTGTAGTGAGGTGGATGGACCTAGAGTCTGTCATACAGAATGAAGTAAGTCAGAAAGAGAAAAACAAATACCGTATGCTAACACATATATATGGAATCTAAAAAAAAATGGTTCTGATGAACCTAGGGGCAGGACAGGAATAAAGACACAGACGGAGAGAATGGACTTGAGGACATGGGGAGGGGGAAGGGTAAGCTGGGACAAAGTGAGAGAGTGGCATGGACATATATACACTACCAAATATAAAATATAGACAGCTAGTGGGAAGCAGCCACATGGCACAGGGAGGTCAGCTTTGTGACCACCTAGAGGCGTGGGATAGGGAGGGTGGGTGGGAGGGAGACGCAAGAGGGAGGTGATATGGGGATATATGTATACGTATGACTGATTCACTTTGTTATAAAACAGAAACTAACACACCATTGTAAAGCAATTATACTCCAATAAAGATGTTTTAAAAAATGAGCTGAAAAAAGATGGAGAGGAAGTGGGCTAAATATTAACTGTGGTGGAATTAAACATGGTTTTTATTCACTGTTTCATATTCCATGCACTAATTAACCAAGTTCTCTTTTTCCAATATCCACATGCTATGTTCTCCATAATAAAAGCAGTATCGCCTGCCCTCTTGCCCAAGGGAGAAAGGCCCACTGGGCAGCAACAGCTCCCCACTTGTGCTCCCCTCCTGTGACAGCGGCTTTGAGCACCTGATGGGGCCCCCAGAGTGCTCTAATCACAGCTGTAGAGATGTGTCCTCGTTGGCTTCACACGGATGACCAAGCCTACGCCTGACTTATCTGCTTTGGTTCCCAGGTGCAGCCCCACCCACCCTGTCTTCATCTTTGCCCATCACGGGTGCTAAACGCCTCCCAACTTCTTCCAGCCACACCCTCTAGCTTCCTAGCGTCTTGTCAGTTATCTGAATTTCTTATTTTAAGTCATCTTTGTCCAGAAGCTAAAAAGGGAAACTTTATAAAATTTTCTATGTAATGATGAAAAATCCCTGCATGGCAAAAATAGATAATAAACAAACAAGGAATTATAAAATGACAATTGAGAAATACTTGGAAGATACAGGACAAAGGGCTGATTCACCTAATTTATGCAGAACTCAAAATCAAAAGTTAAAAAAAGAAGATGAAAAACCCAATAGAAGACAAAGATGAAGTAAGCAAAGGGTACAAAGAAACACCAATCACCAAAAAAC
Organism: Leucopleurus acutus; assembly: GCF_964270905.1. NCBI lineage: Eukaryota > Metazoa > Chordata > Mammalia > Artiodactyla > Delphinidae > Leucopleurus > Leucopleurus acutus. The sequence goes on from NC_139164.1 coordinate 10,296,890, forward strand.
AGGGGGAAGTGTCGAACCTCACTGGTAATGAAAGAAATGAAAGCCCAAACAATAATGGAATATAATTTCTTAACCTTGCAAATTGCCGAAAGGTCAATGAAAAACTTGGATATCCTCCAGTTTGAGGATGGGCGATTGGAAATGAATGCTCATGCATTGTTGTGAAAGCACAAAGTGATGCAACTTTCTGAAGGACAATTTGACCATATCTAGTAAATTTATAAATGCATGGAGCCACTGAGCAAGACCCTGTTTGGAATTTATATTGTAGAAATATTTATAATTTCACCAAGACTAGATATATGATGTTCATTGCAACCTTTTTTTAATAAAAGTATGAAAGAAAGAAAGGAAGGAAGAAAGGACAGACAGAAAAAGAAAGAATGAACTTGAAGCAGTCTCTGAACAAGGGTCAAACTACTAGGTATTTGTAAAAGTAGAGGCTTGAAGGTGGGTAAACGAAGCAAAAATCGAGTATCAAAAGCAAATTCTAGGGACTTCGCTGGTGGCAAAGTAGTTAAGAATCCGCCTGCCAATGCAGGGGACACGGGTTAGAGCCCTGGTCCAGGAAGATCCCATATGCCACAGAGCAACTAAGCCTGTGCGCCACAACTACTGAGGCTGCGCTCTAGAGCCCGTGAGCCACAACTACTGAGCCCGCGTGCCACAACTACTGAAACCCACGCGCCTAGAGCCCGTGCTCCACAAGAAGAGAAGCCACCACAATGAGAAGCCTGCGCATCACAACGAAGAGTAGCCGCCGCTCGCCGCAACGAAGACCGAACGCAGCCAAAAGTAAAATTAAATAAGGAGGGCTTAATACAGGGACTGTTGACAAACGCACGGACGGGTTGGGGACAGGCACCGAGGGACAGTGCAGCACCCGAGCCGGGCAACTGTGGGTGGTGCTCACCACTTCCCACCTCAAGTGCCAGGGCCAGTGTGGGAGACCACTCTCCCTAGCTTTCTGGGCGTTTCCGTGTGGATGGGAGGACAGCAGCCAGCCCAGAGAGCTGGAGAGAGCAGCTAGGACAGACGAAGCACGTGGCACTCCCGGAGCCATCCGGGTCCCTCGGCCTTCTCCTTCTCAGCCGGGAGAACTCTGCTCGCCTTCCAGGGCAACAAAGCTGCAGAGCCTCCGGCTCAGGCCCTGGGAGTTTGGCTTGCATCCCAGGGAGAGTCATCTCTCCGGAGGAGAGGAGGGCGGGCCAGCAGCAGCCCTGCTGACAGCTCGGCTCCTAACTCAGGGCTCCTGTGCTCTGCCGCGTCCCCACCACGGGCAGGTGACGGCGCTCTTGTTCCGTCGCCCCGTGGGAACCGGGGAGCTGGGTGTCACGTCAAGACACTGCTGGGGCTGCTGCCTTTTGCTGTAATGAAGTCCGTGTCTCTGACCAGGGCTGAAGGCCGGGCAGGCTGACTCGTGAGCTTGCAGGAGGGTAAAATCACAGCGCCTTCGCACTTTCTGACTCGTCGGGGACGAGCAGAGCCCAGGAACTGAGCTGTAAGCCTAGGAGCTGAGCCCTGGTGGAGGGACGGGGCCAGCTCCCTCCGCAGGGCGGGAGCCAGGGGGTCAGTCCACACCGCCTGCCTTCTCCCCTCCCCCTGAAGCCCCCACCGGGAAAGCAGCGGGGATGTTAGGCGTCCGGCATTGAGAATGGTTTTGTGCTCTGCAAACTTCTCTTGGAATAGGGTTTGCCTTTCCCTCCATAAGCATGGTCTGTCTGATATTGATTTTTTGCTATGTGTTCAGACTTGCTTTGTGTCCTTTTACCCGGGCCGTATTTGTATTAATAAGTGCTCCACGTGTGTACTGACTGGTTGTTGTGTGCTGGCTTCTACGAACGTCCATTAGCTCAAGAGAAACAGCGACAATAATAGTGAGTCATTGGAGCAATGTCGGGGCGGGGTTGGTTTAAAAAGAAAACAGAAACGCAACCACTATCCTCGACAACAACAACAGGCCAGAGGGCGGGCGTTTCTATGAGAATATTTAGGGCTGCAAGTGTCAGAAACCGTGACTCATGTGGATCAAACAATAAGGAAAGTGGAAACTTCGATCTCTTTTAATAGAAAGTCCAGATGTAACTGTCCTCAAGGTTGGCTGAATCATCATCTTCATGATGTCGCTATGCCTGGACTTCCACATTTCTCTTTTCTACCATCCTTTGTACTAGTTTAATCAACACTTTTGAAGCAAGACATTTGCAGCAGTATCTCATCCCAACTTGTCAATGTCAAGAGGAAGAGATAAATAATATTGTCCTATGACTCTCGGTTAAAAAGAGGGGAAATTTCTCCCAGAAGTCTTCCTATCAGACTCCCCACCACACACCCCCGTCACATAGCAGCAGCTGGCATTGGGTCACACTGGTTTTCCTGAAAACATTACCAACAAGGCAGAGGTTAATAACGTCAATCATACTGAGTTGATTCTTAGGGCAAGAGAAGGAGTTGGCTTTCCCTTCAAGAAACACGCCGTGCAGTGCAGGGGTGGATACCTGACCAACATTTGGATTCCCTTAGGTAGACTGGAGAGTGAGGGGAAGCTGGGGAGGCAACCCAAAGCCTTCAGTACTACAGGCGGGGCCAAACGAAAGCAAACTCTCACACCTCAACAGAAAAAACCAAACAATCCAACTGGAAAATCGGAAAAGATGTGAAGAGACATTTCACTGAAGAGGATATACAGATGCCAAACACGTGAAAAGATCTTCAACCTCATTAGCCATTTGGGAACTACAAATTGAAACCACAATGAGATGTCATTACACACCTACTAAAATTTAAAACAAATAGTGACAACACCATATGCTGCTGAGGATGCGGAGAAACCCGACTAGACATCTGTAGTAGCGACACAGAACGGTACACCCGCTGTAGAACATGCTGTGGCAGTTTCTTAAACATCTAAATATACACTTACCATTCGCCCCAACAGCCCCACTCCAGGGTGTTCCCGAGCCAGGCTTGTTTGTCCGAAGTGCAGCAAAGCCAAAACGCTGAGCCGCCGAGGTTTGCAGCAAAGACAGGGTTTACTCGCAAGGCAGCCAAGCGAGGAAACGGGAAAACTAGCGTCACATCCACCTCCCTGAAGGCAAGGGGATAACTAATAATAAAGCAGAGGGCGGCTTCCCTGGTGGCGCAGTGGTTGAGAGTCCGCCTGCCGATGCAGGGGACACGGGGTCGTGCCCGGTCCAGGAAGATCCCACATGCCGCGGAGCGGCTGCGCCCGTGAGCCATGATGGCTGCTGAGCCTGCGCATCCGGAGCCTTTGCTCCGCAACGGGAGAGGCCACAACAGTGAGAGACCCGCGTACCGCAACAACAACAACAAAAAAGCAGGGGGGTGTGAGGCGTGGAGAGCGCCGGGAGCACGGGGAAAGGTGATTAGAAAAACATGCGGTAAGTGCTCCGTGCAGGCGTAACGGGGGCTCTGCGGGGTCAAAAGGTCACTCTCGCATGCCCAGTTGGAGGGTTGGTGGTCCTATCCAGTCTTAACGAGCTCCGCTCTAACTAGACACAACTGATTCCAAGTTCCTGGACGACAAGTCGGGCAAACATCTTATTGTTTAGGCTACCCGCTGCTTGGAGGACAGGCAAGTCCTCAGTTAAACAATTAAAACGACCTTGGTTACTGAAGGCAGGTTACAGGTGAAATGGAGTTAACTAACGGTTACCCACTGTTTCATGGGCACTAATCCCAGAGAAATGAAAACCTGTACACAGTTATTCAAAGCAGCTTTATGGGTGATAGCTAAAAACTAGAAACAGCCAAAAATGTTCTATGACACATGAATAGTTAAACTGTAGTACATTTATACCATGGAATATAACTTAAAAGTAAAAACAACAGCAAAAATGAACTATCGATCCATGAAATACCTTGGATGGATCCCAAGGGCACTATATGCTGCATGAAAAAAAAACCCAACAGTTCCATATAATGTAACCCCATTTATATAATATTCTTGAAATGACAAAATTATTGCGATGGAGAAAAGATGAGTGGTTGCCAGGGGTTAAGGGTGGTGTGGGGCAGGGGACTGTGATTATAAAGGGGTAGCAGTAGAGAGATCTCTGTAGTAATGGAATAGCTCTGTATCTTGACTGTGATCACACAAATCTGTACATGTGATGGCATAGAACTATACACACTTTGTACCAATGTTAATTTCCTGGGTTTGTAATTACATAAGATATAACCATTGGGGGCTTCTGGGACTGTGGCAGAGTAGGAAGCACCAGGGATCTGTCTGCCTACCTAAACAACAGTTGCATTGGCAGAATCTGTCTGATGTAGCTATTTGGAACTCTAGTATATGGAAGGCTTGCAACTTGCAGTGGAAGGCTTGGAGGGTAAATTGTGGTTAATTTCAGTCACTTTCAGCTCTTAGTGCAGTAGCAGCTAAGGGTTCTCAACCCGGAGCCCTAAGGCAGGCAGCTGAGCAGTGTTCCTGGAGCAGCTTGCACAGAGCTTGTGGGAGCAGAATGGATAAAAACACTTTATCCAACTATAATATGCGGTCTATAAGATTCTCACTTTAGATCCAAAGACACAAATAGATTGAAAGTGAAAGGATGTAAAAAGATATTCCCTGCAAATAACAAACAAAAGAGACCAGGCGTGGTTCTACTAATATCAGACAAATAGACTTTAAATCAAAAAAGTTTACAAGAGATAAAGAAGGACATTATATATTAATAGAAGTTTCAGTAGAGCAAGAAGATACACCAATTATAAACATTTATGCACCTAATGACAGGCATCAAAATAGATGAGGCAAAAATGGACAGAACTGAACAGAGAAATAGACTTTTCTACAATAATAGTCATAGACTTCAATACCCCACTCACAATAATAAAACAACCAGACAGAAGACAGCAAGGAAATAGAGGACTTAAAGAACACAATAAACCAACCAGATCTAACAGAACACTCCACCAACAACAATGGCGTACACATTCTCAAATGCACATGGAATATTTTACAGGATATGCCATATGTTAGTCCACAGATTAAGTCTCAGTAGACTTAAAAAGACAGATGTCACACAAAGTATCTTCTCTGACCACAATGAGATGAAGTTAGAAATCAATAAGAGAAGGAAAACTGGAAATTTCACAAACTTGTGAAAATTAAACAACACTTTTAAACAAGCCACGGATCAAAGAAGAAAGCACAAGGGAAATTAGAAAATACTTGGAGACAAGTGAAAATGAAAACACAACATATCAAAACTTATGGGACACAGAAAAAGGGAGAAATTTATAGCTATAAATGCTTACACTAATCAACAAGAAAAATCTCAAATCAACAAGCTAACTTTACAACTTAAGGAACTAGCAAGAACGAACAAACTAAATTCAAAGCTAGCAGAAGGTAGGGACTAAAGATTAGAGCAGAGATAAACAAATAGAGAATAGAAAAACAACAGAGAAAATCAATAAAACCAAATGTTGGTTCTTTGAGAAGATCAACAAAATTGACAAACCTTTGGTTAGATGACCTAAGAAAAAAAGAGAGAAGATTCAAATTATGAAAATCAGAAATGAAGTGAAAGTGGGAACATTACTACTGACTCTACAGAAATAAAAATGATTATAAGAGAGTACTACAAACGATTGTTCACCAACAAAATGGATAACTTAGATGAAATGGACATATTCTGAGAAACACAAAAGCTACCAAGACTAAATCGTGAAGAAACAAAAAATCTGAATAGACCTATAAACAGTAATGAGATTGGATGAATAATCAAAAATCTCCCACCACCACCAACAAAACAGCCCTGGACCTGATGGCTTCACAAGGGAATTCTACCAAATATTTAAAGAACTGATACCGTCCTTCTTAAACTTTTCCAAAAAAACTGAAGGAGAGAAACACTTCCTACTCATTCTATGAGGCCACAATTATCCTTATAGCAAAGCCAGAAAAAAGACACGACAGGAAAACTGCAGACCGATATCCCTTATGAACATTGATGCAAAAATTCTCATCAGAATATTAGCAAATTGAATTCAGCAGCATATTAAAAGGATTATACACCATGACCAGTGGGATTTATAACTGGGATGAAAGAATGGTTCAACATATAAAAATCAATCAATGTGATACACCACAGTAAGAAAATAAAGGGGAAAAGCACATAATGATCTCAGTTGATGCAGAGAAAGCACTCATCAACTTCATTACCCTTCAATGATAAGAACACTCAAACTAGGAATAGAAAAAATCTGCCTCAACATAATAAAAGCCACATATGAAAATTCCACAGCAAATGTCATACTCAATGGTGAAAAACCGAATGCTTTTCCTCTCACATCAGGAGCAAGGCATGGCTGCCTACTTTCACCACTTCTATTCAACAAAGTACTGGCAGTTCTAGCCGGAGAAATTAGGCAAGAAAACATCCTTCCAAATTAGAAAAAAAGATGATCTCTATTTGCAGATGATATGACCTTATATGGGCATACATTGGAGATACTGCAGATTTGGTTTCAAAACTCCACAAAAAAGTGAATATCGCAATAAAGCCAGTCATATGAATTTTTTGGTTTCCCAGTGCATATGAAAGTTATGTTTGGGGACTTCCCTGGAGGTCCAGTGGTTAAGACTCCGCGCTTCCACTGCAGGGGGCCCGGTTCGCTCCCTGGTTGGGGAACTAGGGTCCCACATGCCATGCGGCACAGCCAAAAATACAAAAAATTTCTTTTAAGGTTATGTTTGCACGATACTGTAGTCTATTAAGTGTGCACCAGCATTATGTCTGAAAAGCAGTGTTACATACCTGAGGTAAAAAATACTTTGTTGCTAAAAAAAAATGCTATCATCTGAGTCTTCAGCAAGTTATAGTAGTAACATCAAAGATCACTGATCACAGATCACCGTGAAAACATTATAACAATAGAAAATATTCCGAGAAATATTAACAGAAATATTGCAAGAATTACCAAATTTTACACAGAGGCACAAAAGTGAGCAAATGCTTTTGGGAAAATGGCACCCATAGAAATGCTTGACGCAAGGTGGCCACAAACCTTCGAATACCGCATTATTGTAAAAACCAAAATAAGGCAAAGTGCAATAAAATGAGGTATACCTGTATGTAGAAAACCCTAAAGATTCCACCCAAAAAACCTGTTAGAACTAATAAATGAATTGAGCAAAGTAGCAGGATACATAATCAAAACACAAAAATCAGTTGTATTTCTCTACACTAGTAATCAATGACCTGAAAGGGAAATTTACAAAAACAAATCCATCTGCAAAAACATCAAACAGAATAAAATACTTAGGAATTGATTAAAGAGGTGAGAAACACGTGCAATAAAAACTATGAGACACAGCTGAGAGAAATTAAAGAAGACATGGGTAAATGAAAACACCTCCCACGTTCATGGATTGGAAGACTTAATACTTTTAAAACGTCCCACCACCTCCCTTGGAGTGCCCACAAGAGACAAAGTTCCTCACTACCTCTTTTGGGAGGATGAGACATTTCCCCAGTCCTCCCTTTCATAAAGGAGGCAGGAAGTTCTTGTTCCAGCTTTATGCAGCGGTCTCAATTCCAGCTTCCTGTCTTGGTGGGTCAATGTCATGTCTTTTATTTCTGTGCTGGTATTAAAACCCCAGCTCCTAATGGCGAGGGTCTATATGGGCATACATTTCCATTCTGACCCAGGAAAGTGATGCTTCTCTCTAGCTAGTCAGTGTATTTAATATTTGTATCATATTTTATACAGCAGTCTGTGTATTTGTAGAAATATGAGGAGAACGGGATGCATTACATCAATCTGCCCAATTGCCAGAACTGAACGTTGGAGTCTGTTTCCAATTTTTCAAGATTATAAATAATGCTATGAGGATTATCTTTGCCCATTAAGCTTCATGCACATCTCTGGTTATTTTCTTTGGATAAATGCCTAGAAATGGTCAAAGAGTATGAACGGTTTTAAAGTATTTGATATATAATGCCCCACTGGCAACCTCAAAGGATGCACCATTCTTTGGTGCATTCCCTGAGAATTCCTGTTTTCCTGCACTCTCATCAACATTTGGAAACTTAAAAAGGAAAAAAAAAAAAAAACCCATCTGCTTAGACTAAACATATAGTGTAGAAACAGTATTTTTTACATTTTTAACAGGTTAGAAAAAAATCCAACGAAGAATAAAATAGTGTGACATATGAAAATTCTATGAAATTCAAATTTCAGTAACAATAAAGACAGTATTTTATTGGTACACAACTAGATCCATTCGTTTACGTGTTATCTATGTTGCTTTCAAGTTGCAATGGCAGAGAGTAGTTGTGACAGATCTACGGCTTGCAGTGGCTAAAATATGCACGGAAAAGGTTTGCTGACCCGTGTTTTAGATAAAATCCGCCTATACACAAAGACATTGTGGTGTAATCATACAATGATACTAACCATCCCACACCAAATGAACTACAACTACACACAACAGAGTGAATGACTCTCGCAAACGTAAAGTTGAGAAAAAGAAGCCAGAAACGAAAGATTACATGCAGTATGCATGTTCCAGATAGAACGTTGAGAAACAGGAGTCAGGAGAGTGGTAACCCGAAGAGGGTCAGTGTAGTAACTGGAAGAGGCCAGGAGGGGGCATCTGAAGTGCTGATCTGGCTGTCAGTCAGGTGCATGAGTTTGGTTTGTAAAAATTCTTGGAGGCTGTCACAAAGCACTGAGCCAATATCCCTGTGCCATGCGGCTGCTTCCCACTAGCTATCTACCTTACTACGTTTGTTAGTGTGACAGCCTGGAGGGGTGGGATAGGGAGGGTGGGAGGGAGGGAGACGCAAGAGGGAGGGGATATGCCCTTCCCTATATTGCCTTTCCCACCTTCCCACCCACCTTGGCAACTAGTAGTTTTTTCTCTGTATCTGTGAGTCTGCTTTTTTTTTGTTATAGTCACTAGTTTGTTGTATTTTTTAGATTCCACATATAAGCGATATCATACAGTATTTGTCTTTCTCTGACTTTTTTCACTTAGCATAATAACTTCCCAGTCCATCCATGCTGCTGCAAATGGCATTATTTTGTTCCTTTTCATGACTGAGTAGTATTCCATTGTATATATATACCTCATCTTTATTTATTTCTTTCTTTTGCGGTACGCGGGCCTCTCACTGCTGCGGCCTCTCCCGTTGCGGAGCACAGGCTCCGGATGCGCAGGCTCAGCGGCCATGGCTCACGGGCCCATCCGCTCCGCGGAATGTGGGATCTTCCCTGACCGGGGCATGAACCCGTGTCCCCTACATCGGCAGGCAGACTCACCCACTGCGCCACCAGGGAAGCCCCCTCATTTTCTTTATTCATTCATCTGTTGATGGACCCTTAGGTTACTTCCATATCTTTTTTTTTGGCTGCGCTGGATCTTAGTTGCGGCATGTGGGATCTTCCGTTGCACGTGCGGGCTTCTCTCTAGTTGTGGCGTGGGGGTTTTCTCTTCTCTAGTTGAGGCGCTGTAGTTGTGGCATGTGGGCTTAGTTGCCCTGTGACATGTGGTATCCTAGTTCCGTGACCAGGGATCGAACACACTTCCCCTGCATCGGAAGGTGAATTCTTTTTTTTTTTTTTGATTAATTTATTTAATTTATTTATTCTGGGCTGTGCTGGGTCTTCATTGCTGCGCGCGGGCTTTCTCTAGGTGCAGCGAGCGGGGGCTACTCTTCGTTGAGGTGCGTAGTCAGGGGCTTCTCTTATTGCAGAGCACGGGCTCTAGGCGCGCGGGCTTCAGTAGTTGTGGCACGTGGGTTCAGTAGTTATGGCTCGTGGGCTCTAGAGCGCAGGCTCTGTACTTGTAGCACCCGGGCTTAGTTGCTTCGCGGCATGTGGAATCTTCCCGGATGAGGGCTCGAACCCGTGTCCCCTGCATTGGCAGGCGGAATCTTAACCACTGCGCCACAGGGAAGCCCGGAAGGTGAATTCTTTACCACTGGACCACCAGGGAAGTCCCTTCCATATCTTGACAATTGTAAATAATGCTGCTCTAGCACTGGGGGACATGTATCTTTTACAATTAGTGTTCATGGTTTTTTGGGGATATATGCCTAGCAGTAGAATTGCAGGGTCATATGGTAGTTTTATTTTTAGTTTTTTGAGAAACCTCCAAACTGTTTTCCCCAGTGGCTGCACTGATTTACATTCCTACCAACAGTGTGAGAGGATTCCCTTTTCTGCCCACCCTCCCCAGCATTTGTTATTTGTGTTCTTTTTGGTGATAACCATTCTGACAGGTGTGAGGTGATATCTCATTGTAGCTTTTCCTTAACCTTTTAAGTTCAGCCTAGAAAATTGATTATTCTCTTTTAAAATTCATTTTTAAGTCTAGCAAATAATAGCAACAAATTTTAAGAGGACTTTGGAAAATATTTGATCCCACTTGCAAACTCAGGTAATTAAACACTTTCATGAATTTTAAAATGCATTTAAAACACTTAACACATTACACCCAGTTCTCTTTTTAATCACTTCAATTGTCTCAATTAACAGATACATTCCCAGGTATGCAAATATCCTTAAAATCTAATAAATTAAACTTATAAATATGGTAAAATTTAAGCTCTTTTAAAATATTCCAATAGTATATGAAATTAGTTTTCAACTAAAATCATGTTTAGATGAATTACCCAATTATATATTTTACAGTGGTTTCCAAAACTCAGAAATTCTTTGAAACTTTACAAGTGCATAAAATACCAAATACGCAGAGATTCCTTCTTTACCCCAAATATGAATCCTATATTTTGATTCTCTTAAAAGTTTCTGTACTTTTCCCAAATCCTCCTGGAGCTGAGAGATTCGTTCCATTACAGATGGTAATTACCATCCCATGACTGAGCCTGCATACATTCCCAGGATTTGGGCTGGCCCCTAGCTAGATTCTTGCCAGTGACCCTAATGGGACACTTGAATCCTGTAAATGATTGTTATGTCCAGGATGCTATACTTCACGGGAGGTGCTCTCAAGACCCTGACCCTTAATTTTAATTAAGCTGTACACATTACTGAGTCTTCCATGTACCCCATGGACATTTGTAGGACTGGCAGCTTTATCCTTGATTGGATTTTGCAGGTCTATGGTTCTCAAAATATGTACTTTTCTCTCTGGCTCTGAAGACCTTTGCACAGAGGAATCCTAAGATATGTCAATACCCTTTTATCTGCAAATAAGATCCTTGGAATCCATGGAATCTTTCCAGAGGCTTTGATCAGATCGGGTTTGGATTTTAGGGCAAAACTGTCTCATAGGTTGGTGGTGTTTTCTTCCCTAGAGGCACATCAGGTCTTTGGTGTCTGTCTTCTTGTGATTTCAGCAGGAACACACGCTTTTTTTGATATTCCGGATTATATTCACTTTTGGATATAATTCGGTGACTCAGCTGTGGTCACCGAATTTGAGGTCGTCTTATTGATGAGAAGGTGTAATGTATTTATTAGCAAGCTAATTGTTTATTCATTCAAGAAAGACTTCTTAATTTCTTGCTCTGTGCAGATCCATTGTGGAGAATATAACATGCTCTTTTCCTTCTGTTGCTCCTTGCCCAGGGTTGCTCAGCCTCAGTACTGGTAACCTGTGGGGCTTGGTAGGTCCCTCGTCCTCTGCTTTGTATGAGGTTTAGCAGCCTACAATACAGGGTCTCTACAAACTAGATAGATTCCAGTAGCACCGCCTCCTCCCCCACCTACCCTCCCCGACCTTACCTCCGGTCTTGACAATCAAAAATGTCTCCAGGTATTCCCTGAAAAAGAATGTTTATATATATATGCTAATCACTTTGCTGTACGACAGAAATTAACACAACATTGTAAACCAACTATACTTCAACAAAATAAAACATTTTTTAAATGTCTCCAGATACTGCCAAATGTCCCCGGGAGGCAAAATCACCCCTGTTGAAGTATGCAGAACTCATAACCGGATGTCTCTGTTTTGAACAAAAAATTGTTGGTAAATGTCGATCTGAGATACCTGGTAGGCAGAATAATCCCCCTGCCAAAAGATGTCCAGACATGTCCTAATCCCCAAAAGCTATGTTTCCTTATATGACAGATGTTACTTTACATGGCAAATGGAACTTTGCAGATGTGATTAAATTAAGGATCTTGAGATGGGAAGATTGTTCTGTATTATCCAGGTGAGCCCAATGTAGTCAAAAGGGTCCTCATATGAGGGAAGCAGGGGGTCAGAGTCAGGGAAGGAGAGGTAAGATGTAAGCCGAGGTGGAGGAGGGACATGATTGCTGGAAGAGGCCATGAGCCAAGGAATTCACGCAGCCGCTAGATACTGGGAAAGGTAAGGATGCAGAATCTCCACTAGATCCTCCAGAAGGAATGCAGCGCTGCCAACACATTAATTTTATCATGATGAGACTCATTCTGGACTTCTGATGAATTTCTATACTTTCAAGTCACCATGTTTGTGGTAATTTGTTACAGCAGCTATAGAAAACCAATAGACATAACACCCAACATTCAGATTCTATCCACTCAGCTGTTCATATGGCGTGCCAGTGGAATTTTCAAAAATTTTTTATTATGGACATTTTTAAGCGTATATGAATTGTAGAGGTTTTATGATGACCCCCATGACCCATCACCAGCTTCAACAATTATCAATTTATGATGCCCTTGTCTCAAATCTACTCATTCCCACTCTCCATCACCCATGTTATTTTTAAACAAATCTTATATATAGATCACATTTCCCATAATTATTTCCAAATGTGTTTCTAAACTATATGCCCAACTAAAAAAAATAACTGGAATACCATTATCCAACCTAAATTTTAAGAAATAATTCCTTAATATCATCTACTACCAGGGAGTGTTTACATTTCCAGTTGCCTCATAAATATCACAGATGTTTTTCTCCAGTTGTATGAAGCAGGATTCAAATACGGCCCACACCGTGCTGCTAGTTCCTGTGTCTCTTTAGTCTTTTTTTTCATCTAAAGGCTCCCTTTCCATCTCTCCTTCCCCCCAACACCCCCCCCCCAACTTAGAGTTTATTTCTGAAAGAAACAAGGTCAAATTGTTGGATATCAGCTGGGATTTTGCTGATAGCATTCCCGAGATGTTAACTATTCCTCTGACGTCTGTATTTCCTGGAAGCAGGTAACCAGATCTACAGGTTTGATCCCTCGATACAGGTTTGACTTTTTGACAAGGCTACGTCACAGGTGGTGTGTTTTTCTGAGGAAGCACATCAAGTCTGATCATCTATCGTTTTGTGATCTTAGCAACCGTTGAAGCTCAGCACCAGGATCCAGGCAATCCCTGGGGGAGGGGTCTTCACTCTAATTCTGATTCCATCACTGCTTCTTTGGGATTAGCTGAAATGTTTCCATAAAGAGACATTACCCTCATCTACAGGTTGGATACCCAGTGGTCCAAGGTAAATCGGAACTTTGTGCAGCACATGGTAAAACTGGATACTTCCGGTCTACGTTGGATGTCAGCTATTACTGTTTACGGAGTCAAGCATGTCATACCTGGGGCTCCTGGGTTTGGTGGGATTGCTGGAGGCGGTCATGGAAGGCTTCTGTTTTCTGGGATTTCTTGGCACTGATCAGGACACTTCTATAGATTTCAGTCTTGCCTGAAGCAAAAGCAAGAGCCTAGGGACAAGTTTCCAGGAGTATTAGTTTCCTAGCACCGCGGTACGCCAAGTACCACAGACTGGGTGGCTTGAAACAATAGAAAGTTATTGTCTCATGGTTCTGGAGGCTAGAATTCTGAAATCAAGGTGTCAGCAGGGCCATGCTCCCTTTAAAGGCTTTAGAGAATGGGACTTCCCTGGTGGTACAGTGGTTAGGAATCCGCCTACCAATGCAGGGGACACGGGGTCGAGCCCTGGTCCGGAAGATCCCACATGCCGTGGAGCAACTAAGCCCGTGCGCCACAACTACTGAGCCTGCACTCTAGAGCCCGCGAGCCACAACTACTGAGCCCATGCGCCACAACTACTGAAGAACGTGTGCCTAGAGCCCGCGCACCGCAACAAAGAGTAGCCCCCACTCGCTACAACTAGAGAAAGCCCACGCGCAGCAACGAAGACTCAACACAGCCAAAAATACATAAATTTATTGAAACATTATATATATATAATGTATATCATATATATACATAATATATATATGATATACATTATATATATATACACACATAAACACCAGGTGTTGCTGCCAATCTCTGCCATTCGTTGGCTTGTAGACATATCACTCCAGTGTCTGCCTCCATAACATGGCCTTCTTCCTGTGTGTCTGTCCTTTCTCTTCTTCTAAGAACTCCAGTCATATTGGGTTAAGGGTCCACCCTACGTCAGTATGACTTCTTGTAATTTAGCTAATTATATCTGCAATGACCCTATTTCCAAATAAGGTCACATTCACAGGTACTAGGGATAGGTACTTGAACATATTTTTGGGGGGACATAATTCAACCCTCAACACCAGGGAGCCCAGGGCGTAGGAGCAGAGGACATTCTTCCTGCCAGCAGTAGCATGCTGACCTTGGGGAGGTAGCTGGGCTGGCAGAGAAGTCCTGGGGAACAAGTGGTTTGATTTGCTGGGACAGGGCCTCTTTCCCCAAAATGATCTTCTGTGCTATCGCTGAAAATTGCTGTCCCTTTGGAATGTTCAAAGGACACAATGACTAGAAGTCAAAGGTATGGACAGGGCCCTGTGCTCTGAAGGGCTTGTGCTTGTTTTAATTGTCTACCCTCTTGAAATTATTAGTATTTTTTTAAACAAGGGGTCTGCCGTGGTCTGAATGTTGGTGTGCCCCCCAAGTCATGTATTGAAGTCCTAACCCCCATGTGATGGTATTGGAGGTGGGGCCTTTGGGAGGTGCTTAGGTCATGATGGTGGAGCTTCACGAATGTGTCAATGTTCTTTGCAGAGAGACCTCACAGAGCTCCCTAAACCCGTCCACCATATGAAGACGCACCGGATCATGCTGGCACCCTGATCATGGACTTCCCGGCCTCCAGACCTGTGAGAAAGGAATGTCTGTTGTTTATAAGCCGCTCTGTTTAGGGTGTTTTGTGGAAGCAGTCTGAAAAGGGTCCTGCCTTTTCACTTGGCACTGCAAAATGTAGACAGCAAACTGTGTAGCCAGTCCTGGGTGGGGATACCAGGCAGGGGAGAGGCAGGGAAACAGGCAAAAATCAAACATTGCTGACAGCATGGTTGGCTCGGGGCTGGCTTTTTGCCCATTTCTACTTCTGTGCCAGGTTAGCCAGGCTGAAGTTCGCGGAGGCTTGGCCTACGGTTGAATGACACACAAATCCAGACTGTTAAATATGCTTCTCATGCAAAGCTGAGTAGCTCTTGGCACCTCTTAAATGATAAATAAAGCCCTAACGATTATGAAGTTGAGTAACGGAAACACTAACCAGATGGCTCTCTGAATCAATATAGTAAAATCGTTTTTTTAGATGCCCGCACCCCTTTGCCACCCCCTTCCATGTGTGTAACATAGCGCTTCACAAACCAATGGGTCCGGGCTGGCCCTTTGGATGAGATCCCCCGCGCTGCTGATGCTGCCGTCCATGAATCACTCTGTGGACATAAGGAGTTGTAGAAACACAGAGCAACTGGATATCAAGTCAGGAGGTCTAATGGGGAGTTTACGTGTCCACCTGACTGGACCACAGGGTGCCCAGATATTGGGTCAAACATTCTGGGTGTGTTGGTGTGGGTGCTTCTGGAGGAGAGGAAAACTTGAATCAGGAGACTGAGGAAAGCAGATGTGGATGGGTCTTATCCAATCCGTCAAATGCCGGAGTAAAACAAAAAGGTTGACTCTCCTGTGAGTCAGTAAGTAAGGGGGAACTCCTCCTGCCTGACTGATTGTGCTGGGTCATCCACTTTTTCCTGCCTTTGGACCTGCAGTGAAACATCAGCTCTTCTGGGGTCTCCAGCCTGCTGGCCTTGGACTGAAACCATATCATTGGCTCTCCTGGGTTTCCAGTTTGCTAACTCAACTTTTCCTTACTCAACCTCCATAATCACGCGAGCAAATTCCTTATAATGAATCTCGGTATATGTATCCTATTGGTTCTGTTTCTCTGGAGAACCCTAATACAGAGGTCAGATGGGATAGCTGAGCTTTGATCTCAGGGCTGATGCTTTTTAGCAGTGGCCAGATCACATTGGCCTAGTTACTTACATTGTCTGGGCCTTGATTTCCCCACTAAAAGCCTAGGTAGAACAAATGTTACCATCAATTACACGCATATTACAGGGCTTCTCTACATCAGCACTGACATTTGGGCTGGATAATTCTCTGTTGTGGGGTTGTCCTGGGCCCTGTAGGATGTTGAGCGGCAGCCCTGGCTTCTACTCACTGGATGCCCATAGCAAACATCTCCAGGTGTTGCCAAATGTTCCCTGGGGACCACAATCACCCCTGGTTGAAAAGCACTGATACATAACAAACATCTCGGGGTGGTTGTTTCAGGATCTACCGACGATGCCTGTGTTCCAAAACTGTTCCATTCATGCTACAAAAGAGACTAATTTATAATGCTGGTGTCATCAAATGTTAATAACCCAGAGACTGCTCATTTCTGTGTCGGATAAATCCGCCTTCCTGTTTCTGTAAGCCTGAGGCTTCCAAGCTGGTCTGCTTGGCTCTTAAAGCAGAGGTCTGCAGTTGAAGAATCTGTTTTTCCAAATCCACAGGGGACCAGAGTCATAATCCTAAACAGGAGAGAACCCAGCCAGGAGGAAGCATCGTGTAGTATGCCGGCTCATGGCAGCTGTGTCTTCTGAAAATTATGGTTTGCCTGGAATACATTTCCATTTGGCTCATTACCATTTTGTGCAACACAACCCAAGGGTTAGGAAGGAGAAGTAAAAATATAGGTTTGGGAGGGGAGACCTGGAGAGGAAGCAAGTGGGTGACAGCAAATATTCTAAGTTTGGGAGAAAAATTGGTCTTACTTTTTTGTTTCTTAAAACTGAAGTTTAATAACCCAGGTACAAATGCCGAGTCCGCCTACAACATAACAGCCATGAACCAACGCCAAGGGCATTGCTGTACGCGAAGAAGCCAACACACAGCAGAATAAAGCACTAAAATGGCCAAACAGATGGCCTGGTTTATTCACACAGCTGACTCTTTTTTTTTTTTTAATAGACGTTATTTTTTAGAGCAGTTTTAGATTCACAGCGAAATGGAGAGGAAGGAACTGAGAGTTCCCACATACCCTTAGCCCAACATATACACAGCTTCCCGTGTTATCATCAGCATCCCCCCACCAGAGTGGTCCATTTGTTACAACTGATGAACCTACCCTGACACATCATAAACACCCAATGTGCATAGTTTACATGAGGGTTCACTCTTTCGCGGGCCTCTCACCGCTGTAGCCTCTCCCGTTGCGGAGCACAGGCTCCGGACACGCAGGCTCAGTGGCCATGGCTTACGGGCCCAGCCGCTCAGTGGCATGTGGGATCTTCCCGGACCGGGGCACGAACCTGTGTCCCGTGCATTGGCAGGTAGACTCTCAACCACTGCGCCACCAGGAAAGCCCACAGCTGACTCTATCAGAATACTCTGCATCTCTTTGGAATGGAAGATCAGGACATGAGAAAAACCTCATCTCAAAACTGCACAAATTTATCCAAGTCAAGGAAGTCCCATTTGAGAAAAATGCTCCCAGGCTCCCCGTCCACACTCAAAATCCAAACAAGGGCGTTTCCGATCACAAGTCAAATAAGTGTCTAAAGTTAAAGACTTAAAGTCAGGAAAAATAACCTCAGGGAATAGCCCCACCCTCCCGCTTTTAGTTCCTGAGCCCCAGGAGAGGTCTCAGGTTAGGCAGGCAAGACTTCTCCAGCAGTATTTATTTCTCTCATTTTCGACATGACGATTGCAGCCCTCCCGGTGCTCCCTTTTCCAGAAGCTTCCCAAGTATTGAATGTGGATAGAGGCAATTTTGTATCTTCCTTGATAACTCAAGGTTATCCTTTGGGAAGAGAAGGCGGAATCCGAGTAAATATCTTCAAACTCTGGGCATGCTTGCCTGGCATGCAAGGAGTGTGTTGGATTTACTCCTTAAGAAGCATTTTAAAGAAAATATTCTGCAAGCTCCATGTGAGGGCATTTTAACAGTTTGCGCAAGGGGGTTCCCCAAAGGGTCTGCAAGGAGAACAAGTATCAATATTTGCATCTCCAGTACCCAGGGCCTAAGTGGATTTTTCCTGAGCTGTTTTTCCATCAGAAATCTTGGTGCCAGGAGAGGTCGCTACAACGTTTGTACTTTTCCTTGTTGGCAAGGCTGTGGTATGAACATGGAGGCAATAAAGAATGCATAATTGTGCCTTCGGCTCAGACGAAAGCCTCCTTTCCCTGCAGTGCTTTGTGTATGCTTGTGTTTTTCAGTCCAACATGGAAAGCCCCACTTGACTGTGAGAAAGACAGGCTTTATTCTCCCTAACAATTAACACACGCACACAAGACTTCCCAATATATGGCAAAGCTGGGGAGGCAAGATTCCTCTCACCCCCCCCCCCCACCAACATCTCTACCATCCCAATGCCCCGCACAGGTCTTTAGGGACCATCCGTTTCTGCCTGGGGCAAACATTACAAGGGAAGATGGAGGCCTCGGTCATCCCAAGTTCTGGTCTCTTCCTTTTGTTGGCTCATTTTAGGAAGACAAATGCGGCTGGCCTGCTTCACTTCTCTGACTCAGAGAGGTCCAGGGGCCGTGGGTGGGCCTGTGGATAAAGCCTTTTCAGTGAGGGGCTTCCATCTGTCTCCACTGGCACGCCATGTGACATTTCTTCCCAATTCTCCTCTGTTAATGTGCAAATGTGTAGATGTCGTCACGATGGTCAAACGGTTTATATTTGCTAAGTGCTTGGAAGAATAAGCACAGCAGAGTCTCTGGGTTCAGGCTCCCTAGAAGCAGTGCTCAAGGAGGGGTAGTTCTCATGCAAGTGATGGATGGGGGTAGGGGAGGCAGGCTAGAGAGGAAAGGAGCTAGCAAAGCCATGGTAGCCCAGGTGGGGGCCCTGGAGGGTGAGGTGCACTACACTCTGTCCCACCAAGGCCAGGGGCCTGGTCTGTCATACTGCAGGAGCAGTCCTGGGGAGGGGGTGGGGAGTATCACCTCTCAGACATCTGTCAGCCAAGGGTAATCCTCTGAGAAGAGTGTACGCCCCAGCCAGGGAGATCTGGCTGAGGCGCCGTATCTGCTAGTAAATCAGCAAGTATTTGGGGACTGCGGCTACACGTGCCAAGGGGCAAGGGCTTAGGACTCGAGAATCTAAGGACCGGAGCCTCAGCTTCCTCATCCAAGCCATCTTCCTTTCGGTCTCACAAGGCCTCCCCTGAGTTCCCAGTCTGAACTGGCACCCTGGCTTGGTCTGTAGACAGGCCACAGTCCTAAATGCCTATTCTTAGTTTAGTCCCCGACTTGCGGGCTGGGGGTGCACAGACTCTTTCCTGTTCTCTGCAGCATCGCAACGCCCAGCACAGTGCCTGCATATGGTGGGTCTGCAGCCAGTCTGAGGAGTCCAGAAGATCTCATCCTCAGGGAAAGGCCCATCAGCACTTGCCTCTTAGCTCCTCATGGGGTGTAGCTTCCCCCACCCCTTATTCTTTATCTGATACTTTTTCATCTTGCCTTTCCTTCTGTGAGTCCTTTGATGTGTGTGGCTGTTCTCTCTGTTGAGGTTGGCGTCACTCCAATGCACTCCAGCCCCATTCAGGATAATTTTTAGTGATAGCGCCCAGATTTGCGAAATTCTGAAAGGACACGATGCCTGGCAGGGAGGGCGGGATTGCAGCTTCAGCCCAGCCATGTTGGGTGGTAAGGTGACTGCAGCGTGGGCAGGGAGGGAGGGACAAGGCAGTGGCAGCCTCCTTGGTAATAAAGCATGCCGATCAGAAGGGAAGATGTCACGGTAGGGACACTCAGCACATGGGCATTCTCTGGAACGTGCAAAATCACAAAGTATTTGCTTTTTTGATACGCTCCATCCCTTTCCCTGGACATTTAATAACTGTGCACGTGTAACTAAAAGGACTCCCGTGGTGGAAATTCCGGCATATGATGTTCAGGTGGGGCTAGATTCTTGGGGAGCAAGGAAGTTTCTGCGTTGTGGTGGGAGAAGAGGAGGAAAGGCCTCCCTCGGATATGTCCCAATTACAGTCTCCATGCCTTCACATTCTTTTTAAAACAACTTTTCCCCTTATAAAAGTAATATAACCCTTTTACAAACAATTTAGACAGTAAATACGATAATTAAAAAAAAATCATCCCACTGAAGGAATGCGGCCGGGCGCGCCGCGGGAACTGAGGGGCCGCCTGTAGCGGCTGCGGCAGCTCTGGGGCTGTGACTCCATGAGCGGCGGCGACTCGAGTGACCCAGGCGGCGCGGGCGGCGGCGCGCAGGGCCGGACGGCAGACGGGCGGCAGGCGCGCGCCGGTGAGCGGGCACCGGGCGCAGGATGCACCGAGCGCGGCGGGCGGCTCCCCGCGGCCGTCCCCGCGCCCCGGACGCCGGGCCTTAGTGCTGGCGGAGGAGGCGGCGCGCGTGGGGCGGCCGGGCGGCGGCGGGCCCCGCGCCGTCATGCGGTGGCTGGGCGGCGGCCGGCGGCAGCGGCGGCGGCGGCGGCGGGGACAGCCGCACGAGGCCAGGCGGGGGCCGCCTCAGCCCGCGCAGCCCCCCCGGGAGCCGCCTCAGCTCGCGCCCCAGTCGCGGCCCCCGCGACCCCGGCGCCCTCCGCGCCGCCACCCCCATGGGCCCGGGAGAGCGCCGAGCTGCTGCTGCCCACCGGCAGGTAGGAGGCGCGCGACTACGACGGCCGCGTCTTCTACATCGACCACAACACGCGCCAGGCGTCGTGGATCGACCCCCGCGACCGGTAAGGGGGTGCGGACCCCGACCAGGATTAGGGCGCCCCATACCTTGGGCCCAGGGAGAGGATCGAGGATCCGGGAGTCCTCCGGTGTGGGCGAAGATCGTGAGTCCTCCGCGTGTGGGCGAAGATCGTGAGTCCTCCGCGCCCGGCGACGATCCGGGCGCCCCCATCCACGGACCCCTGGCCGAGGATCGAGGCTCCCCCTCTCCCGGCCTCGAGCCCCAGGAGTGCGGAATCCCCGGCCTCCACCGCGGGGCGGACACTCTGACTTGGTTCCCTCACGGCACCTGCTGACCGACGCCTGGGAGCTGGGCGCCTGGAATTTCCTCTCCAGGGGCTGACGGATAGCCCTCTCTTCCTTTTTCCTCCGCGGTCTCGCCCATCCCTGTCGGGCCTCCGCGGCCCACAGCCCCCAGGCTGTGGCCCTACAGGCGCCCCCGACCTCGCGGTGGCCAGATGAGCTGTCATCTTGGAGCACAAACGTGCGCCTCAACCTCGTGGTGTGGGCTCCTTGTCTGGCGGGCTGAACCTAGTTTCCATTCGAAGACTGTGCCAGATGGGACACTTCAGGGATTCCCGATTCTTTGGAGTAACCATCAAACTTGTGACGGTTACTCTTTAGCGCCTTAAAAATTGAGTTAAAAATCTGATTGAAAAAGCCTGTGTACTGCGATCAGAATGGGCTATGATTAGACCCATATGCTTTTGGAATAACGGGAACACAAGAGTTGAATTTTAGGTTTCCTTTTTGTGCAAGATCCGAGTAGAGCATTAAATTGTCTCATTATTCAAGTAAATAAATCCTACGGAGTGAAAAACGGATGCTTCTAAAAGCACCACCAGATTACGATTAATTAAGTTCATGTAATGACTTCTTCGTTAACTTTTTGTTCGATTGTTTGTTGGTTTCAGTGGTTCAGCTGCTTTTGGGGAGAGGCATTTTTTTGTGGAGTTGGAGTTCTGTTGAAACCAAGGGATTACAGTGATTATCTGATATCTTGTCCTGTCTGGAGCAACTTCTTTCCACACTGGGCCTGAGTGCCAGAAAGGAAATACTGCAAGCTTCCCAGTGATTTTGAGAGTTGAAAAGGCCCAGCGTGGTGAGAGGCTCCTGCTTCCTCCTACCTGCACTGGAAAGGCAGCGCTGCATGGGTTCAGATAGGGAAAAACAAAGAAAGGCAAAAGGATCATGGTTCCCTAACATTCTCTTTGAACATGGCAAGCTTCTGGACTCAGAAACTTAGAGAGATTATAGCACAGTTTATTGGCTTAAAAAGATGCATAGTTATTTTGAAAATCAGGTGATATCATATTATAATTTTAGCCAAAGGCTAGAGCCACAGCTGTCTGATCAAGCCTTGGATGGTTCTGGAGTTGGTAGAACTGCTTGGAATGTGGTGCCCTTTTATGCTGTGTGTCTGTTAAAAATCCAAACAACTGGAAAATGAACCAATTAAAAATACTGTTTTGCTTAGAAAAGGCAAAGACTCATTTTATGAGGGTAATATAAAACAGTTGTGGTTACACTGGAGTGTGGATTCATGATGAAAAGTATAAATGTAAGAGTTTCCATTTTAATGGTACAACCCAGGCCATAGGTGAGCATACCCCACAGAAGACAGCTTTCAGAATCTTCCTTTCCATGTATTTCATACACATTTCCTATGTTCCTCTTTCCAGAAATCTGTGTTATTGAATGACATTTTATACATCACTTATGTTACAGGTTTTTAAAAAGCCCTGTTTCTAATGCTAAAATTGTCGGTGGAGTGAACAAAAGTGAACATTTTACATTTTTTTGTAAAGTAAAAATGTGTACACTTTTTATGAGACACTGTTTTTATAGGGAGTGAAATTTCAGCAGGGGACAGCTTGCACTTCAGCTCCCATAGTACCTTGCCCGAAATATGTATGCAATGCTCAGCGAGCCACAGACATTTAAGTGGAGTCTACGGAAGGGTGTAAATGCTGTAATAGTCATTCTTCTTCTTTCGCAACAGAACTCTGCCGATTTTTATAGGTGACTGGTTGTCCTTTAAAGTTGTAATTGATTTTTATGATATGGAAAAAACCGTGTGTCAGAGCACAGCATTTTCTCCACGTGCATCTGACAGTTAACACCCTTTTTGAGTTGCATTCGATTCACATGACTGGAAAACGGTATTCAAAAAATGAGGACTTTCGGGCTTCCCTGGTGGCGCAGTGGTTGAGAGTCCTCCTGCCGATGCAGGGGACATGGGTTTATGCCCAGGTACGGGAGGATCCCATATGCCGTGGAGCGGCTGGGCCCGTGAGCCATGGCTGCTGAGCCTGTGCTGTGCAACAGGAGAGGCCACAACAGTGAGAGGCCTCTGTACCGCGAAAGAAAAAAAAAAAAAAAGTGAGGACTTTCCCCAAGCAGCTTCCAAATGGAGAACTATCAGGAGAGGCAAAGAAATAGGTTTTTAAAGAAAATTAAATTATGGAGGAATAGATGAATGTAGTCGGTTAGGCGAAAACTGTTGCCGACTGAAAAGATCATTTCCTGTATAATTTATTAAACCTAATAGCATAAAATATGCTGCCGTAAGCAAGGTCACCGAGGGCCAAGGTTTGTAAACAAACTCTTTTGGGTTTTATAGTAATTCCATTCAATGTTGTATTTAACAACATTGGGTCTTACCAGCTCAGGGTGTGTTGGTGAATTATTGTAGCTGTACTTTCTTTTTCAAGCTACAACAAAGAAGTTGCAAACGTGAGGAGACATCTTTACAGATGTGGCTACAGATGTGTAAAAAAAAAATGTCAATATTTTCAAAATGGAATTTCTTTAGTTGGAGTATGAACCCACTTAGGTTTAAATTCACTATGTCTGCAGATCAGTACTGTGCATATAATTTTAGTGGTTAGTTTTCTGGGAATCATACCCAAAAACTTTGTTAAAAAATATAAAGTTGGGACTTCCCTGGTGGTCCAATGATTAAGACTCCTCGCTCCCAATGTAGGGAGCCGGGTTTGATCCCAGGGAACTAAGAATCCCACGTGCTGCATGGTGCGGCCAAATAAATAAATAAATAAGATTAAAAATAAAGTTAATTCACCATTTTTGTGACTGGTAGTTTCTGTGGGTGAGTTGTATGTGGTTTACATTAGTGACACGTATGTGTTCCACATACATCAACTCAGAGTTCAATGGCCACTTTATAAAACGGTATTTACCATTTAGGTGGATAATATGGCAAGAACTTTTTTGCCTCTTTTGGAAAAATTCAGTGCCTTTGACATGTATATGTCTGCTTCTTGCAGGGCTGTATTGACATTAACCTATAGGTGGACTGACCTGTTGAAACTTAGTGTTCTGTTTCCGATAGCTCAGTTGGGGTTGTACGTTACTGGAAATGCCAACCTCGAGCAGTCTGAGTGGTGGACCATGTCACATTTGAGATCAAAGCAGAGTATTAAATGATCAGGATGATGGTGGGAGGCCCAAATTATATCATGACAAAAGCTTTTAGGGATCCATTTGTTCACGAGATGGGGCTTGACCTGTGCCACATGGAGAAATTCTGTGATATATTAAAAGTCTTTTGAACAGGCTGTTGCTTTAAGGAGAAAACAATCCATGGTTCCGGAATTTGCCAGGTTGGAGCCCCACATAACAGGGCCAGATGGCATCATTGCTACCTTCTTGGAGCCTTTATTTGGTGTTAATTAATAGGAGGCTTACTATATTTACCCCGCAGAGTCTATTTTGGGATTATATAAACTTTCTGATAAGCAAATAATGATTTTTCCATTTTTCATTCTTTAAGATTATAGGTAGTCTGTATACATGGGGGAGTGTCTTGTTTTTCAGGCTATAAGGAGTGGGCTTCTGTAAGAATCTTCTTCCATTTAGATGATCAACAACCACTTCTTGGTTTGTTCTGCATCTAATATCTTTCATTTCTCTCTCTCTTTTTTTTTTTAAGAGGAGTGAATGGAAAAGTCATTCATTTCCAAAAATAGCTTCCGGATGCTTGGAAATCTCTAAGTTTCCTTTTCTTCCCTTTCGCTCTGATTTTGGAAGTGGAAACTGTGTTTCACCTCTGGTAGGTTCTAGTGCATAAACCGTTGAGTCAAGTGACATGTTAAAAGTCACCGGGTGAGCCCGGTGAACTGCTTCTAGGCTGGGTCCTTTTGCTAATTGGCTGCCTTTCCAGTAAATTCAGTAAAATTAATCTGATGGCATAAAAGCAGAGCTAAGTTTTCCTGAGTTCAGTTATTCCCATTCAAATCCAGTAAAATGAAGTAATAGTTATAGATTCTTGGCCTCCTGTGTGCTGGGATGGTGGATGGAGACCAAGTTTGTCTGGGAGATGGGAGACACATAAAATGGAGACAGTGATGGTCGCCAGGCACCATTTTCATGTGGTGATGGCTTCAGAGAAAGGAGGAGGGCTCACTCGAGCCTGGGGGTTCTGTATCCTTGTCCATCATCTCCTAGGTCGAGCGTTTCTCGTGCTCTCTCAGTGCTGGGGCTGAGAAGGGGGAATGTGAGGGAAGTGCTGCGGAAGAGGAAGTGCTGGGTGCGTTTGGAATAAGAGAGCGAACCGTTCAGTTTGACTGACCCCGAGTCTTCGTGTACGGCAGGTCAGCCTCGGGCAAGAGCACGCGTGGCTTGAATCCTCCAGCTTTGTTCTTGGAAGAGCTACGGCCGCTTCCTTCAAACCCCTCATCTTGTATCTGAGGGCTGTAGCCAAGGCGTGCGCCCCACCGGCTGTGGGAAGGACAGGGACTTGAGCTGAGTCTTCTCACCCTGATGCAGTGCTCTGTCCCGTACGCCACCCCACTGCCCAGTCCCTACTCAGTTTAAGCATACCGCCTCTGTTCATTTGTTCATTCGATCACCCATTCATTCATTCAGTAATTGTTGCACAGCCTCTCCATCTCAGGCACGCTTCCGGGTTCAGGACTCCAGTGGTGACCGCCAGCAGACAGGTCCCTGCCTCCATGGCGCTCACACGTGCCCGTGTCCTCTTCCCTGAGGCCTCACCGTGCTGTTCCTGCCTCCTGTTCTCCCCGCTGGGATCCCTTGGGTCTTAGGACCACGTGGAGTGCTTATCATGTGCCAGCACTCTAGGCACTTGGTGGATGCTCTCCCTGAAAGCCCACGGGGGCTGCATGAGTTGTAGGTGGACAGGTGGTGGAGCTGAGGCCAAGGGGGTTGACTTAGTAACCTCGCTTCCCAGAGCCAACGAGGAGGCGTCTGTCTGACTCCGGAGTTGAGCCCAAATCCACTACCTAACCTGACCTTCCTTCCCTTGGCTAGGTAACCGTGTGCCCCTTGTACTGTGTTATACCCACTGGTTACTTTTATCTTATATTCACTGTTGTTTGATATTTAACAGACACCTCCCCCCCGCCGCCCCGATAGAATAATGGCCCTCCAAAGATGGCCATGTCCTAGTCTCCTAAACCTGTTAGTAAGTTACCTTCCAACACAAATGGCATTCGTAGGTGGGATTAAGTTAAGAGTCTTGAAATGAGGTGATCATCCTGGATTATCTGGGTGGGCTCAGTGTCATCAGAAGAATCCTTACAAGAGGGCAGCAGGAGGGTCAGAGTCAGAGAAGAAGATGTGACAGCAGAATCAGATGTTGGAGTCATGTGGCCACGAGCTGAGGAATGCAGGCAGTTTCTGGAAGCTGCGAGAGCCAAGGAGGTGTATTTTTCCAGAGCTTGCAGATGGAACACGGCCCTGCTGACAGCTTGATTTTGGCAGAATGAAACTGATTTTTGACTTCTGACCTCCGGAACTGTGAGGTAATAAATGTGTGTTGTTTCAGGCCACCTGGTTTGTGGCAGTTTGTTACAGCAGCAGTAGGAAACCGATTCGCCCCATGTGTTGTTCTCCCAGAGACAGTGGAAGCATGTGGTCAGCTTGGTGTCCGTTGATAACAGCCACGCTAGCTGGTATTTGTCGGGCGCTCCGGGGGACTGCGCCGGGCGTTTTATATCCGTTCTCTTGTTGCCTCCTTACGCACTCCTGCACCTTGTGGACTGAGCTTAGAGTTTCACTCACGTTAGGCACCACGTCTTATTTGTTGAGCTAGGCAAATATGAGTGATGGACAGGGTGGAATTCTGAGATAAGAGGCCACTTGGAAATTGTCGGAGGTTTCAACAGATACTGACGGGCCTAAGTTAGAGATACCTGGGGCAGTAGGACTAGAAAAGTCAGGGATTATATCAGAGAAATTGTGAAGGAGACAAGTAGTGCACAGGACTTAGCTGATGCTTGAATTAAGGCAGGTGAAATCAAGAGCGGGGTGGGGGGAAGGTGTCAAAGGAATCTTTCCGACACCTTAGGAGTAGCTGGGACTCACCAGGGGCCAAGCTGAGGCCTCCTGTTAACCCCACTCATAAGCCTTCACTGTTTTTGCCACTGTTGTGGTTGATGGTGTATGTTCAGTGAGTTGGTTACATAGAGAAACATGTGGAGTCATTCAACTTACTGTATTGCTGACAGGCAGTGTCCTAAGAGGTATCCAAACTGGGCAGGTGTTACTTTAGAGCAGGGTTTCTCTGCCCTGGTACTATTAATATTTGGGGGTGGGTAATTCTTTATTGTCACGCTGTCCTGTGTAGTGTAGCATATTTCGCAGTGTCCCTGGTCTCTACCTAGTGCCTGCCAGTAGCACACCCCTCCAAGTCATGACAACCAAAAGTGTCTTCCAACATTGCCAAGTGTCCTCTGGGGGCCAGATGGTCTGATGGAGACTCGCTGAGCTCCTTCTATCTACCTGGTTGCAATGATTCACATTTAGGAGCTGAATTTGTTTCGAGCAGATTGGTGGTTACTAAGATGTTCCGTAACAAGGGGTAAGACCACAGAGACCTGCTGTCTGTTTTTTCCATGAAGAACGGATGTTAAACATATTTATGTGAAAACCCCTGAATTTACTAACCATGCAAATGGTGATACGAGTACATGAAACTTTGGAAAAGTAGTATGAATGTATTCTTCAATTTGTAGAATATTCTCAATCAATGGGTAGATACTGAATGTCAAGTGTATACAAGTGTATATGCAGTGGAACAGAAGAAAATGAACCTTGGGACTTCCTTGGTGGTGCAGTGGTTAAGAATCTGCCTGCCAATGCAGGGGACACGGGTTCGAGCCCTGGTCTGGGAAGATCCCACATGCTGCGGAGAAGCTAAGCCTGTGCACCACAATTACTGAGCCTGTACTCTAGGGCCTGCGAGCCGCAATACTCCCAGTGGTGCAACTACTGAAGCCCCCATGCCTAGAGCCCATACTCCGCAACAAGACAAGCCACCACAATGAGACGCCCGTGCACCACAGCAAAGAGTAACCCCCGCTTGCTGGAACTAGAGAAAGCCCGCACACAGCAACGAAGACCCAACACAGACGAAAAAAGAAAATGAATCTGTTAACACTTCAGTGTTCTGCAGTAACCCAGAGAGAGCTGGCCTGGCCTTCTGCGTGTGTGTGTCTGTGTGTGTGTCTGTGTGTGTGTCTGTGTCAGAGACAGAGAGAGAGAGAGAGAGAGAGAGACAGGGATCAGGTTACCTGGGATGCCCCCAAGAGACATCCCCATCCCTCTGTGGACGGAGCCACTGGTGAGAGGATGGCCTCTGCCTTTGCTCAGAAGCTGTAGAAAGACAGGGCAAGGGCATCCTGAAAGGTTGCTTGTGGAGCTGTGGAATCCTCAACATTTTCCATCTGGAGGCCCCTCTTTTTATTTCCTTAAAGCTCAAGGGGTTCAGGGAGGGAGAGGGAAAGAAGAAGGGAGCTGGCTGGGCCAACCCCTGGGGGACAAGCCCCACAGTTCAGTGTGTGGGACATCGAGCCAGGCAGAGGGCTCCTGTGTGCCAGCCTCAGTGCTGTCAGGAGATCGGGCACTGCCCCGGTGAGTGTGACATTTCCAGGCCACCTGGAGCTCGGGCAGGACACCAGAGAACCACTGCAGGAGGTGAGCTCCGTCCTGTGCAAAGGTGCCTGTCTGCAGTGTGGGGCAGCCCTCTAGTGTACGGGTCAACTGGGTTTGTCCTGAAAATTACCCCGGTTTTTAAAAATTGAGATATGCTTCACATACCATAAAATGTGCCATTTTAAAGTGCCCTGCTTAGTGGTTTTTCGTGCACTCACAAGGTTGTGCACCCATCACCACTATCTAATTCCAGAACATTTTCATTGCCTCAAAAAGAAACCCTGTTCCCTTTAGCAGTAACTCCCATCTCCCTCAGCTCCTGGCAACCACGAATCTGTTCTCTGTCTCTATAGATTTGTCTGTTCTAGACATTTCATGTACATGGAGTCGTGCAATCTGTGGCCTTCTGCGTCTGGCTTATCTCACTCAGCATCATGTTTTTGAGATTTGTCCGAGTCGCAGAGTGGATCAGGGCTCCATTCCCTTTCGTTGCCAAATACTGTTCCCTGGTGAGGCTGCACCGCGTTTTGGAAGCCGCTCTGAAGCGCTCTCCCTGTCCAGGTGTCCTTGCAGAATCTAGGAAATAGCCATGTCTTTAATTCCACGATGTCAGAGAAAACTGACCATTCATAGGTTTAAAGTGTCAAGATAGGTCTGTGTGTTTATTCCTGTCTTACCCCTAGGTTCTTCATGACATTTTTGTCCTTAAATTCTGTATATATGTGTTAGTATATGGTATTTGTCTTTCTCTTTCTGACTGACTTCACTCTGTATGACAGACTCTAGGTCCATCCACCTCATTACAAATAGCTCAATTTCGTTTCTTTTTATGGCTGAGTAATATTCCATTGTATATATGTGCCACATCTTTATCCATTCATCCGATGATGGACACTTAGTTTGTTTCCATCTCCTGCCTATTGTAAACAGAGCTGCAATGAACATATTGGTACATGACTCTTTTTTTTTTTTTACATCTTTATTAGAGTATAATTGCTTTACAATGGTGTGTTAGTTTCTGCTCTATAACAAAGTGAATCAGTTATACATATACATATGTTCCCATATCTCTTCCCTGTCGCGTCTCCCTGCCTCCCACTCTCCCTATCCCACCCCTCCAGTCGGTCACAAAGCACCGAGCTGATCTCCCTGTGCTATGCGGCTGCTTCCCACTAGCTATCTACCTTACATTTGGTAGTGTATATATGTCCATGCCTCTCTCTCACTTTGTCACAGCTTACCCTTCCCACTCCCCATATCCTCAAGTCCATTCCCTAGTAGATCTGTGTCTTTATTCCTGTCTTACCCCTAGGTTCTTCATGACTTTTTTTTTCTTAAATTCCATATATATGTGTTAGCATACGGTATTTGTCTTTCTCTTCCTGACTTAATTCACTTTCTATGACAGACTCTAGGTCCATCCACCTCATTACAGATAATTCAATTTCGTTTCTTTTTATGGCTGAGTAATATTCCATTGTATATATGTGCCACATCTTCTTTATCTATTCATCTGATGATGGACACTTAGGGTGTTTCCAATTGTGGGCTATTGTAAATAGAGCTGCAATGAACATTTTGGTACATGACTCTTTGAATTATGGTTTTCTCAGGGTATATGCCCAGTAGAGGAATTGCTGGGTCATATGGTGGTTCTATTTGTAGTTTTTTAAGGAACCTCCATAGTGTTCTCCATAGTGGCTGTATCAATTCACATTCCAACCAGCAGTGCAACAGTGTTCCCTTTTCTCTGCACCCTCTCCAGCATTTATTGTTTCTAGATTTTTTCATGATATGGCCATTCTGACTGGTGTGAGATGATATCTCATCGTAGTTTTGATTTGCATTTCTCTAATGATTAATGATGTTGAGCATTCTTTCATGTGTTTGTTGGCAGTCTGTATATCTTCTCTGGAGAAATGTCTATTTAGGTCTTCTGCCCATTTTTGGATTGGGTTTTTTGTTGTTTTGTTATTGAGCAGCATGAGCTGCTTATAAATTTTGGAGATTAATCCTTTGTCAGTTGCTTCATTTGCAAATATTTTCTCCCATTCTGAGGGTTGTCTTTTGGTCTTGTTTATGGTTTCCTTTGCTGTGAAAAAGCTTTGAAGTTTCCTTAAGTCCCATTTGCTTATGTTTGTTTTTATTTCTATTCCTCTAGGAGGTGGGTCAAAAAGGATCTTGTTGTGATTTATGTCATAGAGTGTTCTGCCTACATTTTCCTCTATGATGTTGATAGTTTCTAGCCTTACATTTAGGTCTTTTATCCATTTTGATCTTATTTTTGTATATGGTGTTAGGGAGTGATCTAATCTCATACTTTTACATGTACCTGTGCAGTTTTCCCAGCACCACTTATTGAAGAGGCTGTCCTTTCTCCACTGTACATTCTTGCCTCCTTTATCAAAGATAAGGGGACCATATGTGCGTGGGTTTGTCTCTGGGCTTTCTATCCTTTTCCATTGATCTATCTTTCTGATTTTTTGCCAGTACCACACTGTCTTGATTACTTTAGCTTTGTAGTATAGTCTGAAGTCAGGGAGCCTGATTGCTCCAGCTCTGTTTTTCTTTCTCAAGATTGCTTTGGCTATTCGGGGTCTTTGGTGTTCCCATACAAATTGTGAAATATTTAGTTCTAGTTCTGTGAAAAATGCCAGTGGTAGTTTGATAGGGATTGCATTGAATCTGTAGATTGCTTTGGGTAGTAGAGTCATTTTCACAATGTTGATTCTTCCAATCCAAGAACATGGTGTATCTCTCCATCTATTTGTATCATCTTTAATTTCTTTCATCAGTGTCTTATAATTTTCTGCATACAGGTCTTTTGTCTCCGTAGGTAGGTTTATTCCTAGGTATTTTATTCTTTTTGTTGCAATGATAAGTGGGAGTGTTTTCTTGATTTCACCTTCAGATTTTTCATCATTAGTGTATAGGAATGCCAGAGATTTCTATGCATTAAATTTTGTATTCTGCTACTTTACCAAATTCATTGAGTATCTCTAGTAGATTTCTGGTAGCATCTTTAGGATTCTCTGTGTATAGTATCATGTAATCTGCAAACAGTGACAGCTTTATTTCTTCTTTTCTGATTTGGATTCCTTTTATTTCCTTTTCTTCTCTGATTGCTGTGGCTAAAACTTCCAAAACTATGTTGAATAAGAATGGTGAGAGTGGGCAACCTTGTCTTGTTCCTGATGTTGGTGGAAATGCTTTGGGTTTTTCGCCATTAAGGATGACGTTGACAGTGGGTTTGTCATATATGGCCTTTATTATGTTGAGGAAAGTTCCCTCTATGCCTACTTTCTGGTGGGTTTTTATCATAAATGGGTGTTGAATTTTGTCGAAAGTTTTCTCTGCATCTATTGAGATGACCATATGGTTTTTCTCCTTCAGTTTGTTAATATGGTGTATCACGTTGATTGATTTGCTTATATTGAAGAGTCCTTGCATTCCTGGAATAAATCCCACTTGATCATGGTGTATGATCCTTTTAATGTGCTGTTGGATTCTGTTTGCTAGTATTTTGTTGAGGATTTTTGCATCTATGTTCATCAGTGATATTGGCCTGTAGTTTTCTTTCTTTGTGACATCTTTGTCTGCTTTTGGTATCAGGGTGATGGTGGCCTCATAGAATGAGATTGGGAGTGTTCCACCCTCTGCTATATTTTAGAAGAGTTTGAGAAGGATAGGTGTTAGCTCTTCTCTAAATGTTTGAAAGAATTCGCCTGTGAAGCCATCTGGTCCTGGGCTTTTGTTTGTTGGAAGATTTTTAATCACAGTTTCAATTTCAGTGCTTGTGATTGGCCTCTTCATATTTTCTATTTCTTCCTGATTCAGTCTTGGCAGGTTGTGCATTTCTAAGAATTTGTCTGCTTCTTCCAGTTGTCCATTTTATTGGCATAGAGTTGCTTGTAGTAATCTCTCATGATCTTTTGTATTTCTGCAGTGTCAGTTGTTACTTCCCCTTTTTCATTTCTAATTCTATTTATTTGAGTCTTCTCCCTTTTTTTCTTGATGAGTCTGGCTAATGGTTTATCTATTTTGTTTCTCTTCTTAAAGAACCAGCTTTTAGTTTTATTGATCTTTGCTATCGTTTCCTTCATTTCTTTTTCATTTATTTCTGATCAGATCTTTATTATTTCTTTGCTTCTGCTAACTTTGGGGTTTTTTTTGGTTCTTCTTTCTCTAATTGCTTTAGGTGCATGGTTAGGTTGTTATTCGAGACGTTTCCTGTTTCTTAAGGTAGGATTGTATTGCTACAAACTTCCTTCTTAGAACTGCCCTTGCTGCATCCCATAGGTTTTGGGTCATCGTGTCTCCATTGTCATTTGTTTCTCGGTATTTTTCATTTCCTCATTGATTTCTTCAGTGATGACTTCGTTATTAAGTAGTGTATTGTTTAGCCTCCATGTGTTTGTATTTTTTACAGATCTTTTCCTGTAATTGATATCTAGCCTCATAGCGTTGTGGTCGGAAAAGATGCTTGAGACAATTTCAATTTTCTTGCCATTCGATTTTTAACTGGCAGAATGGCAGTGTCACCAGGGCTAGTGTAAGGCACAGTAAGCCCTTTCTTAATGTAAGCTGATATCAAAAGTTCTGTTTCTTCTGTGGCTTCCCGCCTCGATAGGTATTGACTGATATTGGAGAGGGGTTTATTTTGGCCTGTGGTAATTTTAATGGCTGCTGCAGATGTATTTTCCCTATGTCAGTAGGATCAAGTGACCCCAATTCTTCAGGTACTAAGCCTGGCAGTTTCTTGTTCAGCATCACTCTCAGTCACAAACATTATATGATGAAGAACTCTGAGTAATCTTTTAGGGCTAAAACCATTTCTTCCTTAACAGTAAAAGAAATATGAGCATCATAAGTTCCTAATAAATCTATACCTTTCAGGTTCATAGGGGTATATTCTACTAGGAAAAAGGAGTTCCTTTGTTTAAGTTCTCCTAGTTATAATTCTAAAGGTAATGATCTGAGCCTCTTAATATTTGCATTAGAAACCCCTACCATCTGTCCTGAGGTGTTAGAGAGAGAGAGCCTTTAATTTTGATAGGGTTCAAAATGTAAAAGGTAGCTCCTGTATCTATTACTGCTTTAATTGTTTTCTCCTCATATAATCATTTCTATTTCTTCCAGGGTGTTAGAGAGGAGAAGGTTCCCTCAGATCAGCCTTACTCTTGTTTAACTTGAAATTACAGTCTGTATCTGGTTTCCCTTCTAGGTCTCTCTTTTCTTGTCTTGCAGTTTCCCCAGTAATGACCCGGTGTTGTTCAGTAAAAGCAAATTTCAGAATTTACCAGTCGCGGATTGAATAGGGTTGGGTTAACTTTAGACTGACGTTGATTATTTAATTGTTGCAACTGAATGTTCATAATTTTTATAGAGGCATCTTTTTCTTTTTAGTACTTTTGAAAAGTTGGTCAGCCAGCATGACAAGGGCATTTGTATGTGATACAGACAAATCATGTCTAAATGATTAACATGCCTAAATCGTGTCGTTTAGAGCAGCCGATTCCTCATCCAGACCTTCTAAAAAGATGGAGTTAAGCAAAGAATCATCTTGGTGGTTAAAGAATGATTCGGGTGTCATGCCGTAATATTGTTTAAAAGTTTCCTTGAACCTCTCATAGTGATCCAGGATTGATTCATCTCGTGTTTGTTTACTTGCTGAATCTTTGACCAGTCGGCAGTTTTTGGAAAAAGCTCTGTGATAATTCTGAGTAATTTATGAGCTAACTCCTTGCATTCACCTTGAGCCTGTGGGCTGTATAAATCAAAATTTGTTAAGGGGTCTCTCCATCCTGCTTTCTCTACTTATTCCTTTGTTTGACTTTTAGAAACTAATAGCTGTATTACTTGATATAAATCGGAAAACCTGAACTCATAGGTTTGGACGATTAGCTCAAATTCCTTAGCAAATCCCAATGGATCTTGACTACATTCGAGAAAGTCCTTAGCTAAATTAAGTTCTGCTCGGGTCCAGGATGTGTACGTAAGCGCAGAGTACAGTTCACCTCTTCCTGTAATAGGTTTCTCCTTCAAGGGAGCTATGAGTACTTCTGATCTTATGTCTTCCTTTCCCGGGGAGGGGGAAGCAGCAGGAGAATGGGTTGGTGGAAGAGAGAGAGAGCGCGTCTGGGTTAGGCAGTTCGGATAAAGGAGGATATAAAGAAGGAACGGAGTGAGAGACAAGGTTAACGCTAGTGGCTTTTAAAAATTCTAGTATCATTTTGAGCAACCTTTTGTTGATTTTTTGCGAAGAAGTTACTTTATCATTTCCCCTTTTAGAAGCTTCTAAATACCAATTGAAATAAGCATTCCATTCCTGTTTGATCTTTTTCTAGCTGCATATGCAAAAAAAAATCCCCCGGTTTTCAAATGTCAACACAGACCCAATTGGGCCATTTAAGGTTGAGATCTCTTAGTGTAATTGCCCTAATTCGGTTGGTCCTTGCAAGCGTGAGCTCCATACGTATTGCACGTGAATCTGGCTAGAGTGTTAGCGTGGAGGCTGGCTTTCTGACACGCCATGTTTCTCTGTTTGAGAGTATCTGTTTCCCATTTTAAAGTTGAATTTGTTGGGGATAAAATTTTCTAGTGAAATTGTGGGGTGGGCCAGTGTGCTGCTTGTGAGTCTAACTCCTCCGGGATTTTGCCCTAAAGTCATTTTAGCTCCTTTTACGTGTCTTGGGTTTTCCCTCTGGTAGTGTAAAACCACCACAATGCTCAGAACTTATCCGTGCTCCCAGCAGAGCAAGCTTTCGTTAAAATGAGTGGGTTTCCGCATAGGGATGGTTGCACAGTACAAGCACTTGCCTCCACCACTGCTGCAAGTTAATTATAGAAAACCGGACATCTCAAGTGAATGAATGCAGCACTTTTCTACATAGGGGAAGATACAAGAGTCTGGGCTCACTGAAAGCATTCCTTTGATATGCACCTTAGCTATCTAGGGTCAGAATCATGTTCTTTCCCATCCTGAGTCCCCTCTGGGTGCACCATCGGGGGCGGCTGTAGTGGCTGAGGGCTTGATGGTGGGCTTCCTGTTTTTATCTTGAGTTCCCTCAGGGCTCAGCACTGGGGGCAGCTGTAGTGGCTGATGGCTGTTGTTCACTGATATGGCAGGTGGCATCCTTAGTCCACAGCTTCATAAGTATTTTTAAAAAGTTAGGTATTTCCTTTGAAGTCCTATTTGTTTATTATTTAGTTGCATTTTGGTTTGTTTCTTTTGTTGTTTATTTGGGATCCAGTTAACAATCAAGTGTTCCATTTACTAAACATGATATAATTTCTTTTCTGATTTGAGAATACCTTATAGATACCATACCCTTTTCCAGTCAAATTCTTCAGTGTATTTTCCTAAAAACAATGATTCTGCCTCATTACCACAGTAATCAAAATCAGAAAATTAACTAATTAGTACTATTTTCAAATCTATAGACATATTTAAATTTAACCAATTGAAACACAAATGTGGTTTAAAGAAAAAGAAAAAAAATTTTGTCAAGGTTCCAATAAAGGTTTATGCTTTGCTTTTACTTCTCAAGTCCCTTTATCTTCATTATTCTGGAACATTTTTGTCTTTTATGACCTTAACATGTTTGACAAATTCAGGCCCATTATTTTGTGGGATGTCCCTCCATGTGGCTTTGTCTGATTTTTCCTCATTAGATTCAGGTTTGTGTTTTTGGCAGAAATATCTAGAAGTGACGTTGAGTCATATGTATACTATCAGGAGACACATGTTGTGAATTTGCTATACTGCTAAAGAAGTCAGCTTTATTTATGTTGTTAAAATGACGTCTGTCAGCGTTTCTCCACAATAAAATTAATATTTTTCCCTTGTAGTTAATAAGTGTCTTGGGGGGAGATCGTCCCCCTTAATTTTTAAAAGTAAATTTTTTGTTATAAGTTTGGAATCACAGCTTTGTTTTCCTGTCGTCTGTATCATAATCCAACACTGTCATTTATTTTGATGCTAGTTTTATGCTTTTAAAAGAAAACATGAAGTTGTGAGTTTCAGTCTTCGCTAAAAATCCTGAAGCAGTCCTAGGAAACCATGTCCCTAGAGAGCAAACAGTTTATAGATCTAAAAATCAAAATATCGGTCAATTTTAGTCCTATTTGATTTATGTGAATGGATCCATAGTACAAGTGTCTGATTTTAAGTTTTTTTTACATTACTGTATTGTAAACTCCTAGATTTAATCATGCCATTCTCTTTTCACAGCCAGTTCTTTAGCCTAGGTCTGAGGTCCTCAACCTGATAATCATATGCCAAACAAAGTATATGGATTTTTTTCTTGGGGAGAGGATCCATAGGCTTCAGTATATCTTTAACGGATCATTATGGGAACTTTTTGCATAAATTGCCTTTATTTTCCACCCACATTAGTTTATTTTTCATTTCAGCCTCAGATTGATTCCCTTAAACATCTTTCCCTTAGGTCATCGCTTTGCTTAGGATGCTGTATCTTTTTTTCTGACTCATCAGTGCAAACCTAGGTACTTTACCCTAACTTGCAGACCTGCTAATAGCTAAATAGATCTATTTAGCTATTAGCTAAATAGACCTGCTATTAGCTAATAGGCTTTTTATGGCTTCCCCCAACCCCCTAGTCTTTTTGGTGCCACTTTAAAGTTTTCTCCTGAATTTTTACATTTGCTTTGTGCCCACTCTATGCCATTTCAGACTGCGTTCTTTTTCCTTTTATGTCACACATTACTCAGATTTTCTTCTTGATGATTTTCCCATAGTAATTCATCCTGAATTCCGTGAGTATTTACATATTACAGTCAATACTACACTGTTGCATATTGTTTTCATGTTTCTTTGGAATTCTTCAGGTATTTAATGCGTGTAACTGATCTGCTCAATGGATGATACATTTATTGATAGCAGGGACAATATATAGTTTTCTTTAATTTTTGTAGATACCAGTACCTACTCTCCATATCTATTCTTTCCTCAAGTATTTATTGAACACCTGTTATGTACCACCGATTGCACATGCAACAGCACAGAAAAGAAACAGCCCCGCTTTCAAGAGCATGCATGCAAGAGACCAAATAAATCAGTAAAGTATAATACTGATTCTTTTGAGCTTTTAAAGCTTTATTAAGTTTTTTATTGTGGCAAATATATAACATAAAATTTACCTATTTAACCCTTTCAGGTGTATAATTTAGTGGCATTAAGTACGTTCATAATGTTGTACAGTCATTGCCATTACATTTGCAGAACTTTTCCGTCATCTCAAACTGAAACTCTGTACCCATTGAATAGTAACTCCCAGTTCTTCCCAAACCAGGTCTTAGTAAACACTGTTCCACTTTCTGTTTCTATGAGATTGCCTAGTTTGGCTACCTGCTATAAATGCGGTCATACAATATTTATCATTTTGTGTCTGAATTATTTCACTTAGCATATGTCTTCAGCGTTCATCCATGTTGGTTGCATCAGAATTTCCTTTCTTTTTAAGGCTGAACAATATTCCTCTGTACATATGTAACACATTTTGTTTATACATTCATCTGTCGATGTACACTTGAGTTGCATCCATCTTTTGGCTATGATGAATAATGTTGCTAGAAAATTGTTATACAAATATCTGTTTCAGTCCCTGCTTTCATTTCTTTTGGGTATATACCTAGAGATAAAAATGGGTCATCATATGGTAATTCAACAGTAAATTTTTTAAGAACCCATCATATTTTCTTCTACAGTGGCTGCACAATTTTGCATTCCTGTGAGCAGTGCACTTGAAGTTCCATTTTCTCCCAGTCTTTGCCAAAACTTGTTGTTTTCTGCTTCTTTCAAATAATTATCCTAATGGATGTAAAGTAGCATTCGTTGTGGATTTGCTTTTTATTTCCCTAGGGATTCATAGTGTGATCATATCTTCATGTAGCTTAATGGCTATTTGTATATCTTCTTTAAGTTCTTTGACAGTTTTAAAATCAGATTTGTTTGTTTTTGACTCGTAGGAGTTCTTAAAATATATGAAAACATTTGAGATTCCAGAAGGAGAAATGATGCACAATGGGGCAGAGGATTTATTTAAAGAAATTAAAGCTAAGAACAGTCTAAACGTAGGAAATAATTAAATATACAAAGAGCTAATTGATCACCTTATGATTTCAGTACCAAAAATATCAAAAATCAAATATAAAGAAAGATAATTAAAGGTAGTTAGGAAAAATATATATAACCTACAAAGGAATTCCCTTTAGTCTATCAAGCTGATGAAAGAAACAAAAGAAAAAAAATCTAGCCAAGAATACTTTACCTGGCAGAGTTATCCCTCAGATATGTAGGGGGGAAAAAAGGCTGAGTGATTTCACTACCACTAAACCTCACTTGCAAGAAATTCTGAAAGAAAGTCTTCTATCTGAAAGGAAAATCAGAAATCTGTGACTTGAAGACATATGAAAATCCACAACTTTGTTGGGGGGTCCATAGTTGGTGTAATAATTATAAATATTCAGGTTTACTGAAGGAAGTGGCACAATCCATCTACCTGGGTTTAGCTGGTACTTCTCTCAGCATCCACACTCCCACTTTGGGAAAATGAAAATACCTGGGGTTTTTTTTGACCAAAGGTCCAGCTTTAATAGTCCAAAGTCACAGTATTTACTGCCCACAGATGTCAGAAATGGGGGCAAAATAACTCAGGGAAGAATAGTTCTCCATGTCAGATCACCAGCCAGCAGGGTATAGAGCAGTGTAGCAATCATGGTTCAGAAGTTACGAAGTTGGGGGAGGGCAGTGGGTTGCTCAACCCTAAGTGGTTGTTTTAAAAGCTGCCCTGAGGAAAACAAAGTGGTAACTTGTGGTGGTAATACTAAAGTCATGTCCTTATCTAAATGTCCAGACTCCAGGTGTAAGCAGGATTGTCATACTATAAAATGCTTAGGCAGCAAGTCAAGAAAGCTGTTTTTGCATTAAAGGGGACCCTGTGATGCCTAGGCATTAGTCTTTGGGGGAAATGATGGGCACTGTCTGAATGCTGCCAAACCTGGTCTTGAGTCAACTCACCAGTACAGAGTAAAACCAATCTACTGACACTGAGTTGTGGTAAAGGAAAGTAGAGCATTTGTTTCAGGGGCCCAAGCAAGGAGAACAGACATCTAATGTGCAAAAGGCCGAAACACCTTGATGGCTTTCAGGGAAAAAATATTTAAAGGCAGTGTTAGGGAAGGGGCTACAGTGTGTAATCACGTTGTGCACAATTCTCAGATTGGTTGCAATGGAGGTGAAATTTCAAGCACAACCATCCTTCTGGTTTCAACTGGTCTGAGGTGTACATGATTGTGGTCAACAGTTTTCATCTGGTGGGGTCTGTTTCCTATGAAGACAAATCAGGAATGTGTGTCAGACCATTATGTCTTTCAGGGAACAGGGGATTTCATGACTCTGCCATGTGGTTGGTTTATAGTATAAATTGATACCAGTTTCCCAGCCCAACAAGTATTCTTGGTTTCTACATCTTTACATTTTCTAATCATTAATGCTTGAGCCAGCATTTTGAGACTCACTGGACGCCTGGGACAGTAAAGCAAAAGCCTTTTACTTCAAAGAACAGGGACAGAGGGGCTTGTATTCAGTTTCATTCCCCCCCCCCTTTCCTATGATACTCCTCAATCTTGAGGAGAACACGTACAGGAAAAAAAGGGAATAAAATTTTGGATAGAGAGGTTAATCATAAACTTGAGAGAGGAACATGGTTTTAGGGGAGCTCAGTTTTGTAACTAGTGAAGATATTAAAAGAGACTGCATAAGCCATTGGAGAGCAGTAAAAGTGCCAGTCAACAATAGCAATCAAAAATATCAATCAGGGCTTCCC
The DNA here is from genome assembly GCF_964270905.1 of Leucopleurus acutus. Lineage (NCBI taxonomy): Eukaryota > Metazoa > Chordata > Mammalia > Artiodactyla > Delphinidae > Leucopleurus > Leucopleurus acutus. The sequence continues at coordinate 10,337,563 of NC_139164.1, forward strand.
TGGTGGTCCAGTGGTTAAGCATCCTCCTGCCAATGTCAGGGACACAGGTTCAAGCCCTTGTCTGGGAAGATCCCACATGTCACGGAGCAGCTAAGCCCATGAACCACATCTACTGAGCCTGCACTCTAGAGCCCCTGAGCCACAACTGCTGAGGCTGCACACCATAACTACTGAAGCCCACGCGCCTTAGAGCCCGTGCTCCACAAGAGAAGCCATGGCAATGAGAAGCCCATGCACCACAATGAAGAGTAACCCCCACTCGCTGCAACTAGAGAAAGCCCGCACACAGCAACGATGAAAAATCGCAGCCTATATATATATGTGTGTATGTATATATATACATACACACATATACACACACACACACACACACACACACACACACACATATATATATATATACAGATAGATAGATAGATAGATATGTATATATAGATATCCAGTATCAACAAATGATAGTTTGAAATCCTGTCTGTCACCATTCTTCCAATTTGTTGGGTTCCAGACAAGAAAATAAATCAAAGCCCAAAATAATGGAAAAGACTAAGATTGGTATTTTATTTAAAAACATGAGTGAGGGCATGGAATACTTATATCTCATAAGCCATATTTAAAATTTTTTTCTGAATTGGTCCAGAATAATTAATATACATTCAGCACCTAGTGCTTTGTACAACACATACAAGTGTTTCCTTGTCCAATGAGTAACTTAAAGCTAAACAATTATCCAAAATCATGTATGCTAAAGAATCATGTTGTCACTGCTTTAAGTCTAGGTTTTGTGTAATAGCCCAATGTGTTCAGCCAGCATTGTTGACAAGTTGGTGTTTGCCTTAATAATTTCTTTTTGCATGACTAATGTGGTCGTGCCAAGTTAAGTCCCCATGAGGAAAAATAGCAGAATTACTCCAAATATAATGGGGATAAATACCACACACTTAAAATGAGGCGGCAGACAGAGAGGAATTGGTGGTCCTGTTCAGCAATTTGTAAGGTAGTCCCAGTCAGTGTAAAGTACATTGGTATGAACAGACAGATTTCCTTGGTAGCTGGCAAGGAGGCAAAAACATTGAAGCTTGAGTGCACATGCAGAAATCCATGAGTGTGTGACAGCCCCAGGGCAATGGACACACAATGGACACCAGCTGTTTGATTGGTGAAGCTGAAGTAACTTGGGGTTCCTACTAAATGGCTGGACCATAAAACTAAAGACAGTGTGGATTGTGCTCTTTACAATGAGATGCAGGTCATACACATCCATGTGTTGTGGGTGCCTGGGCAGATATGGAGGATTATAAAGGGCATGTGCCAGGTGCCACATACTGTGTTGCAAAGTGTCCTGCATGGGAGCAGTTGAGCTTTCATCTGGGAAAGCCCTGGGGATGTGTGGGTTGCCTTCTATTAGGTAAATTGGATCCGAGTCAATAAATCACCCATGTAAGCCAATAAATGAGGAAAAAGCCTTTGTTGAACCCCATAACATGCCCAACAGTTGTGGCAACCATACAAATGAGCTCTGATTTCTGTCCATTGCATAAAAATATTGACAACTGCGTAAATGGGAGGACTGTGGAGCCCTGAGTGCTGTCTGTGGATAAAGGTCCCCTCGGGGTGGTGTAGAGACTTTACCCTGTGACTGTGGCCCTAGAGGGTATATGTGGCAGTGCTGTGGTGGTGGCAGCATCTGCAGCTGCAGATGGGTCCTCTCAATAGAGATGAAATTAACTTAGTCTCAGTAGAGCACATAATGTGGACAATTTAATGGATGTGGTGAAGGCAACTAGCTAAATGTTTAAGGACCCTCTTCTCCCAGTGTTGTGAGACTTGACACATAGCTTGACCTTACAAAGCTCAAAAACACAGTGGAAAGCAGCTTGGAAGTCATAGTGCTACCTCACCCTTGAGCAGCAAACATTGTAGTAGGCAGGTGTAAACTTATAGTGGACAACAAGTCATCAAGTCCACAGGGGAGCCATCAGGAGAAGCCAAATTCTGGAAGGACCAGGTAGAGAGAAAAAGATAAATGTTTCATCTTTGTTTACAAAGATAAAATTTCTCAACTTGTTGTAGCTCATAGTTAGTGTAAGAGGAAACGCATTCTGGAAAACAGAGATTAAAAGCTAGAATATTTCTCAGGGTATATGTCCAGTAGTGGGATTGCTGGGTCGTATGGTAGTTCTATTTGTAGTTTTCTAAAGAACCTCCACACTGTTCTCCATAGTGGCTGTATCAATTTACATTCCCACCCTGAGAAAACCATAATTCACAAAGTGTCATGTACCAAAATATTCATTGTAGCTCTATTTACAATAGCCAGGACATGGAAGCAACCTAAATGTCCATCAACAGATGAGTGGATAAAGAAGATGTGGCACATATATACACTGGAATGTTACTCAGCCATAAAAAGAAACGAAACTGAGTTATTTGTAGTGAGGTGGATGGACTTAGGGTCTGTCATACACAGTGAAGTAAGTCAGAAAGAGAAAACAACATATCATATGCTGACACATATATATGCAATCTAAGAAGAAGAAAAAAAGGACATGAAGTACCTAGGGGTAAGATGGGAATAAAGAAACAGACCTACTAGAGCACGGACTTGAGGATGTGGGGAGGGGGAAGGGTAAGCTGTGACAAAGTGAGAGAGTGGCATGGACATATATACACTACCACACGTAAACTAGATAGCTAGTGGGAAGCAGCCGCATAGCACAGGGAGATCAGCTAGGTTGTTTGTGACCACATAGAGGGGTGGGATAGGGAGGGTGGGAGGGAGGGAGATGCAAGAGGGAAGAGATATGAGAACGTATGTACATGTATAACTGATTCACTTTGTTATTAAGCAGAAACTAACACACCATTGTAAAGCAATTATACTCCAATAAAGATGTTAAAAAAACACACGTTATAGTAAAAAATGTCAAAATTCAATGATAATGGACCTTAAAGGCAAACAGGGAAAATTGAATGAAGTAAACTATGAAGAGCCTCCATTAGGCTATCAGCACATTTATCAGCAAAAACTCTATAAGACAGGATGTGGAAACATAATATATTCAGTGTTGAAAGATAAACCTTTCAGCCAGTAATGCTTTAACCAGAAAAGTTATCCTTCAGACATTAAGAAGAAATAAAGGTTTTCCCAGACAAACAAAATATCATGGAATTAATTAGCAGTTGATCTGTTTTGGAAGAAATGCTAAAATGAGCTTTCAAGCTGAAATATAGAGATGCACATCACTGACATGTAAATATATGAAATCGCTCAACACACTGGTAAAGATATAAGATAGAATTGCAAAACTGTAACTATATTAGGATGGTTTGCTAATTACTTATCATTGGTAAAAAGGTTAAAGGAAAAGTGTTTTCAAATTACTATAAATTTAATAAATACATAGCATAAGGTAAATTGTGACATCTAGAATATAAAGGAAGATTAGCAAAAAGGATGGAGATTTTTAGGGAAAAAAATATGATGTTATCATAATAAAACATACTGTTGTATTTCTGTATGTTATGTAAGCCACACGGTAATAACACAGGAAAATCTAGAGTAGATTCTCAAAAGATTAAATAGTACTAATAGATTTTACCACCATGAAAGGCCGCCAAGAGAAAGAGGCAGGCAGGATCAGAGGGACAAATGCAAAAATAAAAATACAAAACAACCAGAAAGCAATCAATAAGATAATAGTAAAGATATTCAATAATTGCACTAAATATAAAAATATTGAATAGGCCAAAAAAGACAGCTGAATCAGAATGTAGTAAGTAAAATCGTCTTATTTGTGATTCACATGATCTTATATATGAAAATCACACACTCATCCAAGAGACTGTTGGAATTAATCAACAAATCCGATAAAATTTTAGGGTATAAAACAAACACACAGAAATTAGTTGCATTTCTAAACACTAATAATGAATATCTGAAAATGAAATAATGAAAACAATCTCATTCACAATAGCATCCAGGAAATATGAAATACATGGGAATAAATATAACCAAGGAAGTAAAATTTGTGTAAAATATAAACAACAAAACTTTCTTGAAAGAAATCAAAGACAACACAAACATAAAGACATATTATGTTGATGATTTGGAGAACTAATATTGTTATAATGTTGATATAACCCATAGCCATCTATAGATTCCAAATTTCAATACATTCCTCACATAAAATAAATCCTAAGTTTTATGAAACCATAAGGAATAACAAAAAGAATCCTGAGAAATGAAAACAAATCTGAACATGCCACACTTTCTGATTTCACATGACATTACAAACCTCTAGTGCTCAAAATAACCTGGCACCATCATAAAATACAATAGACAAATAGAACTGAATAGATAGCCAAGAATTAAACCTAGGCATGAAGAACCATCTAATATTTCATGAAATGGCCAATAATGAAGGATAGTTTATTAAAGAAATTCTGTTGAGAATTGAAAATAAACACAGGAAAAACAATAAAATTGGACTTTAACTTACACTACTCAGAAAAATTTATTCAAAATTAATCAAAGATTTAAACATAAGACCCATTATGATAATACTCCTAGAAGTAAACTTAGGGAAGAAGCCCCTTCACATTAATCTTTGTGATATGACACCAAAAGTACAAACAACAAAACCATAAATCAACACATGGGATTACATCAATCTTGAAAACTTCTACAATAAAAAACGAAACAGTCAAGAAAATTAAAAGACAACATACGTGATGGCAGAAAAAATGTTCAAGGCATGTATTGAATAAGAAGTTAATATCCAAATATAGAAAAAACACACAACTCAATAACAAAAAATCTGATTTAATAATGGACAAAAGAACTAAATAAGCAGTCTTCCAAAGAAGATAGCCAAATAGTCAACAGGTACATTGAAAGAGGCTCATCATAACTAATTACCAGGGAATTATAAAATAAAATGACAAAAAATATTACTTTATACCTGTTAAAATGTCTATCATCAAGAAGAGAAGAGGGGAGACCTTCAAGATGGCAGAAGAGTAAGACGTGGAGATCAACTTCCTCCCCCAAATTACATTAGAAATACATGTACATGTGGAACAACTCCTACAGAACACCTACTGAATGCTGACAGAAGACCTCAGACTTCCCAAAAGGCAAGATACTCCCCATGTACCTGGGTAAAGGGACAGGACCCACACCTCTGGGAGGGAGCTGTGAAGGAGGAAAAGTTTCCACACACTAGGAAGCCTCTTCACTGGTGGAGACGGGAGGTGGCGGGGGGAAAGCTTCAGAGCCACAGAGGAGAGCACAGCAACAGGGGTGCAGAGGGCAAAGTGGAGAGATTCCCACACAGAGGATCAGTGCCAACCAGCACTCACCAGGCTGAGAGGCTTGTCTGCTCACCCACCGGGAGGGTTGGGGGACGGGAGCTGAGGCTCGGGGTTTGAGGATCAGATCCCCGGGAGAGGACTGGGGTTGGCTGCGTGAACACAGCCTGAAGGGGGCTTGTGTGCCACAGCTAGCCAGGAGGGAGTCCAGTAAAAAATCCACACCTGCCTAAGAGGCAAGAGACCATTGTTTCCCGGTGCGCAGGGAGAGGGGATTCAGAGCACCGCCTAAATGAGCTTCAGAGACAGGTGTGAGACGCGGCTACAAGTGAGGACACCAAGGAAGGGCATGAAACACTAAGGCTGCTGCTTCAGCCACCAAGAAACCAGTGTGCAAGCACAGGTCACAATCCACAGCTGCTCTCCCGAGATCCTGCGCAACCCAGCACTGCCAGGGTCCCGTGATATAGGGACAACTTCCCCAGGAGAACACACTGTGCGCCTCAGGCTGTTGCAACGTCATACCGGTCTCTGCTACCACAGGCTTACCCCGCATTCCATACCACTCCCTCCCCCAGACCTGAGTGAGCCAGAGCCCCCTAATCCAGTGCTCCTTTAACCCTGACCTGTCTGAGTGAAGGACAGACGTCCTCAGGCAACTTTCACACAGAGGCAGGGCCAATACAAAGCTGAACCCCAGGAGCTGTGCAAACAAAGAAAAGAAAAGGAAATGTCTCCCAGCAGAATCAGGAGTGGCGGATTATATCTCCACAATCAACCTGATGTACCCAGCATATTTGGAATAACTGAATAGACAGGAAATCATCGCAAAATTGAGGTGGTGGATTTGGGGAGCAACTGTAGACTTGGAGTTTGTTTTCTGCATCTAATTTTTTTCTGGTCTTAAGTTTACCTTAGTTTACTATTTACAGTTTATTATCATTGATATAATATACCAATGATAATAAATTGTTTTGGAAGTGTGTATGTATACGCTTTTTTATGTGATTTTGTCTGTATAGCTTTGCCTTTACCATTTGTCCAGGGTTCTGTCTGTCCAATTATAAAATACTTTCTATTTTTTTAAATTTTTAAGAGATATTTTTTATTTTAATAAATTCATTTTTAAATTTATATATTTTTAATAATTTTTCTCCTAAACTGTGTGGCTGACAGTGTCTTGGTGCTCTGGCCAGGTGTCAGGCCACTGCCTCTGAGGTGGAAGAGGAAAGTTCAGGACATTGGTCCACCAGAGACCTCCCAGCTCCACATAATACAAAGCAGTGAAATCTCTCCCAGAGAACTCCATTGCAATGCTAAGACCCAGCTCCAATCAAAGACCAGCAAGCTACAGTGCTGGAAACCCTATGCCAAACAACTGGCAAGACAAGAACACAACACCACCCATTAGCAGTGAGGCTGCCTAAAATCATAATAAGGTCAAAGATACCCCAAAACACACCACGGGACATGCCCCTGTGCACCACAAAGATATGATCCAGCCTCATTGACCAGAACAGAGACACTAATCCCCTCCACCAGGAAGCCTACACAGCTCACCGAAAGAACCATACACACTGGGGGCAGATGCAGAAAACAATGGGAACTACAAACCTACAGCCTGAGAAAAGGAGACCCCAAACATAGTAAGTTAAGCAAAATGAGAATGCAGAGAAACACACAGCAGAAGAAGGAGCAAGGTAAAAATCCACTACGCCAAACAAATGAAGAGGAAATAGGCAGTCTAACTGAAAAAGCATTCAGAGTAATGATAGTAAAGATGATCCAAAATCTTGGAAATAGAATGGAGAAATATAAGAAATGTTTAATAAGGACATAGAGGAACTAAAGATCAAACAAACAATAATGAACAACACAATAAATGAAATTAAAAATTCTCTAGAAGGAATCAATAGCAGAATAACTGAGGTAGAAGAATGGATAAGTGACTTAGAAGATAAAATAGTGGAAATCACCACACAGAGCAGTATAAATCAGAAAGAATGAAAAGAATTGAGGACAGTCTCAGAGACCTCTGGGACAACATTAGACACACCAACATTCGAATTGTAGAGGTCCCAGAAGAAGAAGAGAAAGAGAAAAGGACTGAGAAAATATTTAAAGAGATTATAGATGAAAACTTCCATAACACGGGAAAGGAAATAGTTAATCAAGTCCAGGAAGTGCAGAGAGTCCCATATAGGATAAATCCAAGAAGAAACATGACAAGACACATTAGTCAAACTATCAAATATTAAATACAAAGAAAATATATTAAAAGCAGCAAGGGGAAAACAACAAATAACATACAAGGGAATCCACATAAGGTTAACAGCTGATCATTCAGCACAAACTCTGCAACCAGAAGGGAGGGGAAGGACATATTTAAAGTGAAGAAAGGGAAAAACATTCAACCAAGATTACCCTAATGAGCAAGGATCTCATTCAGATTTGAAGGAGAAATTAAAACCTTTACACACAAGAAAAAGTTTAGAGAATTCAGCACCACCAAACCAGCTTTACAACAAATTCTAAAGGAAATTCTCTAGGCAGGAAACACAGGAGAAGGAAAATACCTACAATAACCCACCCAAAACAATTAACGAACTGGTAATAGAAACACACATATCGATAACAACCTTAAAGGTAAGTGGATTAAAGTCTCCACCAAAACACATAGACCTGTGGAATGGATTCAAAAACAAAAATGATATATGTGCTATCTACAAGAGACCCATTTCAGACCTAAGGACACATACAGACTGAAAGTGAGGGGATGGGAAAAGATATTCCATACAAATGGAAATCAAAAGAAAGCTGGAGTAGCAATTCTCATATCAGACAAAATACACTTTAAATAAACACTATTACAAAAGACAAAGAAGGAGAGTACATAATGGTCAAGGGATCAATCCAAGAAGATATAAAAATTGTAAATATTTATGCACCCAACATAGGAGCACCTCAATACATAAGGCAAATGCTAACAGCCATAAAAGGGGATATCAACAGTAAGATAATCATAGCATTGGACTTTACCACCCCACTTTCACCAAAGGACAGATCACCCAAAATGAAAATAAATAAGGAAACACAAGCTTCATATGATACATTAAACAAGATGGACTTAATTGATATTTATAGGACATTCCACCCGAAAACCACAGAATAAACAGTCTTCTCAAGTGCTCATGGAACATTTTCCAGGATACATCATATGTTGGGTCAAAAATCAAATATTGGTAAATTTGAAAAAATTGAAATCATATCAAGTATCTTTTCTGACCAATATGCTATGAGACTGTATATCAATTACAGGAAAAAATGTGTAAAAAATACAAACACAAGGGGGCTAAACAATACACTACTTAGTAACCAAGAGAACACTGAAGAAATCAAAGAGGAAATAAAAATATACCTAGAATTAAACGACAGTGAAAAAAAATCAATGAACCAGTACCTATGGGATTCAGCAAGAGGAGTTCTAAGGGGGAAGTTTATAGTAATACGATCCTACCTGAAGAAACAAGAAACATCACAAATAAAGAACCTAACCTTACACTAAAGCATACTGAGAAAGAAGCAGAAGAAAATATAAACCCACAGTTAGCAGAAGGAAAGAAAGCATAAAGTTCAGATCAGAAATAAATGAAAAAGTAATGAAGGAAACAAGAGTGGAGATCAATAAAATGAAAAACTGGTTCTTTGAGAAGATAAACAAAATTGATAAACCATTAGCCAGACTCCTGAAGAAAAAGACGGAGAAGACTCAATCAATAGAATTAGAAATGAAAAAAAGGAGAAGTAACAACGGACATTGCAGAAATACAGTGAATCATGAGAGATTAATACAAGCAAGTATATGCCAAAAAAAAGGCAACCTGGAAGAAATGGACACATTCTTAGAAAAGCACAACCTTCCGAGACTGAACCAGGAAGAAATAGAAAATATGAACAGACCAATCACAAGCACTGAAATTGCAACTGTGATTAAAAACCTTCCAACAGACAAAACCCCAGGACCAGATGGCATCACAGGCAAATTCTATGAAACACTTAGAGAATAGCTAACACCTATCCTTCTCAAACTCTTCCAAAATATATCAGAAGGAGAAACACTCCCAGACTCATTCTACGAGGCCACAATCACCCTGATACCAAAATCAGACAATGATGCCACAAAGAAAGAAAACTACAGGCCAATATCACTGACGAACATAAATGCAAAAATCCTCAACAAAATACTAGCAAACAGAATCCTATAGCACATAAAAACGATCATACACCATGATCAAATGGGGTTTATCCCAGAAATGCAAGGATTCTTCAATATATGCAAATCATTCAATGTGATACACCATAGTAACAAATTGAAGGAGAAAAAACATACAATCATGTCAATAGATGCAGAGAAAGCTTTTGACAAAAATCAACACCCATTATGATAAAAATGCTCCAGAAAGTAGGCATGGAGGGAACTTACCTCAACATAATAAAGGTCATATACGGAAAACGCACAGCCAACCTCGTCCTCAATGGTGAAAAACTGAAACCATTTCCACGAAGATAAGGAAAAAGACAAGGTTGGCCACTCTCACCACTATTATTCAACATAGTTTTGAAAGTTTTAGCCACAGCAATCAGAGAAGAAAAAGAAATAAAAGGAATCCAAATCAGAAAAGAAGTAAAGCAGTCACTGTTTGCAGATGACATGATACTAAACATAGAGAATCCTAAAGAGGCTACCAAAAAACTGCTGGAGCTAATCAATGAATTCGTTAAAGTATCAGAATACAAAATTAATGCACAGAAATCTCTGGCATTCCTATACACTAATGATGAGAAATCTGAAAGAGAAATTAAGGAAACACTGCTATTTACCATTGTAAGATAAAGAATAAAACACCTATGAAAAAAACTACGTAAGGAGACAAAAGACCTGTATGCAGAAACCTATAAGACATTGATACTCCAATAAAGATGTTAAGAAAAAGAAAAGGAAGGGAAGAAATTAGAAATGTAAACAGAAAAGTGAGAAAAGGAGAATCCTTATCCACTGTTGATGGGAATGCAAATTCATTAAGCCAATATAAAACACAATGTAAAATTTTCTTAAAAAATTACAGATAGGGGCTTCTCTGGTGGCGCAGTATTTGAGAGTCCGCCTGCCGATGTAGGGGACACGGGTTAGTGCCCCGGTGCGGGAAGATCACACATGCCACGGAGCAGCTAGGCCTGTGAGCCATGGCTTCTGAGCCTGCACATCTGGAGCCTGTGCTCCACAACGGGAGAGGCCACAACAGTGAGAGGCCCACGTACCACAAAAAAAAAAAAAAAAAAAAAATTACAGATAGACCTACCATGTGTTCCTGCAATTCCACTTCTGGGGTTATTGGTCAGGAGAAATGAAAATGCAATATGAAAGATATAAGTATCCATCCCATGTTTATTGCCAGATTATTCACAATTGCCAATATATTAAAACAACCTACCTGCTTATCAAACAATTAATGGATAAAGAAAAAGTACCATATTACTATATGTACTGGAGTATTATTCAGCTATGAGAAAAAAATTCTGTCATATGTGAAAACATGGATGAAACATGAGGGCACTATTCCAACTGAGACAGGTTAAAGAAAATACCATATCACCTCACATTTATTTGGATTAAAAAATAAAAACTCAAAGAAACAGAAAACTTCAATTCTTTACTGGTCTGCAATGATCAAGACCTTCCTTGCTTCCTTCAAATTACTGCACAGACAGTTAGGCCGAAGAAGAATGTGGTTACAATGGAGACAGCAGGGGACTTGGAGATCCCAGATTTTCTTCACAAGGTGAAAAACTATAGCGATTCTGTGCCAGGGCACCAAGGCAGAATTTGAACAGAACCCTGGATTCATGTGCTCCCTCTCCAACATTCGGTCCATGTGCAACTTCATGTTTCTCTGAATATGCAACATTATGCCCCACCTCAATTTTAGGGCTTTAAGAGACTTGGGTCACCACAGAACCTTAAAACAGCAAAAGGTATGGATGGCAATAGAGGGCTTCAACCCAAGTGTATTTTCTGAATCACTCTACATTCTGGACCAGTGTGGATGTGCCTACCTGTCCCTCATAACTGCCTGATACAGTGTGCTTCCAGCTGGGTACTTTTACATCTGAAATCCCTCATGTCAGTAGTGCTTGTGTGAGGGGTCTTATAGAGTCAGGGCATTGAGGTGCACCAATGGATTTTCTCTATACGAGATTTGTCATGATTATTTTCTAATAATCAGAGCGAATCTGTTCCTGTCTTTTGGGGAAAAAAATTATGGTCACTAGGGGTGGGATGGGGAGTAGAGATAAAGGTTGAAGGTGATCAAAGGGTATAAACCTCCAATTAAAATGTGAATGAGATCTGGGGATATAATGCACACCACAAGGATATAACCATTAATTAAGAGATACTTCATTTTAAGTGGAGTTTGTAGGCCAGAGGGGGTGCTCTCATTCCCTACCACTCCATGTCAATTGCAGGCCCAACAGGAAGAAACAAAACTTTGCATCTTCAACAGTAAGAGTTTTACTCCTATATTAGCCAACAAAAACTACTACAATCCAAGAGCACAGTTTTTTCAATGGAATCTCTGTATATAAGAGCTTTTCCCAACTCCCCTTTTCCTCTGTAAAAGAATACTTCCCTCCTTTGTTTTCTGGACTTGCTCGTGTTTCACCATAGGTTGCATGTCCTGAATTGCAATTCTTTGCTGTTCCCAAATAAACACATTTGCTGGTAAAATAACGGGTTCTTACAAGCCAAAAACAACTGTAGTTATCCATATCATATTCAATGTTTGAAAGTTGCTAAGAGTGTAAAATTTTAAAGTTTTCACCACTATGGAGTGAACAAGATGGTGGAGCAGGAAGACCCTGAGCTCACCTTCTCTTACAGGCACACCCAAATCACAACTATATAGAGAGCAACTATGGATGAGAAATACTTGAAGACTAACAGAAAAGATCTCTACGACTAAAGATAGAAAGAAGTATCCAAACAAAGAGAGGTAGGAGGGGACAAGTAGAGGTAAAAACCCATACCACCAGGGAGGTAACACACAAATGGGAAGATAATTAACAATTGCAGGGAGTAAGAGTTACACATTGGGATCCCAAGCCTGGAGGTCCTCAGCCAGGAAGATAAGCCCACAGACTGTTTGGTTGTGAAGACAAGTGAGGCTTAATTTAGGAGAGATAGAGAGACATAGGAAATAGAGACTCTGCTCTTAAAGAGTGCACAGAAAATCTCATGAGCGCTGAGACCCATAATATAAGCAGTAATTGCAAAATATCCTGGATCAGACCCACTGGTGATAGTGCAGAGTCTCTTAGAAAGACAAGAGGCAACTGACACACACCCTGGGAACATAGACGTTATAGGCTGCTATCTTGGGGACCTCGTTCTACCAAGAGGATGTTAGGGCCCTCGAGTACCATTTTCGAATTTTCCCTCTAGCTTATTGTCATAGGGACCTGACCCCACCCACCAGCCTGTCAGCATAAGTCTTATCTCAGGCCAAACAACTACCTGGATGGGGACAGAGCACAATTAATCAGCAGTCCAGCTTCCTTAAGACCCCCTGAGGCCCCAGATGCCCTGAAACTTGAACCCATCCACAGGGAACACAGGACATTGTCCTGCCCACCAATGAACTGGCACTAGCTTCAGGACTTTCAAGGTCCCAAACCCAGCTCTCAGGATACAGCTCTGCACACCATTGGGTTGACCTTAACTTCAGGACACCAAGGGTCCTGCAGAGAGAGACAGAAGGAATAGGCTCCACCAACAAGTGGTCTGGCATTATCACTGGGACTCCTGGGTATCAGCTGCATCCACAAGTAGGTCAAAATAGGCCCTGGCCACCCTCAAGGCACTGACATCACTCACCAACATAACAACACCAGGCCTGAGAACCCATGGACCTTCAGCCAGCAGCCCTTGTGGAGGAGGAAGGAAAAAATCACACTTAAGGGAACAGAGCCAACTCAAGTCCATCATCAGAATTTCTGCCACAAAATCCTGGTATCAGATACAACCACTGACAGGGTAATGATGACCACTAGAGAGGAAGTGTTGCATCATACTTGTGCAAGCTCCAGTTTCTCCGCTTACAGCCCAACCCACGGCTGAAGTGTTAGCAGTGAGCACACCCTGAGGAAACTGGTGACTGGGGTCCACCTCAAATCTAAGCCTCCCATCAAAGCACACACAGTATGTATAGAAACAGTGTCACATAAAAATACCATTTCAAGGCCACAATATATAACTGTATCACCTAAATTCATAGAGGCAGAGAAAGTTTAGTAAAATGAAAAGGCAGAGGAACTACTCTCAACTGAAGAAGCAAGAGAAAACAGTTGAGAAAAAGTAATAATGAAACAGAAAGAAAAAAATTACTGGATAAAGAATTCAAAACATGGACAGTAAAATCAGTTTAACAAGAAACAAGAAAATATAAAGAAGACCAAACAAAAATAGATAATTCGATAGCTGAAATTAAAAACACATAAAAGGAGTAAAGAGCAGGCTGAGTGATACAGAAGAAAGCATAAATGATATGGAATATAGAACAATGAAAATCACCCAATCAGAAGAGTAGCAGAAAGAAAACTGAACAAAACTTGAAAGTAATCTAGGATATATCTGTGATAACTTTAAACATGCCAAACATTTACATTATAGACATTCCAGAAGAAGAGAGAGAAGAGGGATCAAACATATATTTGAGGAAATTATGGCTAAAATCTTTCCAAACCTGAAGAAAGAAACATATCCAGGTACAGAAAGCACATAGAGACCCAAACAAGATGAACACAAAGAGGCCCACACCAAGATATATCACAATAAAAATGACAAAAGTTAAAGATAAACAGAGAATTCTAAAAGTAGTAGAAAAAACTAGTCATGTACAAGGTAATCCCCATAAGGCTATCAGCTAATTTCTCTGCAGAGATATTACAGGCCAGAAGACAGTAGCATGATATATATCTAAATCCTGAAAGAAAAAGACCTGCAATATAGGTACACTACCCAGCAAGATTGTCATTTAGTATTGAAGAAAAAATAAAGAGCTTCTCAGATAAGCAAAAACTAAAAGAATTCACCAATACTAAACACACCTAACAGAAATGTTGACAGCACATCAACAGAAGAAAGGAACAACATGATCATGTCAACATGATCATGCTTTCTGCAGAAAAAGCATTTGATAAGATTCAACATTCATTCATGATAAAAAAAATCTCACCAAAATGAGTATAGAGACAACATATCTCAACATAATAAAAGGCATTTATAACAAATCCACAGCCAATATAATACTCAACAGTGAAAAGTTAAAAGCCTCCCAACTAAATTCTGGGAAAAAAAACAAGGATGCCCATTCTCTCCACTTCTATTCAATGTACTATTGGAAATTCTAGCCACAGCAATCAGCAAGAAAAACACCATATCCAGACGGTAAGAGAATAGGTGAAATTGTCACTGTATGCAGATGACATGACACTCCTTATAGAAAGCCCTTTAAAAAAAGTTCACAAAAACTATTATAACTAATAAATGAATTCAGCAAGCTAGGAGGATACAAGATCAATATATAGAGAAATCTGTTGCATTTCTTTACACTAACAATAAAATATCAGATAAAAAAGTAAAAATATCAGATAAAATAGTAAAATAAAATTATCATTTAAAATGGACTCAAAAAATACAATAACCTAGGAAGAAGCCTAAGTGATGATGTAAAAGCCCTATAAATGGAGAAATATAAAACATTGATTAAAAATACTTGAAGATGGTAAAAAGAGTCTGTCATACAGAGTGAAGTAAGTCAGAAAGAGAAAAACAAATGCCATATGGTAACACATATATATGGAACCTTAAAAAAAAAGTTTATGAAGAACCTAAGGGCAGGACAGGAATAAAGACGCAGATGTAGAGAATGGACTTGAGGACACGGGGAGGGGGAAGGCTAAGCTGGGACAAAGTGAGAGAGTGACACGGACATAAAATCACTACCAAAGGTAAAACTGATAGCTAGTGCGAAGTGGCCGCATAGCACAGGGAGATCAACTCGGTGTTTTGTTACCATCTAGAGGGTGGGGGATAGGGAAGGTGGGAGGGAGGGAGATGCAAGAGGGAAGAGATATGGGGATATATGTACATGTATAGCTGATTCACTTTGTTATTAAGCAGAAACTAACACACCATTATAAAGCACTTTTACTCCCATAAAGATGTTAAATGTTAAAAATAAAGCTGTGGAGAGCAGTAAGATGTAAAAAAAAAAAATTGAAGATGATAAAAATTAATGGAAAGATATTCCCTGCTATTAGATTGGAAACATTGATACTGATAAAGTGGCCATACCACCCAAAGCAATCAACAGATTTAATGCTATCCCTATCCAAATATTCAAGACATTTTTTACAGAGGTAGAACAAATAATACTAAAATTTATATGAAATAACACACACACACACACAGACACACACACACACATACACTCACAAAGACAAAACTCACCAGATTGTCAATGCTATTCCAAGGAAAGAAGAACAAAGCTGGAGGCATAAACCTCCCACACCTTAGACAATACTACAAACCTACAGTAATCAAAACAGCATGGTATTGACACAAAACCAGACATACACATCGATGGAACAAAATAGAGAGCCCAGAAATAAACCTACTTACCTGCAGTGAGTTAATATTTGACAAAGGAGGCCAGAATACACAATGCAGAAAGGTAGTCTCTTAAGTAAATGGTGTTGGGAAAGCTGGACCACCCTATGTAAACCAATAAAATTAGAACACAGCCTCACACCATACATAACAATAAACTCAAAATGACTGAAAGTCTTCAATGTAAGACATGTCACCATAAAACTCCTTGAAGAGAACATAGGCAAAACATTCTCTGACATAAATTGTAGTAATATTCTTAATCTACCAAGGCAAAAGAAATGAAAGCAAACGTAAATAAATGGTACCTAGTCAAACTTAAAAGCTTGCTCTACAAATGTAATGATCAACAAAACAAAAAGACAACCTATGGACTGGAGAAAATACTTTCAAATAATGTGACCAACAAGAGCTTAAATTCCAAAATATACAAAAGCTCATACAACTGAATATAAATAACCAAACAAGGTAATAGCAAATGAGTGAAGACCTAAATAGACATTTCTCCAAAGAAGACATACAGGTGGGCAAGACACATGAAAATAGTTACTTATTAGAGAAATGCAAAGCAAAACTCCAAAGAGTTATCACCTTACAACAGTCAGAATGGCTATCATCAAAAAGTCTACAAATAGTGCTGGAGAGAGGGTGGAGAAAAGGGAATCCTTGGACACTGCTGGTGAGAATGTAAATTGTGGCAGCCACTATGAAAATAGTGTGAAATTTCCTTTAAAAACTAAAAATAGAGCAATGATATTATTCAATAATCCCACTCTTGGGAATATATCTAGAAAAGATGAAAACAATAATTTGAAAGATTCATACACCCCAGTGTTCACAGCAGAACTATTCACAGTACCCAAGACATGGAACAATCCAAGTGTGCACCAACAGATGAGTGGTTAAAGATGATATGGTGTATATACACAATGGAATATTACTCAGCCATAAAAAGAATAAAATATTGTCCTTTGTAGCAACACTGATGAACCTAGAGATTATCATACTAAGTGAAGTAAGTTAAAGAAAGGCAAATATTACATATCATTTATATGTGGAATCTAAATCAAATAATACAAATGAAACTTATTTACAAAACAGAAACAGACTCATAGATATAGAAAACAGACTTATGGGAACCAAAGGGGAAAGGCAGTGGGGATAATTAAATGAAGAGTATGGGATTAACAGATCACACCTCTATATATAAAACAGATAAGAAGCAAGGATTCACTGTAAAACACAGAAAACCATATACAGTATCTTATAATAAACTATAGTGGAAAATAATCTGAAGCTGTACACCAGATACTAACACAATATTGTAAATTAACTATAGTTAAATAAGAAAGAAATATTGAAGGGTCTCATTTAAATAGAAAAGAAGTAAGAATCTACAGGAAAAGGAAAATCCAGTAGGAAACACAAATATATAGTAACTACTGAAGTTCACATAAATAAGTCAGTATGCAGATTAAGAGACAGAAATATAGTAAAATCAACTATAACTAAAATAAACAGTAAATGAATAAGCCTGAAGATGTAAAAGATGATATCGTTACCATAAATTTTAGGGGAAAGGAGTAAAAACATTTTAGAATATGTTTGGACATTAATGACTATATATTTAAAGCTAAAAGATATAATTATGGGGCAACATAGTTACCATGGGGTCCATATATGTTTTTATAGGTTAAAAACTTATAATTTATACAGGAAAAGAAAAAGAAATGAACCCAAGCATATTACTAAAGAAAATCATCAAATCACAGCTGGAGACCCCAAAAGAAGAAATGAAAAGAAAAGAATACCAAAACACTGGAAAACAAGTAATAAAATAGAAAAGAGTAAATACCTGCCAATAATTACTTTGTCAATAGATGAAGTACTCCAAAAAACAGACATAGGGTGGTTGACTGGATAAAAATAAAGTCCCTTCAATATCCTGCCAACAAGAGGCTAACTATAGGGTAAAGTCACACATAGGCTGAAAGTGAGGGGATGAGAAAAGATATTTCATGTAATTGACAAGAACACAGGGGTAACATTAAGCATATAAGACAAAATAGAGGCTAAAATATATCCTACAACTAATGACAAAGCAGGGACTCATATAATGATAAAGGGATTAATACAAAAATGATCTTACACTTGTCAACATATATGCACCTAGCACAGGAGCATCTAAACTTACAAAGAAAATACCAAGACACATAAAAGGAGAAATTGACAACAATAAAATAATGGTAACACCTCACCAACTTCAATAAAGAAATCATCCAAAGAGAAAATTAATAATCTTAAATGATGCAATAGACGAGGTAACTTAATTGATGTTTACAGAACATTATTTCCCCAAACAACAGAATGCATTTTCTTTGTAAATACACGTGAAATATTCTCTGCAGGGTAGATCACATACTAGGCAAGAAACAAAAGGCTCAATAAATTAAGATAATATAAATTATATAATTGTTTTCAACCACAATGGAATGAAACTAGAAATCAACTGCAAAAAGAAAAACAGAAAACAGCAAAGCGTATGGAGACTAAAAACCATCCTACTAAAACCAGTGAGTCAATGATAAAATGAGACAATAAATTATAAAATACAAGACAAACAAAAATAAAAACACAAGTTCAAAATTTATGTTACGCAGCAAAAGCAATTCTAAAAGAGAAGATTATACTGATACTGGTCATTTTCAAGAACAAGAAAAATCTCAAAGAAACAACATAATGCACCTCCTAAACACATTAGAAAAAGAAAAAACAATAAAAGCCTAAAGTCAGCTTAGAAGGAAGGAAATACTAAAGGTCAGAGGGGAAATAGATAAAATAAAGATAAAAACAAAACTATTATAAAGACCAACATAAAAACAGTTGTTTTTTGTTTTGTTTTGTTTTATTTGTGGTACGCAGGCCTCTCACTGTTTTGGTCTCTCCCATTGTGGAGCACAGGCTCTGGACACGCAGGTTCAGTGGCCATGGCTCATGGGCCCAGCCGCCCTGCAGCATGTGGGATATTCTCAGACCGGGGCATGAACCCGTGTACCCTGCATCGGCAGGCGGACTGTCAACCACTGCGCCACCAGGGAAGCCCAAGAGTTGGTTTTTTCATACAATAAACAAAACTGACAAACCCCTGCCACACTCATCAAAAAGAAAAGAGAGAAGTCTCAAATACACAAAATCCAACTTGAAAGAGAAGAAATAACAATCCACACCATAGAAATTTTTTAAAATCATAAGAGAATATTATGAAGAATTATATGAAAACAAATTGAATACCATAGAAGTAGACGAATTTCTAGAAACCTATGGCCTGCTAAGCCTGCCAATACTGACTGAGGTATAAACATAGTGTTGAACAGTCCAACATGAACAGTGAAACACAATCTGTAATTTAAAAAAAATGTCAAGAACCAGACAGCTTCATTGGGGAATTATACCAAACGTACGGTGTAAAAAATATGCCAATCCATCTCAAACTATTGCAAAAAACTGAAGATTTGGGAACACACCCAAATTATTCTGTTAGGCCCCCATAACCCTGATATGAAGATCACATAGAAACACTACAAAAATAAAAATTACAGGCCAATATCTTTGATAAACCTACATACAAAAATCTTCAATAAAATATTAGCAAACCATCCAAAAATATATGAAAGAAGATCATACACCATGATCAAGGTGTAGTCATTCCATTGTCAAAAGGAAAAATTAGCGATATACAAATCATTCAGTGTGATACACCACATTAATAAAAGTTAAGACAAGATCACATGAACATCTCAATAGACACAGAAAAATCATTTGAGAAAATTCAACAACCATCCCGGGTAAAAATTCTCACCAAAGTGCGTTTGAATGGAACATACTCAACATAATAAAGGCCAATTATGAAAATCCACAGCCAACATAATATTCACTAATGAAAAGGTAAAATCAGAAGCAATACTTAGGATACCCACAGGCACTAATTTTTTCAACATAGTACTGAGAGACTTGGCCTAAGCAGAGAGAGGGAAAAAACGAAAGAAAGAAAGAAAAAAGTATCCAAATGTAACGGAAGAGGTAAAAGTATCATTGAATGCAGATGACATGACACTCTATACAGAAAACCCTAGACTCCACACAGAAGCTATTAGAACTAATAAATTAAGCAATGTAACAGATAGAAGATTAATACCTATAAATCTGTTGTGTTTTTTTACACTAACAATGAAATACCAGAAATTGAAAGGAAATAAAAAGCAAACACTTGATTGGATTAAAAAAAAAGAAAGAAAGAAAAACAGGAAAATAACTGAGGAGATGAAAACTCTAAAAGGTGAAAACTAAAAAACACTGACAAAGAAAACTGAACATGATAAAAAAGGATGTAAGGTATTCCATGTTCTTGGATTGGAAGAATTAATATTGTTAAAATGACCATACTATCCAAAGCAAATTACAGATTTAATGTGATTTCTATCAAATTACCCATGATGTTTTTGACAAAACTAGAAACAACAATTCTAAAATATGTATGGAACAACTAAAGACCTAAAATTATCAAAGCAATCGGGAAAAAAAGTTAGAAAAAAGCTGGAGGTATAATTTCTAGACTTCAGGAGATTTAAAAAAAAGAAAAATCTCATGAATTGACATACAAAGAGAGACAGAATCACAGACATACAAAAAAATACCACTTATGGTTACCAAAGGGGAAAGACATGTGGGAGAAACATCTTAAGAGTGTGAAATTAACAGATACAAACTACTATAAATAAAATAGATAAGCAAAACTGGTTTACTATACACTCCAGGGAATTATATCCAATATCTGGTAATAATTTGTAATGGAATATAACCTGAAATAAAAAACCCACAAAAAAGCCTGAATCACTAAGCTGTACATCCGAGACTAACACAATCTTGTCAATCATCTAAACTTCAATGTAAAATAGTTTAAAAAAATAAAAAAAATAAAAACATGATTTGATTTTTGGAAAAGGAAAAAAAGTTGTAAAACTTTAGCCAGGCTCAACAAGAAGAAAGAAGGGAGGACTCAGATTAATGAGACATGAAATGAAACAGGAGAAATAAAAATTGATACTACAGAAATATGAAAAAAGCATGATATAAATAATTACATACAGACCAAATAACCTATAAGAAATTGACTAATTCTAGAATTATATCATGAATAAACAGATCATTACAGGTGAAATTGCCCTTGTAATAAAAATAACTTCCAATTTAAAAAAAAGTCAGAGATCTGATAGTGTCACAGGGAAGTAACAAAAATATAAGAAAAATAACACCTATACTTGTCAAACAATTACAAAAAATTGAACAGGAGCAAATACTCACAAATTCATTCTGTGAGACCAACATTAATCTGATTCCAAAACCAGATGAAAACACGACAAAAACAAACAAAAAAACAAAAAAAAAAAAAAAGAAAGAAAAGGAAAATTACAGATTAATATCTTTGGTAAATATAGTTGTAAAAATTCTCAATAAAATGTTAAAAATTTGAATGTGACCATATATTAAAAATATTTTACCCCATGATCAAGTTGCATTAATTCCACATTCACAAGTATGGCTCAACATATGCACATGAATCAGTGTGATACACCACGTTAAGAAAAGGAAATATAACAATCACATGAACATCTCAACAGATGCAAAAAAAAGAGGGGGCGGATGACATATTTCAATATAGATTCATAATAAACATGCACATCAAAGTGTGTATAGAGGACACATATCACAATATAATAAAGAAAATTTATACCAAACCCACAGCCAACATCATATTCAAACATGAAAAGCTGGAAACCTTCCCATTATATTTAGGAACAAGAGAAGAATTGTATTTAATATAGTATTAGAAGTCCTAGCCATAGATCAGATGAGAGAAAAATAAAAACTGTAACCAAATTGGATTAGAAGAGGTAAAACTGTCAGGTTGCATGGTACAATATACAGAGAACCCTAAATTCCCCATCCGAAACTTATTAGAATTAAACAATAAATTCAACAAGGTTGCAAGATACATGATTAATACACAGAAATCTATTGTTTCTATAAAATAATAATGAAATATCAGAAAGAGAATGTGAAAAAAACATTTTTAAAGAACCTCCATACTGTTCTCCATAGTAGCTGTATCAATTTACATTCCCACCAACAGTGCAAGAGTCTTCCCTTTTCTCCACAACCACTCCAGCCTTTATTTTTATAGTTAATTTTTTTAAGTTTTTTAAACATCTCTATTGGAGTACAATTGCTTTACAATGGTGTGTTAGTTTCTGCTTCATAACAAAGTGAATCAGTTATACATACACATATGTTCCCATATCTCTTCCCTCCTGCATCTCCCTCCCTCACACCCACCCTAACCCACCCCTCTAGGTGGTCACAAAGCACCGAGCTGATCTCTCTGTGCTATGCGGCTGCTTCCCACTAGCTATCTATTTTACGTTTTATAGTGTATATATGTCCATGTCACTCTCTCACTTTGTGAGAGCTTACACTTCCCCCACCGCATATCCCCAAGTCCATTCTCTAGTAGGTCTGTGTCTTTATTCCTGTCTTACCCCTAGGTTCTTCATTACATTTTTTTCTTAGATTCCATATATATATTTTAGCATACAGTATTTGTCTTTCTCTTTCTGACTTACTTCACTCTGTATGACAGATTCTAGGTCCATCCACCTCACTACAAATAACTCAAATTCGTTACTTTTTATGGCTGAGTAATATTCCATTGTATATATGTGCCACATCTTCTTTATCCATTCATCCAATGATGGACACTTAGGTTGCTTCCATGCTCTGGCTATTGTAAATAGTGCTGCAATGAACATTGGGGTGCATGTGTCTTTTTGAATTATGGTTTTCTCTGGGTATATGTCCAGTGGTGGGATTGCTCAGTCATATGGTAATTCCATGTTTAGTTGTTTAAGCAACCTCCATACTGTTCTCCATAGTGCCTGTATCAATTTACATTCCCACCAACAGTGCGAGAGGATTCCCTTTTCTCCACACCCTCTCCAGCATTTGTTGTTTGTAGATTTTCTGATAATGCCCATTCTAACTGGTGTGGGTGATACCTCATTGCAGTTTTGATTTCCATTTTTCTAATAATTAATGATGTTGAGCAGCTTTTCATGTGCTTCTTGGCCTTTTCATGTGATTCTTTGGAGAAATGTCTGTTTAGGTTCTGACCACTTTTGAATTGGATTGTTTGTTTTTTTAATATTGAGCGACATGAGTTGTTTATATATTTTGGAGATTAATCCTTTGTGTGTTGATTGGTTTGCAATTATCTTCTCCCATTCTGAGTGTTGTCTTTTCATCTTGTTTGTGGTTTCCTTTGCTTGTAAAAGCTTTTAAGTTTCATTAGGTCCCATTTGTTTATTTTTATTTCCATTACTCTAAGAGGTGGATCAAAAAAGATCTTGCTGTGATTTATGTCAAAGAGTGTTCTTTCTCTGTTTTCCTCTAAGAGTTTTATAGTGTCTAGTCTTACACTTAGGTCTCTAATCCATTTTGAGTTTTTTTGTGTGTATGGTGTTAAGGAAGTGTCTAATTTCATTCTTTGACATGTAGCTCTCCAGTTTTCCCAGCACGACTTATTGAAGAGACCATCTTTCCTGCAATGTATATTCTTGCATCCTTTGTCATACATTAGTTGACCATAGGTGCGTGGGTTTACCTCTGGGATTTCTATCCTGTTCCATTGATCTATATTTCTGTTTTTGTGCAAGTACTATATTGTCTTGTTTACTGTAGCTTTGTAGTATAGTCTGAAGTCAGGGAGTCTGATTCCTCCAGCTCCATTTCTTTCCCTCAAGACTGCTTTTTCTACTCGGGGTCTTTTATATTTCCATAAATATTTTAAGTTTTTGTTCTAGTTCCATAAATAATGCCATTGGTAGTTTGATAGGGATTTCATTGAATCTATAGATTGCTTTGAGTAGTATAGTCATTTTCACAACATTGATTCTTCCAATCCAAGAACATGGTATATCTCTCCATTGGTTTGTACCATCATTAATTTCTTTCAACAGTATCTTATAGTTTTCTGCATACAATTATTTGACTCCCTATGTAGGTATTCCTAGGTATTTTATTTTTCTTGCTGCAATGGTAAATGAGAGTGTTTCCTTAATTTTTCTTTCAGATTTTTCATCATTAGTGTATAGGAATGTAAGAGATTTCTGTGCATTAATTTTGTATCCTGCAACATTACCAAATTCATTGATTAGCTCTAGTAGTTTTCAGGTGGCATCTATAGGATTCTCTATGTATAGTACTGTGTCATCCACAAACAGTGACCATTTTACTTCTTCTTTTCCAATTTGTATTCCTTTGTTTCTTTTTCTCATTTGATTGTGATGGCTAGGACTTCCAAACTATGTTGACTAATAATGGTGAGAGTGGACAACTTTGTCTTTTCCCTGATCTTAGAGGAAATGCTTTCAGTATTTCACCATTGAGAATGATGTTTGCTGTGGGTTTGTCAT
This sequence comes from Leucopleurus acutus, assembly GCF_964270905.1. NCBI lineage: Eukaryota > Metazoa > Chordata > Mammalia > Artiodactyla > Delphinidae > Leucopleurus > Leucopleurus acutus. The sequence continues at coordinate 10,362,130 of NC_139164.1, forward strand.
ATATGGCCTTTATTATTTTGAGGTAGTTTCCCTCTATGCCCACTTTCTGGAGAGTTTTTGTCATAAATGGGTGAATTTTGACAATTTTTTTCTACGTCTATTGAGATGATCATGTGGTTTTTCTTTTTCAATTTATTAATATCGTGTATCACATTGATTGATTTGCATATATTGAAGAATCCTTGCATCCCTGGGATAAATCCCAGTTGATAATGGTGTGTGATTCTTTTAATGTGTTGTTTGCTTCTATTAGTATTTTGTTGAAGATGTTTGCATCTGTCGTCATCAGTGATATTGGTCTGTAATTTTCTTTTTTTGTAGTATCTCTGTCTGGTTTTGGTATCAGGGTGATGGTGGCCTCGTAGAATCAGTATGGGAGTGTTCCTTCCTCTTTTAAATTTTGGAAGAGTTGGAGAAGGATAGGTGTTAGCTCTTCTCTAAATATTTGATAGAATTCACCTGTGAAGCCATCTGGTCCTGGACTTTTGTTTCTTGGAAGATTTTTAATCACAGTTTCAATTTCATTACTTGTGATTGGTCTGTTCATATTTTCTATTTCTTCCTGGTTCACTGTTGTAAGGTTATACCTTTCTAAGAATTTGTCCGTTTCTTCCAGATTGTCCATTTTATTGGCATAGAGTTGCTTGTAGTCTCTTAGGATGCTTTGCATTATTGTGGTTTCTCTTGTAACTTCTCCTTTTTTCATTTCTAATTTTACTGATTTGAGTCCTCTCCCTCTTTTTCTTGATGAGTCTGGCTAATAGTTTATGAATTTTGTTTATCTTCTCAAAGAATCAGCTTTTAGTTTTATTAATCTTTGCAATTGTTTTCTTTCTTTCTATTTCATTTCTTTCTGCTCTGATCTTTATGAATTCTTTCCTTCCACTAACTTTTTTTTTTGTGTGTGTGTGGTACATTGGCCTCTCACTGTTGTGACCTCTCCCATTGTGGAACACAGGCTCTGGACGTGCAGGCTCAGTGGCCATGGCTCACGGACCTAGCTGCTCCACAGCACGTGGGATCTTCCAGGACTGGGGCACCAACCCGTGTCCCCTGCATCAGCAGAGAGACTCTCAACCACTGTACCACCAGGAAAGCTCTCCTTCCACTAACTTTGGTTTTCGTTTGTTCTTCTTCTCTAGTTCCTGTTGGTGTAAGGTTAGATTGTTTACTTGAGATGTTTATTGTTTCTTAAGGTAGGATTATATTGCTATAAACTTCCCTCTTAGAACTGCTTTTGCTGAATCCCTTAGCTTTTGAATCGTCGTGTTTTCATTGTCATTTATCTCTAGGTATTTTTTGATTTCCTCTTTGATTTCTTCAGTGATCTCTTGGTTATTTAGTAACATATTGTTTAGCCTCCATGAGTGTGTGTTTTTTACATTTTTTCCCTGTAATTGATTTCTAATCTCATAGCGTTGTGGTCAGAAAAGACGCTTGACATGATTTCAATTTTCTTAAATGTACTGAGGCTTGATTTGTGACCCAAGATGTGATCTATCCTGGAGAATGTTCCATGCACACTTGAGAAGAAAGTGTAATCTGTTTTTGGATGGAATGTTCTATAAGTATCAATTAAATCTTTCTGATCTATTGTGTCATTTAAAGCATGTGTTTCCTTATTAATTTTCTCTTTGGGTGATCTGTCCATTGGTGTAAGTGAGGTGTTAATATTCCCCACTATGATTGTGTTACTGTTGATTTCCTCTTTTATAGCTGTTAGCAGTTGCCTTGTGTATTGAGGTGCCCCTATGTTGGGTGCATATTTATTTATAAATGTTATATCTTCTTCTTGAATTGATCCCTTGATCATTATGTAAAGTCCTTTCTTGTCTCTTGTAACATTCTTCATTTTAAAGTCTATTTTGTCTGATATGAGTATTGATACTCCAGTTGTCTTTTGATTTCCATTTACATGGACTATCATTTTCCATCCCCTTACTTTCAGTCTGTATGTGTCCCTAGGTCTGAAGTGGGTCTCTTGTCGACAGCACATATATGGGTCTTGTTTTTGTATCCATTCAGTAAGCCTGTGTCTTTTGGTTGGAACATTTAATCCATTCAGTTATAAGGTAATTATCTATATGTATGTTCCTATTACCATTTTCTTAATTGTTTTGGGTTTGTTTTTGTAGGTCCTTTTCTTCTTTTTTGTTTCTCACTTAGAGAAGTTCCTTTAGCATTTGCTGTAGGGCTGGTTTGGTGGTGCTGAATTCTCTTAGCTTTTGCTTATCTGTAAAGCTTTTGATTTCTCCATTGAATCTGAATGAGATCCTTGCTGGGTCGAATAACATTGGTTGTAGGTTCTTCCCTTTCATCACTTTAAATACGTCATGCCACTCCCTTCTGGTTTGTAGAGTTTCTGCTGCGAAATCAGCTGTTAACCTTATGGGACTACCCTTGTATATTATTTGTTGTTTTTCCTTTGCTGCTTTCAATAATTATTATTTGTCTTTAATTTTTAGCAATCTGATTACTATGTGTCTCGGCATGTTTCTCCTTGGGTTTATCCTGTATGGGACTCTGTGTGTTTCCTGCATATGCATGACTATTTCTTTTCCCATGTTAGAGAAATTTTCAAATATAATCTCTTCAAGTATTTTCTTGGGTCCTTTCTGTCTCTCTTCTCCTTCTGGGTCCCCTATAATATGAATTTGTTGCATTTAATGTTGTTCCAGAGGTCTCATGCTGTATTGTTTTCTTTTCATTCTTTTTTCTTTATTCTGTGGTGCAGCAGTGAATACCACCATTCTGTGTTCCTGATCACTTATGTGTACTTCTGTTTCAGCTATTCTGCTTTGATTCCTTCTAGTGTAGTTTTCATTTCAGTTATTGTACTGTTTATCTCTGTTTTTTTTTTTTTTTTTCAATTCTTCTAGGTCTTTGTGAAACATTTCTTGCATCTTCTCAATCTTTGACTCCATTCTTTTTCCAAGGTCCTGGATCATTTTCACTATCGTTATTCTGAAATCTTTTTCTGGATGGTTGTCTATATCCACTTCACTTAGTTGTTTTTCTGGTGTTTTATCTTGTTCCTTCATCTGATACATAGCCTTCTGCATTTTCATCTTGTCTTTCTGTGAATGTGATTTTTGTTCCAAAGGCTACAGGATTGTAGTTCTTCTTGCTTCTGCTGTCTTCCCTCTGGTGGATGAGGCTATCCAAGAGGCTTATGCAAGCTTCCTGATGGGAAGCATTGGTGGTGGGTAGAGTTGGGTATTGCTCTGGTGGGCAGATCTCAGTAAAACTTTAATCCACTTGTGTGCTGATGGATGGGTCTGTGTTCCCTCCCTATTGGTTGTTTGGCCTGAGGCAACCCAGCACTGGAGTCTACACAGGCTCTTTTTTTTTTTGTGGTACATAGGTCTCTCACTGTTGTGGCCTCTCCCGTTGCAGAGCACAGGCTCTGGATGTGCAGGCTTAGCGAACATGGCTCATGGGCCTAGCCACTCTGCAGCATGTGGTATCTTCCCGGAACAGGGTACGAGCCCTCAACCACTGCACTACCAGGAAAGCCCTACCCATGCTCTTTTGTGGGGCTAATGGCAGACACTGGGAGGACTCACACCAAGGAGTACTCCCCAGAACTTCTTCTACCAGTGTCCTTGTCCTCATGGTGAGACAGAGCCACCTCCCACCTCTGCAGGAGACCCTCCAACACCAGCAGGTAGGTCTAGTTCAGTCTCCTATGGGGTCACTGCTCCTTCCCCTTGTCCCAATGCACACACTACTTTGTGTGTGTCCTCCAAGAGTGGAGTCTCTGTTTCCCCCCATCCTGTTGAAGTCCTGTAATCAAATCCTTCTAGCCTTCAAAGTCTGATTCTCTAAGAATTTCTCCCCCTGTTGTTGGACTCCCAGTTGGGGAAACATGATGTGGGGCTCAGAACCTTCACTCCAGTGAGTGGACTTCTGTGGTATAAGTGTTCTCCAGTTTCTGAGTCACCCACCCAGCAGTTATGGATTTGATTTTTTTGTGATTGCACAAGAGGGAGTAAGAGCACATCCTTCTACTCCACCATCTTGTACCAAATCCTCCTCCTGTATGATTCTTCTAATGCATTGTTAAATTTTGTTTGCTAGTTTTCTCTTGAGGATTTTTGCATCTATGCTTATCATAAATATTTGCCTGTAGTGTGTGTGTGTGTGTGTATGTGTGTGTGTGTGTGTTTGTCCTCCTCCTCTGGTTTCAGTATAAGAGTAAAGCTGACCTCAAAAAATAAATTCGAATGATGGCCATCATCAAAAAATCTAGAAACAATAAATGCTGGAGAGGGTGTGGAGAAAAGGGAACACTCTTGCACTGTTGGTGGGAATGTAAATTGATACAGCCACTGTGGAGAACAGTATGGAAGTTCCTTAAAAAACTACAAATAGAACTACCATATGACCCAGCAATCCCACTACTGGGAATATACCCTGAGAAAACCATAATTCAAAAAGGGTCATGTACCAAAATGTTCGTTGCTGCTCTATTTACAATAGCCAGGAGATGGAAGCAACCTAAGTGTCCATCATTGGATGAATGGATAAAGAAGACGTGGCAGGGCTTCCCTGGTGGCGCAATGGTAGAGAGTCTGCCTGCCAATGCAGGGGACACGGGTTTGTTCCCCAGTCCAGGAAGATCCCACATGTCCCAGAGTGGCTAGGCCCATGAGCCATGGCCGCTGAGCCTGCTCATCCAGAGCCTGTGCTCCACAATGGGAGAGGCCACAACAGTGAGAGGCCTGCATAACACACACACACACACACACACACACACACACATACACACACACAAGAAGACATGGCACATATATACAATGGAATATTACTCAGCCATAAAAAGAAATGAAATTGATTTATTTGTAGTTAGGTGGTTTGACCTAGAATCTGTCATACAGAGTGAAGTAAGTCAGAAAGAGAAAGACAAATACTGTATGCTAAAACATATATATGGAATCTAAGGGGAAAAAATGTCATGAAGGAACTAGTGGTAAGACAGGAATAAAGACACAGACCTACTAGAGAATGGACTTGGGGATATGGGGTGGGGGAAGTGTAAGCTCTCACAAAGTGATAGAGTGGCATGGACATATATACACTACAAAACATAAAATAGATAGCTAGTGGGAAGCAGCCATATAGCACAGGGAGATCAGCTCGGTGCTTTGTGACCATGTAGAGGGGTGGGTTAGGGTGGGTGGGAGGGAGGGAGATGCAAGAGGGAAGAGATATGGGAACATATGTGTATGTATAACTGATTCACTTTGTTATGAAGCAGAAACTAACACACCATTATAAATCAATTATACTCCAATAGAGATGTTATAAAATTAAAAAATAAAAATCTAAAAACAATAAAGGCTGGAGAGGGTGTGGAGAAAAGGGAACACTCTTGCACTGTTGGTGGGAATGTAAATTGATACAGCCACTATGGAGAACAGTATGAAGGTTCTTTAAAAATCTAAAAATAGAACTATCATATGACCCAGAAATCCCACTACTGGGCATATACCCTGAGAAAACCATAATTCAAAAAGTGTCATGTACCAAAATGTTCATTGCAGCTCTATTTACAGTAGCAAGGACATGGAAGCAACCTAAGTGTCCATCATCAGATGAATGGATAAGGAAGATGTAGCACATATATACAATGGAATATTACTCAGCCATTAACAGAAATGAAATTGAGATATTTATAGTGAGGTGGATGGACCTAGAGTCTGTCATACAGAGTGAAGTAAGTCAGAAAGAGAAAAACAAATACAGTATGCTAACACATGTATATGCAATCTAAGAGACAAAAATAGTCATGAAAAACATAGGGGTAAGATGGGAATAAAGACACAAACCTACTAGAGAATGGACTTGAGGATATGGGGAGGGGTAAGGGAAAGCTGTGACAAAGTGAGAGACTGGCATGGACATATATACACTACCAAACGTAAAATAGATAGCTAGTAGGAAGCAGCTGCTTAGCACAGGGAGATCAGCTTGGTGGTTTGTGGACACCTAGACGGGTGGGATAGGGAGAGTGAGAGGGAGGGAGACGCAAGAGGCAAGAAATGTGGGAACATATGTGTATGTATAACTGATTCACTTTGTTATAAAACAGAACCTAACACACCATTGTAAAGCAATTATACTCCAATAGAGATGTTAAAAAAATAAAAATGTTTTTTTCACATTCTCTTTCTGATATGTCATTATTATTTTATAGAAACACAATAGATTTCTGTGTATTAATCATGTATCTTGCAACCTTGTTGAATTTGTTGTTTAATTCTAATAGGTTTTGGATGGGGAATTTAGGGTTCTCTGTGTATTGTACCATGAAACCTGACAGTTTTACCTCTTCTAATACAATTTGGTTACAATTTTTATTTTTTTCTCATCTGATCTATGGCTAGGACTTCTAATACTATATTAAATACCATTCTTCTCTTTTTCCTAAATATAATGGGAAGGTTTCCAGCTTTTCATGTTTGAATATGATGTTGGCTGTGGGTTTGGTATAAATTTTCTTTATTATATTGTGATATGTGTCCTTTATACAGATTTTGATGAGCATGTTTATTATGAATCAATGTTGAATTATGTCATCCCACCCTCTTTTTTTTTTGCATCTGTTGAGATATTCATGTGGTTGTTATATTTCCTTTTCTTAATGTGGTGTATCACACTGATTCATGTGCATATGTTGAGCCATACTTGTGAATGTGGAATTAATGCAACTTGATCATGGGGTAAAATATTTTTAATATATTGTCACATTCAAATTTTTAACATTTTATTGAGAAATTTTACAACTATATTTACCAAAGATATTGATCTGTAATTTTCTTTTTCTCTTTTTTTTTTTTTTTTTTTTTTTTTGTCGTGTCTTCGTCTGGTTTTGGAATCAGATTAATGTTGGTCTCACAGAATGAATTTGTGAGTAGTTGCTCCTGTTCAATTTTTTGTAATTGTTTGACAAGTATAGGTGTTATTTTTCTTATATTTTTGTTACTTCCCTGTGACACTATCAGATCCTTGACTATTTTTAAATTGGAAGTTATTTTTATTACAAAGGCAATTTCACCTGTAATGATCTGTCTGTTTATTCATGATATAATTCTAGAATTTGTCAATTTCTTATAGGTTATCTGGTCTGTATGTAATTATTTATAACATGCTTTTTTCTTATTTCTGTAGTATCAATTTTTATTTCTCCTGTTTCATTTCATGTCTCATTAATCTGCATCCTCTCTTCTTTCTTCTTGTTGAGCCTGGCTAAAGTTTTACAACATTTTTTTCCTTTTCCAAAAATCAAATCATGTTTTTATTGATCTTTTTTATTTTTTAAACTATTTTACATTGAAGTTTAGATGATTTACAAGATTGTGTTAGTCTCGGATGTACAGCTTAGTGATTCAGGCTTTTTTGTGGGTTTTATTTTCAGATTATATTCCATTACAGATTATTACCAGATATTGGATATAATTCCCTGGAGTGTATAGTAAACCAGTTTTGCTTATCTATTTTATTTATAGTAGTTTGTATCTGTTAATTTCACACTTTTAAGATGTTTCTCCCACATATCTTTCCCCTTTGGAAACCATAAGTGGTATTTTTTTGTATGTCTGTGATTCTGTTTCTCTTTGTATGTCAATTCATGAGAGTTTTTTCTTTTTTTAAATCTCCTGAAGTCTGGAAGATTATACCTACAGCTTTTTTCTAATTTTTTTTCCCGATTGCTTTGATAATTTTAGGTCTTTTGTTGTTCCATACAAATTTTAGAATTGTTGGTTCTAGTTTTGTCAAAAACATCATGGGTAATTTGATAGAAATCACATTAAATCTGTAATTTGCTTTGGATAGTATGGCCATTTTAACAATATTAATTCTTCCAATCCAAGAACATGGAATACTGTAAATCCTTTTGTATCATGTTCAGTTTTCTTTTTCAGTGTTTTTTAGTTTTCACCTTTTAGAGTTTTCATCTCCTCAGTTATTTTCCTGTGTTTCTTTCTTTCTTTTTTTTTAATCCAATCAAATGTTTGCTTTTTATTTCCTTTCAATTTCTGGTATTCCATTATTAGTGTAAAGAAACACAACAGATTTATATGTATTAATCTTCTATCTGTTACATTGCTTAATTTATTAGTTCTAATAGCTTCTGTGTGGAGTCTAGGGTTTTCTGTATAGAGTGTCATGTCATCTGCATTCAATGATACTTTTACCTCTTCCATTACATTTGGATACTTTTTTCTTTCTTTCTTTCGTTTTTTCCCTCTCTCTGCTTAGGCCAAGTCTCTCAGTACTATGTTGAAAAAATTAGTGACTGTGGGTATCCTTAGTATGCTTCTGATTTTACCTTTTCATTAGTGAATATTATGTTGGCTGTGAATTTTCATAATTGGCCTTTATTATGTTGAGTATGTTCCATTCAAACGCACTTTGGTGAGAACTTTATCCGGGATGGTTGTTGAATTTACTCAAATGATTTTTCTGTGTCTATTGAGATGTTCATGTGATCTTGTCTTAACTTTTATTAATGTGGTATATCACACTAAATGATTTGTATATCTCTAATTTTTCTTTTTCACAATGGAATGACTATACCTTGATCATGGTGTATGATCTTCTTTCATATATTGTTGGATGGTTTGCTAATATTTTATTGAAGATTTTTGTATGTAGGTTTATCAAAGATATTGGCCTGTAATTTTTATTTTTGTAGTGTTTCTATGTGATCTTCATATCAGGGTTATGGGGGCCTAACAGAATAATTTGGGTGTGTTCCCAAATCTTCAGTTTTTTGCAATAGTTTGAGATGGATTGGCATACTTTCTTACAGCATATGTTTGGTATAATTCCCCAATGAAGCTGTCTGGTTCTAGACTTTTTTTTAAATTACAGATTGTGTTTCACTGTTCATGTTGGACTGTTCAATACTATGTTTATTCTTCAGTCAGTATTGGCAGGCTTAGCAGGCCATAGGTTTCTAGAAATTCGTCTACTTCTACGGTATTCAATTTGTTTTCATATAATTCTTCATAATATTCTCTTATGATTTTAAAAAATTTCTATGGTGTGGATTGTTATTTCTTCTCTTTCAAGTTGGATTTTGTGTATTTGAGACTTCTCTCTTTTCTTTTTGATGAGTGTGGCAGGGGTTTGTCAGTTTTGTTTATTGTATGAAAAAACCAACTCTTGGGCTTCCCTGGTGGCGCAGTGGTTGACAGTCCGCCTGCCGATGCAGGGGACACGGGTTCGTGCCCCGGTCTGAGAAGATCCCACATGCTGCGGAGCGGCTGGGCCCATGAGCCATGGCCACTGAACCTGCGTGTCCAGAGCCTGTGCTCCACAATGGGAGAGGCCACAACAGTGAGAGGCCTGCGTACCACAAACAAAACAAAACAAAACAAAAAACAACTGTTTTTATGTTGGTCTTTATAATAGTTTTGTTTTTATCTTTATTTTATCTATTTCCCCACTGACCTTTAGTATTTCCTTCCTTCTAAGCTGACTTTAGGCTTTTATTGTTCTTGTTCTTTTTCTAATGTGTTTAGGAGGTGCATTATGTTGTTTATTTGAGATTTTTCTTGTTCTTGAAGATGACCAGTATCAGTATAATCTTCTCTTTTAGAATTGCTTTTGCTGCGTAACATAAATTTTGAACTTGTGTTTTTATTTTTGTTTGTCTTGTATTTTATAATTTATTGTCTCCTTTTATCATTGACTCACTGGTTTTAGTAGGATGGTTTTTAGTCTCCATACGCTTTGCTGTTTTCTGTTTTTCTTTTTGCAGTTGATTTCTAGTTTCATTCCATTGTGGTTGAAGACAATTATATAATTTATATTATCTTAATTTATTGAAGCTTTTGTTTTCTCGCCTAGTATGTGATCTACCCTGCAGAGAATATTTCACGTGTATTTACAAAGAAAATGTATTCTGTTGTTTGGGGAAATAATGTTCTGTAAACATCAATTAAGTTACCTCGTCTATTGCGTCATTTAAGATTATTAATTTTCTCTTTGGATGATTTCTTTATTGAAGTTGGTGAGGTGTTACAGACTATTATTTTTTTGTTGTCAATTTCTCCTTTTATGTGTCTTAGTATTTTCTTTGTATGTTTAGGTGCTCCTGTGCTAGGTGCATATATGTTGACAAGTGTAAGATCATTTTTGTATTAATCCCTTTATCATTATATGAGTCCCTGCTTTGTCATTAGTTGTAGGATATATTTTAGACTCTATTTTGTCTTATATGCTTAATGTTACCCCTGTGTTCTTGTCAATTACATGAAATATCTTTTCTCATCCCCTCACTTTCAGCCTATGTGTGATTTTACCCTATAGTTAGCCTCTTGTTGGCAGGATATTGAAGGGACTTTTATTTTTATTCAGTCAACTACCCTATGTCTGTTTATTGGAGTACTTCATCTATTGACACTTAAAGTAATTATTGATAGGTATTTACTCTTTTCTATTTTATTACTTGTTTTCCAGTGTTTTGGTATTCTTTTCTCTTCATGTCTTCTTTTGGGGTCTCCAGCTGTGATTTGATGATTTTCTTTAGTAATATGCTTGGGTTCATTTCTTTTTCTTTTCCTGTATAAATTATAAGTTTTTAACCTATAAAAACATATATGGACCCCATGGTAACTATGTTGTCCCATAATTATATCTTTTAGCTTTAAATATATAGTCATTAATGTCCAAACATATTCTAAAATGTTTTTACTCCTTTCCCCTAAAATTTATGGTAATGATACCATTTTTTACATCTTCAGGCTTATTCATTTACTGTTTATTTTAGTTATAGTTGATTTTACTATATTTCTGTTTCTTAATCTGCATACTGACTTATGTGAACTTCAATAGTTACTATATATTTATGTTTCCTACTGGATTTTCCTTTTCCTGTAGATTCTTACTTCTTTTCTATCTAAAGGAGATCCTTCAATATTTCTTTTTTATTTAACTATAGTTAATTTACAATATTGTGTTAGTATCTGGTGTACAGCTTCAGATTATTTTCCACTATAGTTTATTATAAGATACTGAATATGGTTTTCTGTGTTTTACAGTGAATCCTTGCTTCTTATCTGTTTTATATATAGAGGTGTGATCTGTTAATCCCATACTCTTCATTTAATTATCCCCACTGCTTTTCCCCTTTGGTACCCATAAGTCTGTTTTCTATATCTATGAGTCTGTTTCTGTTTTGTAAATAAGTTTCATTTGTATTATTTGATTTAGATTCCACATATAAATGATATGTAATATTTGCCTTTCTTTAACTTACTTCACTTAGTATGATAATCTCTAGGTTCATCAGTGTTGCTACAAAGGACAATATTTTATTCTTTTTATGGCTGAGTAATATTCCATTGTGTATATACACCATATCATCTTTAACCACTCATCTGTTGGTGCACACTTGGATTGTTCCATGTCTTGGGTACTGTGAATAGTTCTGCTGTGAACACTGGGGTGTATGAATCTTTCAAATTATTGTTTTCATCTTTTCTAGATATATTCCCAAGAGTGGGATTATTGAATAATATCATTGCTCTATTTTTAGTTTTTAAAGGAAACTTCACACTATTTTCATAGTGGCTGCCACAATTTACATTCTCACCAACAGTGTACAAGGATCCCTTTTCTCCACCCTCTCTCCAGCACTATTTGTAGACTTTTTGATGATAGCCATTCTGACTGTTGTAAGGTGATAACTCTTTGGAGTTTTGCTTTGCATTTCTCTAATAAGTAACTATTTTCATGTGTCTTGCCCACCTGTATGTCTTCTTTGGAGAAATGTCTATTTAGGTCTTCACTCATTTGCTATTACCTTGTTTGGTTATTTATATTCAGTTGTATGAGCTTTTGTATATTTTGGAATTTAAGCTCTTGTTGGTCACATTATTTGAAAGTATTTTTTCCAGTCCATAGGTTGTCTTTTTGTTTTGTTGATCATTACATTTGTAGAGCAAGCTTTTAAGTTTGACTAGGTACCATTTATTTACGTTTGCTTTCATTTCTTTTGCCTTGGTAGACTAAGAATATTACTACAATTTATGTCACAGAATGTTTTGCCTATGTTCTCTTCAAGGAGTTTTATGGTGACATGTCTTATATTGAAGACTTTCAGTCATTTTGAGTTTATTGTTATGTATGGTGTGAGGCTGTGTTCTAATTTTATTGGTTTACATAGGGTGGTCCAGCTTTCCCAACACCATTTACTTAAGAGACTACCTTTCTGCATTGTGTATTCAGGCCTCTTTTGTCAAATATTAACTCACTGCAGGTAAGTAGGTTTATTTCTGGGCTCTCTATTTTGTTCCACTGATGTGTATGTCTGGTTTTGTGCCAATACCATGCTGTTTTGATTACTGTAGGTTTGTAGTATTGTCTAAAGTGTGAGAGGTGTATGCCTCCATCTTTGTCCTTTTTCCTTGGAATAGCATTGACAATCTGGTGAGTTTTGTCTTTGTGAGTGTGTGTGTGTGTGTGTGTGTGTGTGTTATTTCATATAAATTTTAGTATTATTTGTTCTACCTCTGTAAAAAATGTCTTGAATATTTGGATAGGGATAGCATTAAATCTGTTGATTGCTTTGGGTGGTATGGCCACTTTATCAGTATCAATGTTTCCAATCTAATAGCAAAGAATATCTTTCCATTAATTTTTATCATCTTCAACTTTTTTTTTTTTTTTTACATCTTACTGCCTTCCACAGCTTTATATTTAACATCTTTATGGGAGTAAAATTGCTTTATAATGGTGTGTTAGTTTCTGCTTTATAACAAGTGAATCAGCTATACATATACATATATCCCCATATCTCTTCCCTCTTGCATCTCCCTCCCTCCCACCTTCCCTATCCTACCCCTCTAGGTGGTAACAAAACACCGAGCTGATCTCCCTGTGCTATGCAGCCACTTCACACTAGCTATCAGTTTTACCTTTGGTAGTATATATATGTCCGTGCCACTCTCTCACTTTGTCCCAGCTTACCCTTCCCCCTCCCCGTGTCCTCAAGTCCATTCTTTACATCTGCATCTTTATTCCTGTCCTGCCCTTAGGTTCTTCATAAACTTTATTTTTTAAGATTCCATATATATGTGTTACAATATGGCATTTGTTTTTCTCTTTCTGACTTACTTCACTCTGTATGACAGACTCTTTTTACCATCTTCAAGTTCTTTTCATCATTGTTTTATATTTCTCCATTTATAGGGCTTTTACATCATCACTTAGGCTTCTTCCTAGGCTATTGTATTTTTTGAGTCAATTTTAAATGATAATTTTATTTTACTATTTTATCTGATATTTTTACTTATTTATCTGATATTTTATTGTTAGTGTAAAGAAATGCAACAGATTTCTCTATATATTGATCTTGTATCCTCCTAGCTTGCTGAATTCATTTATTAGTTATAATAGTTTTTGTGAGCTTTTTTTAAGGGCTTTCTATAAGGAGTGTCATGTCATCTGCATACAGTGATAATTTCACCTCTTCTCTTACCGTTTGGATATGGTGTTTTTCTTGCTGATTGCTGTGGCTAGAATTTCCAATAGTACATTGAATAGAAGTGGAGAGAATGGGCATCCTTTTTTTTTTTCCCAGAATTTAGTTGGGAGGCTTTTAACTTTTCACTGTTGAGTATTATATTGGCTGTGGATTTGTTATAAATGCCTTTTATTATGTTGAGATATGTTGTCTCTATACTCATTTTGGTGAGATTTTTTTTATCATGAATGAATGTTGAATCTTATCAAATGCTTTTTCTGCAGAAAGCATGATCATGTTGACATGATCATGTTGTTCCTTTCTTCTGTTGATGTGCTGTCAACATTTCTGTTAGGTGTGTTTAGTATTGGTGAATTCTTTTAGTTTTTGCTTATCTGAGAAGCTCTTTATTTTTTCTTCAATACTAAATGACAATCTTGCTGGGTAGTGTACCTATATTGCAGGTCTTTTTCTTTCAGGATTTAGATATATATCATGCTACTGTCTTCTGGCCTGTAATATCTCTGCAGAGAAATTAGCTGATAGCCTTATGGGGATTACCTTGTACATGACTAGTTTTTTCTACTACTTTTAGAATTCTCTGTTTATCTTTAACTTTTGTCATTTTTATTGTGATATATCTTGGTGTGGGCCTCTTTGTGTTCATCTTGTTTGGGTCTCTATGTGCTTTCTGTACCTGGATATGTTTCTTTCTTCAGGTTTGGAAAGATTTTAGCCATAATTTCCTCAAATACATGTTTGATCCCTCTTCTCTCTCTTCTTCTGGAATGTCTATAATGTAAATGTTTGGCATGTTTAAAGTTATCACAGATATATCCTAGATTACTTTCAAGTTTTGTTCAGTTTTCTTTCTGCTACTCTTCTGATTGGGTGATTTTCATTGTTCTATATTCCATATCATTTATGCTTTCTTCTGTATCACTCAGCCTGCTCTTTACTCCTTTTATGTGTTTTTAATTTCAGCTATCGAATTATCTATTTTTGTTTGGTCTTCTTTATATTTTCTTGTTTCTTGTTAAACTGATTTTACTGTCCATGTTTTGAATTCTTTATCCAGTAATTTTTTTCTTTCTGTTTCATTATTACTTTTTCTCAACTGTTTTCTCTTGCTTCTTCAGTTGAGAGTAGTTCCTCTGCCTTTTCATTTTACTAAACTTTCTCTGCCTCTATGAATTTAGGTGATACAGTTATATATTGTGGCCTTGAAATGGTATTTTTATGTGACACTGTTTCTATACATACTGTGTGTGCTTTGATGGGAGGCTTAGATTTGAGGTGGACCCCAGTCACCAGTTTCCTCAGGGTGTGCTCACTGCTAACACTTCAGCCGTGGGTTGGGCTGTAAGCGGAGAAACTGGAGCTTGCACAAGTATGATGCAACACTTCCTCTCTAGTGGTCATCATTACCCTGTCAGTGGTTGTATCTGATACCAGGATTTTGTGGCAGAAATTCTGATGATGGACTTGAGTTGTCTCTGTTCCCTTAAGTGTGATTTTTTCCTTCCTCCTCCACAAGGGCTGCTGGCTGAAGGTCCATGGGTTCTCAGGCCTGGTGTTGTTATGTTGGTGAGTGATGTCAGTGCCTTGAGGGTGGCCAGGGCCTATTTTGACCTACTTGTGGATGCAGCTGATACCCAGGAGTCCCAGTGATAATGCCAGACCACTTGTTGGTGGAGCCTATTCCTTCTGTCTCTCTCTGCAGGACCCTTGGTGTCCTGAAGTTAAGGTCAACCCAATGGTGTGCAGAGCTGTATCCTGAGAGCTGGGTTTGGGACCTTGAAAGTCCTGAAGCTAGTGCCAGTTCATTGGTGGGCAGGACAATGTCCTGTGTTCCCTGTGGATGGGTTCAAGTTTCAGGGCATCTGGGGCCTCAGGGGGTCTTAAGGAAGCTGGACTGCTGATTAATTGTGCTCTGTCCCCATCCAGGTAGTTGTTTGGCCTGAGATAAGACTTATGCTGACAGGCTGGTGGGTGGGGTCAGGTCCCTATGACAATAAGCTAGAGGGAAAATTCGAAAATGGTACTCGAGGGCCCTAACATCCTCTTGGTAGAACGAAGTCCCCAAGATAGCAGCCTATAACGTCTATGTTCCCAGGGTGTGTGTCAGTTGCCTCTTGTCTTTCTAAGAGACTCTGCACTATCACCAGTGGGTCTGATCCAGGATATTTTGCAATTACTGCTTATATTATGGGTCTCAGCGCTCATGAGATTTTCTGTGCACTCTTTAAGAGCAGAGTCTCTATTTCCTATGTCTCTCTATCTCTCCTAAATTAAGCCTCACTTGTCTTCACAACCAAACAGTCTGTGGGCTTATCTTCCTGGCTGAGGACCTCCAGGCTTGGGATCCCAATGTGTAACTCTTACTCCCTGCAATTGTTAATTATCTTCCCATTTGTGTGTTACCTCCCTGGTGGTATGGGTTTTTACCTCTACTTGTCCCCTCCTACCTCTCTTTGTTTGGATACTTCTTTCTATCTTTAGTTGTAGAGATCTTTTCTGTTAGTCTTCAAGTATTTCTCATCCATAGTTGCTCTCTATGTAGGTGTGATTTGGGTGTGCCTGTAAGAGAAGGTGAGCTCAGGGTCTTCCTGCTCCACCATCTTGTTCACTCCATAGTGGTGAAAACTTTAAAATTTTACACTCTTAGCAACTTTCAAACATTGAATATGATATGGATAACTACAGTTGTTTTTGGCTTGTAAGAACCCGTTATTTTACCAGCAAATGTGTTTATTTGGGAACAGCAAAGAATTGCAATTCAGGACATGCAACCTATGGTGAAACACGAGCAAGTCCAGAAAACAAAGGAGGGAAGTATTCTTTTACAGAGGAAAAGGGGAGTTGGGAAAAGCTCTTATATACAGAGATTCCATTGAAAAAACTGTGCTCTTGGATTGTAGTAGTTTTTGTTGGCTAATATAGGAGTAAAACTCTTACTGTTGAAGATGCAAAGTTTTGTTTCTTCCTGTTGGGCCTGCAATTGACATGGAGTGGTAGGGAATGAGAGCACCCCCTCTGGCCTACAAACTCCACTTAAAATGAAGTATCTCTTAATTAATGGTTATATCCTTGTGGTGTGCATTATATCCCCAGATCTCATTCACATTTTAATTGGAGGTTTATACCCTTTGATCACCTTCAACCTTTATCTCTACTCCCCATCCCACCCCTAGTGACCATAATTTTTTTCCCCAAAAGACAGGAACAGATTCGCTCTGACCCAGTTATTAGAAAATAATCATGACAAATCTCGTATAGAGAAAATCCATTGGTGCACCTCAATGCCCTGACTCTATAAGACCCCTCACACAAGCACTACTGACATGAGGGATTTCAGATGTAAAAGTACCCAGCTGGAAGCACACTGTATCAGGCAGTTATGAGGGACAGGTAGGCACATCCACACTGGTCCAGAATGTAGAGTGATTCAGAAAATACACTTGGGTTGAAGCCCTCTATTGCCATCCATACCTTTTGCTGTTTTAAGGTTCTGTGGTGACCCAAGTCTCTTAAAGCCCTAAAATTGAGGTGGGGCATAATGTTGCATATTCAGAGAAACATGAAGTTGCACATGGACCGAATGTTGGAGAGGGAGCACATGAATCCAGGGTTCTGTTCAAATTCTGCCTTGGTGCCCTGGCACAGAATCGCTATAGTTTTTCACCTTGTGAAGAAAATCTGGGATCTCCAAGTCCCCTGCTGTCTCCATTGTAACCACATTCTTCTTCGGCCTAACTGTCTGTGCAGTAATTTGAAGGAAGCAAGGAAGGTCTTGATCATTGCAGACCAGTAAAGAATTGAAGTTTTCTGTTTCTTTGAGTTTTTATTTTTTAATCCAAATAAATGTGAGGTGATATGGTATTTTCTTTAACCTGTCTCAGTTGGAATAGTGCCCTCATGTTTCATCCATGTTTTCACATATGACAGAATTTTTTTCTCATGGCTGAATAATACTCCAGTACATATAGTAATATGGTACTTTTTCTTTATCCATTAATTGTTTGATAAGCAGGTAGGTTGTTTTAATATATTGGCAATTGTGAATAATCTGGCAATAAACATGGGATGGATACTTATATCTTTCATATTGCATTTTCATTTCTTCTGACCAATAACCCCAGAAGTGGAATTGTG
This sequence comes from Leucopleurus acutus, assembly GCF_964270905.1. Classification (NCBI taxonomy): domain Eukaryota; kingdom Metazoa; phylum Chordata; class Mammalia; order Artiodactyla; family Delphinidae; genus Leucopleurus; species Leucopleurus acutus. The sequence continues at coordinate 10,379,765 of NC_139164.1, forward strand.
GGAACACATGGTAGGTCTATCTGTAATTTTTTTTTTTTTTTGTGGTACGTGGGCCTCTCACTGTTGTGGCCTCTCCCGTTGTGGAGCACAGGCTCCAGATGTGCAGGCTCAGCAGCCATGGCTCACGGGCCTAGCTGCTCCGTGGCATGTGTGATCTTCCCACACCGGGGCACTAACCCGTGTCCCCTGCATCGGCAGGCGGACTCTCAAATACTGCGCCACCAGAGAAGCCCCTATCTGTAATTTTTTAAGAAAATTTTACATTGTGTTTTATATTGGCTTAATAAATTTGCATTCCCATCAACAGTGGATAAGGATTCTCCTTTTCTCACTTTTCTGTTTACATTTCTAATTTCTTCCCTTCCTTTTCTTTTTCTTAACATCTTTATTGGAGTATAATTGCATTACAATGTTTTGTTAGTTTCTGCAGTATAACAAACTGAATCAGCTATATGTATACATACATCTCCATATCCCCTCCCTCTTGCATGTCCCTCCCTCCCTCCCTCTCCCACTGCTCTAGGCGCTCAAAAAGCACGGAGCTGATCTCCCTGTGTTATGCGGCTGCTTCCAAATAGCTGTCTATTTTACATTTGGTAGTATATATAAGTCCATGCTACTCTCTTACTTTGTCCCAGCTTACCCTTCCCCTTCCTCGTGTCCTCAGTTCATTCTCTACATCAGCGTCTTTATTCCTATCCTGCCCCTAGGTTCTTCATAGCCTTTTTTTTTTTTTTTTAGTTTCAATATATATGTGTTAGCATACAATTTTTTTTTCTTTTTCTGACTTACCTCACTCTGTATGACAGACTCTAGGTCCATTCACCTCACTGCAAATAACTCAATTTCGTCTCTATTTTGGCTGAGTAATATTCCATTGTATATATGTGCCACGTCTTCTTTATCCACTCTTCTGTCAATGGACACTTATGTTGCCTCCATTTCCTGGCTACACTAAATAGAGCTACAACCAGAATATTGTGGTAGATGACTCTTTCTGAATTATTGTTTTCTAAGGGTATATGCCCAGTAGTGGGATTGCTGGGTCGTATGGTAGTTCTCTTTGTAGTTTTTTAAGGAACCTCCATACTGTTCTCCATAGTGGCTGTACCAATTCACATTTCCACCAACAATTCAAGAGAGTTCCCTTTTCCCAACACCATCTCCAGCATTTTTTTTGTACATTTTGTGAGGATGGCCATTCTGACTGCTGTGAGGTGATACCTCATTGTAGTTTTGATTTGCATTACTTTAATGATTAATGATGTTGAACAGCCTTTCATGTGTTTGTTGGCAATCTGTATATCTTCTTTGTATAAATGTCTAATTAGGTATTTTCCCCATTTTTGGATTGTGCTTTTTTTTGTTGTTGTTGTTATTAAGCTGCATGAGCTGCTTGTTTATTTTGGAGGTTAATCTTTTGCCAGTTGCTTCATTTGCTAATATTTTATCCCATTCTGAGGGTTGCCTTTTTGCACTGTTTATGGTTTACTTTGCTGTGCAAAAGCTTTTAAGTTTCATTAGGTCTCATATGTTTATTTTTGTTTTTATTTCCCTTTCTCTAGAAGGTGGGTCCAAAAGAATCTTGCTGTGTTGTATGTCATAGGGTGTTCTACCTATGTTTTCCTCTAAGAGTGTTATTGTGCCTGGCCTTGCATTTAGGTCTTTAAGCCATTTTGAGTTTATTTTTGTGTATGGTGTTAGGAAGCGTTCTAATTTCATTCTTTTATGTGTAGCTGTCCATTTTCCCCAGAACTACATATCAAAGAGACTGTCTTTTCTCCATTGTATATTCTTGCCTCCTTTATCATGATAAGGTGACCATATGTGTGTGGTTTTATCTCTTGGCCTTCTATCCAGTTCCATTTACCTATATTTCTGTTTTTGTGTCAGTACCATACAGTCTTGATTACTGTAACTTTGTAGTAGAGACTAAAGTCTGGGAGTCTGATTACCCCAGCTCCGTTTTTCTTTCTCAAGATTGCTTGGGCTTTTCAGAGTCTATTTTGTTTGCATACAAATTCTGAAATAGTTTTTTCTAGTTCTGTGAAAAATGCCAGTGGTAGTTTGATAGGGATTGCATTGAATCTGTAGATTGCTTTGAGTAGTATAGTGATTTTCACAATATTGATTCTTCCAAACCAAGAACGTGGTATATCTGTCCATCTGTTTGTATCATCCTTAATTACATTCATCAATGTCTTATAGGTTTCTGCATACAGGTCTTTTGTCTCCTTACGTAGTTTTATTCATAGGTGTTTTATTCTTTATCTTACAATGGTAAATAGCAGTGTTTCCTTAATTTCTCTTTCAGATTTTTCATCATTAGTGTATAGGAATGCCAGAGATTTCTGTGCATTAATTTTGTATTCTGATACTTTAACGAATTCATTGATTAGCTCCAGCAGTTTTTTGGTAGCCTCTTTAGGATTCTCTATGTTTAGTATCATGTCATCTGCAAACAGTGACTGCTTTACTTCTTTTCTGATTTGGATTCCTTTTATTTCTTTTTCTTCTCTGATTGCTGTGGCTAAAACTTTCAAAACTATGTTGAATAATAGTGGTGAGAGTGGCCAACCTTGTCTTTTTCCTTATCTTCGTGGAAATGGTTTCAGTTTTTCACCATTGAGGACGAGGTTGGCTGTGGGTTTTTCATATATGACCTTTATTATGTTGAGGTAAGTTCCCTCCATGCCTACTTTCTGGAGCGTTTTTATCATAATGGGTGTTGATTTTTGTCAAAAGCTTTCTCTGCATCTATTGACATGATTGTATGTTTTTTCTCCTTCAATTTGTTACTATGGTGTATCACATTGAATGATTTGCATATATTGAAGAATCCTTGCATTTCTGGGATAAACCCCATTTGATCATGGTGTATGATCGTTTTTATGTGCTATAGGATTCTGTTTGCTAGTATTTTGTTGAGGATTTTTGCATTTATGTTCGTCAGTGATATTGGTCTGTAGTTTTCTTTCTTTGTGGCATCATTGTCTGATTTTGGTATCAGGGTGATTGTGGCCTCGTAGAATGAGTCTGGGAGTGTTCCTCCTGATATATTTTGGAAGAGTTTGAGAAGGATAGGTGTTAGCTATTCTCTAAGTGTTTCATAGAATTTGCCTGTGATGCCATCTGGTCCTGGGGTTTTGTCTGTTGGAAGGTTTTTAATCACAGTTGCAATTTCAGTGCTTGTGATTGGTCTGTTCATATTTTCTATTTCTTCCTGGTTCAGTCTCGGAAGGTTGTGCTTTTCTAAGAATGTGTCCATTTCTTCCAGGTTGCCTTTTTTTTGGCATATACTTGCTTGTATTAATCTCTCATGATTCACTGTATTTCTGCAATGTCCGTTGTTACTTCTCCTTTTTCATTTCTAATTCTATTGATTTGAATCTTCTCCCTTTTTTTCTTGAGGAGTCTGGCTAATGGTTTATCAATTTTGTTTATCTTCTCAAAGAACCAGTTTTTCATTTTATTGATCTCCACTCTTGTTTCCTTCATTACTTTTTCATTTATTTCTGATCTGAACTTTATGCTTTCTTTCCTTCTGCTAACTGTGGGTTTATATTTTCTTCTGCTTCTTTCTCAGTATGCTTTAGTGTAAGGTTAGGTTCTTTATTTGTGATGTTTCTTGTTTCTTCAGGTAGGATCGTATTACTATAAACTTCCCCCTTAGAACTCCTCTTGCTGAATCCCATAGGTACTGGTTCATTGATTTTTTTCACTGTCGTTTAATTCTAGGTATATTTTTATTTCCTTTTGATTTCTTCAGTGTTCTCTTGGTTACTAAGTAGTGTATTGTTTAGCCCCCTTGTGTCTGTATTTTTTACACATTTTTTCCTGTAATTGATATACAGTCTCATAGCATATTGGTCAGAAAAGATACTTGATATGATTTCAATTTTTTCAAATTTACCAATATTTGATTTTTGACCCAACATATGATGTATCCTGGAGAATGTTCCATGAGCACTTGAGAAGACTGTTTATTCTGTGGTTTTCGGGTGGAATGTCCTATAAATATCAATTAAGTCCATCTTGTTTAATGTATCATATGAAGCTTGTGTTTCCTTATTTATTTTCATTTTGGGTGATCTGTCCTTTGGTGAAAGTGGGGTGGTAAAGTCCAATGCTATGATTATCTTACTGTTGATATCCCCTTTTATGGCTGTTAGCATTTGCCTTATGTATTGAGGTGCTCCTATGTTGGGTGCATAAATATTTACAATTTTTATATCTTCTTGGATTGATCCCTTGACCATTATGTACTCTCCTTCTTTGTCTTTTGTAATAGTGTTTATTTAAAGTGTATTTTGTCTGATATGAGAATTGCTACTCCAACTTTCTTTTGATTTCCATTTGTATGGAATATCTTTTCCCATCCCCTCACTTTCAGTCTGTATGTGTCCTTAGGTCTGAAATGGGTCTCTTGTAGATAGCACATATATCATTTTTGTTTTTGAATCCATTCCACAGGTCTATGTGTTTTGGTGGAGACTTTAATCCACTTACCTTTAAGGTTGTTATCGATATGTGTGTTTCTATTACCAGTTCGTTAATTGTTTTGGGTGGGTTATTGTAGGTATTTTCCTTCTCCTGTGTTTCCTGCCTAGAGAATTTCCTTTAGAATTTGTTGTAAAGCTGGTTTGGTGGTGCTGAATTCTCTAAACTTTTTCTTGTGTGTAAAGGTTTTAATTTCTCCTTCAAATCTGAATGAGATCCTTGCTCATTAGGGTAATCTTGGTTGAATGTTTTTCCCTTTCTTCACTTTAAATATGTCCTTCCCCTCCCTTCTGGTTGCAGAGTTTGTGCTGAATGATCAGCTGTTAACCTTATGTGGATTCCCTTGTATGTTATTTGTTGTTTTCCCCTTGCTGTTTTTAATATATTTTCTTTGTGTTTAATATTTGATAGTTTGATTAATATGTGTCTTGTCATGTTTCTTCTTGGATTTATCCTATATGGGACTCTCTGCACTTCCTGGACTTGATTAACTATTTCCTTTCCCGTGTTATGGAAGTTTTCATCTATAATCTCTTTAAATATTTTCTCAGTCCCTTTCTCTTTCTCTTCTTCTTCTGGGACCTCTACAATTCGAATGTTGGTGTGTCTAATGTTGTCCCAGAGGTCTCTGAGACTGTCCTCAATTCTTTTCATTCTTTTTGCTTTATACTGCTCTGTGTAGTGATTTCCACTATTTTATCTTCCAAGTCACTTATCCGTTCTTCTACCTCAGTTATTCTGCTATTGATTCCTTCTAGAGAATTTTTAATTTCATTTATTGTGTTGTTCATTATTGTTTGTTTGACCTTTAGTTCCTCTATGTCCTTATTAAACATTTCTTATATTTCTCCATTCTATTTCCAAGATTTTGGATCATCTTTACTATCATTACTCTGAATGCTTTTTCAGTTAGACTGCCTTGTATGTGTTGTACAAAGCACTAGGTGCTGAATGTATATTAATTATTCTGGACCAATTCAGAAAATAATTTTAAATATGGCTTGTGAGATATAAGTATTCCATACCCTCACTCATGTTTTTAAATAAAATACCAATCTTAGTCTTTTCCATGATTTTGGGCTTTATTTTCTTGTCTGGAACCCAACAAATTGGAAGAATGGTGACAGACAGGATTTCAAACTATCATTTGTTGATACTGAATATCTATATATACATATCTATCTATCTATCTATCAGTGTATATATATATATATATGTGTGTGTGTGTGTGTGTGTGTGTGTGTGTGTATATATATATATAGGCTGCGATTTTTCATCGTTGCTGTGTGCGGGCTTTCTCTAGTTGCAGCGAGTGGGGGTTACTCTTCATTGTGATGCATGGGCTTCTCATTGCCGTGGCTTCTCTTGTGGAGCACAGGCTCTAAGGCGCGTGGGCTTCAGTAGTTATGGTGTGCAGCCTCAGCAGTTGTGGCTCAAGGGCTCTAGAGTGCAGGCTCAGTAGATGTGGTTCATGGGCTTAGTTTCTCCGTGACATGTGGGATCTTCCCAGACAAGGGTTTGAACCCGTGTCCCTGACATTGGCAGGAGGATGCTTAACCACTGGACCACCAGGGAAGCCCTGATTGATATTTTTGATTGCTATTGTTGACTGGCACTTTTACTGCTCTCCAATGGCTTATGCAGTCTCTTTTAATATCTTCACTAGCTACAAAACTGAGTTCCCCTAAAACCATGTTCCTCTCTCAAGTTTATGATTAAACTCTCTATCCAAAATTTTATTCCCTTTTTTCCCTGTACGTGTTCTCCTCAAGATTGAGGAGTATCATAAGAAGGGGGTGGGGGAATGAAACTGAATACAAGCCCTTCTGTCCCTGTTCTTTGAAGTAAAAGACTTTTGCTTTACTGTCCCAGGCGTCCAGTGAGTCTCAAAATGCTGGCTCAAGCATTAATGATTAGAAAATGTAAAGATGTAGAAACCAAGAATACTTGTTGGGCTGGGAAACTGGTAACAATTTATACTATAAACCAACCACATGGCAGAGTCATGAAATCCCCTGTTCCCTGAAAGACATAATGGTCTGACACACATTCCTGATTTGTCTTCATAGGAAACAGACCCCACCAGATGAAAACTGTTGACCACAATCATGTACACCTCAGACCAGTTGAAACCAGAAGGATGGTTGTGCTTGAAATTTCACCTCCATTGCAACCAATCTGAGAATTGTGCACAACATGATTACACACTGTAGCCCCTTCCCTAACACTGCCTTTAAATATTTTTTCCCTGAAAGCCATCAAGGTGTTTCGGCCTTTTGCACATTAGATGTCTGTTCTCCTTGCTTGGGCCCCTGAAACAAATGCTGTACTTTCCTTTACCACAACTCAGTGTCAGTAGATTGGTTTTACTCTGTACTGGTGAGTTGACTCAAGACCAGGTTTGGCAGCATTCAGACAGTGCCCATCATTTCCCCCAAAGACTAATGCCTAGGCATCACAGGGTCCACTTTAAAGCAAAAACAGCTTTCTTGACTTGCTGCCTAAGCATTTTATAGTATGACAATCCTGCTTACACCTGGAGTCTGGACATTTAGATAAGGACATGACTTTAGTATTACCACCACAAGTTACCACTTTGTTTTCCTCAGGGCAGCTTTTAAAACAACCACTTAGGGTTGAGCAACCCACTGCCCTCCCCCAACTTCGTAACTTCTGAACCATGATTGCTACACTGCTCTATACCCTGCTGGCTTGTGATCTGACATGGAGAACTATTCTTCCCTGAGTTATTTTGCCCCCATTTCTGACATCTGTGGGCAGTAAATACTGTGACTTTGGACTATTAAAGCTGGACATTTGGTCAAAAAAAACCCCAGGTATTTTCATTTTCCCAAAGTGGGAGTGTGGATGCTGAGAGAAGTACCAGCTAAACCCAGGTAGATGGATTGTGCCACTTCCTTCAGTAAACCTGAATATTTATAATTATTACACCAACTATGGACCCCCCAACAAAGTTGTGGATTTTCATATGTCTTCAAGTCACAGATTTCTGATTTTCCTTTCAGATTGAAGACTTTCTTTCAGAATTTCTTGCAAGTGAGGTTTAGTGGTAGCGAAATCACTCAGCTTTTTCCCCCCCTACATATCTGAGGGATAACTCTGCCAGGTAAAGTATTTTTGGCTAGATTTTTTTTCTTTTGTTTCTTTCATCAGCTTGATAGACTAAAGGGAATTCCTTTGTAGGTTATATATATTTTTCCTAACTACCTTTAATTATCTTTCTTTATATTTGATTTTTGATATTTTTGGTACTGAAATCATAAGGTGATCAATTAGCTCTTTGTATATTTAATTATTTCCTACGTTTAGACTGTTCTTAGCTTTAATTTCTTTAAATAAATCCTCTGCCCCATTGTGCATCATTTTTCCTTCTGGAATCTCAAATATTTTCATATATTTTAATGGATTCTCATAACCCATGTAGCTATCTTCATTCCATTTAAATCTGTTTTTTGTTTTTTTCCAGTGTTATTTCAAAGTGTGTATTTCCAAGTTATTTATCCTTTCTTATATCTCGTCTGCCCAGGTACAGCTGCTCTTTATTGCAACATTTATCCCATTTTTAAAATTCTTGAGCTCCAGAATTTTTATTTGGTTCCTTTATTATTTTGATATCTTTGGATAATAACTCTTCTGTCATATACTCTCTTCCTGATTTCACAAGTTGCTTTTCTGAGTTTTCTAGCTACTTGATGTGCTTCTTCATAACCAGTATTTTGAATCTTTATCTAAACTAGATTCTGGTATTTAGTTTTCTTTTTGTAATGTAATAAGTCCTTACTTTTTCATATTTTTAAATATTTCTTTCAGTTATGCCTTGGTGTTTTCCCATTTGAAGTAGCTGCCAACTCCTTAATCCTGTGTATTATTTTCATCAGATGAGGTGTTTGGTTTAGATGGAGTGTTTAGTTGTACCATATTGCTAGCATCTGAGTTTTTATTGTGTGTTCCAATGTGAACCTGCTTTCTTCTTCTTGCTCAGTCTTGTAGCTTAATTGTTTTAGCTTGTATGTTTTCTCTGGTTTTGACTGGCTATTGGAAACTCCCCCCCCCGCCTTTTTTTCTTGTATTCAAAAACTTGTTGCTACAAGTCAAGTTTGTAGTTGTTGTTTTTTCTAGCTCACCTACCATGTATGGCCTCTTTTCTGAGCATGCTCCCTGTCTACCAGAGCTCACTATCGAAAATGTACTCAGGAGTATGCACAAGGAAACAATTGCAGAGTGAAGAGATGTATGCATTTAGCACTAGGTTCTTTGGTAATGCCTACAGATCCAGTAGAGATTCCCAGGGCTAATACTCTCAGGGACTTGTGGGTGAACTTTTTGCTGAAAACAACTCTTTTGATACCTTTTGAAACTCTTATTGGCCTCTTTCCCAATGTTCTCCCTCCCACCAGTCATAGACTCCCACCAAGGGATGGTGGAGAAAAATGTGACTCCTCCAGCTGTACCTTGCCTGGCTGGGATACAGGTGGTTTACTCACCACTTTAATTTTCCCCTAGGGAGAGATTACTTGTGCCAAGTAAATAGACTTTCTTCAGTGTTTCTTGGTGAAAGGGCGTTGCTGGAAAAAAATGTTTTTTCATCTCTTCTGCAGACAATCTTGTATATATTATTTTCATTTTTTTCTGAAATGGTGTCCTGGTATCTCCCTTTGGGAACACTAGACTTCTACAAGTTCTTCCTCATGGGTGTGTGCCTGTTGAAGTCAGCACTCCCCCAATTTTTTCTCCACAGTGGGCAGTGGAATCTAAGCTTCTTTTCATGGGCATACTTGTTCTACCTCCCTTATGAAGGTTTGTCTCTTTCTTACTGTGTGTACTGGTGAAAGAGATGCCCCTTGAATTACTTCGAATAAGTTTTAAGGAGACATAACAGACATGAAGACATAGAAATAATGAATGAATGTCTAGTATGTGGATTAAAAAGGGGGAGAAAAAGGACAAATGTCTTCCATTGCCATATTGCTGACATCCCTATGGTTACTGTTTTTAGGTGCTTAGATGTTGAGTGCGAATAATTAACAATTTTTTTCTTAAGATTTTTATTGGAGTATAATTGCTTTCAATGGTGTGTTAGTTTCTGCTTTATAACAAAGTGAATCAGTTATACATATACACATATCCCCATATCTCTTACATCTTGCATCTCCCTCCCTCCCTATCCCACCTTTCTAGCTGGACACAAAGCACAGAGCTGAACTCCCTGTGCTATGGAACTGCTTCCCACTAGCTATCTATTATACATTTGGTAGTGTATATATGTCCACATATACACTACAACTCTCTCACTTAGTCCCAGCTTACGCTTCCTCCTCCCCATGTCCTCAAGTACATTCTCTAGTAGGTCTCCATCTTTATTCCTGTCTTGCCCCTACATTCTTCACTACCAATTTTTTTTTAACATCTTTATTGGGGTATAATTGCTTTACAATGGTGTGTTAGTTTCTGCTTTATAAAAAAGTGAATCAGTTATACATATACATATATTCCCATATCTCTTCCTTCTTGCATCTCCCTCCCTCGCACCCTCCCTATCCCACTCCTCCAGGTGGTCACAAAGCACGGAGCCGATATCCCTGTGCCATGCGGCTGCTTCCCACTAGCTATCTACCTTAGGTTCGTTAGTGTGTATATGTCCATGACTCTCTCTCACCCTGTCACAGCTCACCCTTCCCCCTCCCCATATCCTCAAGTCCATTCTCCAGTAGGTCTATGTCTTTATTCCTGTCTTACCCCTGGGTTCTTCATGACATTTTTTTTTTCTTCTTAAATTCCATATATATATGTGTTAGCATACGGTATTTGTCTTTTTCTTTCTGACTTACTTCACTCTGTATTACAGACTCTAGGTCTATCCACCTCATTACAAATAGCTCAATTTCCTTTCTTTTTATGGCTGAGTAATATTCCATTGTATATATGTGCCACATCTTCTTTATCCATTCATCCAATGATGGGCACATAGGTTGTTTCCATCTCCGGGCTATTGTAAATAGAGCTGCAATGAATATTTTGGTACATGACTCTTTTTGGATTTTGGTTTTCTCAGGGTATATGCCCAGTAGTGGGATTGCTGGGTCATAAAGTAGTTCTATTTGTAGTTTTTTAAGGAACCTCCATACTGTTCTCCATAGTGGCTGTACCAATTCACATTCCCACCAGCAGTGCAAGAGTGTTCCCTTTTCTCCACACCCTCTCCAGCATTTATTGTTTCTAGATTTTTTGATGATGGCCATTCTGACTGGTGTGAGATGATATCTCATTGTACTTTTGATTTGCATTTCTCTAATGATTAATGATGTTGAGCATTCTTTCATGTGTTTGTTGGCAGTCTGTATAACTTCTTTGGAGAAATGTCTATTTAGGTCTTCTGACCATTTTTGGATTGGGTTGTTTGTTTTTTTGTTATTGAGCTCCATGAGCTGCTTGTAAATTCTGGAGATTAATCCTTGTCAGTTGCTTCATTTGAAAATATTTTTTTCAAATTCCATATATATGTGTTAGAAAACAGTATTTTTTTTCTCTTTCTGACTTACTTCACTCTATATGACAGGCTCTAGGTCCATCCACCTCACTAAAAATAACTCACTTTTGTTTCTTTTATTGGGTGAGTAATATTCCAGTGTATATATGTGCCACATCTTCTTTATCCATTTACCCGATGTTAGACATTTAGGTTGTTTCCATGTTCTGGCTGTTGTAAATAGAGCTGCAATGAACATTGTGGTACATGACACTTTTTCAATTATGGTTTTCTCAGGGTATATGCCCAGTAGTTGGATTGCTGGCTTGTATGATAGTTCTATTTTTAGTTTTTTAAGAAATTTCCATACTGTTCTCCATAGTGGCTGTATCAATTTACATTCCCACCAAGAGTTTATAAGGGCTCCCTCTTCTCCACACCCTCTCCAGCATTTATTTTTGTAGATCTTTAATGATTTCCATACTGACCCGTGTGAGGTGATATTGCATTATAGTTTTGATTTGCATTTCTCTAAAGATTAACGACATTGAGCATTTCTTCATGTGTTTGTTGGCCATCTGTGTATTTCTCTGGAGAAATGTCTGTTTAGGTTTTCTGCCCACTTTGGGATTCAGTTTTTTGTTTTTTGTTTTCTTGATACTGAGCTGCATAATCTGCTTGTAAACTTTGGAGATTAATCTTTGTCACTTGCTTCCTTTACAAGTATTTTCTCTGATTCTGAAGGTTGTCTTTTGGTCTTGTTTATGGTTTCCTTGCTGTGAAAATCCTTTTAAGTTCATTAGGTCCCATTTATTCATTTTTGGTTTTATTTCCATTTCTCTAGGAGGTGAGTCGAAAAGGATCTTGCTGTGATTTGTGTCATAGGGGTTTTTTCCTATGTTATCCTCTAAGAGTTTGATAGTGTCTGGCCTTACATTTAGGTCTTATCCCATTTTTAGTTTATTTTTCTGTATGGTGTTAGGGAGTGTTCTAATTTCCTTCTTCAAAATGTAGCTGTCCAGTTTTCCGAGCACCACTTATTGAAGAGGCTGTCTTTTCTCCATTGGATATTCTTGCCTCCTTTATCAAAGACAAGGTGACCATATGTGCATGGGTTTATGTCTGGGCTCTCTATCCTGTTCCATTGATCTATATTTCTGTTTTTGTGCCAGGACCATACAGTCTTGATTGCTGTAGCTTTGTAGTATAGTCTGAAGTTCAGGGACCTGATTCCTCCAGTTCCGTTTTTCTTTCTCAAGATTGCTTAGGCTATTCGGGGACTTTGTGTTTCCATACAAATTGTGAAAATTTTTGTTCTAGTTCTGTGAAAACTGCCAGTGGTAGTTTGATAGGGATTGAATTAGATCTCTACATTGCTTTGGGTAGTAGAGATATTTTCACAATGTTCATTCTTCCAATCCAAGAACACAGTATATGTCTCCTTCTCTTTGTATCATCTTTAATTTTTTTCATCAGTGTCTTATAATCTTCGGCATACTGGTCTTTTGTCTCCTTAGGTAGGTTTATTCCTAGGTGTTTTATTCTTTTTGTTGCAGTGGTAAATGGGAGTGTTTTCTTAATTTCACTTTCAGAGTTTTCATCATTAGTGTATAGGAATGCCAGAGATTTCTGTGCATTAATTTTGTACCCTGCTGCTTTACCAAAGTCATTGATTAGCTCTAGCAGTCTTCCAGTAGCATCTTTACAATTCTCTATTTACAGCATCATGTCATTTGCAAACAGTGACAGTTTTACTTCTCCTTTCCAATTTGGATTCCTTTTATTTTTTTCTTCTCTGATTGCTGTGGCTAAAACATCCAAAACTATGTTGAATAATAGTCGTGAGAGTGGGCAACGTTGTCTTGTTCCTGATCTTAGTGGAAATGCTTTCAGTTTTTCACCATTGAGGACGATGTTGGCTGTGGGTTTGTCATATATGGCCTTTATTATGTTGAGGAAATTGCCCTCTATGCCTACTTTCTGGAAGGTTGTTATCATAAATGAGTGTTGAATTTTGTCGAAAGCTTTCTCTGCATCTATTGTGGTGATCATATGGTTTTTATCCTTCAATTTATTAATATGTTGTATAATATTGATTGATTTACCTATATTGTAGAATCCTTGCATTCCTGGGAAAACCCCCACTTGATCATGGTTTATGATCGTTTCAATGTGCGTTGATTCTGTTTGCTAGTATTTTGTTGAGGATTTTTGCATCTATGTTCATCAGTGAAATCCGTCTGTAGATTCCTTTTTTTGTGACACCTTAGTCTGGTTTTGGCATCAGGGTGATGGTGGCCTTGTAGAATGAGTTTGGGAGTGTTCGTCCCTCTGCTATATTTTGTAAGATTTTGAGAAGGATAGGTGTCAGCTCTTCTCTAAATATCTGATAGAATTCACTTGTGAATCCATCTGTTCCTGAGTTTTTTTGTTGCAAGATTTTGAAACACAATGTCAATTTCAGTGCTTGTGATTGGTCTGTTTATATTTTCTATTTCTTCCTGGTTCAGTCTAAGAACATTGTGATTTTCTAAGAATTTGTCCCTTTCTTGCAGCATGTCCATTTTATTGGCATATAGTTGCTTGTACTAATCATTCATACTCCTTTGTATTTCTGCAGTGTCGGTTGTTACTTCTCCTTTTTCATTTCCAATTCTATTGATTTGAGAGTTCTCCCTTTTTTCTTAATGAGTCTGGCTAATGGCTTATCAATTTTGTTTATCTTCTCAAAGACCCAACTTTTAGTTTTTATTGATCTTTGCTATCATTTCCGTCATTTGTTTTTTATTTATATGTTATCTAATCTTTATGATTTCTTTCCTTCTGTTAATTTTGGCGTTTTTTGTTCTTTCTCCAATTGCTTTAGGTGAAAGATTAGGTTGTTTATTTGGGATGTTTCCTGTTTCTTAAGGTAGGATTGTATTGCTATAAAGTTCCCTCTTAGAGCAGCTTTTGCTGCATCCCATAGGTTTTGGGTCTCTTTGTCTCCATTGTTATTTCTTTCTAGGTATTTTTTGATTTCTCGTTGATTTCTTCAGTTATCACTCCATTATTAAGTAATGTATTGTTTATCCTCCCTGTGTTTATATTTTTTACAAATCTTTTCCTGTAATTGACATCTAGTCTCATTCAGTTGTGGTCAGAAAAGATACTTGATAAAATTTCAATTTTCTTAAATTTACCAAGGCTTGATTTGTGACCTAAGATATGATCTATCCTGGAGAATGTTCCATGAGCACTTGAGAAAAATATTTATTCTGTTGTTTTTGGATGGAATGTCTCATAAATATCAATTAAGTCCATCTTATTCAATGTATTTTATAAAGCTTGTGTTTCCTTATTTAATTTCATTTTGGATGATCTCTCCATTGGTGAAAGTGGGGTTTAAAGTCTCCTACTATAATTGTGTTACCTTCAATTTTCCCTTTTATGGCCGTTAGTATTCACCTTGTGTATTGAGATGCTCCTATGTTGGGTGCATAAACGTTTACAATTGTTATATAGTCTTCTTGGATCGATCCCTTGATCATTATGTAGTGTCATTCTTTGTCTCTTCTAATAGTCTTTATTTTAAGGTCTATTTAGTCTGATATGAGAATTGCTACTCCAGCTTTCTTTTGATTTCTATTGGCATGGAATATATTTTTCCATCCCTCACTTTCAGTCTGTATGTGTCCCTAGGTCTGAAGTGGGTCTCTTGTAGACAGCATATATATGGGTATCGCTTTTGTATCCATTCAGTCAATCTGTGTCTTTTGGGGGGAGCATTTAGTCCATTTACATTTAAGGTAATTATCAATGTAAGGCCAGCGGGTCCGGGGAAGGGCCCAGGGAGCCAGACGGAACCCCCGCCAAAGTGGCTGATGCAACCGACACCTGACATTGCCACAACACCCGAGAGATTACCAGCAACCAGTACTTACCAGCAGTAAGTACCAGTACTTACATAGCAAGCACTTCCCCTGCGTCCACCCCTATAAATTTTATTCACGCTCACACCTGGGCATGATTTCTCTGGCCCCTTTCTCTCGGACCAGTGAACCTGGCCTGGGAGCATTCCCAAATAAAGCTTGTTTAAGCTCTCCTCCATTTTTGGTGCCATTCCTTACATTTGGTGCCGAAACCCGGCAGGGGTACCCAGCCCCACAAATTACCGCAGGGCCACCCCTCCCGACCGGGGCCCTCTGCTCACCCACCCGATCTGGCAGAAATGGGGTAAGTTCCTCCTTCATTCCCCTAGAACCCTGGGGTCCCTGCCCACCAAACTCCCTGTCCTTAACCGCGACCATGTCAGGGACTCCTCCATCTTCCCTCCGGGCCTCGGGTGGTTGTGGAGAAGTCCTAACCGCCTGACTGCTCTCCGATCCACCGTGACCAAAGATTGAGACCAGAGAGTCTCTCTCTTTCTCTGTTCACCCGGGGACAAACTGGAGGTCATGGGGACTTCAGAATCCAAACCAGATCCGAAGGCACCCCTGGGGTGTCTCCTGGCCAACTTTACAAAACTCGGCTTTTCTCAAGATTCCGCCGCAGGCGGCTCATATTTTATTCCACCGAGGCCTGGCCACGGTACCCTCTAGATGATCAATCTAAATGACCTCCTGAAGGGACTTTCAATTTCAACATCCTCCGTGATTTAGATAACTACTGCCGCAGGACGGGTAAACGGTCCGAGGTCCCCTACCAGGTCTTCTGGTATTTACGCTCCCGCCCTTCCCTCTGCCTCGATTGTTCCACCTCCCAGATCCTCCTTGCCAAACAGACATCTCCTACATCTAACCCCTAATTTCCTTTGACGATGACCCCTCTCCACTAGCCGACCCACCCGAATCTCTCGTCTCTCCTCCCTCCAGAGCTCCTCTCCAACCCCTACCCTACCCTGGACCGGCCCCTCTCCCTCCCAAGCCTACTCCATCGCCCCCCACCGCTCCCCCACTCCCCCCGGCAACCTCCCCCTGTCTCTTCCTTCTCCTGCTTCCTCTCCCTCCATCTATCTCTCATCACCCCTCTCCCCACCAGTCAGCTCACACACCTGCTCTCACCACCACGACTCCCAGGACACAGACCTTCTCTGTCCCTTAAGAGAGGTGGCCAGAGCGGAAGGATTGGTTAGAGTTCATGTTCCCTTTTCCCTCCAAGATCCCTCTCAAATAGAAAAGCGATTAGGCTCCTTTACTGCCGACTCCTCCCGCTACATCAAAGAATTTCGCTACCTCTCTCAAGCTTACGATCTAACCTGGCACAACATCTTTGTCATCCTATCTTCTACTCTGACCCCCGACGAGAGGGAAAGAATTCAAACTGCTGCCCAAAACGACACAGAACAGGTCCACCTCACTGATAATTCTATGCCCGTCGGAGCCACTGCCGTTCCTGGCACCGATCCGGGCTGGAGTTATCAGGACGGCCAAGACGGTCGCCGCAAACGCGATCTAATGTCTTTTGGCTGGTATGCAGGCTACCTCCCACAAGATTGTCAACTTTGAAAAGCTAAAAGAGATAACCCAAGAGCCCAATGAAAATCCGGCCGTTTTCCTCAACCAACTTACAGAGGCCCTAACTCTCTACACCTGCTTGGACCCTGACACCCCCGCAGGCGCAACGGTCTTGGCCACCCACTTTACCACCCAATCAGCCCCTGATATCAGAAAAAAACTTAAGCAGGCAGAGGACGGCCCCCAGACTCCCATCCGAGACCTGGTAAAAATGGCCTTTAAAGGCTATAATGCCCGTGAAGATTTGGCAGAATCCAGCCAAGAGACTCGGATGCACCCAAAGGTGGCCCTCCAAACCCAAGCCCTCGGAGCCACCCTGCGGCCGGCCATCTCCCATGGACAGCATCCACGGGACCTGCCGAAGGAAACCGCACCAGGGGCCTGCTTCAAGTGCGGAAAAGAGGGGCACTGGGCTCGCCAATGTCCCAATCCCCGGCCTCCTTCCAAGCCCTGCCATGGCTGCGGGCTAACAGGCCATTGGAAAAGTGACTGCCCTATGGCCGGCCCTCCCTCAGCGCCTCCACGTGGAGGGCGGACCGACCCGACAGCTCCACCGCTCGAACTCCTGGGATTGGCTGACGATTGACAACACCAGGACTCGAAGACCCCCATCACCCTCGCCGAGCCCAGGGTAACGCTACAGGTAGCGGATGAGTCCATCTCATTCCTGGTGGACACGGGGGCTACCTATTCGGTCTTGCCTACATATTCCAGGACAGTTTTTCCTTCCCATATCTCGGTTATGGGCACCGACGGTAAGCCGTCCTTCCCGCTCCAGACTGGCCCCCTCTCATGTTACATCGAGAGGCTCCCTTTCCCTCATTCTTTCTTAGTCATACCATCCTGCCCGGTTCCTCTGCTAGGTCGTGATGTTGTCTTCCAATTAGGGGTCTCTCTCCAAATTGCCAGACTTGATCCTAAGGCCTCCTCCTCTCAACTCCTGCTCCCCCTCCTCAGTCTGGCAGTGGAGCCCTCTCCCTCCTCTCTTCCTCCTCCCATCTCCCCCAACTGGATAGACCCCCAGGTCTGGGATACATCAAACTCTACAATAGCGACACACCACACCCCTGTCCTAATCTGACTTAAAGACCCCCTCCAAGTTTCCATCCAGGCTCCAATTCCCCATTTCTGAAACTCAGCTAAGGGGCTTACGACCTATTATCACCAAACTCTTAGACCAGGGGCTCCTCATCCCCTCTGACTCTCCCTGCAACACCTCCATCCTGCCTGTCCGCAAGGCCTCAGGAGATTACCGCCTGGTCCAGGACCTCCGACTAATCAATGAGGCGATAATTCCCCTCCACCCAGTTTTGCCAAACCCATACACTTTGCTCTCCCATATCCCCCCACACACCACCCATTGTTGGTCCTAGATCTCAAGGACGCCTTCTGTTCTATCACCCTGCACCCTGATTCCTACTTCCTTTTTGCTTTCACCTGCACAGATCCGGATACCCAGGCTTCCCGCCAGCTCACCTGGACGGTTCTTCCCCAGGGCTTCCGCGACAGCCCCACCTCTTTGGCCAGGCTCTGGCGCGGGACCTCGCTTCCTGCCCTCTCACCCCCAGTATAGTCCTCCAATACGTGGATGACCTCCTCCTCTGTAGCCCATCTCTCAGCCTCTCAAAATAGCACACTGCTGACCTCCTCAATTATCTCGGCTCTCGTGGCTATCGGGTATCTCCAGCCAAGGCCCAACTGTCTACACCCTCAGTAACCTACCTGGGGATTCACCTTACCCCCACAACAAAGAGCCTGACAGCCGACCGCACCCAGGCCATCCGCAACCTCCAATCTCCAGTGACAGCTGACCAGATTCTCTCCTTTCTGGGCCTAATAGGATTTTTCTGACACTGGATCCCTAACTTTGCTATTCTTGCTAAGCCCCTATATTTAACTGCTAAAGAAACCCCCCTAAGGACCCCTTACCTCTCCCTCCACTGTTCGACAGGCCTTTCTCACCCTCAGAGACACCCTGATATCCTCCCCTCCCCTTTCTCTGCCTAACCCAGACCGTCTTTTCCACCTCTTTGTAGGTGAACGGATTGGAATAGCTACTGGACTTCTTGCCCAGCCTGTAGGGCCTTCCTATCGCCCCGTGGCCTACCTCTCCAAACAACTTGACCCAACCATGCGGGGATGGCAACCATGCCTCTGAGCTTTGGCAGCAGCAGCCGAGCTGTCCAAACAAACACTCAAACTGACCCTGGCCCACCCGCTGACTGTATTTTCCTCCCACCGACTGGCCAACCTCTTCGGCCATAAGTCTCTCTCTTGGGTCCCTCCCGCATCCAGGAATTCTACCTGCCGTTCATTGAAAACCCTGCTATCTCCCTCGACCTCTCCCCGCGCCTAGCGCCTAAACCTGGCCTCCCTCTTGCCTATCTTCGATTCCGGGACCTCCCCTTTCCACTCCTACCCCCTAGTCGTAGAGGCCCTCAGCCCGCCAAGTTTACTCCGGGTTTACTCCACTGTTAAACCCGGACTGCACCATCTTTGTAGATGGCAGCTCAATACTCGGTCCCAACGGACACAGCCAGGCAGCCTATGTGGTAGTAACCATCTCAACCATTATCGAGGCCAACTGCCTCCCAGAAGGAACAACCTCTCAAAGGGCTAAACCGATAGCACTCACATGTGCCCTTGACCTCTCTAAGGGCATAAGGGTCAATATCTATACAGATTCTAAATACGCCTTCCTGATTGCACACAGCCATTCAGCTCTTTGGAGGGGGCACGGACTTTTGACCACCAAGGGTTCCCCGGTGGTCAACGCCTTCCTCATCGCAAAACTTCTGGAGACCCTCCAACTGCCTGAGGAGGTGGCAATCATCCACTGCAGGGGCCACCAGTCTCCTTCTAACCCAATAGCACAAGGTAACTCAAAGGCCGACTCCGTGGCCCGTGAGCTCACTAAAGAGGCCCCTCCAGCTCCAATCTTGTTCCTCACCACCTCAATCTGACCTGCATATGACCCCCAACGAAGAGACAGCCCTACTATCCAAAGGGGACCACAGGCCGAAAAAGGATGGATTTTTATGGACAACTCCCTTCAGCCCAAGTGGCCAGCCTCCTATCAGACATTCACAAATCCCTACACATTGGCCTGTAGGCGATGTTCCATTTCCTAGATCCCCTCTTTTACATGCCTGGACTCAGAGATGCCATCTCAAAAACTCACGCAGCTTGCCAGACTTACGCATCCGTCTCTCCACAAGGAGGTCTATGGCCCCGAATCCCTACTCACCAGATGTGCGGACACCAACCTGGTGAGGACTGGCAGATTGACTTCACCCACATGCCCCCCTGTAAACACTTCTGATATTTGCTCTCGTTGACACCTTTTCAGGTTGGATCGAGGCCTTCCCAACGGCCCAAGAAATGGCAGATATGGTCACCACCATCCTTCTCCAACATATCATCCCCCGATTTGGCCTGCGGATCTGCATCCAGTCGGACAACGGACCCACCTTCGTCTCTCAGGTGGTTCAGCAGGTATCCGAGGCTCTTCAGATCACCTGGAGGCTCCACATCCCCTACCAACCCAAGTCATCCAGTAAGGTTGAGCGTGCCAACAGAATCTTGAAAGACCACCCCACCAAACTGTCCCTTGAGGTCTGTATCTCATGGCCCGATCTACTCCCTCTTGCCCTCACCCGAATCTGAGCCTCACCTCAGACCCCTACTGGTCTCAGTCCATTCGAACTGCTCTATGGCCGCTCTTTTCTCCTCCATAACCTAACAACCCCAAACCCACCCCTAGCTTCCTACCTCCCCTACCTGTCTCTGCTTCACCACCTTCTCCATGAACATGCTGACCACAACCTGCTGACGGCCACTGCCTCTGAAACTTCCTCTCTCCCTCTACAACCCAGCGATAGCGTCCTCCTCAAAGAATTACACCCCCAATCTCTCAAGCCATGGGGGACAGGCCCCCATACGGTGACCAATCCCACGGCAGCTAAACTCTTGGGACACCCCTTCTGGTACCATGTCTCCCGCCTTAAAATGGCCCCAACTCCAGAGGCTTGGACGGCCCTACTGCTGGGTCCCACGAGACTACGGCTTGTCCGTCACCCTGTCTCTCCTCCTGCTGCTCCTCCTGCCACCCAGGACTCACCAGATGTCCCTATGGCGCTTCCAGGTCCACGGGACATGGCAAGCTAAAGGTCAGACCCACGCCCGAGTCCTGGGCATGGGAGACTGCCAACGAGATGGGTGCCAGGCCTTCGTGACAGTCCAGATCCCCATCTCTAACATTGAAGGTGTTCCCCTGGGTTGGTCCACCCCCACTGTCTGCTTCACTTACGATCAGACAAGAGACTACTGTCAATGGTGGGGTGAGACCTATGGGGGGTGCCCCTATCACTCATGTAACATCCATGTGGCAAAACTAGATACCAGGAGCTCGCTCTGAAAATCCCACCTGCTCATCACAAATGGCACAGGTCAATTATTCATCAACATCAAAGATCCCTGGGACACCAGATGGGTAAAAGGGGTACAAGGAAAAATCTACCAGTGGGCAACTGATGCCTACTCCCGTGGGCTCTATCAGGGTCTTCTGCTCATATGTCAGAGTGATCCCTGAAAGTATCCAGCACTTGAGCAAACAGGCCACCATGGTCCAGGAGACGGAACAGGCCCTAGAATGCCAACTACCCCACCCTGAGCACAAGACGGACCCTTTTCCTTGGTTGGCCCTCATCCGCCAAGGGGTGCAAATGCTTAATCACACCGGAATAGGCAACATCTCTGACTGATTTCTATGTGCCACACTTGCCCGACCACCATTCACTGCTGTCCTACTCGATCAGCCCTTCACCTCTACCCTCCCTAGTTCCTCCCAGAACTTATCTTTTCCCCCATTAAGAGTCTCCATATTCCTTGATTTAGGAAAAAAGAACCTCACAATTTGCTATGGCAGCCACCCAAACTTAACTGATGATGCACTACCTTGCAATTCATCCCTCCCTGTAACTACGCCAATGGGGGCCCCACCAGGCTTGTCCTTTTGGTGTAATGGCTCCCTTACAAAAGAGGTCAACTCTTCCTCCCCCTTCCCACATATCCCCGTCACCCTTGTTCCACAACTCACATTATATGGCCACGCCGAATTTCTCTCACTTACCAAACAAATTTTTGGCCGACAAAAAAGGGCCATCTTTCTCCCTATGGTCGCAGGCATTTCCCTTGCCTCCTCTCTCATCGCTGCGGGCATCGGGGGAGGAGACCTAACACACAGTGTCTCAACATCCCACGACCTAGAAAAGAAACTCCAGCTAGCCATTGAGAACTCTGCCGCCTCCATCACCTCCCTCCAGTGTCAGATCACCTCAGTAGCCCGAGTTGCCCTCCAAAATCGACACGCCCTGGACCTTCTGACAGCTGACAAAGGAGGTACCTGCCTCTTCCTACAGGAAGAGTGCTGCTACTACATCAACGAGACAGGGGCGTTAAAGACAATATAGATGCTCTCTGACGCTTAAAAGAAGAACTCCAATGCAGGCAGTGACAATCCACCTCCCCCATCCCCGTTTAGTGGCAGTCCACCCTCTATACCTGGCTGACACCAATCCTAGGCCCCTTAATCCTTATCTGCATCCTATTCATGCTTGCGCCCTGTTTCCTCAGGTTTCTCCGCAGTCGCATACAAGAAGTCTTTCGGGTCGTGGTAAATCAGATGCTCCTCCACCCATATACCTTACTACCCACAGAACCCCCCGTGGCTGCCCTCCCCTCCCCTCTGGACCGCTAGCCACCCAACTCCCTTCCGGTGCCCCTGTACTGCAGGAAGTAGCCAGAGACAAAACGTTACCCCATTACACCAAAGAAGTCGGGATGTAAGGCCAGTAGGTCCAGGGAAGGGCCCAGGGAGCCAGACGGAACCCCCACCAAAGTGGCTGATGCAACCGACACCTGACATTGCCACACCACTCGGCCCCGGTCTTCCCACTTCCCAAGGGGCAGAACCAACGGCTCTGAGGCTGATGCAACCAACACTTGACATTGCTACAACACCCGAGAGATTACCAAAAAAGGGCTGCTTCACACAGCAAGCGCCTCCCCTGCGTCCACCCCTATAAATTTTGTTCGTGCCCGCACCCGGGCGCGACTTCTCTGGCCCCTTTCTCTCGGACCAGTGAACCTCGCCTGGGAACATTCTCAAATAAAGCTTTCTTAAGCTCTCCTCCGTTTTTGATGCCGTTCCTTACGATCAATATGTATGCTCCTATTCCCATTTTCTTAATTGTTTTGGGTTTGTTATTGTAGGTCTTTTCCTCCTCTTGTGTCTCTTGGCTAGAGAAGTTCCTTTAGCATTTGTTGTAAAGCTGGTTTGGTGGTGCTGAACTCTCTCAGGTTTCGCTTGTCTATAAAGGTTTTAATTTCTCCATCAAATCTGAATGAGATCCTTGCTGGGTAGAGCAATCTTGGTTGTAAGTTTTTCTCCTTCAGCACTTTAGATATGTCCTGCCACTCCCTTCTGGCTTGCAGAGTGTCTGCTGAAAAATCAGCTGTTTACCTTATGGGGATTTCCTTGTGTGTTTTTTTCCCCCTTGCTGCTTTTAGTATGTTTTCTCTGTATTTAATTTTTGACAGTTTGATTAATATGTGTCTTGGCGTGATTCTCCTTCGATTTATCCTGTATGGGACTCTCTGTGCTTCCTGGACTTGATTAACTACTTCATTTCCCACATTAGGGAAGTTTTCAACTATAATCTCTTCAAATATTTTCTGTCCCTTTCTTCTTCTCTTCTTCTTCTGGGACCCCTGTAATTCGAATGCTGGTGCATTTAATGTATTCCTGGAAGTGTCTGAGACTGTCCTCAGTCCTTTTCATTCTTTCTTCTTTATTCTGCTCTTCAGTAGTTATTTCCATTATTTTATCTTCCAGGTCACTTATCCGTTCTTCTGCCTCAGTAATTCTGCTATTGATCCCATCTAGAGTATTTTTAATTTCATTTATTGTGTTGTTCATCGTTGCTTGTTTCTTTAGTTCTTCTAGGTCCTTGTTAAATGTTTCTTGCATTTTCTCTATTCTATTTCCAAGATTTTGGATCACCTTTATTATCATTATTCTGAATTCTTTTTCAGGTAGACTGCCTATTTCCTCTTCATTTGTTAGGTCTGGTGGGTTTTTATCTTGCTCCTTCATCTACTGTGTGTTTTTCTGTCTTCTCATTTTGCTTATCTTACTGTATTTGGGGTCTCCTTTTTGCAGTCTGCAGGTTCGTAGTTCCCATTGTTTTTGGTGTCTGTCTCCAGTGACTAAAGTTCATTCAGTGTGTTGTGTAGGCTTCCTGGTGTAGGGGACTAATGTCTGTGTTCTGGTGGATGAGGCTGGATCTTGTCTTTCTGGTGGGCGGATCCATGTCTTGTGGTGTGGATTGGGGTGTCTGTGGCCGTATTATGATTTTAGGCAGCCTCTCAGCTAAAGGGTGGGGTTGTGTTCCTGTCTTGCTAGTTGTTTGGCATAGGGTGTCCATCACTCTATCTTGCTGGTCGCTGAGTGAGGCTGGGTTTGGTGTTGAGATGGAGATCTCTGGGAGATATTCGCCATTTTATATTACGTGGAGCTGAGAGGTGTCTTGTGGACCAGTGTTCTGAAGTTGGCTCTCCCACCTCAGAGACACATCACTGACTCCTGGCTGTAGCACCAAGAGCCTTTCATCCACATGGCTCAGAATAAAAAGGAGAAAAAGTAGAAAGAGAAAGAAAGAAAGAAAGAAAGAAAGAAAGAAAGAAAGAAAGAAAGAAAGAAAGAAAGAAAGAAGGCAGGAAGAGGATAAAATAAAATTGTGTAATATAAAATAAAGTTATTAAAATAAAAATTATTAAGAAAAAATTTTTTGTTAAAAAAATGAAAAAAATGGATGGACAGAACTCTATGACAAATGCTGAAAGCAAAGCTATACAGACAAAATCTCACACAGAAGCATACACATACACTGTCACAAAAAGAAGAAAAGGGGAACAAATAATAAATCTGTTCTCAAAGTTCACCTCCTCAATTTGGGATGATTCGCTGTCTATTCAGTTATTCCACTGATGCAGCGTACATCAAGTTCATTGTGGAGATTTAACCTGCTGCTCCTGAGGCTGCTGGGGGAAATTTACCTTTCTATTATTTGTTTGCACAGCTCTCTGGGTTCAGCTTTGGATTTGGCCCTGTCCCTGCGTGTAGGTCACCTGAGTGTGTCTGTTCTTTGCTCAGACAGGACGGGGTTAAAGAAGCAGCTGATTCGGGGGCTCTGGCTCACTCAGGCCAGGGGTAAGGAGGGGTACAGATGCAGAGTGAGCCTTCAGTGGCAGAGGCCAGCATGATGGTGCATCAGCCTGAGGTGTGCCGTGCATTCTCCCAGGGAAGTTGTCCTTGGATCATGGGACCCTGGCAGTGGTGGGCTGCACAGGCTCCTGAGAGGGGAGGTGTGGACAGTGACCTGGGCTTGCACACAGGGGTCTTGGTGGCAGCAGCAGCAGCAGCAGCTTTAGTGTCTCCCCCGATGCCCTCAGCATCTCTGGGGTCCGCGCTTTTAGGCGCGGCTCACACCCATCTCTGGAGCTCCTTTAAGCAGTGCCCTGAATCCCCTCTCCTCGCGCACCAGGAAACAAAGAGGGAAGACAAAGTCTCTTGCCTCTTTGGCAGGTCCAGACTTTTTCCCAGACTCCCTCCCAGCTAGTGGTGGTGCACTAACCCCTTCAGGCTGTGTTCACGCTGCCGTTCCTCTCCCTGCGCTCCGACTGATGCCCGAGCCTCAGCTCCCAGCCCTGCCCACCCTGGCGGTGAGCAGACAAGCCTCTTGGGCTGGTGAGAGCTGGTTGGCACCGATCCTCTGTGCGGGAATCTCTCTGCTTTGACCTCCGCACCCCTGTGGCTGCTCTCTCCTCCGTGGCTCTGGAGCTTCCCTCCTCCGCCACCCACCGTCTCCGCCCACGAGGGGGCTTCCTAGTGTGTGGAAACCTTTCCTCCTTCACAGCTCCCTCCCACTGGTGCAGGTCCTGTCCCTATTCCTCTGTCTCTGTTTTTTCTTTTTTCTTTTGCCCTACCCAGGTACGTGGGGACTTTCTTGCCTTTTGGGAGGTCTGAGGTCTTCTGCCAGCATTCAGTATGTGTTCTGTAGGAGCTGTTCCACATGTAGATGTATATCTGTTGTATCTATGGGGAGGAAGGTGATCTCCACGTCTTACTCTTCTGCCATCTTTTCAACGTCTTCTCTGAGTTCACTCAGTTTTGACAACTTTTTTCTTAACTCTAACTACAAGTGGAATTCTCTTTCTTTAGTAATTTCTTTGCAGTGTAGTTTGTTCTAATTAGCCATGGCAGTATGACAGCTGCCATGTGAAACACTTTACTCTCATTACATTACAAATCTTTTAGTTACATTACCCTGTCAAATATGAACTACTAGATTAGAAAGATCAATAGGTTAGAAATTACCCCTATCCAGAATAATATTATAACCTGAAAGACATTTAGGAATCACTCTTTTATTCTGTTCTTTGTATTAAAAATATGCCCTGAATACTGGAGATTTCATTAATTACCAAGATAAACATATCTTGAAGTTTGAAACAAAAAAAGCACACCCAATTCATTAAGAATATAATGTTGATCTAAAGTAGTCATATTTTAAAGATTGTTGAGGCAACTCCATTGTTCTCTTCCACAGAAATTGCATCATTTTAAAAACCCAGGAACAGTGCACAATGGCTCCAATTTCTCCACATCCTCAACAACACTTATTTACTGTTTTGTTTTGCTTTATAAGAGCCATCCTAGTGGTTGCTAGGTATTATTTCACTGCAGTTTTCACTTGCACTTATCTGATTATCAGGTGTTGAGCATCTTTCCTTAAGCTTGCTGGACATTGTATATCATCTTTGAATGGATATCTTTACAAGTTTTTTGCCCATCCTTTAATTGGGTAATTTGATTTTTTGTTTTTTACTTCTGAGTGTCTTTTGATTGGGAAGTTTAATCCATTTCCATTTCAAGTAATTTCTGAAAGGGAAGGACTACAATTGCCATTTTGTGGTTTCCTAGTTGTTTTGTAGCTTTTTTATCCCCCTTTTCCTCTTATTGCCTTCCTTTGTGTTCCATTGATTTTTTATAGTGAGATGATTTGATTAGTTTATTCACTTTTGTGTGTATTCTGTAAATATTTTCTTTGTGTTAATCACAATTACAAAACAATCTTAAAGTTACACTGATAACAATTTTAAACGGATAACATTTATTTTAAACTGATAGCAATTTCAATCACAGACAAAAACTCTAATCCTTTTCATTTCTACCACTAACCTCTTTTTATTATTGATGTCATATATTACATCTTTATATAACTATCAACATATTTATCATTTTCAAAATATTTCTATCATTTTACCATTGTATGCAGCAAAATTACAATATTTGTCCACGTGTTCACATTTACTGAAGAACCTTATATTGACATTTATACTGAGTTGCTATATACTATCCTTTTATTTCATCTTGAAGGACTCTCTTTGATATATTTTGTAGAGGAGCTCTAATGTAATGACACCATCAGATTTTGTTTATGTGGCTAAAGGCTTAATTTCCACTTCATTTTTTAATGGCATTTTTGCCCTAAATAATATTCTGTTTACAGATTTTTCTTTCAGTATGTTGAATAGACCATCCTACCCCCTCAGCATGGCAAAGTTTCTGCTAAGAAATTCACTGATAATTTTATGGAATCTCCTTTGTGATAGATCAATTATTTTCTTGCTGCTTTTAAGATTATCTCTTTAACTTCCAACACTTTGATTACACTGTGTTTTGTGGGAATCTCTTTGGGTATATCCTACTTATGGTGCATTAAGCCTCCTAAATTTGTGTCTCCATATCTTTCTTCAGATTTGGAATATTTTCAGCTATCATTTCTCCAAATAAGTTCTAATTTCCTTTCTCTCTTTCCTTCTGGGATTCCAATAGTGCATATATTTGTACACTTGATAATGTCCCATCTGCCCTTTTTAATTTTCTTCATTCCTTTTGTTTTGCAGCTCTGATTTAATTACTTTAAGTGATCTGTCTCAAGTTCAATGATTCATTTACCTGATCAAATCTGCTGTTGCTCCCTCTAGTGAATTTTTTAGTCCATTTATATTTTTTAGCTCCAGAATTTGTTTGGTTCTTTTTTAATCACTTTGTTGATATTCTCATTTCATTTGAGCACCATTTTCCTGATTTCATTTTGTTGTCTACTTGTGTACTCTACTAGCTCACTGACTATTTTAAGACAGCTGTTTTAAATTTTTTTGTGAGGTATTTTGGGGTCTGAGTTTCTTTAGGTTTGGTTTCCAGAGTTTCATTTTGTTACAGTTAATGGGCCATATTACCCTCTTTCTTTGTGTTCAGTGTAATCTTTTGCTGACTTTGAGCATTTGAAAACTCAACTCCTTCTCCTGACTTTGTGCAAATGAAAACTTTCACCAATGTCTTTTCTGATTTCTTGATCTTCTTCTGATGTCTGCCTGTGGAACTGTGGCTTTAAAAGGGGGTGGTGCTTGTCTCTATTTTCATTTGTCTTCACAACTATGATTCCCACGTGGCCAATTGGCCTCCCAATGCTCCAAGTCAGGTGAGACAGAAATCAATCCCTGGTTAACACCCAGTCAGAATGTTGGATGCAAGGTCTACTTTGTTGTTTCCATTCTGACGGAAAAGCCTTAGTATGAGTAGTTTTCTCCCAGTTGCACCATGCTATGCACCACCTAGGTGGTTTAGTCCACACAAAACAGGACTAATTTTCTACCTCTTTAGCTGGAATTTCTTCCTGATTTTACACTGGTTTGGGTACCATAGCTTCTCAAGTTGTCTCTAGAGCATTCATAAAGTTATTCTTTTTCATACATTGTTTTTAACTCACTGTCTCAGTGGGGGAACATGAACCCATATATTCCTACCCTTCCAGCTTGCTGATGTCACCTTTCAGCACATAATATTGAGAGAAGATTATTTCATTAAATCGCTTACTATGCCTATTTTAGAACCCAAACTTTAATTAGATAATATCCAGGAAATAACTAAATGATGAGGAAATGTCATTCAAAGGTACAGATTAGAAAATAAACTGCATACTAGAAATAGAATAGTTACTTCATACTTGGATCATAGTTATACCCCCTAAAATAAAATGGAAAGAAATAATTCATAAAATAGTTGTAACTAAAACAAACCAATAAAATATGTGAAAGGAGTAAATTTAATAAAATTAAAATATTACATAAAGTTTTAGAGTTCAAGGCTAATAACTGCTATGAAAATGTTTTAAGAGTAAGAGATTGGTTAGCATGTCTGTATCTACTGTATCATTCGCTTAATCTGGAGTGGTGGGAGGAACCCTGTTAAACAACCTTACTTCTTTCCTTTCTAGAAAGCTACCTTTTGAAAATGCAACTAAATTTGAGAAAAATATCAATAAAAGAATATTTAAAGCAACTCCAACTTTATCTAAACACTACAGTAATAGATAAAATTTTATTGATATTGACTAATTTTGTAAGTAACATTAAATAGTTACAGTAAGTAACAGAAAATAAACTAAATGTATTTGCTTACCAGGTATATTGACAGTTATCTGGTACAATGGATCAAGAATCTTTTTCAAGTGTTGATTTTGAATACTAAGCAAGATTTGGTAAATAAGGAAAAACACAACAGATATTTTTACCCTATTTTTCTCTGTTCATAGATGCTAATGCACAAGACAACAGTACTATACATTTCACTGACACATTCTCCCTCAGAATTTAGAATTTCAAAAGTTCTTATAACAAGAATAATCATCGAGATAATTAGATTCTAGTTCAGTTCAGTAGGTAGCAGTTATGTAGAAAACCTAGCTTACAATTTCCTATAAAAAGGTATATAAAAATTGTAAATTTTTAGACTCCAAGGTATCTATTTTGTGTAAGCTTCAATCAAAGTGTGCTATAGCTGTCATATGTGATTATATAGTTCAATAAGGACATGAAAATTCAATTTTATAAAACAGTGACTCTGGCTATTTATTTTCATTAAAAAAATTACTGAATAACGGTCATCATAAGAAATTTACAAGCTAAAACATTAAAAATTTTAACAAATATCTGGTATTTTGAGTCTACCTACAAATTAGTTTATAAAATGGATATTACATATGGTACAAATATATGGTGAATCTTCACAAAAAAATACCCTGAAAATGGTAATTGCAAGGATAAATTTGTGAGATATTTTTCCTTTTGTATAAATCTCACAGAATTGACTACTGAAGAAAATATACTAGCAATGTATTGTGTATACATAAAATAGAAAAAGTAAAATGCATGTCAATAATACAAACTGAGGGGAAAACTAAATATACAATTTTTTTTAACATCTTTATTGGGGTATAATTTCTTTACAATGGTGTGTTACTTTCTGCTTTATAAAAAAGTGAATCAGTTATACATATACATATGTTCCCATAACTCTTCCCTCTCGCGTCTCCCTCCCTCCCACCCTCCCTATCTCCCTCCTCCAGGTGGTCACAAAGCACCGAGCTGATATCCCTGTGCTATGCAGCTGATTCCCACTAGCTACCTTACGTTTGTTAGTGTATATATGTCTGTGCCTCTCTCTCACTTTGTCACAGCTCACTCTTCCCCTTCCCCATATCCTCAAGTCCGTTCTCCAGGAGGTCTGTGTCTTTATTGCTGCCTTACCCCTAGGTTCTTCATGACATTTTTTTTCTAAATTCCATATATACCTGCTAGCATACAGTATTTGTCTTTGTCTTTCTGACTTACTTCACTCTGTATGACAGAATCTAGGTCTATCCACCTCATTACAAATAGCTCAATTTCCTTTCTTTTTATGGCTGAGTAATATTCCATTGTATATATGTGCCACATCTTCTTTATCCATTCATCCGATGATGGGCTCTTAGGTTGTTTCCATCTTCAGGCTATTGTAAATAGAGCTGAAATGAACATTTTGGTACATGACTCTTTTTGAATTTTGGTTTTCTCAGGGTATAGGCCCAGTAGTGGGATTGCTGGGTCATATGGTAGTTCAATTTGTAGTTTTTAAGGAACCTCCATACTGTTCTCCATAGTGGCTGAACCAATTCACATTCCCACCAGCAATGCAAGAGTGTTCCCTTTTCCCCACACCCTCTCCAGCATTTATTGTTTCTAGATTTTTTCATGATGGCCATTCTGACTGGTGTGAGATGATATCTCATTGTAGTTTTGATTTGCATTTCTCTAATGATTAATGATGTTGCGCATTCTTGCGTGTTTGTTGGCAGTCTGTATATCTTCTTTGCAGAAATGTCTATTTAGGTCTTCTGACCATTTTTGGATTGGGTTGTTTTTTTGTTATTGAGCTGCATGAGCTGCTTGTAAATTTTGGAAATTAATCCTCTGTCAGTTGCTTCATTTGCAAAGATTTTCTCCCATTCTGAGGGTTGTCTTTTCATCTTGTTTATGGTTTCCTTTGCTGTGTAAAAGCTTTGAAGTTTCATTAGGTCCCATTTGTTTATTTTTGTTTTTATTTCCATTTCTCTAGGAGGTGGGTCAAAACGGATCTTGCTGTGATTTGTCATAGAGTGTTCTGCCTATGGTTTCCTCTAAGAGTTTGGTAGTTTCTGGCCTTACATTAGGTCTTTAATCCATTTTGAGTTTATTTTTGTGTATGGTGTTAGGGAGTGATCTAATTTCATACTTTTACATGTACCTGTGCAGTTTTCCCAGCACCACTTATTGAAGAGGCTGTCCTTTCTCCACTGTACATTCCTGCCTCCTTTATCAAAGATAAGGTGACCGTATGTGCGTGGGTTTATGTCTGGGCTTTCTATCCTGTTCCATTGATCTATCTTTCTGTTTTTGTGCCAGTACCACACTGTCTTGATTACTGTAGCTTTGTAGTATAGTCTGAAGTAAGGGAACCTGATTCCTCCACCTCCATTTTTCTTTCTGAAGATTGCTTTGGGTATTCGGGGTCTTTGGTGTTTCCATACAAAATGTGAAATTTTTGCTCTAGTTCTGTGAAAAATGCCACTGGTAGTTTAATAGGGATTGCACTGAATATGAAGATTGTTTGGGTAATAGTCATTTTCACAAAGTTGGTTCTTCCAATCCAAGAACATGGTATATCTCTCCATCTATTTGTATCATTTTTAATTTCTTTCATCAGTGTCCTATAGTTTTCTGCATACAGGTCTATTGTCCCCTTAGGTAGGTTTATCCTATATATTTTATTCGTTTTGTTGCAATGGTAAATGGGAGTGTTTTCTTGATTTCATTTTCAGATTTTTCACCATTAGTGTACAGGAATGCTAGAGATTTCTAATTAATTATGTATCCTGCTATTTTACCAAATTCATTGATTAGCTCTAGTAGTTATCTCATAGCATCTTTAGGATTCTCTATGTATTGTATCATGTCATCTGCAAAGAGTGAGAGGTTAATTTCTTAATTTCCAATTTGCATTCCTTTTATTTCTTTTTCTTCTCTGATTGCTGTGATAAAAACTTCCAAATCTATATTGAATAAGAGTGGTGAGAGTGGGCAACATTGTCTTGTTCCTGATCTTAGTGGAAATACTTTCATTTTTTCACCATTGATGTTGGCTGTGAGTTTGTCATATATGGCCTGTATTATGTTGAGGAAAGTTCCCTCTATGCCTAGTTTCTGGAGGGTTTTTATCATAAATCGGTGTTGAATTTTGTCAAAAGCTTTCTCTGCATTTATTAAGATGACGTTATGGTTTTTCTCCTTCTATTTGTTAATATGGTGTATCACATTGATTGATTTGCATATATTAAAGAATGCTTGCATTCCTGGAATAAATCCCACTTGATCATGGTGTATGATCCTTTTAATGTGCTGTTGCATTCTGTTTGCTAGTACTTTTTTGAACATTTTTGCATCTATGTTTATCAGTGATATCTTTCTTGGTGACATCCTTGTCTGGTTTTCATATCAGGGTGATGGTGACCTCATAGAATGAGAATGAGAGTGTTCCTCCCTCTGCTATATTTTGGAAGAGTTTGAGAAGGATAGGTCTTAGCTCTTCTCTAAATATTTGAAAGAATTAGTCTGTGAAGCCATCTGGTCCTGGGCTTTTGTTTGTTGGAAGATTTTAAATAACAGTTTCAATTTCAGTGCTTGTGATTCGTCTGTTCATATTTTCTATTTCTTCCTGATTCAGTCTTGGCAGGTTGTGCATTTCTAAGAATTTGTCCATTTCTTCCAGGTTGTCCATTGTATTGGACATAGAGTTGCTTGTAGTAATCTCTCATGATCTTTTGTATTTCTGCAGTGTCAGTTGTTACTTCCCCTTTTTCATTTCTATTGATTTGAGTCTTCTCCCTTTCTTCTGGATGACTCTGGCTACTGGTTTATCAATTTTGTTTATCTTCTCAAAGAACCAGCTTTTAGCTTTATTGATCTTTGCTATTGTTTCCTTCATTTCTTTTTCATTTATTTTTGATCTGATCGTTATGATTTCTTTCCTTCTGCTAACTTTGGGGGTTTTCTTATTCTTCTTTCTATAATTGCTTTAGGTGCAAGGTTAGGTTGTTTATTTGAGATATTTCCTGCTTCTTAAAGTGGGCTTATATTGCTATAAATTTCCCTCTTAGAACTTCTTTTGCTGCATCCCATGGGTTTTGGGTCATTGTATCTCCATTGTCATTTGTTTCTAGGTATTTTTTGATTTCCTCTTTGATTTCTTCAGTGATCACTTCGTTATTGAGTAGTGTATTCTTTAGCCTCTCTGGGTTTGTATTTTTTACAGATCTTTTCCTGTAATTGATATCTAGTCTCATAGTGTTGTGGTCGGAAAAGATACTTGATACAATTTCAATTCTCTTAAGTTTACTGAAGCTTGATTTGTAACCCAAGATATGATCTATCCTGGAGAATGTTCCATGAGCACTTGAGAAAAATGTGTATTCTGTTGTTTTTGGATGGAATGTCCTATAAATATCAATTAAGTCCCTCTTGTTTAATGTATCATTTAAAGCTTGTGTTTCCTTATTTATTTTCATTTTGGATGATCTGTCCATTGGTGAAAGTGGGGTGTTAAAGTCCCCTACTATGAATGTGTTACTGACAATTTCCCCTTTCTGGCTGTTGGTATTCACCTTATGTATTGAGGTGCTCTTATGTTGGGTGCATAAATATTTACAATTGTTATATTTTCTTCTTGGACCAATCCCTTGATCATTATGTAGTGTCCTTCTTTGTCTCTTCTAATAGTCTTTATTTTAAAGTCTATTTTGTCTGATATGACAATTGCTACTCCAGCTTTCTTTTGGTTTCCATTTGCATGGAATATCTTTTTCCATCCCCTCACTTTCAGTCTGCATGTGTCTCGATGTCTGAAGTGTGTCTCCTGTAAACAGCTTATATATGGGTCTTGTTTTTATATCCATTCAGCCACTCTGTGTCTTTTGGTGGGAGCATTTAATCCACTTACATTTAAGGTTATTATCGATATGTATGTTTTATTCCAATTCTCTAATTGTTTTGGGTTTGTTATTGTAGGTCTTTTCTTTCTCTTGTGTTTCTTGACTTGAGAAGATCCTTTAACATTTGTTGTGAAGCTGGTTTGGTGGCGCTGAACTCTCTCAGCTTTTGCTTTCTGTAAAGTTTTTAATTTCTCCATCAAATATGAATGAGATCCTTGCTAGTAGAGTAATCTTGGTTGTACTTTTTTCTCCTTCATCACTTTAAATATGTCCTGCCAGTCCCTTCTGGCTTGCAGAGATTCTGCTGAAAGATCACCTGTTAACTTTATGGGGATTTCCTTGTGTGTTATTTGTTGTTATTCCCTTGCTGCTTTTAATATGTTTTCTTTGTATTTAATTTTTGACAGTTTGATTAATATGTGTCTTGGAATATTTCTCCTTGGATTTATCCTATATGGGACTCTCTGTGCTTCCTGGACTTGAATAATTATTTCCTTTCCCATAGTAGGGAAGTTTTCAACTATAATCTCTTCAATATTTCCTCAGACCCTTTCTGTTTCTCTTCTTCTTCTGGAACCCCTGTAATTAGAATGTTGGTGCATTTAATGTTCTCCCAGAAGTTTCTGAGACCGTCCCAGTTCTTTTCATTTTTTTTCTTTATTCTGCTCCACAGTAGTGAATTCCACTATTTTATCTTCCAGGTCACTTATCCAGTCTTCTGCCTCAGTTATTCTGCTATTGATCCCTTGTAGAGTATTTTAAATTTCATTTATTGTGTTGTTCATCATTGTTTGTTTCATCTTTAGTTCTTCTAGGTTCTTGTGAAATGTTTCTTGCATTTTCTCTATTCTATTTCCAAGATTTTGGATCATCTTTATTATCATTATTCTGAATTCTTTTTCAGGTAGACTGCCTATTTCCTCTTCATTTGTTAGGTCTGGTGGGTTTTTATCTTGCTCCTTCATCTGCTGTGTGTTTATCTGTCTTATTTTGCTTATCTTACTGTGTTTGGGGTCTCCTTTTTGCTGGCTGCAGGTTTGTAGTTCCGGTTTTTTGTGTCTGTCCCCAGTGGCTAAAGTTGGTTCAGTGGGTTGTGAAGGCTTCCTGGTGGAGGGGACTAGTGCCTGTGTTCTGGTGGATGAGGATGAATCTTGTCTTTCTGGTGGGCAGGTCCACGTCTGGTGGTGTAGTTTGGGGTGTCTGGGACTTATTATGATTTTAGGCAGCCTCTCTGCTAATGGGTGGGGTTGTGTCCCTGTCCTGCTAGTTGTTTGGCATAGGGTGTCCAGCAGTGTAGCTTGCTGGTCGTTGAGTGAAGCTGGGTGCTGATGTTGAGATGGAGATCTCTGGGAGATCTTTGCCATTTGATATTATGTGGACCTGTGAGGTCTCTTTTGGACCAGTGTCCTAAAGTTGGTGCTCCCACCTCAGATGCACAGCACTCCTGGCTGCAGCACCAAGAGCCTTTCATCCACACAGCTCAGAATAAAAGGGAGAAGAAAGGAAGGAAAGAAAGAAAGAAAGAAAAAGAAAGAAAGGAAGGAAGAAAATAAGAGAGAGGGAAGGAAGGAAGAAAAAAGAAAGAGAAAAGAAGGAAGGATAAAATTGAAAAGATAAAATATAATAAAGTTATTAAAATAAAAAATAATTATTAAGAAAAAAAATTTTTTAAAGAAAAAAATGGACGGATAGAGCCTTAGCACAAATGGTGAAAGCAAAGCTATACAGACAAAATCTCACACAGAAGCATACACATACACACTCACAAAAACAGGGAAAGGGGGAAAAATCATCAATCTTGCTCTCAAAGTCCACCTCCTTTGGGATGATTCATTGTCTATTCAGGTATTGCTCAGATGCAGGGTATATCAAGTTGATTGTGGAGCTTTAATCCGCTGCTCCTGAGGCTGCTGGGAGAGATTTCCCTTTCTCTTCTTTGTTCTCACAGCTCTGGGGGCTCAGCTTTGGATTTGGCCCCGCCTCTGCATTTAGGTCGCTGGAGGGCGTCTGTTTTTTGCTCAGACAGGACGGGGTTAACGTACCAGCTGCTTTGGGGGCTCTGGCTCACTCAGGCCGGGGGGAGGGAGGGTCGCGGAGTGTGGGGCGAACCTGCAGCGGTAGAGGCCTGTGGAACGGTGGAACATTGCACCAGCCTGAGGTGCACCGTGCATTCTCCCAGGGAAGTTGTCCCTGGATCCTGGCACGCTGTCAGTGGCGGGCTGCACAGCCTCCCGGGAGGGGAGGTGTGGCGAGTGACCTGTGCTCACACACAGGCTTCTTGGTGGCAGCAGCAGCAGTCGTAGCATCTCATGCCCATCTCTGTGGTCCGCGCTTTTAGCCGAGGCTCGCGCCCGTCTCTGGAGCTCCTTTAAGGGGCATTGTTAATCCCCTCTCCTCGCACACCAGGAAACAAAGAGGGAAGAAAGTCTCTTGCCTCTTCCAAAGGTCCAGACGTTTTCCCAGATTCCCTCCCGGCTAGCCGTGGAGCACTAGCCCCTTCAGGGTGTGTTCACCCGCCAACCCCAGTCCTCTCCCTGCGCTCCGACTGAAGCCTGAGCCTCAGCTCCCAGCCCCCGCCCACCCCTGCGGGTGAGCAGACAAGCTTCTCGGGCTGGTGAGTGCTGGTCGGCACTGATCCTCTGTGCGGGAATCTCTCCGCTTTGCCCTCTGCACCCCTGTTGCTGTACTCTCCTCCGCAGCTCCAAAGCTTCCCCGCTCCGCCACCCGCCATCTCCGCCCGTGAGGGGGCTTCCTAGTGTGTGGAAACGTTCCTCCTTCACAGCTCCCTCCCACTGGTGCAGGTCCCGTCCCTATTCTTTTGTCTCTGTTTTTTCTTTTTTGTTTTGCCCTACCCAGTTACGCGGGGAGTTTCTTGCCTTTTGGGAGGCCTGAGGTCTTCTGCCAGCGTTCAGTAGGTGTTCTGTAGGAGTTGTTCCACGTGTAGATGTATTTCTGATGTATCTGTGGGGAGGAAGGTGATCTCCGCGTCTTACTCTTACGCCATCTTCCCGATTCCCCCCCACATCATCTTTTAATAAAAATCCTTTGGCTCTTGCAGCAAAAGTAATTTTCCTCTTAGACACATATACAAATTTACTCTACTTATAACACTCTTTTTACTTGTTATCTCCCACTGTTTAGGATCTCCTTCATGGTAAACCTACTACTTTCTCTTAAAATCTTATACTTCATGAGTATGTATCAGACATTTACAGACATGCTAAATAAAATCATGTTTATTACACTAATATGAAAATGTTTTTAATATTGTTTAATGTATAGACTACTTATATAGAATATACAGATTAATAACTTTATATTGTGAAATCAGTGATAACAGATCCAACTCAACTTTAAAAACTGAATTAAAAAACACAATATAAAAATAACTATTTTGAAGTATACAATTCAATGACATATAGTATCTTCCGAATGTTGTGCACCCATCACCTCTCTAGTTCTCAAACATTTTCATCTCCCTATAAATAGTATATGCCCTTTAAATAATACTCCCAATCGCTCCTCTTCCAGGTCCTGGCAGCAATTAACCTGATTTCTGTCTTCATGGCTATGCTTCTTTTGTATACAAGTTCTGCACATATTTCAGTTCCAAACTGACAGAGCTATTTATCATTTGTTTTGCTTTACTCATTTTTTGCATCGTTCATTTACCAGGCCATATGCTACTCTAACCAAGCGGAACCCTATGGGGTCTTCCTGGAACAGACAACCCTCCCCTCGCCCCTCAGTGTCCCCTGCCTGCCTCTTGTCTCTAGAAAACTTTCACCTCCTAGACCTTCCCCAAGTTCCAAAGAGCAAATTTAATCAGAGAAGTGAGAATAATATGGAAACAAAGGAAAACAGTAAAGCAAGACAGAAATAATAATAGCTTAGCCATTAAACAAAGTGAAGGACATTTAGTTCCTCCTCCACGGCTATAGATAATGTTCTGACCCATGTCCTGTGAGCTGTTTTGCAGGTACTGAAACCTCCACCAGGTGGGAGAAGTTAACTTCATGCTGCCCACAAGCACGTAGACCCCAGACCAGTTAGAACCAGGTTGATGATGCCGACTCCCAATTACCTCACCACCAGCCAATCAGAAGAATGTCTACGAGCTGATCACACACCCCACATACTAAAAAAAGCATAATTTAAAGGACTATCTCCAACCTAGCTGAAATAACCCCTACTGAGTATTCTTAAGTACCTCATGCACAAAGAAACTGAAGGGAATTAACCCTTAAATTCATATTTCCCACTTAAGAAGGGCCTTTGCATTGGACTGGTCAATAGAAAGGACTGCTGACTCCCAACAACATTCATACCATGAGAAGAAGACAACAGCAATGGTAGGCAGCTGACACAAGAAACTGGGCCAAGCCTGTAAGACCCATCCTATGAATTCAACTGTACTGTTTACCAAATATTTGTCTCCCTATCAACTTTGAAAGTTATTGTTCTACTATAATTTTGTTACCCTCAGTGTTTAAAACAGGAAAATAATTCTCTAATGGAGTTTTCACAGAGTATAACTGCTCATGATGTGTAACACTGCTTGCTTTAAATTTATTGCTGGAAGCACGGGTACAGTGCTTATGTGACAACTGGGTATGATTGATAAAATGTATACCCTATAAAATGTTTCCCCATTAACACACTTCTGAACACGTTTGTGATATCTGATTAATTTTCCCCCAATGTGGATAACTAGGCCAATATGAAGGAGGCCTAGCACCAAGAGACATGATCTGGACCTGGGGCAGGCAGCTCAAACAACCCAGCAACGACGGACAGATATTTTGATCATCAATGCTTTTTACTGAAAGATTTGCAATCAAAAGGGGGAAATGATGGAGGAAATGTTCACATATTGAGGTAATGTGACTCTGGCTTATACATGATTTAATATGAAATTTAAGCTAACTGAAATATCCTGTTTGTGGCCTATAAAACATGCACTGTGCATTGGCTTTAGCCATTAATGAAAGATACACTTAAAAATCAGAATGGAGTAACTGTGGTTCAAGCCTCCAAAATGGAGCTGGGTGCCCACTGTTGACGTGAGTTCAGACATGTTCTTATACTACTGAGAACCTGAGTTTCCTAAAATTTATCAAATGTAAGGACACTACCAGCCTTTCTCAAAACAGTATCTGTTAGCAGCTGCCAGCTGCAACCTTCTGGTCTCAAGGTCTCTTCATAACTGTGAAACCCATCTCCTACTTTAGAAATAGTAGTGGCAAATGAGCCAACTCAAGATAGAGACTCCCAGCAAAAGGCACTAGATTATTCAGCCAGAATACTATTAGCTAATAAAATTGCTTTAAATTACATTTTGGCAAAAAAGAAGAGAGAGAGAGAGTGAAACAGAGAGAGATACTAGTGGCCAATAGCTCCTATTATGTATAAAAACCCTGGAAAAATGAAAAACCCAAATATAGAATAATTTAAAAGCTTACTTGGTTACTGAATATATTTAAAGAGGAAACACTCCAAACCTTATTTTTTCTGGTTGCATCTAAAATTAGAGGACTCTTTTTGATCATTATCCTCATTGTAATATGTTGGCTAATTTTCAAATGTGTGTCCAGGTGCTGTAACAAAACAATCAAAGAGAGAAGTAATGTTTTCATACTACAAAATATCGATGCTAAACTTGAAACTCAGCAGTATTTCCAGCTCTGTGTCCATTCCCAAATTAGGCAGGTCTATGTTCCATTTCATTAGGTGGTAGCCAAAGTGGTTGTTGCCCCATTCCCTCAAAGAGTTCAGGAAAATTGAAACAGAAATGGAAACTAAAACTGAGTTCTTCTGCCATGTTTATAATTAACCTCTCTATCCAAAACTTTATTCCCTTTCTTTTTCTCTACCTGTCCCTCAAGAGTGAGGGGTATCAAAAAAAAAGGGTGGGGGAGGGGGGAATTGTAACTGAGCAGGATCCTATGGAGGCTTCCTGGAACAGACACTCCCCACAATGTCCTCTGCCTGCCCTTGTCTGTAGAAAAACTTTACCCTCCTTGACCTTCCTCAAGTTCCAAAGAGCAAATTTAATCAGAGAAGTCAGAATACGCAGAAAGAGAGGAAAACAGTGAAGCAAAACAGAAATAATAATAGTTTAGCCATTAAACAAAGTGAAGGACCTTTAGTTCCTCCTCCAGGGCTATAGATCATATTCTGAGCCATGCCCTTTGAGCTGTTTTGCAGATACTGAAACCTCCACCAGGTGGGAGAAGTTAACTTCATGCTGCCCACAAGCACATAGACTGCAGACTGGTTGGAACCAGAAGGTTGATGATGCTGACTCACAATGACCTCACCACCAACCAATCAGAAGAATGTCTATGAGCTGATCATGCAACCCACAACCCACCCCCTTCACCCTGTCTTTAAAAACCTTTCCCTGAAAGCCTGCAGGGAGTTCAGGCCTTTTGAGCACTAGCTGCCTGGACTCCTTGCTTGGCACCTGCAATAAAGGCTACACTTACCTTCACCACAGCCGGGTGTAAGGAGATTGGCTTTACTGCACACAGGCGAGCAGACCGACGTGTGGCTTGGGAACACTACTGGCGCTAAGAGTATGTGTGTAGAAGGGAGAGAAATCACTTTTATTTCAGAAACAAAATGGATTTATTTATGTGATGTGTTTATTTAAGACTCTTTAGGAATAAGATTTTGCAGGTCTCATTTTTTTAAGTTACTGTTTAAGTAAGCAGCCCATATCTTGCTTTAACTGGATAAATTTCATAGAGAAGTAAACACTGGCTGAATGTTACACTTTAATTGCTAGGAGACCAGTCATCTTGTGGTGTCACAGCTACTCAGGTTGAGAACCACTGTGATGGTCTAGACGGTTTATCTGTGTAGGTCTGCCAAAGCAGCATGTGAACTCGCAGGGTTGAAAAACAAGGTGAGAAAAGTAGCTGAAGAAAATTTTATTTGAGATGGCACATATTTCTTCTGAAATTCAAGATGTGTCTCCTAGAGATGTGCCAACTGCTCCAGAAACCTCCATTAGATCTCCCATTGTGGGGTCACACATTCACTGGGGACTCAGTCTTGAGATCTATGATTGAATAAAATGAATTTCAGGCTCTGTCCAAAGGATCCTTGATTAAAAGACATATTTTGTGTCTCCAAACCAGAGGAAGATAATGATTTTCTTTCTCTGACCTTTCCCAGGAAACTTTGGATGTATAGGAGTTTTGTAACAAAGAGCAGGTAGTTAGAATGTCAAAAGATTACAGTTAATTAAAGAAAACCAGACATCTCTCGTGAATGAATTTAGCACTTTTCTACGTATGGGAAGATACAACAGCCTAGGTTCACTGAAAGCATTCGTTTGATATGCACCTTAGCTATCTAAGGTCAGAATCATGTTCTTTCCCATCCTGAGTCCCCGCTGGGTGCACCACTGGGGGTGGCTGTAGTGGCTGAGGGTTTGATGGTGGGCTTCCTGTTTTTATCTTGAGTTCCTTCTGGGTTCACCTTCAGGGACAGCTGCAGTGGATGATGGCTTGAGGGCCACAAAATCCTTTGTTTACTGATCTGGCTGGCAACACTCTTACTTCACAGTGTGCTCCTCTCTCTATTCCCTCAGGAAAACAGACTGTATGTAGAGACCATTCTTAATCCTGATCACAATACCACCATGGGCGTCTACCTCAACAAGACCTAAAGTGGTCCTGCTAGCAGTCTGCATGTATAAAGTTTGGCCTGCAAACTTCTTTAGTTTTGCTAAATGAACTAGAGCACCCAACACCCTTTGAACTGCTGTACATCCTCTGACCTCAAAGTCCTTCCTCATACACCAAACACAACGAGAATGAAAGGGACAGCACATCTACAGAGAATGAGTACACAGGGACTCATCAGTTAAAATATCCTCCAGCTTCCAATTTCTGGTTATGGTGGGCAAGGCTTTTTTGGATCAAACTTCCTGCTTTTGAAAAAAACTACAAGCAATGTATGAAAACATTTCTTATGAGGGAGGTCCCTGGTGTCTAGTGCTTAGGAACCAACACTTTCACACTTTCTGGACCTATAGGCACAGGTTTAATCCCTGGTGGAAGAACTAAGATCCCGCCAAGCAGTGTGGCCAA
Organism: Leucopleurus acutus; assembly: GCF_964270905.1. NCBI lineage: Eukaryota > Metazoa > Chordata > Mammalia > Artiodactyla > Delphinidae > Leucopleurus > Leucopleurus acutus. Next base: position 10,421,820 of record NC_139164.1, read on the forward strand.
AAAGAAAATAAAAAACAAAAAAACTTACCAATCCTCCTAAAAGGACCTAAGGGGTGAGAAGACAGAAAGGAAATTCCAGACTCAAAACCAGGAGCAAAAAGAACTCAGAGCAAGGTAATTAACTTTTCCTTCTTTCATAAAGGCTATCAGCTTTCTTTTTTTTCTTTTTCTTTTTTCTTTGCGGCACGTGGGCCTCTCACTGCTGTGGCCCCTCCCGCTGCGGAGCACAGCCTCCGGATGCACAGGCCCAGCATCCATGGCCCACAGGCCTAGCCGCTACGTGGCATGCAGGGCCCTCCCGGACCGGGGCACGAACCCGCGTCCCCTGCATCGGCAGGCAGTCTCTCAACCACTGCGCCACCAGGGAAGCCCTATCAGCTTTCTTTTTGATGACCTCTTAAGGAAACAGGAATAGAAATCAAAGCCCAAAGTTAAGTCTCAGGGTAAAGTTCAGTCTAATAGGAGACCCTGCCCACAACTAGCTGGGCCCCAAAGGGCCATAGCCTCACAAACAGCTGAGCTGAAAACAATCCCATCTTCCTTAGAACTTAAAAACAAATGAATTTCACACTGCCTGGTCAGCACAGGGAATCTCAAGCCTTGATCAAGGGGATTTCAGGCTGACAGACACCCCAGAGACCAGAGAGATCAGAATGCACATTATCTAAGAAGGAAGCCATTGTCCTAGGCCTCTAAATATTCTTACTAATTATATTTTGCATACACTGTCCAGCACAGATGGAACTAAGACAGCATGATAAAGAACCAGCACCCGCAGAAGTCAGGCTCAAACAGACTTCAGAATTTGGAACTTCACTGAAAGTATCTACAAGGATAAAAGACAATCTTGGCAAAGCGACCAAGCAGATTTGAAAAACAATCAAGAAGAATTTTTAGGAATGAAAAATGCAGTAGCTGAAATTAAAAACCAAATAGAATGGGTTTAAAGATGTATTTACATTCAGTTGAAGAGCAAATTAGAAAAATGGTGGATGATGAGAAAAAGTTGCCCTAAACTCACCACGGAAAGACAAAAAGGTGAAAAACAGAAGTATGGATGAACCTGACTAATGTGGAAAGACCTAACACAGGCTAAATCCAAGTCCCAGAAAAGACAGGAGAGAGGAAGGAAAACCTAATTTTCCAGAACATGGCCAGAAACCATTCAAGCTCCAAGAAGTTACAGAGGAGAGGGGTGTGGTATTCTCAAGACCTATTTTCCCAGAAGAGGAGAAACAATTTTGAACTTTGGTGGTTTCAATATGCATGCTACAATTTCTACAGTTCCCTTTTAAATAGCAGTATCAGAAATGGCTAACATTTAAAATCATTGAGGAAACATAACTACCGTATGACCCGGCAATCCCACTACTGGGCATATACCCTGAGAAAACCATAATTCAAAAAGAGTCATGTACCAAAATGTTCATTGCAGCTCTATTTAAAATAGCCAGGACATGGAAACAAGCTAAGTGTCCATCATCAGATGAATGCATAAAGAAGATGTGGCACATATATACAATGGAATATTACTCAGCCATAAAAAGAAATGAAATTGAGCTATCAGTAATGAGGTGGATAGACCTAGAGTCTGTCATACAGAGTGAAGTAAGTCAGAAAGAGAAAGACAAATACCGTATGCTAACACATATATATGGAATTTAAGAAAAGAAAGTGTCGTGAACAACCTAGGGGTACGACAGGAATAAAGACACAGACCTATTCGAGAACGGACTTGAGGATATGGGGAGGGGGAAAGGTAAGCTGTGACAAAGCGAGAGAGAGGCATGGACATATACACACTACCAAACATAAGGTAGATAGCTAGTGGGAAGCAGCTGCATAGCACAGGGAGATCAGCTCCGTGCTTTGTGACCGCCTGGAGGGGTGGGATAGGGAGGGTGTGAGGGAGGGAGACGCAAGAGGAAAGAGATATGGGAACATATGTATATGTATAACTAATTCACTTTGTTATAAAGCAGAAACTAACACACCATTGTAAAGCAATTATACTCCAATAAAGATGTAAAAAAAAAAGTTTTGGTTATAGACAGTGGTGATGGTTACACAACACTGTGACTGTATTTAATGCCACTGAACTGTATATTTATAAATGTTTAAAATAAATATGCTTTATGTGTATTTTACCACAATACAAAAAGAGGAACATAAAAAATTTTTTTAAAAAGTTGGAACATTACAAAATAATCAATCCAGGAAAGCTATGAAAGGGAAAGGGAGTGGGGGAAATAGCTGTACACAGAAGCGGCTGGACAAGCAGAAAGCACCATAAAAAGTGATATATATATATGTGTGTGTGTGTGTATATATATATATATACACACACATACATATAAATATATATCTCAAACCTTAAATGGGCCACACAAAAAGCCAGCATCAAAAAATAAAATACAAGTCAGGTTTATCAGGTTTAGCTACGATCTACAGATATCAAATATCTGGAAAGAAACTGATATGCTGCATGAATGCTAAACAAAAGGATGCTATAAGAGGTGAACTACCAGGGAGATACTGTATTTTAAATTTGTGTGTTCTAACAAGCTTCAAGTAGATACTGCAAAAACTGACAAATATGAAAGGACATATAAAGAATATCACACCCAACATTCCTGGACACTGTATTTAATTAAGCACCAAGACTGTCTCCACCATGCCAACCTTCTAGTGGGTCAAGCATGAGCTCTGTACTTGTTTCTACTATCATGAAAGAAATTACTGGAAATACAGTTTGGTAGAAAGAATGGCAGATCAGGATCAAGAACCCACTTCCTTAGATGAAACCTATTTTAAAATTTTATTTTATTATTAAAATTAAATAAATTTAATTTATTAAATTAATAATAAATTTAATTGGATCTTTGTTGCTGCGCACAGGCTTTCTCTAGTTGTGGCGAGCGGGGGCTACTCTTCGTTGTGGTGCACGGGCTTCTCGTTGCAGTGGCTTCTCTTGTTGCGGAGCATGGGCTCTAGGCCCGCAGGCTTCAGTAGTTGCAGCACACCAGCTCAGAAGTTATGACACATTGGCCCTAGAGCACACAGGCTTCAGTAGTTGTGGCGCAATGTGCTTAGTTACTCCAGGGCATGTGGCATCTTCCCAGCCCAGGGATCAAACCCGTGTACCCTGCATCGGCAGGCAGATTTTTAACCACTGTGCCATCAGAGAAGTCCTGAAACTTTTTTGATTATACTTTTCCATACTGTTTTCTTCACTTCTGATCCAATCAAATTGGTCTTACATATTCAAAGGATGTGGATGAACAGGAAAAAAAAAGCGGAACACAACCTCATACTGCAAACAGAAGCAAACAAGCCTATCCAACAACATGCTGTTAACCAAGCATAGAGAAAATGGTGAGTAGTAAAGAGACTTCTAGTCTTTGCCTTCCTCAGCCCCAAGAGGTGACCTCTTAGCTCTTAGAACATCCAGCCTGGTAACAGTGTTTCTGGTGACCTGGGGGCTTCCAGCTACACTTGACAGTCTAACAGTGTGATATATGGTAGGGACTTGGGGCCATTGGGTATTAGCTCTACCACTGAAGGGACCAGAGGCTAGGATCAGCCACAGGGGTGGTCAGCCACATGGCTGAGCCCCAATAAAAACTCTGGACACTAAGGCTTGGGTGGGTCTGTCTGGTTGACCAAACTTCATGTCTGTTGTCACAGGTCACAGCCAGGAATACTTAGCAATATCCATGACTTCACTGGGAGAAGACAGTTGGAAGGTTTGTGTGTGTAGCTTTCCTAGACCCTGCCCTACTGCACCTCTTCCCTTGGCTGACTTTAATCGGTATCCTTTCCCTATAATAAATTGTAAACGTGAGCGTAACAGCTTCAGTGGGTATTGCAAGTTGTTCTAAAGTGTTATTAAATCCGGGTGTGGTTTGGGGAACCCTCCCACCCACAAACTTGCAAGTGGTATCAGATATCAGGGTGTGGTATTGAGGATGACAATCTAACACTGCCACTGCTCGTAATCTACCAATACCACGTTAGTAATACCAGGAATATAATTCCAGGGTCAAAAAGAACTACAAAACCACCTTTGTCTCCACTCAGTGGATTTCTTGTCCCTAGGAAAACTGGCTTTGCAATTTTCATGTTATTTTATGTGTACTGTTTATAAAACTAAGTAACTTAATTAATACCAGGAGTTTCATCACAAGAGAAAGAGATACAGATATATGTAAAACAAAGTTAAGTTGGGGGGAAAATCTGTAAAGTTAAATTTTAACTGGAAATTTAATTTAATAAATAACGTTTACTTTAATTGGAAATAGGACATACAATTCAACTTCAAAAATTATTTTCAAAGGATTGCAAAAGTTGAGAAAATAAGAATAACGAGTCCCCATGTACGCACCCCCAACTTCAACATTTTCTAACCCACAGCCAGCCTTGATTCATCTTTACCTAAGCAGTCCTGCACTGGGTCATTCTGAAACAAATGCCCAGCCACAGATCATTTGAACCTGAAATATTCTGGTACTCCTCTCTAAAAGGTAAGCAACTGCATCGGACTGCTAGGTTTCTTAGTCTCTTCCAATTTATGCTCTCCTCTCTCTTTTCATCCACGTTTGAGTCTGTTCTCCTTTTTGACAAGAATTCCTCACGAGAGGTATCGTGCACTGCCACTGGGAGGCACATCATGTCTGGTTATCTCTTTTGTTGTCATGTTGAAATCAAGCAACAGGTTTAGGTGTCATAAGCGTGACCCCCAACACTAATATCCACTCGCAATGTTTTCACTTAAGGAAAAGAACTTTGACACCAATGAAGTATTCTGGTCTACAATTTCCAGGTGAGTAGTAAATAATCAGGAGTGCAGGTAGCACAGGTGCAAAGTCCTTATGGTGAAATAATACTTGAACAATCCCAGACTGTGGAGTACTGAATTAGACAGGAAGCCTGCACTCTTTAAAATTCAAAACAGGGAGGAAAACTCAGGTTAAAAGAGTCCCAAAGAGACACTACAGAAAACTGTGTGTGAGAACATTGGCTGGTCCTTGGATCCACGTGGGGAAGGGAACACAGGCACAGGAAAAGAAAGAAAGAATATAAAAGCAATAGAACAAGATGTAAACAATCATTTGCAGGTAGGCAGAAAATAAGCTGCCATCGGTTATTTGTCCTTGTCCTATTTTTTCAGTCTTTCTATATTTTGTAGTATTTTTGTTAAAACCAGTTGGGGAAAATATTGTACTTCATTAGCACATCAGATACCAGCTAACACTGGATGTGAACCTCTGTCAGAGGAATCTGAGGAGTGGAGAGGGGAAACAACTCTGCAGAGAAACATTTCATCAACACTAGGTTAAGGTTATTCGGACACCTTTAGCCCTTTACCTCAAGGAACTCACCTAAAGTCATCACACTCGAAACACAAAGTTTCCCTCTCGTGGCCAACTGTAGTTTATATAGCTAACCTGCAGAGACTGGGCTGATGGATGCAGCCCAAAGGGAAGTCACACAACTGTTTAGCGTCAAGTTCAAGAGACCGTCTGGCAACTTCTCGTCCTAAATGTGTGGACTGGGATGAGAATGGGACTCAAGGAGAACATCTCTGCCAGAAGCAACCGTCACTTATCTCTCTGACTTCCACATTGCAGTTCTATCTAATCAAGGTAGGGTACAAGCAAAATAGAAGGAGCAACAGGAAAAAGGAAGAAAGAGAGAGAAGGTTGGGAGGGAAGAAAGGAAACAAATACTTACCTGTGTCCAATTTGATGAAGTTGGGTATCTTGCCAGTCCCTAAATCAATCAGTACTGTGTCGTCCACCTTGATGAGACAACCTGGGTACTGAACGGTACAAGCATATGAGTTACCAAGTGCAGGATTCCCTTTGTACCCACAGTTAACTTCCTCACTTCGCGTACTATCTCACACAGCAAAGAAAACCAATATAAAGTGTAAAAGCAAAGCCAACTGAAACAACCACCTAATTATTATCCCATCTGCATGATCAGATCCCCCAGTTGGCTGTCCTCTTGCTCTCTGTACATCCCCTGCTGGACCAGTGCCTGCTTCGCCTACACCCTACTCACATGATTGACTTTGTCCTACATACCTGCCCCTGCCCCAGCTAGTGATTGCTGTAGCTTTAGATCAGAACACCTTTACCAGGATAGCTTAACAAAGGGGCAGTGAGGGGTGTGCCCCTCTACTAGTTTCCCTGGTAACTAATGAGCCAACCTGGTGTCAATTCCACCTATAACTGGTAACCTTCCCCCCTACCCCAGGAGTCCTGCCTGCTGTGAGCTGCACATAATGGGGTGTTGCTCCAGGACCTTGCTTAGATGTGTAAGCCCCGCCCCCAGCCATTAAACCACTGATGTCTACCTTGCTGACCCCAGGCTCTTTCTTTGGTCTTAAAGCTGGGCAAGTGCAGGGTTTGCAGGCCTAGGGCTTGCAGGCCTCTGGCCTGCAGCCCAAGAGTGAGACAAAGGAAATCTCACAGGGATGAAAGATTCAGGATATATAAAATTTAAAAAATAATAAAGTAAGATAAAATAAAGTAAGGTCAATAGAACGCTATGATAGTTTGATTTAAAATAAGAAATATGTTACTTTGGTCTTCATCCAAGGTTCTTCCTAACACAGAACTCAGTGAAAAGGTGAAATCAATGTCTTTTTTTATTCCTAACAAGCTTTTCAACCATGAGTTTAATTTAATGAGGAGACTTTTGGAAAACCCTGGATTACTATAGGATGGCAGCTGAAATATTTACAGACAAAATGATATTGTGTGTGGGATTTGCTTCCAAATATGAGGAGAAGTGAATGGAAGTGTAAGAGAAACAAATTTGGCCATGACTGATCCATGTTGAAATTTGGTCAGAGGACCACAGGGATTTATTTTACTATTTTTATACATTTACAGTTCTCCAAAACTTAAAAGGAATTTTAAAATATATTTCCACTCTGTTTTAAGAACTCTAATTTTAAGAAATACTTTCAAACAATACAAATCGGAGGAAATGGTGACATAAGCAAAGAGAAGAATATTGATTATTACTTATTCCCACAACAGAAGAATATTTATTTAAGGAGTTTTCAACCAAAGTTTGACAACTCAGTGATCATAGGAAGAAAAAATTAGTTTACTTGTAGCTCTGTTTTAAAAGAAGCTGGTGGCAGCATTTTGACAGTTTCTTGAAAAGGGATATCAACATTTGCAACCTACCTCTGTGAGTAAGACTGCCAATAAAATCGGGCAGTTTTCTTAATGACAAAGGAAACATACAACCATATTATGTCATACAGTTTATGATGCTCCCACGACGTCAGGAATTTATTCTAGGGCCTACAATAGTGCCAGGTAAGTAGCAGGTGTTCAGTAAATATGTTTTATTAATAAAGGAATGAATACATGAAAAAACATACGAATGAGTTCTAAATTTTAATTGAGGAAGATATAGTATTTTATATCACTTCATCATGGGGACACAAAACTTAAGGATATACAAAGATAAACATAAGGCAACAGGACTTAACTTTTCGTTCATGTGGGATATGCTCTTGACAGTCTTAATTGATCAGAAGTTGCAAAATCAAGCCCACCATCTGCTCCACCACAGCCTCTAACACAGACCATTTGTCTTTTCCAGCATGAACAATGAACACTCAAAAAGGGGTCCTCCACAGGCAGCACAGAACTTTTCTTCATTGGTCTCGATTTTACTTCCTTACTATGATCTTATAAAAGCAATCACATGCAAGGCAGGGCATGGAGAAGTAAAACAGAGAAGTGGCAAATGTAAGAGGCCACGGCACGGCCATAGAAGCTGCATTTGGCTAAGATGGGATTTAAAACAACAAAAATCCCCCAGCTCTCTATCAGGGAAACACTTCCAAATGGAAATCTGTTTGAGCTGGGGATAGAGGGTGGAGAGGGGTATGTTATTCAGTGTTATTCAAAAGCACCTGTCTGGGGCATTTCTATGCTGGCACAGCTGCTAAGAAGAAGCACAGAGAAAATGCATTCTGCAAGCCTCCCCACATGAATGGAGACTGTACCTCAGATATAAATAACTTGCCATTTGCATCCTCTAGAGTCCCGTGGTAGACAGTTCTTTGTTTGATTTTAAAGTTTCAAATAGCTCAGGGAAGTTAGAGAGGGCCTAACTGTCCTCACTTGCTTACCCATGCTGTCTGCTTGGCTGCTAATTCTACTAAGGAATGTTTTGTGAGTCTCTACTTCCACTGCCAGTATATACACTAAGAAATTGACGAAGGGAAAAAAATCAAAACAAAGATTAGAAACACATAGCAGCAGATGACAACTGTGAATAGCATAAAGTTTTCAGTCTTAGTACTACTTACAAACTCTATTGTCCATATTTTCAACGGAAAAGAGGGAGAAGAAAGCTACAGGAAGAGTTGTATTTTCTTTGTCTTTCTTTCTTTCACATTTTGTGACTGATCTTGTTTACTCATCCAAAGCTTCATGAAGAAGAGTGCCTTTTAAATATAATAAGTATATATTAGGCAAAATATTTATATCACTTGGCAATTCAAAGAATAGTTGTACCCTTTTATTGAATAAAAATATTTTTCCACATGAGCTAGTTCTAAGATTTCTTAAGAAATGTTGGCAAGATTCCAGCATGGGCGGGGGCCTTCTGAGCGAAAGCACATGCTCTCCTGTGAGTGACTCGCCTGGTAGCTGTAGTTCCCACGGAAGCTGGCTTCCTCAAGAAAGCGCCTTCAAAGGTTATCGTGTCCATGTCGTGACTGCTCTATCCATCAGCGGATCCAGTGACTCAGTGAAAACACACCTTCCTTCTTCTATTTTCACTTTCCTGCAGGGCAGAGCAGCAGAGCAGTAGCTCCACCACTGCCCTCCTTGTGGGTCAGGATCAGATGGGGCGGACTGGAAAGGCAGGCGGGGCTGCCGAGGCCGGGTGAGGGTGGGCTGTGTGCCTGCCGGGGGCTCCGTGACCAGCCTCAGACCCGGGGTGGGCACGGAAAGGTGCACGGAAACCAGGGGCTATGGGTGCCCAGCCCGCGCGGGAGACCAAGCTCCGCAAAGCGCACCCCGCACTGACTTAGGACTGAGCCCCTAAGGTGGCATCTTAACAGAACATAAAGGGTGCGAAAGTGTACACTATACATGATAAATGCACACAGGAGAAACGGGACGAGTGACGAGTTCAGCACATAGTGTTTGAATTTCCGATGTCAGAACACAAAACTGGCCCCAAAGATCCATTCTACCACATGGCAAATACTGAAGAACCAAGTTTCAGTCTTAAAATACATCTTAAAGTCAGTAGTCTCCTTCAAGGAGGAAGAAAAGAACCATGAATAAATGACAATAGAGTGAATTTGCCTGAGTTTCTGTCTTCCACCCTTCAAGTCAAAGAAAACAGCATGGAAACTGTCGAATCTTCACACAACAGCTACTCTTTTATAAAATAACCTGTTTGAGATGTTAATTTAACAACAAGGAAAAGCCAAGCCCTGCTCCTGTCACTATCAAAAAATACGTATTTATAGACTTTCGAAAAAAAAATTGTATATTAATAACTTTGCACAAATATTTGAAAGACAATTTTAGCTAGACAATTTTAGAACTTCGCAGAAATAAAATAGGCAGATAAATACTCCAGCAAACACCATCAACCGGCAGCAGGGGTATGTTAGCCCGTGGTCTCGTGAAAAATGTTATCTTCTCCCTGGGTGGGCATGGAAAAAATTATGTTAGAAGGTGATATGCAGACACTGAAAGCTGGCAGGAAGCTCTCATATCAATGATGGCTTTCCTTGTTCAAAGAACAATCAGAATTTGAATTTCCATAATATATGTTCGTATACAAATTTTCAAAATTTTAATAGAAGTTATGATACTCCTAGGAGGGCAGGGATTTATCTCCAGTGGCTGGAAGAGTGCCTGCTACATAGTGTTAACTCTTGTTCTATCAACAAATGAATACATTTTAAAAGTATATCAATAGATGAATTCTAAATCAAAACTGAAGGAAGTGGTTATAATATCTTGTGTTATTTTATGATAAGGACATAAAAATTACAGGTATAGAAAAAAACAAAGCTAAAAGTCAGGCACAAAGTAGTATGGATAGAACTGTGTTAACTGCGGCTGTATAAAAGAACAAAACCATGCAAAACTAATTTATGTCATTAGAATTCAACACAGTGTTTAAGGAAATTTGCAGAGTAATCTGGAAATGCTGATAATGTTTTGATTTCTGTCATGTTCAGTTTATGAGAACTCACTAAACTATCTTCGTAAGAAAAGAACATTTTCCTGAATATAGAGTATGCTTCACTCTAAATTTTAAAAAGCAAAGATAACACATACTGTACATATGTAAATTGCTGTTATTTATGATCATAAACATAAAAAGATATTACAAGAGCCGGTAAGTGAATTATGTTTATTAGATGAAATCAGTCATGAAAAAAATAACAGGTTAGGTAGTAACATGTGGTATGTTAATTCTTAATAAGCTGAATGCAAAATTAAACAAAAATGATCATACCTGGCCTCAATTAAAGCTCCACAGAAAATAAATCAGGAGAAAAATCGCACAATGCTAACAGCAGTGGGGATTCCAGCTTTGTTCTCGACTTCCTTGTGGGTCTCTCTCAATACTTACTTTACTCTTCATAATGACAAAGGTATGACAGTAAAAATCAAGCGCGAGAGTGAGGCCTGGGCTTCTCCCCACCTGAAGGGCTTCTCCCCACCTGAACGCCTGCACCCAGCTGGATGGGCTCTTTGAGGTTCTGCCCGCGCAGCTGGCACACCCCTTTGGAGGCCTTCTTCAGCGTCTTCTCAGCTTCCTGTTCTTGAATGGAAGTCAAGTTTGGTCTGTCTCGTCTGGAACAGCAACACGGGGTGAACCAGACGGGTTTGCTTCCAGTTTTAAGGAAGAGCGATGGAAGCCCCTGCCAGCTCCGGGCACCGGGAGGAGAGAAAGGCCCGGCCGCCTGCCCCCTCCCCGCGTTGGCGGGCCGGGGCCTCACCTGCCTCTCGGCCTCCCGCAGCAGGCTCCGGAAGCGCTCGTCGCGCAGCAGCCAGGCCGGGGGCTCGGCGTGGCCGCGGAGCTGGGCGTCCTCCAGGCGCTGGCGCAGCTCGCGCAGGTCGCACAGCTCCTCGGTCAGCTGCCGCTGCCGCGTCCGCGACGCCTGGAGGTCCAGCTCCAGGTCCAGGGACGTGCGCGCCGCCAGCGCCGCCACGGAGGACCTGCAGGGCTGCGAGACCGCGGCCGTAAGCGCGCCCACCCCGCCCGCGCCCTTCCCGCAGCTTCTTCCCCGAGTGACCGACCCCACTGGAGAGAGACAGCCGCAGCGTGGCCCGACGCCAACACAACACGGATGTGAGCCACATGGGTTCAAACCTCCACTCCGGTAACGAGCCAGTGACAGCAAGCTGTCCGCTGTAATGACGACCTAGGCTTTGGCTAAAGCGCAGAGAAACAGACCCTGTCACACGGGGCAGGAGGGCGTCATCTTTCTCAAGTGCTACTTGACAATATAAGCAAGAGCCACAAAATGTTGTGTTTTCTTTGGTTCTGAAATTTCATTTGACTTGCACCTGAAAGGCACAGCTGATGATGTGCAAAAGCTTTATGACAGAAAAATTCCTAAATACCTGACAAGAGAAAAGTGATCAATTACATTATAAGGCCCGCAGAAAACGCAGCTACTGTAAAAAGATGAAAAATAGACCGACATGGCAAAATCTTAATGGCCTACTGTATAACGGGAAAAAAGCACATTATAAACCACGTTGAGGGCTTTCTGGTTAAACACACACAAGCTGTCAAAAACGTTCCTCCCCAGGGAATTCCCTGGTAGTACGATGGTTAGGACTCCCCGCTTCCAATGCTGGGCTGCAAATTCAATCCCTGGTCAGAGAACTACAACTGCAAGCCGCGCAGCGAGGCCGAACATCAACAACAACAACAACAACAAAAAACGCTCCTCCCCACACACGCCTGAAGTAAGCAAGTCTCCTGTTTTCAAGAAAGCTCTAAGACGAGAATAGAATTTTGTACACGGAGCTGAGAGCAGTACTTCCCACGCCACAGCTAACAACGCTGGGGAAGGCAGTTAGCGCAACAAAATCACAAGTCCACGAGCCTATCAGCGTTGTTGGGAGGACTGAATAACTGTATGCGTTTTACACACCCATAACACTATTTTGCACATATACAGAAGTTAAATGCAAATCTAAGTGACTTAATAAACACAAACTCATTTAAAAGCTCTCCTGAATTCATAGTAGAGCTCACTGGTTCCCAACCACGGGTGACTTGGGCCCTCCGGGGACATTTTTGCTCGTCACAACTGGGGGAGGGGGTGGTACCGGCAACTAGTGGGTCAAGGCCAGGGATGCAGCTCAACGGCCCACAGTGCACAGGACAGCCCCCAACAAAGACAGACCTAGGCCAAAATGCCAACAGCATGGCTGCTGAGAAATACTTTTGTTGCTGAGTTATGTATTTTCTTATCATTCTCAGTCAGCAGCTACTCTAAATACAACCACCACAAGGAGATCTGGGAATTTCTTTTTCTTTCAAAGAATTCTTGCCCGGGAAAGTCAGGGAACCACTACCTTACAAATTAAAAGGAGCAAAACTGTGTAAACTGGCGTGACGTGGAGAAAAAATCCGGTGTATATAAAGGAAAACTGTAGAACAGTCCTATGTAGGAGAATGCGCCACGGTGAAAGACCCAAATTTTCTAAACTGTATATACTCCCTTGTCAAAAAAGAAAGAAGAATCTCTTATACAGAATGGCTGTTTATTAATTTATTATATTTTAAAATGTAAAGATCATGTATTATCTTAGATTATGACATTATCTTAGGAAATTAACAAATACTGGTAACATTGACATTATATACACTTTTAAAAATTATATCTAAGTAAACAAGGAAATAAACATATTACCTTTCAATTAATCTTACCTAAAATATTACCCCTTCCGGTTTGTAGAAATAACTCCCAGCGTACATACAGACGGCAGATTAGTCTACATGGCACATACCTGCCTATAGCGAAGGGTTCGTCTTTCCAAAGTGTTTCGGACAAGGGGGGACTTGCGGGCCAGCATTGAACTGTCGCTGTCACTACGATAAAGCTACACCAAAAAGACGGCGGTTCAGAAACACTTCCTCAAGAGTTCAACATTGATTCTCTGTGTACTCTGAACTGGATTATTTTGGTTCTCGTGCAGGTACTCAAACAGTTATGACGTTTAGAGCTTTTACCAAGACTTTGGGTTTCGCGTACAAGAAAACCCCACACAAGAGTTTCAGGCCAAACAAAGACAAACCAAATAAGCAGACCAACCCCCGGCCCCACCCCTGCTTCAGGTCCATCAACCGAACCAGCTGAGGTTTTCCAGGCTAATCGCGCAACACAATTTCGGTCCTATCAATGCCAACTGCCACTTGGTACGGTGTGACGCTCATGAAAACCCGCACTCTCCTCAGCGCTTTTCACTTTTTATCAGTCATTCTCATTTGCTGTGTTTCTAGCTTTGGCAAGAGCTGGGAAGAGTGGCGTTCCAGATAAGAGCCTCGTTCCTGGCAGGAGGACAAGCCCACACCACTAACACCCACCCTGCCCATCAAGGGAAAAGGCCTGTCTTTAAAAAGAAAAATAAATAATGCCGACTTCACGGGAGCCGAGACGTTACGGATTTCACTTGGCGGCAGGTTTTCATTTCACGATCAACATGTATCTGTGTAAAGGAAAGTCCTGGCCTTCACGACCTTACTTTCCATGCCAATGAACCCCAGATAGCAGGAAATGTTGCAGCACTGCACTTACGTGCCTCCCAGTCATCACAAACATATATAAAAACAGAGGCCTCTAGAAGCATCGCCGGTCAGTGCGTGTGCCTTTGTGCTGGGCGCAAAGCACAGTGCCGGGGCTGGAGGCCTGTCTCTGGGGAGGTGAAGGGCTTCCTCCTTCACCGCCCCGTCCTCCTCAGCAAGCAGGCGGGAGGCTGCTCCACAGGGGTTCGGCAGGAGTCTAGGATAAGGAAGGATGGCCTTCGATCAGGCACCTCCAGCCGCGTGATGAAGCATCAGGCCCCACAGGGCCGCAGCCTGATGGGGCGGGAGTGCCCCGCCTGACCCTGGGCTGCCCGGGGCAGCGCGACCGGGACACCTCACTGCGTGGGGAGAGGAGCTGCAGGCCTCGCAAACGTGGCCACCCGGGCCCCAGCCCCTGTTGCTCCCTCCTGTGAGTAAAGGATTCCCTGCCCAAGAAAGATTGGCTCCCTACTCAGCTCCTGGGCAGTGACCTGTAAGTCCCTAGAACGTTCTAAGTGTCTCTGTTTACCTGGGGACCTTGGCCCGGCCACACAGTCTCTGCTGACAATGTGAGGGGGGCCCTGGGCCACCAGCTTGACCCTGGAGGGGCTGCAGCCGAAGGTCAGCCACGCCGGCCACCAGCTGTGCCCCGTGACCACCCCTACAAAACCCCTGGGCACCAAGCCTCGGGTGAGCGTCCCTGGTCGGCTGTGCTCCGGGCACGCTGCCACTGCTCCGGGAAGTGAGAGCTGCCGCACAACTCCGCTGTGGGAGAAGGGTTGGAAGCTCCGCCACGTCTCTCCGGAGCGCTGCCCGACGCCTCTTCCCTTCCGTGCGGCGCACCATCATCGTGGATACGACGGCTTTTCTGAGTTCCGTGAGTCCTAGCCAATTTCTGAGCCTGAGGGTGGGCCTGGAGACCCCTCAGTGTCTCCCACGGAGGCCTGAGGGTCTGCCTCTCTCATATGATCAAACTCTGGCTTTGCCCTAATGCAGCGGCCCCTTGGTAGCCCTTTCAAGGGAAGATGCTTTCTCCAACGAGCCCCGTCAGAGGAGCGGGAGGGTCAAAGCTCTGCTCGAGCCGAACGGCGCCCCAGTCTGCTGCGTCGTGAGCACTTATCCTCAACAGCGCCTCGTCTCTGCTAGTCCGTGCCGTCACTGTCACACGGCCACGGCCGGCCAACCTCCAACCTGCTGTCCTGTCTCCACGGACCACAGCAGGTGGGGTCTCCCCCTCCACCTGTCTCAGAGTTCTCAACCCTGCGTGCAGGTGAGGATCTGCCGGGAGCTCCAACACTCTGCTGCCCAGCCCCACCCGTGACCGATGAAGAATCCTTCCAGGCAGGTGGCAAAGGACTCCCGACTTACTCTGCAAACGTACTGGCTTCGCGCTCCGGGCGAAAAAGTCTGGGAACGGACAACGGGGCTGCTCCGCGTGAAGGGCGAGCCGCGGGCCCTGCGGCCGGGCCTCCCCTTCGGCAGACTCGCCACCTCTTCCGGGAAGAGATCTTCTGTGTTGGTTTCCTTATCAACCTAGATAGTAATTTATTGTTTACCACGACTCTTTCTAGAACACAAGCATTAAATTAGTGGAGTCACCAAACAACCTTGCCATTTCCACTGGAGCTCTAACTGGCATTTCACATTTAATGAGTCTAAACGTGAATTTCTGTACTCTACCAAAAGTTTTTCATTTGTTCACGCAAAAAAATTTTAGTGTCATCCTGGACTCCTGTCTTTCTCTCACACTCCATTATCTAGACCAAGAGAAACTGCGTTGGCACAATTTTCAGAATTACAAGTATTTTGCACATGCATGAACCTAGAGCTTATTAGGCTTAGTGAAATAAGTCACACAGAGGAAGACAAATGCTGTACGGATTCACCTATATGTGGAATCTAAAAACACAACATAACTGAACAAATCTAACAAAACAGCAGCAGAGTCATAAATCCAGAGAACAAACAGGGGATTGTCAGACGGGAGACAGGTGATGGGAGGAAAGAAATAGGTGAGGGAGATTAAGAGGTACAAACTTACAATCACAAAACAAATGAATCATAGGTATGAATATACAGGGTGGGGAACGGAGCCAATACCTGCACACCATCTTTGTGTCGTGACAGATGTTAACTCGACTTACTGTGGAGATCACTCTGACATGTACAGAAGTATGTTGTATAACAGGGACTAACAAAGTGTTGTAGGTCAGTTATATTTCAAAAACCAACAAGCTCACTAAAAACAGACAAGATCTGTGGTTACCAGAGGTGGGGATTGGGGGAGGGGGAATTCAATGAAGGCAGTCAAAAGGTACAAACTTCCAGTTACAAGACGAACAACTACTAAGCATGTATGTACAGCATGATAAATAGAATGAACACTGCTGTATGTTATATATGAAAGTGGTCAAGAGAGTAAATTCTAAGAGTTTTCATTACAGGAAAAATATTTTTTTCTATTTCTGTAATTTTGTATCTATGTGAGATGATGGATGGTCACTAAACTTACTCTGGTATCATTCTAACATGTATGTAAGTCCAACTATTATGATGTATACTTTAAACCTACACAGTGTTTATGTCAATTATATCTCAATAAAGTGACGAGAGAAAAAATCAGGCGTTTTTAGACCCCTTGTCACCAACCCTTCATCCAAGTCACCATCATCTTCTACTCAGCACATTAGTGCTATACACTTCTCATTGCCCTGCCTGATTCCATGCCTACCCTCCCCTTGAGTCAATTCTTAGTGCAATTATGGAGATCCCCGTAAAACTGAAGTACAATCACGTCACCCCTGGGCTCAAAACTACTCCTCAATTTCCTACCCCTTTCAGAAAAAAAACAAGAGTCCTGAGTGGACCCTACATAATTTGGCCCCTTCACTAACTCTGCTCTCAGCTGTGACAACTGCTTCTGCTCATCGCCCCAGCCCATGCTCCTTGCTATTCTCTGACCATATTAGGCCTTCCACCTCAGTGCCTCAGTGCCTCATGCTCTTCCCCAGATCCTGCACTTCCTTCCTTAAGGTCTCTACTCAAAATTCACCTTCTCAGAGATGCCTCAAAATGACCACCATTCCTAAAAATCTAAACCCTCATGATATTATTTGTTCGTTAGCCTCTCTGTTAAAATGCTTTCTTAAAACAGGGTGATTTTGCGAAAATGGTGAACTAGGAAGCTCTAAGTCCTGGTTTCTTCATGGAAACATCAAAAAACACTCAACTATACCTCAAAACAAAACAAAACCATACACTGCTGAATAGACCCTCTGCAAAGAATCGCAGTCTTTAGCAAGCAAATGAATGAAGAAAAATGATAAAATATTCAAAGTGAAAAAATATTCAAGTGGTAGGAAAGTTTACAGCATTTCATTTTTTACTAACCCTTGACCATGGTCTTTTAACTCAGAGGAGACAGCAGCCTAGTTCCCAATTCCCTCCCTTAAACTAGAAAAAGTAGGGTAGACCCTACTTGTAACATTTTTACATGTTAGGGAGCTAAAGGTTTGGACTAGTTTTGCCTCACTTGAATCTCAGGTGCAGGAGAAGCAGCATGGCCCATCTTAGTCATAGAAAAGGATCAGAAGCAGCAGGCGGGACTCCTGAAAGCTGCTGCTGGACTGACCTACTGGTATAAACATACAATAGACCACAAAAAGCCCTACAATAAGCTGGGTACACACAATCTGGAAAATTGAGCCTTCAAAAATTGAGCTATTTATATAGGGGAATTGAGAAAGCAGAAAGCAGGGTCAGGCAACACACGCTGAAGGAAAGACTCAACACACACTGACGGAAAAAACTGGGGAGGTCATAAGCTTTCACTTCAAGGTGATGTCAAGGCTCACAGTCTGCAAAATCTGGGAAAAGTGCCTGTTTTTTCAAATGTGCAATTTTCAACAACAACCAAAAAAAATCACAAGGCATAGAAAGAAACATGGAAAGATGGCCCATTCAAAGGAAGCAAATAAAGCAACAGAAATCATCTCAAAGCAAGCACAGACAACAAACCTACGATTTCAAATAATTGTATTAGGTATGTCCAAAGAGCAAAAGGAAAAAAACATGGACAAAAAATAAGGAAATCAGGAAACAATATATGAATAAAATAATAATGATGATAATGAGTAAAAGATATAAATTACTTTCTAAAAAAGCAAAGCTGGAGGTGAAAAAAATAAAACAAGTGAATGAAGAAATTCACTAAAGAGGTAAAATGACATATTTAACTAGATATAAAAACAAGAGGCAAACTGGAAGACAGGACAACTGAAAAGAAGGAATCCAGCAAACAAAGAAAAAGGACTGAAGGAAAGTGAACACGGCCCATAGGATCTATAGGACACTGTGTCAGTGGACCATTATGGGATCCTTATAAGGAGAACAGAGAAAGTAGTAGAAAGATTTTTTTGAAGATATAGGAAGACTTTCCACATTTGACAAAATAGACATATAAATACAAGAAGCTTCACAACTACAAGTAGGATAAACTCAGGGTGACCCACAACAAGACACATTAGTATCAAACTGAACAAAGATAATGATGTAACACTGAAAGCAGCAAGAGAGAAATTCCTGGACACATTTAAGGAAACCACAGTAAGATGATAAGGAGAAGCGTGGAGGACACAGGCAATTAGAAAAGTTGTCTGAGGACGTTTCTTTCCTAGGACTGGGCTTGCTTTGATTCCTGTTACCAGTATATACAGCTGCCTTTAAACGTCTTAATATAACTAAATTCTCACCCTGGTTCTTTTCTGGACCATATTTTCTGTTATATTCATCTGCCTATAACCTCTTATTCCTGGCTGACAGCAGGACTGCAGACCCCCTGCGGCTCTAACATACTGTGGCAGCAGCCCTGATATATGTGGCCTCAAAGCTGATATCCAAACTATACCATTAGTGGTGTGAGTCTGGCAAGACAAGAACCAGCCCTTACGGTAGTCCCCAGGTAAGGCAGAACACTGTAAGCAGGTTCCACTCATTACCTTTGCCTGAGAGAAGAAATGAGAATTGGCATTTTCTTCCCAAACACGCTGTGCTACATTGGAAAGGGTCTGGGGTAAAGGTGAGCAAAATGGCATGAAATTTCCTTCTGTTTTGAATGCAGCCTTTCTTGATTAGACATGTACTTGGTTCTTAACTCATTTCTAAAGTTCTTATAAACTATTTTGACCTGTATATTATATATTTGATGTTTCCATGGGGGAAGAGAGCCTAGAGTTTCCTCGTCTGCCATCTTGTTGATTTCTCACTCTGAGGATTATTATCAGTGGCTCTGGTACACGACTGAAGTGAAGTTGGTGTCAATTCAAATTAGGTTGTTGTAACTTTAGGATCCTACATGTAATCCCCATGATAACCACACACACAAAAAAACCTATCACATATACATACAGGGAAATGAGAAGGGATACGAAACATGTCAAACAACCAAAAAATCAACTAAATGTAAAAGAAAGAGGAAATGGAGGAAACGATGGGCAAAACAACCTGTAAGATACAGGGAAAACAAGTAACAACACAGCAACAGAAAGCGTCCTTGTAAGAAATTACTTTAAATGTAAAGAGACTAAACTCCCCAAAGACAGGCACTGACAGAACAGATAACACAGAAACCAACAACATATTGTTCAGGAGACCCATTTTTGATCTAAAGACACAGATAGCTTGAAAGTAAAAGAAAAAATATTCTGTGGAAATAGTAACCAGAAGAAGAGAGAAGGGAGACTATACAAGCCAAAAACCATTACAGAATGCAAAGATTGATATATATGTCAATTTAATATTGACATATTGATGAAAAGTCTATTGATAAAAATGTCAATTCCTCAGAAAAATTTAACAATTATAAATACATTTGAACCAAACGTAAGAGCTCTATAATATGTGAAGCAAACATTAATATGAGGTTTGCTATGGATTTTCAATACATGGACTTTAATATGTTGAGGGATTTTATTTCTACTTAAGTCCTTGAGTGTTTTGACAATGACGGTGGTCAAATCATTTTTTCTTCAGGTGTTAGTTTGCCACAGCTGCTCTTAAAAAGCACCACAGTGTCTGCTCTTACATTTTGGGGTAGGTTGCCTCTTTCCTCTTCATTTATTTGGTCTTGTAGGTTTTTACCCTGCTCCTTCATCTGTGACATAATTTTTTGCCGTCTCTCTTTTTTTTTTAATTTAACGAGTGGGATTGTGTTCCTGTCTTACCGGTTGGTTGGCCTGAGGCTTCCAACACTGGAGTTTGTAGGCTATCGGGTAAAGCTGTCTTGGTGCTGAGATGAGGAACTCCATGAGACCTCACTCTGATGAATATTCCCTGGGATCTGAAGTTCTCTGTTGGCGGGAATGTAAATTGATACAACCACTATGGAGAACAATACGCAGGTTCCTTAAAAAACTAAAAATAGAACCACCATACGACCCAACAATCCCACCACTGGGCGTATACCGTGAGAAAACCGTAATTCAAAAAGAGGCATGTACCACAATGTTCACTGCAGCTCTGTTTACAATAGCCAGGACACGGAAACAACCGAAGTGTCCATTGACAGACGAATGGATAAAGCAGGTGTGGCACATATATACAGTGGAATATTCCTCAGCCATAAAAAGAAACGAAACTGAGTTACTTGTAGTGAGGTGGATGGACCTAGAGTCTGTCATACAAAGTAAAGTAAGTCAGAAAGAGAGAAACAAATACCCGTATGCTAACACATATATATGGAATCTAAAAAAAAAGGCTCCGAAGAACCTAGGGGCAGGACAGGAATAAAGACGCAGACGCAGAGGATGGACTTGAGGACATGGGGAGGGGGAAGGGTGAGCTGGGACAAAGTGAGAGAGAGGCATGGACTTATATATACACTACCAAATGCAAAACAGATAGCTAGTGGGAAGCAGTCGCATAGCACAGGGAGATCAGCTCCCTGCTTTGTGACCACCTAGAAGGGTGGAGTAGAAAGGGTGGGAGGGAGATGCAAGAGGGAGGGGATATGCGGATGTATGCACACATATAGCTGATTCACTCTGTTATACAGCAGAAGCTAACACAACAATGTAAAGCAATTATACTCCAATAAAGATCTATTAAAAAAAATACCACAGACTAGGGAGATTAAACAACAGAAAAGTATTTTTTCACAATTATGGAACTCAAGTCCTAGGTCAGGAGGGCTGTCAGCAGGGTTGATTTCTATTTTATTTATGTCTGGTTTAATCATTATTTCCTTCCTTCTGCTAGTTGTCATTTATTTGCTCCTCTTTTCTAGTTCTTTAAGTTGTAAGGTTTTGGTTTGTTGATTTGAGATATTTCTTCCTTTGTAAGGTAAGAGTTTATAGCCATTAATTTCCGTCTTAGTAGAGAGGAGGAAAACTTGCCACAACGTGGCAATGATGTTCTAGATATGACACCAAAAGCACCGGCCACAAAAGTAAAAAGGGCACAATCAACAGACCTCAAAGACAACCCACTGAATGGGAGAAAATATACCCAAATCAGGTATCCAGTAAAGAATTAATATCCAAAGTATCTGAAGAACTCCTACAAGTCAAAAACAAACAAATCTGATTTTAAAACTGGCAAAGAACTTAAAGAAGATATACAAATAGCCATTAAGCTACATGAAAATATGATCACACTATGAATCCCTAGGGAAATAAAAAGCAAATCCACAACGAATACTACTTTACATCCATTAGGATAATTATTGTGAAAGAAGCAGAAAATAACAAGTTTTGGCAAAGACTGGGAGAAAATGGAACTTCAAGTGCACTGCTCACAGGAATGCAAAATTGTGCAGCCACTGTAGAAGAAAATATGATGGGTTCTTAAAAAATTTACTGTTGAATTACCATATGATGACCCATTTTTATCTCTAGGTATATACCCAAAAGAAATGAAAGCAGGGACTGAAACAGATATTTGTATAACAATTTTCTAGCAACATTATTCATCATAGCCAAAAGATGGATGCAACTCAAGTGTACATCGACAGATGAATGTATAAACAAAATGTGTTACATATGTACAGAGGAATATTGTTCAGCCTTAAAAAGAAAGGAAATTCTGATGCAACCAACATGGATGAACGCTGAAGACATATACTAAGTGAAATAATTCAGACACAAAATGATAAATATTGTATGACCGCATTTATAGCAGGTAGCCAAACTAGGCAATCTCATAGAAACAGAAAGTGGAACAGTGTTTACTAAGACCTGGTTTGGGAAGAACTGGGAGTTACTATTCAATGGGTACAGAGTTTCAGTTTGAGATGACGGAAAAGTTCTGCAAATGTAATGGCAATGACTGTACAACATTATGAACGTACTTAATGCCACTAAATTATACACCTGAAAGGGTTAAATAGGTAAATTTTATGTTATATATTTGCCACAATAAAAAACTTAATAAAGCTTTAAAAGCTCAAAAGAATCAGTATTATACTTTACTGATTTATTTGGTCTCTTGCATGCATGCTCTTGAAAGCGGGGCTGTTTCTTTTCTGTGCTGTTGCATGTGCAATCGGTGGTACATAACAGGTGTTCAATAAATGCTTGAGGAAAGAATAGATATGGAGAGTAGGTACTGGTATCTACAAAAATTAAAGAAAACTATATATTGTCCCTGCTATCAATAAATGTATCATCCATTGAGCAGATCAGTTACACGCATTAAATACCTGAAGAATTCCAAAGAAACATGAAAACAATATGCAACAGTGTAGTATTGACTGTAATATGTAAATACTCACGGAATTCAGGATGAATTACTATGGGAAAATCATCAAGAAGAAAATCTGAGTAATGTGTGACATAAAAGGAAAAAGAACGCAGTCTGAAATGGCATAGAGTGGGCACAAAGCAAATGTAAAAATTCAGGAGAAAACTTTAAAGTGGCACCAAAAAGACTAGGGGGTTGGGGGAAGCCATAAAAAGCCTATTAGCTAATAGCAGGTCTATTTAGCTAATAGCTAAATAGATCTATTTAGCTATTAGCAGGTCTGCAAGTTAGGGTAAAGTACCTAGGTTTGCACTGATGAGTCAGAAAAAAAGATACAGCATCCTAAGCAAAGCGATGACCTAAGGGAAAGATGTTTAAGGGAATCAATCTGAGGCTGAAATGAAAAATAAACTAATGTGGGTGGAAAATAAAGGCAATTTATGCAAAAAGTTCCCATAATGATCCGTTAAAGATATACTGAAGCCTATGGATCCTCTCCCCAAGAAAAAAATCCATATACTTTGTTTGGCATATGATTATCAGGTTGAGGACCTCAGACCTAGGCTAAAGAACTGGCTGTGAAAAGAGAATGGCATGATTAAATCTAGGAGTTTACAATACAGTAATGTAAAAAAAACTTAAAATCAGACACTTGTACTATGGATCCATTCACATAAATCAAATAGGACTAAAATTGACCGATATTTTGATTTTTAGATCTATAAACTGTTTGCTCTCTAGGGACATGGTTTCCTAGGACTGCTTCAGGATTTTTAGCGAAGACTGAAACTCACAACTTCATGTTTTCTTTTAAAAGCATAAAACTAGCACCAAAATAAATGACAGTGTTGGATTATGATACAGACGACAGGAAAACAAAGCTGTGATTCCAAACTTATAATAAAAAATTTACTTTTAAAAATTAAGGGGGACGATCTCCCCCCAAGACACTTATTAACTACAAGGGAAAAATATTAATTTTATTGTGGAGAAACGCTGACAGACGTCATTTTAACAACATAAATAAAGCTGACTTCTTTAGCAGTATAGCAAATTCACAACATGTGTCTCCTGATAGTATACATATGACTCAACGTCACTTCTAGATATTTCTGCCAAAAACACAAACCTGAATCTAATGAGGAAAAATCAGACAAAGCCACATGGAGGGACATCCCACAAAATAATGGGCCTGAATTTGTCAAACATGTTAAGGTCATAAAAGACAAAAATGTTCCAGAATAATGAAGATAAAGGGACTTGAGAGGTAAAAGCAAAGCATAAACCTTTATTGGAACCTTGACAAAATTTTTTTTCTTTTTCTTTAAACCACATTTGTGTTTCAATTGGTTAAATTTAAATATGTCTATAGATTTGAAAATAGTACTAATTAGTTAATTTTCTGATTTTGATTACTGTGGTAATGAGGCAGAATCATTGTTTTTAGGAAAATACACTGAAGAATTTGACTGGAAAAGGGTATGGTATCTATAAGGTATTCTCAAATCAGAAAAGAAACTATATCATGTTTAGTAAATGGAACACTTGATTGTTAACTGGATCCCAAATAAACAACAAAAGAAACAAACCAAAATGCAACTAAATAATAAACAAATAGGACTTCAAAGGAAATACCTAACTTTTTAAAAATACTTATGAAGCTGTGGACTAAGGATGCCACCTGCCATATCAGTGAACAACAGCCATCAGCCACTACAGCTGCCCCCAGTGCTGAGCCCTGAGGGAACTCAAGATAAAAACAGGAAGCCCACCATCAAGCCCTCAGCCACTACAGCCGCCCCCGATGGTGCACCCAGAGGGGACTCAGGATGGGAAAGAACATGATTCTGACCCTAGATAGCTAAGGTGCATATCAAAGGAATGCTTTCAGTGAGCCCAGACTCTTGTATCTTCCCCTATGTAGAAAAGTGCTGCATTCATTCACTTGAGATGTCCGGTTTTCTATAATTAACTTGCAGCAGTGGTGGAGGCAAGTGCTTGTACTGTGCAACCATCCCTATGCGGAAACCCACTCATTTTAACGAAAGCTTGCTCTGCTGGGAGCACGGATAAGTTCTGAGCATTGTGGTGGTTTTACACTACCAGAGGGAAAACCCAAGACACGTAAAAGGAGCTAAAACGACTTTAGGGCAAAATCCCGGAGGAGTTAGACTCACAAGCAGCACACTGGCCCACCCCACAATTTCACTAGAAAATTTTATCCCCAACAAATTCAACTTTAAAATGGGAAACAGATACTCTCAAACAGAGAAACATGGCGTGTCAGAAAGCCAGCCTCCACGCTAACACTCTAGCCAGATTCACGTGCAATACGTATGGAGCTCACGCTTGCAAGGACCAACCGAATTAGGGCAATTACACTAAGAGATCTCAACCTTAAATGGCCCAATTGGGTCTGTGTTGACATTTGAAAACCGGGGGATTTTTTTTTGCATATGCAGCTAGAAAAAGATCAAACAGGAATGGAATGCTTATCTCAATTGGTATTTAGAAGCTTCTAAAAGGGGAAATGATACAGTAACTTCTTCGCAAAAAATCAACAAAAGGTTGCTCAAAATGATACTAGAATTTTTAAAAGCCACTAGTGTTAACCTTGTCTCTCACTCCGTTCCTTCTTTATATCCTCCTTTATCCGAACTGCCTAACCCAGACGCTCTCTCTCTCTTCCACCAACCCTTTCTCCTGCTGCTTCCCCTTCCCCGGGAAAGGAAGACATAAGATCAGAAGTACTCATAGCTCCCTTGAAGGAGAAACCTGTTACAGGAAGAGGTGAACTGTGCTCTGCACTTACGTACACATCCTGGACCCAAGCAGAACTTAGTTTAGCTAAGGACTTTCTCGAATGTAGTCAAGATCCATTGGGATTTGCTAAGGAATTTGAGCTAATCGTCCAAACCTATGAGCTCAGGTTTTCCGATTTATATCAAGTAATACAGCTATTAGTTTCTAAAAGTCAAACAAAGGAATAAGTAGAGAAAGCAGGATGGAGAGACCCCTTAACAAATTTTGATTTATACAGCCCACAGGCTCAAGGTGAATGCAAGGAGTTAGCTCACAAATTACTCAGAATTATCACAGAGCTTTTTCCAAAAACTGCCGACTGGTCAAAGATTCAGCAATGTAAACAAACACGAGCTGAATCAATCCTGGATCACTATGAGAGGTTCAAGGAAACTTTTAAACAATATTACGGCATGACACCCGAATCATTCTTTAACCACCAAGATGATTCTTTGCTTAACTCCATCTTTTTAGAAGGTCTGGATGAGGAATCGGCTGCTCTAAACGACACGATTTAGGCATGTTAATCATTTAGACATGATTTGTCTGTATCACATACAAATGCCCTTGTCATGCTGGCTGACCAACTTTTCAAAAGTACTAAAAAGAAAAAGATGCCTCTATAAAAATTATGAACATTCAGTTGCAACAATTAAATAATCAACGTCAGTCTAAAGTTAACCCAACCCTATTCAATCCGCGACTGGTAAATTCTGAAATTTGCTTTTACTGAACAACACCGGGTCATTACTGGGGAAACTGCAAGACAAGAAAAGAGAGACCTAGAAGGGAAACCAGATACAGACTGTAATTTCAAGTTAAACAAGAGTAAGGCTGATCTGAGGGAAACTTCTCCTCTCTAACACCCTGGCAGAAATACAAATGATTATATGAGGAGAAAACAATTAAAGCAGTAATAGATACAGAAGCTACCTTTTACATTTTGAACCCTATCAAAATTAAAGGCTCTCTCTCTCTAACACCTCAGGACAGATGGTAGGGGTTTCTAATGCAAATATTAAGAGGCTCAGATCATTACCTTTAGAATTATAACTAGGAGAACTTAAACAAAGGAACTCCTTTTTCCTAGTAGAATATACCCCTATGAACCTGAAAGGTATAGATTTATTAGGAACTTATGATGCTCATATTTCTTTTACTGTTAAGGGAGAAATGGTTTTAGCCCTAAAAGATTACTCAGAGTTCTTCATCATATAATGTTTGTGACTGAGAGTGATGCTGAACAAGAAACTGCCAGGCTTAGTACCTGAAGAATTGGGGTCACTTGATCCTACTGACATAGGGAAAATACATTCTGCAGCAGCCATTAAAATTACCACAGACCAAAATAAACCCTTGTTCAATATCAGTCAATACCTGTCGAGGCGGGAAGCCACAGAAGAAACAGAACTTTTGATATCAGCTTACATTAAGAAAGGGCTTACTGTGCCTTACACTAGCCCTGGTGACACTGCCATTCTGCCAGTTAAAAATCGAATGGCAAGAAAATTGAAATTGTCTCAAGCATCTTTTCCGACCACAACGCTATGAGGCTAGATATCAAATACAGGAAAAGATCTTTAAAAAATACAAACACATGGAGGCTAAACAATACACTACTTAATAACGAAGTCATCACTGAAGAAATCAGTGAGGAAATAAAAACTACCGAGAAACAAATGACAATGGAGACACGATGACCCAAAACCTATGGGATGCAGCAAGGGCAGTTCTAGAAAGGAAGTTTGTAGCAATACAATGCTACCTTAAGAAACAGGAAACGTCTCGAATAACAACCTAACCATGCACCTAAAGCAATTAGAGAAAGAAGAACCAAAAAAACCCCCAAAGTTAGCAGAAGGAAAGAAATAATGAAGATCTGATCAGAAATAAGTTAAAAAGAAATGAAGGAAATGATAGCAAAGATCAATAAAACTAAAAGCTGGTTCTTTAAGAAGAGAAACAAAATAGATAAACCATTAGCCAGACTCATCAAGAAAAAAAGAGAGAAGACTCAAATCAATAGAATTAGAAATGGAAAAGGAGAAGTAACAACTGACATTGGAGAAATACAAAAGATCATGAGAGATTACTACAAGCAACTCTATGTCAATAAAATGGACAACCTGGAAGAAATGGACAAATTCTTAGAAATGCACAACGTGCCAAGACTGAATCAGGAAGAAATAGAAAATATGAACAGACAAATCACAAGCACTGAAATTGAAACTGTGATTAAAAACCTTCCAACAAACAAAAGCCCAGGACCAGATGGTTTCACAGGTGAATTCTTTCAAACATTTAGAGAAGAGCTAACACCTATCCTTCTTAAACTCTTCCAAAATGTAGCAGAGGGAGGAACACTCTCAATACCATTCTATGAGGCCACCATCACCCTGATACCAAAACTAGACAAGATGTCACAAAGAAAGACAACTACAGGCCAATATCACTGATGAACATAGATGCAAAAATCCTCAACAAAATACTAGCAAAGAGAATGCAACAGCACATTAAAAGGATCATACACCATGATCAAGTGGGATTTATTCCAGGAATGCAAGGATTCTTCAATATACGCAAATCAATCAACGTGATACACCATATTAACAAACTGAAGGAGAAAAACCATATGGTCATCTCAATAGATGCAGAGAAAACTTTCGACAAAATTCAACACCCATTTATGATAAAAACCCACCAGAAAGTAGGCATAGAGGGAACTTTCCTCAACATAATAAAGGCCATATATGACAAACCCACAGCCAACGACGTCCTCAACGGCAAAAAACCCAAAGCATTTCCACTAAGATCAGGAAAAAGTCAAGGTTGCCCAATCTCACCACTCTTATTCAACATAGTTTTGGAAGTTTTAGCCACAGCAATCAGAGAAGAAAAGGAAATAAAAGGAATCCAAATCAGAAAATAAGAAGTAAAGCTGTCACTGTTTGCAGATGACATGATACTATACATAGAGAATCCTAAAGATGCTACCAGAAATCTACTAGAGCTACTCAATGAATTTGGTAAAGTAGCAGAATACAAAATTTAATGCATAGAGATATCTGGCATTCCTATACACTAATGATGAAAAATCTGAAGGTGAAATCAAGAAAACACTCCCACTTATCACTGCAACAAAAAGAATAAAATACCTAGGAATAAACCTACCTACGGAGACAAAAGACCTGTATGCAGAAAATTATAAGATACTGATGAAAGAAATTAAAGATGATACAAATAGATGGAGAGATATACCATGTTCTTGGATTGGAAGAATCAACATTGTGAAAATGACTCTACTACCCAAAGCAATCTACAGATTCAATGCAATCCCTATCAAACTACCACTGGCATTTTTCACAGAACTAGAACTAAACATTTCACAATTTTTATGGAAACACCAAAGACCCCGAATAGCCAAAGCAATCTTGAGAAAGAAAAATGGAGCTGGAGCAATCAGGCTCCCTGACTTCAGACTATACTACAAAGCTACAGTAATCAAGACAGTATGGTACTGGCAAAAAATCAGAAAGATAGATCAATGGAACAGGATAGAAAGCCCAGAGACAAACCCACGCACATATGGTCACCTTATCTTTGATAAAGGAGGCAGGAATGTACAGTGGAGAAAGGACAGCCTCTTCAATAAGTGGTGCTGGGAAACTGCACAGGTACATGTAAAAGTATGAGATTAGATCACTCCCTAACACCATATACAAAAATAAGCTCAAAATGAATTAAAGACCTAAATGTAAGGCCGGAAACTATCAACATCATAGAGGAAAATGTAGGCAGAATACTCTATGACATAAATCACAACAAGATCCTTTTTGACCCACCTCCTAGAGAAATGGAAATAAAAACAAACATAAGCAAATGAGACTTAAGGAAACTTCAAAGCTTTTGCACAGCAAAGGAAACCATAAACAAGACCAAAAGACAACCCTCAGAATGGGAGAAAATATTTGCAAATGAAGCAACTGACAAAGGATTCATCTCCAAAATTTACAAGCAGCTCATGCAGCTCAATAACAAAAAAACAAACAACCCAATCCAAAAATGGGCAGAAGACCTACACAGACATTTCTCCAAAGAATATATACAGACTGCCAACAAACACATGAAAGAATGTTCAACATCATTAATCATTAGAGAAATGCAAATCAAAACTACAATGAGATATCATCTCACACCAGTCAGAATGGCCATATCATGAAAAAATCTAGAAACAATAAATGCTGGAGAGGGTGTGGAGAAAAGGGAACACTCTTGCACTGCTGGTGGGAATGTGAATTGGCACAGACACTATGGAGAACACTATGGAGGTTCCTTAAAAAACTACATATAGAACTACCATATGACCCAGCCATCCCACTACTGGGCATATACCCTGAGAAAACCATAATTCAGAAAGAGTCATGTACCTGTAAAAGTATAAGATTAGATCACTCCCTAACACCATATACAAAAATAAGCTCAAAATGGATTAAAGACCTAAATGTAAGGCCAGAAACTATCAAACTCTTAGAGGAAAACATAGGCAGGACACTCTATGACGTAAATCACTGCAAGATCCTTTTTGACCCACCTCCTAGAGAATAGGAAATAAAAACAAAAATAAACAAATGGGACTTAAGGAAACTTCAAAGCTTTTGCACAGCAAAGGAAACCATAAACAAGACCAAAAGACAACCCTCAGAATGGGAGAAAATATTTGCAAGTGAAGGAACTGACAAAGGATTAATCTCCAAAATTTATAAGCAGCTCATGCAGCTCAATAACAAAACAACAAACAACCCAATCGAAAAATGGGCGGAAGATCTACATAGACATTTCTCCAAAGAAGACATACAGACTGCCAACAAACACATGAAAGAATGCTCAACATCATTAATCATTAGAGAAATGCAAATCAAAACTATGATGAGATATCATCTCACACCAGTCAGAATGGTCATCATGAAAAAATCTAGAAACAATAAATGCTGGAGAGGGTGCAGAGAAAAGAGAACACTCTTGCACTGCTGGTTGGAATGTGAATTGGTACAGCCACTATGGAGAACACTATGGAGGTTCCTTAAAAAACTACAAATAGAACTACCATAAGACCCAGCAATCCCACTACTGGGCATATACTCTGAGAAAACCATAATTCAAAAAGAGTCATGTACCAAAATGTTCACTGCAGCTCTATTTACGATAGCCCGCAGATGGAAACACCCTAAGTGTCCAACATCAGATGAATAGATAAAGAAGATGTGGCACATATATACAATGGAACATTACTCAGCCATAAAAAGAAACGAAATTGAATTATCTGTAATGTGGTGGATGGACCTAGAGTCTGTCATAGAGAATGAAGTCAGGAAGAGAAAGACAAATACGTATGCTAACACATATATATGGAATTTAAGAAAAAAAAATGTCATGAAGGACCTAGGGGTAAGACAGGAATAAAGACACAGACCTACTAGAGAATGGACTTAAGGATATGGGGAAGGGTGAGCTGTGACAAAGCGAGAGACAGGCATGGACATATATACACTACCAAATGTAAGGCAGATAGCTAGTGGGAAGCAGCCGCACAGCACAGGGAGATCAGCTCAGTGCTTTGTGACTGACTGGAGGGGTGGGATAGGGAGGGTGGGAGGGAGGGAGACGTGAGAGGGAAGAGATATGGGAACATATGTATATGTATAACTGATTCACTTTGTTATAGAGCAGAAACTAACACACCATTGTAAAGCAATTATACTCAAATAAAGATGTAAAAAAAAAAAGTCATGTACCAATATGTTCATTGCAGCTCTATTTACAATAACCAGGAGATGGAAACAACCTAAGTGTCCATCATCGCATGAATGGATAAAGAAGATGTGGCACATATATACAATGGAATATTACTCAGCCATAAAAAGAAACGAAATTGAGCTATTTGTTATGAGGTGGATGGACCTAGAGTCTGTCATACAGAGTGAAGTAAGTCAGAAAGAGAAAGACAAATACTGTATACTAACACATATATATGGAATTTAAGAAAAAAAAATGTCATGAAGAACCTAGGGGTAAGACAGGAATAAAGACACAAACCTATCTTGACACTTTAAACCTATGAATGGTCAGTTTTCTCTGAGTAAAACGGTTGGGAGTTGACATCGTGGAATTAAAGACATAGCTATTTCCTAGATTCTGCAAGAACACCTGGACAGGGAGGGCGCTTCAGGGCGGCTTCTAAAACGCGGTGCAGCCCCACCAGGGAACAGTATTTGGCAACGAAAGGGAATGGAGCCCTGATCCACTCTGCGACTCGGACAAATCTCGAAAACATGATGCTGAGTGAGATAAGCCAGACGCAGAAGGCCACAGACTGCACGACTCCATGTACATGAAATGTCTAGAACAGACAAATCTATAGAGACAGAGAACAGATTCGTGGTTGCCAGGAGCTGAGGGAGATGGGAGTTATTGCTAAAGGGAACAGGGTTTCTTTTTGAGGCAATGAAAATGTTCTGGAATTAGATAGTGGTGATGGGTGCACAACCTTGTGAGTGCACGAAAAACCACTAAGCAGGGCACTTTAAAATGGCACATTTTATGGTATGTGAAGCATATCTCAATTTTTAAAAACCGGGGTAATTTTCAGGACAAACCCAGTTGACCCGTACACTAGAGGGCTGCCCCACACTGCAGACAGGCACCTTTGCACAGGACGGAGCTCACCTCCTGCAGTGGTTCTCTGGTGTCCTGCCCGAGCTCCAGGTGGCCTGGAAATGTCACACTCACCGGGGCAGTGCCCGATCTCCTGACAGCACTGAGGCTGGCACACAGGAGCCCTCTGCCTGGCTCGATGTCCCACGCACTGAACTGTGGGGCTTGTCCCCCAGGGGTTGGCCCAGCCAGCTCCCTTCTTCTTTCCCTCTCCCTCCCTGAACCCCTTGAGCTTTAACGAAATAAAAAGAGGGCCCTCCAGATGGAAAATGTTGAGGATTCCACAGCTCCACAAGCAACTTTTCAGGATGCCCTTGCCCTGTCTTTCTACAGCTTCTGAGCAAAGGCAGAGGCCATCCTCTCACCGGTAGCTCCTCTGTCCACAGAGGGATGGGAATGTCTCTTGGGGGCATCCCAGGTAACCTGATCCCCATCTCTCTCTCCCTCTCTCTCTCTCTCTCTCCCTCTCTCTCTCTCTCTCTCTCTTACACACACACACACACACACACACACACACACACACACACACACAGACACACAGACACACACACGCAGAAGGCCAGGCCAGCTCTCTCTGGGTTACTGCAGAACACTGAAGTGTTAACAGATTCATTTTCTTTTTTCGTCTGTGTTGGGTCTTCGTTGCTGTGTGCGGGCTTTCTCTAGTTCCAGCAAGCGGGGGTTACTCTTTGCTGTGGTGCACGGGCTTCTCATTGTGGTGGCTTGTCTTGTTGCGGAGTATGGGCTCTAGGCATGCGGGCTTCAGCAGCTGCACCACGTGGGAGTAGTTGTGGCTCGCAGGCCCTAGAGTACAGGCTCGGTAGTTGTGGTGCACAGGCTTAGCTTCTCCGCAGCATGTGGGATCTTCCCGGACCAGAGCTCGAACCCGTGTCCCCTGCAGTGGCAGGCAGATTCTTAACCTCAGCGCCACCAAGGAAGTCCCAAGGTTCATTTTCTTCTGTTCCACTGCATATACACTTGTATACACTTGACATTCAGTATCTACCCGTTGATTGAGAATATTCTACAAATTGAAGAATACATTCATACTACTTTTCCAAAGTTTCATGTACTCGTATCACCATTTGCATGGTTAGTAAATTCAGGGGTTTTCACATAAATATGTTTAATGTCCGTTCTTCATGGAAAAAACAGACAGCAGGTCTCTGTGGTCTTACCCCTTGTTACGGAACATCTTAGTAACCACCAATCTGCTCGAAACAAATTCAGCTCCTAAATGTGAATCATTGCAACCAGGTAAATAGAAGAAGCTCAGCGAGTCTCCATCAGGCCATCTGGCCCCCAGAGGACACTTGGCAATGTCGGAAGACACTTTTGGTTGTCATGACTTGGAGGGGTGTGCTACTGGCAGGCACTAGGTAGAGACCAGGGACACTGCGAAATATGCTACACTACACAGGACAGCGTGACAACAAAGAATTACCCACCCCCAAATATTATCAATGGACACCAAGCTGACCACATGCTTCCACTGTCTCTGGGAGAACAACACATGGGGCGAATCGGTTTCCTACTGCTGCTGTAACAAACTGCCACAAACCAGGTGGCCTGAAACAACACACATTTATTACCTCACAGTTCCGGAGGTCAGAAGTCAAAAATCAGTTTCATTCTGCCAAAATCAAGCTGTCAGCAGGGCCGTGTTCCATCTGCAAGCTCTGGAAAAATACACCTCCTTGGCTCTCGCAGCTTCCAGAAACTGCCTGCATTCCTCAGCTCGTGGCCACATGACTCCAACATCTGATTCTGCTGTCACATCTTCTTCTCTGACTCTGACCCTCCTGCTGCCCTCTTGTAAGGATTCTTCTGATGACACTGAGCCCACCCAGATAATCCAGGATGATCACCTCATTTCAAGACTCTTAACTTAATCCCACCTACGAATGCCATTTGTGTTGGAAGGTAACTTACTAACAGGTTTAGGAGACTAGGACATGGCCATCTTTGGAGGGCCATTATTCTATCGGGGCGGCGGGGGGGAGGTGTCTGTTAAATATCAAACAACAGTGAATATAAGATAAAAGTAACCAGTGGGTATAACACAGTACAAGGGGCACACGGTTACCTAGCCAAGGGAAGGAAGGTCAGGTTAGGTAGTGGATTTGGGCTCAACTCCGGAGTCAGACAGACGCCTCCTCGTTGGCTCTGGGAAGCGAGGTTACTAAGTCAACCCCCTTGGCCTCAGCTCCACCACCTGTCCACCTACAACTCATGCAGCCCCCGTGGGCTTTCAGGGAGAGCATCCACCAAGTGCCTAGAGTGCTGGCACATGATAAGCACTCCACGTGGTCCTAAGACCCAAGGGATCCCAGCGGGGAGAACAGGAGGCAGGAACAGCACGGTGAGGCCTCAGGGAAGAGGACACGGGCACGTGTGAGCGCCATGGAGGCAGGGACCTGTCTGCTGGCGGTCACCACTGGAGTCCTGAACCCGGAAGCGTGCCTGAGATGGAGAGGCTGTGCAACAATTACTGAATGAATGAATGGGTGATCGAATGAACAAATGAACAGAGGCGGTATGCTTAAACTGAGTAGGGACTGGGCAGTGGGGTGGCGTACGGGACAGAGCACTGCATCAGGGTGAGAAGACTCAGCTCAAGTCCCTGTCCTTCCCACAGCCGGTGGGGCGCACGCCTTGGCTACAGCCCTCAGATACAAGATGAGGGGTTTGAAGGAAGCGGCCGTAGCTCTTCCAAGAACAAAGCTGGAGGATTCAAGCCACGCGTGCTCTTGCCCGAGGCTGACCTGCCGTACACGAAGACTCGGGGTCAGTCAAACTGAACGGTTCGCTCTCTTATTCCAAACGCACCCAGCACTTCCTCTTCCGCAGCACTTCCCTCACATTCCCCCTTCTCAGCCCCAGCACTGAGAGAGCACGAGAAACGCTCGACCTAGGAGATGATGGACAAGGATACAGAACCCCCAGGCTCGAGTGAGCCCTCCTCCTTTCTCTGAAGCCATCACCACATGAAAATGGTGCCTGGCGACCATCACTGTCTCCATTTTATGTGTCTCCCATCTCCCAGACAAACTTGGTCTCCATCCACCATCCCAGCACACAGGAGGCCAAGAATCTATAACTATTACTTCATTTTACTGGATTTGAATGGGAATAACTGAACTCAGGAAAACTTAGCTCTGCTTTTATGCCATCAGATTAATTTTACTGAATTTACTGGAAAGGCAGCCAATTAGCAAAAGGACCCAGCCTAGAAGCAGTTCACCGGGCTCACCCGGTGACTTTTAACATGTCACTTGACTCAACGGTTTATGCACTAGAACCTACCAGAGGTGAAACACAGTTTCCACTTCCAAAATCAGAGCGAAAGGGAAGAAAAGGAAACTTAGAGATTTCCAAGCATCCGGAAGCTATTTTTGGAAATGAATGACTTTTCCATTCACTCCTCTTAAAAAAAAAGAGAGAGAGAAATGAAAGATATTAGATGCAGAACAAACCAAGAAGTGGTTGTTGATCATCTAAATGGAAGAAGATTCTTACAGAAGCCCACTCCTTATAGCCTGAAAAACAAGACACTCCCCCATGTATACAGAGACTACCTATAATCTTAAAGAATGAAAAATGGAAAAATCATTATTTGCTTATCAGAAAGTTTATATAATCCCAAAATAGACTCTGCGGGGTAAATATAGTAAGCCTCCTATTAATTAACACCAAATAAAGGCTCCAAGAAGGTAGCAATGATGCCATCTGGCCCTGTTATGTGGGGCTCCAACCTGGCAAATTCCGGAACCATGGATTGTTTTCTCCTTAAAGCAACAGCCTGTTCAAAAGACTTTTAATATATCACAGAATTTCTCCATGTGGCACAGGTCAAGCCCCATCTCGTGAACAAATGGATCCCTAAAAGCTTTTGTCATGATATAATTTGGGCCTCCCACCATCATCCTGATCATTTAATACTCTGCTTTGATCTCAAATGTGACATGGTCCACCACTCAGACTGCTCGAGGTTGGCATTTCCAGTAACGTACAACCCCAACTGAGCTATCGGAAACAGAACACTAAGTTTCAACAGGTCAGTCCACCTATAGGTTAATGTCAATACAGCCCTGCAAGAAGCAGACATATACATGTCAAAGGCACTGAATTTTTCCAAAAGAGGCAAAAAAGTTCTTGCCATATTATCCACCTAAATGGTAAATACCGTTTTATAAAGTGGCCATTGAACTCTGAGTTGATGTATGTGGAACACATACGTGTCACTAATGTAAACCACATACAACTCACCCACAGAAACTACCAGTCACAAAAATGGTGAATTAACTTTATTTTTAATCTTATTTATTTATTTATTTGGCCGCACCATGCAGCACGTGGGATTCTTAGTTCCCTGGGATCAAACCCGGCTCCCTACATTGGGAGCGAGGAGTCTTAATCATTGGACCACCAGGGAAGTCCCAACTTTATATTTTTTAACAAAGTTTTTGGGTATGATTCCCAGAAAACTAACCACTAAAATTATATGCACAGTACTGATCTGCAGACATAGTGAATTTAAACCTAAGTGGGTTCATACTCCAACTAAAGAAATTCCATTTTGAAAATATTGACATTTTTTTTTTACACATCTGTAGCCACATCTGTAAAGATGTCTCCTCACGTTTGCAACTTCTTTGTTGTAGCTTGAAAAAGAAAGTACAGCTACAATAATTCACCAACACACCCTGAGCTGGTAAGACCCAATGTTGTTAAATACAACATTGAATGGAATTACTATAAAACCCAAAAGAGTTTGTTTACAAACCTTGGCCCTCGGTGACCTTGCTTACGGCAGCATATTTTATGCTATTAGGTTTAATAAATTATACAGGAAATGATCTTTTCAGTCGGCAACAGTTTTCGCCTAACCGACTACATTCATCTATTCCTCCATAATTTAATTTTCTTTAAAAACCTATTTCTTTGCCTCTCCTGATAGTTCTCCATTTGGAAGCTGCTTGGGGAAAGTCCTCATTTTTTCTTTTTTTCTTCTGCAGTATGCGGGCCTCTCACTGTTGTGGCCTTGCGGAGCACAGGCTCAGCAGCCATGGCTCACGGGCCCAGCCGCTCCACGGCATGTGGGATCCTCCCGGACCTGGGCACGAACCCATGTCTCCTGCATCGGCAGGCGGACTCTCAACCACTGCGCCACCAGGGAAGCCCGAAAGTCCTCATTTTTTGAATACCGTTTTCCAGTCGTGTGAATCAAATGCAACTCAAAAAGGGTGTTAACTGTCAGATGCACGTGGAGAAAATGCTGTGCTCTGACACACGGTTTTTTCCATATCATAAAAATCAATTACAACTTTAAAGGATAACCGGTCACCTATAAAAATCGGCAAGGTTCTGTTGCGAAAGAAGAAGAATGACTATTACAGCATTTAAACCCTTCCGTAGACTCCACTTAAATGTCTGTGGCTCGCTGAGCATTGCATACATATTTCGGGCAAGGTACTATGGGAGGTGAAGTGCAAGCTGTCACCTGCTGAAATTTCACTCACTATAAAAACAGTGTCTCATAAAAGTGTACACATTTTTACTTTACAAAAAAATGTAAAATGTCCACTTTTGTTCACTCCACCGACAATTTTAGCATTAGAAACAGGGCTTTTTAAAAACCTGTAATATAAGTGATGTATAAAATGTCATTCAATAACACAGATTTCTGGAAAGAGGAACACAGGAAATGTGTATGAAATACATGGAAAGGATGATTCTACAAGCTGTCTTCTGTGGGGTCTGCTCACCTATGGCCAGGGTTGTACCATTAAAATGGAAACTCTTACATTTATACTCTTCATCATGAATCCACACTCAATGTAACCACAACTGTTTCATATTACCCTCATATAATGAGTCTTTGCCTTTTCTAAGCAAAACAGTATTTTTTAATTCGTTCATTTTCCAGTTGTTTGGATTTTTAACAGACACACAGCATAAAAGGACACCACATTCCAAGCAGTTCTACCAACTCCAGAACCATCCAAGGCTTGATCAGACAGCTGTGGCTCTAGCCTTTGGTTAAAATTATAATATGATCTCACCTGATTTTCAAAATAACTATGCATCTTTTTAAGCCAATAAACTGTGCTATAATCTAAGTCTCTGAGTCCAGAAGCTTGCCATGTTCAAAGAGAATGTTAGGGAACCATGATCCTTTTGCCTTACTTTGTTTTTCCCTATCTGAACCCATGCAGCGCTGCCTTTCCAGTGCAGGTAGGAGGAAGCAGGAGCCTCTCACCACGCTGGGCCTTTCCAACTCTCAAAATCACTGGGAAGCTTGCAGTATTTCCTTTCTGGCACTCAGGCCCAGTGTGGAAAGAAGTTGCTCCAGATAGGACAAGATATCAGATAATCACTGTAATCCCTTGGTTTCAACAGAATTCCAGCTCCACAAAAAAAATGCCTCTCCCCAAAAGCAGCTGAACCACTGAAACCAACAGACAATCGAACAAAAAGTTAACGAAGAAGTCATTACATGAACTTAATTAATCGTAATCTGGTGGTGCTTTTAGAAGCATCCGTTTTTCACTCCGTAGGATTTATTTACGTGAATAATATGACAATTTAATGCTCTACTCGGATCTTGCACAAAAAGGAAACCTAAAATTCAACTCTTGTGTTCCCGTTATTCCAAAAGCATATGGGTCTAATCATAGCCCATTCTGACCGCAGTACACAGGCTTTTTCAATCAGAATTTTAACTCAATTTTTAAGGCGCTAAAGAGTAACCGTCACAAGTTTGATGGTTACTCCAAAGAATCGGGAATCCCTGAAGTGTCCCATCTGGCACAGTCTTCGAATGGAAACTAGGTTCAGCCCGCCAGACAAGGAGCCCACACCACGAGGTTGAGGCGCACGTTTGTGCTCCAAGATGACAGCTCATCTGGCCACCGCGAGGTTGGGGGCGCCTGTAGGGCCACAGCCTGGGGGCGGTGGGCCGCGGAGGCCCGACAGGGATGGGCGAGACCGCGGAGGAAAAAGGAAGAGAGGGCCATCCGTCAGCCCCTGGAGAGGAAATTCCAGATGCCCAGCTCCCAGGCTTCGGTCAGCGGGTGACGTGAGGGAACCAAGTCAGAGTGTCCGCCGCGCGGTGGAGGGCAGAGATCCCGAACTCCTGGGGCTCGAGGCAGGGAGAGGGGGAGCCTCGACCCTCGGCCAGGGGTCCGCGGATGGGGGCGCCCGGATCCTGCCGGGCGCGGAGGACTCACGATCTTCGCCCACACCCGGAGGCCTCCCGGGTCCTCGATCCTCTCCCTGGCCCAAGGTATGGGGAACCCTAATCCTGGTCGGGGCCCACGCCCCCCTTACCGGTCGCTGGGGTCGATCCACGACTTCTGGCGCGTGTAGTGGTCGATGTAGAAGACGCGGCCGTCGTAGTCGCGCGCCTTCCCCCTGCCGGCGGGCAGCGGGGGCTCGGCACTCTTCCGGGCCCATAGGGGTGGCGGCGCGTAGGGCGCGGGGGGCGCGGGGTCCGCGGCTGGGGGCGCGAGCTGCGGCGGCTCCCGGGGGACCTGCGCGGGCTGAGGTGGCTCCCGCGGGGCCTCGCGCGGCTGTCCCCGCCGCCGCCGCCGCCGGCCGCCACTCAGCCACGGCATGACGGCGCGGGCCCCGCCGCCGCCCGGCCGCCCCACGCGCGCCGCCTCCTCCGCCAGCACTACGGCCCGGCGTCCGGGGCGCGGGGGCAGCCGCGGGGAGCCGCCCGCCGCGCCCGGTGCATCCTCCGCCCGGTGCCCGCTCACCTGCGCCCGCCTGCCGCCGGGCCCTGCGCGACGCCTGGGTCACTCGAGTCGCCGCCGCTCGTGGAGTCACAGCCCCAGAGCTGCCGCAGCCACTACCGTCGGCCCCTCAGTTTCCACGGCGCGCCCGGCCGTCTTCGTTCCTCTGCGTGGGCCGGTAGGGGCGGGGGCTTCTCAGGCCCCGCCCCGCGTGTGGCCACGCCCATCCCCATCCCCTTCTCCTTCGGCGGCTCCTCCCCCGCTTGCTGCAAGCCCTTCAATCTCCCTTGGCTGCTCCGCCTCCAGTCTCTCCTAGGGGCTCCTCTGCTCTTGGCTCCTGTGCCCCCCAGACCCCACCCCCGCCCGCTGCTCTACTCCTGCTCCCCAGCCGGCTGCTCTTACCCCCTCAACCCCGCTCAGTGTTCTTTCGTCTTCCCCTCCTGCTCCGCGCGCTCCTCCCTCTTCTCTCCCGCTCCACCACCTCCTTGGGCCTCGCAGGGAAAGCGCACGGGAGCCAGGATGGGCGCCGCCGCGTCCGTCCGCCCCCGGGCCACAGCGGAGAGGAAGGAGGGCCGGGAGGACGGCGCCCCACCCGGGCTGCAGGCGCGGCCTGCCGGGGGCTGACTCTTGGGGCCCAAACAATTCCCGGGGGAGAGGGCGGTCACCTCACTGCACCCATTCTCAGGCCTTGGATGTCTGGGGTCCTCCTCTCTGCCCACTTGGTGGGGGAGGGGAGCTGCGCCCTGAGTCTCCCGAATACCCAGGATGGTCCCGCGAGGGTGGGTAAGTCCCCGGATAGGAGGTCGAGGGGGCTCCGTAGCTGGAGGAGGAGCCTGAGGCAGGTCCTCTTGGGTGGGACCTGGAGGACACACCTGGAAGTGGGGAGCTGGGCAGGTGGGCACGTCTCATGCCTGCCAGGAGAGCCCCAGCAGGGCTGATCCGAAGTCCCCACTCTGGGCCCTCTGCCCTGCCCTGCTCTGAGCTCTTGCATCTTCCAGTCTGGAGGATCCAATAGTGTGAGTGGAGACCCAAATAGGCCACTGCTCTGGCGGAAGCCAGGTCAGCTCCTAAAACATGAAACCTCTATGGTAATTGGTAATTATGTTCCACTCACATCTCATAGCTGGAGAAACTGAAGTCCAAACATGGGGCTCTCTCTTCCTCCAAATCTCCCAGCTACTGCTTCATGCTCCAGATCCCTGGCCACAAGACTTAATGCCGGGAAATGCAGGAAAGTATCAGGGAGGTTTTAAAACACTGTTACAGTGATACAAAAAGATCTGATAAAAACCCTAACAGCAATCCATATCTAGCTACATAGGGGAAGAGACTAGAGGAAAACCTCCCCAAATGCTCACAGCCGTTTGCATTCCTTCAGTGGGATGATTTTTTTTTAATTATCGTATTTACTGTCTAAATTGTTTGTAAAAGGGTTATATTACTTTTATAAGGGGAAGAGTTGTTTTAAAAAGAATGTGAAGGCATGGAGACTGTAATTGGGACATATCCGAGGGAGGCCTTTCCTCCTCTTCTCCCACCACAACGCAGAAACTTCCTTGCTCCCCAAGAATCTAGCCCCACCCGAACATCATATGCCGGAATTTCCACCACGGGAGTCCTTTTAGTTACACGTGCACAGTTATTAAATGTCCAAGGGAAAGGGATGGAGCGTATCAAAAAAGCAAATACTTTGTGATCTTGCATGTTCCAGAGAATGCCCATGTGCTGAGTGTCCCTACAGTGACATCTTCCCTTCTGATCGGCATGCTTTACTACCAAGGAGGCTGCCACTGCCTTGTCCCTCCCTCCCTGCCCACGCTGCAGTCACCTTACCACCCAACATGGCTGGGCTGAAGCTGCAATCCCGCCCTCCCTGCCAGGCATCGTGTCCTTTCAGAATTTCGCAAATCTGGGCGCTATCACTAAAAATTATCCTGAATGGGGCTGGAGTGCATTGGAGTGACGCCAACCTCAACAGAGAGAGAGAACAGCCACACACATCAAAGGACTCACAGAAGGAAAGGCAAGATGAAAAAGTATCAGATAAAGAATAAGGGGTGGGGGAAGCTACACCCCATGAGGAGCTAAGAGGCAAGTGCTGATGGGCCTTTCCCTGAGGATGAGATCTTCTGGACTCCTCAGACTGGCTGCAGACCCACCATATGCAGGCACTGTGCTGGGCGTTGCGATGCTGCAGAGAACAGGAAAGAGTCTGTGCACCCCCAGCCCGCAAGTCGGGGACTAAACTAAGAATAGGCATTTAGGACTGTGGCCTGTCTACAGACCAAGCCAGGGTGCCAGTTCAGACTGGGAACTCAGGGGAGGCCTTGTGAGACCGAAAGGAAGATGGCTTGGATGAGGAAGCTGAGGCTCCGGTCCTTAGATTCTCGAGTCCTGAGCCCTTGCCCCTTGGCACGTGTAGCCGCAGTCCTCAAATACTTGCTGATTTACTAGCAGATACGGCGCCTCAGCCAGATCTCCCTGGCTGGGGCGTACACTCTTCTCAGAGGATTACCCTTGGCTGACAGATGTCTGAGAGGTGATACTCCCCGCCCCCGCCCCAGGACTGCTCCTGCAGTATGACAGACCAGGCCCCTGGCCTTGGTGGGACAGAGTGTAGTGCACCTCACCCTCCAGGGCCCCCACCTGGGCTACCATGGCTTTGCTAGCTCCTTTCCTCTCTAGCCTGCCTCCCCTACCCGCATCCATCACTTGCATGAGAACTACCCCTCCTTGAGCACTGCTTCTAGGGAGCCTGAACCCAGAGAGTCTGCTGTGCTTATTCTTCCAAGCACTTAGCAAACATAAACCGTTTGACCATCGTGACGACATCTACACATTTGCACATTAACAGAGGAGAATTGGGAAGAAATGTCACATGGCCAGTGGAGACAGGTGGAAGCCCCTCACTGAAAAGGCTTTATCCACAGGCCCACCCGTGGCCCCTGGACCTCTCTGAGTCAGAGGAGTGAAGCAGGCCAGCTGCATTTGTCTTCCTAAAATGAGCCAACAAAAGGAAGAGACCAGAACTTGGGATGACCGAGGCCTCCATCTTCCCTTGTAATGTTTGCCCTAGGCAGAAACTGATGGTCCCTAAAGACCTGTGTGGGGCATTGGGATGGTAGAGAAGTTGGTGGGGGGGGGCGGTGAGGGGAATCTTGCCTCCCCAGCTTTGCCACATATTGGGAAGTCTTGTGTGCGTGTGTTAATTGTTAGGGAGAATAAAGCCTGTCTTTCTCACAGTCAAGTGGGGCTTTCCATGTTGGACTGAAAAACACAAGCATACACAAAGCACTGCAGGGAAAGGAGGCTTTCGTCTGAGCCGAAGGCACAATTATGCATTCTTTATTGCCTCCATGTTCATACCACAGCCTTGCCAACAAGGAAAAGTACAAACGTTGTAGCGACCTCTCCTGGCACCAAGATTTCTGATGGAAAAACAGCTCAGGAAAAATCCACTTAGGCCCTGGGTACTGGAGATGCAAATATTGATACTTGTTCTCCTTGCAGACCCTTTGGGGAACCCCCTTGCGCAAACTGTTAAAATGCCCTCACGTGGAGCTTGCAGAATATTTTCTTTAAAACGCTTCTTAAGGAGTAAATCCAACACACTCCTTGCATGCCAGGCAAGCATGCCCAGAGTTTGAAGATATTTACTCGGATTCCGCCTTCTCTTCCCAAAGGATAACCTTGAGTTATCAAGGAAGATACAAAATTGCCTCTATCCACATTCAATACTTGGGAAGCTTCTGGAAAAGGGAGCACCGGGAGGGCTGCAATCGTCATGTCGAAAATGAGAGAAATAAATACTGCTGGAGAAGTCTTGCCTGCCTAACCTGAGACCTCTCTCCGGGCTCAGGAACTAAAAGCGGGCGGTTGGGGTTATTCCCTGAGGTTTTTTTCCTGACTTTAAGTCTTCAACTTTAGACACTTATTTGACTTGTGATCGGAAACGCCCTTGTTTGGATTTTGAGTGTGGACGGGGAGCCTGGGAGCATTTTTCTCCAATGGGACTTCCTTGACTTGGGTAGATTTGTGCAGTTTTGAGATGAGGTTTTTCTCATGTCCTGATCTTCCATTCCAAAGAGATGCAGAGTATTCTGAAAGAGTCAGCTGTGTGAATAAACCAGGCCGTCTGTTTGGTCATTTTAGTGCTTTATTCTGCTGTGTGTTGGCTTCTTTGCGTACAGCAATGCCCTTGGTGTTGGTTCATGGCTGTCATGTTGTAGGCGGACTCGGCATTTGTACCTGGGTTATTAAACTTCAGTTTTAAGAAAAAAAAAAGCGGATGACCCAGCGCAATCAGTCAGGCAGGAGGAGTTCCCCCTTACTTACTGACTCACAGGAGAGTCAATCTTTTTGTTTTACTCCAGCGTTTGACGGATTGGATGAGACCCACCCATATCTGCTTTCCTCAGTCTCCTGATTCAAGTTTTCCTCTCCTCCAGAAGCACCCACACCAACACACCCAGAATGTTTGACCCAATATCTGGGCACCCTGTGGTCCAGTCAGGTGGACACGTAAACTCCCCATTAGACCTCCTGACTTGATATCCAGTTGCTCTGTGTTTCTACAACCCTTCATGTCCACAGAGTGATTCATGGACGGCAGCATCAGCAGCGCGGGGAATCTCATCCAAAGGGCCAGCCCGGACCCATTGGTTTGTGAAGCGCTATGTTACACACATGGAAGGGGGTGGCGCAGGGGTGCGGGGCATCTAAAAAAACGATTTTACTATATTGATTCACAGAGCCATCTGGTTAGTGTTTCCGTTACTCAACTTCATAATCGTTAGGGCTTTATTTATCATTTAAGAGGTGCCAAGAGCTACTCAGCTTTGCATGAGAAGCATATTTAACAGTCTGGATTTGTGTGTCATTCAACAGTAGGCCAAGCCTCCGCGAACTTCAGCCTGGCTAACCTGGCACAGAAGTAGAAATGGGCAAAAAGCCAGCCCCGAGCCAACCATGCTGTCAGCAATGTTTGATTT
The DNA here is from genome assembly GCF_964270905.1 of Leucopleurus acutus. Lineage (NCBI taxonomy): Eukaryota > Metazoa > Chordata > Mammalia > Artiodactyla > Delphinidae > Leucopleurus > Leucopleurus acutus. The sequence goes on from NC_139164.1 coordinate 10,466,614, forward strand.
TTGCCTGTTTCCCTGCCTCTCCCCTGCCTGGTATCCCCACCCAGGACTGGCTACACAGTTTGCTGTCTACATTTTGCAGTGCCAAGTGAAAAGGCAGGACCCTTTTCAGACTGCTTCCACAAAACACCCTAAACAGAGCGGCTTATAAACAACAGACATTCCTTTCTCACAGGTCTGGAGGCCGGGAAGTCCATGATCAGGGTGCCAGCGTGATCCGGTGCGTCTTCATATGGTGGACGGGTTTAGGGAGCTCTGTGAGGTCTCTCTGCAAAGAACATTGACACATTCGTGAAGCTCCACCATCATGACCTAAGCACCTCCCAAAGGCCCCACCTCCAATACCATCACATGGGGGTTAGGACTTCAATATTAATAATTTCAAGATGGTGATGGTAGACAATTAAAACAAGCACAAGCCCTTCAGAGCACAGGGCCCTGTCCATACCTTTGACTTCTAGTCATTGTGCCCTTTGAACATTCCAAAGGGACAGCAATTTTCAGCGATAGCACAGAAGATCATTTTGGGGAAAGAGGCCCTGTCCCAGCAAATCAAACCACTTGTTCCCCAGGACTTCTCTGCCAGCCCAGCTACCTCCCCAAGGTCAGCATGATACTGCTGGCAGGAAGAATGTCCTCTGCTCCTACGCCCTGGGCTCCCTGGTGTTGAAAGTTGAATTATGTCCCTCCAAAAATATGTTCAAGTACCTATCCCTAGTACCTGTGAATGTGACCTTATTTGGAAATAGGGTCATTGCAGATATAATTAGCTAAATTACAATGAAGTCATACTGACGTAGGGTGGACCCTTAACCCAATATGACTGGTGTCCTTAGAGGAAGAGAGAAGACAGACACACAGGAAGAAGGCCGTGTTATGGAGGCAGACACTGAAGTAATATGTCTACAAGCCAACGAATTGCAGAGATTGGCAGCAACACCTGGTGTTTATGTGTGTATATATATATATATATTTATATAATGTTTTAATAAATTTGTTTATGTTTGGCTGTGTTGAGTCTTCGTTGTTGCGCACGGGCTTTCTCTAGTTGTAGTGACTGGGGGCTACTCTTTTTTGCGGTGCGCAGGCTCTAGGCGCACGTTCTTCAGTAGTTGTGGCACATGGGCTCAGTAGTTGTGGCTCACGGGCTTAGTTGCTCCACGGCATGTGGGATCTTCCGGACCACGGCTCGAACCCATGTCCGCTGAATTGGTAGGCGGATTCTTAACCACTGTACCACCAGGGAAGTCCCATTCTCTAAAGCCTTTAAAAGGAGCATGGCCCTGCTGACATCTTGATTTCAGAATTCTAGCCTCCAGAACCATGAGACAATAACTTTCTATTGTTTCAAGACACCCAGTCTGTGGTACTTTGCGTACCGCAGCCCTAGGAAACTAATACTCCTGGAAACTTGTCCCTAGGCTCTTGCTTTTGCTTCAGGCAAGACTGAAATCTATAGAAGTGTCCTGATCAGTGCCAAGAAATCCCAGAAAACAGAAGCCTTCCATGACTGCCTCCAGAAATCCCACCAAACCCAGGAGCCCCAGGTATGACATGCTTGACTCCGTAAGTAATAGCTGACATCCAATGTAGACCAGAAGTATCCAGTTTTACCATGTGCTGCACAAAGTTCCGATTTACCTTGGACCACTGGGTATCCAACCTGTAGATGAGGGTAATGTCTCTTTATGGAAACATTTCAGCTAATCCCAAAGAAGCAGTGATGGAATCAGAATTAGAGTGAAGACCCCTCCCCCAGGGATTGCCTGGATCCTGGTGCTGAGCTTCAACGGTTGCTAAGATCACAAAAAGATAGACGATCAGACTTGATGTTCTTCCTCAGAAAAACACACCACCTGTGACGTAGCCTTGTCAAAAAGTCAAACCTGTATCGAGGGATCAAACCTGTAGATCTGGTTACCTGCTTCCAGGAAATACAGACATCAGAGGAATAGTTAACATCTCGGGAATGCTATCAGCAAAATCCCAGCTGATATCCAAAAATTTGACCTTGTTTCTTTCAGAAATAAACTCTAAGTGGGGAGGGGGGGGTTGGGGGGAAGGAGAGATGGAAAGGGAACCTTTAGATGAAAAAAAAGACTAGCAGCACGGTGTGGGCCGTATTTGAATCCTGCTTCATACAACTGGAGAAAAACATCTGTGATATTTATGAGGCAACTGGAAATGTAAACACTCCCTGGTAGTAGATGATATTAAGGAATTATTTCTTAAAATTTAGGTTGGATAATGGTATTCCAGTTATTTTTTTTAGTTGGGCATATAGTTTAGAAACACATTTGGAAATAATTATGGGAAATGTGATCTATATATAAGATTTGTTTAAAAATAACATGGGTGATGGAGAGTGGGAATGAGTAGATTTGAGACAAGGGCATCATAAATTGATAATTGTTGAAGCTGGTGATGGGTCATGGGGGTCATCATAAAACCTCTACAATTCATATATGCTTAAAAATGTCCATAATAAAAAATTTTTGAAAATTCCACTGGCACGCCATATGAACAGCTGAGTGGATAGAATCTGAATGTTGGGTGTTATGTCTATTGGTTTTCTATAGCTGCTGTAACAAATTACCACAAACATGGTGACTTGAAAGTATAGAAATTCATCAGAAGTCCAGAATGAGTCTCATCATGATAAAATTAATGTGTTGGCAGCGCTGCATTCCTTCTGGAGGATCTAGTGGAGATTCTGCATCCTTACCTTTCCCAGTATCTAGCGGCTGCGTGAATTCCTTGGCTCATGGCCTCTTCCAGCAATCATGTCCCTCCTCCACCTCGGCTTACATCTTACCTCTCCTTCCCTGACTCTGACCCCCTGCTTCCCTCATATGAGGACCCTTTTGACTACATTGGGCTCACCTGGATAATACAGAACAATCTTCCCATCTCAAGATCCTTAATTTAATCACATCTGCAAAGTTCCATTTGCCATGTAAAGTAACATCTGTCATGTAAGGAAACATAGCTTTTGGGGATTAGGACATGTCTGGACATCTTTTGGCAGGGGGATTATTCTGCCTACCAGGTATCTCAGATCGACATTTACCAACAATTTTTTGTTCAAAACAGAGACATCCGGTTATGAGTTCTGCATACTTCAACAGGGGTGATTTTGCCTCCCGGGGACATTTGGCAGTATCTGGAGACATTTAAAAAATGTTTTATTTTGTTGAAGTATAGTTGGTTTACAATGTTGTGTTAATTTCTGTCGTACAGCAAAGTGATTAGCATATATATATAAACATTCTTTTTCAGGGAATACCTGGAGACATTTTTGATTGTCAAGACCGGAGGTAAGGTCGGGGAGGGTAGGTGGGGGAGGAGGCGGTGCTACTGGAATCTATCTAGTTTGTAGAGACCCTGTATTGTAGGCTGCTAAACCTCATACAAAGCAGAGGACGAGGGACCTACCAAGCCCCACATGTTACCAGTACTGAGGCTGAGCAACCCTGGGCAAGGAGCAACAGAAGGAAAAGAGCATGTTATATTCTCCACAATGGATCTGCACAGAGCAAGAAATTAAGAAGTCTTTCTTGAATGAATAAACAATTAGCTTGCTAATAAATACATTACACCTTCTCATCAATAAGACGACCTCAAATTCGGTGACCACAGCTGAGTCACCGAATTATATCCAAAAGTGAATATAATCCGGAATATCAAAAAAAGCGTGTGTTCCTGCTGAAATCACAAGAAGACAGACACCAAAGACCTGATGTGCCTCTAGGGAAGAAAACACCACCAACCTATGAGACAGTTTTGCCCTAAAATCCAAACCCGATCTGATCAAAGCCTCTGGAAAGATTCCATGGATTCCAAGGATCTTATTTGCAGATAAAAGGGTATTGACATATCTTAGGATTCCTCTAGTGCAAAGGTCTTCAGAGCCAGAGAGAAAAGTACATATTTTGAGAACCATAGACCTGCAAAATCCAATCAAGGATAAAGCTGCCAGTCCTACAAATGTCCATGGGGTACATGGAAGACTCAGTAATGTGTACAGCTTAATTAAAATTAAGGGTCAGGGTCTTGAGAGCACCTCCCGTGAAGTATAGCATCCTGGACATAACAATCATTTATAGGATTCAAGTGTCCCATTAGGGTCACTGACAAGAATCTAGCTAGGGGCCAGCCCAAATCCTGGGAATGTACGCAGGCTCAGTCATGGGATGGTAATTACTATCTGTAATGGAATGAATCTCTCAGCTTCAGGAGGATTTGGGAAAAGTACAGAAACTTTTAAGAGACTCAAAATATAGGATTCATATTTGGGGTAAAGAAGGAATCTCTGCGTATTTGGTATTTTATGCATTTGTAAAGTTTCAAAGAATTTCTGAGTTTTGGAAACCACTGTAAAATATATAATTGGGTAATTCATCTAAACATGATTTTAGTTGAAAACTAATTTCATATAGTATTGGAATATTTTAAAAGAGCTTAAATTTTACCATATTTATAAGTTTAATTTATTAGATTTTAAGGATATTTGCATACCTGGGAATGTATCTGTTAATTGAGACAATTGAAGTGATTAAAAAGGGAACTGGGTGTAATGTGTTAAGGGTTTTAAATGCACTTTAAAATTCATGAAAGTGTTTAATTACCTGAGTTTGCAAGTGGGATCAAATATTTTCCAAAGTCCTCTTAAAATTGGTTGCTATTATTTGCTAGACTTAAAAATGAATTTTAAAAGAATAATCAATTTTCTAGGCTGAACTTAAAAGGTTAAGGAAAAGCTACAATGAGATATCACCTCACACCTGTCAGAATGGTTATCACCAAAAAGAACACAAATAACAAATGCTAGGGAGGGTGGGCAGAAAAGGGAATCCTCTCACACTGTTGGTAGGAATGTAAATCAGTGCAGCCACCTTGGAAAACAGTTTGGAGGTTTCTCAAAAAACTAAAAATAAAACTACCATATGACCCCGCAATTCTACTGCTAGGCATATATCCCCAAAAAACCATGAACACTAATTGTAAAAGATACATGTCCCCCAGTGCTATAGCAGCATTATTTACAATTGTCAAGATATGGAAGGGACTTCCCTGGTGGTCCAGTGGTAAAGAATTCACCTTCCGGGCTTCCCTGAGGCGCAGTGGTTAAGATTCCGCCTGCCAATGCAAGGGACACGGGTTCAAGCCCTCATCTGGGAAGATTCCACATGCTGCGGAGCAACTAAGCCCGGGTGCCACAAGTACAGAGCCTGCGCTCTAGAGCCCACGAGCCATAACTACTGAACCCGCGTGCCACAACTACTGAAACCCGCGCGCCTAGAGCCCGTGCTCTGCAATAAGAGAAGCCCCTGACTACACACCTCAACGAAGAGTAGCCCCCGCTCGCTGCACCTAGAGAAAGCCCGCGCGCAGCAATGAAGACCCAGCACAGCCCAAAATAAATAAATTAATCAAAAAAAAAAAGAATTCACCTTCCGATGCAGGGGAAGTGTGTTCGATCCCTGGTCACGGAACTAGGATACCACATGCCACAGGGCAACTAAGCCCACGTGCTACAACTACAGCACCTCAACTAGAGAAGAGAAAACCCCCACGCCACAACTAGAGAGAAGCCCGCACGGTGCAACGGAAGATCCCACATGCTGCAACTAAGATCCAGCGCAGCCAAAAAAAAAAAAAAAAAAAAGATATGGAAGCAACCTTAAGTGTCCATCAACAGATGAATGAATAAAGAAAATGAGGGGGCTTCTCTGGTGGCGCAGTGGGTGAGTCTGCCTGCCGATGTAGGGGACACGGGTTCATGCCCCGGTCAGAGAAGGTCCCACATGCTGCGGAGCGGCTGGGCCCGTGAGCCATGGCCGCTGAGCCTGCGCATCCGGAGCCTGTGCTCCATAACGGGAGAGGCCGCAGCAGTGAGAGGCCCACGTACCGCAAAAGAAATAAATAAATAAAGATGAGGTATATATATACAATGGAATACTACTCAGTCATGACAAGGAACAAAATAATGCCATTTGCAGCAACATGGATGGACTGGGAAGTTATTATGCTAAGTGAAAAAAGTCAGAGAAAGACAAATACTGTATGATATCGCTTATATGTGGAATCTAAAAAATACAACAAACTAGTGACTATAACAAAAAAAAAGCAGACTCACAGATACAGAGAACAAACTACTAGTTGCCAAGTGGGGTGGGAAGGTGGGAAGGGCAATATAGGAGTAGCAGATTAAGAGCTACAAAATATTATGTTCCCTGGTGGTCTAGTGGTTAGGATGCCGGGCTTTCACTGCTGTGGCCCAAGTTCAATCCCTGGTCGGGGAACTGAGATCCCACAAGCTGTGGGACACCGCCAAGAAAAATAAATAAGCTACAAGGATATATTGCACGGTGTGGGGAATATAGCCAAGATTTTATAATAACTATAAATGGAGTATAACCTTTAAAAACTGTGACTCACTGCATTGCACACCTGTAACTTATATAATATTGTACAGCAAGTACACTTTCATAAAAATGTTAGAAAAAAAATTAAGGGAAAAGTAGGCATTTGAACTTATAACTTAAATAAGTTGACTATCAGATTTGAAACTGAGCAGGTCTTTTTTTGTGCACACACACACACACACACCATTTTTGAGGGCGATAATCACTTCTGAAGGGCTGTGCAATGTCCACATTACTGTGTTTACATTAAAAAAAAATCACAAGTCTTTGCAACCCTGTGGCAATAATATGATCAAATACCAATATTGTTTACCAAATAAATTCCACCCAAACTCAGAAACCTTACTCAGCCCTCCAGAGCCTGCATAGAGCTGAGAAGGTCTGATATGATTCAAAATGCATTCCTCCTAAGATGCTTGTTTCCGTTTTTGGGTTTTTTTTTTTACATATTCTGAATCTAATTTTCTGCCTTTGTCATGTTCTCATCCATTTATGGATTTGCATTAATGTGTGTGACTGGTTGTCATCTGAATAAATTATTTCATTCCTAACCAACTAATTTATGTTCCTTATAAAGGGCCAGCTTAACTCTATGCCAGTTTAACTAGGGAGTGTTGAAGGGGGTTCCAAATAACCCTGTTTGCAGCCGGTACATGCTTTGGAAGGTACTGAGCTCTGATTGGTTGAATTCTACCGTGGTCTAATCGTGGCCCACCACAGTGAGAGTCACACTCTGTGGTCCACAGAGTAGCACCATCTGGCCTCACTCAGACCTCCGCACGTTCACATTTACAAAGCATTGGTCTACACAAGAATTCAGGTAACAGTAATCACTGTTGCAGTGATATTGTGCTGTTTGAGTTTCCTGCTCAGCAGACGACATAGTTCCATTAATTTCTTTTAAATGAAAAGATGACAAGTTGCAATTCAGTTAACTCTGTAAACTGTCTCTACAAATTATTAAATTACATGTGTATATTGAGTTCTCACAAATGGCACTTGGATGACTGGAACATGAACATGTCACATTAATAGCAGGACAGAAGTCTCCCATGATATGGAAAGGGGTGGGGGTATCATAATCCGTTGAGGCCCTAGCACCCCAGAAGCTCCAGGAAGTGTGGTGAGCTCCAGCCAACTCAGCTACTATCACCCTAGGTAAAGTTCTGGGTAGATTAATGAAGGGCACAAATGCATTTCTGTTCCTCACGTCAAGAAGGGAGTCCATTTCCCCTCTTCCTTTTAAAAAAATTTTTAGCTTATTTATCTTGCTTTTTATTACGACATCGTCACATACATGCAATATTTCCCATCTTCTGGAATGAGCACACCCATGGCTTTCTTTGACTGATATAATATGGTAGAAGTGAAGTTCTGGGACTTCCATCCCCAGGCTTAAGAGAACGGGTGCTTCAACTTTCTTGCTCTTAGGAGTCAGCCGCCATGTAAGAAGTCTGATGACTTTGAGCCCGCCGTGCTATCAGGCAGCCCAGGAGAACCATGTGGAAAGAGCATTGAGGGGCCAGACTCTGGGAGGTAAGTCTTCTTGCACCATCCATCCGAGACAGCTGCCCAGCCCCGTGCATGACTGTGGCCCATGCCACGTGCAGCCAAAGAATCCCCTCGCTGAGTCCTGCCTGACTCACAGAATCATGAGCAAACAATAAAATATTGTTGTTTAAGCCATTAACCTTGAAGGTGATTTGTCACATAGCAATAAATATTTGTGACAAATGCACGGACCTGTCTCACAGCCGCTTACCTCCTATTCATCACAGAATAGGTCTTCCAACCTAAGAGGAGTTCCTCCCCCTAAAGCAGGGGAAAAAAGGTGATGAGGAAAGCAACGAAAACTGAGCTATAGAAGAAGAGCTAAGAAACAGAAAATGAGAAAATGCCAAAGACATGTTGGCCTGCTCTGATGTAACTCTATGTTCCCAGATGTGGCCAAGCAGTGCCCACCCCCATCACTATGGTTTTCTTTCTAAAATTTGTGTTAAAGCATAACTTATTGACTGGTAAGTGCACAGATCGTTAAGTGTAAACCTGCAAGAATTTTTACAAACCAAACTCAGCATCTGACTGACAGCCAGATCAGCACTTCAGATGCCCCCTCCTGGCCTCTTCCAGTTACTACACTGACCCTCTTCAGGTTGTCACTCTCCTGACTCCTGTTTCTCAACGTTCTATCTGGAACATGCATACTGCATGTAATCTTTCGTTTCTGGCTTCTTTTTCTCAACTTTACGTTTGCGAGAGTCATTCACTCTGTTGTGTGTAGTTGTAGTTCATTTGGTGTGGGATGGTTAGTATCATTGTATGATTACACCACAATGTCTTTGTGTATAGGCGGATTTTATCTAAAACACGGGTCAGCAAACCTTTTCCGTGCATATTTTAGCCACTGCAAGCCGTAGATCTGTCACAACTACTCTCTGCCATTGCAACTTGAAAGCAACATAGATAACATGTAAACGAATGGATCTAGTTGTGTACCAATAAAATACTGTCTTTATTGTTACTGAAATTTGAATTTCATAGAATTTTCATATGTCACACTATTTTATTCTTCGTTGGATTTTTTTCTAACCTGTTAAAAATACTGTTTCTACGCTATATGTTTAGTCTAAGCAGATGTTTTTTTTTTTTCTTTTTAAGTTTCCAAATGTTGATGAGAGTGCAGGAAAACAGGAACTCTTAGGGAATGCACCAAAGAATGGTGCGTTCTTTGAGGTTGCCAGTGGGGCATTATATATCAAATACTTTAAAACCGTTCATACTCTTTGACCATTTCTAGGCATTTATCCAAAGAAAATAACCAGAGATGTGCATGAAGATTAATGGGCAAAGATATTCCTCATAGCATTATTTATAATATTGAAAAATTGGAAACAGACTCCAACGTTCAGTTCTGGCAATTGGATGGATTGATGTAATGCATCCCGTGCTCCTCATAGTTCTACAAATACACAGACTGCTGTATAAAATATGATACAAATATTAAATACACTGACTAGCTAGAGAGAAGCATCACTTTCCTGGGTCAGAATGAAAATGTATGCCCATATAGACCCTCACCATTAGGAGCTGGGGTTTTAATACCAGCACAGAAATAAAAGACATGACATTGACCCACCAAGACAGGAGGCTGGAATTGAGACCTCTGCATAAAGCTGGAACAAGAACTTCCTGCCTCCTTTATGAAAGGGAGGACTAGGGAAATGTCTCATCCTCCCAAAAGAGGTAGTGAGGAACTTTGTCTCTTGTGGGCACTCCAAGGGAGGCGGTGGGACGTTTTAAAAATATTAAGTCTTCCAATCCATGAACGTGGGATGTGTTTTCATTTACCCATGTCTTCTTTAATTTCTCTCAGTTGTGTCTCGTAGTTTTTATTGCACGTGTTTCTCAACTCTTTAATCAATTCCTAAGTATTTTAGTCTTTTTGATGTTTTTGCAGATGGAATTATTTTTGTAAATTTCCCTTTCAGGTCATTGATTACAACTGTAGAGAAATACAACTGATTTTTGTGTTTTGATTATGTATCCTGCTACTTTGCTCAATTCATTTATTAGTTTATTAGTTCTAACAGGAATCTTTAGGGTTTTCTACATACAGGCATACCTCATTTTATTGCACTTTTCTTTATTTTGGTTTTTACAATAATGCGGTATTCGAAGGTTTGTGGCCACCTTGCATCAAGCATGTCTTTGGGTGCCATTTTTCCAAAAGCATTTGCTCACTTTTGTGTCTCTGTGTAAAATTTGGTAATTCTTGCAATATTTCTGTTAATATTTCTCGTAATATTTTCTATTGTTATAATGTTTTCACGGTGATCTGTGATCAGTGATCTTTGATGTTACTATTATAACTTGCTGAAGACTCAGATGATAGCATTTTTTTTAGCAACAAAGTATTTTTTACCTCAGGTATGTAACACTGCTTTTCAGACATAATGCTGGTGCACACTTAATAGACTACAGTATCGTGCAAACATAACCTTAAAAGAAATTTTTTGTATTTTTGGCTGTGCCGCATGGCATGTGGGACCCTAGTTCCCCAACCAGGGAGCGAACCGGGCCCCCTGCAGTGGAAGCGCGGAGTCTTAACCACTGGACCTCCAGGGACATCCTCAAACATAACTTTCATATGCACTGGGAAACCAAAAAATTCATGTGACTGGCTTTATTGCGATAATCACTTTTTTGTGGAGTTTTGGAACCAAACCTGCAATATCTCCAATGTATGCCCATATAAGGTCATATCATCTGCAAATAGAGATCATCTTTTTTTCTAATTTGGAAGGATGTTTTCTTGCCTAATTTCCCTGGCTAGAACTTCCAGTACTTTGTTGAATAGAAGTGGTGAAAGTAGGCAGCCATGCCTTGCTCCTGATGTGAGAGGAAAAGCATTCGGTTTTTCACCACTGAGTATGACATTTGCTGTGGAATTTTCATATGTGGCTTTTATTATGTTGACGCAGATTTTTTCTATTCCTAGTTTGAGTGTTCTTATCATTGAAGGGTAATGAAGTTGATGAGTGCTTTTTCTGCATCAACTGAGATCATTATGTGCTTTTCCCCTTTATTTTCTTACTGTGGTGTATCACATTGATTGATTTTTATATGTTGAACCATTCTTTCATCCCAGTTATAAATCCCACTGGTCATGGTGTATAATCCTTTTAATATGCTGCTGAATTCAATTTGCTAGTATTCTGATGAGAATTTTTGCATCAATATTCATAAGGGATATCGGTCTGCGGTTTTCCTGTCGTGTCTTTTTTCTGGCTTTGCTATAAGGATAATTGTGGCCTCATAGAATGAGTAGGAAGTGTTTCTCTCCTTCAGTTTTTTTGGAAAAGTTTAAGAAGGACGGTATCAGTTCTTTAAATATTTGGTAGAATTCCCTTGTGAAGCCATCAGGTCCAGGGCTGTTTTGTTGGTGGTGGTGGGAGATTTTTGATTATTCATCCAATCTCATTACTGTTTATAGGTTTTTCAGATTTTCTGTTTCTTCATGATTTAGTCTTGGTAGCTTTTGTGTTTCTCAGAATATGTCCATTTCATCTAAGTTATCCATTTTGTTGGTGAACAATCGTTTGTAGTACTCTCTTATAATCATTTTTATTTCTGTAGAGTCAGTAGTAATGTTCCCACTTTCACTTCATTTCTGATTTTCATAATTTGAACCTTCTCTCTTTTTTTCTTAGGTCATCTAACCAAAGGTTTGTCAATTTTGTTGATCTTCTCAAAGAACCAACATTTGGTTTTATTGATTTTCTCTGTTGTTTTTCTATTCTCTATTTGTTTATCTCTGCTCTAATCTTTAGTCCCTACCTTCTGCTAGCTTTGAATTTAGTTTGTTCGTTCTTGCTAGTTCCTTAAGTTGTAAAGTTAGCTTGTTGATTTGAGATTTTTCTTGTTGATTAGTGTAAGCATTTATAGCTATAAATTTCTCCCTTTTTCTGTGTCCCATAAGTTTTGATTGTTGTGTTTTCATTTTCACTTGTCTCCAAGTATTTTCTAATTTCCCTTGTGCTTTCTTCTTTGATCCGTGGCTTGTTTAAAAGTGTTGTTTAATTTTCACAAGTTTGTGAAATTTCCAGTTTTCCTTCTCTTATTGATTTCTAACTTCATCTCATTGTGGTCAGAGAAGATACTTTGTGTGACATCTGTCTTTTTAAGTCTACTGAGACTTAATCTGTGGACTAACATATGGCATATCCTGTAAAATATTCCATGTGCATTTGAGAATGTGTACGCCATTGTTGTTGGTGGAGTGTTCTGTTAGATCTGGTTGGTTTATTGTGTTCTTTAAGTCCTCTATTTCCTTGCTGTCTTCTGTCTGGTTGTTTTATTATTGTGAGTGGGGTATTGAAGTCTATGATTATTATTGTAGAAAAGTCTATTTCTCTGTTCAGTTCTGTCCATTTTTGCCTCATCTATTTTGATGCCTGTCATTAGGTGCATAAATGTTTATAATTGGTGTATCTTCTTGCTCTACTGAAATTTCTATTAATATATAATGTCCTTCTTTATCTCTTGTAAACTTTTTTGATTTAAAGTCTATTTGTCTGATATTAGTAGAACCACGCCTGGTCTCTTTTGTTTGTTATTTGCAGGGAATATCTTTTTACATCCTTTCACTTTCAATCTATTTGTGTCTTTGGATCTAAAGTGAGAATCTTATAGACAGCATATAGTTGGATAAAGTGTTTTTATCCATTCTGCTCCCACAAGCTCTGCGCAAGCTGCTCCAGGAACACTGCTCAGCTGCCTGCCTTAGGGCTCCGGGTTGAGAACCCTTAGCTGCTACTGCACTAAGAGCTGAAAGTGACTGAAATTAACCACAATTTACCCTCCAAGCCTTCCACTGCAAGTTGCAAGCCTTCCATATACTAGAGTTCCAAATAGCTACATCAGACAGATTCTGCCAATGCAACTGTTGTTTAGGTAGGAAGACAGATCCCTGGTGCTTCCTACTCTGCCACAGTCCCAGAAGCCCCCAATGGTTATATCTTATGTAATTACAAACCCAGGAAATTAACATTGGTACAAAGTGTGTATAGTTCTATGTCATCACATGTACAGATTTGTGTGATCACAGTCAAGATACAGAGCTATTCCATTACTACAGAGATCTCTCTACTGCTACCCCTTTATAATCACAGTTCCCTGCCCCACACCATCCTTAACCCCTGGCAACCACTCATCTTTTCTCCATCGCAATAATTTTGTCATTTCAAGAATATTATATAAATGGGGTTACATTATATGGAACTGTTTGGGGTTTTTTTTCATGCAGCATATAGTGCCCTTGGGATCCATCCAAGGTATTTCATGGATCGATAGTTCATTTTTGCTGTTGTTTTTACTTTTAAGTTATATTCCATGGTATAAATGTACTACAGTTTAACTATTCATGTGTCATAGAACGTTTTTGGCTATTTCTAGTTTTCAGCTATCACACCTAAAGCTGCTTTGAATAATTGTGTACAGGTTTTCATTTCTCTGGGATTAGTGCCCATGAAACAGTGGGTAACCGTTAGTTAACTCCATTTCACCTGTAACCTGCCTTCAGTAACCAAGGTCGTTTTAATTGTTTAACTGAGGACTTGCCTGTCCTCCAAGCAGCGGGTAGCCTAAACAATAAGATGTTTGCCCGACTTGTCGTCCAGGAACTTGGAATCAGCTGTGTCTAGTTAGAGCGGAGCTCGTTAAGACTGGATGGGACCACCGACCCTCCAACTGGGCATGAGCGAGTGAGCTTTTGACCCCGCAGTGCCCTGAAGCTTAGTTACACCTGCACGGAGCACTTACCGCACCTTTTTCTAATCACCTTTCCCAGTGCTCCTGGCGCTCTCCATGCCTCACAGCCCCCTGCTTGTTTTTTTTTTTTTTTTTTTTTTTTTTTTTTTTTGTTGTTGTTGTTGTTGTGGCCTCTCCCGTTGCGGAGCACAGGCTCCGGATGCGCAGGCTCAGCAGCCATCATGGCTCACGGGCCCAGCCGCTCCACGGCATGTGGGATCTTCCCGGACCGGGGCACGACCCCGTGCCCCCTGCATCGGCAGGCGGACTCTCAACCACTGCGCCACCAGGGAAGCCGCCCTCTGCTTTATTATTAGTTATCCCCTTGCCTTCAGGGAGGTGGATGTGACGCTAGTTTTCCCGTTTCCTCGCTTCGCTACCTTGCGAGTAAACCCTGTCTTTGCTGCAAACCTCGGCGGCTCAGTGTTTTGGCTTTGCTGCGCTTCGGACAAACAAGCCTGGCTCGGGAACACCCTGGAGTGGGGCTGTTGGGGCGAATGGTAAGTGTATATTTAGATGTTTAAGAAACTGCCACAACATGTTCTACAGCGGGTGTACCGTTCTGTGTCGCTACTACAGATGTCTAGTCGGGTTTCTCCGCATCCTCAGCAGCATTTGGTGTTGTCACTATTTGTTTTAAATTTTAGTAGGTGTGTAATGACATCTCATTGTGGTTTCAATTTGTAGTTCCCAAATGGCTAATGATGTTGAAGATCTTTTCACGTGTTTGGAATCTGTATATCCTCTTCAGTGAAATGTCTCTTCACATCTTTTCCGATTTTCCAGTTGGATTGTTTGGTTTTTTTCTGTTGAAGTGTGAGAGTTTGCTTTCGTTTGGGCCCGCCTGTAGTAGTGAAGGCTTTGGGTTGCCTCCCCAGCTTCCCCTCACTCTCCAGTCTACCTAAGGGAATCCAAATGTTGGTCAGGTATCCACCCCTGCACTGCACAGCATGTTTCTTGAAGGGAAAGCCAACTCCTTCTCTTGCCCTAAGAATCAACTCAGTATGATTGACGTTATTAACCTCTGCCTTGTTGGTAATGTTTTCAGGAAAACCAGTGTGACCCAATGCCAGCTGCTGCTATGTGACGGGGGTGTGTGGTGGGGAGTCTGATAGGAAGACTTCTGGGAGAAATTTCCCCTCTTTTTAACCGAGAGTCATAGGACAATATTATTTATCTCTTCCTCTTGACATTGACAAGTTTGGATGAGATACTGCTGCAAATGTCTTGCTTCAAAAGTGTTGATTAAACTAGTACAAAGGATGGTAGAAAAGAGAAATGTGGAAGTCCAGGCATAGCGACATCATGAAGATGATGATTCAGCCAACCTTGAGGACAGTTACATCTGGACTTTCTATTAAAAGAGATCGAAGTTTCCACTTTCCTTATTGTTTGATCCACATGAGTCACGGTTTCTGACACTTGCAGCCCTAAATATTCTCATAGAAACGCCCGCCCTCTGGCCTGTTGTTATTGTCGAGGATAGTGGTTGCGTTTCTGTTTTCTTTTTAAACCAACCCCGCCCCGACATTGCTCCAATGACTCACTATTATTGTCGCTGTTTCTCTTGAGCTAATGGACGTTCGTAGAAGCCAGCACACAACAACCAGTCAGTACACACGTGGAGCACTTATTAATACAAATACGGCCCGGGTAAAAGGACACAAAGCAAGTCTGAACACATAGCAAAAAATCAATATCAGACAGACCATGCTTATGGAGGGAAAGGCACACCCCATTCCAAGAGAAGTTTGCAGAGCACAAAACCATTCTCAATGCCGGACGCCTAACATCCCCGCTGCTTTCCCGGTGGGGGCTTCAGGGGGAGGGGAGAAGGCAGGCGGTGTGGACTGACCCCCTGGCTCCCGCCCTGCGGAGGGAGCTGGCCCCGTCCCTCCACCAGGGCTCAGCTCCTAGGCTTACAGCTCAGTTCCTGGGCTCTGCTCGTCCCCGACGAGTCAGAAAGTGCGAAGGCGCTGTGATTTTACCCTCCTGCAAGCTCACGAGTCAGCCTGCCCGGCCTTCAGCCCTGGTCAGAGACACGGACTTCATTACAGCAAAAGGCAGCAGCCCCAGCAGTGTCTTGACGTGACACCCAGCTCCCCGGTTCCCACGGGGCGACGGAACAAGAGCGCCGTCACCTGCCCGTGGTGGGGACGCGGCAGAGCACAGGAGCCCTGAGTTAGGAGCCGAGCTGTCAGCAGGGCTGCTGCTGGCCCGCCCTCCTCTCCTCCGGAGAGATGACTCTCCCTGGGATGCAAGCCAAACTCCCAGGGCCTGAGCCGGAGGCTCTGCAGCTTTGTTGCCCTGGAAGGCGAGCAGAGTTCTCCCGGCTGAGAAGGAGAAGGCCGAGGGACCCGGAAGGCTCCGGGAGTGCCACGTGCTTCGTCTGTCCTAGCTGCTCTCTCCAGCTCTCTGGGCTGGCTGCTGTCCTCCCATCCACACGGAAACGCCCAGAAAGCTAGGGAGAGTGGTCGCCCACACTGGCCCTGGCACTTGAGGTGGGAAGTGGTGAGCACCACCCACAGTTGCCCGGCTCGGGTGCTGCACTGTCCCTCGGTGCCTGTCCCCAACCCGTCCGTGCGTTTGTCAACAGTCCCTGTATTAAGCCCTCCTTATTTAATTTTACTTTTGGCTGCGTTCGGTCTTCGTTGCGGCGAGCGGCGGCTACTCTTCGTTGTGATGCGCAGGCTTCTCATTGTGGTGGCTTCTCTTCTTGTGGAGCACGGGCTCTAGGCGCGTGGGTTTCAGTAGTTGTGGCACGCGGGCTCAGTAGTTGTGGCTCACGGGCTCTAGAGCGCAGCCTCAGTAGTTGTGGCGCACGGGCTTAGTTGCTCCATGGCATGTGGGATCTTCCAGAACCAGGGCTCGAACCCGTGTCCCCTGCACTACCAGGCAGATTCTTAACCACTGCACCACCAGGGAAGCCCAAGCTCTCCTTAAATTACCCGGTTTGTGCATGCCACGTGCTTTCTCTAGACACCCAGTCTGAATCAGACATAGATACACAATTTGTACAAATGGATAAGAAAAAGGTAAAGAACCCAAGCAGGTAATAAACAAAGGCAATGGATTCACAAAAGACAAAACCTTGTTGCCAGTGACCACGAAGAGATGCTTAACCTCCGAGGTGCTTAAAGCCATGCCTCCTACCACAAAGAGGAAGTGAGGAAATGGGACTAATTCACAACCCGCTGAATTGAAAATTGGTAATTCAGGAGTGTGATTCAGCAGTAGCCAGTAGAGCTGAAGGGGATGACACTTTCGAACCCGCCAGTCCTCTGCTGGAATCCCAAACTTAATTCTTCTCTAGGTATAACAGCTAGAGAAGCTGTGCACACCTGCCCCATCAAAAGGGCAGTGATACTCAATGATTAGAAACCACCTAAATGCTTATCAATAGGGAATGTGTTAATAAATTCTATTTATAAATTATAATACCTTAAAGCAGTTAAAATTAACTAGGTCTAAATCAACAGGGGTTAAATCATAATGTTAAGCAAATATAGGACATGCCTTGGTGATTACATTTATGTGTAGAATTTAAAAGCTCTGGACAATACTATATTGTTTACAGAACATACTTTTGTAATTGAAGCCTGAGATGAAGGATAGGAAAAATAAGCACCAGCTTCAGATCAGAGGTGACTTTGGGGATGGAAGGAGAGAAATGAATTGGACATGGGGACCTCCAACCCTACCTGTAAACCTTTCTTTCTTCAAAATATCTGAAGTAAAAATGGCAACGATTAACATCTATCAAATTCGAGTAGTGATTAATTGGGTGGTATAGTTTTCTATGTATATTTTATACATGGGAAATCTTTTATACTTTAAAGACAGTTAAGACACCTAAATGACCAGTTTAAATCAGGGAAGCAAGGTACAACGAGTCCACAGGCTGGAACACCAGGCGGCCTTTAGAAACCACCATGTCAGAGAACTTAGGGAAGCAGGGAAATGCTCAAGAGACATTTGATGTGAAGCGTAGATTAGAAAATTATTGTATGGGGGACTTTTTGTCAGCAGACTTAAAAAAAAATATGACCCTTCCTCTTTTCATCACACATAGAAATATGAAGATAAATGCCAGATGTTCCCTTATTATAGGTGACTTGTCTTTTCTCCAATATATCAGTTTTTACAGTGAATATATAGTCAGTTATCAGAAAAATAAACAATCTAATGATTAATTTGTACCAGCAGCCTGTCAAAATAAACAACTGAAGAGCAGCATTCAATTTCAGACCAAACACCTTGAAATTAGTTTTGCTATTTACTGTCTTATGCTGCCCTCCGATGGAGAAATAGAAGAATGCTTATGAACGTAGAGCAATTTATAAAATGCAGATGTGTTCTTCACATGTTGATAAAGATACTATATAACTTTATTAAAAATTAATACATGTGCAATATAAAAAACTTTCTATAGTTGCGGCGAGCGGGGGTGGGGGGATACTCTTCGTTGAGGTGCGCAGGCTTCTCATTGCAGTGGCTTCTCTTGTTGTGGAGCACGGGCTATAGGCACGTGGGCTTCAGTAGTTTTGGCTCTCAGGTTCAGTAGTTGTGGCTCGCGGGCTCTAGAGCACAGTCTCAGTAGGTGTGGCGCACAGGCTTAGTTGCTCTGTGGCATGTAGAATCTTCCTGGACCAGGGCTCTAACCCGTGTCCCCTGCATTGGCAGGCGGATTGTTAACTACTTTGCCACCAGCGAAGTCCCTAGAATTTGCTTTTGATACTCGATTTTTGCTTTGTTTACCCACCTTCAACTACCTAGTAGTTTGACCCTTGTTCAGAGACTGCTTCAAGTTCATTCTTTCTTTTTCTGTCTGTCCTTTCTTCCTTCCTTTCTTTCTTTCATACTTTTATTAAAAAAAGGTTGCAATGAACATCATATATCTAGTCTTGGTGAAATTATAAATATTTCTACAATATAAATTCCAAACAGGGTCTTGCTCAGTGGCTCCATGCATTTATAAATTTACTAGATATGGTCAAATTGTCCTTCAGAAAGTTGCATCACTTTGTGCTTTCACAACAATGCATGAGCATTCATTTCCAATCGCCCATCCTCAAACTGGAGGATATCCAAGTTTTTCATTGACCTTTCAGCAATTTGCAAGGTTAAGAAATTATATTCCATTATTGTTTGGGCTTTCATTTCTTTCATTACCAGTGAGGTTCGACACTTCCCCCTGTTTTTTGGTGATTGGTGTTTCTTTGTACCCTTTGCTTACTTCATCTTTGTCTTCTGTTGGGTTTTTCATCTTCTTTTTTTAACTTTTGATTTTGAGTTCTGCATAAATTAGGTGAATCAGCCCTTTGTCCTGTATCTTCCAAGTATTTCTCAATTGTCATTTTATAATTCCTTGTTTGTTTATTATCTATTTTTGCCATGCAGGGATTTTTCATCATTACATAGAAAATTTTATAAAGTTTCCCTTTTTAGCTTCTGGACAAAGATGACTTAAAATAAGAAATTCAGATAACTGACAAGACGCTAGGAAGCTAGAGGGTGTGGCTGGAAGAAGTTGGGAGGCGTTTAGCACCCGTGATGGGCAAAGATGAAGACAGGGTGGGTGGGGCTGCACCTGGGAACCAAAGCAGATAAGTCAGGCGTAGGCTTAGTCATCCGTGTGAAGCCAACGAGGACACATCTCTTCAGCTGTGATTAGAGTGCTCTGGGGGCCCCATCAGGTGCTCAAAGCCACGGTCACAGGAGGGGAGCACAAGTGGGGAGCTGTTGCTGCCCAGTGGGCCTTTCTCCCTTGGGCAAGAGGGCAGGTGATACTGCTTTTATTATGGAGAACATAGCATGTGGATTTTGGAAAAAGAGAACTTGGTTAATTAGTGCATGGAATATGAAACAGTGAATAAAAACCATGTTTAATTCCACCACAGTTAATATTTCGCCCACTTCCTCTCCATCTTTTTTCAGCTCATTTTTTAAAACATCTTTATTGGAGTATAATTGCTTTACAATGGTGTGTTAGTTTCTGTTTTATAACAAAGTGAATCAGTCATACGTATACATATATCCCCATATCCCCTCCCTCTTGCATCTCCCTCCCTCCCACCCTCCCTATCCCACGCCTCTAGGTGGTCACAAAGCACCGAGCTGACCTCCCTGTGCCATGTGGCTGCTTCCCACTAGCTGTCTATATTTTATATTTGGTAGTGTATATATGTCCATGCCACTCTCTCACTTCGTCCCAGCTTACCCTTCGCCCTCCCCATGTCCTCAAGTGCATTCTCTCCGTCTGTGTCTTTATTCCTGTCCTGCCCCTAGGTTCATCAGAACCATTTTTTTTTAGATTCCATATATATGTGTTAGCATACGGTATTTGTTTTTCTCTTTCTGACTTACTTCATTCTGTATGACAGACTCTAGGTCCATCCACCTCACTACAAATAACTCAATTTCGTTTTTTTTTATGGCTGAGGAATATACGTGCCACATCTTCTTTATCCATTCATCTGTCGATGGACACTTAGGTTGCTTCAATGTCCTGCCTACTGTAAATACTTCAGCTCATATTTTTAAAGTTGGAATTATGCTTCATATGCATTTTGTTTTTCATTATTCTTTTTTTAAATTTTATTTATTTTATTTTTGGCTGTGTTGGGCCTTTGTTGCTGAGCGCGGGCCTTCTCTAGTTGTGGTGAGCAGGGGCTACTCTTTGCTGTGGTGTGTGGGCTTCTTATTGCAGTGGCTTCTCTTGTTGCGGAGCATGGGCTCTAAGCACACGGGCTTCAGTAGTTGTGGTGTGCTGGCTCAGTGGTTGTGCTGCAGGGGCTTTGTTGCTCTGCAGCATGTGGGATCTTCCCAGACAAGGCCTCGAACCCGTGTCCTATGCATTGGCAGGTGGATTCTTAACGACCGCGCCACCAGGAAAGCCTCAATCCATCTTATCCCTTGATGCATTTTGTGGTAAATTGCAGACATCAGTACATGTCTCCTTAAGTATTTCAGCAAGCATGACATTAACTAGTAAGCCGTATTTGTTTACAGTGCTTGTCTTTGAATGTAAACTTTACACAGAGTAAAATACACCAATCATTTTTTTTCTCTCGGTCATTTTATTATTATTTTTTATTGAAGTGAAGTTGATTTACAATGTTGTGTTAATTTCTGCTGTACAGCAAAGGGATTCAGTTATACATATATATATATATATATGTTCTCTTTTTATATTCTTTTCCCTTATGGTTTATCATAGGATAGTGAATGTAGTTCCCTGTGCTATACAGTAGGGCCTTGTTTATCTATTCCATGTATAATAGTTTATATCTGTTAACCCCAACCTCCCATTCTATCCCTCCCCCAACCTCCTCCCCCTTGGCAACCACAAGTCTGTTCTCTATGTCCATGAGTCTGTTGCTGTTTCATAGATATGTTCATTTGTGTCATATTTTAGATTCCACATATAAGTGATATTGTATGGTATTTGTCTTTCTCTTTCTGACTTATTTCACTTAGTATGATAATCTCTAGTTGCATCCATGTTGCTGCAAATGGCATTATTTTGTTCTTTTTTATGGCTGAGTACTAGTCCATTGTACACATGTACCACATCTTCTTTATCCATTCATCTGTCAGTGGACACTTAGGTTGTTTCCATGTCTTGGCTATTGTGAATAGTGCTGCTATGAACATAGGGGTGCATGTATCTCTTTGGGTTAGAGTTTTGTCTGGGTATATGCCCAGGAGTGGGGTTGCTGGATCATATGGTAATTCAATTTTTAGGTTTTTTGTTTGTTTGTTTTTCTGTACGCGGGTCTCTCACTGTTGTGGCCTCTCCTGTTGCAGAGCACAGGCTCCGGACGCGCAGGCCCAGCGGCCATGGCTCATGGGCCCAGCCGCTCCGCGGCATGTGGGATCTTCCCGGACCGGGGCACGAACCTATGTCCCCTGCATCGGCAGGCAGACTCTCAACCACTGCACCACCAGGGAAGCCCAATTTTTAGTTTTTTAAGGAACCTCCACATCTGTTCTCCAAAGTGGCTGTACCAATTTATATTCCCACCAACAGTGTAAGAGGGTTCCCTTTTCTCCACATCCTCTCCAGCATTTGTTATTTGTAGAGTTTTTCATGATGGCCATTCTGACCAGTGTGAGATGGTACCTTATTATAGTTTTGATTTTCATTTCTACGATAATTAGTGATTTTGAGCATCTTTTCATGTGCCTATTAGCTATTTGTATTTCTTCTTTGAATAAATGTCTTTTTAGCTCTTCTGCCCCTGTTTTGATTGGTTCATTTACTTTTTTTTGTTGAGTTGTATGAGCTGTTTATATATTTTGGAAATTAAACCCTTCTCAGTTGCATTGTTTGCAAATATTTTCTCCCGTTTTGTAGGTCGTCTTTTCGTTTTGTTAATGGTTTCCTTTGCTGCGCAAAAGCTTGTATGTTTGATTAGGTCCCACTTGTTTATTTTTGCTTTTATTCCTATTGCCTTGGGAGACTGACCTAAGAAAACATTGGTACAATTTATGTCACAGAATGTTTTGCCTGTGTTCCTTTCTAGGAGTTTTATGGTGTCATGTCTTATGTTTAAGTCTTTAAGCCATTTTGAGTTTATTTTCGTGTATGGAGAGAGGGTGTGTTTTAAATTCATTGATTTACATGCAGCTGTCCAACTTTCCCAGCACCACTTGCTGAAGAGACTTTTTCCCATTGTATATTCTTGCCTATTTTGTCAAAAATTAATTGACTATATGTGTGTGGTTAATTTCTGCATGCTCTGTTCTGTTCCATTGATCCATATGTCTGTTTTTGTGCCAATACCATGCTGTTTTGATTACTATAGCTTTGTAGTATTGTCTTAGGTCTGGGAGGGTTATGCCTGTTGCTTTGTTCTTTTTCTTCAGGATTGCTTTGGCAATTCTGGGTGTTTTATGGATCCATATAAATTTTAGGATTATTTGTCCTAGTTCTGTGAAAAATGTCATGGGTCATTTGATAGGGATTTCATGAAATCTGTAGATTGCTTTGAGTAGTATAGTCATTTTAACAATAGAAATTCTTCCAATCCAAGAGCATGGGATATCTTTCCATTTCTTTGAATCATCTTCAATTTCCTTTAACGTTTTATATTTCTCAGCATACAAGTCTTTCACCTCCTTGGTCAGATTTATTCCTAAGTATTTTATTTTGGGGGGGTGCATTTTTTTTTCAACGTTTATTTATTTGACTGTGCTGGGTCTTAGTTGCCACGTGTGGGATCTTCATTGCTGCATGCGGGGTCTTTAGTTGCGGCATGCGGGATCTTTAGTTGTGGCATTTGAACTCTTAATTGTGGCATGTGGGATCTTGTTCCATGACCAGGGATGGAACGTGGGCCCCCTGCATTGGGATTGTGGAGTCTTAGCCAGTGGACCACCAGGGATGTCCTGAGGGTGTGATTTCAAAGGTATTGTTATTTTACATTCCCTTTCTGATATTTCATTGTTGGTGTAAAGAAATGCAACCGATTTCTGTATGTTCATCTTGTATCCTGCTACATTTCTGAATTCACT
This sequence comes from Leucopleurus acutus, assembly GCF_964270905.1. Classification (NCBI taxonomy): domain Eukaryota; kingdom Metazoa; phylum Chordata; class Mammalia; order Artiodactyla; family Delphinidae; genus Leucopleurus; species Leucopleurus acutus. Next base: position 10,489,866 of record NC_139164.1, read on the forward strand.
GATCAGTTCTAGTATTTGTGTGGAGTCTTTAGGGTTTTCTATATAGAGAGTCATATCATCTGCATATAATGATGATTTTACCTCTTCCAATTTGGATACCTTTTACTTCTTTTTCTTGTCTGATTGCTGTGGCTAGGATTTCCAATACTATGTTGAATAGAAGAGGTGGAAGTGGGTATCCTTGTCTTATTCCAGATGTTAGCGGGAAGGCTTTCAACTTTTCACCATTGAGTATTATATTGGCTCTGGGTTTCTTAGAAATAGCTTTTATTATGTTGAGATATATTTTCTCTATACCCACTTTGGTAAGAGTGTTTATCATGAATGGATGTTGAATTTTGTCAAATGTTTTTTCTGCATCTATTGAGATGATCAAGTGTTTTTTGACTTTTGTTTATGTGGTGTATCACTGATTAATTTGCATATGTTGAACCATCCTTATGAGCTTGGGATGAATCCCACTTGGTTGTGGTGTATGATCTTTTTTATGTGTTGTTGGATCCAGTTTGCTATATTTTGTTGAGAATTTTTGCTTCTATATTCATCAAAGATATTGGCCTGTAATTTTCTTTTTTGGTGGTTTCTTTGTCTGGTTTTGGTATCAGGGTGATGGTGGCTTCATAGAATGTCTTTGGGAGTGTTCCCTTCTCTTCAGTTTTTTGGAAGAGTTTGAGAAGGATCAGTATAAGTTCTTCTTTGTATGTTGGGTAGAATTTGCCTGTGAAGCCATCTGGTCCTGGACTTTTGTTTGTGGGGGAGTTTTTTAAAAATAAATTTATTTATTTTATTTATTTTATTTTTGGCTGCACTGGGTCTTTGTTGCCATGCACGGGCTTTCTTTAGTTGTGGTGAGCAGGGGCTACTCTTCATTATGGAGCTCGGGTTCTAGGCACACAGGCTTCAGTAGTTGTGGTACATGGCCTCAGTAGTTGTGGCTTACAGGCTCTAGAGCGCAGGCTCAGTAGTTGTGGCGCACGGGGTTAGTTGCTCCGCGGTTGTGGGATCTTCCCGGATCAGGGATCGAACCCACGTCCCCTGCATTGGCAGGTGGATCCTTAACCACTGCACCACAAGGGAAGCCCTGTGGGGGAGATTTTAAACTACAGATTCTATTTCATCTCTAGTGATTGGTCTGTTCAAATTATCTATTTCTTTTTGAGTCAGTTTTGGTGGCCTGTATATTTCTAGAAAGTTGTCCATTTCTTCTAGGTTGTCGAATTTATTGGCATATAATTGTTCCTAGTATTCTCTTATGGTTTTTGTATTTGTATGGTGTCAGTTATTATGTCTCCTTTTTCATTTCTTATTTTGTTTATTTGGGTCTTCTCTCTCTTCTTCTTGGTGAGCCTGGCCAGAGGTTTGCCGATTTTGTTTACCCTTTCAAAGAACCAGCTCTTGGTTTTATTGATTTTTTCTATTGTTTTTTAATCTCTATTTATTTCCTCTCTGATGTTTATTATTTCCTTCCTTCTGCTGACTTTAGGTTTTGTTTGTTCTTTTTCTAATTCTTTTTTTTTTTTTTTTTTTTGGCTGTATGCGGGCCTCTCACAGTTGTGGCCTCTCCCGTTGCGGAGCACAGGCTCCAGACGTGCAGGCTCAGCAGCCATGGCTCATGGGCCCAGGCACTCCACAGCATGTGGGATCTTCCCGGACTGGGGCACGAACCCATGTCCCCTGCACTGGCAGGAGAACTCTCAACCACTGCGCCACCAGGGAAGCCCCCTCTAATTCTTTTAAGTGGTAGGTTAGGTTGTTTATTTGCGATTTGTCTCATTTTTTTGAGGAAGACCTGTATCGCTATGAACTCCCATCTAAGAACTGCTTTTGCTGCATCCTGTAGATTTTGTATGGTTGTGTTTTCATTGTCATTTGTCTCAAGTTATTTTTAAATTTCGTCTTTTATTTAATTGTTGACCCATTGGTTTCTTTTCAGCAGCATATTGTTTAGTCTCTGTGTAATCATTTTTTTCTCGTTTCTGTTTCAGTGGTTGAATTCTCATTTCATGCCATTGTGGTCAGAAAAGATGCTTGAGATCATTTCTATCCTCTTAAATTTGTTGAGGCTTGTTTTATGCCCTGATATGTGGTTAGTCCTAGAGAATGTTCCATGTGCACTTGAAGAGAATGTGTATGCTGGGTTTTTTTGCATGTAATGTCCTGAACATATCAATTAAGTCTAACTGTCCTATTGTATTATTTAAGACCTCTGTTGCCTTATTAATATTTTGTTTAGAAGATCTGTCCATTGATGTGAGTGGAGTGTTAAAGTCTCCTACTATTATTTTATTCCTGTCAATTTCTCCCTTTATGCCTGTATTTACTTAATGTATTTGGGTGCTCCTATATTAGGTGCATATATGTTGACAAGTGTAAAATCCACTTCTTGATGGATCCTTTCATCATTATATAGTGTTGTTCTTTATCTTTCTTTATGACCTTTGTTTTAAAGTCTATTTTGTCTGGTATGAGTATTGCGACCCCTGGTTTCTTGTCATTTCCATGAAATATCTTTTTTCCATCCCCTCACTTTCAATCTATGTGTGTCCTGTGCCGTAAAGTGGGTCTAATCTAGGCAGCATATTGGATTAGAAAACAGGACCCTACAATCTGCCACTCTGTGTCTTTTGATTGGAGCATTTAGTCCATTGATGTTTAAGGTAATTATTGAGAGATATGTATTTATTGCCATTTTAACCTTGTTTTCTCATTGATTTTATATTTCTTTTCTGTCCCTTTATTTTTCTTTTCCCTTTTTTGGTTTGATGATTTTCTTTTGTATTATATTTATATTCTCTTTTTGTTTTTTGTGATTCTATTGTATGTTTCTGATTTGTGGTACCCTGTTTTTCAAGTATGTTAATCTCATCCTATATCTGCTTGCCTTAGACTGGAGTCATATAGGCTCAAACACATTGGAGGAAATGAAAAAAAATCTATTTTTCTTACTCTCCTACCCCACATTTTACGATTTTGATGTCCTCTTTTACATCTCCACGTTCATCCTTTTGCTGTTCATGGTGGTTATCATCACTTTCACAGAAATTTTAAAAAATTTGGGTACTGGCTTATTTAGGTGATTTGCTTTCCAACTGTGATTTTCTCCTCTTATATACTTTGACTTCTTTTGTTTTTAGAGAAGACCTTTCAGTACTTCCCTTAGCATTTAGCATTGCTGTATTTTTTTAGTTTTTGCTCGGCTGAGAAATTCTTTCTCTCTCCTTCTATTCCAAATGATAATCTTGCTGGATAGAGCATCCTAGGTTGCAGATTTTTCCCTTTCAGGACTTCGAATATATCTTGCCACTCCCTTCTGGCCTGCAATGTTTCTGTAGAGAAATCAGCTGATAGCCTTATGGGAGTTCCTTTGTGATTGACTCTTTGTTTTTCTCCTATTGCCTTTAGAGTCCTCACTTTAACTTCTGCCATTTTTATTATAATAGGTCTTGGTGTAGCTCTGTGTGGGTTTACCCTGTTTGGGACCCATTGTGCTTCCTGTACCTGGATATCTGTTTCCTTCTTTAAGTTTGGGAAGTTTTCAGCCATCATTTCTTCAAACACATTTTTGATCCCATTTTCTCTTTCTTCCCCTTCTGGAATCCCTATTATGTGTAGATTGGCATGCTTTATGTTATCCCACAGGTCTCTTATATTGCTTTCATTTTTTTTCATTTGGCTTTCTGTCTGCTCTCCTGATTGGGTGATTTCCATTATTCTATCTTCCAGGTCACTTATTCATTCTTCTGCACTATTTACTCTGGTACTCATTGCCTTTAGTTCAGTTTTTGTCTTGGCAAATGAGTTTTCTAATTTTTCTTGGTTGCTCTTTATAGTTTCTAGTCCCTTTTTACAATAGTCTGCATTTCTGTCAATAGTCTTTCTTAATTCCTTCAGTATTTTCATTATCTCCTTTGAGATATTGGTGTCTATTAGACCAAAGAGGTCTGTTCCATTGTTTGTTTCTTTCAGGGGAATTCTCTTGGGCTTTTAATTGGGAGTGGTTCCTCTGCTTCTTCATTTTACTTATATTTCTCTTATTCTGTGAGTTTAGGAGAAACACTTTTATCTCCTGTGGTGTGGAGGGATATTTGTATGTGGCAGTGTCCCTATGTAGCTTGTGTGGGTTTAGTATTTTTGGTGCAAGGGCCGTTTTTAGTATGGATGCCTGTTGCCTCTTTCCTCAGTGTGTGCTGGCTTGATAGGGTGTATGCATATGCGGTGGCTGGTGCACGGTCGTGGGGTTCTTGCTGGCGGTGGTGGCTCATGCACGCCCCCAGAGCACACGATGGGAGCAGAGGTGGCTCATGACGGCTCCTGTAGCTCGTCTAGGTGATGTCCTGCCTCCTGAGAGCTTATGCAGGGAAAAAAGCTGTAATGGCAGGTCCCACCCGTCCCGTTGTGTGTCGCCTACACGGTGGCACCTGGCCTCTAAGGTGGCCCAGGCTTCCTCCGTGTACACCCTCAGATGCCATTGCATCAGGCTTCAGCACAGCCCACCCCAGTCTTCTCCATGAGTCTATTTCTGCACAGCCCACCCCAGTCTTCTCCATGGGTCCGATCTCCACAGCCCAAGCTTCCACACCTAGATCGTACCGGCACTGGTGGACGCATATCTCAGGCTGGGGAGTGCAGAGCAGTGGCACTGACCGTCTGTGCAGGTTTCTCTCCATTCTGGCTGCTGCAAACAAGTTGCTGCGTTCTCCTCCAAGCCTCCTTAGCTCTCCCCTGTCCTGGCTGATCTCTCCGCTGGTGAGGGGACTTCCCACGGTGCAGGAACCTTTCCTCTTTCACAGCTCACTCCCAGGGGTGCAGGGGTACAGGTCCTTTCCTGATTCCATTCTCACTTTCTTTTTTTTTTCTTTTGTCCTACCCAGTTATGTGGAGATTTTCTTGCCCTTTTAGAGGTCTGAGATCTCCTGCCAGCGTTCAGTAGATATTCTATGAGAACTGATCCACGTGTAGATGTATTTTTGATGTATTCGTGGGAGGAGGTGAGCTTCATGTCCTACTACTCTGTCATCTTGATCACTCCCTCTGCACCAATCTTGATATGTGTGGATTTCTTACCCATTCTTTTCTTTACCATTTTACCATAAGCATTTTGCTTAGAATCATATTGAGCTGACACACACACATCAATGTGACTCAATGCACAGCCTAGAATAGCATACACAGCCACACACACACAAACACCTCTCTGTGACTCAATGCACAGTTTATACCAGCACACAAACACACACACACACCTCACTGTGACTCAATGCAAAGCCCATACCAGCAAAGACACACACACAAAAACACCTTACTGTGACTCAATGCACAGTCTATACCATCACATACACACTCAAACACACACACACACACGGCTTACTGTGACTCAATGCACAGCCTATACCAGCACACACACACACACACACACATACACACATATACACACACTGCTCACTGTGACTCAATGCACAGACTGTAGTACCTCATGCACACACAGACACACACACCTCAGTGATTTAATGCAAAGGCCATACCAGCAAAAACACACACACACACAGCTTACTGTGAGTCAATGCACAGTGTATACAACACACACGCACACACAAACGCATGGCTTACTGTGTGTGACTCAATGCACAGCCTATATCAACCGCCACACACAAACACACACACACCCAAAGCTCACTGTGACTCAATACACAGCCTACACCAGCACTAACACAAGGCTCACTGTGACTCAATGCACAGCGTACACCAGCACTAACACACAGCTGAGTGTGACTCAGTGCACAGCCTATAGCATCACAAACACACATATACACACACGTGGCTCACTGTGACTCAGTGCATAGTGTGTAGTACCACACACACACACACAGACACAGACATAAACACACCTTAGTGACTTAATGCAACATCCATACCAGCAAAAATACACACACACACACACACACACACGGCTCACTGTGAGTCATTGCATTGTGTATACCAGCACACACACACACACAACACACAGCTCACTGTGACTCAATGCACAGCCTATATCAGCCCACACTCACAAACACAGACACACACACACACACCCACAGCTCACTGTGACTCAGTGCACAGCCTATACCTTCACACACACACACACATACACTTGGCTCACTGTAACTCAATGCACAGCCTATACCAGCACAGTCACACACACACACCTCACTGTGACTCAATGATCAGCCTATACCAGCACGCACACACACACACACACACACACACATCTAAATGTGACTCAATACTCAGCCTATACCAACACACACACAGACACACACACATGGCTCTGTGGCTCATTGCACAGCCTGTACCAGCACACACACGGCTCAATGTGACTCAATGTACATCCTATACCAGCACACAGACACGCGCACACACATACCTCAATGTGACTCAATGAACAGTCCGTACAGGCAGATAAACACACACACACCACACACCTCACTGTGATTCACGCTCAGACTATCCCAGTCCCCCACCACACATGGCTCACTGTGACTCAGTGCTTAGCCTATACCAGCACACACACACACACACATGCACGGCTCAGTGTGAGTCAATGCACAGCATATACCAGCACACACACACACACACACACACACATGCGCGCACACACACACAGCTCACTGTAACTCAATGAACTGCCTATACCAGTGCATGCTCCCCCCCACACACACACACACACACACGGCTCAATGTGACTTAATGCACAGATCATACCAGCACACACACACACAAACACACACGGCTCACTGTGACTCAGTGCACACTCTATACCAGCACACATGGTCACAAACACACAAGGCTCACTGTGACTCAGTGCACAGTCTATAGCACCACACACACACACATGCACCTCAGTGACTCAATGCAAAGCCCATAGCAGCACACACGCACACATACACACACCTAACTGATTTAATGCTCTGCATACACCAGTGCATATACACACAGGCATGCACAGCTCATTGTGACTCAATGTGCAGTCCATAGCAGCACATACACAGACAGACAACACACCTCACCTTAAATCAATGCTCAGACTATAGCAGCCCCTAAACACACACACATACACACGGTGCACTGTGTCTCAATGCTCAGCCTATACCAGCACACACACAAACACACACACACACACACCCCACTGACTCAATGCAAAACCCATATCAGCACGCACACAGATACACACAGCTAAGTGTGACTCTATGCTCAGCCTATACCAACACACACACACACACACACACACACACACGGCTGTGACTCATTGCACAGCCTGTACCAGCACAAACACATGGCTCACTATGATTCAGTGCTTAGTCTGTAGCAGCACACACACACACACACACACACACACACACACACACGGCTCATTGTGACTCAAGGCACAGCATATACCATTACAGACACACACACACACAAGTCATTGTGACTCAATGCACAGCCTATAGCAGCACACACACAGAAACACAAACACATACAGCTTACTGTGACTCAATGCACAGTCTATATCAGCACACATACACACACACACACAACTAATTGTGAGTCAATGCACAGCATGTAGCAGCACACACACAGAATCTCACACATACACCTCAGTGACTCAATGCAAAGCCCATACCAACACTCACAGACACATACACACACCTAATTGTGATTCAGTGCTCAGCCTATACCAGCACACAAACCCACACACACACACCATACTGTGACTCAATGCACACTCTACACCACCACATAGACACACACACACACACACACAGCTCATTGTGACTCAGTGTACACTCCATACCAGCACAGACACGGATACACAACACACTTCACTCTAACTCAATGCTCAGACTATACCAGCCCACATGCCCATACGCACAGAGGCAGACACATGGCTCAGTGTGACTCAGTGCACAGCCTACACCACACACACACAAACAGCACACACCCACACAGCTCACTGTGACTCAATGCTCAGTCTATACCAGCAGACACAAGCACACACATGCACAGCTCACTCTGACACAATGCACAGCCTAAACCAGCAGACACAATCATACACATGCATGGCTCACTCTGACACAATGCACAGCCTATACCAGCACACACACACACACACACACACGGCTCACTGTGACTCAAGGCACAGTGTATACCATTACAGAGACACACACACACACACACACAACTCATTGTGACTTAATGCACGGCCTATAGCAGCACACACACAGAAACACACATGGCTCACTGTGACTCAATGCACAGTCTATACCAGCACACGCACATACACACAACTCATAGTGATTCATTTCACAGTCTGTAGCACCACACGCACAGACATACACACATACACCTCAGTGACTCTATGCAAAGAAGAAATTTAAAAAAAACCTAGAAACAAATGACAATGGAAACACGACGACCCAAAATCTATGGGATGCAGCAAAAGCAGTTCTAAGAGGGAAGTTTATAGCAATACAATCCTACCTTAAGAAACAGGAAACATCTCGAATGAACAACCTAACCTTGCACCTAAAGCAATTAGAGAAAGAAGAACAAAAAGACCCCAAAGTTAGCAGAAGGAAAGAAATCATAAAAATCAGATCAGAAATAAATGAAAATGAAATGAATGAAATGATAGCAAAGATCAATAAAACCAAAAGCTGGTTCTTTGAGAAGATACACAAAATTGATAAACCATTAGCCAGACTCATCAAGAAAAAAAGGGAGAAGACTCAAATCAATAGAATTAGAAATTAAAAAAGCAGAAGTAACAACTGACGCCGCAGAAATACAGAGGATCATGAGAAATTACTATAAGCAACTATATGCCAATAAAATGGACAAACTGGAAGATATGGACAAATTCTTAGAAAAGCACAACCTTCTGAGACTGAACCAGGAAGAAATGGAAAATATAAACAGACCACTCACAAGCACTGAAATTGAGCATGTGATTAAAAATCTTCCAACAAACAAAAGCCCAGACCAGATGGCTTCAGATGGCTTCACAGGACCAGATGGCTTCACAGGAGAATTCTACCAAACATTTAGAGAAGAACTAACAGCTATCCTTCTCAAACTCTTCCAAAATACAGCAGAGGGAGGAACACTCCCAAACTCATTCTACGAGGCTACCATCATCCTGATACCAAAACCAAACAAAGATGTCACAAAGAAAGAAAACTACAGGCCAATATCACTGATGAACATAGATGAAAAAAATCCTACACAAAATACTAGCAAACAGCATCCAACAGCACATTAAAGGGGGCATACACCGTGATCAAGTGGGGTTTATCCCTATATACGCAAATCAATCAATGTGATACACCATAGTAACAAACTGAAGGAGAAAAGCCATATGATCATCTCAATAGATGCAGAAAAAGCTTTTCACAAAATTCAACACTGATTTATGATAAAAACACTCCAGAAGTAGGCATAGAGGGAACTTACCTCAACATGATAAAGGCCATATACAACAAACCCACAGCCAACATCGTTCTCAATGGTGAAAAAATGAAACCATTTCCTCTAAGATCAGGACCAAGACAAGGTTGTGCGATCTCATGACTATTATTCATCATACTTTTGGAAGTTTTAGCCACAGCAATCACAGAAGGAAAAGAAATAAACGGAATCCAAATCAGAAAAGAAGACATTAAGCTGTCACTGTTTGTAGATGACATGATACTATACATAGAGAATCCTACAGATGCTACAAGAAAACTACTGGAGCTAATCAATGAATTTGGTAAAGTAGTACGATACAAAATGAATGCACAGAAATCTCTTGCAGTCCTATACACTAATTATGAAAAATCTGAAACAGAATTTAAGGAAACACTACCATGGACCACTGCAACAGAAAAAATAAAATACCCTGGAATAAACCTACCTAAGGAGATGAAAGACCTGTATGCAGAAAACTGTAAGACACTGATGGAAGAAATTAAAGATGATACAAATAGATGGAGAGATATACCATGTTCTTGGATTGGAAGAATCAACACTGCAAAAATGACTATACTACCCAAAGCAAGCTACAGATTCAATGCATTCCCTATCACACTACCAAGAGCATTTTTCACAGAACAAGCATAAAAAATTGCACGGTTTATATGGAAACACCAAAGACACCAAATAGCCAAAGCAATCTTGAGAAAGAAAAATTGAGCTGGAGGAATCATCAGGCTCCCTGATTTCAGACTATACTACAAAGCTACAGTAATCAAGACAGTATGGTTCTGGGACAAAAACACAAATATAGATAATGGAACAAGATAGCCCAGAGATAAACCCATGCACATATGGTCACCTTATTTTTGATAAAGGAGGCAAGAATATACCCTGATCCATAAGAGTCAAGTCCTGTGTCTGGGATGTAATAGTTGCTCAACACAGTTCTATTCTAATTCTAATAACTGCTCAAAGGAATTGAGGGCATGTTATGTATGAGGCGCTGAGCTGGGTACACTGCATGTTTTTCATTCAAATCTTCACCCCACCTCTGCAACGTGAGGATGATCTGTGGCCCCATTCTACATTTGGAGAATCTGAAGCTCAAGAGCGGTTAAATAACTTTCACAAAAACACACTGCAGAGATCTGTCCAGCTCTGGGGGCCACTAAAGGAGGCATTGGCTAAAAGCCTCTCTTTTCCCAGATATAAATACAAAGTTCTCTTCTTTCTTTCTCACAGTCCTGTAGCTGTGTGGTACAGGACATAGTTCCACTTATGTCTTGGTAGCCTTAACATTGTAAATGTCATATTTCAGCAGACCTTCCAAATGTCTCTAAATCATGTATCTATATCTCCTTCTGTTGTGTGCAATTCCATCATTTGAATTGCTTTCTGTCTGTGCTTGTCAACGTCCTTCACTCCATCAGCAAAGCCCCTTGTAATGTCAGAAGGCTCTGAATTGAATTTTACAAATCTTCAAGGGATCAATATAGATGTTATACTGAAATGTTTTTCTTCACTTTTTGGCCTAAAGTTAAGAAAACGCTATTTGTCATGAATGTGTTATTCATGAATGGGGTTATTAATATCAATATAGGCTCAAGGATAACTTGAGTGGATAAAATAAATATGTTTCAGTTCTTTCTATTTGGCTTGACAATCTTTGCCCCAGGGTTAAGCAAATACATAAAAAAATCTCTGGAAAGTAGAAATGGAAGCCTGCATTTTACCTTTTTGGGGGTTGTGATCAATGTGGATTTTGCTCCTTTTTAAGAATTTTTCCCTTCCTGAGTGTCTACCTATGGCCAATGAGTAAATCCACGCAGTAGTGTTAGGAAGGAGATGCTCCTGGGAGATTGTGGCAGGTAAGCCAGTAAAGGGTAAAGATGCAATGGGTTCTGAAAACTACATCCTACATCCTCTTCGGAATGGATAACAAACAGTGGACGAGGGAAAAGCAGAAACTCTGTGACGTCCGGCAGGACTGAGAAGGCCTTTTTAACTGTATTTGTTCAATATCTCTCATTATATTTTTAATGACCTATGTGTCAACATCAGCCAAACAGAGATCTCTTTGGCAACTCTTGGACTAATTATTATAGCCAGCTATTAGAATATTTTATTTATATACTTTGGTTAAAGTGCAACTTAAATATATAAACATTATACTATCACGTGTATCATACATGATATATTATCATATATATCATATATCATACATCATATATTATCAGATGTATCATATAGCATCTGTAATATATGTATTATATATTATCATACATCATATGTATCATATGCCATGTATAATATATTAATTATCATATATATCATGAATATATTATATCATATATATAAATTGTGGAACCCCCTCCAGGTCCTCTATTTTTGCTCTGGTTAGAGACTTACAGCAATAGTTGTGTACTGTGTTGGGACCAACACTCTCTAATCACTTTATTGAAAACCAATTTGGATATTTCAAGGAGTAAGTGACATTCTGATAATTCTTTACTGCTGCCTTAGATCCCATAGAGAACACAGATTGTTTATTTTAAGCAAATAAGGGATGAATAAATAAAACTGTGGGCACGAGAACAGTCCTTCCATCAGATGTCATTTACTCTGTCATTGAACAGAATGTACTGAGTGTCTAATAAATACAAGCACTGGTCTAGGGTGTATATTTTTCTCCTATAAAATGATGGAGAAAGGGCTTCCGTGGTGGCACAGAGGTTAAGAATCCACCTGCCAATGCAGGGGACACGGGTTTGAGCCCTGGTCCGGGAAGATTCCACATGCTGTGGAGCATTTAAGCTCATGCGCCACAACTACTGAGCCTGCGCTCTAGAGCTCATGAACAACAACTACTGAAGCCCGTGTGCCACAACTACTGAACCTGCACTCTAGAGCCTGCGAGCCACAACTACTGAGCCCACGAGCCACAACTACTGAAGCCTGAGCGCCTACAGCCTGTGCTCCGCAACAAGAGAAGCTACCACAATGAGAAGCCCGCGCACCGCAACGAAGAGTAGCCCCTGCTCGCCACAACTAGAGAAAGCCCACATGCAGCAGTGAAGACCCAACGCAGCCAAAAATAAAAAGTAAAATAAATAAAATTATATTTTAGAAAATGATGGAGAAAAAACTACATGCCTGTTGCCTGCTCAGCCTTTTTGATCACTTTTTGTTATAGTGTCTGTTGGTTTAGTGTACTGTTTGGTTAAATACCACTCCCACGATTTTCTGCTCTGTGTTGCAAATTGAGACCTCTGGTGGCCAGTTTTTATTCATTTCTCCAAATGCACTGCATCAAAGCTTTTAGTTGCATTTACTCAGTTGTCAGTTCAGGATGTTTGGTGATAACTCATGGCACGCTTTTTGCTTACAAGTTGTCACGTTTACCAATGAGATGACTTCATTATGCGGTGTGCTCCGCCCTGGTTCCTGTCGGCTCTGCTCACGGACGCCTACCAGAATGCCTGCGCCGAAGCCGCCGGGGCCCTGGGGTCACTCGGAAGGACTGCCCCATGGCTCCTTCTGGTCACGCCCAAGAGCCAGGTCCACTCCCTGCTTCCCTCACCGTATGGGGCCTTGTACTTGCTGGATGCTGTATCATTGCTGTGTCCTTCCTTGTTTTCTGATGATTCTTTTTTTCACAGGCTCCACTGGAGAACTTTTAAAGCATGAGAGCTCTAGCACCCATTTAGAAGGCTCTGCTGGTCCCCAAAGAACCAGAACGAAGAGGCAGCCCTGTCCCCCTATCATGAGGGACAGAAGTTCTACTGCATTTACTCACTCATCCACAGACTCTCTTACCCTAGGATGCCCTGGGGAATACAAGATGATGACAGATGTACAGTCTTTTTTTTTTTCATAGAAGTATAATTGATTTACAATATTATATTAGTCTCACGTGTACAGCATAGTGATTCAGTATTTTTGAAGATTATACTCCATTATAAGTTATTAAAAGATAATGGCTGTAATTCCCTGTGCTATAGAAAAATCCTTGTTGTTATCTATTTTATACATAGTAGTTTGTATCTGTTAATCCCATACCCCTAATTTGTCCCTCCCCGCTTCCTTCTCCCCTTTGGTAACTATAAGTCTGTGTTCTGTAAGTTTGTCTGTGAGTCTGTTTTTGTTTTGCATGTACATTCATTTGCATTATTTTTAGAGTCCACATACAAGTGATATTACGCAATATCTGTCTTTCACTGTCTGACTTATTTCACTAAGCATAATTTTTCTGGGTCCGTTCATGTTTCTGCAAGTAGCAGAATTTAATTCTTTTTTATGGTTGAGTAGTAGTCCATTGCTGGCTCATATGGCAACTCTAGTTTTAGCTTTTGAGGACCCTCCATGCTGTTCTCCATAGTGGCTGCACCAATTTACATTCCCATCAACAGTGTAGGAGGGTTCCCTTTTCTCTACACCCTCGCTAACATTTGTTATTTGTAGACATTTTCATGATGGCCGTGCTGACTCGAGTGATGTCATACCTCATTGTTGTTTGGATTTGCAATTCTCTAACAACTGACAATGCTGAAAATCTTCTCAGGTGCCTGTTAGACATCTGTATGTCTTTCTTTTTGGAAAAATGTCTCTTTAGGTCTTCTGTCCATTTTTTTATTGCATTGTTTGCTTTCTTGGTATTGAGCTGTATGAGCTGTTTATATATTTTAGACATTAACCCCATGTTAGTCTCATCATTTGCAAATAATCTCTCCCATTCCTTACAGTCTTATATTTAGATGAAACGTGTGAAATTTACTCAGTATAGAATGGTCATTGTCATGGTGACATGTACTTCAATGAGTTCTTATTAATACAGAAACTATCTAATGATATGGCAAATACTTAAAAGTACTGCTGTTAATTATTCGTGAACATTAATGGATCCCACCCAAAAAGCACAGCAACTCCTTCAACTGCTGAATTGTTTAAATTTTTAAAATTGTATATTGTACCAAAGATCAGTAAATTTGTAGATTTCGGTGTTTTTGAGGAAGTAGATTAATTTCCTACTTAAAAACCATATCAAGGGCTTCCCTGGTGGTGCAGTGGTTGAGAGTCCGCCTGCCGATGCAGGGGACACGTGTTCGTGCCGGTCCTGGAAGATCCCACATGCTGCGGAGCAGCTGGGCCCATGAGCCATGGCCTCTGAGCCTGCGCGTCCGGAGCCTGTACTCTGCAATGGGAGAGGCCACAACAGTGAGAGACCCACATACCGTGAAAAAAAATAAACGTATCAAGAAATACAAGTCCATTAAAGGGTTAACATAGATGAAACGTACCCTATATTTTATTTTATAATTCTAGTAACTAATAACTAACTCAAAAGTTTAAATAAATGTATATATTTTCATTATTTTTTTATAAAGCACTCACTACTGCCAATTAATATTTTGAAAAATCCTTTGCTCTGATTCTTTGTAATATACCCCGTGTTTTCCTTGTTCACATGAGAAACAGATTTGAAAAATATATGTTTATTTTCATGAACCCAACAGCAAAATGCTTAGGTTGGGGTGATCTTTGTTTGTGAGTCTGTCTGTTTGTTTTCTCTGCATGCTAGTGGCAGGGGGTGGTGGATCCCAAAGAAGTGGGAGTCACCATGAGGTGACCAAAGAAGAAAGTGCCGACCAGGATCAGTGCTTTCTCCCCATCAAACCAACCACCATGGGTGGTCAGGACAGGGAAATGGCAATCGACATTTCACATCTTGAAAAATATCGAGATAAAACTAAGCTATTTATTGGGAATTCCTTGGCAGTCCAGTGATTAGGACTCCACGCTTTCACTGTGGAGGGCTCGGATTCATTCCTTGGTTGGGGAACTAAGATCCTGCAAGCCAAAAAAAAAAAAAACCCAAAAACAACAACAAAAAAACCCAAAAAACAAAAACCAGTCTAAGCTATTTATGTACTTAAACTGAGTCATCCTGAAGAAACAAATTAAGATAGCAAAACACATATACTCAAATTATTTATTGTACAAATCATAATTTATCTTTAAATGGCCATGAGGTTGGAAAAAGAAGTCTCCCTCCCCCACTTTCTTTTCTTTCAGCTAAGGTAGAAATGCGTGTTGGAAATTTCTTCTCCACTGGCGACAGCGACCCTGTTCCCCAGATGATTGAGAGAGATGTCAGAATTTTATGCATTAAACAGATAGGCAAGACTTTATAAATAAATGCTTATGATTAACGCAATCTCGATACAAATTACTTTCCTCACAACTTAAGCTGGTCGCAGTACCTTTAAATTCAATGGCAAACCCCAACAAGCCCACAGAAGCATCGCTGAGAAATGCCAGAAAGACACTATTTCCACTACTCTCAATTCTTTCTGGGGCTTGAGAGCCCTGGAAACTTCCAATGAGAGAGCTGTTGGAATCCTCTCCTTCATAGATATGTAGGAAATCATAGCTGAGCTCCATGTTGAAACTAAAAGGAAAGAATATTAATTAGATTATGCACCTAATATATGTGTCTCTTATCTTCCAGACTAGAAAGTCTCTGAGAGCACACAGTGATTTTACTTGCCTTTGTAAAGTAATTTTTAAAAATTAGGACAATCCAAAAGTTAAATATTATAATAATCAAAATGGCAATAAATAACAATTATAATGAATACTATTAGTATTTTATAGCATCACCAACATCTTCAATACAGTATGATTTTGAAGATAATCTGAAAGAAAATGAACCCTTATAACAGAGATATAGTATGTCTTCCCTATAACCATGGTATTTCTAATGAAATGCAGTTTGAAAGAATAGGGTTCAGAAGGGATGCATTCCCACTGGTATTTGATTTTTATGTGAATATTTTTAGTTTTAATAACATATATCCTTGATGTTACTGACAATTCTTAAAGTTAAAAAATACTTTTGTTTGATTTTACTTTGAAAATTGTAATTGCTTCTATTTGCTTAGATAATTTGGCCAATAATAGCAGTCCCTACAATGGTACAAAGTATGGAAGTCAACTGCTTCACATCATTTCACCTTGTTTGGATATTCCAATTTTCTCTTCCCCTCTCCCTCCCGCTCCTTCCCACTCTATTTCTCTCTCTGTCTCTCCTTACATTAATACCCTAATAACTTCCAAAGTCTAACAATTAACGCCCAAAGCTCTCAAGTGGGATGCAGCTTTAAATGTCTCTGCCATTTATAAGAAGGATGATGATAGTCTGGGAACTTTAAAAATATACCTCCTCTCAAGTGACAGATTGAACTTGGTTTACATGTCCAAGATCTCAGCGGGATCAGAATAAACAAACACACTAGACAGAGGTATTGATGTAATCCATTCTGACTTGCCCTCCTCTGTCCCTTCATCTCTAAATCAGGGCCTTTGGGGTCTTCAACATGGACCGACCCATGCAGCTTCCACTCTCCTTCCTTTCCCTTGACAGCATATTTGTATACAGGGATGGAGAGAGTCAGGAGGTTTTATAATCATGAACATGTGCTGTTGTTTAAGTGGCTTTAGTTTATCTGGATATTCAAGGGATACAACGTGAACCCAAGGTCTTTCCAGAAGCTGCCCACTGCATTCTGAAGGATGTAGCACGGGGGACCACCAAGGACCTGACGTTAGTATGATATCTGGACCTGCATTGCGCTGTCCCATTTCCTGTCAAGGTGCCCTCGCTCCCATGTGAGGTCCTGAACACATTTATTCAAGGAATTTGTCAGAGCTTTCAGAGTCTGTTTATCTGACAAGTTCCCTGAAGTTGGAAATGAAGAAAAAGTGAAAGACTGGAGTGACTAAAGAGTGAGAAAAGAGGCCAAGAGGAACTGCATCAACCAAACAGAATTTGGTTGGAATAACAATTTTATTTGGAATAGTTTGCAAGGACGTTATTAGACTCTGGTCATGCTGTACCCCCGATAATTGGCATAACTAATTATTATGATAGATTATTTTTGAACATGGAAGTACTATCAGGCACAAACAAACATATTCTAACTACCCTCTCCTTTTGGATGTGCCGTCACACACACATAGAAGTCTGAAGTGATATTTACAATTAATGATGGTTCCTTTGGTTAAATCCTGTCTTATTTCTACCTATACCAGATACACAGATCTACAAGCCCCAATAACAGGCCAAAGTCTGGCCATGCTTTTAAACCAAATTTAATTTTTGTTCCAATGTGTAAGTCGCATCAGCCCCACAGTCTATAGAAGCCTGTGATAAAACACTCCTCCCCGAAAACCCCCCGAGTACCAGGGTGAGCCTTGAAGCTCATATGTGCTTGACAGGTCATGTCATTCTTTGCCTTCCTTGTTAGTAATGCCGGGCTCCCCTCCCCTCTCCACACCTGACTGCAGTCACACTCTTTAAACAGTGCATCCTGGGAAGCCTGTATCAACACCAGCTTCTTTGACTGGGTCCTTGAGCATCTTTGTTCCCATCTGGTACTTCTGGCTTCCTCCTTCTTTCTACTAAGTAGATCTAGGAGCTGAGGTCCCAGGAAGACTCCCACCTAAGCACACACAAGTTGTCCATTCCTTAGAACATGTCACAGGTACGTGATTTTCTGTGACACCGGGTCAGCTAATGATTCCAAACTCTTAGCGTCGGAAGAAAACTTGAAGATTTTCTAGGTCAACCTTCTTCCAGGGAAGTGCACAAAATTAAGCGAGAAAACTTCTTGTGTGAAACTGCCTTATATAATAACAAGGAATTACATTTTGGGAACCTTGATAATGAGTCACCGTGACCCAAGGGAAGGTAGGAAACTCCTACGAAAAGGCTCTGTGTTCTCTAAAAGGCTTTTAATTGTTAATTTACTTTTAATTTCCTGGTAGCAGAGGTGTCTCCTGGTTTTAGGGAAGGCACTGCTAAAATTTAGCATTAACAAAACCCATAAAGATATTCAAAAATATAACCAGCAAAATATAAACAGCTTTTGTATAATAGCTGAGTGGCATAATAAAGCATTCATCATTTGGTAAATTTATAGCAGCTTGAGTAAATTCAGGAAATGATGGCTTATTAAACCACTTAAAATTCAGAATCACAGAGGTTTAAAATTATACTGACTTGTATCTCATCAGGAAGAGAAAGTGAAGGAAGATAAGCAAAACCAGGCCTGAAATATTGATGCAAACATCTCAAGAAAAGAAACTTGTTCAATTGACAGAAAAATAAATCTAATCAGACCACTTTGCCTTGGAGAGCTAAGAGACCAATAGAACAGTATATAGAACCACTTCTCTTTTAAAATACCACTTCATTTAGTTCAAAAATCAAAATGTGAATTTGGAAAAGATCATGGGATTTAGAAAAATTCAATTACTTATACCATATATTAATAATGTGAGAGTTCTATGGAATTTATATTTATAATATAATCATATTAACTTATGATTTGAACTTTCACCATTTAGTGTAGCAGAAAGAAGTTAGCATTTTTTTTAAACGACTAATGTTTATTAAATCAGGCTTAACAGTAAAGAAATTTGGGGAACTTTTGTTTTCAGAGGTCTGCCAAGTCTTGACTGTCTTAATGATAATAACAATACTGCCTTTGGGAATGTCAGACAGGATGTACTATGGAAATGAATCAGCACACACACTTTAACAGAAATATTAGACATCAGTGAGAAATTATACTAAGTATATCTATATCACTTTATTTTCGTTTTTCTTTGAAAATTCTGTAAATTGAGCCCTCTCGTGTGGAACACACTGTGTGCAAGATAGTATTTAAAAGCAATTCTTGCCACATCATTTGTATCCTAATGCAAGTAGAATGCTGAAAAGCAAAATAATCTATTTCCATTTTGTAATGTAGCCTGATGTAGAACCTGTTAGACGCAAGACCACAAGCTGTGCTAGATGGAAAACTGAAGACCCCTAAAGGGATAAATGAAGTAATCTTTAGGTATGACATTTAAAGTCTTATTAGGTGAGCCATGGCTGCTGGGCCTGGGCGTCCGGAGACTGTGCTCCGCGGAGGGAGAGGCCACGACAGTGAGAGGCCCAGGTACCACAAAAAAAAAAAAAAAAAAAAAAAAAAAAAGCCCAAGACCAGATGGCTTCACAGGCGAGTTCTATCAAATAGAGAAGAGCTAACACCTATTCTTCCAAAACTCTTCCTCATTATACGAGGCCACCATCACCCTGATACCAAAACCAGGCAAGGATGTCACAAAGAAAGAAAACTACAGGCCAATATCACTGATAAACATAGATGCAAAAATCCTCAACAAAATACTAGCAAACAGAATCCAACAGCACATTAAAAGGATCATACACCATGATCAAGTGGGGTTTATCCCAGGAATGCAAGGGTTCTTCAATATACACAAATCAATCAATGTGATACACCATATTAACAAATTGAAGCAGAAAAACCACATGATCATCTCAACAGATGCAGAGAAAGCTTTCAACAAAATTCAACACCAATTTATGATAAAAACCCTCCAGAAAGTAGGCATAGAGGGAACTTATCTCAACATAATAAAGGCCATATATGACAAACCCACAGCCAACATCCTCTTCAATGGTGAAAAACTGAAACATCAGGAACAAGACAAGATTGCCCACTCTCATCACTATTATTTGACATAGTTACGGAAATTTTAGCCACAGTAATCAGAGAAGAAAAAGAAATAAAAGGAATCCAAATCAGAAAAGAAGAAGTAAAGCTGTCACTGTTTGCAGATGACATGATACTATACACAGAGAATCCTAAAGATGCTACCAGAAAACTACTAGAGCTAACCAATGAACTTGGTAAAGTAGCAGGATACAAAATTAAAGCACAGAAATCTCTTGCATTCTTATACACTAATGATAAAAAATCTGAAAGTGAAATTAAGAAAACACTCCCATTTACCATTGCAACAAAAAGAATAAAATATCTCAGAATAAACCTACTCAAGGAGACAAAAGACCTGTATGCAGAAAATTATAAGACATTGATGAAAGAAATTAAAGATGATACAAACAGAAGGAGAGATATACCATGTTCTCAGATTGGAAGAATCAACATTATGAAAATGACTCCACTACCCAAAGCAATCTACAGATTCAGTGCAATCCCTATCAAACTACCACTGGCATTTTTCACAGAACTAGAACTAAACATTTCACAATTTTTATGGAAACACCAAAGACCCCAAATAGCCAAAGCAATCTTGAGAAAGAAAAACAGAGCTGGAGCAATCAGGCTCCCTGACTTCAGACTATACTACAAAGCTACAGTCATCAAGACAGTATGGTACTGGCACAAAAACAGAAATATGGTTCAATGGAACAGGGTAGAAAGCACAGAGATAAACCCAGTTACATATGGTCACCTTATCTTTGATAAAGGAGGCAAGGATATACATTGGAGAAAAGACACCCTCTTCAATAAGTGGTGCTGGGAAAACTGGACAGCTACATGTAAAAGAATAGAATTAGAGCACTCCCTAAGAACATACACAAAAATAAACTCAAAATGGATTAAAGACCTAAATGTAAGGCCAGACACTATCAAACTCTTAGAGGAAAACATAAGCAGAACTCTCTATGCCATAAATCACAGCAAGATCCTTTTTGACGCACCTCCTACAGAAGTAGAAATAAAACCAAAAATAAACAAATGGGACCTAATGAAATTTCAAAGCTTTTGCACAGCAAAGGAAACCATAAACAAGATGAAAAGACAACCCTCAGAATGGGAGAAAATATTTGCAAATGAAGCAACTGACAAAGGATTAATCTCCAGAGTATACAAGGAGCTCATGCAGCTCAATATCAAAAAAGCAAACAACCCAATCCAAAAATGGGCAGAAGACCTAAATAGACATTTCCCCAAAGAAGATATACAGATCACCACCAAACACATGAAAGAGGGCTCAACGTTCACTGCAGCTCTTTTTACAATAGCCAGGAAATGGAAACAACCTCAGTGTCCATCAACAGATGAATGGATAAAAAAGATGTGGCACATATATAGAATGGAATATTACTCAGCCATATAAAGAAATGAAATTGAGTTGTTTGTAGTGAGGTGGATGGACACAGAGTCTGTCATACAGAGTGAAGTAAGTCAGAAAGAGAAAAACAAATACCGTATACTAACACATATATATGGAATCTAACAAACAAACGAAAAGTCACAAATAACCTACGGGCAGGATGGGAATAAAGACGCAGACCTACTAGAGAATGGACTTGAGGACAGGGGGAGGGTGAAGGGTAAGCTAGGACAAAGGGAGAGAGTGGTATGGACTATATGCACTACCAAATGTAAAACCGATAGCTAGTGGGAAGCAGCTACGTAGCACGTGGAGATCAGCTCGGTGCTTTGTAACCGCCTAGAGGGGTGGGATAGTAAGGGTGGGAGGGAGGGAGACGCAAGAGGGAGGGGATATGGGGATATATGTATATGCATAGCTGATTCACTTTGTTATAAAGCGGAAACTAACACACAATTGTAAAGCAATTATACTCCAATAAAGATGTTAAAAAAAGAGAGAGAAAAATAGGAGTCAGCATTTGTCTCTCAAGTTATAATGTTTGAGGACAATGGTTACATACAGTTTCACATCTTTACTAAAGGAAGGATTGCGTACAAACTCTCTGTGCTCATGATGAAGCAATGACAAAAACACAAAACAACACAGAAGATTCGGGGGCTGGCTACCGTGGGGCCCCTGCAAAGCCAACCTGCATACTCGGACCCAGCACCTCTATCCTCCTCTGGTCGGATGCTGTTTCCACCTTGTCGTCCTGAGATAACGTTCGGGGAATGCATGCCTGACATCCCTCATCCTGGGACCCATCTGAGATGAGCTGGTGAGCAAATTACATGTGGAGGGAGCCTGCAGGAGGCGTCGGAAGGACATGGAATGGGAATGGGAAGAAGACCAAGGACGGAAGGGGAGGGGCGCCCACGTTCTCTCTCTTCCGACAGCTCTCCATCCTTTCTCTGAGCTTAAACGTGTCTGTGTTACAACCTAAAGACAAAAGAAAACACCACGAAGGGAAGCACCCGCTGACTTAGTTCACAGGTGTACTTACGGACACAGACTGGGGTGTGTCCGGACCACTTGGGGTCTTGCAAGCATATCCGGACGGAAGTCCCCACGAGCCGGAAACCGGGGTTTGCACTGATAAACCACGGGGTCCCTGTAACTGAAGCCGTCGCCGCTGATGTGGCCGTTCACGATGGGATTCGGGCAGCCGCAGAGGCCCGCTGAAAAACAAGCAAAACCAACAAAAACACGCTGGAGAGCTTGTCTTCTATAAAAGTACCACATTCGTGGGTAAACAAGAGAGTCCCACGGTATAGCACGGGGAACTCTATTCAACGTCCTGGGATAAACCAGACTGGAAAAGAATATACAAAAGAATACATATGTATATGTATAACCGGGTCACAATGCTGTACAGAAAAAAATAACACACCATTGTAAATCAAGTATTCTCCAGTAAAAAAAATCTAAAATAATAAAAGTACTCCATTCAAACTTAGTTTATTGTCAAGTGATTGAGAGCACTGAATGCAAACATTATTGGAATTTCTTCCACTTATATATTTTCTATTTGATAAGAGTTTTCTTCAACTCATTAATTTTTCTTAACAATTGTGGGTAACATATGTAACAGTTCAAATATAAAATTGTTAAAAGGTATTTCCCTAGGTATGGTTTCTCCATTTCTTTCTTTTACTTATTTTTCTTATTGATATTTTATGTTATTTATCTATTTATTCTATTTCCAAATAAAAAGCCAAAAGAAAGGAAGAGACACTTGGAATTAATATAAGTTCTGTAACCGTATAGAAAATGGGTAGCAAAGAAAAGGATGGAAGGATCTCCAGTGAGAGCCCAGATTCCTGAACTATCTGTGCAATTCCAAAGGAAGGACTGCTATCAGAAAATCAGTTCAATTTCAGAAAACGTCCATTTGAATTATGTCTGAACTGATGTCTAGGGAAAACTGTCGCATACTCAGTTAAACACAGAAGTCCAGAGCTCAGGGGAGGGACATCCTGCAGACGGAGCAGATTTAGGAAAAACTAGATTACAGATGGAGGCTGAAACCCAACAGGTGGCTGAGCTTGCCCGTGAAGAGTACGTACAGCAAGGAAAGAAAGGGCCCAAAGACAAAACTGGGGTGAACATCAACACTTAAGGGGAGGAAAACAGTACTGATGTGAGGACTCTCAGGGTGTCAGATAAACTTCAGAACCAGAGGGCTTCCAAGTGGGGAAGGAAGTTAGAGGAATTTTCAGTCCTTCGTGAGTTGAAGGCTGAGGAGTGACAAAGCTTCTTTGCCTGACCAAACTTTAATGCGGGTCCTGACACTTCTCTCAGGCCCACCTGTGCACCTCCTGGTAAAAGCCAACTTTAGCAAGCACCCTGCTAAGTCACCCTACAAGGACCCTCCAGCCTCAACATCTGATCCAGTTTCTCATCCCCACCCGCCACTGGTAGGTGGGTTGAGCCAGAGCCCCTCCAAGCCCTGAGGTTCCCTCTCAGGAATGTCCCACCTGTGCCCCCTCCTTGCCCCTTGGCTGTGACCCCCACTGGCCCACATGGCATCCTGAGTTGAGTCGTATCCTTTGTAAAATCCCATCACCCTGGTCCCTGCACGAATCGCTAGGGACCTAAATGAAGTCTGCCTCATTATCTTTAAGGAGCGTCATGAATATTCTTTCTCTGTAACAGTAGGAAGGTGCTGTGTGGCCCAGGGAAAACTAGGAAAGGCGGGATTCCCTTCTTCTCTTTCATTCTCCTTCCACTTTCTCTCCTTCCCCTCCATCCGTCCTCCTCTCTGCCCCTCCCGCCCACCTCTCCCCTCCTCACGTACATGGAAAGAGTATCTTGTTAACAAACTATGGAGCATTAGGAGTAACTGACATGCAAAGGATGTGAGTCACACAGGGGTTTCGGATAAACAAGGAGAGTTCCTGAATTGTCCGCCAAAACTCGCTCCTTAGGCTGGAGCGGCTGCAGAGTGTTTTGGGGTGGATTTCCCCTGGCCGCTACCACCCCAAATAGAGCACCCAGCTGCCAGTGCTTTACTCAGAGCACAGGAACCCCAAAGCTGAGAGCATGGCCAAATGACACTCAGGGTTAATGCCACCATTCTGGAAGAAATCACAACAATACCCTCTATTTCTGTTTAAGGCAATGCAGCTGCATTGTGTTATCCTAGGTTTGAACTAGATCTGTTATCAGCAGGATGACTTTGCAGAGGACAGAGGGAGAAAACCGCATCGGTGATAGGTATCCCTCTTTGAGCAGAATCTCTGCCCCAACGTTTGTAAGAGGTCGGGTCAAGTTGTGCTCGATTCGCTTGATCTTTTGTCCCCTCTGCAGCTTTTACACTCAGCCAGATCCAGATCAGTAAAGCTGATTCTGACCAGAAGCCAGATCGCCTCCCCCCACACCAGGCATGAAACAAGCAGGGAACTGGGAGGAGGCTGAATGTTCTCCGCGGGTTGAAGGGAGAGCTTCTGAGGCTGTTATCCTGAAACACGGATGCGGGCTCCTTCCCAGAGGCTGGGCTTTGCACGGCGATCTCCGTCAGGTAGAGACATGGAGCCCCACTCACATCCCCGAGACAAGAAAGGAGCCAGAGCCACCACACATGGGCTTACTACTGCAGGGATCCAGCCACTTCCGAGGTGAGAAGGAAAAGATGTAATTTCTAGAAGCACACACCAAAATAACACACTCCAATCCTCAAAGAGAGTGTGGGCCACCTGATTCCTGGCTGTTACTCTAGAGAATGTCAAGCATTTGGGGGGTATCCTGAACCTGATCAGCACTCCAAGAGGAGGGACTCGGGCTCAGGGTAACCGAGATGCTGAAAAGGGTACATTGCGACAGAAAGTCCCCATCCCTCTCCGTGATCTGCACAGCTTCACTGTTGACTTAGACAAACACAACTGGCTAGGCTCACTTTTAAACCTCAATCGTAGTTTTTTCATCTAAGTTTTCAGTAAGAGCACATGATTCAAGGCTGCCTCCTCTGTTGAAAGCCTGGCAAATAAGCACTCCTAACGGCAAGGAGATATCTGTACACTCTAGAAACCAGATGGCAAGGTTGACAGGCTTGTGTGGAAACAAAGGCTTCCAACAGCACCTCTTCTCTGACACGTGGTCACTTCAGTTCTGGGAGGAACTGGCCTTAAAGACCTAAAGAAAATCGGGGATGTCCTTCAAAAACACTCCCTTTCAGCTCAGTGCCTGAAGGAGAGAAGAATTGACAGCATCACCTCAAACTTCACTTCCTATTTTAAGTAAATGTGGACAATGTGACTTCTGGATGAAGCTGGTAGAGAACAATCTGTTTGTCACTTGTATAACTTTCCAGGCCTCAGGTGAGTTCCTCTTTAAAACATTCAAAGCCTTAGACCAATTACGGGGCTATTCAGAAATACAGAATATTTCACATAGAGTATTTAACCAAAATTTCAAGAGTAATATGTCAAAACGTTGTAGAAGGGAGAAACTGTATGAGGCAGAATTTGAATTCAGTATACTCTGAGCTCTATTTCAAATTTAAGATTCTGTTATCCTGTGATAATACTGGGATATGTCCTTTATGAGTTTTTTAATGTAGCCCCAGTTTTGTTATAGACACACTATGTAGAAAGCATTTCTCTATCTTTGTAACTATGTTCAGATATCTGCTGACCGTCTAACATGTATTAGTCACTCATTAAACATTTGATGAAGTGAATAGAGATAAAGTAACTTCACATTTTCAAAGCATTTCCAAATCCACTGTCTCCTAGGTGGCTTTCCTTTATTGGAAAAAAGTTGAATACTGATTCACTTTGTTATAGAGCAGAAACTAACACACCATTGTAAAGCAATTATGCCCCAATAAAGAGGTTAAAAAAAAAAAAAGGTGAGGAGCA
Organism: Leucopleurus acutus; assembly: GCF_964270905.1. Lineage (NCBI taxonomy): Eukaryota > Metazoa > Chordata > Mammalia > Artiodactyla > Delphinidae > Leucopleurus > Leucopleurus acutus. Next base: position 10,516,235 of record NC_139164.1, read on the forward strand.
GGGGAACTTCCCTGGTGGTCCAGGGGTTAAGAATCTGCTTTGCAATGCAGGGGACACCAGTTCAATCCCGGGTCAGGACTAAGCCCTCAAGCCACAACTAGAGAGAAGCCCACGCACTGCAATGAAGGGCCCTAAGACCCAACGCAGCCAAAATAAATAAAGATTTTTAAAAAATAAAACATACACTAGGAAACAAAAAGAGGTGAGGAGTGGGGAGGGACTACGTGTAGCCCGGCTGGGCTAAGCACAGTGATGAATATGCATTGTTTTTTAATGAGCACAGGATGGTCCCACAGAGGAACACTCACTGTTGTACTCCAAGTGGTGGTGTGCTTTTCAGAGAGCACTGAATACACTCCAAAGTTTGGGTTTTACTTTTCTCCTAAAATAGCTTTGGAAATACCTTTTGCTGGAAGCATCTCACATTCTCTATCTGGGAGCCTGAAAGCTGAGCCCTATGGCAGCTGCCACATTTTTACGGGCATTTTGGACTGTTCTTTGCATAATATTCAAATAGTGACAGGAGATTTGCACCTGGGCTCTACTGTTTCCTGTGGCTCCTGGGGACAGGATTTTTGCAATAACTCAATCTCAGACCAGAAGACAAGGAGGAACATCCATTTATGGCCTGCAACGATGGAAAAGCAGAGGAGAGAAATACAGAAACAGAGACACACAGAGCCTACCTATGAGAGGCGGTGGTTCCTGCGAAACAGCTATCAGGGTGGAAAAGGAAGGCTGTGCTTTGTTTTTCAGGCTGGCATCCCCCAGGCGAAGAGAATTGTGTCTGGGATTAGGGTTGTCCTCAGACCTCTTATGCCCTGCAGCAGAATTAATAATTTAGCAGGCAAGTCTCCTGCAGTTTTTGGTTCCAGTGCTGTTTTTTTGGTGGGCTTTCCATGGGTTTAGGGGCCTTCCGCCCTGGTGAAGGGGAAGATCTCTGAGGGGGGGTGGGAGTGGATATCATGGTGGAACTGAAACTCACCCAAGCGCCTCCTTCAGCACTCTGGGTTCCCTACAGCCCCTGCCTGCAAGCCGCGCTTGTCCAAATGAACTTCCGACAGCCTCACGTCAGTCTGGTCGCCATGAAGCCCTGGATAGTGTGTAGCACTGCACACTCCCTGTCACTTGCATGCAGCACAAATGAAGACAGCTTTGAGGTTCATAAAGTCTGTTCAGCTGATGCACTTCAAAGGAATCTCTTTTAAAATAAAAGCCTGCTTGGAGTTAAATACATTTTGCATAGTAGAGAAAAATGAAGAATAATTGTTCTCTCCCTAATTTTATTGCTGTTGACTTTAAAACCCACTTTTTTCTCAAAGTTTTCCCATTTGAATATGACAATATTTTGGTCTTCAAAGTTTTCCTTTTTTGCTACCTGAGAAGTATGTAAACTGTCGCCATAAAGTTTTTAAGTACCTTTAAAATATTAAATGTAGTTAAAACATAAGGATCTTAAGACTCTGGGGCTTATAGAATAAAAAATAAAATGTAAACTCAATATTTGTTTCACAGTTAACATACAATTTGTTAGCCACAAGGAGAGTTTATTTCTTCCTTTGCAGCAGAAATTCATTTTTTGTCAGTTGTAGGTTATACCATTATGAGTACTGAACACAAATATGTAAGATAACTGTTCTCTAAATTTAGTGTGAGCATCTAAGTGCTATTTATAGGTTCCTTCTGCCATGCCAGACCTGTAAAAAGATTCCTTTTACCTCGAATCTTTACTCTCACTTTAGTGACTGACTTGATAAACAATCCAAAGTTTCCATTTGGTGTTGATCAAATATTCAATACCACTACGACTATGCAGAAGCTTTACATGTCATTTAGCCCAATACTAAAATGCACTGCATATAAATATTAATTATAAATGTATGAATCGATTTGACATCCACTCTCATTACAGCATGTGTGGAAAGGTGAAGGAAGGGGGCACCTCACTGTGATCTCCAGCAGCTGAGTTTACTTAGGGTATCAACGAACAATACTGACGGTACAATGCCCTTATGTCTGAATCCCTGAAAGAAATTTAGAAAAGAAGACACTTAAAAAACATTTTTAATTTTTACGTTTTTCCCTTATCAGCGTCTCTTCTTTTGAATGTATCTTAAATTTTGCAAATGATGATTTCTGACAAGAAAAGAAAAAGCAACTGGAAAATTTGCTTATTTCCCCGTCCACTGCTGAAAATGACACATTGTGTGACAGGAAGTCTCAATAGGACACTTGGCAACTGATTCCTAAATTCATCTGTATACGTAGCAGACCCCATAAAACGGCAACACTTATATGAGAAAATAAAGAAAATTATCTGTTTCCAGTCACGGTGGGCTAACTTAGACAAAATCCTCCAGTGAGTAAGTAGAAAAAATGGACAAACTATGTTTAAGAAAATCTGCTTGAAGATAACAGGGAAGGTACTGAAGTTCTATGTGGCCAACATCAAGGACAAGATCGAGCCCCAGCAAAGGAAACCTGCAGTGGAGGTCTCCCTAGTTCTGAGGACGCTGAAATTGGAAACGATGGCCGGTGCACTGAGGTGCCAAGGGCATCTTCCCTCAGACTCGTGGGTCGCGGCCTGAAACGTTGAGGTCAGGGGCCACCAAGGGTTGGACAGAGGGGATGCTGACAAAATTCAAAATGTGCTGCCAATTCAAAACCAACCCAGGGTTGCCCTTGGATTCATGAGGTGAAACGTTTCAGAAGAACATCACTCCTGTACAAACCAACAGAAAATGCTGAATGATCTACAGAAGGCTTAGTTGTACTGGAGCCCACTGGAGAGCTGAGATTTCAAGCAGTTCAAATGCACGGACTCCACGCAGGAACAAGCTCTCCAAAGAGCTGGTATATGGATCCCTCCACCTTCCTAGAGCACGGCGGCAGGGGGCTGCCGTGAAGGAGGGGAAGACTTGGACAATGTTTTAGCAGTCCTAGGTGGCTTACTCGGCTGGTTTAGAATCACTGAGCGCTGAAGACACAAGGGAAGTCGGTGCACCCCTCAAGCCCTTTCCCTCGGGCCTCCTCCAGGTGTTCATGAGAAAGACTCTTGACACGCCTCGCGTTGTCACACGCTTAACTTCTCTCCAGGGTTCCCAGCCCCACTTGGGAACCGCAGAACAAAACCACAAGTATACGATTATGTTTTCTTAACAAAGTAAAAAAGAGCATCTTACACCTTTACTAATATGTACACCAGGTGGTATTGGTAACGTTTGTTTCCCCTTTCGGAATTAAACTCTACATGAAACCTAAACGGAAGAGGATTTTCCAGTGTGTGGGGAAAGGGGGCATCCGGGGTGTTAGGAAGGCTTATTGTGCAGGCTCTGTCTCTGTCTCTCTGTGTCTCTTGGTCTATCTCTCCCATCTCTCTCTGTCTCCTGGTCCCTCTTTCTGCCTCTGTCTCTGACTCATTCTCTTCTGTGCTTGTATATAAAAGACTAATCTTGGACACTGCTGGACATGCATCCAGTCAAGGTACAGCCCGTCCCTGAGTTGCCCCCAGCAGCAGCTCAGGTCTCCTTGCTGAAGGAGGGGGAGAATTCAGAGTAGCATGCACGTTAACTCTGATGGAATCATATGAGAAGCTTACTTTACAGGAGAACAGTGCAGTCAAAGCTTACTTTACAGGAGAACGTGCAGTCAAAGCACAGAGGAAGGGTCATCACCCTGAGAAATGTTACCCCCTTTGATGAACTCAGTGCTCCCGACAAGCACTGTTCCAAGAGAATCACCCGCGAGTCTTGGGGCCGCCTGGGAAGGGCCCTCCAGACCCCCTAGGAAAGGAGGGCACACAGATGCTACTAGGACATATGCAGCCACGTGTACACTGAGCTCTCACTTACAAGGACACAGAGGAACAAGAGAAAAAGCCTCAAATGCACGTGGGAAGGATGCACAGGGAAATCTGAACTAGCAAGTCATTTCAAGAACAAACTGGAATCCCAGCTTTCCAGGGTCCAGGCTGACGCGGCTTCTCTTGTGCTGACCTGGTCACACAGGAAGTGCCACGTGCTGGTCTGAGTGTCTCTGTGTCCCGCTCCACCTGACTTCCCACTCTCCTGCTCTCTCCCATCATTTAATTCACTTTTTACATCTTAATGTTGATTCAACTAGTCTGTGTCTCTAATACTTTATTATTCACTGAACTACACGGTCAGCAGACAGTATTCCCTCATCCTCCCTCTTCTCACCATGGGGCAGACATAAAAATGCAAACACATTTTTTTTGGTGGGGCGGCTCTTTGAGGGGGACGCTAAGCAAACCATTCTTTCAGATACATTTAATGTACTGAGAACAAGGGCACTTGGAAACTAACATAATCAATTATCAGTTTCTCCAGGGATTCTTCAAAAGAATGTCAAAGGAAATGTGTTAGAAATGAACAAAAATGAGACCTTGGCACTACATATCTGGACACTTGGTGAAGACAGTGTATTTGTTCTTGTTCTCTCCTTTAAATTTAGAAGTGCCTCAAATTTGGTGCCTAAAAGGTTAAAGGAAACACAGTGAAAACATAACTTTAACACTTAAAACAAGGCAATACCAGACCACTATACTTTCTGGATCCCAGCATATATAATTTTGTAAGCCACATATAATGCAAAATATAACCTCATCTTTCTATAACTATACACATTTTTTCCCACAGCATTTATTTCTGCCTTATAGCAGGTGCCACATAGTCAACAAGGTAAAACACTTTCCACAATTTTCAGCATATACCCCCTATGACATCATTCCTACGGTTGCTGTTAAGCCTTGACTTTTAGGCAGTGAAAATTCACCGGGCATATTCACAAGTCTGGGAGCGTCCTCAGGGCACGTCACCCCTCTCCTCACCCTCCCACCTTCCTCTTGGGAATCTGTGGGCAGCGCTGTTAACGCTACCTGACACATCTTCTGGACCTCAGCAGGCTTGGGTGCCTTTGTGCGTTCTTTCCCAAGACTTTCCATGGAGCTACAGGATCCTGCTCTACCCTTGCCTCACCTCTTCTAAGTGTGGAGTTTCCCAGAACGTCCCCTGGAGGAGTCTCTCCTGCTTTGGGGCTCCTTCTGACATCTCCCAGACCAACCACGAGGCCTCAGTGCCTTTAACCTTCTGGGGATCCCCCTCGTCCAGTCTATTTAATTTGAGGACAGCGTAGGCCTTCATTTCAGCTTTTCCCCTTTCCTTGTTCATGTCAAATTTCCAGGGCTGGGCCTTCTGACACTCAAAAGATAGGACACTTGAGGATTAAAAACATGATTCAAGACCACACTGTCTCACCTGAAAGTTTCAAGATCCTGTTTTTCAACTCAAAAGACAAGAAAGTGTTTGCCGTTTTCTGCAGTTCATTTGTAGAGTTAGAAACCAGACTCAGAGGCCTGTGCTGAGCTGTCAGCTTTGGCCGCACCCATTAGGCTAAAACTTAACCCAGGTTTTACTCACATGAGGGAAGAGGGTCGGCGGCAGCTTCAAGCCCAGCCTGTGAGCCCAGCGACTCTGCATCTCCGACAGCTTCAGCGAGGTGAGTCCCAGAAGAAGCCACCGTCTTATCCCCCGGAGATAGAGGTCCTGAACTGATCAGTGACGACGAGGCCTCGGGTTACCTTCCCCATCACTGTGGCTTCATAGGGGCGGGGCTCTCCCTCACAAAGCTTATGGTGCTGTTGAAGGGCCAAGCACTTTGATTTAAAAAAAGGGTGGCAAAAAATGGCAAATTTCAGAACTATAATGCAAGGTCGTGGGTCATTTCAGTGACCCTCTACAACTGCACAGAACTTTTCCAAGGATCTGAATATATATTACCATGTCTGCTTCTCAGGACAGTTTTGTAAAAGAGAAAAATGATTATAATCCCTGCTTCATAATGCAGGTGAGTCTCACGTTAAGAAGCTAACACGGGGATACACATCTATATCAGGGCTTTTAATGTCTGTTTCCGTTTTATATGTGCAACAACATGCTGAACTTCAAACTTTAGCATTTTCCCAAAGCCTGCTACAACTTTTAAAAATTTAATCAAGTTAGCTGAGTAAAATTTGTATATATATTTATAAATTTAACTCAGCTAAGTTGATTACATACTCTCTCTCTGCCTCTCTCTCGCGCACGCTCTCTCTCTATATATATGTGTGTATATATATTATACATATATATAGACATACATATTATACACACACACACACATATATATATATATAATTTTAAGGAACTATGCAAATCAGGCTCAATTTGATAATCATATAAATTTTTCTTGACATTCAGCCTCAAATTAAAATCTAATTTAACATGCTATTGCTTACATTGTTCTCTACTGTCATTTCTCGGAGGATTTATACAATATGTTCCTTTGGGTTCTACTTACATATCTGACATGTAGTAATGTGTTCATGCATTCAGCATCCTATTGGCAATTTCACTTTATTCCTACTTGGCTGATCTTAGGGATTGAGAGTCTCCTCTGGCACAGAGTTTAATGTGAAGCACACGCTGAAGCCCGGAACCCTTTCAGCGCTGAGTGCCTTCTGCTAAATCCCCACAGCAGCCTTCATCTGTTTTCACTATACAGCTGGCAGGTGGCTGGTATCTTATTCACGCTGCCCTCTGTTACTGCTCAGACCTCCTGCCCATGGTCAGCACAGCTCAGCACTCGCTGTGGGGTGTTAGGCTGCTTTCAAATAATTGCAGATGCCTTTCAGATACTCTGTTTCCAGAAAGTTTTACTTTTAATCCCACACATTTCTATCTTCAATTATTAATAATTTGCTCAAGACCAAGTCTGGATGATGCCAGAAGCTTGATCTTACGTTCGGCAGGCTATTTTTAAAGAGGTCCTGGAAACTTGATTAGAATATCCAAAGTTTCCCCGGAAATCACATAACATACTGTGACATTTCTCATGTATATATGTATATATATGAATTCCATCATATATTTAAAGAAGAATTGACTCCACAACTATTCCAGAAAATTGAAGAAGGGAACACTTCCAAAATCATCTTATGAGGCCAGCCTTACCCTGATACCAAAGTCAGACGCCATGAGAAAAGAAAACTACAGGCAATATCCTTGATGAACACAGATGCGCAAGTTCTCAACACAACACTAGCAAACTGAAGTCAACAGCACAGTAAAAGGATCCTACACCATGATATAGTGCATTTTACCCCTGAGATGCAAGGATATTTCAACATATGAAAATTGATTAATATGACAAACCACATGGACAGAATGGAAGGTGAAAGTCATATGCTTATCTCAAGAGATGCAGAAAAAGCATTTGCGAGAATTCAATTCCATTTCATGATAAAAGCTCTCAAGAAAGTAGGAATAGACAGTAATTACCTCAACATAACAAAGGTCATTACAAAAAGCCTACAGCGGATATCATATTCCACAATGAAACACTGAAAGGTTTTCCAGTAACATCTGGAAAAAGGCAACCCAGAAAACATTTTCATTGCCTATCCAAAATGGAGTAGAGCAAGGAAAAGAGTTTTTAAAGTGCCACTCTTCAGAAATATCCCCGCTTTGTTTTGGCTATCACTACAAATTCATGGCAAGACCTCAAAAGCCCCACCAAGACTCTAGGATATTTTTTAATCCCCCAGAGCAATAAAGTCTTATGGCTCCTGTGTTAAGACGGCTGGTTTGAACAGTGGCATTTTAGAGGTGGCTGGACTTGACACCTGGCATCAGTGTCACTGTACAAATTTTATAAGAGAAATGACAGATTGAAAGTCTAAGCCATAAACACACAGCCAGTTTTCAAAATAGGATAAAAGCAAAACAAAAGAAAAATTGTTTAAATTCACTTCCCTGGCTACCAAAAAAGAAGTCCCAAAGCTGTGAAAAGTAAGTATAGAATGGAAGCAATGCTGTGAACAATAACCGTGTATTCTTATTTGAAAGGTTAATGCCAAGGTCCCAAGGAGATAATTCCATTTTAGAACTGACACAAAACTTCACTCACCTACTGGCATTATTTTACTATTTTCTGGGAGAGAACCTTATTCAGAGACCTTGATCTCTTGTGTTTATTAGCATCTGATTCCGAGTCTCCTATTCTTCTCAAACTTCAACTCCAAGGGCGTGCTTTTCAAACCGCCCGCCCGCCTCACCCCCACCCCCACCCACGCCCCGCACACACACATTTTGTAGTAGAATCTTCTTAGCACGTCCCCCTCAAGATTCTGGTATCTAGATCCTCTTTACCTCACGCTTGCCAGCATTGCTCATCTTCCTTATTCTTGAGGAAACATCACTCATAAACACTCCATCCACCTGACGCTTCCATAAACTTCCTTAGTCCCAAATCACTCCTGCTCTCAGCAACTGCCGAGGTCTCTGAGGGGTCCCTAGGAGTTGGACTGTTCTTCATGAACCCGTTACAGAACAAGCTGTAAAATAAAACATGCAGATACAGAAGTGCACAAATCAACATCATCATTAAATGTGGCTTAGTTACTTCTGTTAGAAAGACGTCCGTGCTCATACTGAATTCAAAGTTTGCAGGCTTATCACTACTTCCAGTGTGCTGGACCAGGGCGAGCTTCCTCCAAAAGCTGTGGACTTCTCTACAATGTGCAGCTTGGGGTTGCAGACGAGAGCACGATCTTTCTGTGGACAGGACGGTTCCCGAGGGAGGAAGGATGAAGCCAAGCTGTACCTGCTCAGTGATTCTTACCAAACGCATCCATCAGCTAACCCACTCCACCTTCCAGAGGATGGAGTTACTGAAGGGCAGAGAGAGGCCAGCGTATGCTTTAAGGACACGTACACACATACACACACATTTCTTTTACGCTGATGTGCAAATGGCTAACCCCAGATTACATCCAGCACACTATCTGTTTCTACACTCATGCTGTGGTTGCTGTTAAGCGTTAGTGGAAAGAGGGGAGAAACTTCTAAACTAATTCAGAACTAGGGACCTATGGAAAGCTAATATTCAACCACTATTGCCCCTTGATCCATATTTCAAATCCACATCTATGTTTATAAAGATAATTTCGTTTCTTGAAATGTCTCTTTTCACATTTCAATACAGATTAGGCAAAGGTCTTAAACTGAGTTTAGAAGTGTTCCCCCCGTCCTTTCTAAGTTTTGGAAGAATTTGTTAGGATTGGTGGCATTATTATTTTTCCATTCCTAAATGTTAGGTAGAATACAATAGTGTAGCTCTCTGTGCCTGGTATCATTTTTGTGGAAAATTTTTTAAACTTCGAAATCTATGTCTCCTATAGGCAGAGTCAGTCAGGTCATCTCCTTTTCCCTTGACTGACTGGGTAATTTTTCAGGATTATTTTTACCTTACCTATGTTATCTAATTCACTGGCATAACACTTTTATTGTGTCCTCCTAGCATCTGTAGAATCGTTAGTGGTATAGTATCTTTCTTGCTTGCTATTGGTAATTCATGTCTTCTCTCTTTTATTCCTGACAATTCTGATTAGAAGTTTATCATTTTTATTGATCTTTCCAGGAAACCAGATTTTGGCATACTGATTTCTTCTGGTGGTTTTCTGTTTTCATTTTCATTGATTTCTTATAATATCTTTTTCACTTACTTTCTTCTGCCAGGTTTTGATTTCATCTGCTATTCCTTCCCTAGTTTCTCCTGGAGGAAGCTTAGCTCACTAATGTGAGACCTTCTTTTCTCCTTAAAAAAAGCAAAATGAAAGCTGTACACTTCCTTCTGTTCTGCTTTTATTGCATCCCACAAATTTTCATACATTGTTGCTCATTTCTGTTAAATTCAAAACATATTCTAATTTGTCTTGTGATTTCTTTTGACCCAGGTACTGCTGAGGAGTTTATTGTCTAACTTCAAATTCTGGCATACTTTACAAATTACTGGATATCTGATTTAATTCTGCTGTAACCAGAAAACATAATTTGAATGACTTAAATCCTTTAAAGTTATTGAAATTTATTGTGTGGCCCCAAATATGACCTACCTCAGTGAATTTTCCAGATGCCCTTGAAAATTAAGTGTCTCTGTTGCTTGGAGTGTTTCATTTCCCACATTTCTCTTCATAAAACAAAATCTACATGGCAAAGCGACATGTCAGAGACTTGGCAATAATAATAATGATAACAATAACAATAATAATCTGTAGAGAAAGAGAGTGTATTTGGGATAGCACATCAGGAATACAAGCTTTCAGGAACAAAAAGAAGGGCCAGATGTAAGGTGGATATGATCTTTGCAAGCAGTGTTGTTTGTGGCAGCCGTAGGGTAGCCCAGGGACGCTGTAGGGTTACTTGCCAAGAGCAGAAGTAGACAGTGGTTATTCCCAAAGCTTTGTAAAGAGTCAAAGTAAAAACTGAAGTTCTGTTCTCATATTTTATTAAATTATGAAATAAGAAATAGTAGCTTCTTTCTGTATCTCTCCTCCCTCCACTGACTTTTCGATTTGGTACCTCTAAGATAAATCCGTTACATGGAATACCAAGTGTGAACCAAGCATGGTGGTATGAAATATAAAAAAAAAAGAAACTCTTTAGTTTCCCAGTTTGTGGAAGCATAGAAACTCAACAGTATTTTGACCTGTCAGCAAAGCAGATATGGATCTGAGCACACACTGGCCTGTGAAATCCGTCTGCTTGTTGTAATTGCTGTTGTTTAGTCTGTAAGAGTCCTAGGAATTTACGTCAGTGATGTGACAGTGCTAATGTATTCCAGTGGACGAATGTCGATGAGTGTTATGTCACCCTTGGTCCTTCAGTCAATAATACCATGTGTTAAGGAGAGCCTGGCACCTACAGAAATAAGGATGGGAGCTTGTGCAAATCTGATTTTTTAAACACAGAGTAGGTCAGAGCAGCCTGACTAAATACCAAGATTCATGGACGGAAAAGTGAGAGATAAGATCAGAAGGAGGAGAATCACCAGACCAGCCAGAGGGCTGTGGACACCGTCCCAGAGGTGACTTGGATAGAAATAAAAATATACTAATTTATTCTTCCTTTAATTCCTATTGTTTTCTAACATTGTTACATTTCTCCTGATTAGAGTGTATAAAAACCATCCAAATTCAAGCATTACAAAATCCACTCACGTATTAAAAGAGTGGAAGTCTCCCAAATTTGTGCGGTACCTAATAAATTACTACTGCCTAACATTCTGAATATTTCTTTGATTTTTCCTTCTGAATATACAAGTGTGTATAAAATTTTTATAAAAAGTAAATTATGCCTTGTACAAAAATTGACGTTTTATTTTAGCTATTCTAAAATTTTTGTCTCACGTATGGCAAAATGTCGCTTTCTTTTGGCTATTCTGCTTGCACAATATTCCATGTTAAGAAATACAACTATCCCATCATTCTTTCTAAGCACGGTATAGTAGTTTCTTATAAAAATATGCAGCAATTTATTATATTTGATGAGTTATTCCTAACATGTCGCTAATATACACAGTGTTAACTTCTTGTATATTTTTTTTAGACTTGAGGAAATATTTCTAGAGTATAAATTTCTAAAATCAGAAATGCCAGGGCTTCCCTGGTGGCACAGTGGTTGAGAGTCCACCTGCCGATGCAGGGGACATGGGTTTATGCCCCGGTCCGGGAAAATCCCACATTCCGCGGAGCAGCTAGGCCCGTGAGCCATGGCCGCTGAGCCTGCGCTCCGCAACGGGAGTGGCCACAACAGTGAGAGGCCCGCGTACCGCCAAAAAACAAAACAAAACAAAACAAAAGAAATGCCAGGTTATGAAGCACATAATATTTACAATTTTACTAGACATTACCAAAATGCTTTCTAAAATGTAGTATCAATTTACACTTCCACTAAGATTGTAGAAGAGAGACCATCTCACTGCAACTTCCCAGTAAGGATATTACCTTTCCATATTTAAAAAAATGAATACTCCAGAGGTGACATTTTATTGTTGTTTAAGTTATCGATTCTGTAAATTTTAGTAAGGTTGAAGATACCTCAATATGTTAATTAGGCCACATTCTTTTTCACTGAATTGCCCACTTGAACAATTTAGTACAACATTCCTGCCAAAGTTCTACATGCAATTTGTTAAGAGGACTCCATAGGCAGCAGAATGAACCTTCTATGTGTTTCCAAAATACATACATACAACATTTGACTGCAAAAATTATACTCAATAATGATTGGCAGCTTGGATATAAATATATATTTTTCTAATGTTCCCTCTCATTTCCCTTGTATTTACTATATTCTTTAAAAGCATAAACTATGGGACTTTTCCCACTGTTTATTCCCAGAAGAAACTGTTTTGTGCTGTCAAAGCTCTTACAGATCTATAATCCTCCCAATGCAGACCACTAGCGTTCTCAGCCACACGTGCACTTATAAACGTTAGTCACTGGCTTCACCTACACGCTTGTCTGAAGTTTACGCCACATGGACATCTTCTTAGTAATCTTCCAATTACTACAAAGATGAGTCAGAGTTAAGTATTATCTAGCACAGCTTTCACTCCCATGCCAAGAAAAATACGTCCTACAGCGTAACATCTAGAGCAGTTCCAGTCCCTGGTCATACAACCTCCTGGGCCATACTTGTACTACAGATACAGAACAAGCCTGTTCCTTATGTTTCTTTGCCTGCCTAACATATTTTTATTATACTCAAGATGTCGTTTGACACAGAAATACATATATTTTTAACAAACCGATTCTCTTAGGTTATGTACAAAAGTATAGCTACTGAACTGACTACTTGTCAACAGAGCCTCCATGTGCCACCACACATGCTGTCACTGTACACAGTTCTCACTTCCAAAGGCTCGGAGTCTCCCAATTCAAAGATTGGGCTACACTCTGGGGACAATGCAGGATGCAAACATGACTGGCAGTGGAACCCAGCCTGGTCGGGAACTGATTTCATTTACATCATATAAGACTCCTCAAAGCATACAAATTTTCAGGATTTCTTTTTAATTCCCACAACATATTATTTGCAGAGTTTAAAAAACTTTATTTTGGCCTTCTAAACCCTGAAAGCAATGTTAAATCTTTCTAGAAATCAGTATGTCTATTGCTTACAAGTATCTTTAGGAGCTGTATTTCCTCTGTTTCTAGGGCTTCACTTTTGTGTAGAAATTATGGTGGGGGCCATGGACCACTATATGTGTACCAGTTGGTCCCTTCCTGTTGTCTGAATTCTGTGGTGAACATCACACATTGTGAGGAGATCAGCAACAGCAAAGCCCATACACTTAGAGAACAGTAGAGCTGAACTGAGCCTTGCAAGAATTTGTATTGTTAAAACATAATGCACAAAAGTGAAGAAAAGTTAACTCCAAAAAGTAAGATAGCAGTTTTCAAATATTTAAAGCATAGATATATCGAGTAGGGATTTCATGTATTCCTAACCATTCAGTCAGAACCAGAACAAGTGTGAGTTACTGAGGGACGATCCATTAGGAAGAATTTGACAGCAGGGATCTCAAAGGTGGACCCGCTTGCTTTAAGAGGTTCTGTATCTCCTGTCTGCAGATTTCAAGCTGAATGGCCAGTAGGAAGCTTTGTGGTTGGGGAAGTCTGAGTGTCAGATAAGGTGGGTTCAAGAATGGCTTTAGATACAAGTTAGGCTTTGTAAGGGAAAGGCAGGCAGTGAAAATGGATGGAGGAACACATCTGTGATCTGATTAGTCTGCACGTCAACTTGACTGGTCAAGGGTGACCTTATCAAACATGACTTGTAGGTACGTCCAAGAGTCTTTCTGGATGAGCTTGGTCCCATTTTGGTGGAAGGCTGAAGTGCTGCAGCACAATTACCAGGCCCCTGTCCAACAACGCCCTAACCACCACCACGTCTTCTTCCCGAGAGGACACATCTTTGGTTCTCCGTCAAATCAAAACATACTGAATGGGCTACCTTCAGTCTCTGTTTTCCTAACTCCATATTCTCCCACACAGTTCTGGCTTTACTTCTCACCATCCCAGCTACACTAAACCTCTCAAGCTCCCGGGCAGCACCCCTGCTAGTCCTCAAATCCAACGATTACTGCTTTGCTCTTGCAGATGTGACATGTCAGGACTGATGGCTGAGCAGCATTCCACGGGGGTAAACACTCTCTGCTTTTAGAATCTTTTTTTTTGGTTGACTTTCCTTTCTCCTTCTCCGTCTCCTTTAAGAGCCCCTGCCTGGTGGCTCAATAATTAAATGTTATAGAACTCCTAGGGATCTCTTTGGGGTCCTTTTCCCTTCTACCTTACAAATGTCTGCCGTGGAACTGCACAGTTTAATACTGTTAAATACCACGTATATGGGAACAAATCCCTTAAGTTCAGATGCGACATCTCCTCCTACTTGTGTAATGGGAATCTTAACATCAGGATCTCAAAACAAACTCTGAATTCCAACCCATCCTCAATCCTATACCATTTCCTTTCTTCTCCAGATCTATAAAGGTCACCATTTAGCAATTCAATTGCTGAAGCGCCAAATTCTTTCTACCATTAGCTCTGATTTTTGTTTCCTCATTTTCAATCCACCATTTTCAATCCACCATTTTCAATTCCCGTCCATTCGATGTACAAAATGCATCCAGATGTGTCTTACTTTCTTGAACTCCACACTGCTCCAAATCCTTATAATCCTTGAGTGTAACAGTCTCCTGAATCCTCTTTTTACATCCTCTTTAAAATACTTTCTCCACACAAGGAGCCAGAGTGATCTTCTAAAAAGCATTTAAAGGTGAAGGTGACAGTGTCACTACTCTGTTTAAAATACACCAAACGCTTAAGATAAAAAGCAAATTTCCTGGCCTGGATTAAAAGTGAAAACAATAAAAGTTAAGTAAATAAAATCTACTTTATCTTTAAATCCTCTCCTCTTTTACTGACTACACTCCCAGACAAGTAAGCTAGTTTTTACTCTGAACAGAAGTCTGTTTTCACATCACACATTTACTTGTGCTCCTCCCTCTGCCTGGAACGCTTGTCTCCCTGGGGTCTAGCTCATTCTTCCCATCACCCAGGCACTTCTGGACAATGTCCTCTGACTATTCAACATGCAGAAACTCTCAGTCATTCTTTATTATGTCACCTCTCCCATCTAGTTTAATCCTGCTATCACCCCAGTTAGGTGATAATTGAAAAACTCTCTTCAGATGGGTCTCTCCTCTAAACTACAGACCGCAGTGGATAACTCAAGAAGGTAGCAGCTTTGTATTCACAGAAATAATTTAGCCTACCTGAGAAAGAAAGGATTAAACATTTTCTCTCCTCTGCATGCCTCAGGGATATCTCTATCAAAGATCAAATATTCCATTCAGTTTTCAGGTGAAAGACTTCATTCACTCAAATGTTTTAAAAATAAACTTTGATTGAATTTACTGTGTACCATGCACTGTTTAAGTAAACAAAACAGACATGGGTTGTGGCCTCACGGATATTAATTCTATTCAGAGAACAGACAATAAGCAGCTTTAAAAAAAAAAGTTCCATTTTTATATGATAAAAAATACCCGGAAAGGGACTTCCCTGGTTGTGCAGTGGTTAAGAACCCGCCTGCCATTGCAGGGGACACAGGTTCGAGCCCTGGTCCGGGAAGATCCCACATGCCACAGAGCAACTAAGCCCGTGCGCTACAACTACTGAGCCTGTGCTCTAGAGCCCACGATCCACAACTACTGAAGCCCACCCGCACTCCCCAACAAATGAAGCCACCTTAATAAGCCCACGAACCACAACAAAAAGTTGCCCCCGCTCGCCCCAACTAGAGTAAAGCCCACGCGGCAATGAAGAACCAACGCAGCCATAAATAAATACATCAATTAATTAAGTTTAAAAAATACCCAGAAAGATCTCTCATTCTCTGATACACACTATCTTTGTAATTGACACGCTGGCTGCACGATGTTTAATGTAGTTGGATACGATAAAATCATTATTCTCAGTATGAAACTAAGACGATTCACTTTTTTTATTATCATGGTATGAATCAGTGGCCTAATTAAATATCTAACTCCCGGAAGCCGACCTCTCACCACCGGTGAATTCAACAACGAGGACAAGGATCTGTTTTGTGTCCAATTCCTTCCACCTCTGGAACACTATTTTTGGAATGCTTTAACAAGGCCGTCTGTTACTGTTTTGAAACAACTGCATTCTCTCAGGCACTGGATTGATAAACTGCTTTTAGTCTAACAATCCAAAGTTGAATTTGGTCATGGTTTTCTTGAAGAAATTAAAAGGCTTAGGTACTTCAAGGAATTTCACTTAAAGCAAAACATGGGTTGGATCCCATCGACATTGGTTTTCAGACCTGACACGGCAGGATGTGAGGAAACTTGTGTATCTTGTCTCTCGATCACTTCAATCGTGCCAGCACCATGATTTTATAAGCAGGACTGCATGCAACTTTTTCAACAACACTGTACGGCGGTGGTAATGTCTCAATTTATCAGATGAATTTTAAAAAAACAGAGATTCCATGACTTTCTCAAGATTGCATAGCTAGGAAGTGGCGAGGCTTGGGTTCACCCGAGACTAAAATGCGTGATCCTAAGCATCCATTCCTCTACTCATCAAGTGTTTGTCAGGTACGAACTTAATACTAGACTCTCCTTGGCACCACTAACACGGAGATGGGCGCACCACAACAGTTTTACACACACACACACACACACACACACACACACAGAGTCACAGACATCTAAAGCAAGAAAACTCGGATTTTAAATATCTGCCACAACAATAAATGTAAGTTTATAGAAGAAAAAAGGCTTTTCGTTTGTGTCATCAACAAAATTCCACTCAATGTTCCCTGCACTTAAACAAAGTGATTTAAAAAAGGATATAGGTGAAAAGATAGACAAAGGCAAACTAACCAATGCAAGGAATATGCTTTTGATACAAGCCAAGGCAGATCCAGACCAGAGAGAGACATTTAAAAATCTAAAGTATGCAAAGCACATACAAAAGGTTAATGCTCCCTGTGCCACAAATGAAAGACACAACTTCCTTGAAGCAAAAACTAGAGAAAACACAAAGTTTTGAGGTGGTCAAAACAACAGAAGGAGACACAATATCTACCAGTCCCAGACGAATCAAATGAATTAAGAAAGTCGCACATAAAAGAGCTACACAACATAATCAAAGAGGCTGAATGATTGTTAGATCACTTTCTTATGCTGAAGGGGCTCTGAAAAGTGACAAACAAGATCATCAGATAGTGGGGAAACTAAAGGTCCCATTAGGTCAAAGGAAGAAAAGAAGAAAAAAGTAAACTTTGATTCTCATAATTTTTCAGGCATTATGGAGTATGCACTATTTTCTTAATTAAATAGATGATAAACATTGTGTTTATTAGGTAATGACACTATACTTGGGCTAAAATAATACAATATACACCAACATTACCAGATTATACATTCAACCCACTCCTTCCACCTCACAGAAAAGCAGCATTCAGAAAAATTACTAAATGTATAAAGCAGTCTAACATCAGGACAGAATTCCTTCACAAATACAAAATAATAATAAATTAAGGCTGCAATAAAGTAATTTTCTGAGTGATTCTCTTTCCAGTCAAGCAGGGAAAGCAAGGTCCCCATGATGAATTATCAATAATTACGTCTGACTGCAGCAGTTGAAGCAATGTGTGTAAAGTGGCCTTTTTAAAGACTATTAGTCTTTTGGTGAGAACAGTTGTTTGATGAGTTAATGACATTGGAAGTATTATCATTAGTCAATAAATACCAAGACAAATAATTTCAAGTGACCTTTCTTGGCCCTTTATGAGTCAATGGATGTTACCAATACTACCTTGTTGTTTATTCCAGGAGTCAATGCCAAAGTTGAAATGACTGAAAAAGTAGCGTCTATGGAGAGTCTATTTTATAACTACAGTTGACATTATTTTCAAAGAAGTTGAGGAAACACTGATTCAGTACAATGCAAAGTTGAATCTGTGTATTGCAAAGGATGGTGGTGAAAATTTATGTAGAACATAAAAAGTCTTACAAAAATGTATAAAATGTCTTTGAAAACATAAGGTGTCGGAACACCTGTGACTACTGATTCATCACCAGTTATTCTGCAAAAAAAAAAAATGGAATATATTATGTGTTACTGAATCAGTGGTGTCAAGGATACCTGTGAATTTTTGTCAGAAGTTGAACGCTGACTTGTCCTACACACAGCAAGAAATGGGATAATTAGGTGCAAACAGGACCAATTACGGAACTAGTCAAGGACTAAACATATTTAAATTAAAAATATAACTAAAGAAAAGTGCAATGAGGATAGGAAAACAGTATAATAATCTTAAGTGTCCTTACAATTTAGAAATAACACAACTGTAAATGAAAAGAATCGTCAAGAGAAAGACAGGAAACAGAGTGTCTTTGGGGTGGGGGGGACTATAATAGGTGGGAGTCAGAAAATTAAAGTTAATAAATAAATGAGTAGAAAACTAAGAAAGGAAAAATGAGAATAAGGACATTATAAACATATAAAGGTCCACATGAAAACAAAATACAAATATTCCTGAAATTTGGGGTTATATATTGCTGCGTAAGAATCCACCCCCAGTCACTGTGGTTTAATACTCAGCCACATTGCTAGGGGAAGGAACACAAGCTCTACTGGTGGGAGGAGTGGTCTTTGTACAAGGAGAGGGGCAGAACTGTGTGGAGGCTGTGTTTGGAGACCTCCTAACACTCAAGACAGCGAAATAAATTCAAATAAGGGAGCAAAGAAATGGACCACATAGACATACAAACAAACAAACAAAACCCCATATAAAACATAATAGACACAGTAAATAAACACAAGACATGGTTAGCCTGTATCTAATGATGTAGAAACAATCAATTAGACAAACCACCTCTGACACAGTCCAAAAGGTAATTGGCATGCTTATTGCTTCCTAAGTATTATTACCTACAAATGAAATGAAAAGCTAGCAAAAGAACCAGGGAATCTTAGTTCAAATTCTAGCTATGAGTCTCTGCTATCAGCCCTAGTGGAGTATATGGAATGAAACTTACCCTCCTGCTGTAAACAGCTGGAAAACCCATTAAAATACACAAAAATCAGTTTCAGACAGTGGAAAACATCTCTATCAGGACTCTGATTCTTGAGAGAGGTGACACAGATAAGATGGTTTCTATAATTACCCTGTTTTTCTTGGAGGAACTTTTCATACCCACTACAATGACTAACAGGTTTGAAAACACCAAGGGGTGGTGAGAATGTAGGAAACCTCGTATGTTGCTGGTGGGAATGTAAAATGATGCAGCCAATCTGAGAAATACTTTGTCAGTTAAAAATAAAAAAATTTAAAGTGTACTTCTCATGTGATCCAGCTATTACACTGTTAGGTAACATATGGAATTTCTTAAAATTATGTACACTGCCTAAATTTCACTCAGTCTTTTACAAAATGACAGTTGAACATCTTTAACTTGGTATTTTATAAGCTCAATTCTTAAATGAGCCCACTGCTGGTTGGGGTGTTACAATAAATTTAGTTGGTTCCCCTTTGTAGAAAACAGGTGGAATCCTAGACAAAATGTGAAAAACAACTATTTCAGTTTCCTTAACATTCGACCAATGCAGACGACAACAAATTGGGAAGCGTTAATTCTTAAAAAACAAAAAACTGTTACAATTTTGGGCGAGTTTTGTCCGTGAGTCTGTAGCTTTCCTGCTCAACCGTCATAGCATTCTCTGCTTAGTCTGGATGGCCTAGAATTCCTAGCTAGTCCATCAAAATATTAAAGGACGATATACTAACTAACAATGATTCAACAAAGAAGGATGGACTAGCTACTGGACTAGCTTTAGGGCCAGAAGTGGCTCACTGAGTCAGGGCAAAGGTCACTCATAAACCATGGCTTTGTTGGCTAAAAGTGGCAGATATAGTTCAGAGCAGATGGGGAGAATCACATAGATTTCTTAGCTCAAGGTGGCAGGCTGTTATGTATTCAGGGTGAGTGGCCATCCAGTCAGAGATTTAATAGGAAGACCCTAGAAGAAGGAAAACCATAGAAGCACTGAGATATGCTGTCCACACCTCTTCCTGAGTACTGTCCTATGCAAGCCTGAGGGAGACCCAAGACACTGTGATAAGTGAAAGCCAAGAGAGACTTGAGCATCGGCCACACATCTGAATATATTTCTCAACCCACAGACAAGTCAGTTGGCGGAAGTTAGAAGCCTTATGAAATAGAGCTGCCTGATCACAACTCCTGCCCAACCACTGGAACTGATCACTGAACTACGCAGAGATAGAAACCACCTCTAAGGACGTCGGCAAAACTCAATAAGTAAACAGATGGGCAAATAAACAAAATCAACGGACACGGCAAGAGCTGCACATCAGGAGAGACGCTAATTTTGTAGCTGAAGTTCAGGGAAGTTACAAAAAAGTAATTCAGCAGCCCTTATAGGAGAAAATCTAGAGTCCTTGCTGTACTTCATCTTGAATGTCAGTTTTCAACCAAAATTTACAAGCTACAGCATCAGGAAAGTGTGAGCTATATTGGAAAAAATAAAAATAAAAACGAAGCAGTCAATAGGAACTGACTGCGTGGAACTAGGTGTTGGATTTAGTATAAAGAAATGTCAAAACAGCAATTATAAATATGTTCCGAATATTAACGGACTATAAACTAACAATGATTCTACAAATAAGAAATATCAAGGGAGAAATGGAAAGCAGAAGAAAGAGCCAAAGGGAAATTCTAGTGTTGAAAGTACAACAACCGAAATGAAAAAATTATTGGATGGGCTTAACGTCAGATGTTTAGATGGTGTAAGAAATAAGCAGTGAACTTGAAAGTAGATAACAGAAGTTATCCAGTCAAAATTTTAAAAAAGGAAAACAAATATTGAAGGAAAAAGAAACACAACCAGAGTCTCAGTGCCAAGCCCTCCAATACAAGTGGAATAGGAGTTTCAGAAGAAGAGGGCAGGAAGGAGCAGAAAAATATTTTGTAGTAATGCCCCAAGTCTTCTCAAATTAATTTAAAAATTAACGTAAAGATCAAAGAAACTCAACAAACTACAAGTAGGATGAAAACCCAGCAGCACACGTCAAGTACTGTGACGTTTCAAAGATTTTATCCTAGCTGCAAGCTACAGTTAGCTGGTGCAGTAGCATGCATGGCGTGTTCCTGGGGGCGGAGGCGGCTCGGGCGGAGGCGGCTCAGGCAGTTGCGGCACGCACGGTGGGCATGTATTACAGTTAGGAAACCCCAACCTGCAAGCAGACCTGCTCAGCATCTCAAGGGACACTTTCTCTTTACTGCACTCCACAGCAGGAAAACCTGCCTTCTACTCTGGAAGGAGACACCGCATCTATTTTCCAAGGATGTTCTCTACAGAAATTTCCTTAAAAATAGAGCAGAAAAAAGGCGCTTGGTGTTCTGCTCAAAAGAAGTGCAGAGATGCAAGACACCCATGGAACACTGTTTTCTGACAGACGTTATCACAGGCAAATCTTATATAATTGTGCCTTCATCTATATTTTCACTGGATCAGCCCTCTGCTCCATAACATGTAAAATTATGTGACCAGGATTATACAAATTTTAGCTCCCTTCCACTAACATATATCCTTCAAAGAGTACAAAGCCATTTCTGGGTCTTATCCCAGATCGACTTCATTAGACTCTTTAAAGGGAAACCCTGGAGGCACCATTTAATTAACAAGCTGATTCCTAAACACAGCACAATTTCTGAATCGCTGTCCACAGACTCTAATAGAAACTCTGGAAACCTGTGAAACCCTCTGTGATTTACTCCTGCTTACCTTCTTCTCAGCCTTTCTCTTTCCCACTCCATGCAATCCCACCTTATCAGAATGCATGCAGCTACCAATACTCCCCAAGTTTTTACACACCAATGCCCTTGACAGTATATGGAAATTAGTCCCATATACTAATTAGTCCCACATATGGAAAAAAAAAAGTCCCAGCTCTGAAATGATGTTTGATTCTAAGTGTTCACGAGCTGAAGTATGATCCCACCTATGTGGTTGCCTACTGATCGGTGAGAAATTAAGTCCCAATTCTGGAGCCTGACTTAATTCTTTTTCCTATAGAAACGCAGGACTTTACATTTTAAGCATAGTGGTTGAACAAATAACTTCTCCCTACCTATCTGAGATGTCACTTATTCTAGGCCAATGGAACTAACTTGTGTTTGATGATGAAAATAAAATTTAACAACCTTGCCTTTTTTTCTAAGAAAGAAAAGAGAGGTGAATTACACAGTAGAAAGGACACAGTGGGAAATGTAATGGGTTTGTCTGCTCTGGTAGCGTGGTCTCGTTCACTTCAAATACCCCTGTGCTCAAAATTTCCCAGAGCCCCATGTGGATAGCATTACTCACACCAGAACCATGTTCAATCTGTACTGAATATCCTGTGTATACACTAATATGCCTCATCTCAAATTTAAAATATATATCTCTACTTTAGGTCTTTAGATTCTACAGCTGTAGATGGGTGTGGGTGGGTATGGGGTCCTTCCTCCTGTAATTCCATCAACTCCTTAGAAGTTATGTGCAATGAACACTTCAGTTACGTGAAATACAATGGATCTGCTGAGAAGTGGCTTGATTCACATCCCTTGGCCCCTATGCTCCAGCTAGAATACCAACCCTAAACCCTTCTACACAGAATATCTTGCTGCCACCACTGGACAATGGTGGTGTCTCAGTCAGTCTGTTAAAAGTCTTCTGCATCTTGTCTGCTAGCAGCTGAAGTGGTCCTCAGAGGTCTCTCTCTGCTATGTGGAGAAAGTATTGGGTGGTGAGACCATTCACTGGGCCTCTTTGACTCTTCAGAGGGTAAAGGACCTTGATCAGGACTTGAGAATCGTCACTTCAGGTGCTGCTAAGTACATTTTACAGGAAATCACCACATACTTACAGCAGGTATAAGACAGAGAGTCAAGTGGAACTCAGGTCCCCTTCCTCCAGGGCAGCTCTCCCTCCTTTCAGTACCCTGGACCCCTGGCTGACTCTGGGGACGACTGTCATTACAGAAGGAACTAAACGCGAGCCTGGTACAAACTACTGACGACGGGACTCCTCTGTTTCTAGTGTCACGTGGTGCTTCCACTTGGCTGTGTTACAGACGTTTACAACATTTACATTTTATGATAAGCGTGGGTTACTTTTACACACATGCAAAACTTTATAAAGACAAAAAATATGAGACGCTGCTGTGGTAAGAGAAGTTGTCATGATAGAAACCAAATAATAATTCTCTACTGTTTTATCAAACTGGTTTTCATTAATATTTTATTACAGCTTATTCCTGGGTTTAAAACTGAAGGATCCCACATAACCGACATCTACCGAGGGAAGGGGGCTCGAAGGTGACGGAAAAGCTTGTGCATGTGTTTCCTATTCACAGATTCTCCTGGCTGGCTGCTGAGCACACTCTTCTGCAGGGAAACTTGATTTTACTGGCTCAGTTCTCTGTCATTTAACTTAACCTCTTGTTTTTTCGTTTACTTTGAAGGGTAGAAAGGATAACTTCACGGGGTGCACTTTTTGCCGTTTCTGCAACTGAGAGAGAGAGAGAGAGAGAGAGAAAGAGAGCGCTACATTCCTCTCTGCACTGAGCTGCTTGACCAACTGAAGGGACATTCTGGGTCTCCAAGTCTACATCACAGAAATCTGACAGCATCTGGAATCCTGGAATCCTTGGAATTCCTCTTGGAAGGGCCTCTTGGAATCTTCTCGGGTGGGCATTACCAGCTGAATCCAGACTTCCATCCACTTACCAGGGCAACCGACTTGTGAGTGGAAGCCCCCTGGACCCTCCAGACCCCATCTGCCATCTGCACACCGCTGCGAGACCTCCCTCAGTGCCAAGTGGAGCACAAGGGCCCAGCTGAGTTCTCTCCAAACACCTAACCCGCGAAGTCATGAGCTACAACCAAAACATGGTTGTTGTTTAATCTCCAAAGTTGCTTATCTGAGATGCACTAGCTACCCAGGTCGCTCATCGTCTCTTTAACCCAGGTTACTCGTGACACTGTCACATCACACTCGTAGCGTCTGATAAATGACCGGTAGTTATATTTTGCAGTAAGTGCAATTTTTCATTTTATTTCTCGCCATTCTGCTGAGAGCCCACTCACTCTTTCTAATAGTTGGGTCTGAATGACTTCTTGTGTCATGTGGATGCCTTCCAAGTTCCACATCCATGTTTTTCAGCACCGTTATCATTGCCTAATAGTCAGTGATAAACCTCATATAAATGAGCGTATAAGCACACACAAGAGCAAACAGAAAACGTGGTCATAGAGATTCACCAATCACAGCTGATGCTCACTACCTGCAGAATCCCTGTATAGGAATTTGCCTAATCCAAAACTGATTTGTAACCCTACAATCAATACTATGGTGCTTAACGAGCATCAACTGTACATCACAATTTACCAGAATTACGTATTTTGGTGCAAATGAGAACAAATGTTGTCATTTTGAGAACAAATGACAAAGACCAGGAAGACATGAGATGTACGGAGATTACTCAACATTTAAAGCATCCTCAAAATTTCAGCCATGCATCCCACCCTGCTGACTTCAGAGTAGGATCGAGAAAGGAACGTGGATATCTCTACATTCCTGCTTCTGTCGATGGGCTGCACGTGTTTAAGAGCCGAGGGGCCCAGAACTGACTTTGCGATTCTATATGTACTTCCTGCTGACACCACCCCAAGTGCTTTTTGTTTCGTTTCAAATAGACGTTTAGATAAATCATTATTATAAACTTCTGTTAATGGAATTGTATTTATCTTCAAGCTTCATTCATCTAACTGAGCTCACTCTCAACATTCGACCATAGGAGCTGAATTATTTACTGTACTTCATCAGAATGAGATTCAGGATGTTAAAAGAAAATTATGTATGTGTCAGATAGCCATGACTATCTGTTGGAGTTAATCATTTATGACACCTAGTTATGAATGGCGCTTTCTGGAAATGAGATATTAATGGAGCTTGAAACATGAAGGACCAGATAACTGGTCACCAAGAGCACGTGTCCAAGGACCACAGACTTGGGACCAAAAGCAAAACAAAACCATCTGTAGGATGTCTGGGGGTGAGCTAGACAGAGGAGGCTCGGTTTAAACATTTGGGGTTTAGAACTAACCCAGAGTTTTCCTAAAAATCAAGAGAGGGGCCAAGTGCTGTATATCAGGAAGGCACCGAGAAGACTCTGGAGCAGGGGTGAGGGGTGCTGGGGGCATGGGGAGGAGGCAAGTGATTTGGCTCCTAAATCCAATATATTTTGAAAACCTACTGAGAACGACCCTGATGCCTCACCGACAAGTACAGACTTCCCTCTGCGGGCAGGGAGTGCAGATTTCAAGGAAAACAAACAAACAAACAAACAAATCTCAGCTATGAGATTCTCTGACATGACTCACTCTCTATGGTTATAGGTACCTAGTAGTTTTCTTGTGAAGGCCTTAAGGCAGGCTTACGATGAACTCTTTTCTTTCCTCCAGTTGGGCAATGGCCAATCTTCATGTAATATCTTTCATCCACTTACATAATAACCTAGCCAATGAAATTCCCCGAAGGGTACTCCCCAAATTAAGTAAGAATCCTTCCTTTCGTTACTCTTAAGGAGGAGGATGAAGGCTGATGAAGTTGCTGGACTTACCTGGCAATTTTCAAGTACACTGAAGACGATAAAACTGACACAGAATTCAAAGGAAAGTGTTTTGTTAGAAATAGGTGCAGAATACTTAGAATAAATAAGCAACACTTTCAACATTAACCCTAAGAGATGCTTCCCAAGTATATCCCATATCAGAGGAGAAATGCTGCAGAAAGTAACTGACCATCTATCTGTATCCTCAGGAAAGCATGAGAAGAATTTTAGAAGGGATCTTAACAAATGGTTTACTCAGACTCAGGATCTTTAAGCACATGTTAGTTCACCACATACTTGTAAATTATTGAGAAAGTAAATGATTCTGGTGATAGCCCATTTCAACAACTGGGAAGTCCTGATTTGATTTCCAAGGAAAATAGGCTAATTATATGAGAAACTGGAATATCTCCTTATAAGTGTGTCTTCCAAGGTGTGCCTACCATTTGCCACTTTAGTAAGCTGAAACATATGTGACTCTAACTTTAGAATATTAAGTTAGTAATTTATTGATTAGCATAGCATAATGATATTAGAATGCAGTTTGCTTCAATGTAGTACTCACCACGTGGCAGGCGAAGTAATGGCCCCCCAAAGACACGGACATCCAAATCCCTGGAACCGGTGAATACATTATGTTACGTGGTAAAAGTGAAGATGTGACTAAGTTAAGGATATTGAGATGGCAGAGCCCTGGATTAGCCAGGCAGACCCAGCAGAATGGCAACTCTCCTTCAGGGCAAAGGGAGATCCCACTACAGAAGAGGACTGTCAGAGAGACGCAGTGTGCGGAAGACACTGCGTGGGGCAAGGCGCCACGGGATAAGGAATGCAGGGCGGCTCCAGAAGCCGGAAAAGGCAAGGAAGCGCACGCTCTCTGAAGCTTCCTGAGGGAACAAAGTCCTGCCAACACCTTGACTCCAGACCTCTGATCCCTAAAACTGCAGGATAATAAATTTACGTTGTTTTAAGCCACCGAATTTGTGGTAGTTTGTTACAGAAGCAATGAGAAATTAATATGCAATACGGAAAGGAAGACAGTGCAGCCCCTCAGAAACATAAGGCACAGAATTGCAAAGGCTTCCAAATATCTAGTAATCACTTATTTTTGTGCTTGCTAATATGCCCTGGACGGAACTGTGTCCCCCGAAAACTCTTATGTTGCAGCCCTAACACCCAAGGCAACAGTGTCTGAAGACAGGGCTCTTAGAAGGTGATTATGATTAAATGAACTCGTAAGGGTGGGGCCCTAAGACGGTAAGAGGCGGAGGAGAGACACCCCTCTCTCCATTCCTCTGCGCTTGGAAAAGGCCGCGTGAGCAGTAGGCAGGCAGCCACCCACCTACAAGCCAGGAAGGGGCCCCTCATCACGAGCCACAATAGCCAACACCTCCATCGTAGCTTTCCAGCTCCCAGAAGTAGGAGGAACCACGCCTCTGGCCTGGAAACCACCCACCCAGTCTGTGGTTTTTGCGCGAGCCCCTGTGCAGACCGGTGCATGAGCAGGAATGCAGTCGCACTGCATCGAAGCAGTGAGTGCGCAGCTTCCTGGGAGGCAGGATGGCATGGGGTCCTGGGCTGCCTGACTCTTGAGTCCACGAGTCCCTGTTCACCGTGAGTGACTACGAGCGAAAATCGGAATTTCTGTGGGCTTCGGTTTCCTGATCTGTAATGTCGGGTAAATGAGAACCACAGGGTTCACGTTCAGGATGGGGACCGAGGAGGATGCTGAACTCGCTCCCCTGCACCCCGCAAATACGGGATCTACAGCTACACTTGGAACCACTTCCTCTGAAAACCCCCGAAACCCGGCTGAGCGATGCCTACTCTGGGACGCGGGCTCGCCATAACCCTGGGCTGCTCCCTGAAGAGCAGGGTTTGAACCCCACACGCGGCACCCCTACTTTTAAGACCTCCTCCTGCGTGCAGCCGCGGAACCCCTGGCTCTGAGAACCGCCAGGGCCGGGCCCACAAGGCCCCCGGAAGCCGCTCTCAGAGGCCCGGGGACTCACCGCCTGGCTGCTGCGCGGCGATGGGGACCCGGAGAAGCCGGAGGGGCAGGGCTGTGGCCTGAGGCGCACACGGCGGCCTGGTGTCCTCGGGGTCAGAGCCGAGCCTCCTGCGGCCCCCGCGCCGCCCAGCACACCAGGTACTGCGCCTGAGCTTGACAGGCGTCTGCAGCCCTGGCTTCACGTCCGAGGCCCTGGTTTTACTAAGTCTGAGGCCCCGGTTTTACGTCAGTGACCCCAGTTTTACGTCCGTGGCGCCGGCTTTACGGCTGAGGCCCCGTCTTTACCTCTGGGGGCCCGGTTTTATGTCAGTGACCTCAGTTTTATGTCAGAGACCCCCGGATTTACGTCACTGATCCCGGTTTTATGTCTGAGGCCCCGGATTTATGTCGCTGACCGCGGATTTACGTCGCTGAACCCAGATTTACGTCGCTGAACCCGGATTTACGTCGGTGACCCCGGATTTACGTCAGTGGCTGTGGCCCCAGTTTTAACTGCCACCGGGGGACACGGCCGGGCCCTGGTGGCCAACGGGGCTGAGGCTTGAGGTCCCACAGGACTGCCTACATTTGCCTCCGTGCAGAGCTTCCGCCTGAGGGTCAGCCGGAGTCTGGTGCTCACGAGACCGTGCCCCTGGGGCCACTGACGGGGCTGGGCAAACCCGCAGGGTCAGCACCGACTCAGCCAGGTGTCTGCAGCGGCGCATTCACCCCAGCGCTCTTCGCAGTAGGCGCGGCGGGGGCCCCTGCGGGTCCGTGAGCGGAGAGCCGGATACAGAGGAGGGGCGCTCACGCGCACACGATGGGTGCCACTCAGCCGTGAAAAAGGAGGGCGTGCCGCCATGTGTGACGGCGGATGGACCTGGAGGGCCGTAGGGTGAGTGAAAGTAGCCAGACGAAGACAAACAGCACACGGCCTCTCTTCTCCGTGGGATCCAGGCCACAGACAGACAGAAAACCAGCTCCTAGATGCAGAGAACGGAGTGGTGGTCGCCAGAGGTGGGGGCGGGGCGTGGAGGAGATAGGGGGAAAGGGGTCGGAAGGTGCAAACTTCTAGTTGTGACAGAAAGAAGCCCTGGGATGTGATGTCCCGCACAGTGACCACGGCTAGCAATACCGTGCTGCGTAGTATTGGAACTCTACGGGGCGGTTCTCACCATTAAATCAAACCATGTGCTGCGCACACCGTAGACTTAACGCAGTGGCGGACGTCAGTTACTTCTCAGTAACTGAATGAAACACGGTCTCACTGCAGGAAGAAAAGTGCACCTGTGTGTCGTGACAGACTTTAACTCGGCTTATTCTGGTGGTGATTTCACAGTGTATACCGACGTCGAGGTATTACCGTGTACCCCTGACGCTAATGTAAGCTGTGTGTAAGTTACACCTCCAGAACGAAGCCCGCAGTGTACGGAATTTGTAATGGTCAGACCAAACCATAACGTAGGTTAAGTGTTTAGAGCACTGTGTAACCTGGCCTACAAACGTTCCTAGTCTTGTAACATTTCATTTTACTGAAGCAGTTACTTAAATGAACGTAATTTTAAGTAAAACAGCGAGGCGTGGTTGGAATAGAAGAGGACTAAGATACAGGAACCTTAAATTCAGATTTCTTTTTGGTGATCTCGAGTCAGTCACAGTCTCTCTGTAAGTTTTTTGACATTATCCTCACTCGCATGAGGACGTTGAGATGGAAATCTGACAAGTTCATTGTGAGGACAAAGATGAAACGACACATGTGAATGAGCTTAGAACTAAGAGAGACTAGGAGTGTCATTTGTCGGTGTCGTTCACTGGCTGTGATGATTATTACCATTTTTACATGTCAGGAAACGGAAAGCACCAACCTATGAGGTTTTTCACACTTACGTTATCATTTAGGAAACTTAATGGCCTTTTAGAAAGTTCCCCTCTGGGAGTTTTAGACTCGGTTTTTGCTAAGTTTTCCTGGGTTTCTGTCACTGGCAATTGTCTCCGTGAAGCAGAAAAAGAAAAGGAGGAATCCCATGTCTCTCTGGCAGTAAAGCACTGAGCCATGGAGACAAGAAACAAAAAGCAAGCAGGTGGTCTCATGCGGGGATCCTTGGGTGACCAGGCTGAGTGGGCTTGGGGTAATTCAGAGAGTAGAGTCCACACGCCACACTCCTGACGGGGGCACAGCCGCCGCCTCCAGGTTTTACCTCTGGTGTGAAAACTGAAAAACTAATGACTAATACCTATAGAACTTTGTACATCACAGATTGTAACGTACTCATATTCTCTTCTTAAATATAACCTAGTCCACACTTCCTACCTCATTACGCTTGCTTTATTTTATCGTGGATGAAAACCTTCTTCACAAAATTGATATGTATTGTCCCCACAAGGGGATGGCATGGCTGAGGTTTAAAAGCGTTGGGATCATGTGGATAGAGTGCGATAAAGCTGGAATATGCCCTTAATGCATTGACTCACTTCATTTGTACTTTATCGCAACTTGCTACTTTTTATCAGTATTTTTAACGTGGTTAAACTTAAATGTACACCAGAAAACTGAGATGGACCAGAATATACCCATCCAGGGTTTGGATATTTTGCACATAAAAGCAAGGACACATTTTATGTCTCTATCGATATTTCTCTGTTAGTGGCGATTTATCGTGTTCATACCCTTAACACTACTTACTATGTAAAAAAACAAAGCAAAAGAAAAGCAAGAGTGAAGTCCTCAATCACTTCAGAACTTAAACTAACGTCAGGTTGTCCTGCCGGCCTGGGAGAGGGTGGCAAGTGAGGCTGTTACATTGGATACAGAATTTAGGGGTGCACCAAAAAAATTCAGTAATCGAGGTGAATAATATTTAATGCACTATTTTAAAAATGAGAAGTGATGCAGAATACATGATGAACAAGATATTAAGACTTTAAATAAAGACAGGATCAGTTTTCTACCAGATAAATGGACTTGGACACACAAATCCACACCCACCAATTGATACAATTTTGCCCTTCATTTCCAGGACTGCAAGCAAGTACTTAGTACAATGAATTCAGCAGACTCTTCAGGGACATAAAAGAGTTTTTATGTTTAATAACTCTGAGAGTGGAGCACCTGTGACTTCAATTTATTGGCTTTGAACATTCCTGTAACATAAAATGAAGGACAACTTACAGGGTTTGAAGTAGCAATTGTGTTGATGATTAAATTTCTCAAGAAAAAACACAGGAGTCAGGTTTTAGTAGCTTCTGGGACATCTCATCACCGCTAAGCAGCAAGTATACTGCTTTCCCAGAAGGGTTTCAGGTTCTCAAAGGAGAGATCGCACACTGTCTTTTAAAGATTGACATCTCTACAGACTTAGGGATTGTAAAGAATAGCAATCTCATCAGCATCTTCCCCAGATATACATGAGGAGTGTGTGTGTGTGTGTGTGTGTGTGTGTGTGTGTGTGTCTGAGATAAAGACAAAGACAGAGACAGAGAAAGAGACAAGAAGGAGGAAGAGGAGAAGAAGGAAGAAAAGGAAAAAAATAAATAGGTAGGTAGTTAGAAAGGCAGATAGATACAGAGATGGAAATTTTAGGACAAGTTATAGAGCACTGAATAGGACTAGAATGTCTCCTTTTCCTAAGTCAGGAGCGAGTTTCCTACCTTCCAGCTAACACTCAGTATAGGAGGGAAAAAATGTTTAAATATATAAAATTAATAGGGTGTAGTACTTATCAGAAGTAGAGGAGGGCAATTCCAGTTGTCCAAAGAAACAGGTACACTTTAGTAGAAATCTTGGAGGACCGTCTCTCCGAAATATCCAGTATACAGTCGTACATCTACCCATAAGCTCAAACTCTGAGTCTCCGAGTTGAGCGGCATGGAAAAGACCTCAGACACTTAATTTAGAAAATGCCTCTTATAATGCCAGTGCAGAGTGGTAAACTACGTCATAAAATTGGAATTTTAAAACCATTGTCGTTTAAGAGGAGG
This sequence comes from Leucopleurus acutus, assembly GCF_964270905.1. Classification (NCBI taxonomy): domain Eukaryota; kingdom Metazoa; phylum Chordata; class Mammalia; order Artiodactyla; family Delphinidae; genus Leucopleurus; species Leucopleurus acutus. The sequence continues at coordinate 10,547,819 of NC_139164.1, forward strand.
GCTGGCTGAGAGAAAGGAGATGTCCAATTCTGACTAAATAATATTCCTACAGAGAGAGACCAAGTAATTCGTTAAGTGCTGCGCCATGGTTAGTCCCACTAGTATTTAAGTGATTTGCTTAGAAATGATTAAATTCTTAACTGGACTTTCAGAATAATAATTAAGTAAAACTGCTTTGCGTTATTAGAATGGACCAGATTAAGAAGTTAATGAGCACAAAGTCTCTGAACAGTGTGGGATTCTGGGGTGAAGGCCAGGCTTTCCCAAGGAAGATGGAAGAGCCGGGTGGTCCCGCATCTGGGGCCATCCCCCGGGCACGGTGAGCACGCCCCTTCCCCAGAGAGCCTTGAAGACAGGAGTTGAAGCGCAAGTCAGTATGGAACCCTCAGAATAAGACTGTCTGTCAGAGCAGTACTAGAAATAACCTAGTTTACATTTCTGTTGTTATAGAATAGAATATATAGAATGTTATAAATAGAATAAATAGAATGTTAATAGAGAGGGTCGTCCCTCTCTTTTGTTCAAGTAAAACCACTTCATACTATTAGGGTCACTTCAAAATTATTCCATCTGAAATTGCACAGGCTTCCCTCACTGAACCAGGCTGGTTTCTTCCTCTACTTCCCATAGATCGCATCAATTTTAGTTGACACTTTAGAGGTTGCCTTTGCCCCCAAGGAACTGTGCTCACTCTGAGGACAGGAGGCATTTCCTCTTGTTATTCCTAATGCCTAGCAACCTTTATACATATTTTAAAATAAGGGAACAAATGGATGAATTAACTCCATCATTTTGAGGGTATTTCTCCTTTGCTCGTAGCATTTTTGTTTGTTTGTTTGCGGTACGCGGGCCTCTCACTGTTGTGGCCTCTCCCGTTACGGGACACAGGCTCCGGACGCGCAGGCTCAGCGGCCATGGCTCGCGGGCCCAGCCGCTCCGCGGCATGCGCTATCTTCCCGGACTGGGGCACGAACCCGCGTCCCCTGCATCGGCATGCGGACTCTCAACCACTGAGCCACCAGGGAAGCCCCGCTGGTAGCATTTTACACAAAGAAAATAAGAAGCCATGTTTTGAAGTTTTTTTTGTTTTTTTTTTTTTTGCGGTACGCGGGACTCTCACTGTTGTGGCCTCTCCCGTTGCGGAGCACAGGCCCCGGACGCGCAGGCTCAGCGGCCATGGCTCATGGGCCCAGCTGCTCCGCGGCATGTGGAGTACTCCCGGACTGGGGCACAAACCTGCGTCCCCTGCATCGGCAGGCGGACTCCCAACCACTGCGCCACCAGGGAAGCCCCTGAAGATTTATAATAGAGCTATTTTTTTCTAAATCTACATTAAAAGCACAGATGGAAGCACAATTTGTGAACGTAACTAACCGGGATAAGCTCCTGGAAACCCTAGAAATCAGATGGTGGAGTTCCTGGGATGCGTTTGTGTGATGAACAGGGAATAATAGTTCCATTAGTGTCAAATACGTAATACATTTGCTCCACACTTTTATTTGTCAATAAATTACCGTAGAATTTTTTTGTAGCCTAGAGAATAGACGACATAGCCAGTGGAAATTTAATGAATAGCATATGCTATAAAAATTTAACATAGTTTTCATTGCAGTAGATGAAAAGGAAATATATATATATATATATATATATATATATATATATATATGTCAGTGCTTATGTATATAGTAGCTTATGTTTCTGTATTTCACCTATTCCACAAAGGATTTGAGGTTCATTTGGGAAATATACTTAAACGCAAATCTCCTCCCAACCCCCAGCAAACCTCTCCACAAAGCAGAAGAGAAAGACAGCAGTTTTATCATCAGATAAGCGTTAAATCAGAATGTGGTGCACACCACAGGGAATTCGCCAAGAGAGGCAAAGACAGAAGGAAAATCTCACCCTTTTATGTGGCCAGGCAGCTAGAGCTCCTTCTGTGAATGTTCTCAAGATGAGCACTGACTAGGCCTCAGCAAGACCTGGCCGCAGCGTGTACTATACACATACAGAGCCATCCCGAGTTGACCTGCGAATTGCAGGGACCGTCTGTGGTAGCTAATCAGCTTCGTCCAGGGGAAAGATGAACCGCTCCTGTCTTTGTGACGAGAGGTAGGTTTGCAGGTTGGGGCCAGGAGCCTACAGAAGCTCATCCCCTCACCTCCCACAGAGCCTGGGAGATGGGCTCCCTCTCCCTTCCTGGTTTTGTTTCAAAGAGATAGTCCCCAGGTCCTTGAGAAGGACACTTCTGGGTCACAAAGCTGAGAAAAGTCCCATCAGAAAGATTTATACACATTTCAAAACGAGGAGAGAGTACTTAACGACAAGTTTTCTAAAATAATTGCTCTGAGCAAAAGGCAGAGGTGGAAACCTCTCTCCTTATTTAATGGAGGAGAATTAAGCCCGTTATTCATAGTTTGTATTTGTCCTCACAGGTCTCGTGGGCTGTACAGTTTTACGAAAGTACAAAGTTTCCATCAGAAAGATAGTGGAAGTCTTATTTTATTGCTTGGTGAGCATTTCAGGTACTCTTTGCCTGTTTCCGTGTAAGAAAATACTATAGCAAAGAATAGGCCAACTGGGTGAACTGTATTTCCAATGAGTGTTTTCTGCCTAAAAAAATTCCTTTTTCAGAGGTGCATGCTGGTAAAGATCCCTAATAGAGACAAAAGGAGCCTCCTAGATGTTCTAAATCAGATGGTCTTGTGCCCCAGTGATCTTAGTTTCCTGCCATTAGAACAGACTAGGGGGATTGGGAGGAACACAGATGCCTGTCCTCTGTTACTGTCAATTTCCCCTTTCATGGCTGTTAATGTTTGCCTTAGGTTTTGAGGTGCTCCTATGTTGGGTGCGTAAATATTTACAACTGTTACATCTTCCTCTTGGATTGATCACTAGGTAGTGTTCTTCTTTGTCTCTGGTAATCGTCTTTATTTTACATTTGGTAGTGTATATATTAATATAATAAAGGTACATGTAACTTTACTGAAAGAAAAATAGTCTTTATTTTAAAGTCTATTTTGTGTGACATGAGAATTCCTACTCCAGCTTTCTTTTGCTTTCCATTTGCATGGAATATCTTTTTCCATCCCCTCACTTTCAGTCTGTCTGTGTCACTAGGTCTGAAGCGGGTCTCTTGTAAGGACAGCATATATACGGGTCTTGTTTTCGTATCCATTCAGCCAGTCTGTGTCTTTTGATTAGAGCATTTAATCCATTTACATTTAAGGTACTGATCGATATGTGTGTTCCTGTTACCATTTTCTTAATTGTTTTGGGTTTGTTATTGTAGGTCTTTTCCTTCTCTTGTGTTTCCTGCCTAGAGAAGTTCCTTTATCATTCATTGTAAAGCTGGTTTGGTGGTGCTGAATTCTCTTAGCTTTTGCTTGTCTGTAAAGGTTTTAATTTCTTTGTCGAATCGAATGAGATCCTTGCTGGGTAGAGTAATCTCGATTGTAGTTTTTTCCCTTTCATCACTTTAAATATGTCCTGCCACTCCCTTCTGCCTTGCAGAGTTTCTGCTGAAAGGTCAGCTGTTAACCTGACAGGGATTCCCTTGTATGTTATTTGCTGCTTTTCCCTTGCTGTTTTAATATTTTTTTCTTTGTATTTCTTTTTTGATAGTTTGATTAATATGTGTCTTGGCATTTTTTCTCCTTGGATTTATCCTATCTGGGACTCTCTGCTCCCTGGACTTGACTATTTCCTTTCCCATATTAGGGACGTTTTCAACTATAATCTCTTCAAATATTTTCTCCGTCCCTTTCTTTTTCTCTTCTTCTTCTGGGACCCGTATAATTCGAATGTTGGTGCGTTTAATGTTGTCCCAGAGGTCTCTGAGACTGTCCTCAATTCTTTTCATTCTTTTTTCTTTATTCTGCTCTGCAGTAGTTATTTCCACTATTTTATCTTCCAGGTCACTTATCTGTTCTTCTGCCTCAGTTATTCTGCTATCGATCCCATCTAGAGAATTTTCAGTTTCATTTATTGTGTTGTTCATCATTGTTTGCTTGCACTTTAGTTCTCCTAGGTCCTTGTTAAAGGTTTCTTGTATTTTCTCCATTCTATTTCCAAGATCTCGGATCGTCTTTACTGTCATTCCTCTGAGTTCTTTGTCAGGTTGACTGCCTATTCCCTCTTCATTTGTTTGGTCTGGTGGGGTTTTACTTTGCTCCTTCATCTGCTGTGTATGTCTCTGTCTTCTCATTTTGCTTATCTTACTGTGTTTGGGGTCTCCTTTTCTCAGGCTGCAGGTTCATAGTTCCCAGTGCTTCTGGTGTCTGCCCCCAGTGGGTAAGGTTGGTTCAGTGGGTTGTGTAGGCTTCGTGGTGGAGGGGACTGGTGCCTGTGTTCTGGTGGATGAGGCTGGATCTTGTCTTTCTGGTGGGCGGGGCCGCATCTGGTGGTGTGTTTTGAGGTGTCTGTGAACTTATTATGATTTTAGGCAGCCTCTCTGCTAATGGGTGGGGTTGTGGTCCTATCTTGCTAGATGTTTGGCATGGGGCGTCCAGCCCTGGAGCTTGCTGCTCGTTGAGTGGAGCTGGGTCTTAGCAGGGAGTCAGAGATCTCTGGGAGAGCTCTCACTGATTGATATTACGTGGGGCCGGGTGGTCGCCGGAGGTCCAATGTTTTGAACTCGGCCCTCCCACCTCAGAGGCTCAGGCCTGACACCCGGCTGCGGCACCAAGACCCTGCCAGCCACACGGCTCAAAAGAAGAAAAGGGACAAAAAGAAGAAAGAAAATATAAATAAAATATATTAGAGTTATTAAAATAAAAAATTAAAAATATTATTAAAATTAAAAAACTAAAAATAATAAAAACGTAATACACGGAAAAAAAGAAGAGAGCAACCAAACCAATAAACAAATCCACCAATGATACCAAGGGCTAAAACTGTGCTAGGATACACGTAAAAATCATAAACTAGTAGTCGCATACAGCACACCCCAAGTCTACAGTTGCTCCCAAAGTCCACCGCCTCAATTTTGGGATGATTCATTGTCTATTCAGGTATTCCACAGATGCAGGTACATCAAGTTGACTGTGGAGCTTTAATCCTCTGCTCCTGAGGCTTCGGGGAGAGACTTCCCTTTCTCTTCTTTGTTTGCACAGCTCCTGGGGTTCAGCTTTGGCCCTGCATCTGCATGTAGGTCGCCCTCTGGCGCCTGTTCTTCGCTCAGGCAGGACGGGGTTAAAGGAGCAGCTGATTCGGGGGCTCTGGCTCGCTCAGGCCAGTGGGGAGAGGGAGGGGTACGGATGCGGGGCGAGCCTGCGGAGGCAGAGGCCGGCGTGACGTTGCACCAGCCTGAGGCGCGCCGTGCGTTCTCCCGGGGAAGTTGTCCCTGGATCCCGGCACCCTGGCAGTGACGGGCTGCACGGGCTCCCGGGAGGGGAGGTGTGGATCGTGACCTGTGCTCGCACACAGGCTTCTTGGTGGCGGCAGCAGCAGCCTTAGTGTCTCACACCCGTCTCTGTCCTCACCGACAGCTGCGTCTCGCGCCCGTCTCTGAAGCTCGTTTCGGCGGTGCTCTGAGTCCCCTCTCCTCGCGCACCCCGAAACAATGGTCTCTTGCCTCTTCGGCAGCTCCAGACTTTTCCCTGGACTCCCTCCCGGCTAGCTGTGGCGCACTAGCCCCCTTCAGGCTGTGTTCACGCAGCCAACCCCAGTCCTCTCCCTGGGACCTGCCCTCCGAAGCCCGAGCCTCAGTTCCCAGCCCCCGCCCGCCCCGGTGGCTGAGCAGGCAAGCGTCTCCGGCTGGTGAGTGCTGGTCTGCACCGAGCCTCTGTGCGGGAATCTCTCCGCTTTGCCCTCTGCACCCCTATTACTGCCCTCTCCTTCATGGATCCGAAGCTTCTCCCCGCCACCCCCACCCCCACACCGCCCCCCCATATCCCCACCCACCCCCACGCCTCATACCCCGTCTCCACCAGTGAAGGGGCTTCCTAGCGTGTGGAAACTTTTCCTCCTTCACAGTTCCCTCCCCGTGACACAGGTCCTGTCCCTATCTCTTTGTCTCTGTTATTTCTTTTGCCCTACCCAGGTACGTGGGGGGTTTCTTGCCTTTTGGGAGGTCTGAGGTCTTCTGCCAGCGTTCAGTAGGTGTTCTGTAGGAGTTGTTCCACGTGTAGATGTATTTCTGGTGTATCTGTGGGGAGGAAGGCGATCTCCACGTCTCACTGCTCCAGCATCTTGAAGGTCCTCCTACATTTGTTAGTCCCTTGCTAAAAGGCTGACTGGAGAGTTAGCTGGTCTCTATCTATCCTACTGCCCCTCTCCAAATACTCACTGTGCGCCCCTTTACAACCTATTGTGAAGGCTCTTATTAACCTTTACTTTTTCAATGCAAAGAGTACCACCCAAACACTTGCTTATGCCAGTTTACCAGCCCCTGGCCTAACTGATCTGACTGCTGGTCATGCCGGCCTCTAGATACTGCTAAAGGACCTGAACTGTTCTCTGTTTCTGCCGATGTGAACATCTGGTGGACCAAGTATGGAAGGCAGATAAATGACAAGGTATGGCACCCATGTCTAAGAAAACATTGCTCTGTCCCTCCTTCTGGTGAGTTATTTGGGTCTTGCATAACCTACATGGAAGGGCAAGAACTTTCCCTTGCCCACATAAAGACCAACAGGTGAAAAATTGTCCCTTTGCTTTGGAACAAACATGATACTCGGCCTTTCCCGAGTGACACTCTGGGACCAATAGTACATTCAGACTCTGTGGTTTGACCCCACAGGTGGCATCTTCAAATCCCTGGAAAAGATTATAAGTGGCTCTAGCGCTAGCATTCTTGGTACAAACGTCTGCCAAATCAACAAATGTTTTGGATGACTCGTAAGCCACCTCCGTACAACTTGGGGTACTACGGCTGCTCCCATGACTAAGCTGCCTACTACCATAAGCTATGTACGGGTGGACCACTATAAAAATCTGGACTCGCTTGGCCACAGAACCAAGCCTTAGTGCTGCCCAAACCAGACCACAGGCCTCCTGTACCAACTTTTTGCAACCTGTCCTGCTCTCACAGATTGACAGGAGCACACGGGAAATGGAGGGTATGGATGCTAGCATTACCAATGGCAAAGGTCGTGGAATACTCCAGTTCCTGGAGATTGCAGGTTCCGTTGTAACCTTGTCTGCAAACCACACTGGTCTTTTTATGTTGGGTGGCAGCAAAGTATATAAAGGGTGTCCACCTAACCGGTCAGGACAATGGGGACTTGGATACCTGGCTCCTTCTGTCACCAAATACTCCACCCTAAATGCAGCCAAATTACAAACCTGGGCTCCTTTGTTCATAAAACTGTGTCCCATAAAGGTGCCAGCAGGGAAGTCATAGACAATCCATTGGGTATCACAACTCCAACTTCTTTTCATTGTTCAGGATCTTATTCCCAAGCTATGGAGGTTATGAATTAGAACAGCCATCTTAACTCTCCATGGTAGTGGAACAAGAGTTCAGTTCCCCTATGCAAAGTGTGAAAATACTTCAGTCAGAAGTTAACAGCCTAGCATCAGTGGTGCTCCAAAATGGACTTGCTCTGGACATCCTGACTGCTCGGCGAGGATGAGCTTATGCAATCATCGGTGGAAAATACTGCTTCTACGCAAATCAAATGGGAAAAATAGTCTCCAACTTATTAAAAGTGAAGGAAATGCTTTCGTCACATAAATGAAGCAAAGCCGTTTTATTGGACTGATGTCTTCCCAGGACTGGGGAACTGTTTCGGTAGGGTTTGGGGAAATGTACTTTGATTTGATTTGTTCTTTTCTGTTTTTCTTCATCCTCATTCTAACCTATGTTCTTTCCTCCCTTTGCAGGTCTCTTAGCACTGAGCTACTCACCCAGTTTTGCTCTCCACGGCCATCACCTTAGCCTTTCCTTTGTGAAACATCAAGGGAAGTTGCAGAGGAGGGAATCCTTGGGGCTCAGAGCGGGCCGCCCAAGATATGGCTTGTTGATTATTTTGAACAGAGGCTACCAGGGAAACGGTCAGTGAGGGGAAATGATTGAAAACCACAACGAAAACACTCTGGCCCCCTGCCTTCCCCCAAAGTGCAAACTAAATCCATGTGACGGTATCCTCCCTATGGCAGGAGGCTAGAAAGCATCCTTGTCACCACAGTTAGGAAATTCAAGGCTAAGAAAGCTGGATAAACGAACGCTGACACTTCTTCATTAGGCTGCTTGCCCAAGCACAAGCCTCTTTGTTTTGTCGAATGTACAAAAATGTTTCTTTGTCCAAAACTAGATACATTCAGCGGGCTTTGGTCACTTCAGGCGGTCCCATTTCTGAGACCTCTGTGTACATGAATTAAATTGGTTTGTTTTTCCTGTTAATCTGTCTTGTGTCCACATAATTATTAGGAGAGCCAAAAGGACCTCAACAGGGGTAAAGGAGAAATTTGCCCGTCCCCGTGTTGCTAGACAAGGTCACACATGTTCACTGGCTCAGAAAAGATTTGAGGAGACCCTAAGTTTTCACCTCTGGCTGATCTTTAGTCTCCAGGTGTACTGGGTGGGAAAACTTGCGAAAATGAAAACGGTGTATACGGTGATGAAGCTGTGCACCCAGCCCCAAGGTAATCTGCAGAGACCAGGAGAGTGGTTTTTGAAATTTGTGTTTCCTTGCTACCTCCCCAAACCCCCTGACCCAGCACCCTGGCGGTTTAAAAAAATAATAATCGGTTGTGTCCACCCACGTCGTGGAACAGAAACACCAGTGGCTACACAGCACACGGCAAAGAAAGCCGTCTAACCAAAAATAGTTCGGCATAGTAACGGAAAGGATCAACTACAACCAGCAGCCACACATGAATACGAGGGAGAAGAACCTTCTCCCCATTTACTGCATTCCAAACTTCAAAATCTCCAGTTTTCAACACCACTTACAAGGCATGCAATGAAACAAGTGTGTATTTGCCCCATCACAGGTCAGATAGCAAATTAATAGAAACTGTGCATGAGGAAACCAAGTACTTTAACTCTGTAGGCAGACATTCAATCAAGAGTCATACCTACGCTCACCTGACAAAGGAAACGATGGAGCAAGAACTAAAAGAAACCAGGAGACCCAGGTCTAGCGAAATAGAGACTCTCAACAAAGAGACATTTAAAGCAGAAACAAATAGGAATTATGGGCTGAAAAACCACAGCATGTGAATCAAAACCTTCAGTAGAGACTTCGAAGGAAGGTTTGAGCAGGCAGAAGAATCACAAAACCCAAAGTCAGGTTAATTGAAATCATCCTGGCTGAGGAGCAGAAGGAGAACAAAAATAATGCAGAAAATGTAACAGCCTAGATTATTTGCCAGACTCCACTGAGCAATCCGAGGCTTACGTATTTGCAGTCCCAGGTGGAGACAGGAGAGAAAGGGGCAGGACAAGTATTTCAAGAAATCATGCCCCTCACACTCTCCAGGTATGGCAAAACTCATGAATCTACACGTCACATTTCCTTTACTCATACCTCTCTCTTCCTGAAGCCCTCACCTTCCTTCAGCACCACCTGATCCTCTGGGTGAGGTGCTTGGGCCACGAGTTTCTATTCGGTTTGCCCGTATTTTGTTCATGCACCCCCTCTCACTGGGTCATAGGAGGTCACCGAGGGCAAGGACTCTCTAACAACTTTTCTCTTCACAGGAAGACTAGCCCCAATTCCTATCGTTCGGGTGATGCTTTATTAAAACTCATGAAGAAATTGTGCCCATATAATGTCGGTTTAATGACCAACGCAAGAATAAAATGGGGAGGAATAAGAGTCATCTTCCTTCACTCCCGCACTAGTGTTTACAAAACACTAACAAGTCAACCCCAAACGTTCTCCTCCTGGAAGCTTCCCTGGCAAATGCATTCCCTCAATGTCCTCATCACCCTCTGGGGGCCGTAATTGATATTCTCACCTCCACCAAGATATTCTTGTCTGTCGGTGATTTGCCACAAGTGCATGCCTATTCCTCTGTTTCCAAATGTGTGTCACTGCTAACTCCACCTGCAATAAAGCATTTCTTGTTGCTCACAAAGACAACGGAACTCACAAAAAAGTCCCAGTTCAAGGTGTGGAAGCATTTGATGCAGGAATGGAGGAAAGGGTGGAACGCAGGCACAGACCAACTCAGAGACACAAACCTTAACAAGTAAGTGAGTAACAGCAACCCAGAGCACGTGTATCGAAACAGGGACATGAACAGACTGAGACAGCTATGGCACTAGAGGCGTGCATATGGGCACAGGCATGGGTGGAAGATCAGAGAGACGAAGGCATGGGCAAAGCCAGAGGAAGGAACACCAACTCACGCTCAGAGTGAGAGATCATGGGCAAACACAACACGGACACACCATCTTCATTTCAAACAGAGGAAAACATGAACATGTCCAGAGACCAGGAAATGCAAACGTGGCTCAGAGTGATTGAGCCAGAATGCTCATAGATTGATCAGTAATCTGCTGGGCCTCACATGCCCTGAAGTTCAACGGAAGAAAACCTCAGGCAACGTGTGCAACTGTGCATTCAATCTACTCGCACCTAGATATTAGGCCCCACGTGAAAAAGCCCTTAAGTGACGGGGTCACACCTACGTCTAAGCTCTGTAGCCCAGGAGGAAACTCAGTAAGCTATAGCCTCTGGGGCACACATCATGCCAAATCTCCAGAGAATGACAATCAAGTCAACCGTCCACAGTTTACAGTTCCGCTACCTGATCCATGAACGTCTGCCCAGCTTCACTCCAGGACAGGTCAGGCCTAAGCATAGCCTTGGTACCTAAGCACTGGCAGGAGATGTTAGGAGTTGGGGGAGCCTGTCCCAACCTTTGCTTTGGTGATTAAGTCCTTTGCAAGACCTTACTAAATGTTCTGGATGTGGATAAATATCCTGGAGTCCTTAGAACAAGCACCGTCTGAGGTTCCCTAAGACCACGCACCAGTATGCTGTCCCACTCCCACTGCAGGGTTATCAGAGCATAGTTTATTTTTACCAGCACCAGGAAAGACAGGGACCAGCATGTGGAAGCCCCAAGGGTTCCTTGAGGTGTACAGTGCGAGAAGCTGAGAAGACCTGTTTCCACAGTGTCTGTGGCGTGGTTGTGGGGACAGCAGCGGGCAAAGGCCAAGCCTTGCCTTCTAGACCTTCGGATGTCTCCACTGTAGAAGGGGCATAGCTGGGATGTAGATGTTCATTACAAAACCTGACACTGAGCAGGCGATCTAACTCAGTGCACTCTGAAGGGGACATCCGTGACTCCATGAACTTTGACTGTCAAAGCCTCGTCCTGGAAAGAGCTGGGGCTTTTGGGAGAAGGCTCTTCTACCAAAAGTCGTTGAGCGAGAGCTCAACATGTGGGACGGAAATGGTACTGTCAATATGCCACCCTCAGGGACGCCTGTGTTGGAGCCGCTGTATCTGGGAAGAGAGAAGAACACTGGGGGGGAACAAACATTGAACATTCCCTGCTCCGTTTGTGGCAGAGTCTGTCCTTTGCCTGGTCCAGAGACAGACGTGCTTCTGGGAAGCAGCCAGCCACTTGGCAAGGAGCACCCGAAGTGCTCACCACTTCCTGGGTGAGCTCGGTATGCTCTAGGTCTTCCCATTGGCCTCAGGGGCACAGACTGCTGGCAAGGCCCCAGAAGAAGGACAGTGCCTTTGTGGTTGAAACACGGTGTGCCCAGCCATTCAGCGAGGATGGGACACCTCTACCAGACTGTTCATGAGAAAAATGTTTACTTTCTGGGGACCTGGCCTGAAGCGGGCCTTGGGCAGAGGGCTTAAGCCTGTCTGAAAATAGGGATATTAACCACTGTGCCGTCACGGGACAGAGAGCACACAGCTGGGTGGCCTGGCACTTGCCTGTTTAACATCCCCAACTCCCCACTCCCCCCACCTTTCCCCTCTCCCCGTGTGCCCTTTTGTACCCAAACTGAGTCCCCCGGAAAAAAGAACAGAGTTCACGTGAGCTCACTCAGATGTGAGGGACTCTGTTTTTGTTTGCTTAGCCGTTTCCCAGCAGACTTACCTTTTCCCCTGGTCACCTTTGCCAGAGCACACTAACATCCTCACTGCCTTCCCACCCGTGTCTCCCTCACCTCCTCAGATGTCCTCCATATACCTTATACCCCCATGTGCTGAGATGTTGTCTGGAACCCTAGCCCTGAGAGGCTAATTGTCTCAGCAAAAGACCCTGTGTTCATATGCACTAGAAGGGCATCCGGTCCAACAGTGAATTAAATGCTAAGGCTTCCCCCCGTTGTATCCCAGTGAAGAGTCTGATGATATGCAACAGGGAGGATACATGGAGGACCACTATCCAACAAAATTAACTTCCAGCATTTCAATCTCAGGCCCTTGCTCACCAGGCCCTTTCCTTGAACTTCCGCATTTCCCTTGGAAAAATGGCAGGCCCCAGTTAACCAGTCCTTCTCTTATTTCTCCTTCCTCCCCAACCCCCATCCCACAGGCAGAACTGCATCCTCTGATGCAATCCCAAAGTATGATTTCCCCCCACCTCTACAACTCTCCATGGCCTGGTAATTCCCAGGCAGCAAACTGAGAAGCCTGCCTGGGGTTGATGTGTCTACCCTGAGCCCCTGCACAAACACCACACAAACACATACAACTGACGCTGCTTATTTATCTTCCGGTTTTATTCCAGGTTTACTGGTGTCTCCCTCTCTGTACGTCTCACCACCAGACCTCTCTTCGTTTCTTCGTGTGCACGACAACCACGTTGACCGTTCGCCTTCACCCAAAGCAGCTTCTTAGGTCAAGGGTGATGCTCCATCACACGCATCTCAAGATCGGGAGTGCCTTTGAAAACACACACAGGCACACACATAATAACCCAACCTCCCTGAAAGACGCTAAAGACCGCTTTAACTTTTTAAGGCCCCGCCCAGGAGACAGAGTCACATCCCCTGTGATCTCTTACATTTCCTCCAACCGCGTATTAGAAACTTTTCTTCATAATCGACGCAAAATGGCCACTGTTCTCACAATAGCCATGGCAGGTGAAGGAGATGCATAAGAAAAGTAAAAGATGATGGTGATGATCAAAACAGAAAAAAATGATGGGACAGCGGAGTAAGGCTTTGCACAAAGGGGACTCACAGACCTTTGTGGAAACGGGGTGGTAGGGGGAACCTGAGGCAAGCCCAAATTTAAGGGGGCGGTACAGGAGGCCTGAGGGTGGGGCTGATGGCCATGGAATGACAGTTCAGAGACGTGCACCTTTGAATCTCAGTGACTTTGACTCTCATGCTGCTTCACTCGCCTAAAGCTTCCCTAGTCAGAACCAGTCCTGCACTGCAGTTTTCCAGACGTGCTGTCGCACCCTGACGCCCTCACACCCTGGTGTCACTGTATGCCTCTGAGCCTCAACTCCTCCATGAGTGAAATAAACGACCCAGCTTACTCGTTTCAGCGCCCAGCCCCTGGGCTCCTTACCCACCTGTCCTCCTCTCGGTGACCTGTCCCGGTGGGGCCTTTCTCCCTCGGGTAGTAGCGCAGGGGATTGGGCCACAGGTCCTCGCCGATGATCTGGTAGGGGAAAGGGGCCCGGTCGGGACAGGCCAGGCCAGGCCAGGCCCACACCCCTTCCCCCGACCAACATCGCCATTGCTGAGGAGGCCCAGAGGCACCCCACCTCAGCAATCCTGCTAGATCCTACACAGGTGTGGTCAGAGAACCAGTTGAAGAAGTTAAGGCCGCTGTTGTTGTGCCTGCGGCTATACACCTCCTTTTCAAAACGACGGTGCCACTGAATTGGAGCGAGATGAGATGCCCTATATCCTGTGGGAAAAGGAGCGTGGGACAAGGGCCTAAATCACGTTTCAAGTTCACCTCACCCCATCTGTCCTCCCCCACGATCCAGGGAGCTGTCTCTTACCAGTGACCTCAATGAGATACTCCTTAACAACCACCTCATTCTGGAAATAGGGGTTCTTCCGGAAAAACAACATGATCTTGCGGTAATCACTGCGATCTGCGAACTCCTCCACCTGCCGGACAAAGTGGAGGCGGAGGGTGAAATCTCTCTCCAGCACACCTGCTCTTTCCTGCTTTCCGGGATAAATCATTTCCCCTCTCCTCCCCAGCCTGACCTTCAAGTTGGTCATGTAGCTAAGCATGTCTTTATCTTGGGTGCTAATCATGGCCGACATCCGGGGGTGGTTCACAAACTGCTTTACGTCAAGGAGCCTCTAGATGCCGGAGGTGAAAGGGCTGGGAGAACAGAGCGAGCCTGGACAGCGGCCTGGGAGTGTCTGATCTCAAGGCCCCACTAGCACCTAGTCCTATTCCTTCTATACAGACTGCATGAAGGAACAATGAGCCCCTCGGGGTGTGCATATCTGTGCACTAAAACAGGGAGCCTCCGATTCTGAGAGGGAGGCCCTGATCTCCATCTGGACAGAACAAGCTTACTTCCGCACAGCAAACACTCCTGGCTCTAACTAGGATGCGCATTCATAACTCCCCACTCTCACCTCCGTTTCCCCTGATGGTTATTCCAAGAAGAACCTGTGCACAAGACAACTCTTGTGTCTCAAGAGGCCCTGGTACTAATGACAATACCTTTTTGGACCTCTGCAACTAAAGCCCTAGTCTTGTTTCCTGCTATGCAGAAAATCAGCATGCCCCCACAATTTCAGGATCACATTTCCCTGAGTGTGCCCACAATGCACAATCCAACGGATACATTTTGGTACCCAAACGGCCCGCTATGTTAGGTACCCCTTGCACTAGCCCGGCCACAACGTGGTCTCTCAAATACAAAATTAAGGATACAACTTTGACCCAGAAGCCAGGGATGCTCTGGATGATGGTGCTTCTGTGTTCCAGATAAGGCTTCCGCCTCCGAAGTGTTGTGACCTTGAGACGAAAGTGTTGTCGGCTGCACTCCCTATTCACAGGCTCCAGCTGTAACTGCAAGACCTTCAGCGCCTCCAGCGCCTCCAGCGAGGCGCTCTTCGGGGACGGCCCTGGCTCTTCCTGCCCCTGCTCCTGGGGCTTCTCCTCCTGCTCTTCCGCCACCACCTGCTGCTGCTGCTTCTCTGCCACCACCTCCACCTCTTCCATCATGTCCTCCACAGGCTGCCAAAACACCTCCATGATCCGCGCCACCTCTCCCTCCAACAGGGCCGCGCATTGCCGCACCACCTCCCTGCTAAAGATGGCGGCCTCCTCGCCCCACCCATCAGCTAGGGCCAGCACCCTACCCACCTCCCGCACCACACCTGGGGACCCGCGGGCCCCTGCTTCCTGAGGACCCCCTCCCACACCTAGGACGACCCCGGGTCCCGCCTCACTGCCCATGCGGACCTGGCTCTGAGCTGGGGCAGCTGCGAAGGTGCGGCAGTTGGAAGCTCAGCACGTGGGCCGAGCACCACGCACGCCCAGCGACTACAATCGCGCTTCGCTGCGGGCTAAACCGTTCCCAGGAGCCTCTGCGGTGAAGAGAGCTGTAACGCATGCGCAGGAGCATTGGCCACCAGGCATGCGTGTCCAGGTGGCAGGAAGCAGCTCCAAGCCACGCCCAGGCCGCTCGGCCTCATCACGACCAATCAGGGCGAGGACAGTGGGCGTCACCCTCGGCTGCCTCGCCCCTCGCCCTGTGGAAACAGGCCGGTCTCCGGGATTGCCGTGTCCGCCAAAACACCCCTTCCGTCCCCCGGACTTAGCAGCACAGGTTCCACAAGGAGCTCGCCTCCAGGGAGGCCTCCGGCCTTGCGTCTGGGGTGCCCGGGTGCCCTGTGATACCTATGTGGCCTATGCCAGTTGGAGCCAGGAGTTCCTGCTCCAAACTCAGAAAATCAGAATCCGGTTTGCCTCGGGACCTTTAACCACTGGGAGCTCTCAGAAAATGTACAAGGAAATGCATGGTGGCCGAAGTTGCTGGATACTTTTCTTCCAGGGGACAGAGAGCCCGAAGCTCTGTGGCATGAGAGGGGAGTGTCCGGCAAACCCAGCTCTTTGCTAGACTTGAAATCCTTTGCTCAAGAGCAGAAAAGCCACGCAGTGAAGAGCTCCGTCTGTGTCTGTCTGTCTCCCCTCTGTCTTTCTCTCTCTCTCTGTGTGTGTGTGTGTGTGTGTGTGGTGTGTGTGTGTGCGTTCTTGTTTCTGTATGTATCTGCTCCCTCCCTCTGTGGCCCACTCTCCTGGAATCCCCTCTGGATACTTAAACTCTCTGAGAAATACTACCTTGCCTGGCACCAAAAGAGCTCTCCTCGTCTGTCATTGGCACCCACGGGTTCTCGGACTTTGTGTGACCACACGTTTGCATAGTGCCTTTCAAACGCTTGAGTGGCAGGCAGAAATTGCCTTTCTGCTAGCCAAAGTGATACGCATAGCAAAAGTGATGGTGGAGTGGACAGAGATGAAAGATCAGCAAAGAAAGACAGTTAAAACGGTGAGGGTAGAAAGATAAGGAATTCCTGGAAGCTGGGGACCTTGTTCCAGTGTCTTGGGTAGAAGCTGACTAACTCCTGATGTCACCTGCTTGGTGCCATGTTCTTGGGGAACAAGAACTATCTGTCAAGAACTATCTGTCTCATGGTGCTATCCACTCCTGGGCAATAGAGAGAGAACACCTCCGTTTAAGGCCTCAGTTAGGGTGGAGTTCTACTCAAGGGTAACATTTACACTTTTTCATTTGAGACACAAATCCTGGGCTGGAACCCCTCCGGTTTGGGCAGCACCGTTAGTCAGGATGATAAAGATCAAAAGGCTCTCAACACTTTATCTGCATCATAGCACCAGAAAACTGAAAACCAAATTAAGACCTAGGTAAGGAAAGAGTTTATTCACAAAGACAATTGCATAGAAGAACACTTTGATTTCAGAATCTTCAAGTATTTCAAAATCAAGTAGAAAAAGTATTTTTTAAGAGGAAAGGATGAGCAAGGCCAGCAGAAACCTAGTGGGACAGAAGCAGAGGGGTGAGCAGGAGGTAAAATAGGGGTATTTTAATAGAAAATGTTTCCCCTGCCAGCTGATTCTCAGAATAAGCTGTTACGGAATATGTTCTGACCTTAGTATATTAGTGATTCTCCGAAGCTGAGGGGCAGGTCAAAGTTTAGCACACTGTGAGGAGGAGAGAAGGCTGATTAAAGTTTGGTCAAGCCAAGTCAGTAGATATGTAATGGACAATTGTAGGCCATCACATTACTAGAAAAAGACCCACAAGGATATTAATAATTTCTAAAAAATCATAAAATATGAAGTATGTTCCAATTTCCATTTTTCTCATAAATGGCAAACTAAAAATGTTTTCAGTTTCACTGAAATAAAATGCAAATAAGGTTTGAACTTTGCAATTGGTTCAAATGTTTTTAATTGTTTTCTTAAACAGTTTCCCCCTTCAATTCTTTATTTTTTTTACAATTTATTATAAAACCAGATTGATTATCCCATATAGTCTCCTATAGTCTTAATTTTGCTTCTGAATCTATCCATGCAGTCTCATTCAACATCTTCCTCTACCCACAATATTTCCTAAAAACTCAATAGCAAAATGTATTGATTATGCTTTGCCTTCTGTTTTATCGAGAACACTTTAAAATTACCAGTTGTTCCTTTATTATTTTGGACATGCTTTCTGATTATTACTTTTCTGTGTGTTCACTAAATCATTCCATTTACCATGGCTTTATAATCCTCTTTAATATCCAGAAAGGAGGCCCTCTGTTAGAATATTCTCTAAATGATTTCTGAATGTTAATTCTTCTATATAAACTCTAAAAATCTAATTGAGAATGTAATAGGTATAATATGTATATACATGTGATATGTAAATAAATATGTAATATACATACACAGATATATACATATATAAACATAAATACCTTAATACATATATACATATATATATGATAACCGTATAATTTTCATTCACATTATTTATATTATTTACATATTATTTAAGGTCATATGGAAGTCATATTAGAACATCCATCTCCAGTTGCTCAAGTCATTTCAAGTCATTCAAGTATTTCAAAGAATTTTACTGTTTTCTTCTTCAAAAAGTGTTGCACATACCTGAGAAAAAAAGTTTTTAATCTGCATAATGAACAGTCAATAGGACTGTGGCAATAATCAAATGAGATAGTTAAATTCATAAGTAAATGAAGCACTTTCTATAGTAGCCAGCCCAAAATATTTATTAGATATTTTTATTTGACCAGTTAGTCTGCAGTAGTTATTCCCAGAAAGGAAGTGGCCCTGTTTCTAATTCATTACCATTTGTATTGTCATACATTTTGTGCATGCTATCTTTAGAGGTTATGTCTGTAAACAGTATTGACACACAACCTTTGTCATCTGAGTAATAGCATTTATTTATATTTATCATCAGTATACTAGCTTTTTAAGCAAAATTTCAGCTATCTCCTAGAATTGACTATAAATTACGTCTGGGGTTTCTACTTCTTGAATAATTATTGGTAAACAGTCTTCTGTTGAATCATTTGTTATCCACCAAAGATTTCTACTAATTATTTTTCATACCTTTTTGTTAATAATTATTCTTCACTCCACTCGTGTATGTGTTCTGTCATGTCTTCCTATGCTCTTCTAAGCTTATTATTAGTGCAAGTATACAATGATTATTTACTTTATACAAAATATGCAAAGGAACATAACTGAAAACAAACAGTTTCGGGGCTTGCCTGGTGGCGCAGTGGTTGAGAGTCCGTCTGTCGACACAGGGGTCACGGGGTCGTGCCCCGGTCTGGGAGGATCCCACATGCCGCGGAGCGGCTGGGCCCGTGAGCCATGGCCGCTGAGCCTGCGCGTCCGGAGCCTGTGCTCCGCAATGGGAGGGGCCGCAAAGGTGACAGGCCGGCATACAGCAAAAAAATAAAAATATAAAAACTGTACCATGATTTTGACCAGTCTCTAAGAAAGGCAGGATTACAAGTTAATCTCAGGCTCCCACTTAATATAAAACAATTACAGTATTTCTACACTTTTGTTTTGAACCCTGAATTATGTTTTTAGACGTTGTGCTCAATGTGCTCAGCACATCATTTAACCTCACAATAACCCTATCTGATCATTCTTTATCATCTTGTTTCTGTAGACCGGGTAAATTTAAGAGTTTAGGTAGTTTTCCCAGTTTCATATAACTACTAAATTTTGAAGCTTAGATTACTTTTTGTCTGCCTTCCTTTGTATCATATTAAAGTACCATATGCATTTTATCTTGTAGACATTCATGTTTCTGTTTAAAATTATTTGAACAGTTCCACTAAAAAATAAAGTAAGTAGCATATTTGCATAACAAGCAAAATGCTTCATGATCTGGTCCTCCCCATTTCTCATCTATCAAAAAATCTCTGAACTCTCCCTAGATTATATGGAAATTCACATTATACCCCAAATTGCCTTTACTTTTTTTTCTTTTTTTTTTTTTTGCGGTACGCGGGCCTCTCAGCGTTGTGGCCTCTCCCGTTGCGCAGCACTGGCTCCGGATGCGCAGGCTCAGCGGCCATGGCTCACGGGCCCAGCCACTCTGCAGCATGTGGGATCTTCCCGGATCCGGTCACGAACCCATGCGCCCTGCATCAGCAGGCAGACTCTCAACCACTGCGCCAACAAGAAAGCCCTTCTCCTTTATATTGATTAAAGCAACTGGGAAAAGTATGCAGTAAAAAAGTAGAGAACACATTCCGTCGTCGCAGTTTTCTTCAGAGTTTCTCCCGCGAGTTGCTCTCGCCAGTTGCTCTCGCGAGAATCTCTCGCCAGTTGCTCTCGCGAGTTTCTCTCTTCGCCTCTCCCCCACCTCTACGTCTTTCATCTTCCCTAACTCCAGTGCGGCTCATCCGTTCGTCCACCCAGCGCTACGTCCTGTTCCTTATCCTCCTTCTATAGGTAGAGCACTTGCTCTTGACCGTTAGTTTCTTTAGCGGTCGTCTGAAGAGACGCGGGAGGAAGACTTCTGAAGAAGAGGACAAAGTAAGGTAAGGAATTCGGCATTTTAGGGAGGAGAGAATAATTTATACCTCAGGAGAAAGAGTTGATACCTGTATCTTCTCCTGTTCCCAGAGAAAGCATGGTAATTCAGATTTTGATTTTTCTCTCAGGCTTTCTCTGTAAGATTTAAGAGCCGAGTAAGTTGTGTTTGTAGACATATGTCTGAATATACACTGTCTCCAGAAGTCTATCAGACATCCTCAAAAAAAACACCACAGAGACTCAGATACTCACAAAATCCCCAGACCCACACCAGGGGGTGCATACTCAGTTCAGGGATCACATACCCTCCTCAGGGGACTACAGACAGCTTCAGATACCCCAGGTAAGCTCAAGAGATCCCAAGCCACAATCAGAGAACACAAATGCACCTGTAGTTACTGCAGATGCAAGTCAGGTGACCCAGAGTCAGTTTGGGGGCCAGTGATCTATGTTAACAGATCCCACACCCACCTTTTGAGACCCCAATTCAGTTAAGGCATGCCCAGGCCACATCACAGGGGTCTTAGACCCTTCTATGAAGACCCAGTCCCACCACAGTATACCCATACCCACAACAGGGAACCAAAACCTATTGGGCCCATTAAAAACCGCAGGTAAACCAGATATTCTCAGGATACCCACACTTAGATCGAGGACCTCAAATTTCATGGTAGGTGGCTCCCAGCTCAAATTATGGATCTTCCATCCACATAAAGATGCACGAAAAACTAACACAGAAGATGACAAATCCACATAAGACATTTAGACTCAGCACAGGGACCCAATCAGCTCAGCTCAGTTATCTCCAAACAATACCTGAACGTGTTCACACTCAACACAAGGAAACCTAGGTCCACCCTAGGTGACAAAGACCCTCCTCAGAGGTCCAGACTCAGCTCAGGAGATCTACACATTCCTGAGGGTAAGCAGACTCAGTTCAAGGAACAAGGGACAATACCATAGAAGACTAAGCTCAGGAGATGTCTGAATGTTTTGGTGATGGCATAGACAACAGAGAGGTTTCAGCAAACATGCAGAGAAGGTACTTCCAGCTACAACAGAATGGCCACAGGCAGGAAGCCAGAATCATGTTCAATGCCAGTCAATTATGAAGGAATACTCAGTGGAGTTTTGGAGTTCTCTGGTGATGATGTTGGTAGTTTCGATAAGATTGCCCACAGTCATAGTTATTTACTAAAGGAGAACATGGAAGATGCAGGAGTTTTGGTGACCTTTCTGAATGGCCTACACAGCACAAGCTCCAAGAATAAAGGTTGCTTGTTTGTCTTCTGCTGCAATAGTCAATTTTTTAATTGAACTCTCAATCTCTTACTCTTTTTTTAAGGCTTCTTGAGAACCTCGTGACCAAGAAAGGTCACATGCATGGTTAGGTGGAATTCTGCACGTAAGTTGTAGTTGTCACATGTCTTTGTAGATTCATCAGGTTCCTAGAAAACTTAAATCAGAGGTAAAAATGTAGTTAACGTGAGAAAAGAAGATAATCTAGTTAAAGATTTGATAGGGACTAATTAGCTAGATAACAGATACCAGCTCATCTGGCAGAAAGATACTAATATGCAAAGTAGTCATAAATATGTCTCATTAGGAGTTACCTAGAGTTCATGAAAATGGTTGTCAGATGGGTTTATACTTCAGAGTTCATATGACACTTTTGATGAAAGTACTGTCCCATCCATTTTGGAAGAGGAAAGTTCCCAAGTTTTTGATGGCAGGACACAGTTCCAAGTAAAGGTTAAATTGTATTTAGGACTTTCTCAAGTATACTGTATTAAAAGAACAAGGTAAGGAATATGTACTTTGACCTCCCGTAATAATAGTGTAAATATTTGTATTGGTGGCAAAGTAGTATAATTTAAAATACCTAGATCTTTGAAACAGCTGTTGGTTATGTTACAGTGGAAATATGCATTGCTTTTTCTAAAAAGTATTGAAGTCTACAGAGAAAATCTAAAGTTCCCCCCACTAAGTGTCAACACAAAGTATGCCCTTAAACCTGAGACAGTATAGCAATTTGGGGAAAACTGCAGGTTTCCAAAGGAAAGTGGGTAGATAAAATCAATCAAAAGTAGGACTGTGAGGTTTAGCTCTGAATCATGTGAAGGATTACTATACGTCTGGGGCTCCTTGAAGGGACAGAGTAATTCTTATGGGGGAAACAGCTCATGTAAGGAAGAAGATAAAGAGGGGTAATACACCAAGGGGGGAAGGGAGGGAGAGGGATAAATTGGGAGATTGGGATTGACATATACACACTACTATATAGAAAACAGAGACTAAGGACATACTGTATAGCACAGGGAACTCTACTCAGTGCTCTGTAATGACCTATGTGGGAAAAGAATCTAAAAAAGAGGGGAGACATATGTACATATAAGTGATTCACTTTGCTGTGCAGTAGAAACTAACACAACATTGTAAATCAACTCTACTCCTATGAAAAATTAATTTAAAACTAGGTAATACAACGTGAGGCTTATTATGGAGAGCTACAGTTGTAATAGGATCAGTTATACGCATAGCAAAAGTGATGGTGGAGTGGACAGAGATGAAAGATCAGCAAAGAAAGACAGTTAAAACGGTGAGGGTAGAAAGATAAGGAATTCCTGGAAGCTGGGGACCTTGTTCCAGTGTCTTGGGTAGAAGCTGACTAACTCCTGATGTCACCTGCTTGGTGCCATGTTCTTGGGGAACAAGAACTATCTGTCAAGAACTATCTGTCTCATGGTGCTATCCACTCCTGGGCAATAGAGAGAGAACACCTCCGTTTAAGGCCTCAGTTAGGGTGGAGTTCTACTCAAGGGTAACATTTACACTTTTTCATTTGAGACACAAATCCTGGGCTGGAACCCCTCTGGTTTGGGCAGCACTGTTGGTCAGGATGATAAAGATCAAAAGGCTCTCAACACTTTATCTGCGTCATAGCACCAGAAAACTGAAAACCAAACTAAGACCTAGGTAAGGAAAGAGTTTATTCACAAAGACGATTGAATAGAAGAACACTTTGATTTCAGAATCTTCAAGTATTTCAAAATCAAGTAGAAAAAGTATTTTTTAAGAGGAAAGGATGAGCAAGGCCAGCAGAAACCTAGTGGGACAGAAGCAGAGGGGTGAGCAGGAGGTAAAATAGGGGTATTTTATTAGAAAATGTTTCCCCTGCCAGCTGATTCTCAGAATAAGCTGTTACGGAATATGTTCTGACCTTAGTATATTAGTGATTCCCCGAAGTTGAGGGGCAGGTCAAAGTTTAGCACACTGTGAGTAGGAGCGAAAACTGATTACAGTTTGATCAAGCCAAGTCAGTAGATATGTAATGGACAATTGTAGGCCATCACATTACTAGAAAAAACCCACAAGGATATTAATAATTTCTTAAAAATCATAAAATATGAAGTATGTTCCAATTTCCATTTTTCTCATAAATGGCAAACTAAAAATGTTTTCAGTTTCACTGAAATAAAATGCAAATAAGAGTTGAACTTTGCAATTGGTTCAAATGTTTTTAATTGTTTTCTAAAACAGTTTTCCCCTTCAATTCTTTATTTTTTTTCAATTTATTATAAATCCATATTGATTATCCCATATAGTCTCCTGTAGTCTGAATTTTGCTTCTTGAATCTATCCATGCAGATGCAACATATCCAACATGTTCCTCTACCCACAATATTATCTAAAAATTCGATAGCAAAATGTATTGATTACGCTTTGCCTTCTGTTTTATCAAGAACACTTTAAAATTACCAGTTGTTCCTTTATTATTATGGACATGCTTTCTGATTATTACTTTTTTGTGTGTTCACTAAATCATTCCATTTACCATGGCTTTATAATCCTCTTTAATATCCAGAAAGGAGGCCCTCTGTTAGAATATGCTCTAAATTTCTGAATGTTAATTCTTGTAAATAAACTCTAAAAATCTAATTGAGAATGCAATATGTGTAATATGTATCTACAGATTATATATAAGTAAATATGTACTATACACAGATATATACATATATAAATATAAATACCTTAATACATATATACATATATATATATGATAACCTTATAATTTTCATTCACATTATTTATATTATTTACATATTATTTAAGGTCATATGGAAGTCATATTAGAACATCCATCTCCAGTTGCTCAAGTCATTTCAAGTCATTCAAGTATTTCAAAGAATTTTACTGTTTTCTTCTTCAAAAAGTGTTGCACATACCTGAGAAAAAAAGTTTTTAATCTGCATAATGAGCAGTCAATAGGACTGTGGCAATAATCAAATGAGATAGTTAAATTCATAAGTAAATGAAGCACTTCCTATAGTAGCCAGCCCAAAATATTTATTAGATATTTTTATTTGACCAGTTAGTCTGCAGTAGTTATTCCCAGAAAGGAAGTGGCCCTGTTTCTAATTCATTACCATTTGTATTGTCATACATTTTGTGCATGCTATCTTTAGAGGTTACGTCTGTAAACAGTATTGACACACAACCTTTGTCATCTAAGTAATAGCATTTATTTATATTTATCATCAGTATACTAGCTTTTTTAGCAAAATTTCAGCTATCTCCTAGAATTGACTATAAATTACGTCTGGGGGTTCTACTTCTTCTTGAATAATTATTGGTAAACTGTCTTCTGTTAAATCATTTGTTATCCACCAAAGATTTCTACTAATTATTTTTCATATCTTTTTGTTAATAATTATTCTTCACTCCAATCGTGTGTGTGTTCTGTCATGTCTTCCTATGCTCTTTTAGGCTTATTATTAGTGAAAGTATACAATGATTATTTACTTTATACAAAATATGCAAAGGAACGTAATTGAAAACAAACAGTTTCGGGGCTTGCCTGGTGGCGCAGTAGTTGAGAGTCCGTCTGTCGATGCAGGGGACAAGGGGTCGTGTCCCAGTCCGGGAGGATCCCACATGCCGCGGAGCAGCTGGGCCCGTGAGCTATGGCCGCTGAGCCTGCGCGTCCGGAGCCTGTGCTCCGCAATAGGAGGGGCCGCAACAGTGAGAGGCCCGCGTACAGCAAAAAAACCCCAAAATAAGCAGTATCATGAGTTTGACCAGTCTCGAAATAGGCAGGATTACAAATTAAGCTCAGGCTCTCACTTAATATAAAAGTAATTACAATAGTTCCACACTTTTGCTTTGAACCCTGAATTATGTTTTTAGACGTTGTGCTCAATGTGCTCAGCACATCATTTAACCTCACAATAACCCTATCTGATCATTCTTCATCATCTTGTTTCTGTAGACTGGGTAAATTTAAGAGTTTAGGTAGTTTCCCCAGTTTCATATAACTACTAAATTTTGAAGCTTAGATTACTTTTTGTCTGCCTTCCTTTGTATCATATTAAAGTACCATATGCATTTTATCTTGTAGACATTCACGTTTCTGTTTAAAATTATTTGAACAGTTCCACTAAAAATAAAGTAAGTAGCATATTTGCATAACAAGCAAAATGCTTCATGATCTGGTCCTCCCCATTTCTCATCTATCAAAAAATCCCTAACTCTCCCTACTGATTATATGGAAATTCACATTATTCCCCCAAATTGCCTTTTACTTTTTTTTTTTTTTTTTCTTTTGCGATACGCAGTCCTCTCACCCTTGTGGCCTCCCCTGTTGCGGAGCACAGGCTCCGGACGCGCAGGTTCAGCGGCCATGGCTCACGGGCCCAGCCGCTCTGCAGCATGTGGGAACTTCCCGGACCGGAGCACGTACCCATGTGCCCTGTCTCAGCAGGCGGACTCTCAAACACTGCGCCACCAGGAAAGCCCTTCTCCTTTATATTGATTAAATTAAAGCAACTGGGAAATGTATGCAGTAAAAAAGTAGAGAACACATTGTGTCGTTGCAGTTTTCTTCAGAGTTTCTCCCGCGAGTTGCTCTCGCCAGTTGCTCTCGCGAGTGTCTCTCTTCACCCCTCCCCCAGCTCTACATCTTTCATCTTCCCTAACTCCAGTGCGGCTCATCCGTTCGTCCACCCAGCGCTACGTCCTGTTCCTTATCCTCCTTCTATAAGTAGAGCGCTTGCTCTTGACCGTTAGTTTCTTTAGCGGTCATCTGAAGAGACGCGGGAGGAAGACTTCTGAAGAAGAGGACAAAGTAAGGTAAGGAATTCGGCGTTTTAGGGTGGAGAGAATAATTTATACCTCAGGAGAAAGAGTTGATACCTGTATCTTCTCCTGTTCCCAGAGAAAGCATGGTAATTCAGATTTTGATTTTTCTCTCAGGCTTTCTCTGTAAGATTTAAGAGCCGAGTAAGTTGTGTTTGTAGACATATGTCTGAATATACACTGTCTCCAGAAGTCTATCAGTTGTTCTTGAACAGTACGTTTAAGTTTTGTTCTTCCAGATAATCAGTTCCCAAGGCAGCAGTGGAAAGCCAGTGAAGTTCCTGGATTTTGTCCGTGAATTGAGAGGGTGGGGAGAGGGGTGGAGATAGGTTTGAAATGCTGTGGGAGGGAATACTGAGTAGATAATTTACCTTTGATTAGCGGCATACCCTCTTTGCTGTTTAACTTGTTTACCCCTGGGGGCGGACTGAGAAATTTACCTTTGATTAACGCGTACCCTCTTTGCTGTTTAAGTTTTTTTTTTTCTCTCACTTGCGGGTAGTGGAGCGTACGCCAGGGTGCCATTTTGTTCCGCGTGCACTTTTTTTTTCCTTACGGGTTTTCTTTGTGAAAGCAGAGGTACTGAACAATAGAGGCAAGATACCTAACTATTTTAACTTAAATGATTTAAAACCTGTAACTTTAGTTATCAGATGTCAAAATGTTGATTCACTTGACAAAAACCGTCAGATTTTAATTTTGCACATAAAGTATGTTACTCTCTTTGGACCAGTGTTTCTTAAAGTCTCTCAGTATAAGTAAAACAGTTTAAATTTCCCTCAGTAAAGGATGTAACTCCCTCCTTTGCTTTTATGACTTACCATTTTTGAAGTTTAAACAGTATTTGATGCATAATCAAGAAAAATGTGAGTAGATGGGAAAATTTTGAAAATAATGTTTAAGGTATTTTCTGCACAGTTCATAAAACTTATTAACTGTTAGATGTGTAGAATCCAGGAGCATTTTTTATTGCTTATTTTTTTGTTGTTTTTTGGGAATGAAGCGTTGAACCCTGCAGCTCAAAAGAATTTACAGTTGCCTTCTAATCTGATTTTTACATACAGGTTTTTGTAAGAGATCTATAAAAAATGGAGCATTTGTTATGCCAGTGCTTATTTTGCTTTGTGTTTCAAGTTTCCTCTCTTTTAAGTAAGAAATGGCAAATAATTTCACTGATATTGGGTACTTTACTTGAGTTTTAAACAGGTGTAATAGTTTGATACTTTTGGCTTATAATTTATTTTTTGCTATGAGTATAAAGATATATTTTTAATTACTTACAGAAAAATGGTGGAAGCAGATCAGCCTGGGAAACTGTTCATAGGAGGCCTCCATGCTGACACCAATGAAAATTCTCTTGAAGTGGTATTTGGGAAATATGGTCACATTATGGAAGGTAATTTTTAGAACCAATATATGTATCTATTCAAAGCAAATGTGTATTAAACATACACCACTGGACAGCTAAGTTATAATGCTTTTTCTGTTTTTAACACATGAGCACTTTTTATTTAAGTTTCTACTTTTTATTAGGAAAGCACTGGGCAATGAGGGAAAGTGTACACCTTAGGGGCTCCTACTACTGAGAAGGGAAAAAAGCAGCGTTATTTTCTTCCCCCGACCCGTGCTTTGCAGCATGCAGGGTCTTAGTTACCTGACCAGGGATCAAGCCCACACCGAGTAGCATGCGGCATGTGGATCTTAGTTGCCTGAAGAGGGGTCAGACCCGTGTCCCCTGCATTGGGAAAGTGGAGTCTTATCCACTGGACCACCAGGGAAGTCCCAGGGCTTTTTAAATATACTGTGGTCATAGGACATGAAATGGGAAGAGATATGCTAATTGTAGAATGGTTGAAATTATTGACTCTATTTTTAAAATACTGGAAATGATATAAAATGGAAAGGGTTTTTTTGGTTTATGTGTTTTTGTTTTTTGTTTCAGTGTTAAGTAACTTTCAGGAGGTTGTTACTGTACTGTGTCCATAACATCAAATTGAGTTAAGGAGGCCTTATGAGAAATTGTCAAAGGATTGATTATTTTGAAAATATGAAAAGTTCAATTTTATGTGAAATTTTAAATTAAAAAGATTTATGTGTATTACAGTTATTTTGATGAAGGATCGGGTAACAAACAAGTCTAGAGGCTTTGCTTTTATTACTTTTGAGAATTCTGCAGATGCAAAGAATGCTGCCAAAGATATGAATGGAAAGGTAAGAGTCTTTTAATAATATTTTGTGTTCTCCATTTAATACTATTTCTAGATTGTTTCTCTTTTTTCTAATTTTTTAAACTAACATAATGCCATATAAGCCTTCACTCTCCTTTTTGTCACATAAGTACTGGATTGTCTGGTTGGAAAGAGATTGAAATTAACATTAGCTTTAACAATATATTTTAAACCCGTTTTAGCATTCAAACATAAAAGTAAATAAGTTTTAGCCTGTAGAGCTCTCCCCAATATCCCATACTGTTTCTGTTTTTTTTTTTGCTGTACGCGGGCCTCTCACTGTTGTGGCCTCTCCCGTTACATAGCACAGGCTCCGGACGTGCAGGCTCAGCATCCATGGCTCACGGGCCCAGCCGCTCCGCGGCATGTGGGATCCTCCCGGACCGGGGCACGAACCCGTGTTCCCTGCATCGGCAGGCGGACTCTCAACCACTGCGCCACCAAGGAAAACCCCCATACTGTTATTTTTAAGTCTCGGCGTTTTTTTTTGGTGGGGGAGCGGGTACGCGCGCCTCTCACTGTTGTGGCCTCTCCCGTTGTGGAGCACCGGCTCCGGACGTACAGGCTCAGCGGCCGTGGCTCACTGGCCCAGCCGCTCCGTGGCATGTGGGATCTTCCTGGACCAGGGCGCGAACCCGTGTACCCTGCATCGGCAGGCGGACTGTCAACCACTGCGCCCCCAGGGAAGCCCAAAACTGTACTTTTAATTGCATATTTGCTCCAAGATTTTTTTTATATTGTAGGTAATATTTTTCCCATTTTATATTGCAGGTAATATCTTTTTATATTCATCATACTGTGAATTGTTAATTGTTAAAATTACCTCCAGTGCTTCTCAGTTCTCATAGTGTGGAACACATACATTAATTCCCTTTTTCTATAGCTTGGTTTCTGGTATGCTGCAGGCACTTGGCACATGTTGACCCTTTTACTTTACTTTCATATTTTAAGGTATGGTAGTACCTAAAAGTTGACTTTGACTCATGATTTTATTTTGGGTGCAGAGATAAAGTTGCGTTATGAAGAACAGTTGATGGTGATCCGCCACCCCCATTTTCTTTGTTTTCAAGCACAAGAACGCGTAGTCTGTGTAGACATTAGTCTTCACTTCTTTATTCAACAGATATTTTATTGGCAGGCATTGATTTAGCAATTGATTAATGGTTGTGGGTAAGACAAAATACCTATTTTCTTGGACACTTGTGTTCTAGGGTGAAAGATGAGAAGCATACAAGTAAAAATAAATGCAATTTCATATGGAAAAATATTAAGGGAAATTAAGTAATTTCATTAGAGCTTAAGGGGAGTGGTGGACACTATTTCTATACATATAGATCTCACAATGTTATATCCTGAATGTTGGGAGGGAGGCAGCCATTCATAAGTCTATGGGAAATATTTTGGACCCAGAAACAGAAAAGGAGGCCCTAAGGTGGGAACACATGGCTGTTGAGGCTGTTTGTATTGGGCCAGGGCCCATCCATATCCACCAGAAGTCTTAGTAGGAATTCAGCATTTAAAATTGTTTTCCAAAAATAACATGAAACAGCTAGAGTGTTTTATGTAGAGCAATTATATGATGATTTGCATTATGTTTTCAAAAATTACTTTGGCATCTATAGAAGGTTAATTTAGGAAGCTGATGGAAGATTAAGAAATGTAAGCATTTCTGAAACATAAGAATATGAAGTAGTATTATAATAAGTTACTCTTTGGGGACATGTTTAAACAATTGAATAAGGCAAGAGATGTTAAGGACCAGATAAGTGCTCTATTTAAAAAAAAAACCAGGGAAATTATTAGAAGTAAATACAGAACAGCAATCATGTTGGAAAATTTTCTTTCTCTTAATATTTAATAAATGCTAAAAATAATTAGAGTAGGAATAACCATTTTGAATAATGGATAATTCTGTTATTCCAATGAAAAATTTTATTTTTTAAATGACACGTATACTTTTATATACCCTTGGGACACTGAAAACTTTGAATGGTAGAAGTACAGAAATGAAGTGAGTTTAGTTATCCATTATAGAAAATAAAAGGGTATATTCTCTCATGATAAGTGAGAGGTATTAATCTTCTTTTAATACCAGAGGACATTTCAGGGAGCTGTAACTGCCAATACATACACTTTGTGTTGGATGACTTACTGAAAGACTGTTACTAATTAAATCTCATTTATTTGGCACGGTGAAGGACACAATCATTTCAGAAGAAAATGTTTGCTTTGTGGAAAAAATACTGATCTTGAACTAGTGCAGTAGTAAATAAATTTGATGTAATGTTACTAATGTTATACTTAATCTTTTTAGTCTTTGGATGGAAAAGCAATTAAAGTAGAGCGAGCCAACAAACCATCTTTTGACAGCGGTGGTAAACAGAGACCGCAACCTCCTGCAAGAAACAGGGGCCATCTGAGAAATCCGAGACATGGAAGAGGAGGAAATGGAAGAGGAGGAAATGGAAGAGGAGGAAATGGAAGAAGACGAAATGGAAGAAGACGAAATGGAAGAAGAGGAAATGGAAGAGGAGGAAATGGAAGAGGAGGAAATGGAAGAGCAAGAGAGCATCCCTCACGTGGAGGACACTTGGGTAATGTTTTAAAATACAAGGCTGCAGCCATAGGACCGAAAAATCATAAGTTTAACTGTATAGAAACATCTCAGTTTTTATTCCATCCTTTATGAGCAAAGTAGTCTGTAAGAATTATTAGATGATGAATTACATTGATAGTCAGAAGTATTTCTAAGTTGTAAGGACTTATTGTAGTTATAAAATGACTTAACTAGATAATATGCAAAAAGTTAATCACCTTACAGGGAAATAGCATAAATTTTAAACTAAATTCAGTCTCTTTTACCATTATTACTAATTGCCTCTTTTCTTCAAGAAGTTTTCTACAGAGTGTACTACTATCGATCATACATTAGAATTTTTCATTTTAGGGCCAATAACTTTATATGAGTTTAAGTCAGTGATTCATTAATAATCTATTAGAAATACATTGATTAATTTTATTCTGAGAGTAGACTTATTGCATCATAAAAATACTAGAGAATCTTGAAAACTACACCACGGAAAATAAAAGTCACTCAGAATATCCACAATTCAGGGATAAACACTTCATATTTTAGGTTTCACCTTGCAGTATTTGTCTTAAGTGTATGTGTTCAGAAATCTAAGCAAATCTCCATTGTCATTTTGATATGAGGCTTTCCTCCCTGGGTCTGTTGTTTGCATTTGGGGGAAAATACCTTAGGGAAATAAATAGGGCTTTAGATTCTAAAAGGTGTCTTTGATTCAGGAAAAGAGTAAAAACCTTTGCTTCAGAAACATGTATGTTTTCTTTCTGTGTGTATTAGAGGAGAAAGTCGTTGAAAATATATTTTTTGAATTTTTTCAGAGAAGTTTTCTACTTAGTAAGAAAAGGAGGAAAAGCACTTTGTATTTCAAAAACTTCCATATATTTAACAACCTTTGCTTCACCTATTAACCATAACCAGTCTTCAGAAATAAAACATTTGGTTTCTTTTTGTGTTAATTAGATGTGTGAATTTTAGGAAATGTTTTTTGAAAGTTCAGTTAAAGGGTGTGCCCATTTTAAGATAACATAGTTTTGTTCTTTTCCCCCTAACTTGATCTTGAGAAAAGTTTACCAGTTCGTATTCTGCCATGTGTAAGAATACTCATTTTTTCTTGCCTGTGGCACTACAGGGGAATTGGAATATATCTAAGCATCTTTCTGGTTAGAAAGGTAAAACATAAATTTTCAGTATTTAATGTGCATTTCTTAAATACTATTAAAATTGAACGCAACATAGCCCTTTTCACTGAAAAATCAACATTAAGAGTTGATCTGTGAATAACACAGGCTTGAACTGTGGGTCAACTTACAAGCAGATTTTTTTTTCAATAAATACATAGTACATCACTACGTGATCCAAGGTTGGTTGAATCCATGGATGCAGAACTAGGGATACTGGGCCAACTGTAAAGTTATAAGCAGATATTCTCCTGCAAAGGGGGTTGTTTGTATGTATATACTTAACTGTTAGGTAATGCATTTTTTATTCATCTTTTTTATTTTTAATGTTTTGATCTATACCTAGGATGGAGCGGCTGGGCCCATGGGCCATGGCCGCTGAGCCTGCGCGTCCAAAGCCTGTGCTCTGCAACGGGAAAGGCCACAACCGTGAGAGGCCCACGTACCGCAAAAAAAAAAAAAAGCTTCCTTGACACCAGAATTATATAACTAATAACTTATCATCTTCCTCCTAAACTGATCAAAGTTCAGGGTTACATTTAATTTATCCAGGTTTTTCTGTACTCTCTTTCTTTTCCCCAAACTGCTTTCATACCAGTGGTTCTTGAATTTCTTCCTAGATTTTCCAAACTGACTTTTACAGTAAGTCTTTGAACTGTACTAACTTATGTGTCATATGAGCAAACAATCTTACTGGTTTAGACAAATATGAAAGCTGAAGACTGGGGTAATTGTTTAGTGAAAATTTATAACAATAAGTGAAACTTGACCAATGAAAAAATGTTGATTCTAGTTAACTAAAAAGATTTCATTTAAACACAGGTTGTGGTGGATATACTCCTAGTCTCAATGCGAGTTCTTCCAGGGGACCCTTTCCAGTTAAAAGAGGACCATCTTCGAGAAGTGGAGGTCCTCCTCCTAAAAGATCTGCTCAAAGACCAAGCAGTAGTGGGATGGGAAGACAAGGTAAATGCTATGTAATGCAGAGGCAGTTGATTCTTATTAATGAAAGTGAGCTATTTTAAACAGAATGTTTAAGCAAAATGGAAAGTGAGAAGTATATGAACATGTTTACCAATCACTAATTTATTGATTGATTTGTGGTTGGGAAATAATCTTTTAGTTTCTAATTATACATGTAGTAGGTGATTAGCAGTGCAGTGGGGAAAACATTGCTTGTATGTCCATGTTTGCTATAGAATTCCTCTTAATTTAAGTTGTTGCTAACACTTTTTGGTTAGTAGGCTTCTTTATCACATAGTTTCAATATCAGAATTTTCATGAAAACTATGTCCTGTGAGAGAATGTTCTGGTCTGTAGAGTAGTTTAGCTATGTATATTGGCCACCTGGTTTTTAATTTAATTATTATAAACAATAACTGAAACTTGCCATATGAACTGTAGTTTGTGCTCTTAACTTTTTTAGCACTGTTTTCTGATCCTTAATATGGTACGGACTTGAAACAGTCATTTTCAAATTGCCATTTTATGTGTAGAATATTAATGAAGCCAAATGTAGCACGGTATTGACTTCAAAATACAACAGAAGCTAAGAAGCCTACCCTTTCCATTATTAGATGGTTAGCCTAATGAACAAACAAGAGAAGAGAACAAACAACGTCCTAGTGACCTCTAGGAATTAGGAATAAGAATTAACACATGAAGAGAACATTATTTATGGGAGATAGTTTCATATTTTGGAAGTGGTACAGTGTTTTTCAAATGAGCCCTTTATTGCTAATAAACAATAGAAGTCACTGTTGCTATCATCATAAAAGGTCAATAATTAAGGTTGTACACATAAAGGAGAGAGCCAACCACTTGGTGATTGAATATGTGACAGTAGTTACCAAAAATTAATTATTTGCTCAAATTTTGAGAAGTTTTCCCTACTGCTGGTAATTTAAAGGGTATGTGAAATGTATAGGGAACGGGAGGTGTACCGAAAATAAAATGTTCAGTGGTATCATTTAAAGGGAAACAAAAATGTGCATAAATGGAATTTTAGAAGGAGTAGTTTTTTAAAATGATTTTGGAGAGAGGAAGGATATCAGACTTTTGAATTTTTCCTGGAAACATTACTGTCAATTTTGAGATACTTAAACACAAGCATTTTTAAATTAAAGGCTCAGTATCACGTGGAAGACATTATG
Source organism: Leucopleurus acutus (assembly GCF_964270905.1). Taxonomy (NCBI): domain Eukaryota; kingdom Metazoa; phylum Chordata; class Mammalia; order Artiodactyla; family Delphinidae; genus Leucopleurus; species Leucopleurus acutus. The sequence goes on from NC_139164.1 coordinate 10,582,049, forward strand.
GAGCTTCTCCTCACAGAGAGCCAGTCTCTTTTCGGAGAGTTGGCTATATGTCACGAAGAGATGGTGGTTATGCTACTAAAGATAGGTAAGAAGAAACACAGTATATGAATTAAGCCATGGTTAATTTTGTTGTTCTTGCTGAAATTTACCTAACACAAAATTGAACATTTAAAAGTGAACAATTCAGTAACATTTAGTACACTTAACAGTGTTATGCAACCACCAGCTCTGCTCAGTTCCAAAACATTTCATTACCCCAAAATAAAATTAATAAGCAGTCACTCCCATTTTCTCCCGCCTTGTCCCTGGTAGGTGCCCATCTGTGTCCTTATCTATGAATTTATCTAATCCTGAATATATCATACTAATGGAATCAAACACTATGTGACCTTTATTACCCAGCTTTCCCTTAGCATAAATGTTTTCAAGGATCATTCATGCTGTAGCATGAATCACTACTTCTGATCTTTTTTTTTTTTTGGCTGACTAAATATTCCATTTTATGTGTGGTTAACATGGTTTGTTTATCCATCTGTGTGGGTTATTCCCATCATAGTGCTGTCATGAATACTCCTGTACAAGCATTTGGGTACCTGTATTCAATTCTTTTTGAGTGTATATATACTTAGGAGTGGAATTCCTGGGACATATAGTAATTCTTTAATTTTTTAAGGAACTGCTAATCTTTTCCACAGAGCCTGTACTATTTTACATTTCTGCCACGCACATACATGATTTGTTTCTCTGCATCTGCACCAGCACTTGATATATTCTGTTTGTTTTTTTTAAATTATAGCCAGTCTGATAGGTGCAAAGTAGATATTTCATTTTGGTTTTGAATTGCATTTCCATAATAAATACGTTGAGCAGCTTTTCATGTCCTTGTTGGTTATTGTGTATCTTCCTTGAACAAAGGTATATTCAAGTCCTTTGCCCGTTTAAAATTTTTTGTCTTTCTGTTGTCTGAATTCTTTATATATTCTGGATATTATAAGTTGCATTTAAAATTTTATCTGCTTTATTTAACTTATTCAAGCAGAGCTTATCCAAGCTCCCGAGACAGCAAGGATTATACTCCACCACGTAGAGTCAATGCATACCGTTATTATGGACATTCAAGTTCTTGGAATGATCATCCCTCTGGGGAACATAGGTAATATAAAGTTTTGTGTTTTTATCAAATAAAAACATTCTTTTAAATTATGTGATCGTGACACGTAATTTAAATCTATGACATTCTTTTAAATTTAGGGATCGTGATGGCTGTGGTGGAAGTCGTGATAGAGATTATTCTGAATATCGAAGTGGAAGGTCTTACAGGGATTCATGTGGGAGTTACGGTAAGAGTCCAGTTACAACCTGTAAATCATAGAATTAGACTTAACCAGATCGTTGTTTACTCTAATTTTACTTCCATTCCTCAAAGGTAAAACTATGTTTAGCATGGCCTTTTTGATAAATTAAAGACCTTTGAATTATTTTCTTAATAGCTCACTTAAAATGCAATGAAGGGTAAATTGACAGTCTCATCTTTTCTTCTCATTACAGAAAAACTATTTTAACATTTTTCTTTTTTTTTTTGCGGTACACGGGCCTCTCACCGTTGTGGCCTCTCCCGCTGCGGAGCACAGGCTCCGGACGTGCAGGCCCAGTGGCCGTGGCCCACGGTCCCAGCCGCTCCGCGGCATGTGGGATCCTCCCAGGCCGGGGCACGAACCCGTGTCCCCTGCATCGGCAGGCGGACTCTCAACCACTGCCCCACCAGGGAAGCCCCTATTTTAACATTTTCAAATAATCAGTAGAGTGCTATTAAAAGTATGAAGCATAGGAACATTATGAAGGTGAGAATTTCAGTCCATTTTCAGAAAATAACATTTACTTTAAAATAAACTACTTAGGCTGAAAAATATTGCTCGCTCTTTTAAATAAATGTGAAAGCCCTTCACTGTTGCTACATAGTTTATATTTTCATAGCAGAGACAGATAAAGCTTATCTTTTCAAATATTTAGCACTTTAAGTCATGTCATATGATACCAGAAAAATTTGTAATGTTTAAATTTAGTTTATGAATCATTAACTTCACAGGTGACTCCCGTGGTGCACCAGCAGCACAAAGGGCCCCTGTGACTTACGGTGGAAGCAGTCGCTATGATAGCAATACAACAGATGGATATGGAGGAGGTCCGGAAGGTTACTCAAGCAGCCAAAGTAATACTTATTCAAGTGGTCGTGAGCGTGGAAGACAAGAACAACCAGGGTTTCCACCCTCTGTGAATGGGGGCTACCTTGCTCCTCGTGACTCATACAGTAGCTCAGGTTGTGGGGCTTCCAGGGGAGGTTATGCGGGAAGCCAATATGAATGAGAGGGCCAAAGCAGATATTAAAAATAACACTCAGTTATGTACCAAATGTTCTTTACAAAGGAAAAGTTTAAGTTGGTTTCTTTAATTGATGCTTGAATACTACTAAAAGAAAAATGTTGGTTTGGGGGGAACAGGCATATATTAACTTTCCCTTTATGAATTTTCAGAGAAAATGACAACATGGAATTATTCAAAGTACTTTCATAGTTGTTAATGTTAGTTGAAAAGTAGAAGTTGTGTTTAAAATGTAATGCTCAGAATTTTCAGAGTAAAACAATTTCATGAAATATTTCTTGTTAATTATACTGCTGAGTTAAACAAGCATAAAACTTTTGTTTGGAGGATGAATTGTGCTGTTTGCCTAAACTTTTCCTTTGTGTCTTTGAACATGAATGTATTCAAAATTCAGCAATGTGTTATTTCTCCATCGCAAGCTGTGACTGTTTTCCAGTTAGGCTAAGCAAATTACATGTTCCTTTTTGAAAGCTTAAACATACAAAAGGTTTGAGAAGTCTCCAAAAAGGCTGAAAAACAATGTTTGCATTATTACTGACATTCTATGTGCCTTTATCCTTTTAAAGCAATAGTATAGGGCTTCCCTGGTGGCGCAGTGGTTGAGATTCTGCCTGCTAAAGCAGGGAACACGGGTTCGAGCCCTGGTCTGGGAGGATCCCACGTGCCGGGGGGCAGCTAGGCCCGTGAGCCACAACTACTGAGCCTGCGCGTCTGGAGCCTGTGCTCCGCAACCAAAAGAGGCCGCGATAGTGAGAGCCCCGCACACCGCGATGAAGAGTAGCCCCTGCTCGTCGCAGCTAGAGAAAGCCCTCGCACAGAAACGAAGACCCAACACAGCAAAAATAAATTAATTAATTAATAAACTCCTACCCCCAACATCTCCTTTAAAAAAAAAAAGCAATAGTATAAATGAAAGGAAAATTTACACATGTGAATGTAATGAGTTTAAGAATCTTGAGGTTAAGTATCTATTTTCTGATCCATATTCAAGTGGCAGATGACCAATGTGGGAATAATGATAATAAAACCAATTTTCCACTAAATGTAAATGGAACCAGTTAACTTTTCTGAGTATATATCTTAGTGAAAGTTAGTACCCCTGGATTGTAAAACATTGGGAAACGTTTTAAGTACTACTGTTTTTAACTTTATTTTGGCGTGCCTGTGCCAGTTGGAGCCAGGAGTTCCCGCTCCAAAATCAGAAAATCAGAATCTGGTTTGCCTCGGGACCTTTAACCACTGGGAGCTCTCAGAAAATGTACAAGGAAATGCATGGTGGCCGAAGTTGCTGGATACTTTTCTTCCAGGGGACAGAGAGCCCGAAGCTCTGTGGCATGAGAGGGGAGTGTCCGGCAAACCCAGCTCTTTGCTCGACTTGAATTCCTTTGCTCAAGAGCAGAAAAGCCACGCAGTGAAGAGCTCCGTCTGTGTCTGTCTGTCTCCCCTCTGTCTTTGTGTGTGTGTGTGTGTGTGGTGTGTGCGCGCGTTGTTGTTTCTGTATGTATCTGCTCCCTCCCTCTGTGGCCCACTCTCCTGGGATCCCCTCTGGATACTTAAACTCTCCAAGAATTTCTACCTTGCCTGGCACCAAAAGACCTCTCCTCATGTGTGATTGGCACCCACGGGTTCTCGGACTTTGTGTGACCACACGTTTGCATAGTGCCTTTCAAACGCTTGAGTGGCAGGCAGAAATTGCCTTTCTGCTAGCCAACATAAGGTGACAAGCGTCCCTCCGGGAACGGACATTGACACATGGCACAAGACGAAGTTGACTTGGCCATTCTGTCTTTTGAGAGACCGAGAGAGGGAGACACTCTTTGGTGACACTGGGGAACGCCAGAAACTTTATTTGGACACGTGCGCACACACTGAGGTGCTGAGGACTGCACCCAGTCGAGGGCCACCATGCACGCATGCATGCCTTCACCACTGCCAACCCGAGGATGTGAATTTTGCCGACCCTAAGGATGCCCTGTGAAAGTGGTTCTGCTCTCGTCCACCTTCCAAATGAGATCACATCCCAGCCCAGCCCTTCGCCCCAGTCTTGTGGGACAGGGGAGCAGGGGCAGAATCCAGCTAAGCCATCACGGCCATACTCCTGAGCCACAAGGGTTGTCAGAACATTAGAGTGATGTCTTAAACCAGCAAAATCAGTGTGAGGCAGTCAGTTATGCCTCGGTGTGGGTCGGTGTGCCAAACCTTATGAAACAAAGGCCAGGTGTTTCTCAAGGGCCTACACAGGGGTGGGGGAAAGGTTGCTCGTGCACTGGAGAAGGAGATAAAGGTGGCTGTAGCTGAGATGGGAGTGGGGCTGGAGGGTGGGTCTTTCCTCTTTGGGCCTGGGCATCGGGCCCTTTATGATTCTCATGTACTTTACATCCTCCCTGTCCTTCCACAGGTGCTTTCTTCCTCCCTCTAGTCTCAGCCCCTGGTCGAGGGTGCTGGCGTGTGATGCCACTTACACTTTGCTCCACGGGTGGTATCTCTGGGCTGGATTCCCTGGCTTGGGGGCTTCAACTGGCCCACAGTTTACGTACGTTCTATGAGCTCTTTAAGCTTTTCCACGTCCCCGCGTCCATCCCAACGTCCACGCATGCATGACAGTAGTCATGTCTATTCCTGAGCACGCACGTGCACACACGTGCCCCCCCCACTCCCCCCCCACACACACCACACACGGGCAGGTACCTATGCAGAACTCTACACGTACGTGTTCCCAGGAGAAAGGATTTTGGTCAGCGCCCCCTTGTTTACTGTTCCAGTTGTTTTCTGTCCCCCGCCTCCCCTCTGTGGATCTAGCCCACGTGCACATTGAGCTCCACGGGTTGTTCTTGGAACGACTGCCCTGCCTGTGGGACAGTGTGGTTCAAAGTGAGTGCAGTGGGAGGCTGAGTCACGTGCACCTGTGTGCTGTTTCCTCCCGGTTGCCTTCGACAGTGTGACCGTGGGGAGCACGCAGGCTCGATTCCATTCCCCGTGCCCCTGTCTGTGGCACCATACAGGAAGACAAGGTCCTGGGGGCCCAGCCGACTTGGGACACGCTTTCCTCTTCCCTCAGCTGTCAGGTTGGTTCGCGTGTCCCCGGGTCGCCTGCTTAGAGAGGTGCTCCAGGGCTCCCTTTGCTCTGTAGGTGTTTGCCCTCAGCTGGTTTCTCTTTCCCCCTCAGGCAGCTGTGGGAGGCCACGGGGAACCAGGTCGTGGCTACGTGTGTGCTACAATGTCCTGAAGGTGGATGCAGCACTTGGGTGAAGAAATTAGGCTCTGAAGGAGAGGCTGAAAAGAGGAGGTGGGCTCCCTTCCCGTCTGCCCTGTTTACTGCTAAACACGCACAGGGCCCCCACCCTGATGGCCACCCTGGGAATCTTGCCTGCCCCGGGGGCCAGCGTCAACCCGTCCCTGGTGCAGAAAGCAGCACCCTCTTCATTCGCCGGGAGGCCCTCTGCCCACTCGGGGTCTCACTGACTTCGTCAAGGACAAGGCTACCTTTCCGTTCCTGTCGGTAGCTCTGTGTTGGCCGAGCCTACCGCTCGGCTGTAGGTCCGCTGACCCCCTGCTAACGGGTTGGCCAGGTGACACCGAAGAGCCTGACTTAGAAGCCAGGGGCCCTGCCAGTGTCACCTGGGGCAGACCTCCTTCAGGTTCTGTGTGATACACAGAGAGAATGTGCCCCCAGCGGCACTGGGCAGAGACGTGCCAGGAGAGAAGGGCATAGGGACCGGAGGATGTGATCGCTTTAGACAGGCAGCGAGGCGGGATATCTGACAGAGGGGCTCCTGGCCACAGTCAGAGAAAGAGACACGAGCTCATGCGCGGAAATGGCAGGGCCCCCAACACGGGCAGGGCCGAGCTTAGAAGCTGCCTCGCAAGGGACAAGGACACCAAGACCCTGGCCGACTTCAACACAGAAACCGTCTTCACAGAGATGGAGCCTGCGTGCTCCCTCCTGAGTGGATGAGGGAGATCCCCGCTGGACAAGAAGTCATACGTCTCAGGGCCCCGATAACCCGATATGCCAAGGGACGACGCGGTGAGGGACAGCATGGAGGATGTGGGCCCTCCACCTTGAACAACAGCTACAGGGGAAGCCCCGCGTGCCGTGCCCCAGCGGGGCTGACAGGTTTCCACCCTCAAAGTCGAAGCTTTGTTCCCCAGGGTGAATCTCAGTGAGGCGCATCCACTGGGTTGGACCACGAGGCCCCGGCGGTGGGCACCCGGGGCCACAGCGGGCAGTGTAAGCCTTCCTTCCCCACCGGGGGGTGGCCTGACCATTTCTGCCACATCGTGCCTGGGCAGGCGGGCCGCACCTGAACCCAGCCATGGCGCCTTACGCGTGGGTGGCCCAGGTCAAGCTGTGGGAGGACGCTGTCCAACCTTCCCTCTAGCCTTTCATCCTTGCCAGGCCCCTCCCAGCAGCGCTGACCAGGGCAAGAGGGTTCCAGGGACTTGGGCCCGGCTGAGGGTCGGAGGTCCCCCGCTGCCCTGTGTCCCACGTGCAGCCGTAGGGCCACAGCACGTAGTTTCCCTTTGCCTCCACGGTAGGGAACCCTACGCACCGGAGTGTGGGAGCCACGAGGGAGGCTCCCTTCCAGCTTAAGGATCACGGAGCTGAGGAGGGACAGAATCCCTGTCTGTCTGTGTGTGTGTCTGCCTGCCTGCGGGGACAGCAGCCGGAGCGGGGCAGGCCTTCCTCTCTAGGCCACGGCTGTGTGCCACCCTAGAAGTGTACACCACGGCCCTCAGGGCTTCAGATCCCCAAGGCTGATGCACGGCAGGGCGCAGCCAGTGCAGCTGGGAGGCGAGGACGAGGATTCCTGAAGCTGCCCTGGTGCTGCAACCCTCCTTGGTCTTGAAACAGCTGCGGGGGCAGTGGGCACCCACGTGGTCTCAGGAGTCCAAACAAGCAAAGGAAGGTCAGCGTGGCCGGTACCACAGGGACAGAGGTGCTCCCCTTGGAACCAAAGTGCAGGCAACGGGGAGGGAGCGCGGGGGACCGCGCTCCACTCTCCCAAGCCCAGCTGCCGCAGAGTCGGTCCCGGACCTCGTGCATTGGGCCAGAGGTGTGCCTGGAAAGCAGCTGTCCGCTCAGGAAGGAGCACTCCCGGTGCCCGCCATCCCTTCCCCTCACCTGCCCCGGGCCACCCCCCATGCCCCACCCCAAAACGGATCCCTGGGCCTCCCGGCCCGAGGTCTGTCTGCTCCAGGGCTTTCTCTTTCACGAGGCCTGGCGCACAGTAAGCTGAGAGGAGCCTGCCACGTAGCGGGGTCCAGGCCTGCCGAAGGGATGTGCGGATGGAGGCTCCCAGAGGACGAGAACTGCTCACCGGACAGTTTCTTGAGGAGAAGCGTGCTCCTCTTGGGCATTAGTTCCGCTAAGCGTCCCGCCCCCTCCGCTCCCTAGGGCAGGCTCGGATAGAGGATTTTAGCCTCTGCGTAGCAGACTGAGTAACAGTTACGTGCTGCCCCTCGGATCGCCAGGGCGGGAAGCAAGGCAGGTGGCACACCTGTGGTTTGGGAAGGCAGGTGGGTGCCCTTCAGCCGCTTCCCCTCAGCCCTCAGCCCTCACCTTTGCCCCTCTGCCTGTTGCATGCAGGGATGAGAGCCCAGGAAAAGGAAGGGATTCACGGGCGGCCTTTCGCTCACGAGGGAACGGGGCTTCTCTCTGGCAGTTCCTCTCTTCCCCAGTCAGCAGAGCCTGGAAGCCAGCAAGCCGTCTGCTGCGCCCGCAGGCATTGCTCTCTGTCACCGTCCCAGGGTCCCTGCATGCAAACAGCCCGGCCGCCTTCCTTGTCTGCTCGCTCACTCGCCCGCACGCACACACTCACCCACGCCGCCACCGGGGCACACAGCGACATGTCACACCGGCGTCTGCCTCACGCGTCCTTGGAACGCTGCCCTGCGGGGCGGGCTGCTAGTGCCCGCAAGGATCCCACACTCCCACCCTGTGTGCTCAACGGTCAGCCTGAGCTTAAGGAGTCACCTGCCTCGCGTCGTGCCAGTGTGCGCCAGACGTCCTGGACAGAGGCTGCTGGCTCAGGCACGGGCCCTAGGCGGCACCAGGCCATTAGGCCCCTGCAGGCCAGGGCCCTTCCCTGTCTCCTTGCCCTGCCTGCGGAGCAAGTCTCCAGTTCAGCAGGCTCTCTTTCTTTGCCTCCTCCTCCTTCCAGTCCCTGCCCTGTGAGGAAGGCCCTGGGCCTCTCCGGAATCCCACATCGTCCTGCCCTCCCCACGTCCTCCACTTCCCCAGGCCCGCCATCTCGCCCACAGACAGGGAGGTCCGCAGGCACGGGCTAAGAAGCCCCACACCACTTGATTCACTCGTGAATACTCCACGAACCCCCGTACCTATACACACACACCAAGACAGGAGCACTTGTGAGCGTGTTTATGTCTCTCTGGGCGTCATTCCCGGCACGTGGGGCCCCGCTCTCTGGAACCTTCATTGGCCATCCTTTCCTCGTTTCTCCCGTGGGCACCCGAACCGCGTAGGTAGACACCTCCACCCGTCTCCCACATCTGTAGACGCCTCCTGACTCTGGTGCTCTTTGGCCAACCTCTGAGGCTCCCCCGGCGCCTTCATCTCTGGGTCTGGAGTGCGCCCGACACACAGACACGTACACACACACAGGAGCACAGGGACGGGAACACAAACGGGGCACAAGGCGTCTCAGCAGGGGACACTGGCTGTGTCCAGCAATATGAGACATGGCGTTGGTGGGCGGTAGGCCCGGCCCTTTTGTGGTCCCTTGCCATTTCCTGCCCCAGGTCCTCAATATTGCCCCCAGCTAGCCTTGTGCCGTTTCCGGGACTGTCTGTGTGGTGGTGCTGGGAGGCTCAGGGATGGACGTGAAAATTCAAAGAAGACTCGGAAAGTCAGCAAAGAGGCGGGAGGAGACTCGGAATGAAGCTCCTCGGCATCTGTAGGCCTTTGCCAGGAGGGAGGGGCCAGAGGGAGGGGCCCAGGTGATCCCCAGCTGAGGGCAGGCTGAAGCCAGGGACTGCTGATTCACACACAGGTGCCTGCTTAAGGAGGTGCTTGCCTCTTTCATAGACACCTGGGGCACTCACCCTGAAAGTTTAGCTGGTTAGAGTCCTGCTACCCCGTGTGCCCTACAGTCCTCCCGGCTCCATTCTCACCCTCTCACCCGCCGCCAAGGCCGGGATGACCTGAAACCCAGCTCCGCCCACAGTGTGCTCTCAGCCTGAGCTTTCCCATTTGGGAAAAGGGAGAGCCCCAGTGTACCCGGACCACACTCATTTCAGCGCCCAGCCCCTGGGCTCCTTAACCACCTGTCCTCGTCTCAGTTACCTGTCCCCGTGGGGCCTTCCTCCCTCGGGTAGTAGCGCAGAGGATTGGGCCACAGGTCCTCGCCGATGATCTGGTAGGGGAAAGGGGCCAGGTCGGGACAGGGCAGGCCAGGCCCACGTCCCTCCCCCCAAGCAGCCGGGGGACTCCAGCGTCACCACCGCTGAGGGGGACCAGAGGCACCCCACCTCAGCAATCTTGTTAGACCCTGGGCAGTTGTGGTCAGACAACCAGTTGAGGAAGTGAAGGCCGGTGGGGTCCTGCCTGTGGCTGGGAGCTCCCCGTTCATAATCCCAGAACCAATAGATGCTAGTGGAACGAGACGCCCTGTACCCTGGAGGAAGACAGGGGAGACAGGAAAGGATCACAGTCACGGTGGCCCAGCATCCACGCCCTTCCCCAGCCTCCCCTCACCCCGCAGCCCCGCGGGAGCCCCTCCTACCAGCGATGCTAAGGTGATACTCCTTAAGGATCACGTCATTCCAGAAGTAGGGGTTGGGTCGAAAGAAAAACTTCAACTTGCAGTGGTGCCTCGGATGGCCCAGTTCCTTCACCTGCCACGCCCAAGAGGAGGAGAAGGGCAGGAGCTCTTCTAGGGGTCCTGAGCTTGCCTGCTTGGCAGCCACGAACCATTTCCCCTTCCCTTCTCCTGCTGCTTACACCCAACCTTTAAGGACAACCCCGCCCCCTCCCTACCGGCCACCTGCCTCCACCCACGACGCCCCAGTCTCTCCAGACGGACCTCCAAATTGATCATGTAGCTAAGCAGGTCTTCATCTTGGTCACTGATCACGGCCGAAATCTGGGGGTGGTTCATAATCTGCTTTAGGTCAAGGAGGCTTCACATGCCACACCTCAGGGAAGGAAGAGCTACAAGCCGCAGAGCCAGTCCCCAGACCCGCCAGAGGAAGAGACTGCAGCAGCAGATCTGCCAGATCCGTGAGCGCTAACGCCCATCCGGCCCTCAAAGACATCCTCGGCCCCTGCCCTGCCATCAGACGTGCTCTTGCCTGTGGCTGCCTTGGGGTCCAGTGCACCCACCCGGGGAGGGCCTGTTTCCTGAACGAACCTGATCTCTACCTGACCTGTGTGTGCTGGGTGCCGGCATGTCACTCCTTAAGCAGTCTAGATGTGCCGTCGCTGCCTCATGCCTTCTCTTACGCCGTGTGTGCATGGGCTTGTGGGTGTTTGTGTGAGTGCCTGTGTGTGTGTGTGTGTGTGTGTGAGTACGTGCGCGTGTGTGTGTGTTCAAAGACGAAGCCTTGGGCCTTTGCCCTGTTTCCTGTCTTCAGAAGGGCCTGCGTGGGTGTGTCTGGAGCTCTGCAGGACTCACAGGGTCCACGGGGAGGTCAGGGGCGTGCCTGCGCCTGTGTGTCTTCCACAGACTCGAGTGTGCTGGTAAAAGGCCTGTGGAGGTAAGGATTCTTGCCGGCCCAAGAGCGTGTCCGGGGTCCTGGTGTCCGGCCAAGGACAGCTGCCCCTTACAACTTCACCCCGTGTGCAGGCAGGACCTTGTGCTTTCGCACTGAGGCAGCTGGAACAACTACACGGGCTCTGACTGACCAGGACGGGTATTGGGACTTCCGCTTGTCTCCTGCCAGTTCCCCGGGATAATGCACACTTCCAGTAACTGCTCTGTGCGAGGGGTGCTCGGGGCTATTCCCAATTGTGACCTTGCCACGGGCTCTTCCCTCCACCCTGGGGAAGTACTGCTGTGCACGCTGCAGGCCAAGACCATTCACCCAAAGTTTTCACTCAGACACCTACAGCTGTGGCCTCCCTCTGTTCCTGCTGCCTCTTTGGAGCCACTCATGCCCTCCTGTACCCACATTCCTCAGTGCTCTTGGCCTGCACCTGCGCCCACCGCTCCCCCTCCCCCACCCCACCCTCACCCCGCCGCTCCTACTTCTGCTCCTCCTTCACCGCAGCCAACCCCAAGGGGCCTCTGTAAGGATACGGCTCTGGTCCAGAAGCCAGGGATGCCCTGAATGATGGCGCTTCTGCCATCCAAGTGAGACTCCTGCCGCTGACAAATCCTGCGCTTGAGCCGAGTGTAGGTCCTGCTGGCTTGGGTATTCAGAGTGCTTAGCTCTAACTGCAGGGCCTGCAGCGCCTGCAGCGCCTCCAGCGGGGACCCGGTGATCGTGGGTCGAGGCCCTGGCTCGTCCTGCCCCTGCTCCTGGGGCTCCTCCTCTGGCTCTTCCGGCACCACCTGCTTCCGCTCTTCCTGCTCTTCCTGCTGCTGCTCCTCCGCCACCACCTCAACCTCATCCATCATGTCCTCCACAGGCAGCCAAAACACCTCCCCGATCCGCGCCATCTCTCCCTCCAACAGGGCCGGGCATTGCCGCAACACCTCCCCGCTAAAGATGGCGGACTCCTCGCCCCCACCATCAACTAGTGCCAGCACCACACCTGGGGACCCGCGGGCCCCTGCTTCCTGAGGACCCCCTCCCACACCTCGAATGACCCCGCGTCCCGCCTCACTGCCCATGCGGACCTGGCTCTGAGCTGGGGCAGCGGCGAAGGTGCGGCAGCTGGAAGCTCAGCACGAGGGCCGCACGCAGGCCTAGCGACTAGAATCACGCTTCACTGCGGACTGAACCCGTTGCCTGGAGCCTCTGCAGTGAAGAGCGCTGAAACGCATGCGTAGGAGCATTGGCCGCCAGGCATGCGTGTCCAGGTGGCAGGAAGGAGTTCCAAGCCACGCCCAGGCCGCTCGGCCCCATCACGACCAATCAGGGCGAGGACAGTGGGCGTCACCCTCGGCTGCCTCGCCCCTCGCCCTGTGGAAACAGGCTGGCCTCTGGGATTGCCGGGTCCCCCCAAACACCCGTTCCCCCCGCCCGGCTTAGCAGCCCAGCTTCCACAAAGAGCTGGCCTCCAGGGAGGCCTCCGGCCTTTTGTCTGGGGTGCCCGGGAGCCCTGTGATACCTATGTGGCCTGTGCCAGTTGGAGCCAGGAGTTCCCGCTCCAGCTCAGAAAATCAGAATCTGGTTTCCTTCGGGACCTTTAACCACTGGGAGCTCTCAGAAAATGTACAAGGAAATGCATGGTGGCCGAAGTTGCTGGATACTTTTCTTCCAGGGGACAGAGAGCCCGAAGCTCTGTGGCATGAGAGGGGAGTGTCCGGCAAACCCAGCTCTTTGCTAGACTTGAATTCCTTTGCTCAAGAGCAGAAAAGCCACGCAGTGAAGAGCTCCGTCTGAGTGTCTGTCTCCCCTTTGTCTTTCTGTTTGTGTGTATGTGTGTCTGTGTGTCTGTGTGTGTGTGTGTGGTGTGTGCGTGCGCGTTCTTGTTTCTGTATGTATCTGCTCCCTCCCTCTGTGGCCCACTCTCCTGGGATCCCCTCTGGATGCTTAAACTCTCCGAGAAATTCTACCTTGCCTGGCACCGAAAGACCTCTCCTCGTGTGTGATTGGCACCCATGGGTTCTCGGACTTTGTGTGACCACACGTTTGCATAGTGCCTTTCAAACGCTTGAGTGGCAGGCAGAAATTGCCTTTCTGCTAGCCAACATAAGGTGACAAGCGTCCCTCCGGGAACGGACTTTGACACATGGCACGAGACGAAGTTGACTCGGCCATCCTGTGTTTTGAGAGACCGAGAGAGGGAGACACTCTTTGGTGGCACTGGGGAACGCCAGAAACTTTATTTGGACACGTGCGCACACACTGAGGTGCTGAGGACTGCACCCAGTCGAGGGCCACCATGCACGCATGCATGCCTTCACCACTGCCAACCCGAGGATGTGAATTTTGCCGACCCTAAGGATGCCCTGTGAAAGTGGTTCTGCTCTCGTCCACCTTCCAAATGAGATCACATCCCAGCCCAGCCCTTCGCCCCAGTCTTGTGGGACAGGGGAGCAGGGGCAGAATCCAGCTAAGCCATCACGGCCATACTCCTGAGCCACAAGGGTTGTCAGAACATTAGAGTGATGTCTTAAACCAGCAAAATCAGTGTGAGGCAGTCAGTTATGCCTCGGTGTGGGTCGGTGTGCCAAACCTTATGAAACAAAGGCCAGGTGTTTCTCAAGGGCCTACACAGGGGTGGGGGAAAGGTTGCTCGTGCACTGGAGAAGGAGATAAAGGTGGCTGTAGCTGAGATGGGAGTGGGGCTGGAGGGGTAGGGGGTGGGTCTTTCCTCTTTGGGCCTGGGAATCGGGCCCTTTGTGATTCTCATGTACTTTACATCCTCCCTGTCCTTCCACAGGTGCTTTCTTCCTCCCTCTAGTCTCAGCCCCTGGTCGAGGGTGCTGGCGTGTGATGCCCCTTACACTTTGCTCCACGGGTGGTATCTCTGGGCTGGATTCCCTGGCTTGGGGGCTTCAACTGGCCCCCAGTTTACGTACGTTCTATGAGCTCTTTAAGCTTTTCCACGTCCCCGCGTCCATCCCAACGTCCACGCATGCATGACAGTAGTCATGTCTATTCCTGAGCACGCACGTGCATCACGTCCCCCCCCACTACCCCCCCCCCCCACACGCCACACACGGGCAGGTACCTGAGCAGAACTCTACACGTACGTGTTTCCAGGAGAAAGGATTTTGGTCAGCGCCCCCTTGTTTACTGTCCCAGTTGTTTTCTGTCCCCCGCCTCCCCTCTGTGGATCTAGCCCATGTGCAATTTAGCTCCAAGGGTTGTTCTTGGAACGACTGCCCGGCCTACGGGATGGTGTGGTTGAAAGTGGGCGCAGTGGGAGCTGAGTCACGTGCACCTGTGTGCTGTTTCCTCCCGGTTACCTTTGACAGGTTGACCGTGGGGAGCACGCAGGCTCGATTCCATTCCCTGTGTCCCTGTCTGTGGCACCATACAGGAAGACAAGGTGATAGGTACCCAGCCGACTGGGACACGCTTTCCTCTTCCCTCAGCTGTCAGGTTGGTTCGTGCGTCCCCGGGTCGCCTGCTTAGAGAGGTGCTCCAGGGTTCCCTTTGCTCTGTAGGTGTTGTCCTCAGCTGGTTTCTCTTTCCCCCTCAGGCAGCTGTGCGAGGCCACGGGGAACCAGGTCGTGGCTACGTGTGTGCTACAATGTCCTGAAGATGGATCCAGCACTTGGGTGAAGAAATTAGGCTTGAAGGAGAGGCTGAAAAGAGGAGGTGGGCTCCCTTCCCGTCTGCCCTAATGTTTACTGCTAAACATGCACAGAGCCCCCACTAAGTGTGAACACAAAGGATGCCCTTAAACCTGAGACAGTATAGCAATTTGGGGAAAACTGCAGGTTTCCAAAGGAAAGTGTGTAGATAAAATCAATCACAAGTAGGACTGTGAGGTTTAGCTCTGAATCCTGTGAAGGAATACTACACATCTGGGGCTCCTTGGAGGGACAGAGTAATTCTTACGGGGGAAACAGCTTATGTAAGGAAGAAGATAAAGAGGGGTAATACACCAAGGGGGAAAGGGAGGGAGAGGGATAAATTGGGAGATTGGGATTGACATATACACACTACTATATAGAAAACAGAGACTAAGGACATACTGTATAGCACAGGGAACTCTATTCAATGCTCTGTAATGACCTATATGGGAAAAGGATCTAAAAAAGAGGGGAGACATATGTACATATAAGTGATTCACTTTGCTGTGCAGTAGAAACTAACGCAACATTGTAAATCAACTCTACTCCTATGAAAAATTAATTTAAAACTAGGTAATACAACGTGAGGCTTATTATGGAGAGCTACAGTTGTAATAGGATCAGTTATACGCATAGCAAAAGTGATGGTGGAGTGGACAGAGATGAAAGATCAGCAAAGAAAGACAGTTAAAACGGTGAGGGTAGAAAGATAAGGAATTCCTGGAAGCTGGGGACCTTGTTCCAGTGTCTTGGGTAGAAGCTGACTAACTCCTGATGTCACCTGCTTGGTGCCATGTTCTTGGGGAACAAGAACTATCTGTCAAGAACTATCTGTCTCATGGTGCTATCCACTCCTGGGCAATAGAGAGAGAACACCTCCGTTTAAGGCCTCAGTTAGGGTGGAGTTCTACTCAAGGGTAACATTTACACTTTTTCATTTGAGACACAAATCCTGGGCTGGAACCCCTCCGGTTTGGGCAGCACTGTTAGTCAGGATGATAAAGATCAAAAGGCTCTCAACACTTTATCTGCGTCATAGCACCAGAAAACTGAAAACCAAACTAAGACCTAGGTAAGGAAAGAGTTTATTCACAAAGACGATTGAATAGAAGAACACTTTGATTTCAGAATCTTCAAGTATTTCAACATCAAGTAGAAAAAGTATTTTTTAAGAGGAAAGGATGAGCAAGGCCAGCAGAAACCTAGTGGGACAGAAGCAGAGGGGTGAGCAGGAGGTAAAGTAGGGGTATTTTATTAGAAAATGTTTCCCCTGCCAGCTGATTCTCAGAATAAGCTGTTACGGAATATGTTCTGACCTTAGTATATTAGTGATTCCCCGAAGCTGAGGGGCAGGTCAAAGTTTAGCACACTGTGAGGAGGAGAGAAGGCTGATTAAAGTTTGGTCAAGCCAAGTCAGTAGATATGTAATGGACAATTGTAGGCCATCACATTACTAGAAAAAGACCCACAAGGATATTAATAATTTCTAAAATATCATTAAATATCAAGTATATTCAAATTTCCATTTTTCTCATAAATGGCAAACTAAAAATGTTTTCAGTTTCACTGAAATAAAATGCAAATAAGGTTTGAACTTTGCAATTGGTTCAAATGTTTTTAATTGTTTTCTAAAACAGTTTTCCCCTTCAATTCTTTATTTTTTTGTCAGTTTATTATAAAACCAGATTGATTATCCCATATAGTCTCCTATAGTCTGAATTTTGCTTCTTGAATCTATCCATGCAGTCTCATTCAACATTCAACATGCTATTCAACTCAATAGCAAAATGTATTGATTATGCTTTGGCTTCTGTTTTATCGAGAACACTTTAAAATTACCAGTTGTTCCTTTATTATTATGGACATGCTTTCTAATTATTACTTTTTTGTGTGTTCACTAAATCATTCCATTTACCATGGCTTTATAATCGTCTTTAATATCCAGAAAAGAGGCCCTTTGTTAGAATATTCTTTAAATGATTTCTGAATGTTAATTCTTCTAAATAAACTCTAAAAATCTAATTGAGAATGCAATAGGTGTAGTATGTATATACATGTGATATGTAAGTAAATATGTAATATACATACACAGATATATACATATATAAACATAAATACCTTAATACATATATACGTATATATATGAGATAACCTTATAATTTTCATTCACATTATTTATATTATTTACGTATTATTTAAGGTCATATAGAACTCATATTAGAACATCCATCTCCAGTTGCTCAAGTCATTCTTCAAGTATTTCAAAGAATTTTACTGTTTCCTTCTTCAAAAAAGTCTTGCACATACCTGAGAAAAAAAGTTTTTAATCTATATAATAAGGATAAGAATAGCAGTCAATAGGACTGTGGCAATAATCAAATGAGATAGTTAAATTCATAAGTAAATGAAGCACTTCCTATAGTAGCCAGCCCAAAATATTTATTAGATATTTTTATTTGACCAGTTAGTCTGCAGTAGTTATTCCCAGAAAGGAAGGGGCCCTGTTTCTAATTCATTACCATTTGTATTGTCATACATTTTGTGCATGCTATCTTTAGAGGTTATGTCTGTAAACAGTATTGACACACAACCTTTGTCATCTGAGTAATAGTATTTATTTATATTTGTCATCAGTATACTAGCTTTTTTAGCAAAAGTTCACCTATCCCCTAGAATTGACTATAAATTACGTCTGGGGTTTCTACTTCTTCTTGAATAATTATTGGTAAACTATCTTCTGTTAAATCATTTGTTATCCACCAAACACTTCTACTAATTATTTTTCATACCTTTTTATTAATAATTATTCTTCACTCCAATCGTGTGTGTGTTTTGTCATGTCTTCCTATGCTCTTTTAGGCTTATTATTAGTGCAAGTATACAATGATTATTTACTTTATACAAAATATGCAAAGGAACGTAATTGAAAACAAACAGTTTCGGGGCTTGCCTGGTGGCGCAGTGGTTGAGAGTCCGCCTGCCGATGCAGGGGACACGGGGTCGTGCCCCGGTCCGGGAGGATCCCACATGCCGCGGAGCTGCTGGGCCCGTGAGCTATGGCCGCTGAGCCTGCGCGTCCGGAGCCTGTGCTCCGCAATGGGAGGGGCCGCAAAGGTGACAGGCCGGCATACAGCAAAAAAATAAAAATATAAAAACTGTATCATGATTTTGACCAGTCTCTAAGAAAGGCAGGATTACAAGTTAACCTCAGGCCCCCACTTAATATAAACGTAATTCCAGTATTTCCACACTTTTGTTTTGAACCCTGAATTATGCTTTTAGACGTTGTGCTCAGTACATCATTTAACCTCACAATAACCCTATCTGATCATTCTTTATTGTCTTGTTTGTGTAGACTGGGTAAATTTAAGAGTTTAGGTAGTTTACCCAGTTTCATATAACTACTAAATTTTGAAGCTTAGATTACTTTTTGTCTGCCTTCCTTTGTATCATATTAAAGTACCATATGCATTTTATCTTGTAGACATTCATGTTTCTGTTTAAAATTATTTGAACAGTTCCACTAAAAAATAAAGTGGGTAGCATATTTGCATAGCAAGCAAAATGCTTCATGATCCGCTGCTACCCATTTTTATTCTATCAGAAAGTCCCTGAACTCTCCCTACTGATTATATGGAAATTCCCATTATTCCCCCAAATTGCCTTTTATTTTTTTTTTTTTCTGCGGTACACGGGGTCTGTTGAGTATGTCTCTCCTGAGCAGGGCTTAGAGGGTCTGGTCTGTGGTCTCCCGAATTGGTTCTGGTATCCCATATGCTAAATGTGGGCCTGGTAAGGTGTGGCTTATTCAGGTATGAGTCAAGTCCTAGTCCATCAGGTGGTTCTGCTGTGAGGGGAATTGGCCCCTTGTTTAGGGCTGTGACTCACTGAATTTGGCCTGGGATTACCTGTATTGTTGACTGTGATCCCTTGAACTGAATACAAATCTTCTGAGGAGTGCCTGAGTTTTCCTGTGTTGAATATGGGCCCACTGGTATATTGTTTGGGGGGGCCTGACCTGAGTCTGGGTTCTGTGCTGAGTCTGTGTGTCTCCTTAGGTGGGACTGGGATCCATTGTGGGCCTTGAGCTTCTACATCTGGGTCTGGGGCTGTGCAGAATTCGTCTGGGTCCATTCGGCATGATGTCTAGAATTCTGTGAGTTGAAACAGTGTCCTCTCTGAGGATCGCTGGACCCTCTGAGGTGGGTCCTGGTGGGGATGGCTGAACAAATTTGAGATGCTCAAGTGGTTGTAGGGTCGGCTCTCCAAGGTCTCAGTCTGGTTAGCTTAGACTGGAGGTCTTTAGGAGTGTCTAGGTATGTTTCAAGTGTAGGAAATGCCTGAGTGGCATTCTTGTGAGGTTCTGAGACCAGTAGGGTATTGGTTAGGAATACTTGAGCTGAGTATGGACCCTCTAAGGTAGCATTCAGGCCCAGAAACTGAGTCTGGGTCATCTGAGTTGGGTCTGGGGCACCCAGAGATTTGTTTATATTCTCTGAGGTGAGTCTGGGTCTCATGGAGATAAGTCACAGTTCCTGGTAGTCTATTAGGTGTCGCTAGAGTTGGGTGTTTCTCACCTGAATGAAGTCTGGGTGGATCTCGTCATGGGTCTGAGCCCTCTGTGGTTTGTTCTGTGTCCTATATATCTTGTATATTGATACCTGAACTGACTCTGGGTGTCCTTAGTTATGTCAGAGATTCCTGAGTTGGAACCGGAGTTCCCAGGGGTACCTGGCTCTCCCTGAGTTGTGTCTTAGATTCACTGAGGTGGATCTGGGGTCCTCTGAGGGGAATATTTGCACCTCTGTGTTATTTGTGTATGGCTTACCTGTTATTTCCTCACTTGAAAGGTGTCTGGTTTCTCCTATGGGGGGCGGGGTATGTGCCTCCAGAAGTGAATCTGGATCCTCTAATGTGTTTCTGTGTTTTTTTGAGTTTGTTGTGGATCCCCCTGTGTTGGATCTGGAATATCCTTAGCTGAGTATTGGACCCTGTGCTGATTCTATCAGAAAATCCCTGAACTCTCCCTATTGATTATATGGAAATTCCCATTATTCCCCCAAATTGCCTTTTACTTTTTTTTTTTTTCTGCGGTACACGGGGTCTGTTGAGTATGTTTCTCCTGAGCAGGGCTTAGAGGGTCTGGTCTGTGGTCTCCCGAATTGGTTCTGGTATCCCATATGCTAGATTCTAGACTCTCTGAGGTAGGTCTAAGACCCCTTACTCCTAGTGTGGATTTTTCAGGGTATTGGTGGTGGTTGCCTGAAGTGAGTCTTAGTCCTCTCAATTTGTGATTTTCTGTGGGAGGACTTGGCCCTTTCTTTGCGTCCTGAACTCAGGGAGTTTCTCTGGAGTCATCTGCTGTTTCTCAGGGCCTCCAGAAATGAGTATGGGACATGTGAGACATGCCTAGGGTTCCCTCACCTGCATCTGGGAACCCTTTGGGTGGTCTGAGTTCCTTTCTGTTGAAGGTTGACTTGGTGAGGTGTCTTTTGGGAATGCGTGAGTTAGGCTGAGTCCCCTGTACTTAGTATGTGTCACTTTGGGTGCATCTGGGATCCCATGTGGTGGGGTCCTTAGCTCCTTCATTTAGGTCTGAGACTCCCTGACTTGGTTTTGAGGCTACCTGGCATATTGTCTGTTGCACCCTGAACAAAGTCTGCATCTCTTGAGGAGTACTGAGTCCCTGCAGTGGGTGGGCTTTATCTGGAGATGCCTGAACAGAGTTGAGTGCCCTAAGTGGTGTGAGGTTTACTGTAGTAGGTCTTGCATCTCCTGAGCTTAGTCTTCTATGGTATTGTCCCTTGTTCCTTGAACTGAGTCTGCTTACCCTCAGGAATGTGTAGATCTCCTGAGCTGAGTCTGGACCTCTGAGGAGGCTCTGTGTCACCTAGGGTGGATCTAGGTTTCCTTGTGTTGAGTGTGAACATGTTCAGGTATTGTTTGGAGATAACTGAGCTGAGCTGATTGGGTCCCTGTGCTAAGTCTAAATGTCTTATGTGGATTTGTCATCTTCTGTGTTAGTTTTTCGTGCATCTTTATGTGGATGGAAGATCCATAATTTGAGCTTGGAGCCACCTACCATGAAATTTGAGGTCCTCGATCTAAGTGTGGGTATCCTGAGAATATCTGGTTTACCTGCGGTTTTTAATGGGCCCAATAGGTTTTGGTTCCCTGTTGTGGGTATGGGTATACTGTGGTGGGACTCGGTCTTCATATAAGGGTCTAAGACCCCTGTGTTGTGGCCTGGGCATGCCTTAACTGAATTGGGATCTCATAAGGTGGGTGTGGGATCTGTTAACATAGATCACTGGCCCCCAAACTGACTCTGGGTTACCTGACTTTCATCTGCAGTAACTACAGGTGCATTTGTGTTCTCTGATTGTGGCTTGGGTTCTCTTGAGCTTACCTGGGGTATCTGAAGCTGTCTGTAGTCCCCTGAGGTGGGTATGTGATCCCTGAACTGAGTATGCAACCCCCTGGTGTCGGTCTGGGGATTTTGTGAGTATCTGAGTCTCTCTGGTGTTTTTTTGAGGATTTCTGTGCCTTACTGATATAGCTTTGAGACACTTAGATGTGTCAAAGTGGCCATATCACTATGGTGATATGACTCTGCATACCCTGAATTTGGCCTGTATTTTCTGAAGTGTACCTGGGTCTTTGGAAATGATTGTGTTCTATGATATGGGACTGTGCTCTTTTGAGGTGACTCTGCACCCCTCTGGTTTGGGTTGGAGATCTCCGAAGGTGGAATCTGAGTCCCCTCAACTGAATCTAGGACTCTAGAGTGAGACTGGATCCCACATGTGGGTCTGAGGATCCTATGTTGAGTGTGGAGCCATTGGTGTATTCTTTGCAGATGCCTGAGTTGAGTCAATATATCCATAGGTTGATCTGGCATCCACTGTTTGTGGTTATGGCTCCTTCATTTGAGTCTGGACCCAGTATAGTCTGGGACTACCTGACACGTCGTCTGGGGTCCCCTGGTGATTCTTCCCCCTCTCAGCTGAGTCTAATCTAAGATAAATTTAGGTCCCTTGTGAGTCTAAAGTCCCTTAAGGTGGGTCTGACATATGTTTTGAGTGTGGGGTATTGGGGTGTTGTTTGGGGATGCCTCTGAAGAGTTGACATCCCCTGTACTGGGTCTGTGTCCCATTAATTGTGTATGGGATCCCTTTAGTGGTATTGGTCCTTTCAGCTTGGTCTGAAACTCTGAGTTTGATCTGTATCCACCTGGCATGTTGTCTGAAATCCCTTAGCTGAGTCTGAGTTCCTGAGAAGGTCTGAGTTTCCTATAGTGTCCATGGCTCCTTGGGTTTTAGCTGGGGATGACTGAACAGAGTTGGGTGTCCTGATATGGGAGTGGTTCCACTGTGGCTGGCCTGGTTCTTTCTACGAGAGTGTAAAACCCTGGTAATGTTGTCTTGGGTACCTTAGCCGAGTCTGGGTGTTATGACAATTATCAGCACTCTCCTGTTGGTTGTATGGTCCATGATGTATGTCCAGGTCCCCGGAGGCATGTTTCAGCCTTACTGAAGTATGTTTGGGCCCTTTTCTGGTATATTTATACACCCCAAGTGATGTCAGTGAATGCTGTATCTGAGTTTGTGTACCTGAATTTGGTCTGAGTTTTCCTGTGTGGAACTTGGGAAATGAATCTGGACTTTCTGGTGGGACTCTGTCTTTCTTCCTGGTTGGTGTGCCCTCCTCTGAGATGGATTTGGATACCGTTACGGTTTGGGGTAGCATCCGGATTACCTTAGGTGGATCTGTGGTCCCTTGAGGCAAACCTGAGCACCCCTGTACTGAGTGTGGCGTTATTGGAGTGTTGTTTTCATGTACCTGAATTGAGACTTTATTCCCTTGGGTTGGTCTGAAATCCTTGTATTGCTTTTTAGGACCCTTTATTTGGATCTGACACATCCTCATTTCTGCCTTGAACCTCATATTTTTCAGATTTCTCTGAACTTAATGTTCCGTCAGCTGAATTTAAGTCTCCTGAACTGAGTCTGTATATCCTTAGGTGGGTGTGGGTTCCCTTGTGGAGGGTGGTATGTCCTTCCTCTTAGACTGGAGTTGCAGTTTGAGTCTGACATTGTCTTTGGTCCTCTGAGCTGAATCTGGCTTCCCTGAGCTCCCAAACGTCCCTGAAGATGTTTGAGTCTCCTGATGTTTGGGTTATTGCTCCTCTGGATACCCAGGGACGCCCGGGGAAGGCTAAGTCCACCTCTGGGGGCCCGGTTTTACGTCAGTGACCTCAGTTTTATGTCAGTGACCCCCGGATTTACGTCACTGACCCCGGTTTTATGTCTGAGGCCCCGGATTCATGTCGCTGACCGCGGATTTACGTCGCTGAACCCGGATTTACGTCAGTGACCCCGGATTTACGTCAGTGGCTGTGGCCCCAGTTTTAACTGCCACCGGGGGACACGGCCGGGCCTTGGTGGCCGAAGGGGCTGAGGCTTGAGGTCCCACAGGACTGCCTACATTTGCCTCCGTGCAGAGCTTCTGCCTGAGGGTCAGCCGGAGTCTGGTGCTCACGAGACCGTGCCCCTGGGGCCACTGACGGGGCTGGGCAAACCCTCAGGGTCAGCACCGACTCAGCCAGGTGTCTGCAGCGGCGCATTTACCCCAGCGATCTTCGCAGTAGGCGCGTCGGGGGCCCCTGCGGGTCCGTGAGCGGAGAGCGGATACAGAGGAGGGGCGCTCACGCGCACACGATGGGTGCCACTCAGCCGTGAAAAAGGAGGGCGTGCCGCCACGTGTGACGGCAGATGGACCTGGAGGGCCGTAGGGTGAGTGAAAGTAGCCAGACGAAGACAAACAGCACACGGCCTCTCTTCTCCGTGGGATCCAGGCCACAGACAGACAGAAAACCAGCTCCTAGATGCAGAGAACGGAGTGGTGGTCGCCAGAGGTGGGGGCGGGGCGTGGAGGAGATAGGGGGAAAGGGGTCGGAAGGTGCAAACTTCTAGTTGTGACAGAAAGAAGCCCTGGGGTGTGATGTCCCGCACAGTGACCACGGCTAGCAATACTGTGCTGCGTAGTATTGGAACTCTACGGGGCGGTTCTCACCATTAAATCAAACCATGTGCTGCGCACACCGTAGACTTAACGCAGTGGCGGACGTCAGTTACTTCTCAGTAACTGAATGAAACACGGTCTCACTGCAGGAAGAAAAGTGCACCTGTGTGTCGTGACAGACTTTAACTCGGCTTATTCTGGTGGTGATTTCACAGTGTATACCAACGTCGAGGCATTACCGTGTACCCCTGACGCTAATGTAAGCTGTGTGTAAGTTACACCTCCAGAACGAAGCCCGCAGTGTACGGAATTTGTAATGGTCAGACCAAACCATAACGTAGGTTAAGTGTTTAGAGCACTGTGTAACCTGGCCTACAAACGTTCCTAGTCTTGTAACATTTCATTTTACTGAAGCAGTTACTTAAATGAACGTAATTTTAAGTAAAACAGCGAGGCGTGGTTGGAATAGAAGAGGACTAAGATACAGGAACCTTAAATTCAGATTTCTTTTTGGTGATCTCGAGTAAGTCACAGTTTCTCTGTAAGTTTTTTGACATTATCCTCACTCGCATGAGGACGTTGAGATGGAAATCTGACAAGTTCCTTGTGAGGACAAAGATGAAACGACACATGTGAATGAGCTTAGAACTAAGAGAGACTATAGGAGTGTCATTTGTCGGTGTCGTTCACTGGCTGTGATGATTATTACCATTTTTCATGTCAGGAAACGGAAAGCACCAACCTATGAGGTTTTTCACACTTACGTTATCATTTAGGAAACTTAATGGCCTTTTAGAAAGTTCCCCTCTGGGAGTTTTAGACTCGGTTTTGTGCTTTGTGCTAAGTTTTCCTGGGTTTCTGTCACTGGCAATTGTCTCCGTGAAGCAACAAAAGAAAAGGAGGAATCCCATGTCTCTCTGGCAGTAAAGCACTGAGCCATGGAGACAAGAAACAAAAAGCAAGCAGGTGGTCTCATGCGGGGATCCTTGGGTGACCAGGCTGAGTGGGCTTGGAGTAATTCAGAGAGTAGAGTCCACACGCCACACTCCTGACGGGGGCACAGCCGCCGCCTCCAGGTTTTACCTCTGGTGTGAAAACTGAAAAACTAAAGACTAATACCTATAGAGCTTTGTACATCACAGATTGTAACGTACTCATATTCTCTTCTTAAATATAACCTAGTCCACACTTCCTACCTCATTACGCTTGCTTTATTTTATCGTGGATGAAAACCTTCTTCACAAAATTGATATGTATTGTCCCCACAAGGGGATGGCATGGCTGAGGTTTAAAAGCGTTGGGATCATGTGGATAGAGTGCGATAAAGCTGGAATATGCCCTTAATGCATTGACTCACTTCATTTGTACTTTATCGCAACTTGCTACTTTTTATCAGTATTTTTAACGTGGTTAAACTTAAGTGTACACCAGAAAACTGAGATGGACCAGAATATACCCATCCAGGGTTTGGATATTTTGCACATAAAAGCAAGGACACATTTTATGTCTCTATCGATATTTCTCTGTTAGTGGCGATTTATCGTGTTCATACCCTTAACACTACTTACTATGTAAAAAAACAAAGCAAAAGAAAAGCAAGAGTGAAGTCCTCAATCACTTCAGAACTTAAACTAACGTCAGGTTGTCCTGCCGGCCTGGGAGAGGGTGGCAAGTGAGGCTGTTACATTGGATACAGAATTTAGGGGTGCACCAAAAAAATTCAGTAATCGAGGTGAATAATATTTAATGCACTATTTTAAAAATGAGAAGTGATGCAGAATACATGATGAACAAGATATTAAGACTTTAAATAAAGACAGGATCAGTTTTCTACCAGATAAATGGACTTGGACACACAAATCCACACCCACCAATTGATACAATTTTGCCCTTCATTTCCAGGACTGCAAGCAAGTACTTAGTACAATGAATTCAGCAGACTCTTCAGGGACATAAAAGAGTTTTTCATGTTTAATAACTCTGAGAGTGGAGCACCTGCGACTTCAATTTATTGGCTTTGAACATTCCTGTAACATAAAATGAAGGGCAACTTACAGGTTTTGAATTAGCAATTGTGTTGATGATTAAATTTCTCAAGAAAAAACACAGGAGTCAGGTTTTAGTAGCTCCTGGGACATCTCATCACCGCTAAGCAGCAAGTATACTGCTTTCCCGGAAGGGTATCAGGTTCTCAAAGGAGAGATTGCACACTGTCTTTTAAAGATTGACATCTCTACAGACTTAGGGATTGTAAAGAATAGCAATCTCATCAGCATCTTCCCCAGATATACATGAGGAGTGTGTGTGTGTGTGTGTGTGTGTGAGAGAGAGAGAGAGAGATAGAGACAAAGATAGAGACAGAGAAAGAGACAAGAAGGAGGAAGAGGAGAAGAAGGAGGAAAAGGAAAAAAATAGGTAGGTATTTAGAAAGGCAGATACATACAGAGATGGAAATTTTAGGACATGTTATAGAGCACTGAATAGGACTAGAATGTCTCCTTTTCCTAAATCAGGAGCGAGTTTCCTACCTTCCAGCTAACACTCAGTATAGGAGGAAGAAAATGTTTAAATATATAAAATTAATAGGGTGTAGTACTTATCAGAAGTAGAGGAGGGCAATTCCAGTTGTCCAAAGAAACAGGTACACTTTAGTAGAAATCTTGGAGGACCGTCTCTCCGAAATATCCAGTATACAGTCGTACATCTACCCATAAGCTCAAACTCTGAGTCTCCGAGTTGAGCGGCATGGAAAAGACCTCAGACACTTAATTTAGAAAATGCCTCTTATAATGCCAGTGCAGAGTGGTAAACTACGTCATAAAATTGGAATTTTAAAACCATTGTCGTTTAAGAGGAGGGCTGGCTGAGAGAAAGGAGATGTCCAATTCTGACTAAATAATATTCCTACAGAGAGAGACCAAGTAATTCGTTAAGTGCTGCACCATGGTTAGTCCCACTAGTATTTAAGTGATTTGCTTAGAAATGATTAAATTCTTAACTGGACTTTCAGAATAATAATTAAGTAAAACTGCTTTGCGTTATTAGAATGGACCAGATTAAGAAGTTAATGAGCACAAAGTCTCTGAACAATGTGGGATTCTGGGGTGAAGGCCAGGCTTTCCCAAGGAAGATGGAAGAGCCGGGTGGTCCCGCATCTGGGGCATCCCCCGGGCACGGTGAGCACGCCCCCTCCCCAGAGAGCCTTGAAGACAGGAGTTGAAGCGCAAGTCAATATGGAACCCTCAGAATAAGACTGTCCGTCAGAGCAGTACTAGAAATAACCTAGTTTACATTTCTGTTGTTATAGAATAGAATATATAGAATGTTATAAATAGAATAAATAGAATGTAATAGAGAGGGTCGTCCCTCTCTTTTATTCAAGTAAAACCACTTCATACTGTTAGGGTCACTTCAAAATTATTCCATCTGAAATTGCACAGGCTTCCCTCACTGAACCAGGCTGGTTTCTTCCTCTACTTCCCATAGATCGCATCAATTTTAGTTGACACTTTAGAGGTTGCCTTTGCCCCCAAGGAACTGTGCTCACTCTGAGGACAGGAGGCATTTCCTCTTGTTATTCCTAATGCCTAGCAACCTTTATACATATTTTAAAATAAGGGAACAAATGGATGAATTAACTCCATCATTTTGAGGGTATTTCTCCTTTGCTCGTAGCATTTTTGTTTGTTTGTTTGCGGTACGCGGGCCTCTCACTGTTGTGGCCTCTCCCGTTGCGGGACACAGGCTCCGGACGCGCAGGCTCAGCGGCCATGGCTCGCGGGCCCAGCCGCTCCGCGGCATGCGCTATCTTCCCGGACTGGGGCACGAACCCGCGTCCCCTGCATCGGCAGGCGGACTCCCAACCACTGCGCCACCAGGGAAGCCCCTGAAGATTTATAATAGAGCTATTTTTTTCTAAATCTATATTAAAGGCACAGATGGAAGCACAATTTGTGAACGTAATTAACCAGGATAAGCTCCTGGAAACCCTAGAAATCAGATGGTGGAGTTCCTGGGATGCGTTTGTGTGATGAACAGGGAATAATAGTTCCATTAGTGTCAAATACGTAATACATTTGCTCCACACTTTTATTTGTCAATAAATTACCGTAGAATTTTTTTGTAGCCTAGAGAATAGATGACATAGCCAGTGGAAATTTAATGACTAGCATATGCTATAAAAATTTAACATAGTTTTCATTGCAGTAGATGAAAAGGAAATTAGCAATAAATATGATTTTGACTCTTACAAAGAATATCTGAGTGTACGTAGGTATAGTCAGTGCTTATGTATATAGTAGCTTATGTTTCTGTATTTCACCTATTCCACAAAGGATTTGAGGTTCATTTGGGAAATATACTTAAACGCAAATCTCCTCCCAACCCCCAGCAAACCTCTCCACAAAGCAGAAGAGAAAGACAGCAGTTTTATCATCAGATAAGCGTTAAATCAGAATGTGGTGCACACCACAGGGAATTCGCCAAGAGAGACAAAGACAGAAGGAAAATCTCACCCTTTTATGTGGTCAGGCAGCTAGAGCTCCTTCTGTGAATGTTCTCAAGATGAGCACTGACTAGGCCTCAGCAAGACCTGGCAGGAGCGTGTACTATACACATACAGAGCCATCCCGAGTTGACCTGCGAATTGCAGGGACCGTCTGTGGTAGCTAATCAGCTTCGTCCAGAGGAAAGACGAACCGCTCCTGTCTTTGTGACGAGAGGTAGGTTGCAGGTTGGGGCCAGGAGCCTACAGAAGCTCATCCCCTCACCTCCCACAGAGCCTGGGAGATGGGCTCCCTCTCCCTTCCTGGTTTTGTTTCAAAGAGATAGTCCCCAGGTCCTTGAGAAGGACACTTCTGGGTCACAAAGCTGAGAAAAGTCCCATCGGAAAGTTTTATACACATTTCAAAACGAGGAGAGAGTACTTAACGACAAGTTTTCTAAAATAATTGCTCTGAGCAAAAGGCAGAGGTGGAAACCTCTCTCCTTATTTAATGGAGGAGAATTAAGCCCGTTATTCATAGTTTGTATTTGTCCTCACAGGTCTCCTGGGCTGTACAGTTTTACGAAAATACAAAGTTTCAATCAGAAAGATAGTGGAAGTCTTATTATATTGCTTGGTGAGCATTTCAGGTACTCTTTGCCTGTTTCCGTGTAAGAAAATACTATAGCAAAGAATAGGCCAACTGGGTGAACTGTATTTCCAATGAGTGTTTTCTGCCTAAAAAAATTCCTTTTTTAGAGATGCATGCTGGTAAAGATCCCTAATAGAGACAAAAGGAGCCTCCTAGATGTTCTAAATCAGATGGTCTTGTGCCCCAGTGATATTAGTTACCTGCCATTAGAACAGACTAGGGGGATTGGGAGGAACACAGATGCCTGTCCTCTGTTACTGTCAATTTCCCCTTTCATGGCTGTTAACGTTTGCCTAGGTTTTGAGGTGCTCCTATGTTGGGTGCGTAAATATTTACAACTGTTATATCTTCCTCTTGGATTGATCACTAGGTAGTGTTCTTTGTCTCTGGTAATCGTCTTTATCATTTGGTACTATATATATTAATATAATAAAGGTACATGTAACTTTACTGAAAGAAAAATAGTCTTTATTTTAAAGTCTATTTTGTGTGACATGAGAATTCCTACTCCAGCTTTCTTTTGCTTTCCATTTGCGTGGAATATCTTTTTCCATCCCCTCACTTTCAGTCTGTCTGTGTCCCTAGATCTGAAGCGGGTCTCTTGTAAAGACAGCATATATATGGTTCTTGTTTTTGGATCCATTCAGCCAGTCTGTGTCTTTTGATTAGAGCATTTAATCCATTTACATTTAAGGTACTTATCGATGTGTGTGTTCCTGTTACCATTTTCTTAATTGTTTTGGGTTTGTTATTGTAGGTCTTTTCCTTCTCTTGTGTTTCCTGCCTAGAGAAGTTCCTTTATCATTCGTTGTAAAGCTGGTTTGGTGGTGCTGAATTCTCTTAGCTTTTGCTTGTCTGTAAAGGTTTTAATTTCTCTGTCGAATCGAATGAGATCCTTGCTGGGTAGAGTAATCTCGATTGTAGTTTTTCCCTTTCATCACTTTAAATATGTCCTGCCACTCCCTTCTGCCTTGCAGAGTTTCTGCTGAAAGGTCAGCTGTTAACCTGACAGGGATTCCCTTGTATGTTATTTGCTGCTTTTCTCTTGCTGTTTTAATATTTTTTTCTTTGTATTTCTTTTTTGATAGTTTGATTAATATGTGTCTTGGCGTTTTTTCTCCTTGGATTTATCCTATCTGGGACTCTCTGCGCTCCCTGGACTTGACTATTTCCTTTCCCATATTAGGGACGTTTTCAACTATAATCTCTCCAAATATTTTCTCAGTCCCTTTCTTTGTCTCTTCTTGTTCTGGGACCCGTATAATGCAAATGTTGGTGCCTTTAATGTTGTCCCAGAGGTCTCTGAGACTGTCCTCAATTCTTTTCATTCTTTTTTCTTTATTCTGCTCTGTGGCAGTTATCTCCACTATTTTATCTTCCAGGTCACTTATCTGTTCTTCTGCCTCAGTTATTCTGCTATCGATCCCATCTAGAGAATTTTCAGTTTCATTTATTGTGTTGTTCATCATTGTTTGCTTGCACTTTAGTTCTCCTAGGTCCTTGTTAAAGGTTTCTTGTATTTTCTCCATTCTATTTCCAAGATCTCGGATCGTCTTTACTGTCATTCCTCTGAGTTCTTTGTCAGGTTGACTGCCTATTCCCTCTTCATTTGTTTGGTCTGGTGGGGTTTTACTTTGCTCCTTCATCTGCTGTGTATGTCTCTGTCTTCTCATTTTGCTTATCTTACTGTGTTTGGGGTCTCCTTTTCTCAGGCTGCAGGTTCATAGTTCCCATTGCTTCTGGTGTCTGCCCCCAGTGGGTAAGGTTGGTTCAGTGGGTTGTGTAGGCTTCGTGGTGGAGGGGACTGGTGCCTGTGTTCTGGTGGATGAGGCTGGATCTTGTCTTTCTGGTGGGCGGGGCCGCATCTGGTGGTGTGTTTTGAGGTGTCTGTGAACTTATTATGATTTTAGGCAGCCTCTCTGCTAATGGGTGGGGTTGTGGTCCTATCTTGCTAGTTGTTTGGCATGGGGCGTCCAGCCCTGGAGCTTGCTGCTCGTTGAGTGGAGCTGGGTCTTAGCAGGGAGTCAGAGATCTCTGGGAGAGCTCTCACTGATTGATATTACGTGGGGCCGGGTGGTCGCCGGAGGTCCAATGTTTTGAACTCGGCCCTCCCACCTCAGAGGCTCAGGCCTGACACCCGGCTGCGGCACCAAGACCCTGCCAGCCACACGGCTCAAAAGAAGAAAAGGGACAAAAAGAAGAAAGAAAATATAAATAATAGAGTTATTAAAATTAAAATATTATTAAATTATTATTTAAAAAATTAAAAATAATAAAAATGTAATACACGGAAAAAAAGAAGAGAGCAACCAAACCCATAAACAAATCCACCAATGATACCAAGGGCTAAAACTGTGCTAGGATACACGTAAAAATCATAAACTAGTAGTCGCATACAGCACACCCCAAGTCTACAGTTGCTCCCCAAGTCCACCGCCTCAATTTTGGGATGATTCATTGTCTATTCAGGTATTCCACAGATGCAGGTACATCAAGTTGACTGTGGAGCTTTAATCCTCTGCTCCTGAGGCTTCGGGGAGAGACTTCCCTTTCTCTTTTTGTTTGCACAGCTCCTGGGGTTCAGCTTTGGCCCTGCATCTGCATGTAGGTCGCCCTCTGGCGCCTGTTCTTCGCTCAGGCAGGACGGGGTTAAAGGAGCAGCTGATTCGGGGGCTCTGGCTCGCTCAGGCCAGTGGGGAGAGGGAGGGGTACGGATGCGGGGCGAGCCTGCGGAGGCAGAGGCCGGCGTGACGTTGCACCAGCCTGAGGCGCGCCGTGCGTTCTCCCGGGGAAGTTGTCCCTGGATCCCGGCACCCTGGCAGTGAGGGGCTGCACGGGCTCCCGGGAGGGGAGGTGTGGATCGTGACCTGTGCTCGCACACAGGCTTCTTGGTGGCGGCAGCAGCAGCCTTAGTGTCTCACGCCCGTCTCTGTCCTCACCGACAGCTGCGTCTCGCGCCCGTCTCTGAAGCTCGTTTCGGCGGTGCTCTGAGTCCCCTCTCCTCGCGCACCCCGAAACAATGGTCTCTTGCCTCTTCGGCAGCTCCAGACTTTTCCCTGGACTCCCTCCCGGCTAGCTGTGGCGCACTAGCCCCCTTCAGGCTGTGTTCACGCAGCCAACCCCAGTCCTCTCCCTGGGACCTGCCCTCCGAAGCCCGAGCCTCAGTTCCCAGCCCCCGCCCGCCCCGGTGGCTGAGCAGGCAAGCGTCTCCGGCTGGTGAGTGCTGGTCTGCACCGGGCCTCTGTGCGGGAATCTCTCCGCTTTGCCCTCTGCACCCCTATTACTGCCCTCTCCTTCATGGATCCGAAGCTTCTCCCCGCCACCCCCACCCCCACACCGCCCCCCCATATCCCCACCCACCCCCACGCCTCATACCCCGTCTCCACCAGTGAAGGGGCTTCCTAGCGTGTGGAAACTTTTCCTCCTTCACAGTTCCCTCCCCGTGACACAGGTCCTGTCCCTATCCCTTTGTCTCTGTGTTTTCTTTTTTCTTTTGCCCTACCCAGGTACGTGGGGGGTTTCTTGCCTTTTGGGAGGTCTGAGGTCTTCTGCCAGCGTTCAGTAGGTGTTCTGTAGGAGTTGTTCCACGTGTAGATGTATTTCTGGTGTATCTGTGGGGAGGAAGGCGATCTCCACGTCTCACTGCTCCAGCATCTTGAAGGTCCTCCTACATTTGTTAGTCCCTTGCTAAAAGGCTGACTGGAGAGTTAGCTGGTCTCTATCTATCCTACTGCCCCTCTCCAAATACTCACTGTGCGCTCCTTTACAACCTATTGTGAAGGCTCTTATTAACCTTTACTTTTTCAATGCAAAGAGTACCACCCAAACACTTGCTTATGCCAGTTTACCAGCCCCTGGCCTAGCTGATCTGACTGCTGGTCATGCCGGCCTCTAGATACTGCTAAAGGACCTGAACTGTTCTCTGTTTCTGCCGATGTGAACATCTGGTGGACCAAGTATGGAAGGCAGATAAATGACAAGGTATGGCACCCATGTCTAAGAAAACATTGCTCTGTCCCTCCTTCTGGTGAGTTATTTGGGTCTTGCATAACCTACATGGAAGGGCAAGAACTTTCCCTTGCCCACATAAAGACCAACAGGTGAAAAATTGTCCCTTTGCTTTGGAACAAACATGATACTCGGCCTTTTCCGAGTGACACTCTGGGACCAATAGTACATTCAGACTCTGTGGTTTGACCCCACAGGTGGCATCTTCAAATCCCTGGAAAAGACTGTAAGTGGCTCTAGCGCTAGCATTCTTGGTACAAACGTCTGCCAAATCAACAAATGTTTTGGATGACTCGTAAGCCACCTCCGTACAACTTGGGGTACTACGGCTGCTCCCATGACTAAGCTGCCTACTACCATAAGCTATGTACGGGTGGACCACTATAAAAATCTGGACTCGCTTGGCCACAGAACCAAGCCTTAGTGCTGCCCAAACCAGACCACAGGCCTCCTGTACCAACTCTTTTGCAACCTGTCCTGCTCTCACAGATTGACAGGAGCACACGGGAAATGGAGGGTATGGATGCTAGCATTACCAATGGCAAAGGTCGTGGAATACTCCAGTTCCTGGAGATTGCAGGTTCCGTTGTAACCTTGTCTGCAAACCACACTGGTCTTTTTATGTTGGGTGGCAGCAAAGTATATAAAGGGTGTCCACCTAACCGGTCAGGACAATGGGGACTTGGATACCTGGCTCCTTCTGTCACCAAATACTCCACCCTAAATGCAGCCAAATTACAAACCTGGGCTCCTTTGTTCATAAAACTGTGTCCCATAAAGGTGCCAGCAGGGAAGTCATAGACAATCCATTGGGTATCACAACTCCAACTTCTTTTCATTGTTCAGGATCTTATTCCCAAGCTATGGAGGTTATGAATTAGAACAGCCATCTTAACTCTCCATGGTAGTGGAACAAGAGTTCAGTTCCCCTATGCAAAGTGTGAAAATACTTCAGTCAGAAGTTAACAGCCTAGCATCAGTGGTGCTCCAAAATGGACTTGCTCTGGACATCCTGACTGCTCGGCGAGGATGAGCTTATGCAATCATCGGTGGAAAATACTGCTTCTACGCAAATCAAATGGGAAAAATAGTCTCCAACTTATTAAAAGTGAAGGAAATGCTTTCGTCACATAAATGAAGCAAAGCCGTTTTATTGGACTGATGTCTTCCCAGGACTGGGGAACTGTTTCGGTAGGGTTTGGGGAAATGTACTTTGATTTGATTTGTTCTTTTCTGTTTTTCTTCATCCTCATTCTAACCTATGTTCTTTTCTCCCTTTGCAGGTCTCTTAGCACTGAGCTACTCACCCAGTTTTGCTCTCCACGGCCATCACCTTAGCCTTTTCTTTGTGAAACATCAAGGGAAGTTGCAGAGGAGGGAATCCTTGGGGCTCAGAGCG
Source organism: Leucopleurus acutus (assembly GCF_964270905.1). Classification (NCBI taxonomy): domain Eukaryota; kingdom Metazoa; phylum Chordata; class Mammalia; order Artiodactyla; family Delphinidae; genus Leucopleurus; species Leucopleurus acutus. The sequence goes on from NC_139164.1 coordinate 10,616,371, forward strand.
GGCCGCCCAAGATATGGCTTGTTGATTATTTTGAACAGAGGCTACCAGGGAAACGGTCAGTGAGGGGAAATGATTGAAAACCACAACGAAAACACTCTGGCCCCCTGCCTTCCCCCAAAGTGCGAACTAAATCCATGTGACGGTATCCTCCCTATGGCAGGAGGCTAGAAAGCATCCTTGTCACCACAGTTAGGAAATTCAAGGCTAAGAAAGCTGGATAAACGAACGCTGACACTTCTTCATTAGGCTGCTTGCCCAAGCACAAGCCTCTTTGTTTTGTCGAATGTACAAAAATGTTTCTTTGTCCAAAACTAGATACATTCAGCGGGCTTTGGTCACTTCAGGCGGTCCCATTTCTGAGACCTCTGTGTACATGAATTAAATTGGTTTGTTTTTCCTGTTAATCTGTCTTGTGTCCACATAATTATTAGGAGAGCCAAAAGGACCTCAACAGGGGTAAAGGAGAAATTTGCCCGTCCCCGTGTTGCTAGACAAGGTCACACACGTTCACTGGCTCAGAAAAGATTTGAGGAGACCCTAAGTTTTCACCTCTGGCTGATCTTTAGTCTCCAGGTGTACTGGGTGGGAAAACTTGCGAAAATGAAAACGGTGTATACGGTGATGAAGCTGTGCACCCAGCCCCAAGGTAATCTGCAGAGACCAGGAGAGTGGTTTTTGAAATTTGTGTTTCCTTGCTACCTCCCCAAACCCCCTGACCCAGCACCCTGGCGGTTTAAAAAAATAATAATCGGTTGTGTCCACCCACGTCGTGGAACAGAAACACCAGTGGCTACACAGCACACGGCAAAGAAAGCCGTCTAACCAAAAATAGTTCGGCATAGTAACGGAAAGGATCAACTACAACCAGCAGCCACACATGAATACGAGGGAGAAGAACCTTCTCCCCATTTACTGCATTCCAAACTTCAAAATCTCCAGTTTTCAACACCACTTACAAGGCATGCAATGAAACAAGTGTGTATTTGCCCCATCACAGGTCAGATAGCAAATTAATAGAAACTGTGCATGAGGAAACCAAGTACTTTAACTCTGTAGGCAGACATTCAATCAAGAGTCATACCTACGCTCACCTGACAAAGGAAACGATGGAGCAAGAACTAAAAGAAACCAGGAGACCCAGGTCTAGCGAAATAGAGACTCTCAACAAAGAGACATTTAAAGCAGAAACAAATAGGAATTATGGGCTGAAAAACCACAGCATGTGAATCAAAACCTTCAGTAGAGACTTCGAAGGAAGGTTTGAGCAGGCAGAAGAATCACAAAACCCAAAGTCAGGTTAATTGAAATCATCCTGGCTGAGGAGCAGAAGGAGAACAAAAATAATGCAGAAAATGTAACAGCCTAGATTATTTGCCAGACTCCACTGAGCAATCCGAGGCTTACGTATTTGCAGTCCCAGGTGGAGACAGGAGAGAAAGGGGCAGGACAAGTATTTCAAGAAATCATGCCCCTCACACTCTCCAGGTATGGCAAAACTCATGAATCTACACGTCACACTTTCCTTTACTCATACCTCTCTCTTCCTGAAGCCCTCACCTTCCTTCAGCACCACCTGATCCTCTGGGTGAGGTGCTTGGGCCACGAGTTTCTATTCGGTATGCCCGTATTTTGTTCATGCACCCCCTCTCACTGGGTCATAGGAGGTCACCGAGGGCAAGGACTCTCTAACAACTTTTCTCTTCACAGGAAGACTAGCCCCAATTCCTATCGTTCGGGTGATGCTTTATTAAAACTCATGAAGAAATTGTGCCCACATAATGTCGGTTTAATGACCAACGCAAGAATAAAATGGGGAGGAATAAGAGTCATCTTCCTTCACTCCCGCACTAGTGTTTACAAAACACTAACAAGTCAACCCCAAACGTTCTCCTCCTGGAAGCTTCCCTGGCAAATGCATTCCCTCAATGTCCTCATCACCCTCTGGGGGCCGTAATTGATATTCTCACCTCCACCAAGATATTCTTGTCTGTCGGTGATCTGCCACAAGTGCATGCCTATTCCTCTGTTTCCAAATGTGTGTCACTGCTAACTCCACCTGCAATAAAGCATTTCTTGTTGCTCACAAAGACAACGGAACTCACAAAAAAGTCCCAGTTGAAGGTGTGGAAGCATTTGATGCAGGAATGGAGGAAAGGGTGGAACGCAGGCACAGACCAACTCAGAGACACAAACCTTAACAAGTAAGTGAGTAACAGCAACCCAGAGCATGTGTATCGAAACACCCTGTCCCAACCTTTGCTTTGGTGATTAAGTCCTTTGCAAGACCTTACTAAATGTTCTGGATGTGGATAAATATCCTGGTGTCCTTAGAACAAGCCCCGTCTGAGGTTCCCTAAGACCACGCACCAGTATGCTGTCCCACTCCCACTGCAGGTTTATCAGAGCATAGTTTATTTTTACCAGCACCAGGAAAGACAGGGACCAGCACGTGGAAGCCCCAAGGGTTCCTTGAGGTGTACACTGCGAGAAGCTGAGAAGACCTGTTTCCACAGTGTCTGTGGGGTGGTTGTGGGGACAGCAGCGGGCAAAGGCCAAGCCTTGCCTTCTAGACCTTCGGATGTCTCCACTGTAGAAGGGGCATAGCTGGGATGTAGATGTTCAAATACAAAACCTGACACTGAGCAGGCGATCTAACTCAGTGCACTTTGAAGGGGACATCCGTGACTCCATGAACTTTGATTGTCAAACCCTCGTCCTGGAAAGAGCTGGGGCTTTTGGGAGAAGGCTCTTCTACCAAAAGTCGTTGAGCGAGAGCTCAACATGCGGGACGGAAATGGTACTGTCAATATGCCACCCTCAGGGACGCCTGTGTTGGAGCCGCTGTATCTGGGAAGAGAGAAGAACACTGGGGGGACAAACATTGCACATTCCCTGCTCCGTTTGTGGCAGAGTCTGTCCTTTGCCTGGTCCAGAGACAGACGTGCTTCTGGGAAGCAGCCAGCCACTTGGCAAGGAGCACCCGAAGTGCTCACCACTTCCTGGGTGAGCTCGGTATGCTCTAGGTCTTCCCATTGGCCTCAGGGGCACAGAGTGCTGGCAAGGCCCCAGAAGAAGGACAGTGCCTTTGTGGTTGAAACACGGTGTGCCCAGCCATTCAGCGAGGATGGGACACCTCTACCAGACTGTTCATGAGAAAAATGTTTACTTTCTGGGGACCTGGCCTGAAGCGGGCCTTGGGTAGAGGGCTTAAGCCTGTCTGAAAATAGGGATATTAACCACTGTGCCGTCACGGGACAGAGAGCACACAGCTGGGTGGCCTGGCACTTGCCTGTTTAACATCCCCAACTCCCCACTTCCCCCACCTCTCCCCTCTCCCCGTGTGCCCTTTTGTACCCAAACTGAGTCCCCCGGAAAAAAGAACAGAGTTCACGTGAGCTCACTCAGATGTGAGGGACTCTGTTTTTGTTTGCTTAGCCGTTTCCCAGCAAACTTACCTTTTCCCCTGGTCACCTTTGCCAGAGCAAACTAACATCCTCACTGCCTTCCCACTCGTGTCTCCCTCACCTCCCCAGATGTCCTCCATACACCTTATACCCCCATGTGCTGAGATGTTGTCTGGAACCCTAGCCCTGAGAGGCTAATTGTCTCAGCAAAAGACCCTGTGTTCATATGCACTAGAAGGGCATCCGGTCCAACAGTGAATTAAATGCTAAGGCTTCCCCCCGTTGTATCCCAGTGAAGAGTCTGATGATATGCAACAGGGAGGATACATGGAGGACCACTATCCAACAAAATTAACTTCCAGCATTTCAATCTCAGGCCCTTGCTCACCAGGCCCTTTCCTTGAACTTCCGCATTTCCCTTGGAAAAATGACAGGCCCCAGTTAACCAGTCCTCTTATTTCTCCTTCCTCCCCAACCCCCATCCCACAGGCAGAACTGCATCCTCTGATGCAATCCCAAAGTATGATTTCCCCCCACCTCTACAACTCTCCATGGCCTGGTAATTCCCAGGCAGCAAACTGAGAAGCCTGCCTGGGGCTATGTGTCTACCCTGAGCCCCTGCACAAACACCACACAAACACATACAACTGATGCTGCTTATTTATCTTCCGGTTTTATTCCAGGTTTACTGGTGTCTCCCTCTCTGTACGTCTCACCACCAGACCTCTCTTCGTTTCTTCGTGTGCACGACAACCACGTTGACCGTTCGCCTTCACCCAAAGCAGCTTCTTAGGTCAAGGGTGATGCTCCATCACACGCATCTCAAGATCGGGAGTGCCTTTGAAAACACACACAGGCACACACATAATAACCCAACCTCTCTGAACGATGCTAAAGACCGCTTTAACTTTTTAAGGCCCCGCCCAGGAGACAGAGTCACATCCCCTGTGATCTCTTACATTTCCTCCAACCGCATATTAGAAACTTTTCTTCATAATCGATGCAAAATGGCCACTGTTCTCACAATAGCCATGGCAGGTGAAGGAGATGCATAAGAAAAGTAAAAGATGACGGTGATGATCAAAACAGAAAAAAATGATGGGACAGCGGGGTAAGGCTTTGCACAAAGGGGGCTCACAGACCTTTGTGGAAACGGGGTGGTGGGGGGAACCTGAGGCAAGCCCAAAGGCAAGCCCAAATTTAAGGGGGCGGTACAGGAGGCCTGAGGGTGGGGTTGATGGCCATGGAATGACAGTTCAGAGACGTGCACCTTTGAATCTCAGTGACTTTGACTCTCATGCTGCTTCACTCGCCTAAAGCTTCTCTAGTCAGAACCAGTCCTGCACTGCAGTTTTACAGACGTGCTGTCGCACCCTGACGCCCTTAAGCCCTGGTGTCACTGTGTGCCTCTGAGCCTCAACTCCTCCATGAGTGAAATAAACGACCCAGCTTACTCGTTTCAGCGCCCAGCCCCTGGGCTCCTTACCCACCTGTCCTCCTCTCGGTGACCTGTCCCGGTGGGGCCTTTCTCCCTCGGGTAGTAGCGCAGGGGATTGGGCCACAGGTCCTCGCCGATGATCTGGTAGGGGAAAGGGGCCCGGTCACGACAGGCCAGGCCAGGCCAGGCCCACACCCCTCCCCCTGACCAGCCGAACAACATCGCCATTGCTGAGGAGGCCCAGAGGCACCCCACCCTAGCAATCCTGCTAGATCCTACACAGCTGTGGTCAGAGAACCAGTTGAAGAAGTTAAGGCTGCTGTTGTTGTGCCTGCGGCTATACACCTCCTCTTCAAAACGACGGTGCCACTGAATTGGAGTGAGACGACATGCCCTATATCCTGTGGGAAAAGGAGCGTGGGACAAGGGCCTAAATCACGTTTCAAGTTCACCTCACCCCATCTGCCCTCCCCCACGATCCAGGGAGCTGTCTCTTACTAGTGACCTCAATGAGATACTCCTTAACAACCACCTCATTCTGGAAATAGGGGTTCTTCCGGAAAAACAACATGATCTTGCGGTAATCACTGGGATCTGCCAACTCCTCCACCTGCCGGGACAAAGTGGAGGCGGAGGGTGAAATCTCTCTCCAGCAGACCTGCTCTTTCCTGCTTTCCAGGATAAATCATTTCCCCTCTCCTCCCCTGCCTGACCTTCAAGTTGGTCATGTAGCTAAGCATGTCTTTATCTTGGGTGCTAATCATGGCCGACATCCGGGGGTGGTTCACAAACTGCTTTACGTCAAGGAGCCTCTAGATGCCGGAGGTGAAAGGGCTGGGAGAACAGAGCGAGCCTGGACAGCGGCCTGGGAGTGTCTGATCTCAAGGCCCCACTAGCATCTAGTCCTATTCCTTCAATACAGACTGCATGAAGGAACAATGAGCCCCTCGGGGTGTGCATACCTGTGCACTAAAACAGGGAGCCTCCGATTCTGAGAGGGAGGCCCTGATCTCCATCTGGACAGAACAAGCTTATTTCCGCACAGCAAACACTCCTGGCTCTAACTAGGATGCGCATTCATAACTCCCCACTCTCACCTCCGTTTTCCCTGATGGTTATTCCAAGAAGAACCTGTGCACAAGACAACTCTTTTGTTTCCAGAGGCCCTGGTACTAATGACAATACCTTTTTGGACCTCTGCAACTAAAGCCCTAGTCTTATTTCCTGCTATGCAGAAAATCAGCATGCCCCCATAATTTCAGGATTACATTTCCCTGAGTGTGCCCACAATGCACAATCCAACGGATACATTTTGGTACCCAAACGGCCCGCTATGTTAGGTACCCCTTGCACTAGCCCGGCCACAACGCGGTCTCTCAAATACAAAATTAAGGATACAACTTTGACCCAGAAGCCAGGGATGCTCTGGATGATGGTGCTTCTGTGTTCCAGATAAGGCTTCCGCCTCCGAAGTGTTGTGACCTTGAGACGAAAGTGTTGTCGGCTGCACTCCCTATTCACAGGCTCCAGCTGTAACTGCAAGACCTTCAGCGCCTCCAGCGCCTCCAGCGAGGCGCTCTTCGGGGACGGCCCTGGCTCTTCCTGCCCCTGCTCCTGGGGCTTCTCCTCCTGCTCTTCCGCCACCACCTGCTGCTGCTGCTTCTCCGCCACCACCTCCACCTCTTCCATCATGTCCTCCACAGGCTGCCAAAACACCTCCATGATCCGCGCCACCTCTCCCTCCAACAGGGCCGCGCATTGGCGCACCACCTCCCCGCTAAAGATGGCGGCCCCCTCGCCCCACCCATCAGCTAGGGCCAGCACCCTACCCACCTCCCGCACCACACCTGGGGACCCGCGGGCCCCTGCTTCCTGAGGACCCCCTCCCACACCTAAGATGACCCCGGGTCCCGCCTCACTGCCCATGCGGACCTGGCTCTGAGCTGAGGCAGCGGCGAAGGTTCGGCAGTTGGAAGCTCAGCACGTGGGCCGAGCACCACGCAGGCCCAGCGACTACAATCGCGCTACGCTGCGGACTGAATCGTTCCTAAGAGCTCTGCGGTGAAGAGCGCTGAAACGCATGCGCAGGAGCATTGGCCGCCAGGCATGCGTGTCCAGGTGGCAGGAAGGAGTTCCAAGCCACGCCCAGGCCGCTCGGCCCCATCACGACCAATCAGGGCGAGGGCAGTGGGCGTCACCCTCGGCTGCCTCGCCTCTCGCCCTGTGGAGACAGGCCGGCCTCTGGGGTTGCCGGGTTCCCCAAAACACCCGTTCCCCCCGCCCGGCTTAGCAGGCCAGGTTCCACAAGGAGCTGGCCTCCAGGGAGGCCTCCGGCCTTGGGTCTGGGGTGCCCGGGAGCCCTGTGATACCTATGTGGCCTGTGCCAGTTGGAGCCAGGAGTTCCCGCTCCAAACTCAGAAAATCAGAATCCGGTTTGCCTCGGGACCTTTAGCCACTGGGAACTCTCAGAAAATGTACAAGGAAATGCATGGTGGCCGAAGTTGCTGGATACTTTTCTTCCAGGGGACAGAGAGCCCGAAGCTCTGTGGCATGAGAGGGGAGTGTCCGGCAAACCCAGCTCTTTGCTAGACTTGAATTCCTTTGCTCAAGAGCAGAAAAGCCACGCAGTGAAGAGCTCCGTCTGAGTGTCTGTCTGTCTCCCTTCTGTCTTTGTGTGTGTGTGTGTGTGTGTGTGTGTGTGTGTGTGTGTGTGTGTGTGGTGTGTGCGTTCGCGTTCTTGTTTCTGTATGTATCTGCTCCCTCCCTCTGTGGCCCACTCTCCTGGGATCCCCTCTGGATGCTTAAACTCTCCGAGAAATTCTACCTTGCCTGGCACCAAAAGACCTTTCCTCGTGTGTGATTGGCACCCATGGGTTCTCGGACTTTGTGTGACCACACGTTTGCATAGTGCCTTTCAAACGCTTGAGTGGCAGGCAGAAATTGCCTTTCTGCTAGCCAATATAAGGTGACAAGCGTCTCATGGCACGAGACGAAGTTGACTCGGCCATCCTGTGTTTTGAGAGACCGAGAGAGGGAGACACTCTTTGGTGGCACTGGGGAATGCCAGAAACTTTATTTGGACACGTGTGCACACACTGAGGTGCTGAGGACTGCACCCAGTCGAGGGCCACCACGCACGCATGCGTGCCTTCACCACTGCCAACCCGAGGATGTGAATTTTGCCGACCCTAAGGATGCCCTGTGAAAGTGGTTCTGCTCTCGTCCACCTTCCAAATGAGATCACATCCCAGCCCAGCCCTTCGCCCCAGTCTTGTGGGACAGGGGAGCAGGGGTAGAATCCAGCTAAGCCATCACGGCCATACTCCTGAGCCACAAGGGTTGTCAGAACATTAGAGTGATGTCTTAAACCAGCAAAATCAGTGTGAGGCAGTCGGTTATGCCTCGGTGTGGGTCGGTGTGCCAAACCTTATGAAACAAAGGCCAGGTGTTTCTCAAGGGCCTACACAGGGGTGGGGGAAAGGTTGCTCGTGCACTGGAGAAGGAGATAAAGGTGGCTGTAGCTGAGATGGGAGTGGGGCTGGAGGGTGGGTCTTTCCTCTTTGGGCCTGGGCATCGGGCCCTTTATGATTCTCATGTACTTTACATCCTCCCTGTCCTTCCACAGGTGCTTTCTTCCTCCCTCTAGTCTCAGCCCCTGGTCGAGGGTGCTGGCGTGTGATGCCACTTACACTTTGCTCCACGGGTGGTATCTCTGGGCTGGATTCCCTGGCTTGGGGGCTTCAACTGGCCCACAGTTTACGTACGTTCTATGAGCTCTTTAAGCTTGTCCACGTCCCCGCGTCCATCCCAACGTCCACGCATGCATGACAGTAATCATGCCTATTCCTGAGCACGCATGTGCACACACGTGCCCCCCCACTCCCCCCACACACACACCACACACGGGCAGGTACCTGAGCAGAACTCTACACGTACGTGTTTCCAGGAGAAAGGATTTTGGTCAGCGCCCCCTTGTTTACTGTTCCAGTTGTTTTCTGTCCCCCGCCTCCCCTCTGTGGATCTAGCCCATGTGCACATTGAGCTCCACGGGTTGTTCTTGGAACGACTGCCCTGCCTGTGGGACAGTGTGGTTCAAAGTGAGTGCAGTGGGAGGCTGAGTCACGTGCACCTGTGTTCTGTTTCCTCCCGGTTGCCTTCGACAGGGTGACCGTGGGGAGCACGCAGGCTCAATTCCATTCCCCGTGCCCCTGTCTGTGGCACCATACAGGAAGACAAGGTGCTGGGGGCCCAGCCGACTTGGGACACGCTTTCCTCTTCCCTCAGCTGTCAGGTTGGTTCGCGTGTCCCCGGGCCGTCTGCTTAGAGAGGTGCTCCAGGGCTCCCTTTGCTCTGTAGGTGTTTGCCCTCAGCTGGTTTCTCTTTCCCCCTCAGGCAGCTGTGGGAGGCCACTGGGAACCAGGTCGTGGCTATGTGTGTGCTACAATGTCCTGAAGGTGGATGCAGCACTTGGGTGAAGAAATTAGTCTCTGAAGGTGAGGCTGAAAAGAGGAGGTGGGCTCCCTTCCCGTCTGCCCTGCTGTTTACTGCTAAACATGCACAGAGCCCCCACCCTGATGGCCACCCTGGGAATCTTGCCTGCCCCGGGGGCCAGCGTCAACCCGTCCCTGGTGCAGAAAGTAGCACCCTCTTCATTCGCCGGGAGGCCCTCTGCCCACTCGGGGCCTCACTGACTTCGTCAAGGACAAGGCTACCTTTCCCTTCCTCTCGGTAGCTCTGTGTTGGCCGAGCCTACCGCTCAGCTGTAGGTCCGCTGACCCCCTGGTAACGGGTTGGCCAGGTGACACCGAAGAGCCTGACTTAGAAGCCAGGGGCCCTGCCAGTGTCACCTGGGGCAGACCTCCTTCAGGTTCTGTGTGATACACAGAGAGAATGTGCCCCCAGCGGCACCGGGCAGAGACGTGCCAGGAGAGAATGGCATAGGGCCCAGAGGATGTGATCGCTTTAGACAGGCAGCGAGGCGGGATATCTGACAGAGGGGCTCCCGGCCGCAGTCAGAGAAAGAGACACGAGCTCACGTGCTGAAAGTGTAGAGCCCCCAACACGGTCTCTGCAAATGCATCCAGGGCCCATTCTGTGATTGTATTCACCATAGACTTTGGCCAGGGATGCGATGCTAGAGATTCAGCCTGGGTCCACAGTGTGAGTGCATTGGCTACAGCCTGTGTCAGTGGGTTTACTGCTGAATATTCAGCCTGGGCCCATGGTATGACTCTGGAAGCTACAGCTTGTATGCAAAGATTTACTGATGGGGATTCAGCCTGAATCCACAATGTGACTGTCCTAGCCTCAGGCTGTATTGGTAGATTTAGAGCTAGGGATTCCGTTTCTGTCAAAATACTTACTGGTAGTGATTCAGACTGTGTCCAGGTATTTACCACTGGAAATGGAGCCTGAGTCCACATATTTACTAATGGAGATTTAGTCTGTGTCTACTTTGTGACTGTATCAGCTGCAGGTTGTGTCCAGGGATTTACTGCTGGAGATTCAGCCTGGGTCCACTGTGTGACTGCAATAGGTACAGCCTTTGTCCAGGGAATTCCTGCTGAAGATTCAGACTGAGTCACAGTTCAAATGTACCTGCCTCAGGCAGTATCCCAAGTTTTGCTTCTGAAAAATCATACTTGGTTCCTGGTGTGACTATATCAGATACAGTCTCTATCCAGGGTTTACATTCCACGATCAATGGTGTGCATGTTTCAGAACCAGCCTCTGTCCAGGCATTTTCTTCTGCAGATTCAACCTGGATCCCCGGTGTGACTGTATCAGCCTCAGGCCTTGACCAAGGATTTACTTCTGGAGTAAGAGCCTGAGTAAATAGTGTGACTTTGTCAGATATAGGTTGTGCAAAGGGATATCCTGAGTCCATGGTGTTACTACATCAGCCAGAGGATGTGTCCAGGTCTCTACTGCGGGAAATTAAGCCTGGGTAAGTTATATGATTGTATCAGATACATTCTCTGTCCACTGATTTTCTGTTGGAAGTTCAGTTTGGATCCACTGTATAACACTATCAGATGCAGGCACTGTCCCGGGACTTACTGCTAGAGAATCAGCCTGGGTCCATAGCATGTCTACATCAGTTGCAGCTTGTGTCCATGGATTTACTGCTAGAGATTCAGCCTGGGTCCATGGTATGACTGTGGAAGATACAGTCTCTGTCCAGGGATTCGCTAAAGATTCAACTTGAGTTCATGCTGTGACTGTATCAGTTTCAGCCTCCATCCAGGGATTACAGGTGAGGATTCAGCCTGAGTCCATGATGGAGCTGCATCAGCTACAGCGTGTGTCCAGGTGTTTACTTGCGGAGTTTCTGCCTGCTTGTGGAGTTTCTTCCAAGCTGTGACTGTATCAGTCTCATATTGTATCCAGGGATTTATTTCTAGATTTACTTTATTGGTCCATGTTGAGATAACTGCCAGTTTCAGACTGCCTCCAGGAATTTACTGCTAAAGATTCTGTTGGGGTCCATGTTGTGACTGTATCCATTTCAGACAATGTCCAGAAATGTAGTATACCGCGTGACTATATCAACTACAGGCTGTGTCCATGAATTTACTGCTAGAGATTCAGCTTTTTCCACTGAGGAACTGTTCCAGCTGCAGTGTCTGTCCAGGGATTTACTGCTGAAGATTCAGCTTGAGTCCATACTGTGACTATGTCAGTTTCAGACTGTGTCCAGGGATTTACTGCTGGGGTCTCAGCCTGAATCCAAGGTGTAGCATCAGCTTCAGCTCTTGTCCAGGGAATTATTTCTGAAGGTTCGCCTTGGGTCCACTGTGTAAATGTATCAGGTAGAGGCTGTGTCCAAGAATTTGCTGTGAGAGAGTCAGTCTGCGTCCACGGTCTAACAGTATCATTGTCAGACTGCACCCAGGGATTTACTGCTAGAGATTCAGCCTGGGTCCACCATGTGAATGTGTCAGCTATAGTTTTTGTCCATGGATTTATTTCTGAAAGTTCACCCTGAGTCCACTGTGTGACTGTATCAGTTATAGGCTGAATCCAGGGTCTCATCGTGTCCGCTTCAGACTGAGTCCACAATCTATCTTTATCACCTTCAAACTCATCCCAGGGCCTGACCGTAAAAGCCTCATGTTGTATCCAAGTTTCCACCTTATCGGGTTGGTTCCAGGGCTTGACTGTTTTCGTTTGTGGACTGTATCCAGTGGTGGGATGTTTTGATTACTGGCTCTGTCCACAGTGTTACTGTCTCCATTTGAGTCTGGAACCAGTGTTTGACATTTTCAGCTTCAAACTGAGTCCAGGATCTGGCTAGATCACCTTCAGATTGGGCCCAGGAGTGGGCTGTTTCAAATTCTGTCTCGATCCAAGGTTTGCACTTATCCATCCATTTGAGTATTCAACCAAGGTCTGACTCTATCAGATTCAGGCTCAGACCAAGAAATGATTGTCGGAGATTCAGGTTGGCTCCAGGTTCTGATTTTATCAGTTTGTGTTTGCAACCAAAGTCTGGCAGCATCAGCTTCACGCCTAGTCCATGCTGTGACTGTATTAACTTTAGACTGTGTCATGAGTCTGAATGTAGATGAGTCAGGCTTTGTCCATTGTTGGATACTACCAGCTTCAGACTGAATCCATGGTCTAACCACGTCAAGTTCAGGCTGAGTCCAAGAGTGGAGTGTTTTAAAGTCTGCCTGGGTCCTCTCTCCCATTTGATCAGGTTTTGTCCAGAACCAAGATCTGGCTGTACCGGCTTCAGGATGGTTCCAGGGTCTGATTGTTTCAGTTTCAGTGTGGGTCCAATATTTGATTGCATCTGCTTCTGGCTGAATCCAATGTCTATCTTTACCTTCTTCAGTCTGAGTTCTGGGTCTGGCAATTTGGAATTTAGTCTGAATCCAGGGTCTGCTTCCTTTAGTCTGTAACCATGGTTTGGTTGTATCAGCTTTTAATTGAGTCAAAGGTCTTGCTGATTGCGTTCCTGACTGGGTCCAAGTTTGGACAATGTCGGCTTCAGGCTGAGGCCACGGTCTGATTGTACCAACTTTAGAGTGGATTAAAGGATCACTTACCTTAGTAACTGTATGAACCAAAAGCCATGTTGTATCTTTAGTCTGCATCTGGGGTTTGACTGTACAGTGTCATGTTTATTCAATGGACTCCTTCTACCCACTTGACTTAAGGATCTGATCGTCCTTGTCTTATACTGGGCCAAAGATGTAATTGTATTGACTGCAGATGGAGCTCAAGTAAAGTTCCGGTTAAGAGTTGATGCAGTCCAAAATTGAGTTGACTTAGATTCAGGGAGAAGCCTGTATGCTTCTGTCTTTTGTATAGATCCTTGGGATCTAACTATATTTAAGACAGGCTGAAACCAGGGTTCCAAGGTATCGGTTACCATAGGATATTGGGATCTCTCTTCATATAGTATGGAATGAGCCCAGAATCCAATTTTATTAACAATTAAAGGGACCGATGGTTGCAAGTTATAAGTTACTGGTTTAACAACAGCATCAACTCTATCAGCTACATGATGTATTTGGGTTCTAACACTCTCCTCACTAGATTGAATTTGCATAACTATTCCTGTTTTATCAGGCACAAAATGGGTAAGGTCCAACACCAGGTGTAATTTCTAGCCAGGGTCTAGCTAGAAGTTGACCATGGAAAGGAGCCTTAGTAGACTGAACTTGAGACTGAACAGTATTAATCTCAGAATGAACTTTTGATCCATCTATGTCACTTGAAAACAGAACATGTGATCCACCAGCATTACCTAACGGTGGAGTATGAAGCCCAGTTATACCACCTAAAGGTTTAACCCAGGATCTTAGTGAATCTGTCATAGTTTGATACTTATATTTCATTGCGTCTCTGTGAGGAAGGTTCCAGGGTGTAGGTATATCAGGTGTTGGAGTGTTCTGAGGTCCAGACAGAACAGAAGGATCAGAAATATCAGCCACTGGGGTACTCCAGGGCATAGCTGTATGAGAAGGATCCCATGATGTGGCAAGAGGAGAGGTCCAAGATTGTACCATTGGGAATGTGCTAGCGGAGGAGAGCTGACTGCTTTGAAGGCGTAACTGTGTGCTGCCAGGAAATGAGTCTCCATTATTTGACCCAAAAAATAGTGGAGGAGGATTTCAGCGCTGTCTGTTCGGTGGGAAAGTACCTAATCTTCTCCTCCATGACTGTTCAGAGAATCCATGGGAGGTCAAAATGGTAGAGGCCCTGTTCAGGCTAAGCCTGTCTTGTATACCACGTCCTACCCCAGGAGAAAAACTGCAGGGTAGAGAAAAAATAGGATCCAGTGGCTTCTGGGGTGCCTTGATTAGCCATCTCATCCAAGATAGGCAGGGGGCTGTCTTGGTCACAAGAACTGGGTCATAACAGGCCACTGAGGACTCACTGACCAGGCCTACCAGTTCCCAGTGGTTGCCAAAGTGACAGAGAACAGGACTACCCTGCTGTATCTGAATAAGGCAACAAAGATAACCCATATATATATGAGATAGATAGGCATATATTAAATACATAAGAAACATATCCACATTACATATAGGTATATAATATAAGTGAATTATAAGATACATATTTATACATTATGTATATGCTTAACATTGTTTATAAGGACATTAAAATATATAAAGTTTATCTTTTTTTCTACCACATATAAATTCCAAATGACATGACAAACAAGTGCCTACTTCAAGGAGGTCCATTAAACCACTTAGGTACAAATAACCATAACGCTGATTAAAAGAGGAAAATAGTAGGGGGAATTTAGAGAACATTATAAAACGTAAACTACATATTCAGCAACTTTATTTGGATGTCACTTATTATCCCCTTAGCTGGGTATTTCTAGGCAGACTACCTCTACTGCTTTTAGTCTGGTTCAAGCTATCATTCCTGCTTCCTTCTCACCCATCCTTATCCCAGCATTTGTTCTCATCCAAGCAGGCAGAATGACACTCAGAGTAAAGGCCAAGGGCTTTATGTTGTTACCCCCTGATCCCAACGCTTAACATTTTTCCTTTGTTCATTTTGCTACAATCCAAGAATCGTAACCTCCTGTTCTTTCCATAGTTTCAAAGATTATTTTTAGTAAGTTCTCTACTTCTCAATGAAAATATTCCAGCTTTATTTTATTTTCTTTTTCTTTTTTAAAAAACATCTTTATTGGAGTATAATTGCTTTATAGTGGTGTGTTAGTTTCTGCTGTTTAACAAAGTGAATCAGCTATACATATACATATATCCCCATATCCCCTCCCTCTTATGTATCCCTCCCACCCTCCCTATCCGACCCCTCCAGGTGGTCACTAAGTACCATCCAGCTTTCTTTTTGATCTGAAGAATAATGTCTCTATGCATCATCTTTTACATAGTGATGATATATGTTTACATATATCTATATGATTATGTAACCCTCATAAAGATTACATCTGTGAATTGCAGTGGAAAAAACTTTCTTTTTTTTAAATTAAATTAAATTTATTTTTTATACAGCAGGTTCTTATTAGTTATTTATTTTACATTAAACTTTATGTATCGTTTAACGTGACATCTACCCTCTTAAAATTTTTAAGTGTATTGTATAACATTTGTCAATCTGTATACAGCATGTTGTACAGCATATATACAGAATTTATTCATCTTGCATAAATGAAAGTGTACATATATTTCATAGAATTTTACACACTTTATATGTCACCCCAAAGGTAACTGCCCCTATACAGTAAGTACCCAGCAGTCTTCTGGATGACTCCAGATGCAAAAATTGTTACTTTCAGTCGGGTGGATATGTTGATGGTGCGAGAATGAGAGGTCCACCAGCTTAACTGACAGCTTCTTGGTACTGTTCCCAGAGTTACCGTGGTCTGAAGGAACAGATATAGGAAGGATTGTGAGATATGGGTTATTATGTCTCTTACGTATTTTATACCATAGCTTCCTAAGATTTTTACAGTATATCTTTCAATTTTTTTTTTTTTTTTTTTTGTGGTATGCAGGCTCTCCCGCTGCGGAGCACAGGCTCCGGACGCGTAGGCTCAGTGGCCATGGCTCACGGGCCCAGCCGCTCCGCGGCATGTGGGATCTTCCCGGACCGGGGCACGAACCCGTGTCCCCTGCCTCGGCAGGCGGACTCTCCACCACTGCGCCACCAGGGAAGCCCTCAATTTTTTTAATTACATAAAATTCCTGAAATACCCTCACTTCTTTGCTTCCATCTCATCTCATATACACTTATGTTATACACTCTTGGAATTTGTAGCTGTTCCCAAATCCTTGCTAAACAGAATAATAGAACACAGAATAATTGTAACCATTGATAGTTACTTTACTTCCTTAAGGACTCAGTTGTTTCTCCCTGTAAAGTGGAGTAATATGGATTTAATTATTAATCGTTTTTAAACTTTCCATTTTATTTTCTGCTTCATTTGTTTTTTTATATTAATTTCTAAACTACATTTATGATACAACAGACCATAACTTTTGTGGCTTACTCTGATATTGGTATACCCTGCAGTGTCTGTATGAGCAGTTATAACAGCTCTTCCAGAAGATGTTATAAGTGTGAGAAAGCAGTATTTCTTCCCTCCTGATAGGGTATCGCAGGATGACCACCCCTGTGTCTCCTTTGACTTGATCTTTTCCAGCCTATAGCCATGTAAGATACCTTCTTGGTCCGTGGCTCCTGAAATGTCAGAGTTTAAATGTTTCCTAAGGGAAAAGAAAAATAAAGAACATAATAAAATTAGAGTGAGAAAAACATCCATTTAAGCCAAAATGTCTGCCAGTATAAGGTCTTTTACTTACTTAGCAATATAATCCAACAAATTTCTACTTTATATCCCTGTAAACTGAAGTTCTGCATTACACACTGAATGCAATTTGAGTTTTAGAACTTCAAGCTTCCTTTTTAATATATTTTCCAAAGAAGATAAACGTCCTTTTAATGCATCAAAATCCAAAGCCAATATAGTTAATTGTAATGAATCAAATATAAAAAGTAAACACAACTGTGATTCCCTTATGGCTCTAGGTATACTTAAAGTTTAGTCAGACAGCTGGCTATGGAGAGGATCCACCACCGACTCATGAATAATAATGCCCTGGCGGGTTTCAGCCATGGATACTAGCCATGGGGTGTCACTGCACGCTGACGGTGGGGCAGTCATTGGGGTCGATGAGCTTAACCACTGCTTTTGAGAATTAGGTACTAAAAGGGTCAGATAGGGAGGGGAAGAGGTAAACATAACATGAAAAACAACATCTTGTTGAATGACTAATGAGATTTGTCATCCTACATTTTTTATTTGATGAAGAGGGAAAAGAGGAGAATACAGAGAAGAGTGAGAAGGGATAAAGGTTGCAAAAATGGAAGATTAAGTGAAAGAGAAGAATGAATAAGAAATAGGAAATGAGATTAAAAAAATAATGAGAAAAACAGAAGATATTTTAAGAGGTTAAAGAAAAACAAAAGTATCTTCCCCAGTACTAAGACAAAAAAGAGGAGAAAAATCCCAGGTATCTATCACTCACTACCACATCAGTGAAAAAACAGTCCCCAAAACTGGTAGAAGCAAAGTGGAGCTTTCATGTTGGCTCACGTGTATGTGAATGCAAGAGAGGATTCTAGTAGAATAGCTCTCAAGGTTGAGACTGAGATTACAGAGTACAGAATGTCTGACATCACAATAACTACTAGTGAGATAGCTACCTTCCTTCTATCACAAGTAATCAACTAGAAATGTTATACGTAAGAAATTTAATAAAGTTAAATATTTTTAAATTAAAATTTTTATCTATCTCAATATTAACTTTCATTTTTGGAATGGGCCAAGCAATATCCCAGTTCCACACCATGAAAAAATTATGATCTATTTGGGCATTACCACGTGGCTTTCTTTACCTACTACGTACTACTTATTAAGTAAAGGAATTAGGTAGGCCTATATGACCTGACATAGAAGTTAATGAAATACTGATTGATTATAGTTTAAATAATTTACAGATATGAATACACAAATGATACCATATTTTACTTATACACTTATTCACATGCCCATACCTACTTACTCATCACTCTCAACTCAGGAACACTTATCGTACAAATTTGTAGAAAATTATCTCAAGAGCTAAATTCACTTTGCTATGATGGCAGTCTGGGGCAAAGAGAAACTATTCAATCATTGTTTGCCAAAGTCCTCACATAGAATGTGCTATATACGGAACACATAAACATGAGGAAAGAAGCTTTTACCCTAATTGAGTTTTCAATTTAGGGGAAGAGTATGTTATTTAAGGTGAATTTCTGCTGGCCAATCCAGTATAAAATCCATTATATAAGAATAAATTTATATTTCATATCATATGAGTCATGAGGTAGCAGCTAAGTCAGCTTTATGATTTATCAGAAATCTGAGTTCCTTGTATCTACTTGGAAAATTTTGTACTTGACATTCATCCTCGAGATGACTGAAAGATGCTTTCTCTATTCCAAAGAAGAAATGAAATAGGGCAAAATCTCATACCTTCCAGCTGAGTCAGACATTTAAGTCTCAATAAGTAGCCTTTTCTGACACTTCCAGTGCTCCCCATTGTATTTCTCCCTTTATTTCGTACCCTGTGCAAGGAACTACTCTTATCAATTCAGCCTTACAATAACACTCAAACATTTTAAAGTAATAAATTTGTAAAAATGACCACTCACACACAAGAGGAGCACAATGCTATAATAATGAACTATGGAAAAACTATGGGTATTAAACTTACGCTTGAATCAAAATCTGAAGGATGAGTAAAAATCAAGCAAACAAAATTTGAGAAGGGAGTTACTACTCTTTAAATAACTCGTTGAGAGGAAAGAAAGCATGTGGTATCCAAGGCATTTAAAGAGAGCCAGTTAAAAGAAAGTAAAAAAAGAGAGGGGGAAGCATCATAAGGGCAGAGAAGGAGATGCTTACTCAATATAACCCTGTGAGAAATTCTCAGCGCACCCTCTTCCCCCAGCAGTGGTCATGAAGTTTTATACTGGGTTTTTAATTATTTTTAAAGGTAACAGAAAAATATTCAAGGACTGAGGTGATATCAAGATGGCAAACTAGGAAGCTCCAGGATCCCGTCCCGCATTCCAACACCAACTCAACAGTAATATATTAATTCAAGTACCTTTGTGGGAGCTCTGGAAACCAGTCAGGACCTGAAGAAAGCAACCAAGCAAGTGCACAATCAGAAAAATCCACACTCAGGATCTTAAGAAATTCCATAGAGCTCTTGTCCCAACTCCTCCCAGTCTCAAAACCCTGCAGTTGGAAAGAAACAACCTATCCCTGGTTCCCCCTACAGGATGGAAGAAAAAAAAAAAA
Organism: Leucopleurus acutus; assembly: GCF_964270905.1. Taxonomy (NCBI): domain Eukaryota; kingdom Metazoa; phylum Chordata; class Mammalia; order Artiodactyla; family Delphinidae; genus Leucopleurus; species Leucopleurus acutus. The sequence goes on from NC_139164.1 coordinate 10,635,569, forward strand.
AAGAACCAAATGTTTGCCGTTTTATGGACTGATGGTAGCCAACGGGTTGGTTTCTGTCCTTACTGACTGAAAGCTTAGAAAGGTTTGGAAGCATAGTTTGGACATAGGTTGGAGGCCACTAAACAATGGCAGGTGCCACAGCATGTGAAAACTGCCGGAATAGTAAAGACCTGCAAATGGCTGAGTACGAGAGATTACGGGAACAGGAATATAATGGAACACCTCAGGCCCTAGGAGAAACAAGACTGGGCCTCTTAGAAAATAAGACATGTAAAAGTAGATGTATATAGGACACAACTGACAAAAAACTACACGTGGAAGCCTACAGAGGCACATACCCAGAAAATGCCTGAGAAGACCCAAATCTTCTCTCCATAATAGTTAGTAAATGTCTTCTCCTGCACCAACCCAGACTGCAATGTTTATTACAAATGCCAGATTTTCAAAACAGAGATAAAAAACCAAGACAAAAATCAAACAAACAAACAAAAACAATACAACAGGAAAGCATGGCCTATTCAAAGGAACAAAATAAATCCCCCAAAAACCAACCATTCAGATATTAAATCTTTGGACTTACTTGACAAACAGTTTATATCTTCTGCATTATTGAGGTTGTTTGGCATATAACAATAAATAAAGTTAAAGTGTACAATGTGTTCATTTAATACACATATGCTAGAGATGATTCCCAACAAAGAGTTAGCTAACTCCTCCATCATGTCACATAGTTAACCATTTCTTTCTGTGGTAAGAACAGTTATGACCTACTCTCTTAGCAAGTTTCAAATGCACAGTACAGTATTAATTACAGTAACCATGCTGTATCTTGATCCTGCCACAGCTAATTCATGTTATAACTGGAAGTCTGTACCCTTTGACCAACATTTACCCATTTTCCCCACTCCCTAAGCCCCTGGTAACTACAACCCTATCTGTTTCTATGAGTTCCGTTTTTCTAGTTTCCCTGTATAAGCAGTTACGGTATTTTGCTTTCTCTGCCTGACTTAATTAGGATAATACCCTTGTGGTTCATCCATGTTGCCTTGCCAAATGGCAGAATTTCTTTCTCCCTCATGACTGAATAATACTACACTGTATAGATAGATAGATAACATGATGAATGGGTAAAGATGCAGCGTTTTCTTCATCCATTCATCCCATGAATGGGCATAGGTTGTTTCCACCTCTCTCTCTCTCTCTTTTTTTTTTTCTTTTTTGGTTGCATCATGCAGCATGCAAGATACTAGTTCCCCAATCAGGGACTGAATGCTCTTGAAGTGCGGAGTCCTAATCACTGGACCACCAGGGAATTCCCTGTTTCCGTATCTCGACTATTGTTTCTATATCTTGACTGTTGGAGATATTGCTTTGTATTTTCTTTCTATATATCCATAGAAGCTCAGTTGCTGGATCATATGGTAGCTCTATTTCTAATTTTTTGAGGAACCTTCATACTGTTGTCCGTAGTGGTTACACCAACTTACATTCCCACCAACAGTGTAGGAGGTCTCCCTTCCTCCACACCCTCTCCATTACTTGCTATCTCTTGTCTTTTTGATGATATTATAGCCATCCTAACAAGTATGCAATAATCGCTCATTGTAGTTCTGTTTTGCATTTTGATGATGATTACCAGTGTTGAACATCTTTACATGCTTTTGTTGGCCATCTTATGTCTTCTTGGGAAAAATTTCTATTTAGTTCCTCTGCCCAGTTTTTAATCACATTGTTTATTTACTTGTTTTTGGCATTGAGTTATATGAGTTCTTCACATACCTTGTATGTTAACCCCTTATTAGTTGTATGACTTCTCTCATTCCATACATGGCCGTTTCATTTGTTGTTTCTTTTGCTGTGCAGAAGCTTTTTAGTTTAATGTGATCCAATTTGTTAAGTTCTGCTTTTGTTGACTGTGCTTTTGGTGTCATATACAAAACAATTATTGCCAACACCAATATCAAGGAGGTGCTTCCCCTATATTTCCATCTAAGAGTTTTATCGTCCCAGTTCTTATAGACTTACTTAAATCTGTAATTCATTTCAAGTTAATTTCTGTGAATAGTGTAAGATAGGAGTAAAATTTCATTTTTCTCCTTGTGGTTATCAGTTTTCCCAACACCATTTATTGAAAAGACCATTCTTTCCCCATTCAGCATTTTGGTTCCCCTGTCAAATATTAGTTGGGAGATTTATTTCTGAGTTCTTGATTCTGTTCCACTGATCTAGGTGTCCGCTTTTATGCCAGTATTATACTCTTCTGATTACGCTAGCTCTGTGATACTTGGGAATCAGGAAGTGTGATGCCTCCAGCTTTGTTCTTCTTTCTCAGGATTGCTTTGGCTACTCAGGGTTTCTGTTCTGTAAAAATTTAAAATGGCTTTTTCTATTTCTATGATAAAAGACATCAGAGGAACCTCCCTGGCGGTCCAGTGGTTAAGACTCCGTACTTCCACTGCAGGGGGCACAGGTTGAATCCCTGGTCGGGGAACTAAGCTCCCGCACACCGCATGGCGTGGCAAAAAAAAATTTTAAAGCCATTGGAAATTTGATAGGGATTTCATTCAGTCTATAAATGGCTTTGGATAGTATGGGAAGTTCAATTAATTATTCTGATCTAAGAATATGGGATATTTTTCCATGTTTTTCCTAACTTCATCAAAGCCTTTTTGTTTTAATGTACAGATCTTTCACCTCCTGCATGAAATTTATTTCTAAGTGTTTTATTATTTTGATGCTTTTTGTAATTGGACTATGTTATTTTTTTCAGATGTTTTGTTGTTAGTGTACAAATATGCAATTATATGTAAATTTTGTACCTTGCAACTTTAATGACCTTGTTGACTAGTTTTAGCAATTGGTGGTGGACTCCACAGGGTTTTCTACATATAATATCAAATCACCTGCAAACAAAGATAATTTTACTTCTTCCTTTTAAATTGGATGCCTTTAATTTCTTTTTCTTGCCCACCTGTCCTAGCTAGGACTTGATGTACAACGTGGAATAGGAGTGGTGAGATTTTACCCTTTCTGCTTAGAGTATGATGTTATCTCTGCGTTTGTATATGGTCTTTATTGTGTTGAAGTATATACCTTCTGTACCCGGTTTATTAGGTATGTTTATCATGAAAAGACATTATATTTTGTCAAGTGCTTTTTCTCCATCTATTGAGATGATTACATTACTTTTATCTTTCATTAATAATGCGGTGTGTCATACTTCCTGATTTGTATGTTTTGAAGCATCCTTGCATCCCAGGGATAATTTCCACCTGATCGTGGTGAATGATCCTTTTAATGAGCTATTGAATTCCATTTGTTAATATTTTGAGAAATTTTGCATCTATCTCCATCAGGTATATGGGTCTATAGTATTCTTTTGTTTGTAGTGTCCTTATCTGGCTTTGGTATCAGAGTAGTAGCCTCATGAGATGAGTTTAGGAGTACTTCTTGTTCTTCAATTTCTGGAATGAGTTGGAAAAGGACTGGCATTAATTCTTTAAATATCTAGTAGAATTTATCAGTGAAACCATGTGGCCCTGGGCTTTTTTGCATTAGGAGGCTTTTGATTACTGATTCAATCTCCTTGCCTGTTATTCGTCTGTTCAGATATTCTATTTCTTCATTATTCAGCCTTGGTAGGTTGTATGTTCTCAGAATTTATCAATTTGTTGTCATAAAATTGTTCACATTAGTCTCTTAGGATCTTTGTATTTCTGTGGTATCAATTGTGATGTTTTCTCTTTTCCGATTTTATTTATTTGAGTCTTTTCTGTTTTATTCTTAGTTAGCCCAGCTAAAGGCCTCTCAATTTTGTTTATCGTTTTGAAAATCTAGCTGTTAGGTTCTTTGATCTTTTCTTTTTTTTTCTGGTCTCTACTTCATTTATTTCTACTCTTTGTTATATCCTTCCTTTTTAAGAAATTTTGGTCTTAATTTGTACTTATTTCCTTGAGGTGTTTGTTTATTTGAGCTCTTTCTTTTTTCATAATGTTGGCATTTATTGCAATAAACTTGCCTCTTAGAACCGCTTTTTCAGTACCCCATTAGTTTTGATATATGTTTCCATTTTCATTTGTTTCAAGATATTTAAATTTCTTCTATGACTCACTGTTTGTTCAGAAACGTGTCGCTTCATTTCCACATGTTTGTGAATTTTCGAACTTTTCTTCTGTTATTCATTTCTAGTTTCATACCATTATGGTCAGAAGAGATTCTTGGTATGATATTAATCTTCTTACATTTGTTAAAACTTGTTTTGTGGCCCATCACATGGTCTGTCCTGGAGGATGTTCTGTGTGTGCTGGAGAAGAATGTGTATTCTGCTGTTGTTGGATGGAATGTTCTGAAAAATGTCTGTTAGGTCCCTTTGTTTGAGGTATAGCTCAAATCCAATGTTTTGCTGTTGAATTTCTGCCTGGATGATCTATTACTGTTGAAAATGAGGTACTGGAGTCCCCTACTATCACTGTAATATGTGTTTTTCTCCCTTCAGATCTGTTAGTACTTACTTGATATATTCAGGTGGTCTAAGGCAGGGGTCCCCAACCCCTGGGCCACGGACCAGTACTGTTAGGAACTGGGTTGCGCAGCAGGAGGCGAGAGGCAGGGGAGGGAATTAAGCTTCGTCTGCCGCTCCCCGTTGTTCCCCATCGCTCGCATTACAGCCCGAACCATCCCCTCCAACCCGCCCCCACCCCCACCCCCTGCAATTTTTCCCAGTCCGTGGAAGAATTGTCTTCCATGAAACCAGTCCCTGCTGCCAAAAATGTTGGGGACCGCCGGGCTAAATTATGATCATCTTTGTTTCATTAATGTTTTGGCTAAAGTTGATGTTGTTTGATATAACTATAGCTACCTTGTTTTCATTTGGTTTCCATTGAATGTCTTTTTCTATACTTTTACTTTGAGCCTATGTGTGTCCTTACAGGTAAAGTGAGTCTCCTGTAGGCAGCATGTAGTTGGTTGTTTTATTATCCAACCAGCCACTCTATGTCTTTTCGCTGGATGATCCAATCCATTTACACTTAGATTAATTACTGATAGGTAAAGACTTACCAATGCTGTCCTATTATTTTCTGGCTGTTTTGTACTTTCACTGTTCCTTTCTTCCTCTCTTGCTGCTTTCCTTTGTAAATTGATGATTTTCTGTATTAGTGTGCTCTGATTCCATTCTTTATCTTTTGTGTATCTACTGTAGATGTTTGCTTTATGGTTATCATAAGGTTTATATAAAAATATATGTTTCACAGATAATTACATAATTTTATATATAATTATACACATATATATTTTATTATTTATACTATATATATTTATGTTATGACACGTAGGGGAACTTCAAACCCACTTCAAGGTACATTGGCCCAGTTCTGCAGACATCGGACCCAGCTAGGAGAAACCAAATCTATTTCAAGTGACCCATAATCAAGTGGCTCTAAATCCACAAGAAGTACCTCAGATCCAGATCCACTTCAGAGCAAAGAAGACTAACTTCAGGAATCCAGACTCAGTTTAGGCATTCCTCAGCAACAGACCTGGAAATCAGAAACATACTGCAAGTTCACAGGGTAAAAGATATGGGGCTCGCAACCTACTTAAAGGAATCAAGCCATCCTCAGGATACCAAAACTCGGTTTGGAGGACATAGATTCAACTCAAGGAAACCAGAGGTTTCTCAAGTATCCTAACACACCTCTAGAGACCCCAGATTACATCAAGGGACCAAGATTCAATTCACACACTCACAGATATCAAATTCCCCAGACCCACCCTAGGAGCACTAAGACATATATGGCTAAACACAGACTCACCTCAAACAGACCCAAATTCAACCCAGGCTCTGTCCACAGGACCCAGACTCTGATTAGAAAAGCTGACATCAGTTCATGGGCACCAAACTTAGTACATGCATCCCCAGAAAATACTCCAGAGGACCCCAGACACACCTCAGGGACCCCAAACTGATATTGGCCAGTCCTAATCCATCTCAATGATACAGACTTCCACAGACAACATATTGAAAGCCTAGAAACACCTCAGTTGATCCAAAGTCAACTCAGAACATTCAGGCTCACCTTTGGAAATCCCAGGCCCAAGCTAGAGAGGCAGATTCAGTTTGAATAGTCCCCAAATCCACCTCAGAATTGCCAGAACCACCTCAGCAGACTGCAGATCAATTTCAAAGGAACTTGGCTCAGCTCTGGAGACCCAGACACACTTCAGACAAACCAAATGCATCAGGGGGTATCACAGAATAATCTCAGGTGACCCATATTCATTGCCATACATACACCTCAGGGATCCTAAACCTAATTCATAGGAATGAGTTAGGTTAAGCTCAGGCATCTCCAGACAACAGCCATGTCCTCAGATACTCAAAAGAACACTCAGATCCACCTACAGGTCCAAGACGTGTTTCAGAGTGTGTTTGTTTCATACAAACAAACCACTCAGGCAGGCCTACACACAGTCCTGGGAACCCCCAACAGGTAGCCTAGAATCACCTCAGATACGCAAACCTCTTTAAGCGCAATAATATCCACTTCATGAATTCAGACTCACCTCAAGCACCCCAGGCAACATACTTGGGAACTCAAAATACACTATAGGGGTCTAAGCCCCAACTCAGGGTAAAATACAGGGGGCCCACAACCTACCTAATGGGACTGAACCATCCTCAAGGAACCTCACTCAGGTCAGGGGAAACAGACTCGGCTCAGGGACCACAGAATCACGTCAAGCACCCAAAATCTCCTCTGGGGTTCCCATATTCAACTCACACATGCCCAGACATCCACTCAAGAGACCCAGACCCCCCCCAGCGATTCAAGACCTACATACTGGAATCCAGATCCTCTAGCATGACCCCAAATATCCACCAACATTACCCCGAAGTATCTAGACTCAGGTCCCATAGGACCCAGACTCAAATCAGGAGGTCACCTCATGGACACCAGACACAGTATATATAGACACAACCCCAAGTAACATTCCAAGAGACCCCAAACATACCATAGGTACCCCAGACACTATCAGAAAACTCTAACCAACTTCACACTTACGGTGGGCTTCTGCAGACAACATAATTGTGCTCAAAACCCCACAAGTGGCATAAAATAGGCTCAAGACATGCAGATGCACCTCTGCACACCTAGACCCAATACTCAGTTCAAACTGAGCAGACTCATTTGAGTACTGCAGACCCACCGTGGAGATGCCAGATCCACCTCAGTGAAACCCGATCAACTTCATAGTACCCCGGCTCAGTTGTAGAGACACTAGGCCCACATTAGAGAAATAAAATGCACCCGGCAGGTACACAGGTACATATTTGTCAGGTGACAAGGATTCAGTTTTAGGCCCCAGGCCTAGCACTGTATAGAACCAGTATTGTATAGGACCAATACTCAGCTCAGGTACTTCATAAATCTCCAGGGGATTCAGATACAAGCAGACCCAGATCTACTAAAGACACAAAACAGTTCAAGATCTGTCAGGTGTGCCCACACAACAGTTGAGACAGCCCATGACTCTAGGTAATTCAGATCTCTAGAGGCAACTCAGACTAATCTCAGGAGACACCTGACCCCCCTATACCTGCAACCATCACAGTGGACTTAGCTTTCCCCGGGCATCCCTGGGTATCCAGAGGGGCAATAACTCAAACATTAGGAGACTCAAACATCTTCAGGGACGTTTGGGAACTCAGGGAACCCAGATTCAGCTCAGAGGACCAAAGACAATGTCAAACTCAAACTGCAACTCCAGTCTAAGAGGAAGGACATACCACCCACCACAGGGAACCCACACCCACCTAAGGATATACAGACTCAGTTCAGGAGACCTAAATTCAGATGACGGGACATTAAGTTCAGAGAAATCTGAAAAATATGAGGTTCAAGGCAGAAATGAGGATGTGTCAGATCCAAATAAAGGGTCCTAAAAAGCAATACAAGGATTTCAGACCAACCCAAGGGGATAAAGTCTCAATCCAGGTATGTGAAAACAACACTCCAATAATGCCACACTCAGTACAGGGTTGCACAGGTTTGCCCCAAGGGACCACAGATCCACCTAAGGTAAGCCGGATGCTACCCCAAACCATAACGGTATCCAAATCCATCTCAGAGGAGGGCACACCAACCAGGAAGAAAGACAGATTCCCACCAGAAAGTCCAGATTCATTTCCCAAGTTCCACACAGGAAAACTCAGACCAAATTCAGGTACACAAACTCAGATACAGCATTCACTGACATCACTTGGGGTGTATAAATATACCAGAAAAGGGCCCAAACATACTTCAGTAAGGCTGAAACATGCCTCCGGGGACCTGGACATACATCATGGACCATACAACCAACAGGAGAGTGCTGATAATTGTCGTTACACCCAGACTCGGCTAAGGTACCCAAGACAACATTACCAGGGTTTTACACTCTCGTAGAAAGAACCAGGCCAGCCACAGTGGAACCACTCCCATATCAGGACACCCAACTCTGTTCAGTCATCCCCAGCTAAAACCCAAGGAGCCATGGACACTATAGGAAACTCAGACCTTCTCAGGAACTCAGACTCAGCTAAGGGATTTCAGACAACATGCCAGGTGGATACAGATCAAACTCAGAGTTTCAGACCAAGCTGAAAGGACCAATACCACTAAAGGGATCCCATACACAATTAATGGGACACAGACCCAGTACAGGGGATGTCAACTCTTCAGAGGCATCCCCAAACAACACCCCAATACCCACACTCAAAACATATGTCAGACCCACCTTAAGGGACTTTAGACTCACAAGGGACCTAAATTTATCTTAGATTAGACTCAGCTGAGACGGGGAAGAATCACCAGGAGACCCCAGACAACGTATCAGGTAGTCCCAGACTATACTGGGTCCAGACTCAAATGAAGGAGCCATAACCACAAACAGTGGATGCCAGATCAACCTATGGATATATTGACTCAACTCAGGCATCTGCAAAGAATACACCAATGGCTCCACACTCAACATAGGATCCTCAGACCCACGTGTGGGATCCAGTCTCACTCTGGAGTCCTAGATTCAGTTGAGGGGACTCAGATTCCACCTTCGGAGATCTCCAACCCAAACCAGAGGGGTGCAGAGTCACCTCAAAAGAGTGCAGTCCCATATCATAGAACACAATCATTTCCAAAGACCCAGGTACACTTCAGAAAATACAGGGCAAATTCAGGGTATGCAGAGTCATATCCCCATAGAGTCCACTTTCACATCTAACTGTCTCACAGCTATATCAGTAAGGCACAGAAATCCTCAAAAAAACACCAGAGAGACTCAGATACTCACAAAATCCCCAGACCCACACCAGGGGGGTGCATACTCAGTTCAGGGATCACATACCCTCCTCAGGGGACTACAGACAGCTTCAGATACCCCAGGTAAGCTCAAGAGATCCCAAGCCACAATCAGAGAACACAAATGCACCTGTAGTTACTGCAGATGCAAGTCAGGTGACCCAGAGTCAGTTTGGGGGCCAGTGATCTATGTTAACAGATCCCACACCCACCTTATGAGACCCCAATTCAGTTAAGGCATGCCCAGGCCACATCACAGGGGTCTTAGACCCTTATATGAAGACCCAGTCCCACCACAGTATACCCATACCCATAACAGGGAACCAAAACCTATTGGGCCCATTAAAAACTGCAGGTAAACCAGATATTCTCAGGATACCCACACTTAGATCGAGGACCTCAAATTTCATGGTAGGTGGCTCCCAGCTCAAATTATGGATCTTCCATCCACATAAAGATGCACGAAAAACTAACACAGAAGATGACAAATCCACATAAGACATTTAGACTCAGCGCAGGGACCCAATCAGCTCAGCTCAGTTATCTCCAAACAATACCTGAACATGTTCACACTCAACACAAGGAAACCTAGATCCACCCTAGGTGACAAAGACCCTCCTCAGAGGTCCAGACTCAGCTCAGGAGATCTACACATTCCTGAGGGTAAGCAGACTCAGTTCAAGGAACAAGGGACAATACCATAGAAGACTAAGCTCAGGAGATGCAAGACCTACTACAGTAAACATCACACCACTTAGGGCACTCAACTCTGTTCAGGCATCTCCAGATAAAGCCCACCCACTGCAGGGACTCAGTACTCCTCAAGAGATGCAGACTTTGTTCAGGGTGCAACAGACAATATGCCAGGTAGCCTCAAAACCAAGTCAGGGAGTCTCAGACCTAAATGAAGGAGCTAAGGACCCCACCACATGGGATCCCAGATGCACCCAAAGTGATACATACTAAGTACAGGGGACTCAGCCTAACTCACGCATTCCCAAAAGACACCTCACCAAGTCAACCTTCAACAGAAAGGAACTCAGACCACCCAAAGGGTCCCCAGATGCAGGTGAGGGAACCCTAGGCATGTCTCACATGTCCCATACTCATTTCTGGAGGCCCTGAGAAACAGCAGGTGACTCCAGAGAAACTCACTGAGTTCAGGACACAAAGAAAGGGCCAAGTCCTCCCACAGAAAATCACAAATTGAGAGGACTAAGTCTCACTTCAGGCAACCACCACCAATACCCTGAAAAATCCACACAAGGAGTAAGGGGTCTTAGACCTACCTCAGAGAGTCTAGAATCAGCACAGGGGTCCAATACTCAGCTAAGGATATTGCAGATCCAACACAGGGGAATCCACAACAAACTCAAAAAAACACAGAAACACTTTAGAGGATCCAGATTCACTTCTGGAGGCACATACCCCCTCCACCCATAGGAGAAACCAGACACCTTTCAAGTGAGGAAATAACAGGTAAGCCATACACAAATAACACAGAGGTGCAAATATTCCCCTCAAAGGACCCCAGATCCACCTCAGTGAATCTAAGACACAACTCAGGGAGAGCCAGTTACCCCTGGGAACTCCGGTTCCAACTCAGGATCCTCTGACATACCTAAGGACACCCAGAGTCAGTTCAGGTATCAATATACAAGATATATAGGACACAGAACAAACCACAGAGGGCTCAGACCCATGACGAGATCCACCCAGAATTCATGCAGGTGAGAAACACCCAACTCTAGCGACACCTAATAGACTACCAGGAACTGTGACTTATCTCCATGAGACCCAGACTCACCTCAGAGAGTATAAACAAATTTCTGGGTGCCCCAGACCCAACTCAGATGACCCAGACTCAGTTTCTGGGCCTGAATGCTACCTTAGAGGGTCCATACTCAGCTCAAGTATTCCTAACCAATACCCTACTGGTCTCAGAACCTCACAAGAACGCCACTCAGGCATTTCCTACACTTGAAACATACTTCAGGGTACCTAGACACTCCTAAAGAACTCCCGTCTAAGCTAACCAGACTGAGACCTTGGAGAGCCGACCCTACAACCACTTGAGCATCTCAAATTTGTTCAGCCATCCCCACCAGGACCCACCTCAGAGGGTCCAGCTCTCCTCAGGGAGGACACTGTTTCAACTCACAGAATTCTAGACATCATGCCGAATGGACCCAGACGAATTCTACGCAGCCCCAAACCCAGATGTAGAAGCTCAAGGCCCACAATCGACCGCAGTCCCACCTAAGGAGACACAAAGACTCAGCACAGAACCCAGACTCAGGTCAGGCACCCCCAAACAATATACCAGTGGGCCCATATTCAACACAGGAAAACTCAGGCACTCCTCAGAAGATTCATATTCAGTTCAAGGGATCACAGTCAACAATACAGGTAATCCCAGGCCAAATTCAGTGAGTCACAGCCCTAAACAAGGGGCCAATTCCCCTCACAGCAGAACCACCTAATGGACTAGGACTTGACTCATACCTGAATAAGCCACACCTTACCAGGCCCACATTTAGCATATGGGATACCAGAACAAATTCGGGAGACCACAGACCAGACCCTCCAAGCCCTGCTCAGGAGAGACAGACTCAACAGACCCAGTGTCATCTGGGGAACTCAGCGAAGCTAAAGAGTTCCTCAAGACAACTGGAGTGGCACAGGCCAAACTCAAAGGAAAACAAACCCATATGAGAAAACCTAGACTTAATTCTTCAGACCTAGACCCACCTAAGGAAAACCCAGACACAATTCAGGGTATAAAGACTCACATAAGGCATGCTACATAATAATCCAAGGAGTAAAAATCTTCAAAGGACACTGAACCTGTCTTAATGACCCCCAAGCATACATCAAAGGATCACAGGGACCCTAGACCTGATCAGGACTTAGATACTCAGCTTAGCCCTCCCATAAAACAGCTGAGTTGGGTGTGCATACTGGCCAACATCAGGCAATCCTGACCCAATTCAGAGACCTGACTCAGATTACTCAGATATTACCAGATAACACACTTGTGAATGCAAAACATCACAAAGGGTCCCAAATCCGTCTCAGGGTATCAGACTCAGTTTATGAAGACTCAAGTCAGGGAACCCAGACCCACCAATGGGACACAAACCCTCCTTGAGGAATCCTGACTCACATTACGGTACTAAGATCCAACCAACACAGTCATCCCAAGAAAACAGTCTATGAGATCTTACATTATTCGGGGAGCAAAGGGCTCCCTATATTTGGGAACCAACAGTCAGCTTCAGTATCCACAGAAGTGATTGAGACTCTTCCCACAGAAACCAGACACACTTCTGAAGATTCTATACTCAAATGAATCATAAGACTCTGTTTAAGAATCCCCAGAAAGCAACTAAGATGACACCCTAGACATTTTGCAGGGCCCTAATACCCAAGCAGAATATCCAGACTCAGTTCAGGGACTCAAACTCAACTTAAAGAACCCAGACCTGCCTTAGAGACCTTAATCCTCCCCAGTGGACCCCAGACCTACAACACAGGACTTAGACTCAATTCACTCATCTCTAGAAACAATCAGTGGATTCCCAGACCCACTCCATAAGCCACACACATTCAGCAGGGAACAAATGTTTCCAGGCACAACTCAGACCTTGTCAAGGGACATGGCTTAGTTCAACAGACTGAAAACCCCACTCCTAGCAATATATGCAGCTTAGAAACCCCAAGAAAACACCCCAGGAAATACTAGATCCTCCCCGCAGGACCCACACTTAGCTCAGGAGAACCCAGTTTCACCATAGTTGACGTTACACCTACCGTAGCAGTCCCAACTCTGCTTAGGCATTTATCGATAATCGACTTCACTGTACCCCAGATTCACCTCAGCAGCCCCAGATATCTCAAGGGCTTCAGACCTATCTCAGTTGGCCCAAGACTCACCATAAAATGAGCATTATATCTCAGGAAACCCCAGACTCAACAAAGGAGATTACAGATACAGCTCAGGGTAACCTAGTCCCACTTAATAGACCCAGGTCCAACTCAAGTGACCCAAACTCAGTTCAGAAGAACTCATACAATACCACAAGACTCACATCAGGGATTACCTATTCACATCCAGAGACCTTAGACTGACCTTGGAGCAACAAGACTCAGCTCAAGAGACCTAAGACTTATCTCAGGAATTTAGCTCAGGAATTCTAATATAACAACCCAGGGGGATGCAGACCCAAGTTCAGGGGCCCTATATCCCAGACCCATCTTTGGAGACAGAGACTCTGCTCAGGGGACTGACCCTCATCTCAGGGAAAGAGATAGTTCAGGCATCCCCTAGACAACATCCCAGACCAAATTCAGAGGTCCAGATCCAGGACAGTGAACCCTATACCTTGGTGACTGAGATCTCAAAACATTTAAGACCTACTTGAGGGGAGCTAGACTCAACTTAGGCATCCCCAGACAATACCCCAGGGTCACCTGCATGAGAACCCAGGCCCATCTGAAGATACCTCAGCCCCTCACAACTTAACTGAACTCAGCTCAGGAGACATCAGACCTACTTAGTAGATCCCTGACAAACCTCATAGGACTCACACACTTAGCTCAGGGGACACGGACAACACATTCGGTGCTGCTATCAACACCTCTCAGCCAGCTCAGGTGACGCTAACCAACCACAAGGGAATTGATATTCAGCTGTGGAAAACCAGACTCAGTTCAGAAAAGCTCATATCTACCTCAGACATTTCAGGGAATACCAGATTATCCTAAGGAGACCCAGACCCACATCTGGGAACATTAGTCCACTTTTTGTGATGTCGATTCAGCTCAAGATGGCTGAGACTCACTGTGGGGTCACCAAACAAACTCAGAAGATCAATATTCAGCTCAGTAGATCGCAGAAAACACCCTAGATGGCACCAGATCCACTTCAGGGACTCCACCTAAGGAAACCTAGACAAATCTCAGAGGAATTAGCCTCAGCTCAGGAGACCCCAGACACATCTTAGTGTGCTCAGAATTCACGTACATGTTCCCGAACAACAACCATAATGGTCCCAGACTTAGCTCAGGAGAAAACAGTCCCAACCGTATGTATCTTGATAGACCTCAGACCCACCTCAGAAGATCAAAGACCAAAATCAGGCGACACAGACTCTGCTCAGGAGATTTAGACCTATGTCAGAGTATAGGACTCATTTCAGACACTTCCAGATTCCATCTGTGGGGAACCTAGGTCCACCTGAGGATTCCTAGACCCACCTGAGGGTACCATTACCAAACTCAAGGGGCCCTACATTCATATTAGGGGGACCTAGAATAAAATCTGGCGATCCAAACCCAGAGAGGAACCCCAACTCATCATAAGAGATCCAGAAATACTTTAAGTGGCCCCAGACCACCTGGACCCCAGTCCAACATCAAAAGACACACAACTTACTTCAGGGTGCCCAGAATCAACTCCAGCATACCCATACAACTTTTGTGAAGGCCTAAGATCTACCTTAGGTGGCTCTTAATGTATACCAATGATCCAGATTTAGCTCAAGACCCCCAGACTTCCTCAAGAAATTCAGAGTCATCTCAGACCACAGAACCATCTCTGAGGGCACCAGATTCATCTCAGCAACAAGATTTCAGCTCAGACATCTTCAATAACGTAACAGTGGGCCCAAGAGCCAACTTAGGAGCTCCAGACTCAGATCATGGAACCGTAGACTCATATCAGGAGATCTAGGCTCAATTCAGACAGCCTCAGACAATTCCTAAGAGTGCCAGACACCCTCAAGGGTCCTGCATGTACACTAGAACCCAAGACTCTCACCTCTGGGATCCCTGAGTTCAGAAGACCATAAAACCACTTTAGGAGATGCCAGACTAACCTTGGAGAAGAAACAACCCACTTAAGGAAAATCAGCCTCAGCTTAGGAGACCCCAGACCTACTTTGGGAAACCTAGACTTAGCTCAGGAAGCCACAGACCCATCTCTGGAGACCCTAGATCTGCCTAATCAGACCAGATATCCTCTCAGTCATCCCCAGAAAATATATCTAGTTTGTCCCACAGCCAAATAAAGTGCCCCAGGGCCACATCAAGGGTCTAATTTCAATTCAAGAATCAGCTGAACCTGGGTCACTGGACCAAGACTAATTACTTATTAAGCTCAGGGGACCCTAGACATATCTTAAGGGACTCCACACCTACCTCACTGGACCCCAGAACTACAGCAGAAGACCCGTACTATATTCAGAGACCCCCAGACCCACTTCTGAGCTCAGGGACAAAGACCCAATGTTGGAGACCAGATACCCACCTCTGAGGACCCAGACCCACAGGCAGAACCTGAGACCTACCAAAGGTGATACCAAGTCCACCTCAGCAGACCAACACTTAGCTCAAGATAACCGGGACTCATTTCATGGGGTCCAAGACCAACTCAAAAGACCACAGTAGACTCAGACTCTGATCAGGAGACAGACATCAGACCCAACTCAGACTTCTAACACTGCAGGCATCCCCAGACAACACAAAAGGGGGCCCAAGACACAACTCAGAACACCCTTGACTAAACTCTTAGGTTCCCAGACCCATGTCAGAGCACACAGGCTTGGCTCAGCACATCCTGACAAAACCCTAGGGATCACAGATCTAATTAAGGGACCAAAACACAGCTTAGGCGTACTAGACAATATGCCAGGCCCCAAACCTGATTCAAAGGATTCAAATTCAGGTCAAAAGATCTGAGACCCACCTCAATGGGTCACCATACCCACATCAGGAGACTTAAATTCAGCTTAGGCATCAGCAGACCACACTCCAGACAGCTCCATATCTAACTCAGAGGCCCCAAATCCAATTCAGAAATTCTTAAATCACCAAATTAAGTGCTCTAAGACTAAGTTCCCAAACCCAAGATCCATGTCAGGTATTCAGACACAGCCCAACACCATAGGAACACACTATGGGAGGCCCATTCTCTTTTCATGGGGCCGAAAATCACACCTAGGAACCTCTGTCTACCTCATAGGGTCCAGAGAACTACCATGAACTCCAAAACCACATTAAGAGATCAAGACTCACTGCAGAAGACCTAAAACCAAACTCAGAAGACCTGGCCTCAGTGTCAGAGACCCAAGTACCGCTTCAGGGGATTCTAGGCCCACATCGGGGGTCCCCAGGCCTACTGTTAGGGAACAAAAACCTGTATCAGGGAACCAGCTTCATTCCAGCCATCTCAGGGAACACATCAGGGATCTCAGATCCCACAGGGGCCCACACTCAGCTCAGAAGATTCCAGAAGCAATTCACAATTTGCCAGACCCACCTCAGAGGAGCATAAACCCACTTCAGGGAACCAGACCCTGTTCTGGTAACCCCAAATTGACCTCAGGGGACTCTAGACACTCCATTGGCTCCAGAGACCTACCTCAGCTCTGAAGATATCCATTCCCACCCCAAGGAGCCTAATTGCAATTTAGAAGCCCTGAACTCACTTCAGCTGACCCACATGTTTTTGCCCTCAAAAGATTAGTTGTATCATCTGTCGGGTGAGTTTTGGACTAACAACTGTTAATGAAAAGTTTTCCTAGGAATATAAATAAAAGGATGATTATTTAAGGTCAAAAAGAATGGAAAACCAACAACTGAGTTTCAAGGGAGCCAACTGATAAAGTGTTAAGACATGAAGCCCAAAGTGACCTTACATGGTAGAATGAGGACACTGAGGATAATCTATCTGATGATACTTCCAGTTTGTAGTCTGAATGTTTTGGTGATGGCATAGACAACAGAGAGGTTTCAGCAAACATGCAGAGAAGGTGCTTCCAGTACAACAGAATGGCCACAGGCAGGAAGCAAGAATCATGTTCAATGCCAGTCAATTATGAAGGAATACTCACTGGAGTTTTGGAGTTCTCTGGTGATGATGTTGGTAGTTGTGATAAGATTGCCCACAGTCATAGTTATTTACTAAAGGAGAACATGGAAGATGCAGGAGTTTTGGTGACCTTTCTGAAAGGCATACACAGCACAAGCTCCAAGAATAAAGGTTGCTTGTTTGTCTTCTGCTGCAATAGTCAATTTTTTAATTGAACTCTCAATCTCTTACTCGTTTTCTAAGGCTTCTTGAGAACCTCGTGACCAAGAAAGGTCACATCCATGGTTAGGTGGAATTCTGCACCTAATTTGTAGTTGTCACGTGTCTTTGTAGATTCATCAGGTTCCTAGAAAACTTAAATCAGAGGTAAACATGTAGTTAACGTGAGAAAAGAAGATAATCTAGTTAAAGATTTGATAGGGACTAATTAGCTAGATAACAGATACCAGCTCATCTGGCAGAAAGATACTAATATGCAAAGTTGTCATAAATATGTCTCATTAGGAGTTACCTAGAGTTCATGAAAATGGTTGTCAGATGGGTTTATACTTCAGAATTCATATGACCCTTTTGATGAAAGTACTGTTCCATCCATTTTGGAAGAGGAAAGTCCCCAAGTTTTTGATGGCAGGACACAGTTCCAAGTAAAGGTTAAATTGTATTTAGGACCTTCTCAGTATACTGTATTAAAAGAACAAGGTAAGGAATATGTACTTTGACATCCCATAATAATAGTGTAAGTATTTGTACTGGTAGCAAATTAGTATAATTTAAAATACCTAGATCTTTGAAACAGCTGTTGGTTATGTTACAGTGGAAATATGCATTGCTTTTTCTAAAAAGTATTGAAGTCTACAGAGAAAATCTAAAGTTCCCCCCACTAAGTGTCAACACAAAGGATGCCCTTAAACCTGAGACAGTATAGCAATTTGGGGAAAACTGCAGGTTTCCAAAGGAAAGTGGGTAGATAAAATCAATCAAAAGTAGGACTGTGAGGTTTAGCTCTGAATCATGTGAAGGATTACTATACATCTGGGGCTCCTTGGAGGGACAGAGTAATTCTTACGGGGGAAACAGCTCGTGTAAGGAAGAAGATAAAGAGGGGTAATACACCAAGGGGGGAAGGGAGGGAGAGGGATAAATTGGGAGATTGGGATTGACATATACACACTACTATATAGAAAACAGAGACTAAGGACATACCGTATAGCACAGGGAACTCTACTCAATGCTCTGTAATGACCTATATGGGAAAAGAATCTAAAAAAGAGGGGAGACATATGTACATATAAGTGATTCACTTTGCTGTGCAGTAGAAACTAACACAACATTGTAAATCAACTCTACTCCTATGAAAAATTAATTTAAAACTAGGTAATACAACGTGAGGCTTATTATGGAGAGCTACAGTTGTAATAGGATCAGTTATACGGATAGCAAAAGTGATGGTGGAGTGGACAGAGATGAAAGATCAGCAAAGAAAGACATTTAAAACGGTGAGGGTAGAAAGATAAGGAATTCCTGGAAGCTGGGGACCTTGTTCCAGTGTCTTGGGTAGAAGCTGACTAACTCCTGATGTCACCTGCTTGGTGCCATGTTCTTGGGGAACAAGAACTATCTATCAAGAACTATTTGTCTCATGATGCTATCGACTCCTGGGCAACAGAGAGAGAACACCTCCGTTTAAGGCCTCAGTTAGGGTGGAGTTCTACTCAAGGGTAACATTTACACTTTTTCATTTGAGACACAAATCCTGGGCTGGAACCCCTCCAGTTTCGGCAGCACTGTTGGTCAGGATGATAAAGATCAAAATGCTCTCAACACTTTATCTGTGTCTTAGAACCAGAAAACTCTAAACCAAATTAAGACCTAGGTAAGGAAAGAGTTTATTCACAAAGACGATTGAATAGAAGAACACTTTGATTTCAGAATCTTCAAGTATTTCAACATCAAGTAGAAAAAGTACTTTTTAAGAGGAAAGGATGAGCAAGGCCAGCAGAAACCTAGTGGGACAGAAGCAGAGGGGTGAGCAGGAGGTAAAGTAGGGGTATTTTATTAGAAAATGTTTCCCCTGCCAGCTGATTCTCAGAATAAGCTGTTATGGAATATGTTCTGACCTTAGTATATTAGTGATTCCCCGAAGTTGAGGGGCAGGTCAAAGTTTAGCACACTGTGAGGAGGAGAGAAGGCTGATTAAAGTTTGGTCAAGCCAAGTCAGTAGATATGTAATGGACAATTGTAGGCCATCACATTACTAGAAAAAGACCCACAAGGATATTAATAATTTCTAAAAAATCATTAAATATCAAGTATGTTCAAATTTCCATTTTTCTCATAAATGGCAAACTAAAAATGTTTTCAGTTTCACTGAAATAAAATCCAAATAAGGTTTGAACTTTGCAATTGGTTCAAATGTTTTTAATTGTTTTCTAAAACAGTTTTCCCCTTCAATTCTTAATTTTTTTTTCAATTTATTATAAAACCGGATTGATTATCCCATATAGTCTCCTATAGTTTGAATTTTGCTTCTGAATCTATCCATGCAGTCTCATTCAACATTCAACATGCTATTCAACTCAATAGCAAAATGTATTGATTATGCTTTGGCTTCTGTTTTATCGAGAACACTTTAAAATTACCAGTTGTTCCTTTATTATTATGGACATGCTTTCTGATTATTACTTTTTTGTGTGTTCACTAAATCATTCCATTTACCATGGCTTTATAATCATCTTTAATATCCAGAAAAGAGGCCCTTTGTTAGAATATTCTCTAAATGATTTCTGAATGTTAATTCTTCTAAATAAACTCTAAAAATCTAATTGAGAATGCAATAGGTGTAATATGTATATACATGTGATATGTAAGTAAATATGTAATATACATACACAGATATATATATATATAAACATAAATACCTTAATACATATATACATATATATATGAGATAACCTTATAATTTTCATTCACATTATTTATATTATTTACATATTATTTAAGGTCATATAGAACTCATATTAGAACATCCATCTCCAGTTGCTCAAGTCATTCTTCAACTATTTCAAAGAATTTTACTGTTTTCTTCTTCAAAAAAGTCTTGCACATACCTGAGAAAAAAAGTTTTTAATCTATATAATAAGGATAAGAATAGCAGTCAATAGGACTGTGGCAATAATCAAATGAGATAGTTAAATTCATAAGTAAATGAAGCACTTCCTATAGTAGCCAGCCCAAAATATTTATTAGATATTTTTATTTGACCAGTTAGTCTGCAGTAGTTATTCCCAGAAAGGAAGGGGCCCTGTTTCTAATTCATTACCATTTGTATTGTCATACATTTTGTGCATGCTATCTTTAGAGGTTATGTCTGTAAACAGTATTGACACACAACCTTTGTCATCTGAGTAATAGCATTTATTTATATTTATCATCAGTATACTAGCTTTTTTAGCAAAATTTCAGCTATCTCCTAGAATTGACTATAAATTACGTCTGGGGGTTCTACTTCTTCTTGAATAATTATTGGTAAACTGTCTTCTGTTAAATCATTTGTTATCCACCAAAGATTTCTACTAATTATTTTTCATACCTTTTTGTTAATAATTATTCTTCACTGCAATCGTGTGTGTGTTCTGTCATGTCTTCCTATGCTCTTTTAGGCTTATTATTAGTGAAAGTATACAATGATTATTTACTTTATACAAAATATGCAAAGGAACATAATTGAAAACAAACAGTTTCGGGGCTTGCCTGGTGGCGCAGTCGTTGAGAGTCCGTCTGTCGATGCAGGGGACACGGGGTCGTGTCCCAGTCCGGGAGGATCCCACATGCCGCGGAGCAGCTGGGCCCGTGAGCCATGGCAGTTGAGCCTGCGCGTCCGGAGCCTCTGCTTTGCAATGGGAGGGACCGCAAACGTTAGAGACCGGCGTATAGCAAAAAAAACAAAAAAAAAAAAACAAAAAAAAACTGTATCATGATTTTGACCAGTCTCTAAGAAAGGCAGGATTACAAGTTAACCTCAGGCCCCCACTTAATATAAACGTAATTCCAGTATTTCCACACTTTTGTTTTGAACCCTGAGTTATGTTTTTAGGCGTTGTGCTCAGTACATCATTTTCCCTCACAATAACCCTATCTGATCATTCTTTATTGTCTTGTTTGTGTAGACTGGGTAAATTTAAGAGTTTAGGTAGTTTACCCAGTTTCATATAACTACTAAATTTTGAAGCTTAGATTACTTTTTGCTGCCTGACTTTGTATCATATTAAAGTACCATATGCATTTTATCTTGTAGACATTCATGTTTCTGTTTAAAATTATTTTAACAATTCCACTAAAAAATAAAGTGGGTAGCATATTTGCATAGCAAGCAAAATGCTTCATGATCTGCTCCTACCCATTTTTATTCTATCAGAAAGTCCCTGAACTCTCCCTACTGATTATATGGAAATTCCCATTATTCCCCCAAATTGCCTTTTATTTTTTTTTTTTTCTGCGGTACACGGGGTCTGTTGAGTATGTCTCTCCTGAGCAGGGCTTAGAGGGTCTGGTCTGTGGTCTCCCGAATTGGTTCTGGTATCCCATATGCTAAATGTGGGCCTGGTAAGGTGTGGCTTATTCAGGTATGAGTCGAGTCCTAGTCCATCAGGTGGTTCTGCTGTGAGGGGAATTGGCCCCTTGTTTAGGGCTGTGACTCACTGAATTTGGCCTGGGATTACCTGTATTGTTGACTGTGATCCCTTGAACTGAATATGAATCTTCTGAGGAGTGCCTGAGTTTTCCTGTGTTGAATATGGGCCCACTGGTATATTGTTTGGGGGTGCCTGACCTGAGTCTGGGTTCTGTGCTGAGTCTGTGTGTCTCCTTAGGTGGGACTGGGATCCATTGTGGGCCTTGAGCTTCTACATCTGGGTTTGGGGCTGCGTAGAATTCGTCTGGGTCCATTCGGCATGATGTCTAGAATTCTGTGAGTTGAAACAGTGTCCTCCCTGAGGAGAGCTGGACCCTCTGAGGTGGGTCCTGGTGGGGATGGCTGAACAAATTTGAGATGCTCAAGTGGTTGTAGGGTCGGCTCTCCAAGGTCTCAGTCTGGTTAGCTTAGACGGGAGTTCTTTAGGAGTGTCTAGGTACCCTGAAGTATGTTTCAAGTGTAGGAAATGCCTGAGTGGCATTCTTGTGAGGTTCTGAGACCAGTAGGGTATTGGTTAGGAATACTTGAGCTGAGTATGGACCCTCTAAGGTAGCATTCAGGCCCAGAAACTGAGTCTGGGTCATCTGAGTTGGGTTTGGGGCACCCAGAGATTTGTTTATACTCTCTGAGGTGAGTCTGGGTCTCATGGAGATAAGTCACAGTTCCTGGTAGTCTATTAGGTGTCGCTAGAGTTGGGTGTTTCTCACCTGCATGAATTCTGGGTGGATCTCGTCATGGGTCTGAGCCCTCTGTGGTTTGTTCTGTGTCCTATATATCTTGTATATTGATACCTGAACTGACTCTGGGTGTCCTTAGGTATGTCAGAGGATCCTGAGTTGGAACCGGAGTTCCCAGGGGTACCTGGCTCTCCCTGAGTTGTGTCTTAGATTCACTGAGGTGGATCTGGGGTCCTTTGAGGGGAATATTTGCACCTCTGTGTTATTTGTGTATGGCTTACCTGTTATTTCCTCACTTGAAAGGTGTCTGGTTTCTCCTATGGGTGGAGGGGGTATGTGCCTCCAGAAGTGAATCTGGATCCTCTAAAGTGTTTCTGCGTTTTTTTGAGTTTGTTGTGGATTCCCCTGTGTTGGATCTGCAATATCCTTAGCTGAGTATTGGACCCCTGTGCTGATTCTAGACTCTCTGAGGTAGGTCTAAGACCCCTTACTCCTTGTGTGGATTTTTCAGGGTATTGGTGGTGGTTGCCTGAAGTGAGACTTAGTCCTCTCAATTTGTGATTTTCTGTGGGAGGACTTGGCCCTTTCTTTGTGTCCTGAACTCAGTGAGTTTCTCTGGAGTCACCTGCTGTTTCTCAGGGCCTCCAGAAATGAGTATGGGACATGTGAGACATGCCTAGGGTTCCCTCACCTGCATCTGGGGACCCTTTGGGTGGTCTGAGTTCCTTTCTGTTGAAGGTTGACTTGGTGAGGTGTCTTTTGGGAATGCGTGAGTTAGGCTGAGTCCCCTGTACTTAGTATGTATCACTTTGGGTGCATCTGGGATCCCATGTGGTGGGGTCCTTAGCTCCTTCATTTAGGTCTGAGACTCCCTGACTTGGTTTTGAGGCTACCTGGCATATTGTCTGTTGCACCCTGAACAAAGTCTGCATCTCTTGAGGAGTACTGAGTCCCTGCAGTGGGTGGGCTTTATCTGGAGATGCCTGAACAGAGTTGAGTGCCCTAAGTGGTGTGATGTTTACTGTAGTAGGTCTTGCATCTCCTGAGCTTAGTCTTCTATGGTATTGTCCCTTGTTCCTTGAACTGAGTCTGCTTACCCTCAGGAATGTGTAGATCTCCTGAGCTGAGTCTGGACCTCTGAGGAGGGTCTTTGTCACCTAGGGTGGATCTAGGTTTCCTTGTGTTGAGTGTGAACATGTTCAGGTATTGTTTGGAGATAACTGAGCTGAGCTGATTGGGTCCCTGCGCTGAGTCTAAATGTCTTATGTGGATTTGTCATCTTCTGTGTTAGTTTTTCGTGCATCTTTATGTGGATGGAAGATCCATAATTTGAGCTGGGAGCCACCTACCATGAAATTTGAGGTCCTCGATCTAAGTGTGGGTATCCTGAGAATATCTGGTTTACCTGCAGTTTTTAATGGGCCCAATAGGTTTTGGTTCCCTGTTATGGGTATGGGTATACTGTGGTGGGACTGGGTCTTCATATAAGGGTCTAAGACCCCTGTGATGTGGCCTGGGCATGCCTTAACTGAATTGGGGTCTCATAAGGTGGGTGTGGGATCTGTTAACATAGATCACTGGCCCCCAAACTGACTCTGGGTCACCTGACTTGCATCTGCAGTAACTACAGGTGCATTTGTGTTCTCTGATTGTGGCTTGGGATCTCTTGAGCTTACCTGGGGTATCTGAAGCTGTCTGTAGTCCCCTGAGGAGGGTATGTGATCCCTGAACTGAGTATGCACCCCCCTGGTGTGGGTCTGGGGATTTTGTGAGTATCTGAGTCTCTCTGGTGTTTTTTTGAGGATTTCTGTGCCTTACTGATATAGCTGTGAGACAGTTAGATGTGAAAGTGGACTCTATGGGGATATGACTCTGCATACCCTGAATTTGCCCTGTATTTTCTGAAGTGTACCTGGGTCTTTGGAAATGATTGTGTTCTATGATATGGGACTGCACTCTTTTGAGGTGACTCTGCACCCCTCTGGTTTGGGTTGGAGATCTCCGAAGGTGGAATCTGAGTCCCCTCAACTGAATCTAGGACTCCAGAGTGAGACTGGATCCCACACGTGGGTCTGAGGATCCTATGTTGAGTGTGGAGCCATTGGTGTATTCTTTGCAGATGCCTGAGTTGAGTCAATATATCCATAGGTTGATCTGGCATCCACTGTTTGTGGTTATGGCTCCTTCATTTGAGTCTGGACCCAGTATAGTCTGGGACTACCTGATACGTTGTCTGGGGTCTCCTGGTGATTCTTCCCCGTCTCAGCTGAGTCTAATCTAAGATAAATTTAGGTCCCTTGTGAGTCTAAAGTCCCTTAAGGTGGGTCTGACATATGTTTTGAGTGTGGGTATTGGGGTGTTGTTTGGGGATGCCTCTGAAGAGTTGACATCCCCTGTACTGGGTCTGTGTCCCATTAATTGTGTATGGGATCCCTTTAGTGGTATTGGTCCTTTCAGCTTGGTCTGAAACTCTGAGTTTGATCTGTATCCACCTGGCATGTTGTCTGAAATCCCTTAGCTGAGTCTGAGTTCCTGAGAAGGTCTGAGTTTCCTATAGTGTCCATGGCTCCTTGGGTTTTAGCTGGGGATGACTGAACAGAGTTGGGTGTCCTGATATGGGAGTGGTTCCACTGTGGCTGGCCTGGTTCTTTCTACGAGAGTGTAAAACCCTGGTAATGTTGTCTTGGGTACCTTAGCCGAGTCTGGGTGTTATGACAATTATCAGCACTCTCCTGTTGGTTGTATGGTCCATGATGTATGTCCAGGTCCCCGGAGGCATGTTTCAGCCTTACTGAAGTATGTTTGGGCCCTTTTCTGGTATATTTATACACCCCAAGTGATGTCAGTGAATGCTGTATCTGAGTTTGTGTACCTGAATTTGGTCTGAGTTTTCCTGTGTGGAACTTGGGAAATGAATCTGGACTTTCTGGTGGGAATCTGTCTTTCTTCCTGGTTGGTGTGCCCTCCTCTGAGATGGATTTGGATACCGTTATGGTTTGGGGTAGCATCCGGCTTACCTTAGGTGGATCTGTGGTCCCTTGGGGCAAACCTGTGCAACCCTGTACTGAGTGTGGCATTATTGGAGTGTTGTTTTCACATACCTGGATTGAGACTTTATCCCCTTGGGTTGGTCTGAAATCCTTGTATTGCTTTTTAGGACCCTTTATTTGGATCTGACACATCCTCATTTCTGCCTTGAACCTCATATTTTTCAGATTTCTCTGAACTTAATGTCCCGTCATCTGAATTTAGGTCTCCTGAACTGAGTCTGTATATCCTTAGGTGGGTGTGGGTTCCCTGTGGTGGGTGGTATGTCCTTCCTCTTAGACTGGAGTTGCAGTTTGAGTTTGACATTGTCTTTGGTCCTCTGAGCTGAATCTGGGTTCCCTGAGTTCCCAAACGTCCCTGAAGATGTTTGAGTCTCCTAATGTTTGGGTTATTGCCCCTCTGGATACCCAGGGATGCCCGGGGAAAGCTAAGTCCACTGTGATGGTTGCAGGTATAGGGGGGTCAGGTGTCTCCTGAGATTAGTCTGAGTTGCCTCTAGAGATCTGAATTACCTAGAGTCATGGGCTGTCTCAACTGTTGTGTGGGCACACCTGACAGATCTTGAACTGTTTTGTGTCTTTAGTAGATCTGGGTCTGCTTGTATCTGAATCCCCTGGAGATTTATGAAGTACCTGAGCTGAGTATTGGTCCTATACAATACTGGTTCTATACAGTGCTAGGCCTGGGGCCTAAAACTGAATCCTTGTCACCTGACAAATATGTACCTGTGTACCTGCCGGGTGCATTTTATTTCTCTAATGTGGGCCTAGTGTCTCTACAACTGAGCCGGGGTACTATGAAGTTGATCGGGTTTCACTGAGGTGGATCTGGCATCTCCACGGTGGGTCTGCAGTACTCAAATGAGTCTGCTCAGTTTGAACTGAGTATTGGGTCTAGGTGTGCAGAGGTGCATCTGCATGTCTTGAGCCTATTTTATGCCACTTGTGGGGTTTTGAGCACAATTATGTTGTCTGCAGAAGCCCACCGTAAGTGTGAAGTTGGTTAGAGTTTTCTGATAGTGTCTGGGGTACCTATGGTATGTTTGGGGTCTCTTGGAATGTTACTTGGGGTTGTGTCTATATATACTGTGTCTGGTGTCCATGAGGTGACCTCCTGATTTGAGTCTGGGTCCTATGGGACCTGAGTCTAGATACTTCGGGGTAATGTTGGTGGATATTTGGGGTCATGCTAGAGGATCTGGATTCCAGTATGTAGGTCTTGAATCGCTGGGGGGGGTCTGGGTCTCTTGAGTGGATGTCTGGGCATGTGTGAGTTGAATATGGGAACCCCAGAGGAGATTTTGGGTGCTTGACGTGATTCTGTGGTCCCTGAGCCGAGTCTGTTTCCCCTGACCTGAGTGAGGTTCCTTGAGGATGGTTCAGTCCCATTAGGTAGGTTGTGGGCCCCCTGTATTTTACCCTGAGTTGGGGCTTAGACCCCTATAGTGTATTTTGAGTTCCCAAGTATGTTGCCTGGGGTGCTTGAGGTGAGTCTGAATTCATGAAGTGGATATTATTGCGCTTAAAGAGGTTTGCGTATCTGAGGTGATTCTAGGCTACCTGTTGGGGGTTCCCAGGACTGTGTGTAGGCCTGCCTGAGTGGTTTGTTTGTATGAAACAAACACACTCTGAAACACGTCTTGGACCTGTAGGTGGATCTGAGTGTTCTTTTGAGTATCTGAGGACATGGCTGTTGTCTGGAGATGCCTGAGCTTAACCTAACTCATTCCTATGAATTAGGTTTAGGATCCCTGAGGTGTATGTATGGCAATGAATATGGGTCACCTGAGATTATTCTGTGATACCCCCTGATGCATTTGGTTTGTCTGAAGTGTGTCTGGGTCTCCAGAGCTGAGCCAAGTTCCTTTGAAATTGATCTGCAGTCTGCTGAGGTGGTTCTGGCAATTCTGAGGTGGATTTGGGGACTATTCAAACTGAATCTGCCTCTCTAGCTTGGGCCTGGGATTTCCAAAGGTGAGCCTGAATGTTCTGAGTTGACTTTGGATCAACTGAGGTGTTTCTAGGCTTTCAATATGTTGTCTGTGGAAGTCTGTATCATTGAGATGGATTAGGACTGGCCAATATCAGTTTGGGGTCCCTGAGGTGTGTCTGGGGTCCTCTGGAGTATTTTCTGGGGATGCATGTACTAAGTTTGGTGCCCATGAACTGATGTCAGCTTTTCTAATCAGAGTCTGGGTCCTGTGGACAGAGCCTGGGTTGAATTTGGGTCTGTTTGAGGTGAGTCTGTGTTTAGCCATATATGTCTTAGTGCTCCTAGGGTGGGTCTGGGGAATTTGATATCTGTGAGTGTGTGAATTGAATCTTGGTCCCTTGATGTAATCTGGGGTCTCTAGAGGTGTGTTAGGATACTTGAGAAACCTCTGGTTTCCTTGAGTTGAATCTATGTCCTCCAAACCGAGTTTTGGTATCCTGAGGATGGCTTGATTCCTTTAAGTAGGTTGCGAGCCCCATATCTTTTACCCTGTGAACTTGCAGTATGTTTCTGATTTCCAGGTCTGTTGCTGAGGAATGCCTAAACTGAGTCTGGATTCCTGAAGTTAGTCTTCTTTGCTCTGAAGTGGATCTGGATCTGAGGTACTTCTTGTGGATTTAGAGCCACTTGATTATGGGTCACTTGAAATAGATTTGGTTTCTCCTAGCTGGGTCCGATGTCTGCAGAACTGGGCCAATGTACCTTGAAGTGGGTTTGAAGTTCCCCTACGTGTCATAACATAAATATATATAGTATAAATAATAAAATATATATGTGTATAATTATATATAAAATTATGTAATTATCTGTGAAACATATATTTTTATATAAACCTTATGATAACCATAAAGCAAACATCTACAGTAGATACACAAAAGATAAAGAATGGAATCAGAGCACACTAATACAGAAAATCATCAATTTACAAAGGAAAGCAGCAAGAGAGGAAGAAAGGAACAGTGAAAGTACAAAACAGCCAGAAAATAATAGGACAGCATTGGTAAGTCTTTACCTATCAGTAATTAATCTAAGTGTAAATGGATTGGATCATCCAGCGAAAAGACATAGAGTGGCTGGTTGGATAATAAAACAACCAACTACATGCTGCCTACAGGAGACTCACTTTACCTGTAAGGACACACATAGGCTCAAAGTAAAAGTATAGAAAAAGACATTCAATGGAAACCAAATGAAAACAAGGTAGCTATAGTTATATCAAACAACATCAACTTTAGCCAAAACATTAATGAAACAAAGATGATCATAATTTAGCCCGGCGGTCCCCAACCTTTTTGGCAGCAGGGACTGGTTTCATGGAAGACAATTCTTCCACGGACTGGGAAAAATTGCGGGGGGTGGGGGTGGGGGCGGGTTGGAGGGGATGGTTCGGGCTGTAATGCGAGCGATGGGGAACAACGGGGAGCGGCAGACGAAGCTTAATTCCCTCCCCTGCCTCTCGCCTCCTGCTGCGCAACCCAGTTCCTAACAGTACTGGTCCGTGGCCCAGGGGTTGGGGACCCCTGCCTTAGACCACCTGAATATATCAAGTAAGTACTAACAGATCTGAAGGGAGAAAAACACATATTACAGTGATAGTAGGGGACTCCAGTACCTCATTTTCAACAGTAATAGATCATCCAGGCAGAAATTCAACAGCAAAACATTGGATTTGAGCTATACCTCAAACAAATGGACCTAACAGACATTTTTCAGAACATTCCATCCAACAACAGCAGAATACACATTCTTCTCCAGCACACACAGAACATCCTCCAGGACAGACCATGTGATGGGCCACAAAACAAGTTTTAACAAATGTAAGAAGATTAATATCATACCAAGAATCTCTTCTGACCATAATGGTATGAAACTAGAAATGAATAACAGAAGAAAAGTTCGAAAATTCACAAACATGTGGAAATGAAGCGACACGTTTCTGAACAAACAGTGAGTCATAGAAGAAATTTAAATATCTTGAAACAAATGAAAATGGAAACATATATCAAAACCAATGGGGTACTGAAAAAGCGGTTCTAAGAGGCAAGTTTATTGCAATAAATGCCAACATTATGAAAAAAGAAAGAGCTCAAATAAACAAACACCTCAAGGAAATAAGTACAAATTAAGACCAAAATTTCTTAAAAAGGAAGGATATAACAAAGAGTAGAAATAAATGAAGTAGAGACCAGAAAAAAAAAGAAAAGATCAAAGAACCTAACAGCTAGATTTTCAAAACGATAAACAAAATTGAGAGGCCTTTAGCTGGGCTAACTAAGAATAAAACAGAAAAGACTCAAATAAATAAAATCGGAAAAGAGAAAACATCACAATTGATACCACAGAAATACAAAGATCCTAAGAGACTAATGTGAACAATTTTATGACAACAAATTGATAAATTCTGAGAACATACAACCTACCAAGGCTGAATAATGAAGAAATAGAATATCTGAACAGACGAATAACAGGCAAGGAGATTGAATCAGTAATCAAAAGCCTCCTAATGCAAAAAAGCCCAGGGCCACATGGTTTCACTGATAAATTCTACTAGATATTTAAAGAATTAATGCCAGTCCTTTTCCAACTCATTCCAGAAATTGAAGAACAAGAAGTACTCCTAAACTCATCTCATGAGGCTACTACTCTGATACCAAAGCCAGATAAGGACACTACAAACAAAAGAATACTATAGACCCATATACCTGATGGAGATAGATGCAAAATTTCTCAAAATATTAACAAATGGAATTCAATAGCTCATTAAAAGGATCATTCACCACGATCAGGTGGAAATTATCCCTGGGATGCAAGGATGCTTCAAAACATACAAATCAGGAAGTATGACACACCGCATTATTAATGAAAGATAAAAGTAATGTAATCATCTCAATAGATGGAGAAAAAGCACTTGACAAAATATAATGTCTTTTCATGATAAACATACCTAATAAACCGGGTACAGAAGGTATATACTTCAACACAATAAAGACCATATACAAACGCAGAGATAACATCATACTCTAAGCAGAAAGGGTAAAATCTCACCACTCCTATTCCACGTTGTACATCAAGTCCTAGCTAGGACAGGTGGGCAAGAAAAAGAAATTAAAGGCATCCAATTTAAAAGGAAGAAGTAAAATTATCTTTGTTTGCAGGTGATTTGATATTATATGTAGAAAACCCTGTGGAGTCCACCACCAATTGCTAAAACTAGTCAACAAGGTCATTAAAGTTGCAAGGTACAAAATTTACATATAATTGCATATTTGTACACTAACAACAAAACATCTGAAAAAAATAACATAGTCCAATTACAAAAAGCATCAAAATAATAAAACACTTAGAAATAAATTTCATGCAGGAGGTGAAAGATCTGTACATTAAAACAAAAAGGCTTTGATGAAGTTAGGAAAAACATGGAAAAATATCCCATATTCTTAGATCAGAATAATTAATTGAACTTCCCATACTATCCAAAGCCATTTATAGACTGAATGAAATCCCTATCAAATTTCCAATGGCTTTAAAATTTTTTTTTGCCACGCCATGCGGTGTGCGGGAGCTTAGTTCCCCGACCAGGGATTCAACCTGTGCCCCCTGCAGTGGAAGTACGGAGTCTTAACCACTGGACCGCCAGGGAGGTTCCTCTGATGTCTTTTATCATAGAAATAGAAAAAGCCATTTTAAATTTTTACAGAACAGAAACCCTGAGTAGCCAAAGCAATCCTGAGAAAGAAGAACAAAGCTGGAGGCATCACACTTCCTGATTCCCAAGTATCACAGAGCTAGCGTAATCAGAAGAGTATAATACTGGCATAAAAGCGGACACCTAGATCAGTGGAACAGAATCAAGAACTCAGAAATAAATCTCCCAACTAATATTTGACAGGGGAACCAAAATGCTGAATGGGGAAAGAATGGTCTTTTCAATAAATGGTGTTGGGAAAACTGATAACCACAAGGAGAAAAATGAAATTTTACTCCTATCTTACACTATTCACAGAAATTAACTTGAAATGAATTACAGATTTAAGTAAGTCTATAAGAACTGGGACGATAAAACTCTTAGATGGAAATATAGGGGAAGCACCTCCTTGATATTGGTGTTGGCAATAATTGTTTTGTATATGACACCAAAAGCACAGTCAACAAAAGCAGAACTTAACAAATTGGATCACATTAAACTAAAAAGCTTCTGCACAGCAAAAGAAACAACAAATGAAACGGCCATGTATGGAATGAGAGAAGTCATACAACTAATAAGGGGTTAACATACAAGGTATGTGAAGAACTCATATAACTCAATGCCAAAAACAAGTAAATAAACAATGTGATTAAAAACTGGGCAGAGGAACTAAATAGAAATTTTTCCCAAGAAGACATAAGATGGCCAACAAAAGCATGTAAAGATGTTCAACACTGGTAATCATCATCAAAATGCAAAACAGAACTACAATGAGCGATTATTGCATACTTGTTAGGATGGCTATAATATCATCAAAAAGACAAGAGATAGCAAGTAATGGAGAGGGTGTGGAGGAAGGGAGACCTCCTACACTGTTGGTGGGAATGTAAGTTGGTGTAACCACTACGGACAACAGTATGAAGGTTCCTCAAAAAATTAGAAATAGAGCTACCATATGATCCAGCAACTGAGCTTCTATGGATATATAGAAAGAAAATACAAAGCAATATCTCCAACAGTCAAGATATAGAAACAATAGTCGAGATACGGAAACAGGGAATTCCCTGGTGGTCCAGTGATTAGGACTCCGCACTTCAAGAGCATTCAGTCCCTGATTGGGGAACTAGTATCTTGCATGCTGCATGATGCAACCAAAAAAGAAAAAAAAAAAGAGAGAGAGAGAGAGGTGGAAACAACCTATGCCCATTCATGGGATGAATGGATGAAGAAAACGCTGCATCTTTACCCATTCATCATGTTATCTATCTATCTATACAGTGTAGTATTATTCAGTCATGAGGGAGAAAGAAATTCTGCCATTTGGCAAGGCAACATGGATGAACCACAAGGGTATTATCCTAATTAAGTCAGGCAGAGAAAGCAAAATACCGTAACTGCTTATACAGGGAAACTAGAAAAACGGAACTCATAGAAACAGATAGGGTTGTAGTTACCAGGGGCTTAGGGAGTGGGGAAAATGGGCAAATGTTGGTCAAAGGGTACAGACTTCCAGTTATAACATGAATTAGCTGTGGCAGGATCAAGATACAGCATGGTTACTGTAATTAATACTGTACTGTGCATTTGAAACTTGCTAAGAGAGTAGGTCATAACTGTTCTTACCACAGAAAGAAATGGTTAACTATGTGACATGATGGAGGAGTTAGCTAACTCTTTGTTGGGAATCATCTCTAGCATATGTGTATTAAATGAACACATTGTACACTTTAACTTTATTTATTGTTATATGCCAAACAACCTCAATAATGCAGAAGATATAAACTGTTTGTCAAGTAAGTCCAAAGATTTAATATCTGAATGGTTGGTTTTTGGGGGATTTATTTTGTTCCTTTGAATAGGCCATGCTTTCCTGTTGTATTGTTTTTGTTTGTTTGTTTGATTTTTGTCTTGGTTTTTTATCTCTGTTTTGAAAATCTGGCATTTGTAATAAACATTGCAGTCTGGGTTGGTGCAGGAGAAGACATTTACTAACTATTATGGAGAGAAGATTTGGGTCTTCTCAGGCATTTTCTGGGTATGTGCCTCTGTAGGCTTCCACGTGTAGTTTTTTGTCAGTTGTGTCCTATATACATCTACTTTTACATGTCTTATTTTCTAAGAGGCCCAGTCTTGTTTCTCCTAGGGCCTGAGGTGTTCCATTATATTCCTGTTCCCGTAATCTCTCGTACTCAGCCATTTGCAGGTCTTTACTATTCCGGCAGTTTTCACATGCTGTGGCACCTGCCATTGTTCACTGGCCTCCAACCTATGTCCAAACTATGCTTCCAAACCCTTCTGAGCTTTCAGTCAGTAAGGACAGAAACCAACCCTTTGGCTACCATCAGTCCATAAAACGGCGAACATTTGGTTTGGTTTTTTTTTTCTTCCATCCTGTAGGGGGAACCAGGGATAGGTTGTTTCTTTTCAACTGCAGGGTTTTGAGACTGGGAGGAGTTGGGACAAGAGCTCTATGGAATTTCTTAAGATCCTGAGTGTGGATTTTTCTGATTGTGCACTTGCTTGGTTGCTTTCTTCAGGTCCTGACTGGTTTCCAGAGCTCCCACAAAGGTACTTGAATTAATATATTACTGTTGAGTTGGTGTTGGAATGCGGGACGGGATCCTGGAGCTTCCTAGTTTGCCATCTTGATATCACCTCAGTCCTTGAATATTTTTCTGTTACCTTTAAAAATAATTAAAAACCCAGTATAAAACTTCATGACCACTGCTGGGGGAAGAGGGTGCGCTGAGAATTTCTCACAGGGTTATATTGAGTAAGCATCTCCTTCTCTGCCCTTATGATGCTTCCCCCTCTCTTTTTTTACTTTCTTTTAACTGGCTCTCTTTAAATGCCTTGGATACCACATGCTTTCTTTCCTCTCAACGAGTTATTTAAAGAGTAGTAACTCCCTTCTCAAATTTTGTTTGCTTGATTTTTACTCATCCTTCAGATTTTGATTCAAGCGTAAGTTTAATACCCATAGTTTTTCCATAGTTCATTATTATAGCATTGTGCTCCTCTTGTGTGTGAGTGGTCATTTTTACAAATTTATTACTTTAAAATGTTTGAGTGTTATTGTAAGGCTGAATTGATAAGAGTAGTTCCTTGCACAGGGTACGAAATAAAGGGAGAAATACAATGGGGAGCACTGGAAGTGTCAGAAAAGGCTACTTATTGAGACTTAAATGTCTGACTCAGCTGGAAGGTATGAGATTTTGCCCTATTTCATTTCTTCTTTGGAATAGAGAAAGCATCTTTCAGTCATCTCGAGGATGAATGTCAAGTACAAAATTTTCCAAGTAGATACAAGGAACTCAGATTTCTGATAAATCATAAAGCTGACTTAGCTGCTACCTCATGACTCATATGATATGAAATATAAATTTATTCTTATATAATGGATTTTATACTGGATTGGCCAGCAGAAATTCACCTTAAATAACATACTCTTCCCCTAAATTGAAAACTCAATTAGGGTAAAAGCTTCTTTCCTCATGTTTATGTGTTCCGTATATAGCACATTCTATGTGAGGACTTTGGCAAACAATGATTGAATAGTTTCTCTTTGCCCCAGACTGCCATCATAGCAAAGTGAATTTAGCTCTTGAGATAATTTTCTACAAATTTGTACGATAAGTGTTCCTGAGTTGAGAGTGATGAGTAAGTAGGTATGGGCATGTGAATAAGTGTATAAGTAAAATATGGTATCATTTGTGTATTCATATCTGTAAATTATTTAAACTATAATCAATCAGTATTTCATTAACTTCTATGTCAGGTCAT
The DNA here is from genome assembly GCF_964270905.1 of Leucopleurus acutus. Lineage (NCBI taxonomy): Eukaryota > Metazoa > Chordata > Mammalia > Artiodactyla > Delphinidae > Leucopleurus > Leucopleurus acutus. The sequence continues at coordinate 10,670,655 of NC_139164.1, forward strand.
ATAGGCCTACCTAATTCCTTTACTTAATAAGTAGTACGTAGTAGGTAAAGAAAGCCACGTGGTAATGCCCAAATAGATCATAATTTTTTCATGGTGTGGAACTGGGATATTGCTTGGCCCATTCCAAAAATGAAAGTTAATATTGAGATAGATAAAAATTTTAATTTAAAAATATTTAACTTTATTAAATTTCTTACGTATAACATTTCTAGTTGATTACTTGTGATAGAAGGAAGGTAGCTATCTCACTAGTAGTTATTGTGATGTCAGACATTCTGTACTCTGTAATCTCAGTCTCAACCTTGAGAGCTATTCTACTAGAATCCTCTCTTGCATTCACATACACGTGAGCCAACATGAAAGCTCCACTTTGCTTCTACCAGTTTTGGGGACTGTTTTTTCACTGATGTGGTAGTGAGTGATAGATACCTGGGATTTTTCTCCTCTTTTTTGTCTTAGTACTGGGGAAGATACTTTTGTTTTTCTTTAACCTCTTAAAATATCTTCTGTTTTTCTCATTATTTTTTTAATCTCATTTCCTATTTCTTATTCATTCTTCTCTTTCACTTAATCTTCCATTTTTGCAACCTTTATCCCTTCTCACTCTTCTCTGTATTCTCCTCTTTTCCCTCTTCATCAAATAAAAAATGTAGGATGACAAATCTCATTAGTCATTCAACAAGATGTTGTTTTTCATGTTATGTTTACCTCTTCCCCTCCCTATCTGACCCTTTTAGTACCTAATTCTCAAAAGCAGTGGTTAAGCTCATCGACCCCAATGACTGCCCCACCGTCAGCGTGCAGTGACACCCCATGGCTAGTATCCATGGCTGAAACCCGCCAGGGCATTATTATTCATGAGTCGGTGGTGGATCCTCTCCATAGCCAGCTGTCTGACTAAACTTTAAGTATACCTAGAGCCATAAGGGAATCACAGTTGTGTTTACTTTTTATATTTGATTCATTACAATTAACTATATTGGCTTTGGATTTTGATGCATTAAAAGGACGTTTATCTTCTTTGGAAAATATATTAAAAAGGAAGCTTGAAGTTCTAAAACTCAAATTGCATTCAGTGTGTAATGCAGAACTTCAGTTTACAGGGATATAAAGTAGAAATTTGTTGGATTATATTGCTAAGTAAGTAAAAGACCTTATACTGGCAGACATTTTGGCTTAAATGGATGTTTTTCTCACTCTAATTTTATTATGTTCTTTATTTTTCTTTTCCCTTAGGAAACATTTAAACTCTGACATTTCAGGAGCCACGGACCAAGAAGGTATCTTACATGGCTATAGGCTGGAAAAGATCAAGTCAAAGGAGACACGGGGTGGTCATCCTGCGATACCCTATCAGGAGGGAAGAAATACTGCATTCTCACACTTATAACATCTTCTGGAAGAGCTGTTGTAACTGCTCATACAGACACTGCAGGGTATACCAATATCAGAGTAAGCCACAAAAGTTATGGTCTGTTGTATCATAAATGTAGTTTAGAAATTAATATAAAAAAGCAAATGAAGCAGAAAATAAAATGGAAAGTTTAAAAACGATTAATAATTAAATCCATATTACTCCACTTTACAGGGAGAAACAACTGAGTCCTTAAGGAAGTAAAGTAACTATCAATGGTTACAATTATTCTGTGTTCTATTATTCTGTTTAGCAAGGATTTGGGAACAGCTACAAATTCCAAGAGTGTATAACATAAGTGTATATGAGATGAGATGGAAGCAAAGAAGTGAGGGTATTTCAGGAATTTTATGTAATTAAAAAAATTGAAAGATATACTGTAAAAATCTTAGGAAGCTATGGTATAAAATACGTAAGAGACATAATAACCCATATCTCACAATCCTTCCTATATCTGTTCCTTCAGACCACGGTAACTCTGGGAACAGTACCAAGAAGCTGTCAGTTAAGCTGGTGGACCTCTCATTCTCGCACCATCAACATATCCACCCGACTGAAAGTAACAATTTTTGCATCTGGAGTCATCCAGAAGACTGCTGGGTACTTACTGTATAGGGGCAGTTACCTTTGGGGTGACATATAAAGTTGTGTGTAAAATTCTATGAAATATATGTACACTTTCATTTATGCAAGATGAATAAATTCTGTATATATGCTGTACAACATGCTGTATACAGATTGACAAATGTTATACAATACACTTAAAAATTTTAAGAGGGTAGATGTCACGTTAAACGATACATAAAGTTTAATGTAAAATAAATAACTAATAAGAACCTGCTGTATAAAAAATAAATTTAATTTAATTTAAAAAAAAGAAAGTTTTTTCCACTGCAATTCACAGATGTAATCTTTATGAGGGTTACATAATCATATAGATATATGTAAACATATATCATCACTATGTAAAAGAAGATGCATAGAGATATTTATTCTTCAGATCAAAAAGAAAGCTGGATGGTACTTAGTGACCACCTGGAGGGGTCGGATAGGGAGGGTGGGAGGGATACATAAGAGGGAGGGGATATGGGGATATATGTATATGTATAGCTGATTCACTTTGTTAAACAGCAGAAACTAACACACCACTATAAAGCAATTATACTCCAATAAAGATGTTTTTTAAAAAAGAAAAAGAAAATAAAATAAAGCTGGAATATTTTCATTGAGAAGTAGAGAACTTACTAAAAATAATCTTTGAAACTATGGAAAGAACAGGAGGTTACGATTCTTGGATTGTAGCAAAATGAACAAAGGAAAAATGTTAAGCGTTGGGATCAGGGGGTAACAACATAAAGCCCTTGGCCTTTACTCTGAGTGTCATTCTGCCTGCTTGGATGAGAACAAATGCTGGGATAAGGATGGGTGAGAAGGAAGCAGGAATGATAGCTTGAACCAGACTAAAAGCAGTAGAGGTAGTCTGCCTAGAAATACCCAGCTAAGGGGATAATAAGTGACATCCAAATAAAGTTGCTGAATATGTAGTTTACGTTTTATAATGTTCTCTAAATTCCCCCTACTATTTTCCTCTTTTAATCAGCGTTATGGTTATTTGTACCTAAGTGGTTTAATGGACCTCCTTGAAGTAGGTAGGCACTTGTTTGTCATGTCATTTGGAATTTATATGTGGTAGAAAAAAAGATAAACTTTATATATTTTAATGTCCTTATAAACAATGTTAAGCATATACATAATGTATAAATATGTATCTTATAATTCACTTATATTATATACCTATATGTAATGTGGATATGTTTCTTATGTATTTAATATATGCCTATCTATCTCATATATATATGGGTTATCTTTGTTGCCTTATTCAGATACAGCAGGGTAGTCCTGTTCTCTGTCACTTTGGCAACCACTGGGAACTGGTAGGCCTGGTCAGTGAGTCCTCAGTGGCCTGTTATGACCCAGTTCTTGTGACCAAGACAGCCCCCTGCCTATCTTGGATGAGATGGCTAATCAAGGCACCCCAGAAGCCACTGGATCCTATTTTTTCTCTACCCTGCAGTTTTTCTCCTGGGGTAGGACGTGGTATACAAGACAGGCTTAGCCTGAACAGGGCCTCTACCATTTTGACCTCCCATGGATTCTCTGAACAGTCATGGAGGAGAAGATTAGGTACTTTCCCACCGAACAGACAGCGCTGAAATCCTCCTCCACTATTTTTTGGGTCAAATAATGGAGACTCATTTCCTGGCAGCACACAGTTACGCCTTCAAAGCAGTCAGCTCTCCTCCGCTAGCACATTCCCAATGGTACAATCTTGGACCTCTCCTCTTGCCACATCATGGGATCCTTCTCATACAGCTATGCCCTGGAGTACCCCAGTGGCTGATATTTCTGATCCTTCTGTTCTGTCTGGACCTCAGAACACTCCAACACCTGATATACCTACACCCTGGAACCTTCCTCACAGAGACGCAATGAAATATAAGTATCAAACTATGACAGATTCACTAAGATCCTGGGTTAAACCTTTAGGTGGTATAACTGGGCTTCATACTCCACCGTTAGGTAATGCTGGTGGATCACATGTTCTGTTTTCAAGTGACATAGATGGATCAAAAGTTCATTCTGAGATTAATACTGTTCAGTCTCAAGTTCAGTCTACTAAGGCTCCTTTCCATGGTCAACTTCTAGCTAGACCCTGGCTAGAAATTACACCTGGTATTGGACCTTGGACCCATTTTGTGCCTGATAAAACAGGAATAGTTACGCAAATTCAATCTAGTGAGGAGAGTGTTAGAACCCAAATACATCATGTAGCTGATAGAGTTGATGCTGTTGTTAAACCAGTAACTTATAACTTGCAACCATCGGTCCCTTTAATTGTTAATAAAATTGGATTCTGGGCTCATTCCATACTATATGAAGAGAGATCCCAATATCCTATGGTAACCGATACCTTGGAACCCTGGTTTCAGCCTGTCTTAAATATAGTTAGATCCCAAGGACCTATACAAAAGACAGAAGCATACAGGCTTCTCCCTGAATCTAAGTCAACTCAATTTTGGACTGCATCAACTCTTAACCGGAACTTTACTTGAGCTCCATCTGCAGTCAATACAATTACATCTTTGGCCCAGTATAAGACAAGGACGATCAGATCCTTAAGTCAAGTGGGTAGAAGGAGTCCATTGAATAAACATGACACTGTACAGTCAAACCCCAGATGCAGACTAAAGATACAACATGGCTTTTGGTTCATACAGTTACTAAGGTAAGTGATCCTTTAATCCACTCTAAAGTTGGTACAATCAGACCGTGGCCTCAGCCTGAAGCCGACATTGTCCAAACTTGGACCCAGTCAGGAACGCAATCAGCAAGACCTTTGACTCAATTAAAAGCTGATACAACCAAACCATGGTTACAGACTAAAGGAAGCAGACCCTGGATTCAGACTAAATTCCAAATTGTCAGTAACAGAACTCAGACTGAAGAAGGTAAAGATAGACATTGGATTCAGCCAGAAGCAGATGCAATCAAATATTGGACCCACACTGAAACTGAAACAATCAGACCCTGGAACCATCCTGAAGCCGGTACAGCCAGATCTTGGTTCTGGATAAAACCTGATCAAATGGGAGAGAGGACCCAGGCAGACTTTAAAACACTCCACTCTTGGACTCAGCCTGAACTTGACGTGGTTAGACCATGGATTCAGTCTGAAGCTGGTAGTATCCAACAATGGACAAAGCCTGACTCATCTACATTCAGACTCATGACACAGTCTAAAGTTAATACAGTCACAGCATGGACTAGGCGTGAAGCTGATGCTGTCAGACTTTGGTTGCAAACACAAACTGATAAAATCAGAACCTGGAGCCAACCTGAATCTCTGACAATCATTTCTTGGTCTGAGCCTGAATATGATAGAGTCAGACCTTGGTTGAATACTCAAATGGATACGTGCAAACCTTGGATCGAGACAGAATTTGAAACAGCCCACTCCTGGGCCCAATCTGAAGGTGATCTAGCCAGATCCTGGACTCAGTTTGAAGCTGAAAATGTCAAACACTGGTTCCAGACTCAAATGGAGACAGTCACACTGTGGACAGAGCCAGTAATCAAAACATCCCACCACTGGATACAGTCCACAAAGGAAAATAGTCAAGCCCTGGCACCAACCCGATAAGGTGGAAACTTGGATACAACATGAGGCTTTTACGGTCAGGCCCTGGGATGAGTTTGAAGGTGATAAAGATAGATTGTGGACTCAGTCTGAAGCGGACACGATGAGACCCCGGATTCAGCCTATAACTGATACAGTCACACAGTGGACTCAGGGTGAACTTTCAGAAATAAATCCATGGACAAAAACTATAGCTGACACATTCACATGGTGGACCCAGGCTGAATCTCTAGCAGTAAATCCCTGGGTGCAGTCTGACAATGATACTGTTAGACCGTGGACGCAGACTGACTCTCTCACAGCAAATTCTTGGACACAGCCTCTACCTGATACATTTACACAGTGGACCCAAGGCGAACCTTCAGAAATAATTCCCTGGACAAGAGCTGAAGCTGATGCTACACCTTGGATTCAGGCTGAGACCCCAGCAGTAAATCCCTGGACACAGTCTGAAACTGACATAGTCACAGTATGGACTCAAGCTGAATCTTCAGCAGTAAATCCCTGGACAGACACTGCAGCTGGAACAGTTCCTCAGTGGAAAAAGCTGAATCTCTAGCAGTAAATTCATGGACACAGCCTGTAGTTGATATAGTCATGCGGTATACTACATTTCTGGACATTGTCTGAAATGGATACAGTCACAACATGGACCCCAACAGAATCTTTAGCAGTAAATTCCTGGAGGCAGTCTGAAACTGGCAGTTATCTCAACATGGACCAATAAAGTAAATCTAGAAATAAATCCCTGGATACAATATGAGACTGATACAGTCACAGCTTGGAAGAAACTCCACAAGCAGGCAGAAACTCCGCAAGTAAACACCTGGACACACGCTGTAGCTGATGCAGCTCCATCATGGACTCAGGCTGAATCCTCACCTGTAATCCCTGGATGGAGGCTGAAACTGATACAGTCACAGCATGAACTCAAGTTGAATCTTTAGCGAATCCCTGGACAGAGACTGTATCTTCCACAGTCATACCATGGACCCAGGCTGAATCTCTAGCAGTAAATCCATGGACACAAGCTGCAACTGATGTAGACATGCTATGGACCCAGGCTGATTCTCTAGCAGTAAGTCCCGGGACAGTGCCTGCATCTGATAGTGTTATACAGTGGATCCAAACTGAACTTCCAACAGAAAATCAGTGGACAGAGAATGTATCTGATACAATCATATAACTTACCCAGGCTTAATTTCCCGCAGTAGAGACCTGGACACATCCTCTGGCTGATGTAGTAACACCATGGACTCAGGATATCCCTTTGCACAACCTATATCTGACAAAGTCACACTATTTACTCAGGCTCTTACTCCAGAAGTAAATCCTTGGTTAAGGCCTGAGGCTGATACAGTCACACCGGGGATCCAGGTTGAATCTGCAGAAGAAAATGCCTGGACAGAGGCTGGTTCTGAAACATGCACACCATTGATCGTGGAATGTAAACCCTGGATAGAGACTGTATCTGATATAGTCACACCAGGAACCAAGTATGATTCTTCAGAAGCAAAACTTGGGATACTGCCTGAGGCAGGTACATTTGAACTGTGACTCAGTCTGAATCTTCAGCAGGAATTCCCTGGACAAAGGCTGTACCTTTTGCAGTCACACAGTGGACCCAGGCTGAATCTCCAGCAGTAAATCCCTGGACACAACCTGCAGCTGATACAGTCACAAAGTAGACACAGACTAAATCTCCATTAGTAAATATGTGGACTCAGGCTCCATTTCCAGTGGTAAATACCTGGACACAGTCTGAATCACTACCAGTAAGTATTTTGACAGAAACGGAATCCCTAGCTCTAAATCCACCAATACAGCCTGAGACTAGGACAGTCACATTGTGGATTCAGGCTGAATCCCCATCAGTAAATCTTTGCATGCAAGCTGTAGCTTCCAGAGTCATACCATGGGCCCAGGCTGAATATTCAGCAGTAAACCCACTGACACAGGCTGTAGCCAATGCACTCACACTGTGGACCCAGGCTGAATCTCTAGCATCGCATCCCTGGCCAAAGTCTATGGTGAATACAATCACAGAATGGGCCCTGGATGCATTTGCAGAGACCGTGTTGGGGGCTCTACACTTTCAGCACGTGAGCTCGTGTCTCTTTCTCTGACTGCGGCCGGGAGCCCCTCTGTCAGATATCCCGCCTCGCTGCCTGTCTAAAGCGATCACATCCTCTGGTCCCTATGCCCTTCTCTCCTGGCACGTCTCTGCCCGGTGCCGCTGGGGGCACATTCTCTCTGTGTATCACACAGAACCTGAAGGAGGTCTGCCCCAGGTGACACTGGCAGGGCCCCTGGCTTCTAAGTCAGGCTCTTCGGTGTCACCTGGCCAACCCGTTACCAGGGGGTCAGCGGACCTACAGCCGAGCGGTAGGCTCGGCCAACACAGAGCTACAAGAGGAACGGAAAGGTAGCCTTGTCCTTGACGAAGTCAGTGAGGCCCCGAGTGGGCAGAGGGCCTCCCGGCGAATGAAGAGGGTGCTGTTTTCTGCACCAGGACGGGTTGACGCTGGCCCCCGGGGCAGGCAAGATTCCCAGGGTGGCCATCAGGGTGGGGGCTCTGTGCGTGTTTAGCAGTAAATAGCGGGGCAGACGGGAAGGGAGCCCACCTCCTCTTTTCAGCCTCACCTTCAGAGACTAATTTCTTCACCCAACTGCTGTCCATCTTCAGGACATTGTAGCACACACGTAGCCATGACCTGGTTCCCAGTGGCCTCCCACAGCTGCCTGAGGGGGAAAGAGAAACCAGCTGAGGGCAAACACCTACAGAGCAAAGGGAGCCCTGGAGCACCTCTCTAAGCAGGCGACCCGGGGACACGCGAACCAACCTGACAGCTGAGGGAAGAGGAAAGCGTGTCCCAAGTCGGCTGGGCCCCCAGCACCTTGTCTTCCTGTATGGTGCCACAGACAGGGGCACGGGGAATGGAATCGAGCCTGCGTGCTCCCCACGGTCACCCTGTCGAAGGCAACCGGGAGGAAACAGAACACAGGTGCACGTGACTCAGCCTCCCACTGCACTCACTTTGAACCACACTGTCCCACAGGCAGGGCAATCGTTCCAAGAACAACCCGTGGAGCTAAATGTGCACATGGGCTAGATCCACAGAGGGGAGGCGGGGGACAGAAAACAACTGGGACAGTAAACAAGGGGGCGCTGACCAAAATCCTTTCTCGTGGAAACAGGTACGTGTAGAGTTCTGCTCAGGTACCTGCCCGTGTGTGGTGTGTGTGTGGGGGGAGTGGGGGGGCACGTGTGTGCACGTGCATGCTCAGGAATAGGCACGACTACTGTCATGCATGCGTGGACGTTGGAATGGACGCGGGGACATGGAAAAGCTTAAAGAGCTCATAGAACGTACGTAAACCGTGGGCCAGTTGAAGCCCCCAAGCCAGGGAATCCAGCCCAGAGATACCACCCGTGGAGCAAAGTGTAAGGGGCATCACACGCCAGCACCCTCGACCAGGGGCTGAGACTAGAGGGAGGAAGAAAGCACCTGTGGAAGGACAGGGAGGATGCAAAGTACATGAGAATCATAAAGGGCCCGATGCCCAGGCCCAAAGAGGAAAGATCCACCCTCCAGCCCCACTCCCATCTCAGCTACAGCCACCTTTATCTCCTTCTCCAGTGCATGAGCAACCTTTCCCCCACCCCTGTGTAGGCCCTTGAGAAACACCTGGCCTTTGTTTCATAAGGTTTGGCACACCGACCCACACCGAGGCATAACCGACTGCCTCACACTGATTTTGCTGGTTTAAGACATCACTCTAATGTTCTGACAACCCTTGTGGCTCAGGAGTATGGCCGTGATGGCTTAGCTGGATTCTACCCCTGCTCCCCTGTCCCACAAGACTGGGGCGAAGGGCTGGGCTGGGATGTGATCTCATTTGGAAGGTGGACGAGAGCAGAACCACTTTCACAGGGCATCGTTGGGGTCGGCAAAATTCACATCCTCGGGTTGGCAGTGGTGAAGGCATGCATGCGTGCGTGGTGGCCCTTGACTGGGTGCAGTCCTCAGCACCTCAGTGTGTGCGCACGTGTCCAAATAAAGTTGCTGGCGTTCCCCAGTGCCACCAAAGAGTGTCGTCCCTCACATCGGAGTGAGCTCACGTGAACTCTTCTTTTTTCCGGGGGACTCAGTTTGGGTACAAAAGGGCACACGGGGAGAGGGGAGAGGTGGGGGAAGTGGGGAGTTGGGGATGTTAAACAGGCAAGTGCCAGGCCACCCAGCTGTGTGCTCTCTGTCCCGTGACGGCACAGTGGTTAATATCCCTATTTTCAGACAGGCTTAAGCCCTCTACCCAAGGCCCGCTTCAGGCCAGGTCCCCAGAAAGTAAACATTTTTCTCATGAACAGTCTGGTAGAGGTGTCCCATCCTCGCTGAATGGCTGGGCACACCGTGTTTCAACCACAAAGGCACTGTCCTTCTTCTGGGGCCTTGCCAGCAGTCTGTGCCCCTGAGGCCAATGGGAAGACCTAGAGCATACCGAGCTCACCCAGGAAGTGGTGAGCACTTCGGGTGCTCCTTGCCAAGTGGCTGGCTGCTTCCCAGAAGCACGTCTGTCTCTGGACCAGGCAAAGGACAGACTCTGCCACAAACGGAGCAGGGAATGTTCAATGTTTGTCTCCCCAGTGTTCTTCTCTCTTCCCAGATACAGCGGCTCCAACACAGGCGTCCCTGAGGGTGGCATATTGACAGTACCATTTCCGTCCCACATGTTGAGCTCTCGCTCAACGACTTTTGGTAGAAGAGCCTTCTCCCAAAAGCCCCAGCTCTTTCCAGGACGAGGGTTTGACAAAGTTCATGGAGTCACGGATGTCCCCTTCAAAGTGCACTGAGTTAGATCGCCTGCTCGTTGTCAGGTTTTGTATTTGAACATCTACATCCCAGCTATGCCCCTTCTACAGTGGAGACATCCGAAGGTCTAGAAGGCAAGGCTTGGCCTTTGCCCGCTGCTGTCCCCACAACCTCCCCACAGACACTGTGGAAACAGGTCTTCTCAGCTTCTCGCACTGTACACCTCAAGGAACCCTTGGGGCTTCCACATGCTGGTCCCTGTCTTTCCTGGTGCTGGTAAAAATAAACTATGCTCTGATAACCCTGCAGTGGGAGTGGGACAGCATAATGGTGCGTGGTCTTAGGGAACCTCAGACGGGGCTTGTTCTAAGGACACCAGGATGTTTATCCACATCCAGAACATTTAGTAAGGTCTTGCAAAGGACTTAAATACCAAAGCAAAGGTTGGGACAGGCTCCCCCAACTCCTAACATCTCCTGCCGGTGCTTAGGTACCAAGGCTATGCTTAGGCCTGACCTGTCCTGGAGTGAAGCTGGGCAGACGTTCATGGATCAGGTAGCGGAACTGTAAACTGTGGACGGTTGACTTGATTGTCATTCTCTGGAGACTTGGCATGATGTGTGCCCCAGAGGCTATAGCTTACTGAGTTTCCTCCTGGGCTACAGAGCTTAGACGTAGGTGTGACCCAGTCTCTTAAGGGCTTTTTCACGTGGGGCCTAATATCTAGGTGCGAGTAGATTGAATGCACAGTTGCACACGTTGCCTGAGGTTTTCTTCCGTTGAACTTCAGGGCATGTGAGGCCCAGCAGATTACTGATCAATCTATGAGCATTCTGGCTCAATCACTCTGAGCCACGTTTGTGTTTCCTGGTCTCTGGACATGTTCATGTTTTCCTCTGTTTGAAATGAAGATGGTGTGTCCGTGTTGTGTTTGCCCATGATCTCTCACTCTGAGCGTGAGTTGGTGTTCCTTCCTCTGGCTTTGCCCATGCCTTCGTCTCTCTGATCTTCCACCCATGCCTGTGCCATATGCACGCCTCTAGTGCCATAGCTGTCTCAGTCTGCTCATGTCCCTGTTTCGATACACGTGCTCTGGGTTGCTGTTACTCACTTACTTGTTAAGGTTTGTGTCTCTGAGTTGGTCTGTGCCTGCGTTCCACCCTTTCCTCCATTCCTGCATCAAATGCTTCCACACCTTGAACTGGGACTTTTTTGTGAGTTCCGTTGTCTTTGTGAGCAACAAGAAATGCTTTATTGCAGGTGGAGTTAGCAGTGACACACATTTGGAAACAGAGGAATAGGCATGCACTTGTGGCAAATCACCGACAGACAAGAATATCTTGGTGGAGGTGAGAATATCAATTACGGCCCCCAGAGGGTGATGAGGACATTGAGGGAATGCATTTGCCAGGGAAGCTTCCAGGAGGAGAACGTTTGGGGTTGACTTGTTAGTGTTTTGTAAACACTAGTGCGGGAGTGAAGGAAGATGACTCTTATTCCTCCCCATTTTATTCTTGCGTTGGTCATTAAACCGACATTATGTGGGCACAATTTCTTCATGAGTTTTAATAAAGCATCACCCGAACGATAGGAATTGGGGCTAGTCTTCCTGTGAAGAGAAAAGTTGTTAGAGAGTCCTTGCCCTCGGTGACCTCCTATGACCCAGTGAGAGGGGGTGCATGAACAAAATACGGGCATACCGAATAGAAACTCGTGGCCCAAGCACCTCACCCAGAGGATCAGGTGGTGCTGAAGGAAGGTGAGGGCTTCAGGAAGAGAGAGGTATGAGTAAAGGAAAGTGTGACGTGTAGATTCATGAGTTTTGCCATACCTGGAGAGTGTGAGGGGCATGATTTCTTGAAATACTTGTCCTGCCCCTTTCTCTCCTGTCTCCACCTGGGACTGCAAATACGTAAGCCTCGGATTGCTCAGTGGAGTCTGGCAAATAATCTAGGCTGTTACATTTTCTGCATTATTTTTGTTCTCCTTCTGCTCCTCAGCCAGGATGATTTCAATTAACCTGACTTTGGGTTTTGTGATTCTTCTGCCTGCTCAAACCTTCCTTCGAAGTCTCTACTGAAGGTTTTGATTCACATGCTGTGGTTTTTCAGCCCATAATTCCTATTTGTTTCTGCTTTAAATGTCTCTTTGTTGAGAGTCTCTATTTCGCTAGACCTGGGTCTCCTGGTTTCTTTTAGTTCTTGCTCCATCGTTTCCTTTGTCAGGTGAGCGTAGGTATGACTCTTGATTGAATGTCTGCCTACAGAGTTAAAGTACTTGTTTTCCTCATGCACAGTTTCTATTAATTTGCTATCTGACCTGTGATAGGGCAAATACACACTTGTTTCATTGCATGCCTTGTAAGTGGTGTTGAAAACTGGAGATTTTGAAGTTTGGAATGCAGTAAATGGGGAGAAGGTTCTTCTCCCTCGTATTCATGTGTGGCTGCGGGTTGTAGTTGATCCTTTCCGTTACTATGCCGAACTATTTTTGGTTAGACGGCTTTCTTTGCTGTGTGCTGTGTAGTCACTGGTGTTTCTGTTCCACTACGTGGGTGGTCACAACCGATTATTATTTTTTTAAACCGCCGGGGTGCTGGGTCAGGGGGTTTGGGGAGGTAGCAAGGAAACACAAATTTCAAAAACCACTCTCCTGGTCTCTGCAGATTACCTTGGGGCTGGGTGCACAGCTTCATCACCGTATACACCGTTTTCATTTTCCCAAGTTTTCCCACCCAGTACACCTGGAGACTAAAGATCAGCCAGAGGTGAAAACTTAGGGTCTCCTCAAATCTTTTCTGAGCCAGTGAATGTGTGTGACCTTGTCTAGCAACACGGGGACGGGCAAATTTCTCCTTTACCCCTGTTGAGGTCCTTTTGGCTCTCCTAAAAATTATGTGGACACAAGACAGATTAACAGGAAAAATAAACCAATTTAATTCATGTACACAGAGGTCTCAGAAATGGGACCGCCTGAAGTGACCAAAGCCCGCTGAATGTATTTAGTTTTGGACAAAGAAACATTTTTGTACATTCGACAAAACAAAGAGGCTTGTGCTTGGGCAAGCAGCCTAATGAAGAAGTGTCAGCGTTCCTTTATCCAGCTTTCTTAGCCTTGAATTTCCTAACTGTGGTGACAAGGATGCTTTCTAGCCTCCTGCCATAGGGAGGATACCGTCACATGGATTTAGTTCGCACTTTGGGGGAAGGCAGGGGGCCAGAGTATTTTTGTTGTGGTTTTCAATCATTTCCCCTTACTGACCGTTTCCCTGGTAGCCTCCGTTCAAAATAATCAACATGCTGGTGAGGCATATCTTGGGCGGCCCGCTCTGAGCCCCAAGGATTCCCTCCTCTGCAACTTCCCTTGATGTTTCACAAAGAAAAGGCTAAGGTGATGGCCGTGGAGAGCAAAACTGGGTGAGTAGCTCAGTGCTAAGAGATCTGCAAAGGGAGAAAAGAACATAGGTTAGAATGAGGATGAAGAAAAACAGAGAAGAACAAATCAAATCAAAGTACATTTCCCCAAACCCTACCGAAACAGTTCCCCAGTCCTGGGAAGACATCAGTCCAATAAAACGGCTTTGCTTCATTTATGTGACGAAAGCATTTCCTTCACTTTTAATAAGTTGGAGAGTATTTTTCCCATTTGATTTGCGTAGAAGCAGTATTTTCCACCGATGATTGCATAAGCTCATCCTCGCCGAGCAGTCAGGATGTCCAGAGCAAGTCCATTTTGGAGCACCACTGATGCTAGGCTGTTAACTTCTGACTGAAGTATTTTCACACTTTGCATAGGGGAACTGAACTCTTGTTCCACTACCATGGAGAGTTAAGATGGCTGTTCTAATTCATAACCTCCATAGCTTGGGAATAAGATCCTGAACAATGAAAAGAAGTTGGAGTTGTGATACCCAATGGATTGTCTATGACTTCCCTGCTGGCACCTTTATGGGACACAGTTTTATGAACAAAGGAGCCCAGGTTTGTAATTTGGCTGCATTTAGGGTGGAGTATTTGGTGACAGAAGGAGCCAGGTATCCAAGTCCCCATTGTCCTGACCGGTTAGGTGGACACCCTTTATATACTTTGCTGCCACCCAACATAAAAAGACCAGTGTGGTTTGCAGACAAGGTTACAACGGAACCTGCAATCTCCAGGAACTGGAGTATTCCACGACCTTTGCCATTGGTAATGCTAGCATCCATACCCTCCATTTCCCGTGTGCTCCTGTCAATCTGTGAGAGCAGGACAGGTTGCAAAAGAGTTGGTACAGGAGGCCTGTGGTCTGGTTTGGGCAGCACTAAGGCTTGGTTCTGTGGCCAAGCGAGTCCAGATTTTTATAGTGGTCCACCCGTACATAGCTTATGGTAGTAGGCAGCTTAGTCATGGGAGCAGCTGTAGTACCCCAAGTTGTACGGAGGTGGCTTACGAGTCATCCAAAACATTTGTTGATTTGGCAGACGTTTGTATCAAGAATGGTAGCGCTAGAGCCACTTACAATCTTTCCAGGGATTTGAAGATGCCACCTGTGGGGTCAAACCACAGAGTCTGAATGTACTATTGGTCCCAGAGTGTCACTCGGGAAAGGCCGAGTATCATGTTTGTTCCAAAGCAAAGGGACAATTTTTCACCTGTTGGTCTTTATGTGGGCAAGGGAAAGTTCTTGCCCTTCCATGTAGGTTATGCAAGACCCAAATAACTCACCAGAAGGAGGGACAGAGCAATGTTTTCTTAGACATGGGTGCCATACCTTGTCATTTATCTGCCTTCCATACTTGGTCCACCAGATGTTCACATCGGCAGAAACAGAGAACAGTTCAGGTCCTTTAGCAGTATCTAGAGGCCGGCATGACCAGCAGTCAGATCAGTTAGGCCAGGGGCTGGTAAACTGGCATAAGCAAGTGTTTGGGTGGTACTCTTTGCATTGAAAAAGTAAAGGTTAATAAGAGCCTTCACAATAGGTTGTAAAGGGGTGCACAGTGAGTATTTGGAGAGGGGCAGTAGGATAGATAGAGACCAGCTAACTCTCCAGTCAGCCTTTTAGCAAGAGACTAACAAATGTAGGAGGACCTTCAAGATGCTGGAGCAGTGAGACGTGGAGATCGCCTTCCTCCCCACAGATACACCAGAAATACATCTACACGTGGAACAACTCCTACAGAACACCTACTGAACGCTGGCAGAAGACCTCAGATCTCCCAAAAGGCAAGAAACCCCCCACGTACCTGGGTAGGGCAAAAGAAAAAAGAAAACACAGAGACAAAGGAATAGGGACGGGACCTGCGTCACGGGCAGGGAGCTGTGAAGGAGGAAAAGTTTCCACACGCTAGGAAGCCCCTTCACTGGTGGAGACGGGGGATGGGGCGTGGGGGTGGGTGGGGATATAGAGGGGCGGTGTGGGGGTGGGGTTGGCGGGGGAGAAGCTTCGGATCCATGAAGGAGAGGGCAGTAATAGGGGTGCAGAGGGCAAAGCGGAGAGATTCCCGCACAGAGGCTCGGTGCAGACCAGCACTCACCAGCCGGAGACGCTTGCCTGCTCAGCCACCGGGGCGGGCGGGGGCTGGGAACTGAGGCTCGGGCTTCGGAGGGCAGGTCCCAGGGAGAGGACTGGGGTTGGCTGCGTGAACACAGCCTGAAGGGGGCTAGTGCGCCACAGCTAGCCGGGAGGGAGTCCAGGGAAAAGTCTGGAGCTGCCGAAGAGGCAAGAGACCATTGTTTCGTGGTGCGCAAGGAGAGGGGATTCAGAGCACCGCCGAAACGAGCTTCAGAGACGGGCGCGAGACGCAGCTGTCGGTGAGGACAGAGACGGGCGTGAGACGCTAAGGCTGCTGCTGCCGCCACCAAGAAGCCTGTGTGCGAGCACAGGTCACGATCCACACCTCCCCTCCCGGGAGCCCGTGCAGCCCGTCACTGCCAGGGTGCCGGGATCCAGGGACAACTTCCCCGGGAGAACGCACGGCGCGCCTCAGGCTGGTGCAACGTCACGCCGGCCTCTGCCTCCGCAGGCTCGCCCCGCATCCGTACCCCTCCCTCTCCCCACTGGCCTGAGCGAGCCAGAGCCCCCGAATCAGCTGCTCCTTTAACCCCGTCCTGCCTGAGCGAAGAACAGGCGCCAGAGGGCGACCTACATGCAGATGCAGGGCCAAAGCTGAACCCCAGGAGCTGTGCAAACAAAGAAGAGAAAGGGAAGTCTCTCCCCGAAGCCTCAGGAGCAGAGGATTAAAGCTCCACAGTCAACTTGATGTACCTGCATCTGTGGAATACCTGAATAGACAATGAATCATCCCAAAATTGAGGCGGTGGATTTTGGGAGCAACTGTAGACTTGGGGTGTGCTGTATGCGACTACTAGTTTATGATTTTTACGTGTATCCTAGCACAGTTTTAGCCCTTGGTATCATTGGTGGATTTGTTTATTGGTTTGGTTGCTCTCTTCTTTTTTTCCGTGTATTACGTTTTTATTATTTTTAATTTTTTAAATAATAATTTAATAATATTTTAATTTTAATAACTCTATTATTTATATTTTCTTTCTTCTTTTTGTCCCTTTTCTTCTTTTGAGCCGTGTGGCTGGCAGGGTCTTGGTGCCACAGCCGGGTGTCAGGCCTGAGCCTCTGAGGTGGGAGGGCCGAGTTCAAAACATTGGACCTCCAGCGACCACCCGGCCCCACGTAATATCAATCAGTGAGAGCTCTCCCAGAGATCTCTGACTCCCTGCTAAGACCCAGCTCCACTCAACGAGCAGCAAGCTCCAGGGCTGGACGCCCCATGCCAAACAACTAGCAAGATAGGACCACAACCCCACCCATTAGCAGAGAGGCTGCCTAAAATCATAATAAGTTCACAGACACCTCAAAACACACCACCAGATGCGGCCCCGCCCACCAGAAAGACAAGATCCAGCCTCATCCACCAGAATACAGGCACCAGTCCCCTCCACCACGAAGCCTACACAACCCACTGAACCAACCTTACCCACTGGGGGCAGACACCAGAAGCAATGGGAACTATGAACCTGCAGCCTGAGAAAAGGAGACCCCAAACACAGTAAGATAAGCAAAATGAGAAGACAGAGACATACACAGCAGATGAAGGAGCAAAGTAAAACCCCACCAGACCAAACAAATGAAGAGGGAATAGGCAGTCAACCTGACAAAGAACTCAGAGGAATGACAGTAAAGACGATCCGAGATCTTGGAAATAGAATGGAGAAAATACAAGAAACCTTTAACAAGGACCTAGGAGAACTAAAGTGCAAGCAAACTATGATGAACAACACAATAAATGAAACTGAAAATTCTGTAGATGGGATCGATAGCAGAATAACTGAGGCAGAAGAACAGATAAGTGACCTGGAAGATAAAATAGTGGAGATAACTGCCACAGAGCAGAATAAAGAAAAAAGAATGAAAAGAATTGAGGACAGTCTCAGAGACCTCTGGGACAACATTAAACGCACCAACATTCGCATTATACGGGTCCCAGAACAAGAAGAGAAAAAGAAAGGGACTGAGAAAATATTTGAAGAGATTATAGTTGAAAACGTCCCTAATATGGGAAAGGAAATAGTCAAGTCCAGGGAGCAAAGAGTCCCAGATAGGATAAATCCAAGGAGAAAAAACGCCAAGACACATATTAATCAAACTATCAAAAAAGAAATACAAAGAAAAAAATATTAAAACAGCAAGGGAAAAGCAGCAAATAACATACAAGGGAATCCCTGTCAGGTTAACAGCTGACCTTTCAGCAGAAACTCTGCAAGGCAGAAGGGAGTGGCAGGACATATTTAAAGTGATGAAAGGGAAAAAACTACAATTGAGATTACTCTACCCAGCAAAGATCTCATTCGATTCGACGGAGAAATTAAAACCTTTACAGACAAGCAAAAGCTAAGAGAATTCAGCACCACCAAACCAGCTTTACAACGAATGATAAAGGAACTTCTCTAGGCAGGAAACACAAGAGAAGGAAAAGACCTACAATAACAAACCCAAAACAATTAAGAAAATGGTAACAGGAACACACACATCCATAAGTACCTTAAATGTAAATGGATTAAATGCTCTAATCAAAAGACACAGACTGGCTGAATGGATACGTTAACAAGCCCCGTATATATGCTGTCTTTACAAGAGACCCGCTTCAGACCTAGGGACACAGACAGACTGAAAGTGAGGGAATGGAAAAAGATATTCCACGCAAATGGAAAGCAAAAGAAAGCTGGAGTAGGAATTCTCATGTCACACAAAATAGACTTTAAAATAAAGACTATTTTTCTTTCAGTAAAGTTACATGTACCTTTATTATATTAATATATATACTACCAAATGATAAAGACGATTACCAGAGACAAAGAACACTACCTAGTGATCAATCCAAGAGGAAGATATAACAGTTGTAAATATTTACACACCCAACATAGGAGCACCTCAAAACCTAAGGCAAACGTTAACAGCCATGAAAGGGGAAATTGACAGTAACAGAGGACAGGCATCTGTGTTCCTCCCAATCCCCCTAGTCTGTTCTAATGGCAGGTAACTAAGATCACTGGGGCACAAGACCATCTGATTTAGAACATTTAGGAGGCTCCTTTTGTCTCTATTAGGGATCTTTACCAGCATGCACCTCTGAAAAAGGAATTTTTTTAGGCAGAAAACACTCATTGGAAATACAGTTCACCCAGTTGGCCTATTATATGCTATAGTATTTTCTTACATGGAAACAGGCAAAGAGTACCTGAAATCACCTGAAATGCTCACCAAGCAATAAAATAAGACTTCCACTATCTTTCTGATGGAAACTTTGTATTTTCGTAAAACTGTACAGCCCAGGAGACCTGTGAGGACAAATACAAACTATGAATAATGGGCTTAATTCTCCTCCATTAAATAAGGAGAGAGGTTTCCACCTCTGCCTTTTGCTCAGAGCAATTATTTTAGAAAACTTGTCGTTAAGTACTCTCTCCTCGTTTTGAAATGTGTATAAGTCTTTCTGATGGGACTTTTCTCAGCTTTGTGACCCAGAAGTGTCCTTCTCAAGGACCTGGGGACTATCTCTTTGAAACAAAACCAGGAAGGGAGAGGGAGCCCATCTCCCAGGCTCTGTGGGAGGTGAGAGGCTGAGCTTCTGTACGTTCCTGGCCCCAACCTGCAAACCTACCTCTCGTCACAAAGACAGGAGCGGTTCGTCTTTCCTCTGGACGAAGCTGATTAGCTACCACAGACGGTCCCTGCAATTTGCAGGTCAACTCAGGATGGCTGTGTATGTGTATAGTACACGCTGCTGCCAGGTCTTGCTGAGGCCTAGTCAGTGCTCATCTTGAGAACATTCACAGAAGGAGCTCTAGCTGCCTGGCCACATAAAAGGGTGAGATTTTCCTTCTGTCTTTGCCTCTCTTGGCGAATTCCCTGTGGTGTGCACCACATTCTGATTTAACGCTTATCTGATGATAAAACTGCTGTCTTTCTCTTCTGCTTTGTGGAGAGGTTTGCTGGGGGTTGGGAGGAGATTTGCGTTTAAGTATATTTCCCAAATGAACCTCAAATCCTTTGTGGAATAGGTGAAATACAGAAACATAAGCTACTATATACATAAGCACTGACTATACCTACGTACACTCGGGTATTCTTTGTAAGAGTCAAAATCATATTTATTGCTAATTTCATTTTTATCTACTGCAGTGAAAACTATGTTAAATTTTTATAACATATGCTATTTATTAAATTCCCACTGGCTATGTCATCTATTCTCTAGGCTACAAAAAAATTCTATGGTAATTCATTGACAAATAAAAGTGTGGAGCAAATGTATTACGTATTTGACACTAATGGAACTATTATTCCCTGTTCATCACACAAACGCATCCCAGGAACTCCACCGTCTGATTTCTAGGGTTTCTAGGAGCTTATCCTGTTTAATTACGTTCACAAATTGTGCTTCCATCTGTGCCTTTAATATAGATTTAGAAAAAAATAGCTCTATTATAAATCTTCAGGGGCTTCCCTGGTGGCGCAGTGGTTGGGAGTCCGCCTGCCGATGCAGGGGACGCGGGTTCGTGCCCCAGTCCGGGAGGATCCCACATGCCGTGGAGCGGCTGGGCCCGTGAGCCATGGCCGCTGAGCCTGCGCGTCCGGAGCCTGTGCCCCGCAACGGGAGAGGCCACAACAGTGAGAGGCCCGCGTACCGCAAACAAACAAACAAACAAACAAAAATGCTACGAGCAAAGGAGAAATACCTTCAAAATGATGGAGTTAATTCATCCATTTGTTCCCTTATTTTAAAATATGTATAAAGGTTACTAGGTATTAGGTATAACGAGAGGAAATGTCTCCTGTCCTCAGAGTGAGCACAGTTCCTTGGGGGCAAAGGCAAACTCTAAAGTGTCAACTAAAATTGATGTGATCTATGGGAAGTAGAGGAAGAAACCAGCCTGGTTCAGTGAGGGAAGCCTGTGCAATTTCAGATGGAATAATTTTGAAGTGACCCTAATAGTATGAAGTGGTTTTACTTGAACAAAAGAGAGGGACGACCCTCTCTATTAACATTCTATTTTTACAACCAACAGAAATGTAAACTAGGTTATTTCTAGTACTGCTCTGACAGACAGTCTTATTCTGAGGGTTCCATATTGACTTGCGCTTCAACTCCTGTCTTCAAGGCTCTCTGGGGAGGGGGCGTGCTCACCGTGCCCGGGGGATGCCCCAGATGCGGGACCACCCGGCTCTTCCATCTTCCTTGGGAAAGCCTGGCCTTCACCCCAGAATCCCACACTGTTCAGTGACTTTGTGCTCATTAACTTCTTAATCTGGTCCATTCTAATAACGCAAAGCAGTTTTACTTAATTATTATTCTGAAAGTCCAGTTAAGAATTTAATCATTTCTAAGCAAATCACTTAAATACTAGTGGGACTAACCATGGCGCAGCACTTAACGAATTACTTGGTCTCTCTCTGTAGGAATATTATTTAGTCAGAATTGGACATCTCCTTTCTCTCAGCCAGCCCTCCTCTTAAACGACAATGGTTTTAAAATTCCAATTTTATGACGTAGTTTACCACTCTGCACTGGCATTATAAGAGGCATTTTCTAAATTAAGTGTCTGAGGTCTTTTCCATGCCTCTCAACTCGGAGACTCAGAGTTTGAGCTTGTGGGTAGATGTACGATTGTATACTGGATATTTCGGAGAGACGGTCCTCCAAGATTTCTACTAAAGTGTACCTGTTTCTTTGGACAACTGGAATTGCCCTCCTCTACTTCTGATAAGTACTACACCCTATTAATTTTATATATTTAAACATTTTCTTCCTCCTATACTGAGTGTTAGCTGGAAGGTAGGAAACTCGCTCCTGATTTAGGAAAAGGAGACATTCTAGTCCTATTCAGTGTTCTATAACTTGTCCTAAAATTTCCATCTCTGTATCTATCTGCCTTTCTAAATACCTACCTATTTTTTTCCTTTTCCTCCTTCTTCTCCTCTTCCTCCTTCTTGTCTCTTTCTCTGTCTCTGTCTTTGTCTCTATCTCTCTCTCTCACACACACACACACACACACACACTCCTCATGTATATCTGGGGAAGATGCTGATGAGATTGCTATTCTTTACAATCCCTAAGTCCGTAGAGATGTCAATCTTTAAAAGACAGTGTGCGATCTCTCCTTTGAGAACTAGATACCCTTCTGGGAAAGCAGTACACTTGCTGCTTAGCGGTGATGAGATGTCCCAGGAGCTACTAAAACCTGACTACTGTGTTTTTTCTTGAGAAATTTAATCAACACAACTGATAATTCAAACCCTGTAAGTTGTCCTTCATTTTATGTTACAGGAATGTTCAAAGCCAATAAATTGAAGTCGCAGGTGCTCCACTCTCAGAGTTATTAAACATAAAAACTCTTTTATGTCCCTGAAGAGTCTGCTGAATTCATTGTACTAAGTACTTGCTTGCAGTCCTGGAAATGAAGGGCAAAATTGTATCAATTGGTGGGTGTGGATTTGTGTGTCCAAGTCCATTTATCTGGTAGAAAACTGATCCTGTCTTTATTTAAAGTCTTAATATCTTGTTCATCATGTATTCTGCATCACTTCTCATTGTTAAAATAGTGCATTAAATATTATTCACCTCGATTACTGAATTTTTTTGGTGCACCCCTAAATTCTGTATCCAATGTAACAGCCTCACTTGCCACCCTGTCCCAGTCTGGCAGGACAACCTGACGTTAGCTTAAGTTCTGAAGTGATTGAGGACTTCACTCTTGCTTTTCTTTTGCTTTGTTTTTTTACATAGTAAGTAGTGTTAAGAGTATGAACACGATAAATCGCCACTAACAGAGAAATATCGATAGAGACATAAAATGTGTCCTTGCTTTTATGTGCAAAATATCCAAACCCTGGATGGGTATATTCTGGTCCATCTCAGTTTTTTGGTGTACACTTAAGTTTAACCACGTTAAAAATACTGATAAAAAGTGGCAAGTTGTGATAAAAAACAAATGAAGTGAGTCAATGCATTAAGGGCATATTCCAGCTTTATCGCACTCTATCCACATGATCCCAACACCTTTAAACCTCAGCCATGTCATCCCCTTGTGGGGACAATACATATCAATTTTGTGAAGAAGGTTTTCATCCACGATAAAATAGAAGCAAGCGTAATGAGGTAGGAAGTGTGGACTAGGTTATATTTAAAAAGGGAATATGAGTACATTACAATCTGTGATGTACAAAGTTCTATAGGTATTAGTCATTAGTTTTTCAGTTTTCACACCAGAGGTAAAACCTGGAGGCGGCGGCTGTGCCCTCGTCAGGAGTGTGGCGTGTGGACTCTACTCTCTGAATTACTCCAAGCCCACTCAGCCTGGTCACCCAAGGATCCCCGCATGAGACCACCTGCTTGCTTTTTGTTTCTTGTCTCCATGGCTCAGTGCTTTACTGCCAGAGAGACATGGGATTCCTCCTTTTCTTTTTCTGCTTCACGGAGACAATTGCCAGTGACAGAAACCCAGGAAAACTTAGCACAAAGCACAAAACCGAGTCTAAAACTCCCAGAGGGGAACTTTCTAAAAGGCCATTAAGTTTCCTAAATGATAACGTAAGTGTGAAAAACCTCATAGGTTGGTGCTTTCCGTTTCCTGACATGTAAAAATGGTAATAATCATCACAGCCAGTGAACGACACCGACAAATGACACTCCTAGTCTCTCTTAGTTCTAAGCTCATTCACATGTGTCGTTTCATCTTTGTCCTCACAATGAACTTGTCAGATTTCCATCTCAACGTCCTCATGCGAGTGAGGATAATGTCAAAAAACTTACAGAGAGACTGTGACTTACTCGAGATCACCAAAAAGAAATCTGAATTTAAGGTTCCTGTATCTTAGTCCTTTTCTATTCCAACCACGCCTCGCTGTTTTACTTAAAATTACGTTCATTTAAGTAACTGCTTCAGTAAAATGAAATGTTACAAGACTAGGAACGTTTGTAGGCCAGGTTACACAGTGCTCTAAACACTTAACCTACGTTATGGTTTGGTCTGACCATTACAAATTCCGTACACTGCGGGCTTCGTTCTGGAGGTGTAACTTACACACAGCTTACATTAGCGTCAGGGGTACACGGTAATGCCTCGACGTCGGTATACACTGTGAAATCACCACCAGAATAAGCCGAGTTAAAGTCTGTCACGACACACAGGTGCACTTTTCTTCCTGCAGTGAGACCGTGTTTCATTCAGTGTTACTGAGAAGTAACTGACGTCCGCCACTGCGTTAAGTCTACGGTGTGCGCAGCACATGGTTTGATTTAATGGTGAGAACCGCCCCGTAGAGTTCCAATACTACGCAGCACGGTATTGCTAGCCGTGGTCACTGTACGGGACATCACACCCCAGGGCTTCTTTCTGTCACAACTAGAAGTTTGCACCTTCCGACCCCTTTCCCCCTATCTCCTCCACGCCCCGCCCCTACCTCTGGCGACCACCACTCCGTTCTCTGCATCTAGGAGCTGGTTTTCTGTCTGTCTGTGGCCTGGATCCCATGGAGAAGAGAGGCCGTGTGCTGTTTGCCTTCGTCTGGCTACTTTCACTCACCCTACGGCCCTCCAGGTCCATCCGCCGTCACACATGGCGGCACGCCCTCCTTTTTCACGGCTGAGTGGCACCCATCGTGTGCGCGTGAGCTCCCCTCCTCTGTATCCGCTCTCCGCTCACGGACCCGCAGGGGCCCCCGACGCGCCTACTGCGAAGAGCGCTGGGGTGAATGCGCCACTGCAGACACCTGGCTGAGTCGGTGCTGACCCTGCGGGTTTGCCCAGCCCCGTCAGTGGCCCCAGGGGCACGGTCTCGTGAGCACCAGACTCCGGCTGACCCTCAGGCGGAAGCTCTGCACGGAGGCAAATGTAGGCAGTCCTGTGGGACCTCAAGCCTCAGCCCCTTTGGCCACCAAGGCCCGGCCGTGTCCCCCGGTGGCAGTTAAAACTGGGGCCACAGCCACTGACGTAAATCCGGGGTCAGCGACGTAAATCCGGGGGTCAGCGACGTAAATCCGGGTTCAGCAACGTAAACCCGCGGTCAGCCACATAAATCCGGGGCCTCAGACATAAAACCGGGGTCAGTGACGTAAATCCGGTGGTCACTGACATAAATCTGAGGTCACTGACGTAAAACCGGGCCCCCAGAGGTAAAGCCGGGGCCTCAGCCGTAAAGCCGGCACCACGGACGTAAAACTGGGGTCACTGACGTAAAACCGGGGCCTCAGACTTAGTAAAACCAGGGCCTCGGACGTGAAGCCAGGGCTGCAGACGCCTGTCAAGCCCAGGCGGAGTCCCTGGTGTGCTGGGCGGCGCGGGGGCCGCAGGAGGCTCGGCTCTGACCCCGAGGACACCAGGCCGCCCTGTGCGCCTCAGGCCACAGCCCTGCCCCTCCGGTGTCTCCGGGTCCCCATCGCTGCGCAGCAGCCATGCGGTGAGTTCCCGGGCCTCTGAGAGCGGCTTCCGGGGGCCTTGTGGGCTCGGCCCTGGCGGTTCTCAGAGCCAGGGGTTCCGGGGCTGCACGCGGGAGGAGGTCTTAGAAGTCGGGGTGCCGCGTGTGGGGTTCAAACCCTGCTCTTCAGGGAGCAGCCCAGGGTTATGGAGAGCCCGCGTCCCAGAGTAGTCATCGCTCAGCCGGGTTTCGGGGGTTTTCAGAGGAAGTGGTTCCAAGTGTAGCTGTAGATCCCGTATTTGCGGGGTGCAGGGGAGCGAGTTCAGCATCCTCCTCGGTCCCCATCCTGAACGTGAACCCTGTGGTTCTCATTTACCCGACATTACAGATCAGGAAACCGAAGCCCAGAGAAATTCCGATTTTCGCTCGTAGTCACTCACGGTGAACAGGGACTCGTGGACTCAAGAGTCAGGCAGGGGCTTCCCTGGTGGCACAGTGGTTGGGAGTCCGCCTGCCGATGCAGGGGACACGGGTTCGTGCCCCGGTCCGGGAAGATCCCACATGCCGCGGAGCGGCTGGGCCCGTGAGCCATGGCCGCTGAGCCTGCGCTCCGCAACGGGAGAGGCCACAACAGAGAGAGGCCCGCATACCGGGAAAAAAAAAAAAAAAAGAGTCAGGCAGCCCAGGACCCCATGCCATCCTGCCTCCCAGGAAGCTGCGCAGACACTCACTGCTTCGATGCAGTGCGACTGCATTCCTGCTCATGCACCGGTCTGCACAGGTGCTTGTGCAAAAACCACAGACTGGGTGGGTGGTTTCCAGGCCAGAGGCGTGTTTCCTCGTAGTTCTGGGAGCTGGAAAGCTACGATGGAGGTGTTGGCTACTGTGGCTCGTGATGAGGGGCCCCTTCCTGGCTTGTAGGTGGGTGGCTGCCTGCCTACTGCTCACGCGGCCTTTTCCAAGTGCAGAGGAACGGAGAGAGGGGTGCCTCTCCTCCGCCTCTTACCGTCTTAGGGCCCCACCCTTACGAGTTCCTTTAATCATAATCACCTTCTAAGAGCCCTGTCTTCAGACACTGTTGCCTTGGGTGTTAGGGCTGCAACATAAGAGTTTTCGGGGGACACAGTTCCGTCCAGGGCATATTAGCAAGCACAAAAATAAATGATTACTAGATATTTGGAACCCTTTGCAATTCTGTGCCTTATGTTTCTGAGGGGCTGCACTGTCTTCCTTTCCGTATTGCATATTAATTTCTCATTGCTTCTGTAACAAACTACCACAAATTCGGTGGCTTAAAACAACGTAAATTTATTATCCTGCAGTTTTAGGGATCAGAGGTCTGGAGTCAAGGTGTTGGCAGGACTTTGTTCCCTCAGGAAGCTTCAGAGAGCGTGCGCTTCCTTGCCTTTTCCGGCTTCTGGAGCCGCCCTGCATTCCTTATCCTGTGGCGCCTTGCCCCACGCAGTGTCTTCCGCACACTGCGTCTCTCTGACAGTCCTCTTCTGTAGTGGGATCTCCCTTTGCCCTGAAGGAGAGTTGCCATTCTGCTGGGTCTGCCTGGCTAATCCAGGGCTCTGCCATCTCAATATCCTTAACTTAGTCACATCTTCACTTTTACCATGTAACATAATGTATTCACCAGTTCCAGGGATTTGGATGTCCGTGTCTTTGGGGGGCCATTACTTCGCCTGCCACGTGGTGAGTACTACATTGAAGCAAACTGCTTTCTAATATCATTATGCTATGCTAATCAATAAATTACTAACTTAATATTCTAAAGTTAGAGTCACATATGTTTCAGCTTACTAAAGTGGCAAATGGTAGGCACACCTTGGAAGACACACTTACAAGGAGATATTCCAGTTTCTCATATAATTAGCCTATTTTCCTTGGAAATCAAATCAGGACTTCCCAGTTGTTGAAATGGGCTATCACCAGAATCATTTACTTTCTCAATAATTTACAAGTATGTGGTGAACTAACATGTGCTTAAAGATCCTGAGTCTGAGTGAACAATTTGTTAAGATCCCTTCTAAAATTCTTCTCATGGTTTGTTGAGGATACAGATAGATGGTCAGTTACTTTCTGCAGCATTTCTCCTCTGATATGGGATATACTTGGGAAGCATCTCTTAGGGTTAATGTTGAAAGTGTTGCTTATTTATTCTAAGTATTCTGCACCTATTTCTAACAAAACACTTTCCTTTGAATTCTGTGTCAGTTTTATCGTCTTCAGTGTACTTGAAAATTGCCAGGTAAGTCCAGCAACTTCATCAGCCTTCATCCTCCTCCTTAAGAGTAACGAAAGGAAGGATTCTTCCTTAATTTGGGGAGTACCCTTCGGGGAATTTCATTGGCTAGTTTATTATGTAAGTGGATGAAAGATACTACATGAAGATTGGCCATTGCCCAACTGGAGGAAAGAAAAGAGTTCATCGTAAGCCTGCCGTAAGGCCTTCACAACAAAACTACTAGGTACGTATAACCATAGTGTGAGTCATGTCAGAGAATCTCATAGCTGAGATTTGTTTGTTTGTTTGTTTTCCTTGAAATCTGCACTCCCTTCCCGCAGAGTGAAGTCTACTTGTCGGTGAGGCATCCAGGGTCGTTCTCAGTAGGTTTTCAAAATATATTGGATTTAGGAGCCGAATCACTTGCCTCCTCCCCATGCCCCCAGCACCCCTCACCACTGCTCCAGAGTCTTCTCAGTGCCTTTCTGATATTCAGCACTTAGCCCCTGTCTTGATTTTTAGGAAAACTCTGGGTTAGTTCTAAACCCCAAATGTTTAAACCGAGCCTCCTCTGTCTAGCTCACCCCCAGACATCCTACAGATGGTTTTGTTTTGCTTTTGGTCCCAAGTCTGTGGTCCTTGGACACGTGCACTTGATGACCAGTTATCTGGTCCTTCATGTTTCAAGCTCCATTAATATCTCATTTGCAGAAAGCGCCATTCATAACTAGGTGTCATAAATGATTAACTCCAACAGATAGCCATGGCTAGCTGATACATACCTAATTTTTTTTTTAACATCCTGAATCTCATTCTGATGAAGCACAGTAAATAATTCAGGTCCCATGGTCGAACGTTGAGAGTGAGCTCAGTTAGATGAATGAAGCTTGAAGATAAATACAATTCCATTAACATAAGTTTATAATAATTATTTATCTAAATGTCTATTTGGAACGAAACAAAAATCACTTGGGGTGGTGTCAGCAAGAAGTGCATATAGAATCGCAAAGTCAGTTCTGGGCCCCTCGTCTCTTAAACACGTGCAGCCCATCGACAACAGCAGGAATGTAGAGATATCCACGTTTCTTTCTCGATCCTACTCTGAAGTCAGCAGGGTGGGATGCATGGCTGAAATTTTGAGGATGCTTTAAATGTTGAGTAATCTCCGTACATCTCATGTCTTCCTGGTCTTTGTCATTTGTTCTCAAAATGACAACATTTGTTCTCATTTGCACCAAAATACGTAATTCTGGTAAATTGTGATGTACAGTTGATGCTCGTTAAGCACCATAGTATTGATTGTAGGGTTACAAATCAGTTTTGGATTAGGCAAATTCCTATACAGGGATTCTGCAGGTAGTGAGCATCAGCTGTGATTGGTGAATCTCTATGACCACGTTTTCTGTTTGCTCTTGTGTGTGCTTATACGCCCATTTATATGAGGGTTTATCACTGACTATTAGGCAATGATAACGGTGCTGAAAAACATGGATGTGGAACTTGGAAGGCATCCACATGACACAAGAAGTCATTCAGACCCAACTATTAGAAAGAGTGAGTGGGCTCTCAGCAGAATGGCGAGAAATAAAATGAAAAATTGCACTTGCTGCAAAATATAACTACCGGTCATTTATCAGATGCTACGAGTGTGATGTGACAGTGTCACGAGTAACCTGGGTTAAAGAGACGATGAGCGACCTGGGTAGCTAGTGCATCTCAGATAAGCAACTTTGGAGATTAAACAACAACCATGTTTTGGTTGTAGCTCATGACTTCGCGGGTTAGGTGTTTGGAGAGAACTCAGCTGGGCCCTTGTGCTCCACTTGGCACTGAGGGAGGTCTCGCAGCGGTGTGCAGATGGCAGATGGGGTCTGGAGGGTCCAGGGGCTTCCACTCACAAGTTGGTTGCCCTGGTAAGTGGATGGAAGTCTGGATTCAGCTGGTAATGCCCACCCGAGAAGATTCCAAGAGGCCCCAAGGATTCCAGGATTCCAGATGCTGTCAGATTTCTGTGATGTAGACTTGGAGACCCAGAATGTCCCTTCAGTTGGTCAAGCAGCTCAGTGCAGAGAGGAATGTAGCGCTCTCTTTCTCTCTCTCTCTCTCTCTCTCAGTTGCAGAAAAGGCAAAAAGTGCACCCCGTGAAGTTATCCTTTCTACCCTTCAAAGTACCTGTAGTGAACATGCTGTACTTCTGTTGACTTCTACACCCCAAACCAATTAGTGGGCAATACATTTATTTTAATGTATTTTAAAAATATCTTCTTAAATCAGGCTTGTTTGCTCATTAATATTTATTTTCTTAATCTAATCACCTAGGGTGAAAATAGAAACTATAAAAAGAAAGGAAATGTAGCTTGTGATGTGCAAATATAGTATCATTTCCTTAGAAAAGTCCAGAAAGAACAAATAAAAGTTAGCCTTAGTATCAATTAGAGAAGAAAGAATTTTAATTCATGCATGTTAATTGTTTATCACCATTGTAATTGGTAAAGTTAGTTGAATATCAATATTTTATTTATTGATAGAAAGATGAAAGTCAGAAGGTAGAAACATTTGGAACAGCGTTTTTTCATTTTTCTTTTTTTAAACTCCTACTACTGACTGAGGCTATTAAGGGCTTAAAAAAAACCTAAGCTTATAAATGGAATGGATTTTTCTGTGTACTAACTTTTAAAAAATATTTGGTGTCATACAATTTTTATAAACTACCTTTATAGTAGTGCTAACAAGTCAATATCTGGAGTCTTTAGTAGTTAGATCCCATATATTCTGTTGAATTTAAAGTTGTCAGTGTAAGAAAGTTATGTGTTGTAGTGACAGTGAATTAACTGTGGGGATTCTCAGATCTTTTAGGTGGTTTTCAGGCATGGAGACACAAATAATATATTAAGTAAATGAAAAAACAAGAGATTAAGTTAAATGACAAGAGAACTAAGCCAGTAAAATCAAGTTTCCCTGCAGAAGAGTGTGCTCAGCAGCCAGCCAGGAGAATCTGTGAATAGGAAACACATGCACAAGCTTTTCCGTCACCATAGAGCCCCCTCCCCTCGGTAGATGTCATTTATGTGGGATCCTTCAGTTTTAAACCTAAGAATAAGCTGTAATAAAACATTAATGAAAACCAGTTTCATAAAACAGTAGAGAATTATTATTTGGTTTCTATCATGACAACTTCTCTTACCACAGCAGTGTCTCATATTTTTTGTCTTTATAAAGTTTTGCATGTGTGTAAAAGTAACCCATGCTTATCATAAAATGTAAATGTTGTTAACATCTGTAAAACAGCCAAGTGGAAGCACCACGTGACACTACAAACAGAGGAGCCCCGTCGTCAGTAGTTTGTACCAGGCTCGCGTTTAGTTCCTTTTGTAACGATAGTCATCCCCAGAGTCAGCCTGGGGTCCAGGGTAGAGAAAGGAGGGAGAGCAGCCCTGGAAGAAGGGGACCTGAGTTCCACTTGACTCTCTGTCTTATTCCTGCTGTAAGTATGTGGTGATTTCCTGTAAAATGTACTTAGCAGCACCTGAAGTGATGATTCTCGAGTCCTGATCAAGGTCCTTTACCCTCTGAAGAGTCAAAGAGGCCCAGTGAATGGTCTCACCACCCAATACTTTCTCCACATAGCAGAGAGAGACCTCTGAGGACCACTTCAGCTGCCAGCAGACAAGATGCAGAAGACTTTTAACAGACTGACTGAGACACCACCATTGTCCAGTGGTGGCAGCAAGATTTTCTGTGTAGAAGGGTTTAGGGTTGGTATTCTGGCTGGAGCATAGGGGCCAAGGGATGTGAATCAAGCCACTTCTCAGCAGATCCATTGTATTTCACGTAACTGAAGTGTTCATTGCACATAACTTCTAAGGAGTTGATGGAATTACAGGAGGAAGGACCCCATACCCACCCACACCCATCTACAGCTGTAGAATCTAAAGACCTAAAGTAGAGATATATATTTTAAATTTGAGATGAGGCATATTAGTATATACACAGGATATTCAGTACAGATTGAACATTGTTTTGGTGTGAGTAATGCTATCCACATGGGGCTCTGGGAAATTTTGAGCACAGGGGTATTTGAAGTGAACGAGACCACGCTACCAGAGCAGACAAACCCATTACATTTCCCACTGTGTCCTTTCTACTGTGTAATTCACCTCTCTTTTCTTTCTTAGAAAAAAAGGCAAGGTTGTTAAATTTTATTTTCATCATCAAACACAAGTTAGTTCCATTGGCCTAGAATAAGTGACATCTCAGATAGGTAGGGAGAAGTTATTTGTTCAACCACTATGCTTAAAATGTAAAGTCCTGCGTTTCTATAGGAAAAAGAATTAAGTCAGGCTCCAGAATTGGGACTTAATTTCTCACCGATCAGTAGGCAACCACATAGGTGGGATCATACTTCAGCTCGTGAACACTTAGAATCAAACATCATTTCAGAGCTGGGACTTTTTTTTTCCATATGTGGGACTAATTAGTATATGGGACTAATTTCCATATACTGTCAAGGGCATTAGTGTGTAAAAACTTGGGGAGTATTGGTAGCTGCATGCATTCTGATAAGGTGGGATTGCGTGGAGTGGGAAAGAGAAAGGCTGAGAAGAAGGTAAGCAGGAGTAAATCACAGAGGGTTTCATAGGTTTCAAGAGTTTCTATTAGAGTCTGTGGACAGCGATTCAGAAATTGTGCTGTGTTTAGGAATCAGCTTGTTAATTAAATGGTGCCTCCAGGGTTTCCCTTTAAAGAGTCTAATGAAGTCGATCTGGGATAAGACCCAGAAATGGCTTTGTACTCTTTGAAGGATATATGTTAGTGGAAGGGAGCTACAATTTGTATAATCCTGGTCACATAATTTTACATGTTATGGAGCAGAGGGCTGATCCAGTGAAAATATAGATGAAGGCACAATTATATAAGATTTGCCTGTGATAACGTCTGTCAGAAAACAGTGTTCCATGGGTGTCTTGCCTCTCTGCACTTCTTGTGAGCAGAAACACCAAGCGCCTTTTTTCTGCTCTATTTTTAAGGAAATTTCTGTAGAGAACATCCTTGGAAAATAGATGCGGTGTCTCCTTCCAGAGTAGAAGGCAGGTTTTCCTGCTGTGGAGTGCAGTAAAGAGAAAGTGTCCCTTGAGATGCTGAGCAGGTCTGCTTGCAGGTTGGGATTTCCTAACTGTAATACATGGCCACCGTGCGTGCCGCAACTGCCTGAGCCGCGTCCGCCTGAGCCGCCTCCGCCCCCAGGAACACGCCATGCATGCTACTGCACCAGCTAACTGTAGCTTGCAGCTAGGATAAAATCTTTGAAACGTCACAGTACTTGACATGTGCTGCTGCGTTTTCATCCTACTCGTAGTTTGTTGAGCTTCTTTGATCTTTACGTTAATTTTTAAATTAATTTGAGAAGACTTGGGGCATTACTACAAAATATTTTTCTGCTCCTTCCTGCCCTCTTCTTCTGAAACTCCTATTCCACTTGTATTGGAGGGCTTGGCACTGAGGCTCTGGTTGTGTTTCTTTTTCCTTCAATATTTGTTTTCCTTTTTTAAAATTTTGACTGGATAACTTCTGTTATCTACTTTCAAGTTCACTGCTTATTTCTTACACCATCTAAACATCTGACGTTAAGCCCATCCAAAAATTTTTTCATTTCGGTTGTTGTACTTTCAACACCAGAATTTCCCTTTGGCTCTTTCTCCTGCTTTCAATTTCTCCCTTGATATTTCTTATTTGTAGAATCATTGTTAGTTTATAGTCCGTTAATATTCGGAACATATTTATAATTGCTGTTTTGACATTTCTTTATACTAAATCCAACACCTAGTCCCACGCAGTCAGTTCCTATTGACTGCTTCATTTTTATTTTTATTTTTTCCAATATAGCTCACACTTTCCTGATGCTGTAGCTTGTAAATTTTGGTTGAAAACTGACATTCAAGATGAAGTACAGCAAGGACTCTAGATTTTCTCCCATAAGGGCTGCTGAATTATTTTTTTGTGACTTCCCTGAACTTCAGCTACAAAATTAGCGTCTCTCCTGATGTGCAGCTCTTGCCGTGTCTGTTGATTTTATTTATTTGTCCATCTGTTTACTTACTGAGTTTTGCTGACGTCCTTAGAGGTGGTTTCTATCTCTGCGTAGTTCAGTGGTCAGTTCCAGTGGTTGGGCAGGAGTTGTGATCAGGCAGCTCTATTTCATAAGGCTTCTAACTTCCGCCAACTGACTTGTCTGTGGGTTGAGAAATATATTCAGATGTGTGGCCGATGCTCAAGTCTCTCTTGGCTTTCACTTGTCACAGTGTCTTGGGTCTCCCTCAGGCTTGCATAGGACAGTAGTCAGGAAGAGGTGTGGACAGCATATCTCAGTGCTTCTATGGTTTTCCTTCTTCTAGGGTCTTCCTATTAAATCTCTGACTGGATGGCCACTCACCCTGAATACATAACAGCCTGCCACCTTGAGCTAAGAAATCTATGTGATTCTCCCCATCTGCTCTGAACTAAATCTGCCACTTTTAGCCAACAAAGCCATGGTTTATGAGTGACCTTTGCCCTGACTCAGTGAGCCACTTCTGGCCCTAAAGCTAGTCCAGTAGCTAGTCCATCCTTCTTTGTTGAATCATTGTTAGTTAGTATATCGTCCTTTAATATTCTGATGGACTAGCTAGGAATTCTAGGCCATCCAGACTAAGCAGAGAATGCTATGACGGTTGAGCAGGAAAGCTACAGACTCACGGATAAAACTCGCCCAAAATTGTAACAGTTTTTTGTTTTTTTTAAGAATTAACGCTTCCCAATTTGTTGTCTGCATTTGTCGAATGTTAAGGAAACTGAAATAGTTGTTTTTCACATTTTGTCTAGGAATCTACCTGTTTTCTACAAAGGTGAACCAGCTAAATTTATTATAACACCCCAACCAGCAGTGGGCTCACTTATAAAATACCAAGTTAAAGATGTTCAACTGTCATTTTGTAAAAGACTGAGTGAAAGTTAGGCAGTCTACATAATTTTAAGAAATTCCATATGTTACCTAACAGTGTAATAGCTGGATCACATGAGAAGTAGACTTCAAATTTTTTTATTTTTAACTGACAAAGTATTTCTCAGATTGGCTGCATCATTTTACATTCCCACCAGCAACATACGAGGTTTCCCACATTCTCACCACCCCTTGGTGTTTTCAAACCTGTTTAGTCATTGTAGTGGGTATGAAAAGTTCCTCCAAGAAAAACAGGGTAATTGTAGAAACCATCTTATCTGTGTCACCTCTCTCAAGAATCAGAGTCCTGATAGAGATGTTTTCCACTGTATGAAACTGATTTTCATGTATTTTAATGGGTTTTCCAGCTGTTTACAGCAGGAGGGTAAGTTTCATTCCAGTTACTCCACTAGGGCTGATAGCAGAGACTCATAGCTAGAATTTGAACTAAGATTCCCTGGTTCTTTTGTTAGCTTTTTGTTTCATTTGTAGGTAATAATACTTAGGAAGCAATAAGCATGCCAATTACCTTTTGGACTGTGTCAGAGGTGGTTTGTCTAATTGAATGTTTCTACATCATTAGATACAGGCCAACCATGTCTTGTGTTTATTTACTGTGTCTGTTATGTTTTATATGGGGTTTTGTTTGTTTGTTTGTATCTCTATGTGGTCCATTTCTTTGCTCCCTTATTTGAATTTATTTCACTGTCTTGAGTGTTAGGAGGTCTCCAAACACAGCCTCCACACAGTTCTGCCCCTCTCCTTGTACAAAGACCACTCCTTCCACCAGTAGAGCTTGTGTTCCTTCACCTAGCAACGTGGCTGAGTTTTAAACCACAGTGACTGGGGGTGGATTCTTACGCAGCAATATATTACCCCAAATTTCAGGAATATTTGTATTTTGTTTTCATGTGGACCTTTATATGTTTATAATGTCCTTATTCTCATTTTTCCTTTCTTAATTTTCTACTCATTTATTTATTACCTTTAATTTTTTGACTCCCACCTATTATATTCCCCCCACCCCAAAGACACTCTGTTTCCTGTCTTTCTCTTGACGATTCTTTTCATTTACAGTTGTGTTATTTCTAAATTATAAGGACACTTAAGATTATTATACTTTTTTCCTGTCCTCATTGCCCTTTTCTTTAGTTATATTTTTAATTTAAATATGTTTAGTCCTTAACTAGTTCCTTAACTGGTCCGGTTTGCACCTAATCATCCCATTTCTTGCTGTGTGTAGGACAAGTCAGCATTCAACTTCTGACAAAAATTCACAGGTATCCTTGACACCACTGATTCAGTAACACATAATATATTCCTTTTTTTTTTTTTGCAGAATAACTGGTGATGAATCAGTAGTCACAGGTCTTCCAACACCTTACGTTTTCAAAGACATTTTATACATTTTTGTAAGACTTTTTATGTTCTACATAAATTTTCATCACCATCCTTTGTAATACACAGATTCAACTTTGCATTGTAGTGAATCAGTGTCTCCTCAACTTCTTTGAAAATAATGTCGACTGTAGTTATGTAATAGACTCTTCATAGACGCTACTTTTTCAGTCATTTCAACCTTGGCATTGACTCCTGGAATAAACAACAAGGTAGTATTGGTAACATCCATTGACTCATAAAGGGCCAAGAAAGTTCACTTGAAATTATTTGTCTTGGTATTTATTGACTAATGATACTACTTCCAATGTCATTAACTCATCAAACAACTGTTCTCACCAAAAGACTAATAGTCTTTAAACAGGCCACTTTACACACATTGCTTCAACTGCTGCAGTCAAATGTAATTATTGATAATTCATCATGGGGACCCTGCTTTCCCTGCTTGACTGGAAAGAGAATCACTCAGAAAATTACTTTATTGCAGCCTTAATTTATTATTATTTTGTATTTGTGAAGGAATTCTGTCCTGATGTTAGACTGCTTTATACATTTAGTAATTTTTCTGAATGCTGCTTTTCTGTGAGGTGGAAGGAATGGGTTGAATGTATAATCTGGTAATGTTGGTGTATATTGTATTATTTTAGCCCAAGTATAGTGTCATTACATAATAAACACAATGTTTACCATCTATTTAATTAAGAAAATAGTGCATACTCCATAATGCCTGGAAAATTATGAGAATCAATGTTTACTTTTTTCTTCTTTTCTTCCTTTGACCTAATGGGACCTTAGTTTCCCCACTATCTGATGATCTTGTTTGTCACTTTTCAGAGCCCCTTCAGCATAAGAAAGTGATCTAACAATCATTCAGCCTCTTTGATTATGTTGTGTAGCTCTTTTATGTGCGACTGTCTCAATTCAGTTGATTCGTCTGGGACTGGTAGATATTGTGTCTCCTTCTGTTGTTTTGACCACCTCAAAACTTTGTGTTTTCTCTAGTTTTTGCTTCGAGGAAGTTGTGTCTTTCATTTGTGGCACAGGGAGCATTAACCGTTTGTATGTGCTTTGCATACTTTAGATTTTTAAATGTCTCTCTCTGGTCTGGATCTGCCTTGGCTTGTATCAAAAGCATATTCCTTGCATTGGTTTTTGTTTGCCTTTGTCTACTTTTCACCTATATCCTTTTTTAAATCACTTTGCTTAAGTGCAGGGAACATTGAGTGGAATTTTGTTGATGACACAAACGAAAAGCCTTTTTTCTTCTATAAACTTACATTTATTGTTGTGGCAGATATTTAAAATCCGAGTTTTCTTGCTTTAGATGTCTGTGACTCTGTGTGTGTGTGTGTGTGTGTGTGTAAAACTGTTGTGGTGCGCCCATCTCCGTGTTAGTGGTGCCAAGGAGAGTCTAGTATTAGGTTCATACCTGACAAACACTTGATGAGTAGAGGAATGGATGCTTAGGATCACGCATTTTAGTCTCGGGTGAACCCAAGCCTCGCCACTTCCTAGCTATGCAATCTTGAGAAAGTCATGGAATCTCTGTTTTTTTAAAATTCATCTGATAAATTGAGACATTACCACCCGCCGTACAGTGTTGTTGAAAAAGTTGCATGCAGTCGTGCTTATAAAATCACGGTGCTGGCACGATTGAAGTGATCGAGAGACAAGATACACAAGTTTCCTCACATCCTGCCGTGTCAGGTCCGACAACCAATGTCAGTGGGATCCAACCCATGTTTTGCTTTAAGTGAAATTCCTTGAAGTACCTAAGCCTTTTAATTTCTTCAAGAAAACCATGACCAAACTCAACTTTGGACTGTTAGACTAAAAGCAGTTTATCAATCCAGTGCCTGAGAGAATGCAGTAACAGATGGCCTTGTTAAAGCATTCCAAAAATAGTGTTCCAGAGGTGGAAGAAATTGGACACAAAACAGATCCTTGTCCTCGTTGTTCAATTCAGCGGTGGTGAGAGGTCGGCTTCCGGGAGTTAGATATTTAATTAGGCCACTGATTCATACCGTGATAATAAAAAAAGTGAATCGTCTTAGTTTCATACTGAGAATAATGATTTTATCTTATCCAACTACATTAAACATCGTGCAGCCAGCGTGTCAATTACAAAGATAGTGTGTATCAGAGAATGAGAGATCTTTTGGGGTATTTTTTAAACGTAATTAATTGATGTATTTATTTATTTATTTTTGGCTGCGTTGGATCTTCATTGCCGCGTGGGCTTTACTCTAGTTGGGGCGAGTGGGGGCAACTTTTTGTTGTGGTTCACGGGCTTATTGTGGTGGCTTCTTTTGTTGGGGAGCGCAGGCGGGCTTCAGTAGTTGTGGATCTTGGGCTCCAGAGCACAGGCTCAGTAGTTGTAGCGCACGGGCTTAGTTGCTCTGCGGCATGCGGGATCTTCCTGGACCAGGGCTCGAACCTGTGTGCCCTGCATTGGCAGGCGGATTCTTAAGCACTGCGCCACCAAGGAAGTCCCTTTCTGGGTATTCTTTATCATATGAAAATGAAACTTTTTTTTTTTAACCTGCTTATTGTCTGTTCTCTGAATAGAATTAAGATCCGTGAGGCCACAACCCATGTCTGTTTTGTTTACTTAAACAGTGCATGGTACACAGTAAATTCAATCAAAGTTTATTTTTAAAACATTTGAATGAATGAAGTCTTTCACCTGAATAATGAATGGAATATTTGATCTTTGATAGAGATATCCCTGAGGCATGCAGAGGAGAGAAACTGTATTAATCCTTTCTTCCTCATGTAGGCTAAATTATTTCTGTGAATACAAAGTTGCTACCTTCTTGAGTTATCCACTGTGGTGTGTAGTTTAGAGGAGAGACCCATCTGAAGAGAGTGTTTCAATTATCACCTAACTGGGGTGATAGCAGGATTAAACTAGATGGGAGACGTGACATAATAAAGAATGACTGAGAGTTTCTGCATGTTGAATAGTCAGAGGACATTGTCCAGAAGTGCCTGGGTAATGGGAAGAATGAGCTAGACCCCTGGGAGACAAGCGTTCCAGGCAGAGGGAGGAGCACAAGTAAATGTGTGATGTGAAAACAGACTTCTGTTCAGAGTAAAAACTAGCTTACTTGTCTGGGAGTGTAGTGAGTAAAAGAGGAGAGGATTTAAAGATAAGGTAGATTTTATTTACTTAACTTTTATTGTTTTCACTTTTAATCCAGGCCAGGAAATTTGCTTTTTATCTTAAGCGTTTGGTGTATTTTAAACAGAGTAGTGACACTGTCACCTTCACCTTTAAATGCTTTTTAGAAGATCACTCTGGCTCCTTGTGTGGAGAAAGCATTTTAAAGAGGATGTAAAAAGAGGATTCAGGCAACTGTTACACTCAAGGATTATAAGGATTTGGAGCAGTGTGGAGTTCAAGAAAGTAAGACACATCTGGATGCATTTTGTACATCGAATGGACGGGAATTGAAAATGGTGGATTGAAAATGGTGGATTGAAAATGAGGAAACAAAAATCAGAGCTAATGGTAGAAAGAATTTGGTGCTTCAGCAATTGAATTGCTAAATGGTGACCTTTATAGATCTGGAGAAGAAAGGAAATGGTATAGGATTGAGGATGGGTTGGAATTCAGAGTTTGTTTTGAGATCCTGATGTTGAGATTCCCATTACACAAGTAGGAGGAGATGTCGTGTCTGAACTTAAGGGATTTGTTCCCATATACGTGGTATTTAACAGTATTAAACTGTGCAGTTCCACGGCAGACATTTGTAAGGTAGAAGGGAAAAGGACCCCAAAGAGATCCCTAGGAGTTCTATAACATTTAATTATTGAGCCACCAGGCAGGGGCTCTTAAAGGAGACGGAGAAGGAGAAAGGAAAGCCAACCAAACAAAAAGATTCGAAAAGCAGAGAGTGTTTACCCCCGTGGAATGCTGCTCAGCCATCGGTCCTGACATGTCACGTCTGCAAGAGCAAAGCAGTAATCGTTGGATTTGAGGACTAGCAGGGGTGCTGCCCGGGAGCTTGAGAGGTTTAGTGTAGCTGGGATGGTGAGAAGTAAAGCCAGAATTGTGTGGGAGAATATGGAGTTAGGAAAACAGAGACCGAAGATAGCCCATTCAGTATGTTTTGATTTGACGGAGAACCAAAGATGTGTCCTCTTGGGAAGAAGACGTGGTGGTGGTTAGGGCGTTGTTGGACAGGGGGCCTGGTAATTGTGCTGCAGCACTTCAGCCTTCCACCAAAATGGGACCAAGCTCATCCAGAAAGACTCTTGGACGTACCTACAAGTCATGTTTGATAAGGTCACCCTTGACCAGTCAAGTTGACGTGCAGACTAATCAGATCACAGATGTGTTCCTCCATCCATTTTCACTGCCTGCCTTTCCCTTACAAAGCCTAACTTGTATCTAAAGCCATTCTTGAACCCACCTTATCTGACACTCAAACTTCCCCAACCACTAAGCTTCCTACTGGCCATTCAGCTTGAAATCTGCAGACAGGAGATACAGAACGTCTTAAAGCAAGTGGGTCCACCTTTGAGATCCCTGCTGTCAAATTCTTCCTAATGGATCGTCCCTCAGTAAGTCACACCTGTTCTGGTTCTGACTGAATGGTTAGGAATACATGAAATTCCTACTCGATATATCTATCCTTCAAATATTTGAAAACTGCTATCTTACTTTTTGGAGTTAATTTTCTTCACTTTTGTGCATTATGTTTTAACAATACAAATTCTTGCAAGGCTCAGTTCAGCTCTGCTGTTCTCTAAGTGTATGGGCTTTGCTGTTGCTGATCTCCTCAGAATGTGTGATGTTCACCACAGAATTTGGACAACAGGGAGGGACCAACTGGTACACATATAGTGGTCCATGACCCCCACCATAATTTCTACACAAAA
Organism: Leucopleurus acutus; assembly: GCF_964270905.1. NCBI lineage: Eukaryota > Metazoa > Chordata > Mammalia > Artiodactyla > Delphinidae > Leucopleurus > Leucopleurus acutus. The sequence goes on from NC_139164.1 coordinate 10,711,478, forward strand.
GTGAAGCCCTAGAAACGGAGGAAATACAGCTCCTAAAGATACTTGTAAGCAATAGACATACTGATTTCTAGAAAGATTTAACATTGCTTTCAGGGTTTAGAAGGCCAATATAAAGTTTTTTAAACTCTGTAAATAATGTGGGAATTAAAAAGAAGTCCTGAAAATTTGTATGCTTTGAGGAGTCTTATATGATGTAAATGAAATCAGTTCCCGACCAGGCTGGGTTCCACTGCCAGTCATGTTTGCATCCTGCATTGTCCCCAGAGTGTAGCCCAATCTTTGAATTGGGAGACCCTGAGCCTTTGGAAGTGAGAACTGTGTACAGTGACAGCATGTGTGGTGGCACATGGAGGCTCTGTTGACAAGTAGTCAGTTCAGTAGCTATACTTTTGTACATAACCTAAGAGAATCGGTTTGTTAAAAATATATGTATTTCTGTGTCAAACGACATCTTGAGTATAATAAAAATATGTTAGGCAGGCAAAGAAACATAAGGAACAGGCTTGTTCTGTATCTGTAATACGAGTATGGCCCAGGAGGATGTATGACCAGGGACTGGAACTGCCCTAGATGTTATGCTGTAGAACGTATTTTTCTTGGCATGGGAGTGAAAGCTGTGCTAGATAATACTTAACTCTGACTCATCTTTGTAGTAATTGGAAGATTACTAAGAAGATGTCCATGTGGCGTAAACTTCAGACAAGCGTGTAGGTGAAGCCAGTGACTAACGTTTATAAGTGCACGTGTGGCTGAGAACGCTAGTGGTCTGCATTGGGAGGATTATAGATCTGTAAGAGCTTTGACAGCACAAAACAGTTTCTTCTGGGAATAAACAGTGGGAAAAGTCCCATAGTTTATGCTTTTAAAGAATATAGTAAATGCAAGGGAAACGAGAGGGAACATTAGAAAAATATATATTTATATCCAAGCTGCCAATCATTATTGAGTATAATTTTTGCAGTCAAATGTTGTATGTATGTATTTTGGAAACACATAGAAGGTTCATTCTGCTGCCTATGGAGTCCTCTTAACAAATTGCATGTAGAACTTTGGCAGGAATGTTGTACTAAATTGTTCAAGTGGGCAATTCAGTGAAAAAGAATGTGGCCTAATTAACATATTGAGGTATCTTCAACCTTACTAAAATTTACAGAATCAATAACTTAACAATAAAATGTCACCTCTGGAGTATTCATTTTTTTAAATATGGAAAGGTAATATCCTTACTGGGAAGTTGCAGTGAGATGGTCTCTCTTCTACAATCTTAGTGGAAGTGTAAATTGATACTACATTTTAGAAAGCATTTTGGTAATGTCTAGTAAAATTGTAAATATTATGTGCTTCATAACCTGGCATTTCTTTTGTTTTGTTTTGTTTTGTTTTTTTGCGGTAGGCGGGCCTCTTACTGTTGTGGCCTCTCCCGTTGCGGAGCGCAGGCTCAGCAGCCATGGCTCATGGGCCTAGCTGCTCCGCGGAATGTGGGATCTTCCCGGACCGGGGCACGAACCCGTGTCCCCTGCATCGGCAGGCGGACTCTCAACCACTGCGCCACCAGGGAAGCCCTGGCATTTCTGATTTTAGCAATTTATACTCTAGAAATATTTCCTCAAGTCTAAAAAAACATATACAGGAAGTTAGCACTGTGTATATTAGTGACATATTAGGAATAACTCATCAAATATAATAAATTGCTGCATATTTTTATAAGAAACTACTATACCGTGCTTAAAAAGAATGATGGGATAGTTGTATTTCTTAACATGGAATATTGTGCAAGCAGAATATCCAAAAGAAAGCAACATTTTGCCATACGTGAGACAAAAATTTTAGAATAGCTAAAATAAAACGTCAATTTTTGTACAAGGCATAATTTACTTTTTATAAAAATTTTATACACACTTGTATATTCAGAAGGAAAAATCAAAGAAATATTCAGAATGTTAGGCAGTAGTAATTTATTAGGTACCGCACCAATTTGGGAGACTTCCACTCTTTTAATACGTGAGTGGATTTTGTAATGCTTGAATTTGGATGGGTTTTATACACTCTAATCAGGAGAAATGTAACAATGTTAGAAAACAATAGGAATTAAAGGAAGAATAAATTAGTATATTTTTATTTCTATCCAAGTTACCTCTGGGACGGTGTCCACAGCCCTCTGGCTGGTCTGGTGATTCTCCTCCTTCTGATCTTATCTCTCACTTTTCCATCCATGAATATTGGTATTTAGTCAGGCTGCTCTGACCTACTCTGTGTTTAAAAAATCGGATTTGCACAAGCTCCCATCCTTATTTCTGTAGGTGCCAGGCTCTCCTTAACACATGGTATTGACTGAAGGACCAAGGGTGACATAACACTCATCGACATTCGTCCACTGGAGTACATTAGCACTGTCACATCACTGACGTAAATTCCTAGGACTCTTACAGACTAAACAACAGCAATTACAACAAGCAGACGGATTTCACAGGCCAGTGTGTGCTCAGATCCATATCTGCTTTGCTGACAGGTCAAAATACTGTTGAGTTTCTATGCTTCCACAAACTGGGAAACTAAAGAGTTTCTTTTTTTTTTATTTTTCATACCACCATGCTTGGTTCACACTTGGTATTCCATGTAACGGATTTATCTTAGAGGTTCCAAATCGAAAAGTCAGTGGAGGGAGGAGAGATACAGAAAGAAGCTACTATTTCTCATTTCATAACTTAATAAAATATGAGAACAGAACTTCAGTTTTTACTTTGACTCTTTACAAAGCTTTGGGAATAACCACTGTCTACTTCTGCTCTTGGCAAGTAACCCTACAGCGTCCCTGGGCTACCCTACATCTGCCACAAACAACACTGCTTGCAAAGATCATATCCACCTTACATCTGGCCCTTCTTTTTGGTGCTGAAAGCTTGTATTCCTGATGTGCTATCCCAAATACAGTCTCTTTCTCTATAGATTATTATTGTTATTATTATCATTATTATTATTGCCAAGTCTCTGACATGTCGCTTTGCCATGTAGATTTTGTTTTGTGAAGAGAAATGTGGGAAATGAAACACTCCAAGCAACAGAGACACTTAATTTTCAAGGGCATCTGGAAAATTCACTGAGGTAGGTCATATTTGGAGCCACACAATAAATTTCAATAACTTTAAAGGATTTAAGTCATTCAAATTATGTTTTCTGGTTACAGCAGAATTAAATCAGATATCCAGTAATTTGTAAAGTATGCCAGAATTTGAAGTTAGACAATAAACTCCTCAGCAGTTAGACAATAAACTCCTCAGCAGTTAGACAATAAACCCCTCAGCAGGCACAGAGGGTTACACTATTGTATTCTACCTAACACTTAGGAATGGAAAAATAATAATGGCACCAATCCTAACAAATTCTTCCAAAACTTAGAAAGGGCGGGGGGGACACTTCTAAAGTCAGTTTAAGACCTTTGCCTAATCTGTATTGAAATGTGAAAAGAGACATTTCAAGAAACGAAATTATCCTTATAAACATAGATGTGGATTTGAAATATGGATCAAGGGGCAATAGTGGTTGAATATTAGCTTTCCATAGGTCCCTAGTTCTGAATTAGTTTAGAAGTTTCTCCCCTCTTTCCACTAACGCTTAACAGCAACCACAGCATGAGTGTAGAAACAGATAGTGTGCTGATGTAATCTGGGGTTAGCCATTTGCACATCAGCATAAAAGAAATGTGTGTGTATGTGTGTACGTGTCCTTAAAGCATACGCTGGCCTCTCTCTGCCCTTCAGTAACTCCATCCTCTGGAAGGTGGAGTGGGTTAGCTGATGGATGCGTTTGGTAAGAATCACTGAGCAGGTACAGCTTGGCTTCATCCTTCCTCCCTCGGGAACCGTACTGTCCACAGAAAGCTCGTACTCTCGTCTGCAACCCCAAGCTGCACATTGTAGAGAAGTCCACAGCTTTTGGAGGAAGCTCGCCCTGGTCCAGCACACTGGAAGTAGTGATAAGCCTGCAAACTTTGAATTCAGTATGAGCACGGATGTCTTTCTAACAGAAGTAACTAAGCCACATTTAATGATGATGTTGATTTGTGCACTTCTGTATCTGCATGTTTTATTTTACAGCTTGCTCTGTAACGGGTTCATGAAGAACAGTCCAACTCCTAGGGACCCCTCAGAGACCTCGGCAGTTGCTGAGAGCAGGAGTGATTTGGGACTAAGGAAGTTTATGGAAGCGTCAGGTGGATGGAGTGTTTATGAGTGATGTTTCCTCAAGAATAAGGAAGATGAGCAATGCTGGCAAGCATGAGGTAAAGAGGATCTAGATACCAGAATCTTGAGGGGGATGTGCTAAGAAGATTCTACTACAAAATGTGTGTGTGCGGGGCGTGGGTGGGGGTGGGGGTGAGGCGGGCGGGTGGTTTGAAAAGCACGCCTTTGGAGTTGAAGTTTGAGAAGAATAGGAGACTCGGAATCAGATGCTAATAAACACAAGAGATCAAGGTCTCTGAATAAGGTTCTCTCTCAGAAAATAGTAAAATAATGCCAGTAGGTGAGTGAAGTTTTGTGTCAGTTCTAAAATGGAATTATCTCCTTGGGACCTTGGCATTAACCTTTCAAATAAGAATACATGGTTATTGTTCACAGCATTGCTTCCATTCTATACTTACTTTTCACAGCTTTGGGATTTCTTTTTTGGTAGCCAGGGAAGTGAATTTAAACAATTTTTCTTTCGTTTTGCTTTTATTCTATTTTGAAAACTGGCTGTGTGTTTATGGCTTAGACTTTCAATCTGTCATTTCTCTTATAAAATTTGTACAGTGACACTGATGCCAGGTGTCAAGTCCAGCCACCTCTAAAATGCCACTGTTCAAACCAGCCGTCTTACCACAGGAGCCATAAGACTTTATTGCTCTGGGGGATTAAAAAATATCCTAGAGTCTTGGTGGGGCTTTTGAGGTCTTGCCATGAATTTGTAGTGATAGCCAAAACAAAGCGGGGATATTTCTGAAGAGTGGCACTTTAAAAACTCTTTTCCTTGCTCTGCTCCATTTTGGATAGGCATGAAAATGTTTTCTGGGATGCCTTTTTCCAGATCTTACTGGAAAACCTTTCAGTGTTTCATTGTGGAATATGATATCCGCTGTAGGCTTTTCGTAATGACCTTTGTTATGTTGAGGTAATTACTGTCTATTCCTACTTTCTTGAGAGCTTTTATCATGAAATGGAATTGAATTCTCGCAAATGCTTTTTCTGCATCTCTTGAGATAAGCATATGACTTTCACCTTCCATTCTGTCCATGTGGTTTGTCATATTAATCAATTTTCATATGTTGAAATATCCTTGCATCTCAGGGGTAAAATGCACTATATCATGGTGTAGGATCCTTTTACTGTGCTGTTGAATTCAGTTTGCTAGTGTTGTGTTGAGAACTTGCGCATCTGTGTTCATCAAGGATATTGCCTGTAGTTTTCTTTTCTCATGGCGTCTGACTTTGGTATCAGGGTAAGGCTGGCCTCATAAGATGACTTTGGAAGTGTTCCCTTCTTCAATTTTTTGGAATAGTTGTGGAGTTAATTCTTCTTTAAATATATGATGGAATTCATATATACATGAAAAATGTCACAGTATGTTATGTGATTTCTGGGGTAACTTTGGATATTCTAATCAAGTTTCCAGGACCTCTTTAAAAATAGCCTGCCGAATGTAAGCTCAAGCTTCTGGCATCATCCAGACTTGGTCTTGAGCAAATTCTTAATAATTGAAGATAGAAATGTGTGGGATTAAAAGTAAAACTTTCTGGAAACAGAGTATCTGAAAGGCATCTGCAATTATTTGAAAGCAGCCTAACACCCCACAGCGAGTGCTGAGCTGTGCTGACCATGGGCAGGAGGTCTGAGCAGTAACAGAGGGCAGCGTGAATAAGATACCAGCCACCTGCCAGCTGTATAGTGAAAACAGATGAAGGCTGCTGTGGGGATTTAGCAGAAGGCACTCAGCGCTGAAAGGGTTCCGGGCTTCAGCGTGTGCTTCACATTAAACTCTGTGCCAGAGGAGACTCTCAATCCCTAAGATCAGCCAAGTAGGAATAAAGTGAAATTGTCAATAGGATGCTGAATACATGAACACATTACTACATGTCAGATATGTAAGTAGAACCCAAAGGAACATATTGTATAAATCCTCCGAGAAATGACAGTAGAGAACAATGTAAGCAATAGCATGTTAAATTAGATTTTAATTTGAGGCTGAATGTCAAGAAAAATTTATATGATTATCAAATTGAGCCTGATTTGCATAGTTCCTTAAAATTATATATATATATGTGTGTGTGTGTATAATATGCATGTCTATATATATGTATAATATATATACACACATATATATATATACACATATGTATATGTAGAGAGAGAGAGCGCGCGCGAGAGAGAGGCAGAGAGAGTATGTAATCAACTTAGCTGAGTTAAATTTATAAATATATATATAAATTTTACTCAGCTAACTTGATTAAATTTTTAAAAGTTGTAGCAGGCTTTGGGAAAATGCTAAAGTTTAAAGTTCAGCACGTTGTTGCACATATAAAACGGAAACAGACATTAAAAGCCCTGATATAGATGTGTATCCCCGTGATAGCTTCTTAACGTGAGACTCACCTGCATTATGAAGCAGGGATTATAATCATTTTTCTCTTTTACAAAACTGTCCTGAGAAGCAGATGGTAATATATATTCAGATCCTTGGAAAAGTTCTGTGCAGTTGTAGAGGGTCACTGAAATGACCCACGACCTTACGTTAAATTATAGTTCTGAAATTTGCCAATTTTTGCCACCCTGTTTTTAAATCAAAGAGCTTGGCCCTTCAACAGCACCATAAGCTTTGTGAGGGAGAGCCCCGCCCCTATGAAGCCACAGTGATGGGGAAGGTAACCCGAGGCCTCGTCGTCACTGATCAGTTCAGGACCTCTATCTCCGGGGGATAAGACGGTGGCTTCTTCTGGGACTCACCCCGCTGAAGCTGTCGGAGATGCAGAGTTGCTGGGCTCTGAGGCTGGGCCCGAAGCTGCCACCGACCCTCTTCCCTCATGTGAGTAAAACCTGGGTTAAGTTTTAGCCTAATGGGTGCGGCCAAAGCTGACAGCTCAGCACAGGCCTCTGAGTCTGGTTTCTAACTCTACAAATGAACTGCAGAAAACGGCAAACACTTTCTTGTCTTTTGAGTTGAAAAACAGGATCTTGAAACTTTCAGGTGAGACAGTGTGGTCTTGAATCATGTTTTTAATCCTCAAGTGTCCTGTCTTTTGAGTGTCAGAAGGCCCAGCCCTGGAAATTTGACATGAACAAGGAAAGGGGAAAAGCTGAAATGAAGGCCTACGCTGTCCTCAAATTAAATAGACTGGACGAGGGGGATCCCCAGAAGGTTAAAGGCACCGAGGCCTCGTGGTTGGTCTGGGAGATGTCACAAGGAGCCCCAAAGCAGGAGAGACTCCTCCAGGGGATGTTCTGGGAAACTCCACACTTAGAAGAGGTGAGGCAAGGGTAGAGCAGGATCCTGTAGCTCCATGGAAAGTTTTGGGAAAGAACGCACAAAGGCACCCAAGCCTGCTGAGGTCCAGAAGATGTGTCAGGTAGCGTTAACAGCACTGCCCACAGATTCCCAAGAGGAAGGTGGGAGGGTGAGGAGAGGGGTGACGTGCCCTGAGGACGCTCCCAGACTTGTGAATATGCCCAGTGAATTTTCACTGCCTAAAAGTCAAGGCTTAACAGCAACCGTAGGAATGATGTCATAGGGGGTATATGCTGAAAATTGTGGAAAGTGTTTTACCTTGTTGACTACGTGGCACCTGCTATAAGGCAGAAATAAATGCTGTAGGAAAAAATGTGTATAATTATAGAAAGATGAGGTTATATTTTGCATTATATGTGGCTTACAAAATTATATATGCTGGGATCCAGAAAGTATAGTGGTCTGGTATTGCCTTGTTTTAAGTGTTAAAGTTATGTTTTCACTGTGTTTCCTTTAACCTTTTAGGCACCAAATTTGAGGCACTTCTAAATTTAAAGGAGAGAACAAGAACAAATACACTGTCTTCACCAAGTGTCCAGATATGTAGTGCCAAGGTCTCATTTTTGTTCATTTCTAACACATTTCCTTTGACATTCTTTTGAAGAATCCCTGGAGAAACTGATAATTGATTATGTTAGTTTCCAAGTGCCCTTGTTCTCAGTACATTAAATGTATCTGAAAGAATGGTTTGCTTAGCGTCCCCCTCAAAGAGCCGCCCCACCAAAAAAAATGTGTTTGCATTTTTATGTCTGCCCCATGGTGAGAAGAGGGAGGATGAGGGAATACTGTCTGCTGACCGTGTAGTTCAGTGAATAATAAAGTATTAGAGACACAGACTAGTTGAATCAACATTAAGATGTAAAAAGTGAATTAAATGATGGGAGAGAGCAGGAGAGTGGGAAGTCAGGTGGAGCGGGACACAGAGACACTCAGACCAGCACGTGGCACTTCCTGTGTGACCAGGACAGTCAGCACAAGAGAAGCCGCGTCAGCCTGGACCCTGGAAAGCTGGGATTCCAGTTTGTTCTTGAAATGACTTGCTAGTTCAGATTTCCCTGTGCATCCTTCCCACGTGCATTTGAGGCTTTTTCTCTTGTTCCTCTGTGTCCTTGTAAGTGAGAGCTCAGCGTACACATGGCTGCATTTGTCCTAGTAGCATCTGTGTGCCCTCCTTTCCTAGGGGGTCTGGAGGGCCCTTCCCGGGCGGCCCCAAGAGTCACGGGTGATTCTCTTGGAACAGTGCTTGTCGGGAGCACTGAGTTCATCAAAGGGGGTAACATTTCTCAGGGTGACAACCCTTCCTCTGTGCTTTGACCGCACGTTCTGTTCTGTTCTCCTGTAAAGTAAGCTTCTCATATGATTCCATCAGAGTTAACGTGCATGCTGCTCTGAATTCTCCCCCTCCTTCAGCAAGGAGACCTGAGCTGCTGCTGGGGGCAACTCAGGGACGGGCTGTACCTCGACTGGATGCATGTCCAGCAGTATCCAAGATTAGTCTTTTATATACAAGCACAGAAGAGAATGAGTCAGAGACAGAGGCAGAAAGAGGGACCAGGAGACAGAGAGAGATGGGAGAGATAGACAAGAGATACAGAGAGACAGAGACAGAGCCTGCACAATAAGCCTTCCTAACACCCCGGATGCCCCCTTTCCCCACACACTGGAAAATCCTCTTCCGTTTAGGTTTCATGTAGAGTTTAATTCCGAAAGGCGAAACAAACGTTACCAATACCACCTGGTGTACATATTAGTAAAGGTGTAAGATGCTCTTTTTTACTTTGTTAAGAAAACATAATCGTATACTTGTGGTTTTGTTCTGCGGTTCCCAAGTGGGGCTGGGAACCCTGGAGAGAAGTTAAGCGTGTGACAACGCGAGGCGTGTCAAGAGTCTTTCTCATGAACACCTGGAGGAGGCCCAAGGGAAAGGGCTTGAGGGGTGCACCGACTTCCCTTGTGTCTTCAGCGCTCAGTGATTCTAAACCAGCCGAGTAAGCCACCTAGGACTGCTAAAAAATTGTCCAAGTCTTCCCCTCCTTCACGGCAGCCCCCTGCCGCCGTGCTCTAGGAAGGTGGAGGGATCCATATACCAGCTCTTTGGAGAGCTTGTTCCTGCGTGGAGTCCGTGCATTTGAACTTCTTGAAATCTCAGCTCTCCGGTGGGCTCCAGTACAACTAAGGCTTCTGTAGATCATTCAGCATTTTCTGTTGGTTTGTATGGAGTGATGTTCTTCTGAAACGTTTCACCTCATGAATCCAAGGGCAACCCTGGGTTGGTTTTGAATTGGCAGCACATTTTGAATTTTGTCAGCATCCCCTCTGTCCAACCCTTGGTGGCCCCTGACCTCAACGTTTCAGGCCGCGACCCACGAGTCTGAGGGAAGATACCCTTGGCACCTCAGTGCACCGGCCATCGTTTCCAATTTCAACGTCCTCAGAACTAGGGAGACCTCCACTGCAGGTTTCCTTTGCTGGGGCTCGATCTTGTCCTTGATGTTGGCCACATAGAACTTCAGTACCTTCCCTGTTATCTTCAAGCAGATTTTCTTAAACATAGTTTGTCCATTTTTTCTACTTTACTCACTGGAGGATTTTGTCTAAGTTAGCCCACCGTGACTGGAAACAGATAATTTTCTTTATTTTCTCATATAAGTGTTGCCGTTTTATGGGGTCTGCTACGTATACAGATGAATTTAGGAATCAGTTGCCAAGTGTCCTATTGAGACTTCCTGTCAAACAATGTGTCATTTTCAGCAGTGGATGAGGAAATAAGCAAATTTTCCAGTTGCTTTTTCTTTTCTTGTCAGAAATCATCATTTGCAAAATTTAAGATACATTCAAAAGAAGAGATGCTGATAAGGGAAAAAAGTAAAAATTAAAAATGTTTTTTAAGTGTCTTCTTTTCTAAATTTCTTTCAGGGATTCAGACATAAGGGCATTGTACCATCAGTATTGTTCGTTGATACCCTAAGTAAACTCAGCTGCTGGATATCACAGTAAGGTGCCCCCTTTCTTCTCCTTTCCACACATGCTGTAATGAGAGTGGATGTCAAATCGATTCATACATTTATAATTAATATTTATATGCAGTGCATTTTAGTATTGGGCTAAATGACATGTAAAGCTTCTGCATAGTCGTAGTGGTATTGAATATTTGATCAACACCAAATGGAAACTTTGGATTGTTTATCAAGTCAGTCACTAAAGTGAGAGTAAAGATTCGAGGTAAAAGGAATCTTTTTACAGGTCTGGCATGGCAGAAGGAACCTATAAATAGCACTTAGATGCTCACACTAAATTTAGAGAACAGTTATCTTACATATTTGTGTTCAGTACTCATAATGGTATAACCTACAACTGACAAAAAATGAATTTCTGCTGCAAAGGAAGAAATAAACTCTCCTTGTGGCTAACAAATTGTATGTTAACTGTGAAACAAATATTGAGTTTACATTTTATTTTTTATTCTATAAGCCCCACAGTCTTAAGATCCTTATGTTTTAACTACATTTAATATTTTAAAGGTACTTAAAAACTTTATGGCAGAGGACTGGGGTTGGCGGCTTGAACATAGCCTGAAGGGGTTAGTGCACCACAGCTAGCCGGGAGGGAGTCCGGGGAAAAGCCTGCACCTGCCGAAGAGGCAGGAGACTTTTCCTTCCCTCTTTGTTTCCTGGGGCGTGAGGAGAGGGGTTTAAGATCGCTGCTTAAAGGAACTCCAGAGACGGGCGCGAGCCGCGGCTAAAAGCGCGAACCCCAGAGACGGGCGCGAGCCGCAGCTGAAAGCACGGAATCCAGAGACGGGCGCGAGCCGCGGCTGAAAGCGCGGAATCCAGAGACGGGCGCAAGCCGCGGCTAAAAGCGCGGACCCCAGAGGCGGGCGGGAGACGTTAAGGCTGCTGCTGCCGCCACCGAGGGGCCTGTGTGCGAGCACAGGTCACTCTCCACACCCCTCTTCCGCGGAGCCTGTGCAGCCCGCCACTGCCAGGTTCCTGGGATCCAGGGACAACTTCCCCGGGACAGCGCACAGCGCGCCTCAGGCTGGTGCAAAGTCACGCCGGCCTTTGCCACCGCAGGCCCGCCCCGCACTCTGTGCCCCTCCGTCCCCGCCGGCCTGAGTGCGCCAGAGCCCCCAATCAGCGGCTCTTTTAACCCCATCCTGTCTGAGCAAAAAACAGACTCCCTCCAGCGATCTACACGCAGTGGCAGGGCCAAATCCAAAGCTGAGCCCTGGGAGCTGTGAGAACAAAGAAGAGAAAGGGAAATCTCTCCCAGCAGCCTCAGAAGCAACGGATTAAAGCTCCACAATCAACTTGATGTACCTGCATCTGTGGAATACCTGAATAGACAACCAATCATCCCAAATTAAGGAAGTGGACTTTAGGAGCAAGATCTATGATTTTTTCCCCTTTCCTCTTTTTGTGAATGTGTATGTGCAGGCTTCTGTGTGAGATCTTGTCTGTATAGTCTTGCTTCCACCATTTGTCCTAGGGTTCTATCCGTCCATGTTTTTTTTTAAATTTTTTTTTCTTAATAATAACAATATTATACTTTACCTTCGTTCTTTCTTTCTTTCTTTCCGTCCTTCCTTCCCTCCTTTAGACAACGAATCATCCCAAATTGAGGAGGCGGTCTCTGACAGCAAGATTTATGATTTTTTCCCCTTTACCTCTTTTAGTGAGGGTGTATGTGTATGCTTCTGTGTAAGATTTTGTCTGTATAGCTTTGCTGCCAACATTTGTCTTAAGGTTCTTTCCGTCCCTTTTTTTTTTTTAAATAAGAATTTTTTAATTCAATAACTTTATTATACTTTATTTTATTTTTACTGTATCTTCTTTCTTTCTGTCTTTTTTCCTTCTTTCCCTCCTTCCTTCCTTCCTCCCTCCCTCCCTCCCTCCTTTCTTTCCTTCTTGCCTTCTTTCCTTCTTTGCTTCTTTCTTTCTTTCTTCCTTCCTTCCTACCCTCCTTTCCTTCTTTCTTTCCTCATACTTCTACTAATTCCCTCTACTTTTTCTCCCTTTTATCCTGAGCCGTGTGGATGAAAAGCTTTTGGTGCTCCAGCCAGGAGGCAGGGCTCTGCCTCTGAGGTAGGAGAGCCAACTTCAGGACACTGATCAACAAGAGACCTCCCAGCTCCACATAATATCAAACGGCGAAAATCTCCAAGAGACCTCCATCTTAACACCAGCACCCAGCTTCACTCAACGACCAGCAAGCCACAGTGCTGGAAAACCTATGCCAAACAACTAGCAAAACAGGAACACAACCTCACCCATTAGCAGAGAGGCTGCCTAAAATCATAATAAGGCCACAGACACCCCCAAACACACCACCAGACGTGAACCTGCCCACTAGAGAGACAAGATCCAGCCTCATCCACCACAACACAGGCACTAGTCCCCTCCACCAGGAAGCCTACACAACCCACTGAACCAACCTTAGCCACTGGAGACAGACATCAAAAACAGGAGGAACTACGAACCTGCAGCCTGCAAAAAGGAGACCCCAAACACAGTAAGATAAGCAAAATGAGAAGACAGAAAAACACACCGCAGATGAAGGAGCAAGATAAAAACCCACCAGGCCTAACAAATGAAGAGGAAATAGGCAGTCTACCTGAAAGAGAATTCAGAATAATGATAGTAAGGTTGATCCGAAATCTTGGAGATAGAATGGACAATAGATTGGACAAAATGCAAGAATCAGTTAACAAGGACCTAGAAGAACTAAAGATGAAACAAGCAACGATGAACAACACAATAAATGAAATTAAAAGTACTCTAGATGGGATCAATAGCAGAATAACTGAGGCAGAAGAACGGATAAGTGACCTGGAAGATAAAATAGTGGAAATAACTACTGCAGAGCAGAATAAAGAAAAAAGAATGAAAAGAACTGAGGACAGTCTCAGAGACCTCTGGGACAACATTAAACGCACCAACATTCGAATTATAGGGGTTCCAGAAGAAGAAGAGAAAAAGAAAGGGACTGAGAAAATATTTGAAGAGATTATAGTTGAAAACTTCCCTAACATGGGAAAGGAAATAGTTAATCAAGTCCAGGAAGCACAGAGAGTCCCATACAAGATAAATACAAGGAGAAATACGCCAAGACACATATTAATCAAACTGTCAAAAATTAAATACAAAGAAAGCATATTAAAAGCAGCAAGGGAAAAACAACAAATAACACATAAGGGAATCCCCATAAGGTTAACAGCTGATCTCTCAGCAGACACCCTACAAGCCAGAAGGGAGTGGCAGGACATACTGAAAGTGATGAAGGAGAAAAACATGCAGCCAAGACGACTATACCCAGCAAGGATCTCATTCAGATTTGATGGAGAAATTAAATCCTTTACAGACAAGCAAAAGCTGAGAGAGTTCAGCACCACCAAACCAGCTTTACAACAAATGCTAAAGGATCTTTTTTAGGCAAGAAACACAAGAGAAGGAAAAGACCTATAATAACGAACCCAAAACAATTTAGAAAATGGGAATAGGAACATACATATCGATAATTACCTTAAATGTAAATGGACTAAATGCTCCCACCAAAAGACACAGATTAGCTGAATGGATACAAAAACAAGACCCTTATATATGCTGTCTACAAGAGACCCACTTCAGACCTAGAGACACATACAGACTGAAAGTAAGGGGATGGAAAAAGATATTCCATGCAAATGGAAACCAAAAGAAAGCTGGAGTAGCAATTCTCATATCAGACAAAATAGACTTTAAAATAAGGACTATTAAAAGAGACAAAGAAGGACACTACATAATGATCAAGGGATCGATCCAAGAAGAAGATATAACAATTGTAAATATTTATGCACCCAACATAGGAGCACCTCAATACATAAGGCAAATACTAACAGCCATAAAAGGGGAAATCGACAGTAACACATTCATAGTAGGGGACTTAAACACCCCACTTTCACCCATGGACAGATCATCCAAAATGAAAATAAATAAGGAAACACAAGCTTTAAATGATACATTAAACAAGATGGACTTAATTGATATTTATAGGACACTCCATCCAAAAACAACAGAATACACATTTTTCTCAAGTGCTCATGGAACATTCTCCAGGATAGATCATATCTTAGGTCACAAATCAAGCCTTGGTAAATTTAAGAAAATTGAAATTGTATCAAGTATCTTTTCTGACCACAACGCCATGAGACTAGATATCAATTACAGGAAAAGATCTGTAAAAAATACAAACACATGGAGGCTAAACAATACAGTACTTAATAATGAAGATATCACTGAAGAAATCAAAGAGGAAATCAAAAAATACCTAGAAACAAATGACAATGGAGACACAACGACCCAAAACCTGTGGGATGCAGCAAAAGCAGTTCTAAGGGGGAAGTTTATAGCAATACAAGCCCACCTTAAGAAACAGGAAACATCTCGAATAAACAACCTAACCTTGCACCTCAAGCAATTAGAGAAAGAAGAACAAAAAAACCCCAAAGCTAGCAGAAGGAAAGAAATCATAAAAATCAGATCAGAAATAAATGAAAAAGAAATGAAGGAAACAATAGCAAAGATCAATAAAACTAAAAGCTGGTTCTTTGAGAAGATAAACAAAATAGATAAACCACTAGCCAGACTCATCAAGAAAAAAAGGGAGAAGACTCAAATCAATAGAATTAGAAATGAAAAAGGAGAGGTAACAACTGACACTGCAGAGATAAAAGAGATCATGAGAGATTACTACAAGCAACTCTATGCCAATAAAATGGACAACTGGAAGAAATGGACAAATTCTTAGAAATGCACAACCTGCCAAGACTGAATCAGGAAGAAATAGAAAATATGAACAGACCAATCACAAGCACTGAAATTGAAACTGTGATTAAAAACCTTCCAAGAAAGAAAAGCCCAGGACCAGATGGCTTTACAGGCAAATTCTATCAAACATTTAGAGAAGAGCTAACACCTATCCTTCTCAAACTCTTCCAAAATATAGCAGAGGGAGGACCACTCCCAAACTCCTTCTACGAGGCCACCATCACCTTGATACCAAAACCAGACAAGGATATCACAAAGAAAGAAAACTACAGGCCAATATCACTGATGAACATAGATGCAAAAATCCTCAACAAAATACTAGCAAACAGAATCTAACAGCACATTAAAAGGATCATACACCATGATCAAGTGGGGTTTATTCCAGGAATGCAAGGATTCTTCAATATACACAAATCTATCAATGTGATAAACCATATTAACAAATTGAAGGAGAAAAACCATATGATCATCTCAATAGATGCAGAGAAAGCTTTTGACAAAATTCAACACCCATTTATGATAAAAACCCTGCAGAAAGTAGGCATAGAGGGAAATTTCCTCAACATAATAAAGGCCATATATGACAAGCCCGCAGCAAACATCATCCTCAATGGTGAAAAACTGAAAGCATTTCCACTAAGATCAGGAACAAGACAAGGTTGCCCACTCTCACCACTATTATTCAACATTGTTTTGGAAGTTTTAGCCACAGCAATCAGAGAAGAAAAGGAAATAAAAGGAATCCAAATCGGAAAAGAAGAAGTAAAGCTGTCACTGTTTGCAGATGACATGATCCTATACATAGAGAACCCTAAAGATGCTACCAGAAAACTACTAGAGCTAATCAATGAATTTGGTAAAGTGGCAGGATACAAAATTAATGCACAGAAATCTCTGGCATTCTTATATACTAATGATGAAAAATCTGAAAGTGAAATCAAGAAAACACTCCCATTTACCATTGCAACAAAAAGAATAAAATATCTAGGAATAAACCTACCTAAGGAGACAAAAGACCTGTATGCAGAAAATTATAAGACACTGATGAAAGAAATTAAAGATGATACAAATAGATGGAGAGATATACCATGTTCTTGGATTGGAAGAATCAACATTGTGAAAATGACTCTACTACCCAAAGCAATCTATAGATTCAATGCAATCCCTATCAAACTACCACTGGCATTTTTCACAGAACTAGAACAAAACATTTCACAATTTGTATGGAAACACAAAAGACCCCGAATAGCCAAAGCAATCTTGAGAACGAAAGAAGGAACTGGAGGAATCAGGCTCCCTGACTTCAGACTATACTACAAAGCTACAGTTATCAAGACGGTATGGTACTGGCACAAAAACAGAAAGATAGATCAATGGAACAGGATAGAAAGCCCAGAGATAAGCCCATGCACATATGGACACCTTGTCTTTGATAAAGGTGGCAGTAATGTACAATGGAGAAAGGACAGCCTCTTCAATAAGTGGTGCTGGGAAAACTGGACAGGTACATGTAAAAGTATGAGATTAGATCACTCCCTAACACCATACACAAAAATAAGCTCAAAATGGATTAAAGACCTAAATGTAAGGCCAGAAACTATCAAACTCTTAGAGGAAAACATAGGCAGAACACTCTATGACATAAATCACAGCAAGATCCTTTCTGACCCACCTCCTAGAGTAATGGAAGTAAAAACAAAAATAAACAAATGGGACCTAATGAAACTTCAAAGCTTTTGCACAGCAAAGGAAACCATAAACAGGACCAAAAGACAACCCTCAGAATGGGAGAAAATATTTGCAAATGAAGCAACCGACAAAGGATTAATCTCCAAAATTTACAAGCAGCTCATGCAGCTCAATAACAAGAAAACAAACAACCCAATCCAAAAATGGGCAGAAGACCTAAATAGACATTTCTCCAAAGAAGATATACAGACTGCCAACAAACACATGAAAGAATGCTCAACATCATTAATCATTAGAGAAATGCAAATCAAAACTACAATGAGATATCATCTCACACCAGTCAGAATGGCCATCATCAAAAAATCTAGAAACAATAAATGCTGGAGAGGGTGTGGAGAAAAGGGAACACTCTAGCACTGCTGGTGGGAATGTGAATTGGTTCAGCCACTATGGAGAACAGTATGGAGGTTCCTTAAAAAACTACAAATAGAACTACCATATGACCCAGCAATCCCACTACTGGACATATACCCTGAGAAAACCAAAATTCAAAAAGAGTCATGTACCAAAATGTTCATTGCAGCTCTATTTACAATAGCCCGGAGATGGAAACAACCTAAGTGCCCGTCATCAGATGAATGGATAAAGAAGATGTGGCACATATATACAATGGAATATTACTCAGCCATAAAAAGAAACGAAATTGAGCTATTTGTAATGAGGTGGATAGACCTAGAGTCTGTCATTCAGAGTGAAGTAAGTCAGAAAGAAAAAGACAAATACCGTATGCTAACACATATATATGGAATTTAAGAAAAAAAATGTCATGAAGAACCTAGGGGTAAAGCAGGAATAAAGACGCAGACCTCCTAGAGAACGGACTTGAGGTTATGGGGAGGGGGAAGGGTGAGCTGTGACAGGGCGAGAGAGAGTCATGGGCATATACACACTAACAAACGTAGTAAGGTAGATAGCTAGTGGGAAGCAGCCGCATGGCACAGGGATATTGGCTCGGTGCTTTGTGACAGCCTGGAGGGGTGGGATAGGGAGGATGGGAGGGAGGGAGATGCAACAGGGAAGACATATGGGAACATATGTTTATGTATGACTGATTCACTTTGTTATAAAGCAGAAACTAACACACCATTGTAAAGCAATTATACCCCAATAAAGATGTTAAAAAAAAAAAAAACTTTATGGCGACAGTTTACATACTTCTCAGGTAGCAAAAAAAGGAAAACTTTGAAGACCAAAATATTGTCATATTCAAATGGGAAAACTTTGAGAAAAAAGTGGGTTTTAAAGTCAACAGCAATAAAATTTAGGGAGAGAACAATTATTCTTCATTTTTCTCTACTATGCAAAATGTATTTAACTCCAAGCAGGCTTGTATTTTAAAAGAGATTCCTTTGAAGTGCATCAGCTGAACAGACTTTATGAACCTCAAAGGTGTCTTCATTTGTGCTGCATGCAAGTGACAGGGAGTGTGCAGTGCTACACACTATCCAGGGCTTCATGGCGACCAGACTGACGTGAGGCTGTCGGAAGTTCCTTTGGACAAGCGCGGCATGCAGGCAGGGGCTGTAGGGAACCCAGAGTGCTGAAGGAGGCGGTTGGGTGAGTTTCAGTTCCACCATGAAATCCACTCCCACCCCCCCTCAGAGATATTCCCCTTCACCAGGGCGGAAGGCCCCTAAACCCATGGAAAGCCCACCAAAAAAACAGCACTGGAACCAAAAACTGCAGGAGACTTGCCTGCTAAATTATTAATTCTGCTGCAGGGCATAAGAGGTCTGAGGACAACCCTAATCCCAAACACAATTCTCTTTGCTTGGGGGATGCCAGCCTGAAAAACAAAGCACAGCCTTCCTTTACCACCCTGATAGCTGTTTCGCAGGAACCACCGCCTCTCATAGGTAGACTCTGTGTGTCTCTGTTTCTGTATTTCTCTCTTCTGCTTTTCCATCGTTGCAGGCCATAAATGGATGTTCCTCCTTGTCTTCTGGTCTGAGATTGAGTTATTGCAAAACTCCTGTCCCCAGGAGCCACGGGAAACAGTAGAGCCCAGGTGCAAATCTCCTGCCACTATTTGAATATTATGCAAAGAACAGTCCAAAATGCCCGTAAAAATGTGGCAGCTGCCATAGGGCTCAGCTTTCAGGCTCCCAGATAGAGAATGTGAGATGCTTCCAGCAAAAGGTATTTCCAAAGCTATTTTAGGAGAAAAGTAAAACCCAAACTTTGGAGTGTATTCAGTGCTCTCTGAAAAGCACACCACCACTTGGAGTACAACAGTGAGTGTTCCTCTGTGGGACCATCCTGTGCTCATTAAAAAACAATGCATATTCATCACTGTGCTTAGCCCAGCCGGGCTACAGGTAGTCCCTCCCCACTCCTCACCTCTTTTTGTTTCCTAGTGTATGTTTTATTTTTTAAAAATCTTTATTTACTTATTTATTTTGGCTGTGTTGGGTCTTAGGGCCCTTCATTGCAGTGCGTGGGCTTCTCTCTAGTTGTGGCTGGAGGGCTTAGTCCTGACCCGGGATTGAACTGGTGTCCCCTGAATTGCAAAGCAGATTCTTAACCCCTGGACCACCAGGGAGTTCCCCTGCTCCTCACCTTTTTTTTTTTTTTAACATCTTTATTGGGGCATAATTGCTTTACAATGGTGTGTTAGTTTCTGCTCTATAACAAAGTGAATCAGTATTCAATTTTTTTCCAATAAAGGAAAGCCACCTAGGAGACAGTGGATTTGGAAATGCTTTGAAAATGTGAAGTTACTTTATCTCTATTCACTTCATCAAATGTTTAATGAGTGACTAATACATGTTAGACGGTCAGCAGATATCTGAACATAGTTACAAAGATAGAGAAATGCTTTCTACATAGTGTGTCTTTAACAAAACTGGGGCTACATTAAAAAACTCATAAAGGACATATCCCAGTATTATCATAGGATAACAGAATCTTAAATTTGAAACAGAGCTCAGAGTATACTGAATTCAAATTCTGCCTCATACAGTTTCTCCCTTCTACAATGTTTTGACATATTACTCTTGAAATTTTGGTTAAATACTCTATGTGAAATATTCTATATTTCTGAATAGCCCCATAATTGGTCTAAGGCTTTGAATGTTTTACAGAGGAACTCACCTGAGGCCTGGAAAGTTACACAAGTGACAAACAGATTGTTCTCTACCAGCTTCATCCAGAAGTCACATCGTCCACATTTACTTAAAATAGGAAGTGAAGTTTGAGGTGATGCTGTCAATTCTTCTCTCCTTCAGGCACTGAGCTGAAAGGGAGTGTTTTTGAAGGACATCCCCGATTTTCTTTAGGTCTTTAAGGCCAGTTCCTCCCAGAACTGAAGAGACCATGTGTCAGAGAAGAGGTGCTGTTGGAAGCCTTTGTTTCCACACAAGCCTGTCAACCTTGCCATCTGGTTTCTAGAGTGTACAGCTATCTCCTTGCCGTTAGGAGTGCTTATTTGCCAGGCTTTCAACAGAGGATGCAGCCTTGAATCATGTGCTCTTACTGAAAACTTAGATGAAAAAACTACGATTGAGGTTTAAAAGTGAGCCTAGGGCTTCCCTGGTGGCGCAGTGGTTGAGAGCCCGCCTGCCGATGCAGGGGACACGGGTTCGTGCCCCGGTCTGGGAAGATCCCACATGCCGCGGAGCGGCTGGGCCCGTGAGCCATGGCCGCTGAGCCTGCGCGTCCGGAGCCTGTGCTCCGCAATGGGAGAGGCCACAGCAGTGAGAGGCCCGTGTACAGCAAAAAAAAAAAAAAAAAAAAGTGAGCCTAGCCAGTTGTGTTTGTCTAAGTCAACAGTGAGGCTGTGCAGATCACGGAGAGGGATGGGGACTTTCTGTCGCAATGTACCCTTTTCAGCATCTCGGTTACCCTGAGCCCGGGTCCCTCCTCTTGGAGTGCTGATCAGGTTCAGGATAACCCCCAAATGCTTGACATTCTCTAGAGTAACAGCCAGGAATCAGGTGGCCCACACTCTCTTTGAGGATTGGAGTGTGTTATTTTGGTGTGTGCTTCTAGAAATTACATCTTTTCCTTCTCACCTCGGAAGTGGCTGGATCCCTGCAGTAGTAAGCCCATGTGTGGTGGCTCTGGCTCCTTTCTTGTCTCGGGGATGTGAGTGGGGCTCCATGTCTCTACCTGACGGAGATCACCGTGCAAAGCCCAGCCTCTGGGAAGGAGCCCGCATCCGTGTTTCAGGATAACAGCCTCAGAAGCTCTCCCTTCAACCCGCGGAGAACATTCAGCCTCCTCCCAGTTCCCTGCTTGTTTCATGCCTGGTGTGGGGGGAGGGGATCTGGCTTCTGGTCAGAATCAGCTTTACTGATCTGGATCTGGCTGAGTGTAAAAGTTGCAGAGGGGACAAAAGATCAAGCGAATCGAGCACAACTTGACCCGACCTCTTACAAACGTTGGGGCAGAGATTCTGCTCAAAGAGGGATACCTATCACCGATGCGGTTTTCTCCCTCTGTCCTCTGCAAAGTCATCCTGCTGATAACAGATCTAGTTCAAACCTAGGATAACACAATGCAGCTGCATTGCCTTAAACAGAAATAGAGGGTACTGTTGTGATTTCTTCCAGAATGGTGGCATTAACCCTGAGTGTCATTTGGCCATGCTCTCAGCTTTGGGGTTCCTGTGCTCTGAGTAAAGCACTGGCAGCTGGGTGCTCTATTCGGGGCGGTAGCGGCCAGGGGAAATCCACCCCAAAACGCTCTGCAGCCGCTCCAGCCTAAGGAGCGAGTTTTGGCGGACAATTCAGGAACTCTCCTTGTCTATCCGAAACCCCTGTGTGACTCACATCCTTTGCATGTCAGTTACTCCTAATGCTCCATAGTTTGTTAACAAGATACTCTTTCCATGTACGTGAGGAGGGGAGAGGTGGGCGGGAGGGGCAGAGAGGAGGACGGATGGAGGGGAAGGAGAGAAAGTGGAAGGAGAATGAAAGAGAAGAAGGGAATCTCACCTTTCCTAGTTTTCCCCGGGCCACACAGCACCTTCCTACTGTTACAGAGAAAGAATATTCATGACGCTCCTTAAAGATAATGAGGCAGACTTCATTTAGGTCCCTAGCGATTCGTGCAGGGACCAGGGTGATGGGATTTTACAAAGGATACGACACAACTCCGGATGCCATGTGGGCCAGTGGGGGTCACAGCCAAGGGGCAAGGAGGGGGCACAGGTGGGACATTCCTGAGAGGGAACCTCAGGGCTTGGAGGGGCTCTGGCTCAACCCACCTACCAGTGGCGGGTGGGGATGAGAAACTGGATCAGATGTTGAGGCTGGAGGGTCCTTGTAGGGTGACTTAGCAGGGTGCTTGCTAAAGTTGGCTTTTACCAGGAGGTGCACAGGTGGGCCTGAGAGAAGTGTCAGGACCCGCATTAAAGTTTGGTCAGGCAAAGAAGCTTTGTCACTCCTCAGCCTTCAACTCACGAAGGACTGAAAATTCCTCTAACTTCCTTCCCCACTTGGAAGCCCTCTGGTTCTGAAGTTTATCTGACACCCTGTTTGCCAGTGACCTTACATATCAGAGTCCTCACATCACTACTGTTTTCCTCCCCTTAAGTGTTGATGTTCACCCCAGTTTTGTCTTTGGGCCCTTTCTTTCCTTGCTGTACGTACTCTTCACGGGCAAGCTCAGCCACCTGTTGGGTTTCAGCCTCTATCTGTAATCTAGTTTTTCCTAAATCTGCTCCGTCTGCAGGATGTCCCTCCCCTGAGCTCTGGACTTCTGTGTTTAACTGAGTATGCGACAGTTTCCCCTAGACATCAGTTCAGACATAATTCAAATGGACGTTTTCTGAAATTGAACTGATTTTCTGATAGTAGTCCTTCCTTTGGAATTGCACAGATAGTTCAGGAATCTGGGCTCTCACTGGAGATCCTTCCATCCTTTTCTTTGCTACCCATTTTCTATACGGTTACAGAACTTATATTAATTCCAAGTGTCTCTTCCTTTCTTTTGGCTTTTTATTTGGAAATAGAATAAATAGATAAATAACATAAAATATCAATAAGAAAAATAAGTAAAAGAAAGAAATGGAGAAACCATACCTGGGGAAATACCTTTTAACAATTTTATATTTGAACTGTTACTTATGTTACCCACAATTGTTAAGAAAAATTAATGAGTTGAAGAAAACTCTTATCAAATAGAAAATATATAAGTGGAAAAAATTCCAATAATGTTTGCATTCAGTGCTCTCAATCACTTGACAATAAACTAAGTTTGAATGGAGTACTTTTATTATTTTAGATTTTTTTTACTGGAGAATACTTGATTTACAATGGTGTGTTATTTTTTTCTGTACAGCATTGTGACCCGGTTATACATATACATATGTATTCTTTTGTATAGTCTTTTCCCGTCTGGTTTATCCCAGGACGTTGAATAGAGTTCCCCGTGCTATACCGTGGGACTCTCTTGTTTACCCACGAATGTGGTACTTTTATAGAAGACAAGCTCTCCAGCGTGTTTTTGTTGGTTTTGCTTGTTTTTCAGCGGGCCTCTGCGGCTGCCCGAATCCCATCGTGAACGGCCACATCAGCGGCGACGGCTTCAGTTACAGGGACACCGTGGTTTATCAGTGCAAACCCCGGTTTCCGGCTCGTGGGGACTTCCGTCCGGATATGCTTGCAAGACCCCAAGTGGTCTGGACACACCCCAGTCTGTGTCCGTAAGTACACCTGTGAACTAAGTCAGCGGGTGCTTCCCTTCGTGGTGTTTTCTTTTGTCATTAGGTCGTAACACAGACACGTTTAAGCTCAGAGAAAGGATGGAGAGCAGTCGGAAGAGAGAGAACGTGGGCGCTCCTCCCCTTCCGTCCTTGGTCTTCCTCCCATTCCCATTCCATGTCCTTCCGACGCCTCCTGCAGGCTCCTTCCACATTTAATTTGCTCACCAGCTCATCTCAGATGGGTCCCAGGATGAGGGATGTCAGGCATGAATTCCCCCAACGTTATCCCAGGACGACAAGGTGGAAACAGCATCCGACCAGAGGAGGATAGAGGTGCTGGGTCCGAGTATGCAGGTTGGCTTTGCAGGGGCCCCACGGTAGCCAGCCCCCCAACCTTCTGTGTTGTTTGTGTTTTGGGCATTGCTTCATCAAGAGCACAGAGAGTTTGTACGCAATCCTTCCTTTAGTAAAGAGGTGAAATTGTATGTAACCATTGTCCTCAAACATTATAACTTGAGAGACAAATGCTGACCCCTATTTTTCTCTCTCTTTTTTTTAACATCTTTATTGGAGTATAATTGCTTCACAATTGTGTGTTAGTTTCCTCTTTATAACAAAGTGAATCAGCTATGCATATACAGATATCCACATATCCCCTCCCTCTTGCTGCGTCTCCCTCCCTCCCACCCTTCCTATCCCACCCCTCTAGGCCGTTACAAAGCACCGAGCTGATCTCCACGTGCTACGTGGCTGCTTCCCACTAGCTATCGGTTTTACATTTGGTAGTGTATATAGTCCATACCACTCTCTCCCTTTGTCCCAGCTTACCCTTCGCCCTCCCCGTGTCCTCAAGTCCATTCTCTAGTAGGTCTGCATCTTTATTCCTGTCCTGCCCGTAGGTTCTTTGTGACTTTTCATTTGTTTTTTAGATTCCATATATATGTGTTAGTATACGGTATTTGTTTTTGTCTTCCTGACTTACTTCACTTTCTATGACAGACTCTAGGTCCATCCACCTCATTACAGATAGCTCAATTTCGTTTCTTTTTATGGCTGAGTAATATTCCATTGTATATATGTGCCACATCTTCTTTATCCATTCATCTGTTGATGGACACTTAGGTCGTTTCCATTTCCTGGCTATTGTAAAAAGAGCTGCAGTGAACGTTGAGCCCTCTTTCATGTGTTTGGTGGCGATCTGTATATCTTCTTTGGGGAAATGTCTATTTAGGTCTTCTGCCCATTTTTGGATTGGGTTGTTTCCTTTTTTGATATTGAGCTGCATGAGCTCCTTGTATACTCTGGAGATTAATCCTTTGTCAGTTGCTTCATTTGCAAATATTTTCTCCCATTCTGAGGGTTGTCTTTTCATCTTGTTTATGGTTTCCTTTGCTGTGCAACAGCTTTGAAGTTTCATTAGGTCCCATTTGTTTATTTTTAGTTTTATTTCCATTTCTGTAGGAGGTGAGTCAAAAAGGATCTTGCTGTGATTTATGTCATAGAGAGTTCTGCTTATGTTTTCCTCTAAGAGTTTGATAGTGTCTCGCCTTACATTTAGGTCTTTAATCCATTTTGAGCTTATTTTTGTATATGGTCTTAGGGAGTGCTCTAATTCCATTCTTTTACATGTAGCTGTCCAGTTTTCCCAGCACCACTAATTGAAGAGGCTGTCTTTTCTCCAATGTATATCCTTGCCTCCTTTATCAAAGATAAGGTGACCATGTGTAACTCGGTTTATCTCTGTGCTTTCTACCCTGTTCCATTGATCTGTATTTCTGTTTTTGTGCCAGTACCATACTGTCTTGATGACTGTAGCTTTGTAGTATAGTCTGATGTCAGGGAGCCTGATTCCTCCAGCTCCGTTTTTCTTTCTCAAGATTGCTTTGGCTATCCCGGGTCTTTTGTGTTTCCATACAAATTGTGAAATTTTTTGTTCTAGTTCTGTGAAAAATGCCAGTGATTGTTTGATAGGGATTGCACTGAATCTGTAGATTGCTTTGGGTAGTAGAGTCATTTTCACAATGTTGATTCTTCCAATCTGAGAACATGGTATATCTCTCCTTCTGTTTGTATCATCTTTAATTTCTTTCATCATTGTTTTATAATTTTCTGCATACAGGTCTTTTGTCTCCTTAAGTAGGTTTATTCCTAGATATTTTATTCTTTTTGTTTCAATGGTAAATGGGAGTGTTCTTAATTTCACTTTCAGATTTTTTATCATTACTGTATAAGAATGCAAGAGATTTCTGTGCTTTAATTTTGTATCCTGCTACTTTACCAAGTTCATTGGTTAGCTCTAGTAGTTTTCTGGTAGCATCTTTAGGATTCTCTGTGTATAGTATCATGTCATCTGCAAACAGTGACAGCTTTACTTCTTCTTTTCTGATTTGGATTCCTTTTATTTCTTTTTCTTCTCTGATTGCTTTGGCTAAAATTTCCATAACTATGTCAAATAATAGTGATGAGAGTGGGCAACCTTGTCTTGTTCCTGATTCTAGTGGGAATGGTTTCAGTTTTTCACCATTGAAGAGGATGTTGGCTGTGGGTTTGTCATATATGGACTTTATTATGTTGAGATAAGTTCCCTCTATGCCTACTTTCTGGAGGGTTTTTATCATAAATGGGTGTTGAATTTTGTTGAAAGCTTTCTCTGCATCTGTTGAGATGATCATGTGTTTTTTCTGCTTCAATTTGTTAATATGGTGTATCACATTGATTGATTTGTATATATTGAAGAATCCTTGCATTCCTGGGATAAACCCCACTTGATCATAGTGTATGATCCTTTTAATGTGCTGTTGGATTCTGTTTGCTAGTATTTTGTTGAGGATTTTTGCATCTATGTTTATCAGTGATATTGGCCTGTAGTTTTCTTTCTTTGTGACATCTTTGCCTGGTTTTGGTATCAGGGTGATGGTGGCCTCATATAATGAGGAAGAGCTTGAGAAGAATAGGTGTTAGCTCTTCTCTATTTGATAGAACTCGCCTGTGAAGCCATCTGGTCTTGGGCTTTTTTTTTTTTTTTTTTTTTGCGGTACCTGGGCCTCTCATGTCATGGCCTCTCCCGCCATGGAGCACAGGCTCTGGACGCGCAGGCCCAGTAGCCATGGCTCACCTAATAAGACTTTAAATGTCATACCTAAAGATTACTTCATTTATCCCTTCAGGGGTCTTCAGTTTTACATCTAGCAAAGCTTGAGGTCTTGTGTCTAACAGGTTCTACATCAGGCTGCATGACAAAATGGAAATAGATTATTTTGCTTTTCAGCATTCTACTTGCATTAGGATACACATGATGTGGCAAGAATTGCTTTTAAATACTATCTTGCACACAGTATGTTCCACACGAGAGGGCTCAATTTACAGAATTTTCAAAGAAAAGCAAAAATAAAGTGATATAGATATACTTAGTATAATTTCTCATTGATATCTAATATTTCTGTTAAAGTGTGTGTGCTAATTCATTTCCATAGTACATCCTGTCTGACATTCCCAAAGGCAGTATTGTTATTAACATTAAGACAGTCAAGACTTGGTAGAACTCTGAAAACAAAAGTTCCCCAAATTTCTTTACTGTTAAGCCTGATTTAATAAAAATTAGTCCTTTAAAAAAAATGCTAACTTCTTTCTGCTACACTAAATGGTAAAAGTTCAAATCATAAGTTAATATGATTATATTATAAATATAAATTCCATAGAACTCTCACATTATTAATATATGGTATAAATAATTGAATTTTTCTAAATCCCATGATCTTTTCCAAATTCACATTTTGATTTTTGAACTAAATGAAGTGGTATTTTAAAAGAGAAGTGGTTCTATATACTGTCCTATTGGTCTCTTAGCTCTCCAAGGCAAAGTGGTCTGATTAGATTTATTTATCTGTTAATTGAAAAAGTTTGTTTTCTTGAGATGTTTGCATCAATATTTCAGGCCTGGTTTTGCTTATCTTCCTTCACTTTCTCTTCCTGATGAGATATGAGTCAGTATAATTTTAAACCTCTGTGATTCTGAATTTTAAGTGGTTTGATAAGCCATCATTTCCTGAATTTACTCAAGCTGCTATAAATTTACCAAATGATGAATACTTTATTATGCCACTCAGCTATTATACAAAAGCTGTGAACATTTGCTGGTTATATTTTTGAATATCTTTATGGGTTTTGTTAATGCTAAATTCTAGCAGTGCCTTCCCTAAAACCAGGAGACACCTCTGCTACCAGGAAATTAAAAGTAAATTAACAATTAAAAGCCTTTTAGAGAACACAGAGCCTTTTCGTAGGAGTTTCCTACCTTCCCTTGGGTCACGGTGACTCATTATCAAGGTTCCCAAAATGTAATTCCTTGTTAATATATAAGGCAGTTTCACACAAGAAGTTTTCTCACTTAATTTTGTGCACTTCCCTGGAAGAAGGTTGACCTAGAAAATCTTCAAGTTTTCTTCCAACGCTAAGAGTTTGGAATCATTAGCTGACCCGGTGTCACAGAAAATCACGTACCTGTGACATGTTCTAAGGAATGGACAACTTGTGTGTGCTTAGGTGGGAGTTTTCCTGGGACCTCAGCTCCTAGATCTACTTAGTAGAAAGAAGGAGGAAGCCAGAAGTACCAGATGGGAACAAAGATGCTCAAGGACCCAGTCAAAGAAGCTGGTGTTGATACAGGCTTCCCAGGATGCACTGTTTAAAGAGTGTGACTGCAGTCAGATGTGGAGAGGGGAGGGGAGCCCGGCATTGCTAACAAGGAAGGCAAAGAATGACATGACCTGTCAAGCACATATGAGCTTCAAGGCTCACCCTGGTACTCGGGGGGTTTTCGGGGAGGAGTGTTTTATCACAGGCTTCTATAGACTGTGGGGCTGATGCGACTTACACACTGGAACGAAAATTAAATTTGGTTTAAAAGCATGGCCAGACTTTGGCCTATTATTGGGGCTTGTAGATCTGTGCATCTGGTATAGGTAGAAATAAGACAGGATTTAACCAAAGGAACCATCATTAATTGTAAATATCACTTCAGACTTCTATGTGTGTGTGACGGCACATCCAAAAGGAGAGGGTAGTTAGAATATGTTTGTTTGTGCCTGATAGTACTTCCATGTTCAAAAATAATCTATCATAATAATTAGTTATGCCAGTTATCGGGGGTACAGCATGACCAGAGTCTAATAACGTCCTTGAAACTATTCCAAATAAAATTGTTATTCCAACCAAATTCTGTTTGGTTGATGCAGTTCCTCTTGGCCTCTTTTCTCACTCTTTAGTCACTCCAGTCTTTCACTTTTTCATTTCCAACTTCAGGGAACTTGTCAGATAAACAGACTCTGAAAGCTCTGACAAATTCCTTGAATAAATGTGTTCAGGACCTCACATGGGAATGAGGGCACCTTGACAGGAAATGGGACAGCGCAATGCAGGTCCAGATATCATACTAACGTCAGGTCCTTGGTGGTCCCCCATGCTACATCCTTCAGAATGCAGTGGGCAGCTTCTGGAAAGACCTTGGGTTCACGTTGTATCCCTTGAATATCCAGATAAACTAAAGCCACTTAAACAACAGCACATGTTCATGATTATAAAACCTCCTGACTCTCTCCATCCCTGTATACAAATATGCTGTCAAGGGAAAGGAAAGAGAGTGGAAGCTGCGTGGGTCGGTCCACGTTGAAGACCCCAAAGGCCCTGATTTAGAGATGAAGGGACAGAGGAGGGCAAGTCAGAATGGATTACATCAATACCTCTGTCTAGTGTGTTTGTTTATTCTGATCCCGCTGAGATCTTGGACATGTAAACCAAGTTCAATCTGTCACTTGAGAGGAGGTATATTTTTAAAGTTCCCAGACTATCATCATCCTTCTTATAAATGGCAGAGACATTTAAAGCTGCATCCCACTTGAGAGCTTTGGGCGTTAATTGTTAGACTTTGGAAATTATTAGGGTATTAATGTAAGGAGAGACAGAGAGAGAAAGAGAGTGGGAGGGAGCGGGAGGGAGAGGGGAAGAGAAAATTGGAATATCCAATCAAGGTGAAATGATGTGAAGCAGTTGACTTCCATACTTTGTACCATTGTAGGGACTGCTATTATTGGCCAAATTATCTAAGCAAATAGAAGCAATTACAATTTTCAAAGTAAAATCAAACAAAAGTATTTTTAACTTTAAGAATTGTCAGTAACATCAAGGATATATGTTATTAAAACTAAAAATATTCACATAAAAATCAAATACCAGTGGGAATGCATCCCTTCTGAACCCTATTCTTTCAAACTGCATTTCATTAGAAATACCATGGTTATAGGGAAGACATACTATATCTCTGTTATAAAGGTTCATTTTCTTTCAGATTATCTTCAAAATCATACTGTATTGAAGATGTTGGTGATGCTATAAAATACTAATAGTATTCATTATAATTGTTATTTATTGCCATTTTGATTATTATTATATTTAACTTTTGGATTGTCCTAATTTTTAAAAATTACTTTACAAAGGCAAATAAAATCACTGTGTGCTCTCAGAGACTTGCTAGTCTGGAAGATAAGAGACACATATATTAGGTGCATAATCTAATTAACATTCTTTCCTTTTAGTTTCAACATGGAGCCCAGCTATGATTTCCTACATATCTATGAAGGAGAGGATTCCAACAGCCCTCTCATTGGAAGTTTCCAGGGCTCTCAAGCCCCAGAAAGAATTGAGAGTAGTGGAAATAGTGTCTTTCTGGCATTTCGCAGCGATGCTTCTGTGGGCTTGTCGGGGTTTGCCATTGAATTAAAAGGTACTGTGACCAGCTTAAGTTGTGAGGAAAGTAATTTGTATCGAGATTGCTTTAATCATAAGCATTTATTTATAAAGTCTTGCCTATCTGCTTAATGCATAAAATTCTGACATCTCTCTCAATCATCTGGGGAACAGGGTCGATGTCGCCAGTGGAGAAGAAATTTCCAACACGCATTTCTACCTTAGCTGAAAGAAAAGAAAGTGGGGGAGGGAGATTTCTTTTTCCAAATTCATGGCCATTTAAAGATAAATTATGATTTGTACAATAAATAATTTGAGTATATGTGTTTTGCTATCTTAATTTGTTTATTCAGGATGACTCAGTTTAAGTACATAAATAGCTTAGTCTGGTTTGTTTTTTGGGTTTTTTGTTGTTGTTTTTTTTGACTTGCAGGATCTTAGTTACCCAACCAAGGAATGAATCCGAGCCCTCAACAGTGAAAGCGTGGAGTTCTAATCACTGGACTGCAAGGAATTCCCAATAAATAGCTTAGTTTTATCTCAATATTTTTCAAGATGTAAAATATCGATTGCCATTTCCCTGTTCTGACCACCCATGGTGGTTGGTTTGATGGGGAGCGAGCACCGATCCTGGTCGGCACTTTCTTCTTTGGTCACCTCATGAGTGACTCCCACTTCTTTGGAATCCACCACCCCCTGTCACTAGCATTCAGAGAAAACAGACAGACTCACAAACAAAGATCACCCCAACCTAAGCATTTTGCTGTTGGGTTCATGAAAATAAACATATATATTTTTCAAATCTGTTTCTCATGTGAACAAGGAAAACACGGGGTATATTACAAAGAATCAGAGCAAAGGATTTATCAAAATATTAATTGGCAGTAGTGAGTGCTTTATAAAAAGTAATGAAAATATATACATTTATTTAAACTTTTGAGTTAGTTATTAGTTACTAGAATTATAAAATAAAATATAGGGTACATTTCATCTATGTTAACCCTTTAATGGACTTGTATTTCTTGATATGTTTTTTTTTTTCGCGGTACGTGGGTCTCTCACTGTTGTGGCCTCTCCCATTGTAGAGTACAGGCTCCGGACGCGCAGGCTCAGCGGCCATGGCTCACGGGCCCAGCCGCTCCGCAGCATGTGGGATCTTCCCGGACCAGGGCACGAACACGTGTCCCCTGCATCGGCAGGCGGACTCTCAACCACTGCGCCACCAGGGAAGCCCTTGATATGGTTTTTAAGTAGGAAATTAATCTACTTCCTCAAAAACACCAAAATCTACAAATTTACAATATACAATTTAAAAAAAATTTAAACAATTGAGCAGTTGAAGGAGTTGCTGTGCTTTTTGGATGGGATCCATTAATGTTCACGAATAATTAACAGCAGTACTTTTAAGTATTTGCCATATCATTAGATAGTTTCTGTATTAATAAGAACTCATTGAAGTACATGTCACCATGACAACGTCCATTCTATACTGAGTAAAAAATCACACGTTTCATCTAAATATAAGACTGTAAGGAATGGGAGAGAATATTTGCAAATGATGAGACTAACATGCGGTTAATGTCTAAAATATATAAACAGCTCATACAGCTCAATACCAAGAAAGCAAACAATGCAATAAAAAAATGGACAGAAGACCTAAAGAGACATTTTTCCAAAAAGAAAGACATACAGATGTCTAACAGGCACCTGAGAAGATTTTCAGCATTGTCAGTTGTTAGAGAAATGCAAATCCAAACAACAATGAGGTATGCCGTCACTCGAGTCAGCACGGCCATCATGAAAATGTCTACAAATAACAAATGTTAGCGAGGGTGTAGAGAAAAGGGAACCCTCCTACACTGTTGATGGGAATGTAAATTGGTGCAGCCACTATGGAGAACAGTATGGAGGGTCCTCAAAAAGCTAAAACGGACTACTACTCAACCATAAAAAAGAATTAAATTCTGCTATTTGCAGAAACATGAACGGACCCAGAAAAATTATGCTTAGTGAAATAAGTCAGACAGTGAAAGACAGATATTGTGTAATATCACTTGTATGTGGACTCTAAAAATAATGCAAATGAATGTACATGCAAAACAAAAACAGACTCACAGACAAACTTACAGAAAACAGACTTATAGTTACCAAAGGGGAGAAGGAAGTGGGAGGGACAAATTAGGGGTATGGGATTAACAGATACAAACTACTATGTATAAAATAGATAACAACAAGGATGTTTTCTATAGCACAGGGAATTACAGCCATTATCTTGTAATAACTTATAATGGAGTATAATCTTCAAAAATACTGAATCACTATGCTGTACAAATGAGACTAATATAACATTGTAAATCAATTATACTTCTATGAAAAAAAAAAGACTGTACATCTGTCATCATCTTGTATTCCCCAGGGCATCCTAGGGTAAGAGAGTCTGCGGATGAGTGAGTAAATGCAGAAGAACTTCTGTCCCTCATGATAGGGGGACAGGGCTGCCTCTTTGGTCTGGTTCTTTGGGGACCAGCAGAGCCTTCTAAATGGGTGCTAGAGCTCTCATGCTTTAAAAGTTCTCCAGTGGAGCCTGTGAAAAAAAAAATCACCAGAAAACAAGGAAGGACACAGCAATGATACAGCATCCAGCAAGTACAAGGCCCCATACGGTGAGGGAAGCAGGGAGTGGACCTGGCTCTTGGGCTTGACCAGAAGGAGCCACGGGGCAGTTCTGCCGAGTGACCCCAGGGCCCCGGCGGCTTCGGCGCAGGCATTCTGGTAGGCGTCCGTAAGCAGAGCCGACAGGAACCAGGGCGGAGCACACCGCATAATGAAGTCATCTCATTGGTAAACGTGACAACTTGTAAGCAAAAAGCATGCCATGAGTTATCACCAAACATCCTGAACTGACAACTGAGTAAATGCAACTAAAAGCTTTGATGCAGTGCATTTGGAGAAATGAATAAAAACTGGCCACCAGAGGTCTCAATTGGCAACACAGAGCAGAAAATCGTGGGAGTGGTATTTAACCAAACAGTACACTAAACCAACAGACACTATAACAAAAAGTGATCAAAAAGGCTGACCAGGCAACAGGCATATAGTTTTTTCTCCATCATTTTTTAAAATACAATTTTAGTTATTTTATTTTTTATGTTTGGCTGCATTGGGTCTTCATTGCTACATATGGGCTTTCTCTAGTTGTGGCGAGCAGGGGCTACTCTTCGTTGCGGTGTGCGGGCTTCTCACTATGGTAGCTTCTCTTGTTGTGGAGCATGGGCTCTAGGCGCGCAGGCTTCAGTAGTTGTGGCTCGTGGGCTCAGTAGTTGTGGCTTGCAGGCTCTGGAGCGCAGGTTCAGTAGTTGTGGCACACGGGCTTCAGTAGTTGTTGTTCGTGGGCTCTAGAGCGCAGGCTCAGTAGTTGTGGTGCATGGGCTTAGATGCTCCACAGCATGTGGAATCTTCCCGGACCAGGGTTTGAACCCATGTCCCCTGCATTGGCAGGAGGATTCTTAACTTCTGTGCCACCACGGAAGCCCTTTCTCCATCATTTTATAGGAGAAAAATATACGCCCTAGACCAGTGCTTGTATTTATTAGACACTCAGTACATTCTGTTCGATGACAGAGTAAATGACATCCGATGGAAGGATTGTTCTCGTGCCCACAGTTTTATTTATTCATCCCTTATTTGCTTAAAATAAACAATCTGTGTTCTCTATGGGATCTAAGGCAGCAGTAAAGAATTATCAGAATGTCACCTACTCCTTGAAATATCCAAATTGGTTTTCAATAAAGTGATTAGAGTGTTGGTCCCAACACAGTACACAACTATTGCTGTGAGTCTCTAACCAGAGCAAAATAGAGAACCTGGAGGGGTTTCCACAATTTATATATATGATATAATATATTCATGATATATGTGATAATTAATATATTATACATGGCATATGATACATATGATGTATGATAATATATAATGCATATATTACAGATGCTATATGATACATCTGATAATATATGATGTATGATATACGATATATATGATAATATATCATGTATGATACACGTGACAGTATAATGTTTATATATTTAAGTTGCACTTTAACCAAAGTATGTAAATAAAATATTCTAATAGCTGGCTATAATAGTTAGTCCAACAGTTGCCAAAGAGATCTCTGTTTGGCTGATGTTGACACATAGGTCATTAAAAATATAATGAGAGATATTGAACAAATACAGTTAAACAGGCCTCTTCTCCGTCCTGCCGGATGTCACAAAGTTTCTGCTTTTCCCTCTTCCACTGTTTGTTATCCATTCCGAAGAGGATGTAGGATGTAGTTTTCAGAGCCCATTGCATCTTTACTCTTTACCGGCGTACCTGCCACAGTCTCCCAGGAGCATCTTCTTCCTAACACTACTGTGTGGATTTACTCATTGGCCATAGGTAGACACTCGGGAAGGGAAAAATTCTTAAAAAGGAGCAAAATCCACATTGATCTCAACCTCCAAAAAGGTAAAATGCAGGCTTCCATTTATACTTTCCAGAGATTTTTTTACGTATTTGCTTAACCCTGGGGCAAAGATTGTCAAGCCAAATAGAAAGAACTGAAACATATTTATTTTATCCACTCAAGTTATCCTTGAGCCTATATTGACATTAATAACCCCATTCGTGAATTACACATTCATGACAAATAGCATTTTCTTAACTTTAGGCCAAAAAGTGAAGAAAAACATTTCAGTATAACATCTATATTGATCCCTTGAAGATTTGTAAAATTCAGTTCAGAGCCTTCTGACATTACAAGGGGCTTTGCTGATGGAGTGCAGGACGTTGACAAGCACAAACAGAAAGCAATTCAAATGATGGAATTGCACACAACAGAAGGACATATAGATACATGATTTAGAGACATTTGGAAGGTCTGCTGAAATATGACATTTACAATGTTAAGGCTACCAAGACATAAGTGGAACTATGTCCTGTACCACACAGCTACAGGACTGTGAGAAAGAAAGAAGAGAACTTTGTATTTATATCTGGGAAAAGAGAGGCTTTTAGCAAATGCCTCCTTTAGTGGCCCCCAGAGCTGGACAGATCTCTGCAGTGTGTTTTTGTGAAAGTTATTTAACCGCTCTTGAGCTTCAGATTCTCCAAATGTAGAATGGGGCCACAGATCATCCTCACGTTGCAGAGGTGGGGTGAAGATTTGAATGAAAAACATGCAGTGTACCCAGCTCAGCGCCTCATGTATAACATGACCTCAATTCCTTTGAGCAGTTATTAGAATTAGAATAGAACTGTGTTGAGCAACTATTACATCCCAGACACAGGGCTTGACCCTTATGGATCAGGGTATATTCTTGCCTCCTTTATCAAAAATAAGGTGACCATATGTGCATGGGTTTATCTCTGGGCTATCTTGTTCCATTATCTATATTTGTGTTTTTGTGCCAGAACCATACTGTCTTGATTACTGTAGCTTTGTAGTATAGTCTGAAGTCAGGGAGCCTGATGATTCCTCCAGCTCAATTTTTCTTTCTCAAGATTGCTTTGGCTATTTGGTGTCTTTGGTGTTTCCATATAAACCGTGCAATTTTTTATGCTTGTTCTGTGAAAAATGCCCTTGGTAGTGTGATAGGGATTGCATTGAATCTGTAACTTGCTCTGGGTAGTATAGTCATTTTCGCAGTGTTGATTCTTCCAATCCAAGAACATGGTATATCTCTCCATCTATTTGTATCATCTTTAATTTCTTCCATCAGTGTCTTACAGTTTTCTGCATACAGGTCTTTCATCTCCTTAGGTAGGTTTATTCCAGGGTATTTTATTCTTTCTGTTGCAGTGGTCCATGGTAGTGTTTCCTTAAATTCTGTTTCAGATTTTTCATCATTAGTGTATAGGACTGCAAGAGATTTCTGTGCATTCATTTTGTATCGTACTACTTTACCAAATTCATTGATTAGCTCCAGTAGTTTTCCTGTAGCATCTGTAGGATTCTCTATGTATACTATCATGTCATCTACAAACAGTGACAGCTTAATGTCTTCTTTTCTGATTTGGATTCCATTTATTTATTTTTCTTCTCTGATTGCTGTGGCTAAAACTTCCAAAAGTATGATGAATAATAGTCATGAGATCGGACAACCTTGTCTTGTTCCTGATCTTAGAGGAAATGGTTTCACTTTTTCACCATTGAGAACGATGTTGGCTGTGGGTTTGTCATATATGGCCTTTATCATGTTGAGGTAAGTTCCCTCTATGCCTACTTCTGGAGTGTTTTTATCATAAATCAGTGTTGAATTTTGTGAAAAGCTTTTTCTGCATCTATTGAGATGATCATATGGCTTTTCTCCTTCAGTTTGTTAACATGGTGTATAACATTGATTGATTTGTGTATATTGGGATAAACCCCACTTGATCATGGTGTATGCCCCCTTTAATGTGCTGTTGGATGCTGTTTGCTAGTATTTTGTGGAGGATTTTTTCATCTATGTTCATCAGTGATATTGGCCTGTAGTTTTCTTTCTTTGTGACATCTTTGTTTGGTTTTGGTATCAGGATGATGGTAGCCTCGTAGAATGAGTTTGGGAGTGTTCCTCCCTCTGCTGTATTTTGGAAGAGTTTGAGAAGGATAGCTGTTAGTTCTTCTCTAAATGTTTGGTAGAATTCTCCTGTGAAGCCATCTGGTCCTGTGAAGCCATCTGAAGCCATCTGGTCTGGACTTTTGTTTGTTGGAAGATTTTTAATCACACTCTCAATTTCAGTGCTTGTGAGTGGTCTGTTTATATTTTCTATTTCTTCCTGGTTCAGTCTCAGAAAGTTGTGCTTTTCTAAGAATTTGTCCATTTCTTCCAGTTTGTCCATTTTATTGCCATATAGTTGCTTATAGTAATTTCTCATGATCCTTTGTATTTCTGCAGTGTCAGTTGTTACTTCTCCTTTTTCATTTCTAATTCTATTGATTTGAGTCTTCTCCCTTTTTTTCTTGATGAGTCTGGCTAATGGTTTATCAATTTTGTGTATCTTCTCAAAGAACAAGCTTTTAGTTTTATTGATCTTTGCTAGCGTTTCATTCATTTCTTTTTCATGTATTTCTGATCTGATTTTTATGATTTCTTTCCTTCTGCTAACTTTGGGGTCTTTTTGTTCTTCTTTCTCTAATTGCTTTAGGTGCAAGGTTAGGTTGTTTATTTGAGATGTTTCCTGTTTCTTAAGGTAGGATTGTATTGCTATAAACTTCCCTCTTAGAACTGCTTTTGCTGCATCCCATAGATTTTGGGTCGTCGTGTACCCATTGTCATTTGTTTCTAGGTATTTTTTTATTTCCTCTTTGAATTGAGTCACTGAGGTGTATGTGTGTATGTCTGTGTGTGTGGTGCTACAGACTGTGAAATGAATCACTATGAGTTGTGTGTGTGTGCGTGTGCTGGTATAGACTGTGCATTGAGTCACAGTGAGCCGTGTGTGTGTGTGCTGCTATAGGCTGTGCATTAAGTCACAATGAGTTGTGTGTGTGATGGTATAGACTGTGCCTTGAATCACAGTGAGCCGTGTGTGTGTGTGTGTGCATGCTGGTATGGTCTGTGCATTAAGTCACATTGAGCCGTGCATGTGTGTGTGTGCTGGTATAGGCTGTGCATTGTGTCAGAGTGAGATGTGTATGATTGTGTCTGCTGGTATAGGCTGTGCATTGTGTCAGAGTGAGCCATGCATGTGTATGCTTGTGTCTGCTGGTATAGACTGAGCATTGAGTCACAGTGAGCTGTGTGGGTGTGTGCTGTTTGTGTGTGTGTGGTGTAGGCTGTGCACTGAGTCACACTGAGTCATGTGTCTGCCTCTGTGCGTATGGGCATGTGGGCTGGTATAGTCTGAGCATTGAGTTAGAGTGAAGTGTGTTGTGTATCCGTGTCTGTGCTGGTATGGAGTGTACACTGAGTCACAATGAGCTGTGTGTGTGTGTGTGTGTGTGTGTCTATGTGGTGGTGTAGAGTGTGCATTGAGTCACAGTATGGTGTGTGTGTGTGTGTGTGTGTGTGTGTGCGCGCTGGTATAGGCTGAACACTGAATCACAATTAGGTGTGTGTATGTGTCTGTGAGTGCTGGTATGGGCTTTGCATTGAGTCACTGAGGTGTATGTGTGTGATTCTGTGTGTGTCCTGCTACATGCTGTGCATTGACTCACAATGAGTTGTGTGTGTGTGAGTGCTGATATAGACTGTGCATTGAGTCACAGTGAGCTGTGTGTGTTTGTGTTTCTGTGTGTGTGCTGCTACAGGCTGTGCATTGAGTCACAATGAGTTGTGTGTGTGTGTGTCTGTAATGGTATATGCTGTGCCTTGAGTCACAGTGAGCCGTGTGTGTGTGTGTTGGTATGCTCTGTGCATTAAGTCAGATTGAGCCAGGCATATGTGTGTGTGTGTGTGTGTGTGTGTGTGTGTGTGTGTCTGTGCTGTATAGGCTATACATTGAGTCACAGTGAGCCGTGTGTGTGTTTCTGTGTGCTGGTATGGGCTTTGCATTGAGTAACTGAGGTGTGTGTGTGAGGTACTACAGGCTTGGCATTGACTCACTGTGAGCCTTCTGTGTGTGTCTGTGTGTGTCTGAGTGTGGTGATATAGGCTGTGCATTGACTAACAGTGAGCCATGTGTGTGTGTGTATGTGTGTGTGTGTGTACTGGTATAGGCAGTGCTTTGAGTCACACTGAGCCAAGTGTGTGTGGGAGTGGGGGGTTGCTATATGCTGTGCACTGAGGCACAGTGAGCTGTGTGTGTGTGTGTGTGTGTGCTGGTATAGACTGTGCATTGAGTCACAGGTTCTGTGAGTGTTTGCTTGTATGGGCTTTGCATTGAGTCACAGTGAGGTGTGTGTGTGTGTGTGTGTGTGTGTGTGCTGCTACAGACTAAGCACTGAATCATAGTGAGCCATGTGTTTGTGCTGGTACAGGCTGTGCAATGAGTCACAGCCGTGTGTGTCTGTGTGTGTGTCTGTGTGTGTGTTGGTATAGGCTGAGCATAGAGTCACACTTAGCTGCGTGTATCTGTGTGCTTTGCATTGAGTCATTGGGGGGTGTGTGTGTGTTTGTGTGTGTGCTGGTATAGGCTGAGCATTGAGACACAGTGCACCGTGTGTATGTGTGTGTGTTTAGGGGCTGCTATAGTCTGAGCATTGATTTAAGGTGAGGTGTGTTGTCTGTCTGTGTATGTGCTGCTATGGACTGCACATTGAGTCACAATGAGCTGTGCATGCCTGTGTGTATGTGCACTGGTATATGCGGAGCATTAAATCAGTTAGGTGTGTGTATGTGTGTGTGTGTGCTGCTATGGGCTTTGCATTGAGCCACTGAGGTGCGTGTGTGTGTGTGGTGCTACAGACTGTGCACTGAGTCACAGTGAGCCTTGTGTGTTTGTGGCCATGTGTGCTGGTATAGAGTGTGCACTGAGTAACAGTGAGCCGTGTGTGTTTGTGTGTGTGTGTGCTGGTATGATCTGTGCATTAAGTCACATTGAGCCATGTGTGTGTGTGTGTGTGTGTGTGTGTGTCTGCTGGTACACTCTGAGCATTGAGTCACAGTGAGTTGTGTGGTGTGTGTGTGTGTGTGTGTGCTGGTATAGAGTGTGCACTGAGTCACAGTGAGTCATGTGTGTTTGTGTGTGTGTGTGCTGGTATGATCTGTGCATTAAGTCACATTGAGCCATGCG
Organism: Leucopleurus acutus; assembly: GCF_964270905.1. Taxonomy (NCBI): domain Eukaryota; kingdom Metazoa; phylum Chordata; class Mammalia; order Artiodactyla; family Delphinidae; genus Leucopleurus; species Leucopleurus acutus. The sequence goes on from NC_139164.1 coordinate 10,751,657, forward strand.
TGTGTGTGTGTGTCTGCTGGTATACTCTGAGCATTGAGTCACAGTGAGTTGTGTGGTGTGGGTGTGTGTGTGTGCTGGTAAGGACTGTGCTTTTAGCCAAAGAGAGCCGTGCAAGTGTGACTTGTGTGCACTGGTATAGGCTGACCATTGAGTCACAATGAGCTGTGTGTGCCTGTGTGTGTGTATGTGTTTGTGTGTGTGTGCTGGTGTAGGCTGTGCATTGAGTGACAGTTAGCCGTGTGTGTGTGTGTTTGTGGGTGTGGGTGCACGCACTGGTATAGGCAGTTCATTGAGTTACAGTGAGCTGTGTGTGTGTGCGTGCATTTGTGTTTGTGTGTGTCTGCTGGTATATGCTGTGCATTGACTCACACTGAGCCATGCATGTGTGCGTGTGTGTGCTGGTATTGGCTAAGCACTGAGTCACAGTGAGCCACGTGTGGCGGGGGACTGTTATAGTCTGAGCTTGAATCACAGTGAGGTGTGTGGTGTATGTGTGTTTATCTGCCTGTATGGACTGTTCATTGAGTCACATTGAGGTATGTGTGTGCGTGTGTCTGTGTGTTGGTATAGGCTGTACATTGAGTCACATTGAGCCATGTGTGTGTGCTGGTACAGGCTGTGCAATGAGCCACAGAGAGCCGTGTGTGTGTGTGTTGGTATAGGCTGAGTATTGATTCACATTTAGATGTGTGTGCATGTGTGTGTGTGTGTGTGTGTGTGTGTGCTGGTGAAGGCTGATCATTGAGTCACAGTGAGGGGTGTGTGTGTGACTGTGCTGGTATAGGCTGTGCATTGAGTTACAGTGAGCCGTGTGTATGTGTGTGTGTATGTGTTTGTGAGTGTGGGCTGGTATAGGCTGTGCATTGAGTCACAGTAAGCTGTGTGTGTGTGTGTTTGAGTGTGTATGTGATGGTATAGACTGTGCATTGAGTCACAGTAAGGTGTTTTTGTGTGTGTGTCTTTGCTGTTATGGGCTTTGCATTGAGTCACAGTGAGGTGTGTGTGTGTGTTTGTGTGCTGGTATAAACTGTGCACTGAGTCAGAGTGAGGTGTTTGTGTGTGTCTGGCTGTGTATGCTATTATAGGCTGTGCACTGAGTCACATTGATGTGTGTGTGTCGGCTCAATACGGTTCTAAGCAAAATGCTTATGATAAAATGGTAAAGAAAAAAAATGGGTAAGAAACCTACGCATATCAAGATTGGTGCAGAGGGAGTGATCAAGATGACAGAGTAGTAGGACATGAAGCTCACCTCCTCCCACGAATACATCAAAAATACATCTACACGTGGATCAATTCTTACAGAATATCTACTGAACTCTGGCAGGAGATCTCAGGCCTCTAAAAGGGCAAGAAAATCTCCACATAACTCGGTAGGACAAAAGAAAAAAACAAGAAAGTGAGAATGGAATCAGGACAGGACCTGCACCGCTGGGAGGGAGCTGTGGAAGAGGAAAGGTTCCTGCACCGTGGAAGTTCCCTCACCAGCGGAGAGATCAGCCAGGACAGGGGAGAGCTAAGGAGCCTTGGAGGAGAATGCAGCAACTGGTTTGCAGCAGCCAGAATGGAGAGAAACCTGCACAGACGGTCAGTGTCACTGCTCTGCACTCCCCAGCCTGAGATATGCGTCCGCCAGTGCCGGTACGATCTAGGTGTGGAAGCTTGGGCTGTGGAGATCGGACCCATGGAGAAGACTGGGGTGGGCTGTGCAGAAATAGCCTGAAGGGCTGAAGCCTGATGCAATGGCATCTGAGGGTGTACACGGAGGAAGCCTGGGCCACCTTAGAGGCCAGGTGCCACTGTGTAGGCGACGCACAACGGGACGGGTGGGACCTGCCATTACAGCTTTTTTCCCTGCATAAGCTCTCAGGAGGCAGGACATCACCTAGACGAGCTCCAGGAGCCATCATGAGCCACCTCTGCTCCCATCGTGTGCTCTGGGGGCGTGCATGAGCCACCACCGCCAGCAAGAACCCCACGACTGCGCACCAGCCACCGCATATGCATACGCCCTATCAAGGGGATAAGAGCCAGCACACACTGAGGAAAGAGGCAACAGGCATCCATACTAAAAATGGCCCTTGCACCAAAAATACTAAACCCACACAAGCTACATAGGGACACTGCCACATACAAATATCCCTCCACACCACAGGAGATAAAAGTGTTTCTCCTAAACTCACAGAATAAGAGAAATATAAGTAAAATGAAGAAGCAGAGGAACCACTCCCAATTAAAAGCCCAAGAGAATTCCCCTGAAAGAAAGAAACTATGAAACACACCTCTTTGGTCTAATAGACACCAATAGCTCAAAGGAGATAATGAAAATACTGAAGGAATTAAGAAAGACTATTGACAGAAATGCAGACTATTGTAAAAAGGGACTAGAAACTATAAAGAGCAACCAAGAAAAATTAGAAAACTCATTTGCCAAGACAAAAACTGAACTAAAGGCAATGAGTAGCAGAGTAAATAGTGCAGAAGAATGAATAAGTGACCTGGAAGATAGAATAATGGAAATCACCCAATCAGGAGAGCAGACAGAAAGCCAAATGAAAAAAAATGAAAGCAATATAAGAGACCTGTGGGATAACATAAAGCATGCCAATCTACGCATAATAGGGATTCCAGAAGGGGAAGAAAGAGAAAATGGGATCAAAAATGTGTTTGAAGAAATGATGGCTGAAAACTTCCCAAACTTAAAGAAGGAAACAGATATCCAGGTACAGGAAGCACAATGGGTCCCAAACAGGGTAAACCCACACAGAGCTACACCAAGACCTATTATAATAAAAATGGCAGAAGTTAAAGTGAGGATTCTAAAGGCAATAGGAGAAAAACAAAGAGTCAATCACAAAGGAACTCCCATAAGGCTATCAGCTGATTTCTCTACAGAAACATTGCAGGCCAGAAGGGAGTGGCAAGATATATTCGAAGTCCTGAAAGGGAAAAATCTGCAACCTAGGATGCTCTATCCAGCAAGATTATCATTTGGAATAGAAGGAGAGAGAAAGAATTTCTCAGCCGAGCAAAAACTAAAAAAATACAGCAATGCTAAATGCTAAGGGAAGTACTGAAAGGTCTTCTCTAAATACAAAAGAAGTCAAAGTATATAAGAAGAGAAAATCACAGTTGGAAAGCAAATCACCTAAATAAGCCAGTACCCAGATTTTTTAAAATTTCTGTGAAAGTGATGATAACCACCATGAACAGCAAAAGGATGAACGTGGAGATGTAAAAGAGGACATCAAAATCGTAAAATGTGGGGTAGGAGAGTAAGAAAAATAGATTTTTTTTCATTTCCTCCAATGTGTTTGAGCCTATATGACTTCCAGTCTAAGGCAAGCAGATATAGGATGAGATTAACATACTTGAAAAACAGGGTACCACAAATCAGAAACATACAATAGAATCACAAAAAACAAAAAGAATATAATACGAAAGAAAATCATCAAACTGAAAAAGGAAAAAGAAAAATAAAGGGACAAAAAAGAAATATAAAATCAATGGGAAAACAAGGTTAAAATGGCAATAAATACATATCTCTCAATAATTACCTTAAACATCAATGGACTAAATGCTCCAATCAGAAGACACAGAGTGGCAGATTATAGGCTCTTGTTTTCTAATCCAATATGCTGCCTAGAAGACACCCACTTTAGGGCACAGGACACACATAGATTGAAAGTGAGGGGATGGAAAAAGATATTTCATGGAAATGAAAAGAAACCAGGGGTCGCAATACTCATATCAGACAAAATAGACTTTAAAACAAAGGGCATAAAGAAAGATAAAGAACAACACTATATAATGATAAAAGGATCCATCAGGAAGTGGATTTTACACTTGTCAACATATATCACCTAATATAGGAGCACCCAAATACATTAAATAAATACAGACATAAAGGGAGAAATTGACAGGAATAAAATAATAGTAGGAGACTTTAACACCCCACTCACATCAATGGACAGATCTTCTAAACAAAATATCAATAAGGCAACAGGACAGTATCAATACAACAGGACAGTTAGACTTAATTGATATGTTCAGGACATTACATGCAAAAAAACCTGGCATACACATTCTCTTCAAGTGCACATGGAACATTCTCTAGGACTGACCACATATTAGGGCATAAAACAAGCCTCAACAAATTTAAGAGGATAGAAATGACCTCAGCATCTTTTCTGACCACAACGGCATGAAACGAGAAATCAACCAGTGAAACAGAACCAAGAAAAAAATGATTACACAGAGACTAAACAATATGCTACTAAGAAGAAACCAATGGGTCAACAATTAAATAAAAGACGAAATTTAAAAATAACTTGAGACAAATGACAATGAAAACACAACCATACAAAATCTACAGGATGCAGCAAAAGCAGTTCTTAGATGGGAGTTCATAGCGATACAGGTCTTCCTCAAAAAATGAGACAAATCTCAAATAAACAACCTAACCTACCACTTAAAAGAATTAGAGGGGGCTTCCCTGGTGGCACAGTGGTTGAGAGTCCTCCTGCCAATGCAGGGGACACGGGTTCGTGCCCCAGTCCGAGAAGATCCCACATGCTTTGGAGCGGCTGGGCCCATGAGCCATGGCTGCTGAGCCTGCGCGTCCGGAGCCTGCACTCCGCAACGGAAGAGGCCACAACAGTGAGAGGCCCGCATACCGCCAAAAAAAAAAAGAATTAGAAAAAGAACAAACAAAAACTAAAGTCAGCGGAAGGAAGGAAATAATAAACATCAGGGAGGAAATAAATAGAGATTTAAAAACAATAGAAAAAAATCAATAAAACCAAGAGCTGGTTCTTTGAAAGGGTAAACAAAATCGACAAACCTCTGGCCAGGCTCACCAAGAAGAAGAGAGAGAAGACCCAAATAAACAAAATAAGAAATGAAAAAGGAGACATAATAACTGACACCGTACAAATACAAAAACCATAAGAGAATACTAGGAACAATTATATGCCAATAAATTCGACAACCTAGAAGAAATGGACAACTTTCTAGAAATATACTGGCCACCAAAACTGACTCAAAAAGAAATAGATAATTTGAACAGACCAATCACTAGAGATGAAATAGAATCTGTAGTTTAAAATCTCCCCCACAGGGCTTCCCTGGTGGTGCAGTGGTTAAGGATCCACCTGCCAATGCAGGGGACGTGGGTTCGATCCCTGATCCGGGAAGATCCCACATGCTGCAGAGCAACTAAGACCATGTGCCACAACTACTGAGCCTGCGCTCTAGAGCCTGTGAGCCACAACTACTGAGGCCATGTGCCACAACTACTGAAGCCTGTGTGTCTAGAACCCGAGCTCCACAATGAAGAGTAGCCCCTGCTCACCACAACTAGAGAAAGCCCGTGCACGGCAACAAAGACCCAGTGCAGACAAAAATAAAATAAATAAAATAAATAAATTTATTAAAGAAAAACTCCTCCACAAGCAAAAGTCCAGAACCAGATGCCTTCATAGGCAAATTCTACCCAACATACAAAGAAGAATTTATACTGATCTTTCTCAAACTCTTCCAAAAACCTGAAGAGAAGGGAACACTCCCAAAGACATTCTAGGAAGCCACCGTCACCCTGATACCAAAATCAGACAAAGAAACCACCAAAAAAGAAAATTACAGGCCAATATCTTTGATGAATATAGATGCAAAAATTCTCAACAAAACATAGCAAACTGGATCCAACAACACATAAAAAAGATCATACACCACAACCAAGTGGGATTCATCCCAAGTTCATAAGGATGGTTCAACATATGCAAATTAATCAATGTGATACACCACATAAACAAAAGTCAAAAACCACTTGATCATCTCAATAGATGCAGAAAAAACATTTGACAAAATTCAACATCCATTCATGATAAACACTCTTACCAAAGTGGGTATAGAGGGAATATATCTCAACATAGTAAAAGCTATTTATGACAAACCCAGAGTCAATATAATACTCAATGGTGAAAAGTTGAAAGCCTTCCCTCTAACATCTGGAATATGACAAGGATACCCACTTCCACCTCTTCTATTCAACATAGTATTGGAAGTCCTAGCCACAGCAATCAGACAAGAAAAAAATAAAAGGTATCCAAATTGGAAGAGGTAAAATCGTCATTATATGCAGATGACATGACTCTCTATATAGAAAACACTAAAGACTCCACACAAATACTAGAACTGATCAGTGAATTCAGAAATGTAGCAGCATACAAGATTTACATACAGAAATCGGTTGCATTTCTTTACACCAACAATGAAATATCAGAAAGGGAATGTAAAAAAACAATACCTTTCAAAATCACAACCTCAGGACTTCCCTGGTGGTCCACTGGCTAAGACTCCACAATCCCAACGCAGGGGACGCAGGTTCCATCCCTGGTCAGGGGACTAGATCGCACATGCCACAACTAAGAGTTCAAGTGCCACAGCTAAAGATCCCGCATGCCGCAACTAAAGATCCCGCACGCAGCAATGAAGATCCCGCACGTGGCAACTAAGACCTGGCGCAGTCAAATAAATAAATGTTGAAAAGAAATGCACCGCCAGAAATAAAATACTTAGGAATAAATCTGACCAAGGAGCTGAAAGACTTGTATGCTGAGAACTATAAAACGTTAAAGGAAATTGAAGATGATTCAAAGAAACGGAAAGATATCCCATGCTCTTGGATTGGAAGAATGTCTATTGTTAAAATGACTATACTACCCAAAGCAATCTACAGATTTCATGCAATCCCTATCAAATGACCCATAACATTTTTCACAGAACTAGAACAAAAAATCCTAAAATTTATATGGATCCATAAAACACCCAGAATTGCCAAAGCAATCCTGAAGAAAAAGAACAAAGCAACAGGCATAACCCTCCCAGACCTAAGACAATACTACAAAGCTATAGTAATCAAAACAGCATGGTAATGGCACAAAAACAGACATATGGATCAATGGAACAGAACAGAGCACACAGAAATTAACCCACACACCTATAGTCAATTAATTTTTGACAAAAAAGGCAAGAATATACAATGGGAAAAAGTTTCTTCAGCAAGTGGTGGTGGGAAAGTTGGAGAGCTGCATGTAAATCAATGAATTTAAAACACACCCTCTCACCGTACACAAAAATAAACTCAAAATGCCCTAAAGACTTAAACATAAGACATGACACCATAAAACTCCTAGAAAGGAACACAGGCAAAACATTCTCTGACATAAATTGTACCAATGTTTTCTTAGGTCAGTCTCCCAAGGCAATAGGAGTAAAAGCAAAAATAAACAAATGGGACCTAATCAAACATACAAGCTTTTGCGCAGCAAAGGAAACCATTAACAAAACGAAAAGACGACCTACAAAACGGGAGAAAATATTTGCAAACAATGCAACTGAGAAGGGCTTAATTTCCAAAATATATAAACAGCTCATACAACTCAACAACAACAAAATAAATGAACCAATCAAAACAGGGGCAGAAGATCTAAAAAGACATTTATTCAAAGAAGAAATACAAATAGCTAATAGGCACATGAAAAGATGCTCAAAACCACTAATTATCAGAGAAATGAAAATCAAAACTTTAATAAGGTACCATCTCACACTGGTCAGAATGGCCATCATGAAAAACTCTACAAATAACAAGTGTTGGAGAGGATGTGGAGAAAAGGGAACCCTCTTACACTGTTGGTGGGAATATAAATTGGTACAGCCACTTTGGAGAACAGATGTGGAGGTTCCTTAAAAAACTAAAAATTGGGCTTCCCTGGTGGTGCAGTGGTTGAGAGTCCGCCTGCCAATGCAGGGGACACGGGTTTGTGCCCCGGTCTAGGAAGATCCCACATGCTTTGGAGCGGCTGGGCCCATGAGCCATGGCTGCTGGGCCTGCGCGTCCGGAGCCTGTGCTCCGCAACAGGAGAGGCCACAACAGTGAGAGACCCGCGTACAGAAAAAGCAAACAAACAAACAAAAAGACTAAAAATTGAATTACCATATGATCCAGCAACACCACTCCTGGGCATATACCCAGACAAAACTCTAATCCAAAGAGATACATGCACCCCTATGTTCATAGCAGCACTATTCACAATAGCCAAGACATGGAAACAACCTAAGTGTCCACTGACAGATGAATGGATAAAGAAGATGTGGTACATGTATACAATGGACTAGTACTCGGCCATAAAAAAGAACAAAATAATGCCATTTGCAGCAACACGGATGCAACTAGAGATTATCATACTATGTGAAATAAGTCAGAAAGAGAAAGTCAAATACCATATGATATCACTTATATGTGGAATCTAAAATATGACACAAATGAACATATCTGTGAAACAGCAACAGACTCATGGACATAGAGAATAGACTTGTGGTTGCCAAGGGGGAGGAGGTTGGGGGAGGGATGGAATGGGAAGTTGGGGTTAACAGATGTAAACTATTATACATGGAATAGATAACAAGGCCCTACTGTATAGCACAGGGAACTATATTCAGTATCCTATGATAAACCATAAGGAAAAAGAATATAAAAGGAGAATATATATATATGTATAACTGAATCCCTTTGCTGTACAGCAGAAATTAACACAACATTGTAAATCAACTATACTTCAATAAAAAATAATAATAAAATGACCGAGAGAAAAAAAAATGATTGGTGTATTTTACTCTGTGTAAAGTTTACATTCAAAGACAAGCACTGTAAATAAATACGGCTCAATAGTTAATGTCATGCTTGCTGAAATACTTAAGGAGACATGTACTGATGTCTGCAATTTACCACAAAATGCATCAAGGGATAAGATGGATTGGGGCTTTCCTGGTGGCGCAGTCGTTAAGAATCCACCTGCCAATGCAGAGGACACGGGTTCGAGGCCTGGTCTGGGAAGATCCCACATGCCGCAGAGCAACAAAGCCCATGCAGCACAACCACTGAGGCAGCGCACCACAACTACTGAAGCCCGCGTGCCTGGAGCCCGTGCTCCACAACAAGAGAAGCCACTGCAATAAGAAGCCACACACCACAGCAAAGAGTAGCCCCCACTCACCGCAACTAGAGAAGGCCCGTGCTCAGCAACAAAGGCCCAACACAGCCAAAAATAAAATAAATAAATTTTTAAAAAAGAATAATGAAAACCAACATGCATATGAAGCATAATTCCAACTTTAAAAATATGAGCTGAAGTATTTACAATAGCCAGGACATTGGAGCAACCTAAGTGTCCATCGACAGATGAATGGATAAAGAAGATGTGGCACATATATACAATGGAATATTACTCAGCCATAAAAAGAAACGAAATTGAGTTATTTGTAGTGAGGTGGATGGACCTAGAGTCTGTCATACAGAATGAAGTAAGTCAGAAAGAGAAAAACAAATACCGTATGCTAACACATATATATGGAATCTAAAAAAAAATGGTTCTGATGAACCTAGGGGCAGGACAGGAATAAAGACACAGACGGAGAGAATGGACTTGAGGACACGGGGAGGGGGAAGGGTAAGCTGGGACGAAGTGAGAGAGTGGCATGGACATATATACACTACCAAATATAAAATATAGACAGCTAGTGGGAAGCAGCCACATGGCACAGGGAGGTCAGCTCGGTGCTTTGTGACCACCTAGAGGCATGGGATAGGGAGGGTGGGAGGGAGGGAGATGCAAGAGGGAGGGGATATGTGGATATATGTATACGTATAGCTGATTCACTTTGTTATAAAGCAGAAATTAACACACCATTGTAAAGCAATTATACTCCAATAAAGATGTTAAAAAAAATGAGCTGAAAAAAGATGGAGAGGAAATGGGCTAAAATATTAACTGTGATGGAATTAAACATGGTTTTTATTCACTTTTTCATATTCCATGCACTAATTAACCAAGTTCTCTTTTTCCAAAATCCACATGCTATGCTCTCCATAATAAAAGCAGTATCACCTGCCCTCTTGCCCAAGGGAGAAAGGCCCACTGGGCAGCAACAGCTCCCCACTTGTGCTACCCTCCTGTGACGGCGGCTTTGAGCACCTGATGGGGCCCCCAGAGCGCTCTAATCACAGCTGTAGAGATGTGTCCTCGTTGGCTTCACACGGATGACCAAGCCTATGCCTGACTTATCTGCTTTGGTTCCCAGGTGCAGCCCCACCCACCCTGTCTTCACCTTTGCCCATCACAGGCACTAAATCCCTACCAACATCTTCCAACCGCACCCTCTAGCTTCCTAGCGTCTTGTCGGTTATCTGAATTTCTTATTTTAAGTCATCTTTGTCCAGAAGCTAAAAAGGGAGACTTTATAAAATTTTCTATGTAATGATGTAAAATCCCTGCATGGCAAATATAGATAATAAACAAACAAGGAATTATAAAATGACAATTGAGAAATACTTGGAAGATACAGGACAGAGGGCTGATTCACCTAATTTATGCAGAACTCAAAATCAAAAGTTAAAAAAAGAAGATGAAAAACCCAATAGAAGACAAAGATGAAGTAAGCAAAGGGTACAAAGAAACACCAATCACCAAAAAACAGGGGGAAGTGTCGAACCTCACTGGTAATGAAAGAAATGAAAGCCCAAACAATAATGGAATATAATTTCTTAACCTTGCAAATTGCCGAAAGGTCAATGAAAAACTTGGATATCCTCCAGTTTGAGGATGGGCGATTGGAAATGAATGCTCATGCATTGTTGTGAAAGCACAAAGTGATGCAACTTTCTGAAGGACAATTTGACCATATCTAGTAAATTTATAAATGCATGGAGCCACTGAGCAAGACCCTGTTTGGAATTTATATTGTAGAAATATTTATAATTTCACCAAGACTAGATATATGATGTTCATTGCAACCTTTTTTTAATAAAAGTATGAAAGAAAGAAAGGAAGGAAGAAAGGACAGACAGAAAAAGAAAGAATGAACTTGAAGCAGTCTCTGAACAAGGGTCAAACTACTAGGTAGTTGAAGGTGGGTAAACAAAGCAAAAATCGAGTATCAAAACCAAATTCTAGGGACTTCGCTGGTGGCAAAGTAGTTAAGAATCCGCCTGCCAATGCAGGGGACACGGGTTCGAGCCCTGGTCCAGGAAGATCCCATGTGCCACAGAGCAACTAAGCCTGTGCGCCACACCTACTGAGACTGCGCTCTAGAGCCCGCGAGCCACAACTACTGAACCTGAGAGCCAAAACTACTGAAGCCCGCGTGCCTATAGCCCGTGCTCCACAACAAGAGAAGCCACTGCAATGAGAAGCCTGCGCACCTCAACGAAGAGTAGACCCCCACCCCCGCTCGCCGCAACTACAGAAAGTTTTTTATATTGCACATGTATTAATTTTTAATAAAGTTATATAGTATCTTTATCAACATGTGAAGAACACATCTGCATTTTATAAATTGCTCTACGTTCATAAGCATTCTTCTATTTCTCCATCGGAGGGCAGCATAAGACAGTAAATAGCAAAAATAATTTCAAGGTGTTTGGTCTGAAATTGAATGCTGCTCTTCAGTTGTTTATTTTGACAGGCTGCTGGTACAAATTAATCATTAGATTGTTTATTTTTCTGATAACTGACTATATATTCACTGTAAACACTGATATATTGGAGAAAAGACAAGTCACCTATAATAAGGGACCATCTGGCATTTATCTTCACATTTCTATGTGTGATGAAAAGAGGAAGGGTCATATTTTTTTTTAAGTCTGCTGACAAAAAGTCCCCCATACAACAATTTTCTAATCTATGCTTCACATCAAATGTCTCTTGAGCATTTCCCTGCTTCCCTAAGTTCTCTGACATGGTGGTTTCTAAAGGCCGCCTGGTGTTCCAGCCTGTGGACTCGTTGTACCTTGCTTCCCTGATTTAAATTGGTCATTTAGGTGTCTTAACTGTCTTTAAAGTATAAAAGATTTCCCATGTATAAAATATACATAGAAAACTATACCACCCAATTAATCACTACTCGAATTTGATAGATGTTAATTGTTGCCATTTTCACTTCAGATATTTTGAAGAAAGAAAGGTTTACAGGTAGGTTTGGAGATCCCCATGTCCAATTAATTTCTCTCCTTCCATCCCCAAAGTCACCTCTGATCTGAAGCTGGTGCTTATTTTTCCTATCCTTCATCTCAGGCTTCAATTACAAAAGTATGTTCTGTAAACAATATAGTATTGTCCTGAGCTTTTAAATTCTACACATAAATGTAACCACCAAGGCATGTCCTATATTTGCTTAACATTATGATTTACCCCCTGTTGATTTAGACCTAGTTAATTTTAACTGCTTTAAGGTATTATAATTTATAAATAGAATTTATTAACACATTCCCTATCGATAAGCATTTAGGTGGTTTCTAATCATTGAGTATCACTGCCCTTTTGATGGGGCAGGTGCGCACAGCTTCTCTAGCTGTTATACCTAGAGAAGAATTAAGTTTGGGATTCCAGCAGAGGAATGGCGGGTTCGAAAGGGTCATCCCCTTCAGCTCTACTGGCTACTGCTGAATCACACTCCTGAATTACCAATTTTCAATTCAGCAGGTCATGAATTAGTCCCATTTCCTAACTTCCTCTTTGTAGTAGGAGGCATGGCTTTAAGAATCTCAGAGGTTAAGCATCTCTTCGTGGTCACTGGCAACAAGGTTTTGTCTTTTGTGAATCCATTGCCTTTGCTTATTACCTGCTTGGGCTCTTTAGCTTTTTCTTATCCATTTGTACAAATTGTGTATCTATGTCTGATTCAGACTGGGTGTCTAGAGAAAGCACGTGGCATGCACAAACCGGGTAATTTAAGGAGAGCTTGGGCTTCCCTGGTGGTGCAGTGGTTAAGAATCTGCCTGGTAGTGCAGGGGACACGGGTTCGAGACCTGGTTCTGGAAGATCCCACATGCCATGGAGCAACTAAGCCCGTGCGCCACAACTACTGAGGCTGCGCTCTAGAGCCCGTGAGCCACAACTACTGAGCCCGCGTGCCACAACTACTGAAACCCACGCGCCTAGAGCCCGTGCTCCACAAGAAGAGAAGCCACCACAATGAGAAGCCTGCGCATCACAACGAAGAGTAGCCGCCGCTCGCCGCAACGAAGACCGAATGCAGCCAAAAGTAAAATTAAGTAAGGAGGGCTTAATACAGGGACTGTTGACAAACGCACGGACGGGTTGGGGACAGGCACCGAGGGACAGTGCAGCACCCGAGCCGGGCAACTGTGGGTGGTGCTCACCACTTCCCACCTCAAGTGCCAGGGCCAGTGTGGGCGACCACTCTCCCTAGCTTTCTGGGCGTTTCCGTGTGGATGGGAGGACAGCAGCCAGCCCAGAGAGCTGGAGAGAGCAGCTAGGACAGACGAAGCACGTGGCACTCCCGGAGCCATCCGGGTCCCTCGGCCTTCTTCTCAGCCGGGAGAACTCTGCTTGCCTTCCAGGGCAACAAAGCTGCAGAGCCTCCGGCTCAGGCCCTGGGAGTTTGGCTTGCATCCCAGGGAGAGTCATCTCTCCGGAGGAGAGGAGGGCGGGCCAGCAGCAGCCCTGCTGACAGCTCGGCTCCTAACTCAGGGCTCCTGTGCTCTGCCGCGTCCCCACCACGGGCAGGTGACGGCGCTCTTGTTCCGTCGCCCCGTGGGAACCGGGGAGCTGGGTGTCACGTCAAGACACTGCTGGGGCTGCTGCCTTTTGCTGTAATGAAGTCCGTGTCTCTGACCAGGGCTGAAGGCCGGGCAGGCTGACTCGTGAGCTTGCAGGAGGGTAAAATCACAGCGCCTTCGCACTTTCTGACTCGTCGGGGACGAGCAGAGCCCAGGAACTGAGCTGTAAGCCTAGGAGCTGAGCCCTGGTGGAGGGACGGGGCCAGCTCCCTCCGCAGGGCGGGAGCCAGGGGGTCAGTCCACACCGCCTGCCTTCTCCCCTCCCCCTGAAGCCCCCACCGGGAAAGCAGCGGGGATGTTAGGCGTCCGGCATTGAGAATGGTTTTGTGCTCTGCAAACTTCTCTTGGAATGGGGTTTGCCTTTCCCTCCATAAGCATGGTCTGTCTGATATTGATTTTTTGCTATGTGTTCAGACTTGCTTTGGGTCCTTTTACCCGGGCCGTATTTGTATTAATAAGTGCTCCACGTGTGTACTGACTGGTTGTTGTGTGCTGGCTTCTACGAACGTCCATTAGCTCAAGAGAAACAGCGACAATAATAGTGAGTCATTGGAGCAATGTCGGGGCGGGGTTGGTTTAAAAAGAAAACAGAAACGCAACCACTATCCTCGACAATAACAACAGGCCAGAGGGCGTGCGTTTCTATGAGAATATTTAGGGCTGCAAGTGTCAGAAACCGTGACTCATGTGGATCAAACAATAAGGAAAGTGGAAACTTCGATCTCTTTTAATAGAAAGTCCAGATGTAGCTGTCCTCAGTGTTGGCTAAATCATCATCTTCATGATGTCGTTATGCCTGGACTTTCACATTTCTCTTTTCTACCATCCTTTGTACTAGTTTAATCAACACTTTTGAAGCAAGACATTTGCAGCAGTATCTCATCCCAACTTGTCAATGTCAAGAGGAAGAGATAAATAATATTGTCCTATGACTCTCGGTTAAAAAGAGGGGAAATTTCTCCCAGAAGTCTTCCTTTCAGACTCCCCACCACACACCCCCATCACATAGCAGCAGCTGGCATTGGGTCACACTGCTTTTCCTGAAAACATTACCAACTAGGCAGAGGTTACTAACGTCAATCATACTGAGTTGATTGTTAGGGCAAGAGAAGGAGTTGGCTTTCCCTTCAAGAAACACGCCGTGCAGTGCAGGGGTGGATACCTGACCAACATTTGGATTCCCTTAGGTAGACTGGAGAGTGAGGGGAAGCTGGGGAGGCAACCCAAAGCCTTCAGTACTACAGGCGGGGCCAAACGAAAGCAAACTCTCACATCTCAACAGAAAAAACCAAACAATCCAACTGGAAAATCGGAAAAGATGTGAAGAGACATTTCACTGAAGAGGATATACAGATGCCAAAGAAGTGAAAAGATCTTCAACATCATTAGCCATTTGGGAACTACAAATTGAAACCACAATGAGATGTCATTACACACCTACTAAAATTTAAAACAAATAGTGACAACACCAAATGCTGCTGAGGATGCGGAGAAACCCGACTAGACATCTGTAGTAGCGACACAGAACGGTACAACCGCTGTAGAACATGCTGTGGCAGTTTCTTAAACATCTAAATATACACTTACCATTCGCCCCAACAGCCCCACTCCAGGGTGTTCCCGAGCCAGGCTTGCTTGTCCGAAGCGCAGCAAAGCCAAAACGCTGAGCCGCCGAGGTTTGCAGCAAAGACAGGGTTTACTCGCAAGGCAGCCAAGCGAGGAAACGGGAAAACTAGCGTCACATCCACCTCCCTGAAGGCAAGGGGATAACTAATAATAAAGCAGAGGGCGGCTTCTCTGGTGGCGCAGTGGTTGAGAGTCCGCCTGCCGATGCAGGGGACACGGGGTCGTGCCCCGGTCCGGGAAGATCCCACATGCCGCGGAGCGGCTGGGCCCGTGAGCCATGATGGCTGCTGAGCCTGCGCATCCGGAGCCTGTGCTCCGCAACGGGAGAGGCCACAACAGTGAGAGACCCGCGTACCGCAACAACAACAACAAAAAAGCAGGGGGGTGTGAGGCGTGGAGAGCGCCGGGAGCACGGGGAAAGATGATTAGAAAAAGGTGCGGTAAGTGCTCCGTGCAGGCGTAACGGGGGCTCTGCGGGGTCAAAAGGTCACTCTCGCATGCCCAGTTGGAGGGTCGGTGGTCCTATCCAGTCTTAACGAGCTCCGCTCTAACTAGACACAACTGATTCCAAGTTCCTGGACGACAAGTCGGGCAAACATCTTATTGTTTAGGCTACCCGCTGCTTGGAGGACAGGCAAGTCCTCAGTTAAACAATTAAAACGACCTTGGTTACTGAAGGCAGGTTACAGGTGAAATGGAGTTAACTAACGGTTACCCACTGTTTCATGGGCACTAATCCCAGAGAAATGAAAACCTGCACACAGTTATTCAAAGCAGCTTTATGGGTGATAGCTAAAAACTAGAAACAGCCAAAAATGTTCTATGACACATGAATAGTTAAACTGTAGTACATTTATACCATGGAATATAACTTAAAAGTAAAAACAACAGCAAAAATGAACTATCGATCCATGAAATACCTTGGATGGATCCCAAGGGCACTATATGCTGCATGAAAAAAAACCCCAAACAGTTCCATATAATGTAACCCCATTTATATAATATTCTTGAAATGACAAAATTATTGCGATGGAGAAAAGATGAGTGGTTGCCAGGGGTTAAGGGTGGTGTGGGGCAGGGGACTGTGATTATAAAGGGGTAGCAGTAGAGAGATCTCTGTAGTAATGGAATAGCTCTGTATCTTGACTGTGATCACACAAATCTGTACATGTGATGGCATAGAACTATACACACTTTGTACCAATGTTAATTTCCTGGGTTTGTAATTACATAAGATATAACCATTGGGGGCTTCTGGGACTGTGGCAGAGTAGGAAGCACCAGGGATCTGTCTTCCTACCTAAACAACAGTTGCATTGGCAGAATCTGTCTGATGTAGCTATTTGGAACTCTAGTATATGGAAGGCTTGCAACTTGCAGTGGAAGGCTTGGAGGGTAAATTGTGGTTAATTTCAGTCACTTTCAGCTCTTAGTGCAGTAGCAGCTAAGGGTTCTCAACCCGGAGCCCTAAGGCAGGCAGCTGAGCAGTGTTCCTGGAGCAGCTTGCACAGAGCTTGTGGGAGCAGAATGGATAAAAACACTTTATCCAACTATAATATGCGGTCTATAAGATTCTCACTTTAGATCCAAAGACACAAATAGATTGAAAGTGAAAGGATGTAAAAAGATATTCCCTGCAAATAACAAACAAAAGAGACCAGGCGTGGTTCTACTAATATCAGACAAATAGACTTTAAATCAAAAAAGTTTACAAGAGATAAAGAAGGACATTATATATTAATAGAAGTTTCAGTAGAGCAAGAAGATACACCAATTATAAACATTTATGCACCTAATGACAGGCATCAAAATAGATGAGGCAAAAATGGACAGAACTGAACAGAGAAATAGACTTTTCTACAATAATAGTCATAGACTTCAATACCCCACTCACAATAATAAAACAACCAGACAGAAGACAGCAAGGAAATAGAGGACTTAAAGAACACAATAAACCAACCAGATCTAACAGAACACTCCACCAACAACAATGGCGTACACATTCTCAAATGCACATGGAATATTTTACAGGATATGCCATATGTTAGTCCACAGATTAAGTCTCAGTAGACTTAAAAAGACAGATGTCACACAAAGTATCTTCTCTGACCACAATGAGATGAAGTTAGAAATCAATAAGAGAAGGAAAACTGGAAATTTCACAAACTTGTGAAAATTAAACAACACTTTTAAACAAGCCACGGATCAAAGAAGAAAGCACAAGGGAAATTAGAAAATACTTGGAGACAAGTGAAAATGAAAACACAACAATCAAAACTTATGGGACACAGAAAAAGGGAGAAATTTATAGCTATAAATGCTTACACTAATCAACAAGAAAAATCTCAAATCAACAAGCTAACTTTACAACTTAAGGAACTAGCAAGAACGAACAAACTAAATTCAAAGCTAGCAAAAGGTAGGGACTAAAGATTAGAGCAGAGATAAACAAATAGAGAATAGAAAAACAACAGAGAAAATCAATAAAACCAAATGTTGGTTCTTTGAGAAGATCAACAAAATTGACAAACCTTTGGTTAGATGACCTAAGAAAAAAAGAGAGAAGATTCAAATTATGAAAATCAGAAATGAAGTGAAAGTGGGAACATTACTACTGACTCTACAGAAATAAAAATGATTATAAGAGAGTACTACAAACGATTGTTCACCAACAAAATGGATAACTTAGATGAAATGGACATATTCTGAGAAACACAAAAGCTACCAAGACTAAATCATGAAGAAACAGAAAATCTGAAAAACCTATAAACAGTAATGAGATTGGATCAATAATCAAAAATCTCCCACCACCACCAACAAAACAGCCCTGGACCTGATGGCTTCACAAGGGAATTCTACCAAATATTTAAAGAACTGATACTGTCCTTCTTAAACTTTTCCAAAAAAACTGAAGGAGAGAAACACTTCCTACTCATTCTATGAGGCCACAATTATCCTTATAGCAAAGCCAGAAAAAAGACACGACAGGAAAACTGCAGACCAAAATCCCTTATGAACATTGATGCAAAAATTCTCATCAGAATACCAGCAAATTGAATTCAGCAGCATATTAAAAGGATTATATACCATGACCAGTGGGATTTATAACTGGGATGAAAGAATGGTTCAACATATAAAAATCAATCAATGTGATACACCACAGTAAGAAAATAAAGGGGAAAAGCACATAATGATCTCAGTTGATGCAGAAAAAGCACTCACCAACTTCATTACCCTTCAATGATAAGAACACTCAAACTAGGAATAGAAAAAATCTGCCTCAACATAATAAAAGCCACATATGAAAATTCCACAGCAAATGTCATACTCAATGGTGAAAAACCTAACGCTTTTCCTCTCACATCAGGAGCAAGGCATGGCTGCCTACTTTCACCACTTCTATTCAACAAAGTACTGGAAGTTCTAGCCGGAGAAATTAGGCAAGAAAACATCCTTCCAAATTAGAAAAAAAGATGATCTCTATTTGCAGATGATATGACCTTATATGGGCATACATTGGAGATATTGCAGGTTTGGTTCCAAAACTCCACAAAAAAGTGAATATCGCAATAAAGCCAGTCACATGAATTTTTTGGTTTCCCAGTGCATATGAAAGTTATGTTTGGGGACTTCCCTGGAGGTCCAGTGGTTAAGACTCCGCGCTTCCACTGCAGGGGACCCGGTTTGCTTCCTGGTTGGGGAACTACGGTCCCACATGCCATGCGGCACAGCCAAAAATACAAAAAATTTCTTTTAAGGTTATGTTTGCACGATACTGTAGTCTATTAAGTGTGCACCAGCATTATGTCTGAAAAGCAGTGTTACATACCTGAGGTAAAAAATACTTTGTTGTTAAAAAAAAATGCTATCATCTGAGTCTTCAGCAAGTTATAGTAGTAACATCAAAGATCACTGATCACAGATCACTGTGAAAATATTATAACAATAGAAAATATTCCAAGAAATATTAACAGAAATATTGCAAGAATTACCACAGGAGTCAGGAGAGTGGTAACCTGAAGAGGGTCAGTGTAGTAACTGGAAGAGGCCAGGAGGGGGCATCTGAAGTGCTGATCTGGCTGTCAGTCAGGTGCATGAGTTTGGTTTGTAAAAATTCTTGGAGGTTTACACTTAACGATCTGTGCACTTACCAGTCAATAAGGTATGCTTTAACACAAATTTTAGAAAGAAAACAATAGTGATGGGGGTGGGCACTGCTTGGCCACATCTGGGAACATAGAGTTACATCAGAGCAGGCCAACATGTCTTTGGCATTTTCTCATTTTCTGTTTCTTAGCTCTTCTTCTATAACTCAGTTTTCGTTGCTTTCCTCATCACCTTTTTTACCCTGCTTTAGGGGGAGGAACTCCTCTTAGGTTGGAAGACCTATTCTGTGATGAATAGGAGGTAAGCGGCTGTGAGACAGGTCCGTGCATTTGTCACAAATATTTATTGCTATGTGACAAATCACCTTCAAGGTTAATGGCTTAAACAACAATATTTTATTGTTTGCTCATGATTCTGTGGGTCAGGCAGGACTCAGCGAGGGGATTCTTTGGCTGCACGTGGCATGGGCCACAGTCATGCACGGGGCTGCGCAGCTGTCTGGGATGGATGGTGCAAGAAGCCTTACCTCCCAGAGTCTGGCCCCTCAATGCTCTTTCCACATGGTTCTCCTGGGCTGCCTGATAGCATGGCGGGCTCAAAGTCATCAGACTTCTTACATGGTGGCTGACTCCTAAGAGCAAGAAAGTTGAAGCACCCGTTCTCTTAAGCCTGGGGATGGAAGTCCCAGAACTCCACTTCTACCATATTATATCAGTCAAAGAAAGCCATGGGTGTGCTCATTCTAGAAGACGGGAAATATTGCATGTATGTGATGATGTCGTAATAAAAAGCAAGATAAATAAGCTAAAATTTTTTTTAAAAGGAAGAGGGGAAATGGACTCCCTTCTTGATGTGAGGAACAGAAATGCATTTGTGCCCTTCATTAATCTACCCAGAACTTTACCTAGGGTGATAGTAGCTGAGTTGGCTGGAGCTCACCACACTTCCTGGAGCTTCCGGGGTGCTAGAGCCTCAACGGATTATGATACCCCCCACACCTTTCCATATCATGGGAGACTTCTGTCCAGCTATTAATGTGACATGTTCATGTTCCAGTCATCCAAGTGCCATTTGTGAGAACTCAATATACACATGTAATTTAATAATTTGTAGAGACAATTTACAGAGTTAACTGAATTGCAACTTGTCATCTTTTCATTTAAAAGAAATAAATGGAACTATGTCGTCTGCTGAGCAGGAAACTCAAACAGCACAAGATCACTGCAACAGTGATTACTGTTACCTGAATTCTTGTGTAGACCAATGCTTTGTAAATGTGAACATGAGGAGGTCCGAGTGAGGCCAGATGGTGCTACTCTGTGGACCACAGAGTGTGACTCTCACTGCGGTGGGCCACGATTAGACCACGGTAGAATTCAACCAATCAGAGCTCAGTACCTTCCAAAGCACGTACCGGCTGCAAACAGGCTTATTTGTAACCCCCATCAACACTCCCTAGTTAAACTGGCATAGAGTTAAGCTGGCCCTTTATAAGGAACATAAATTAGTTGGTTAGGAATGAAATAATTTATTCAGATGACAACCAGTCACACACACTCATGCAAATCCATAAATGGATGAGTACATGACAAAGGCAGAAAATTAGATTCAGAATATGTAAAAAAAAAAAACCCAAAACGGAAACAAGCATCTTAGGAGGAATGCATTTTGAATCATATCAGACCTTCTCAGCTCTATGCAGGCTCTGGAGGGCTGAGTAAGGTTTCTGAGTTTGGGTGGAATTTATTTGGTAAACAATATTGGTATTTGATCATATTATTGCCACAGGGTTGCAAAGATGGACTTGTGATTTTTTTTTAATGTAAGCACAGTAATTTGGACATTGCACAGCCCTTCAGAAGTGATTATAGCCCTCAAAAATGGTGTGTGTGTGTGTGTTTGTGTGTGCACAAAAAAAGATCTGCTCAGTTTCAAATCTGATAGTCAACTTATTTAAGTTATAAGTTCAAATGCCTACTTTTCCCTTAACCTTTTTTCTAACATTTTTTATGAAAGTGTACTTGCTGTACAATATTATATAAGTTACAGGTGTGCAATGCAGTGAGTCACAGTTTTTAAAGGTTATACTCCATTTATAGTTATTATAAAATCTTGGCTATATTCCCCACACCGTGCAATATATCCTTGTAGCTTATTTATTTTTCTTGGCAGTGTCCCACAACTTGTGGGATCTCATGTTCCCCAACCAGGGATTGAACTTGGGCCACGGCAGTGAAAGCCCGGCATCCTAAACACTAGGCCACCAGGGAACATATTTTGTAGCTCTTAATCCCCTACCCCTATATTGCCCTTCCCACCTTCCCACCCACCTTGGCAACTAGTAGTTTTTTCTCTGTATCTGTGAGTCTGCTTTTTTTTTGTTATAGTCACTAGTTTGTTGTATTTTTTAGATTCCACATACAAGCGATATCATACAGTATTTGTCTTTCTCTGACTTTTTTCACTTAGCATAATAACTTCCCAGTCCATCCATGTTGCTGCAAATGGCATTATTTTGTTCCTTGTCATGACTGAGTAGTATTCCATTGTATATATATACCTCATCTTTATTTATTTATTTCTTTTGCGGTACGTGGGCCTCTCACTGCTGCGGCCTCTCCCGTTGCGGAGCACAGGCTCCGGATGCACAGGCTCAGCAGCCATGGCTCATGGGCCCAGCCGCTCCGCGGCATGTGGGATCTTCCCTGACCGGGTCACGAACCCGTGTCCCCTGCATCGGCAGGCAGACTCAACCACTGCGCCACCAGGGAAGCCCCCTCATTTTCTTTATTCATTCATCTGTTGATGGACACTTAGGTTGCTTCCATATCTTTTTTTTTTGGCTGCGCTGGATCTTAGTTGCGGCATGTGGGATCTTCCGTTGCACCGTGCGGGCTTCTCTCTAGTTGTGGCGTGGGGGTTTTCTCTTCTCTAGTTGAGGCGCTGTAGTTGTGGCATGTGGGCTTAGTTGCCCTGTGGCATGTGGTATCCTAGTTCCCTGACCAGGGATCGAACACACTTCCCCTGCATCGGAAGGTGAATTCTTTTTTTTTTTTTTAATTTATTTATTTAATTTATTTATTTTGGGCTGTGCTGGGTCTTCATTGCTGCGCGCGGGCTTTCTCTAGGTGCAGCGAGCGGGGGCTACTCTTCGTTGAGGTGCGTAGTCAGTGGCTTCTCTTATTGCAGAGCACGGGCTCTAGGCGCGCGGGCTTCAGTAGTTGTGGCACGCGGGTTCAGTAGTTATGGCTCGTGGGCTCTAGAGCGCAGGCTCTGTACTTGTGGCACCCGGGCTTAGTCGCTCCGCGGCATGTGGAATCTTCCCGGATGAGGGCTCGAACCCGTGTCCCCTCCATTGGCAGGCGGAATCTTAACCACTGAGCCACAGGAAAGCCCGGAAGGTGAATTCTTTACCACTGGACCACCAGGGAAGTCCCTTCCATATCTTGACAATTGTAAATAATGCTGCTCTAGCACTGGGGGACATGTATCTTTTACAATTAGTGTTCATGGTTTTTTGGGGATATATGCCTAGCAGTAGAATTGCGGGGTCATGTGGTAGTTTTATTTTTAGTTTTTTGAGAAACCTCCAAACTGTTTTCCACAGTGGCTGCACTGATTTACATTCCTACCAACAGTGTGAGAGGATTCCCTTTTCTGCACACCCTCCCCAGCATTTGTTATTTGTGTTCTTTTTGGTGATAACCATTCTGACAGGTGTGAGGTGATATCTCATTGTAGCTTTTTCTTAACCTTTTAAGTTCAGCCTAGAAAATTGATTATTCTCTTTTAAAATTCATTTTTAAGTCTAGCAAATAATAGCAACCAATTTTAAGAGGACTTTGGAAAATATTTGATCCCACTTGCAAACTCAGGTAATTAAACACTTTCATGAATTTTAAAGTGCATTTAAAACCCTTAACACATTACACCCAGTTCCCTTTTTAATCACTTCAATTGTCTCAATTAACAGATACATTCCCAGGTATGCAAATATCCTTAAAATCTAATAAATTAAACTTATAAATATAGTAAATTTAAGCTCTTTTAAAATATTCCAATACTATATGAAATTAGTTTTCAACTAAAATCATGTTTAGATGAATTACCCAATTATATATTTTACAGTGGTTTCCAAAACTCAGAAATTCTTTGAAACTTTACAAATGCATAAAATACCAAATACGCAGAGATTCCTTCTTTACCCCAAATATGAATCCTATATTTTGATTCTCTTAAAAGTTTCTGTACTTTTCCCAAATCCTCCTGGAGCTGAGAGATTCATTCCATTACAGATAGTAATTACCATCCCATGACCGAGCCTGCATACATTCCCAGGATTTGGGCTGGCCCCTAGCTAGATTCTTGTCAGTGACCCTAATGGGACACTTGAATCCTATAAATGATTGTTATGTCCAGGATGCTATACTTCACGGGAGGTGCTCTCAAGACCCTGACCCTTAATTTTAATTAAGCTGTACACATTACTGAGTCTTCCATGTACCCCATGGACATTTGTAGGACTGGCAGCTTTATCCTTGATTGGATTTTGCAGGTCTATGGTTCTCAAAATATGTACTTTTCTCTCTGGCTCTGAAGACCTTTGCACTAGAGGAATCCTAAGATATGTCAATACCCTTTTATCTGCAAATAAGATCCTTGGAATCCATGGAATCTTTCCAGAGGCTTTGATCAGATCGGGTTTGGATTTTAGGGCAAAACTGTCTCATAGGTTGGTGGTGTTTTCTTCCCTAGAGGCACATCAGGTCTTTGGTGTCTGTCTTCTTGTGATTTCAGCAGGAACACACGCTTTTTTTGATATTCCGGATTATATTCACTTTTGGATATAATTCGGTGACTCAGCTGTGGTCACCGAATTTGAGGTCGTCTTATTGATGAGAAGGTGTAATGTATTTATTAGCAAGCTAATTGTTTATTCATTCAAGAAAGACTTCTTAATTTCTTGCTCTGTGCAGATCCATTGTGGAGAATATAACATGCTCTTTTCCTTCTGTTGCTCCTTGCCCAGGGTTGCTCAGCCTCAGTACTGGTAACCTGTGGGGCTTGGTAGGTCCCTCGTCCTCTGCTTTGTATGAGGTTTAGCAGCCTACAATACAGGGTCTCTACAAACTAGATAGATTCCAGTAGCACCGCCTCCTCCCCCACCTACCCTCCCCGACCTTACCTCCGGTCTTGACAATCAAAAATGTCTCCAGGTATTCCCTGAAAAAGAATGTTTATATATATATGCTAATCACTTTGCTGTACGACAGAAATTAACACAACATTGTAAACCAACTATACTTCAACAAAATAAAACATTTTTTAAATGTCTCCAGATACTGCCAAATGTCTCCGGGAGGCAAAATCACCCCTGTTGAAGTATGCAGAACTCATAACCGGATGTCTCTGTTTTGAACAAAAAATTGTTGGTAAATGTCGATCTGAGATACCTGGTAGGCAGAATAATTCCCCTGCCAAAAGATGTCCAGACATGTCCTAATCCCCAAAAGCTATGTTTCCTTACATGACAGATGTTACTTTACATGGCAAATGGAACTTTGCAGATGTGATTAAATTAAGGATCTTGAGATGGGAAGATTGTTCTGTATTATCCAGATGAGCCCAATGTAGTCAAAAGGGTCCTCATATGAGGGAAGCAGGGGGTCAGAGTCAGGGAAGGAGAGGTAAGATGTAAGCCGAGGTGGAGGAGGGACATGATTGCTGGAAGAGGCCATGAGCCAAGGAATTCACGCAGCCGCTAGATACTGGGAAAGGTAAGGATGCAGAATCTCCACTAGATCCTCCAGAAGGAATGCAGCGCTGCCAACACATTAATTTTATCATGATGAGACTCATTCTGGACTTCTAATGAATTTCTATACTTTCAAGTCACCATGTTTGTGGTAATTTGTTACAGCAGCTATAGAAAACCAATAGACATAACACCCAACATTCAGATTCTATCCACTCAGCTGTTTATATGGCGTGCCAGTGGAATTTTCAAAAATTTTTTATTATGGACATTTTTAAGCATATATGAATTGTAGAGGTTTTATGATGACCCCCATGACCCATCACCAGCTTCAACAATTATCAATTTATGATGCCCTTGTCTCAAATCTACTCATTCCCACTCTCCATCACCCATGTTATTTTTAAACAAATCTTATATATAGATCACATTTCCCATAATTATTTCCAAATGTGTTTCTAAACTATATGTCCTATTTTTTATAAAAACTGGAATACCATTATCCAACCTAAATTTTAAGAAATAATTCCTTAATATCAGCTACTACCAGGGAGTGTTTACATTTCCAGTTGCCTCATAAACATCACAGATGTTTTTCTCCAGTTGTATGAAGCAGGATTCAAATACGGCCCACACCGTGCTGCTAGTTCCTGTGTCTCTTTAGTCTTTTTTTTCATCTAAAGGCTCCCTTTCCATCTCTCCTTCCCCCCAACCACCCCCCCCCCCCACTTAGAGTTTATTTCTGAAAGAAACAAGGTCAAATTGTTGGATATCAGCTGGGATTTTGCTGATAGCATTCCCGAGATGTTAACTATTCCTCTGACGTCTGTATTTCCTGGAAGCAGGTAACCAGATCTACAGGTTTGATCCCTCGATACAGGTTTGACTTTTTGACAAGGCTACGTCACAGGTGGTGTGTTTTTCTAAGGAAGCACATCAAGTCTGATCGTCTATCTTTTTGTGATCTTAGCAACCGTTGAAGCTCAGCACCAGGATCCAGGCAATCCCTGGGGGAGGGGTCTTCACTCTAATTCTGATTCCATCACTGCTTCTTTGGGATTAGCTGAAATGTTTCCATAAAGAGACATTACCCTCATCTACAGGTTGGATACCCAGTGGCCCAAGGTAAATCGGAACTTTGTGCAGCACATAGTAAAACTGGATACTTCCGGTCTACGTTGGATGTCAGCTATTACTGTTTACGGAGTCAAGCATGTCATACCTGGGGCTCCTGGGTTTGGTGGGATTTCTGGAGGCGGTCATGGAAGGCTTCTGTTTTCTGGGATTTCTTGGCACTGATCAGGACACTTCTATAGATTTCAGTCTTGCCTGAAGCAAAAGCAAGAGCCTAGGGACAAGTTTCCAGGAGTATTAGTTTCCTAGGGCCGCGGTACGCCAAGTACCACAGACTGGGTGGCTTGAAACAATAGAAAGTTATTGTCTCATGGTTCTGGAGGCTAGAATTCTGAAATCAAGGTGTCAGCAGGGCCATGCTCCCTTTAAAGGCTTTAGAGAATGGGACTTCCCTGGTGGTACAGTGGTTAGGAATCCGCCTACCAATGCAGGGGACACGGGGTCGAGCCCTGGTCCGGAAGATCCCACATGCCGTGGAGCAACTAAGCCCGTGCGCCACAACTACTGAGCCTGCACTCTAGAGCCCGCGAGCCACAACTACTGAGCCCATGCGCCACAACTACTGAAGAACGTGTGCCTAGAGCCCGCGCACCGCAACAAAGAGTAGCCCCCACTCGCTACAACTAGAGGAAGCCCACGCGCAGCAACGAAGACTCAACACAGCCAAAAATACATAAATTTATTGAAACATTATATATATATAATGTATATATATATATACATAATATATATATATACATTATATATATATACACACATTATATATATACATTATATATATATACACACATAAACACCAGGTGTTGCTGCCAATCTCTGCCATTCGTTGGCTTGTAGACATATCACTCCAGTGTCTGCCTCCATAACATGGCCTTCTTCCTGTGTGTCTGTCCTTTCTCTTCTTCTAAGAACACCAGTCATATTGGGTTAAGGGTCCACCCTATGTCAGTATGACTTCATTGTAATTTAGTTACTTATATATGCAATGACCCTATTTCCAAATAAGGTCACATTCACAGGTACTAGGGATAGGTACATATTTGAACATATTTGTGAGGGGACATATTTGTGAGGGGACATATTTGAACATATTTGTGAACATATTTGAACATATTTGTGAGGGGACATAATTCAACCCTCAACACCAGGGAGCCCAGGGCGTAGGAGCAGAGGACATTCTTCCTGCCAGCAGTAGCATGCTGACCTTGGGGAGGTAGCTGGGCTGGCAGAGAAGTCCTGGGGAACAAGTGGTTTGATTTGCTGGGACAGGGCCTCTTTCCCCAAAATGATCTTCTGTGCTATCGCTGAAAATTGCTGTCCCTTTGGAATGTTCAAAGGGCACAATGACTAGAAGTCAAAGGTATGGACAGGGCCCTGTGCTCTGAAGGGCTTGTGCTTGTTTTAATTGTCTACCCTCTTGAAATTATTAGTATTTTTTTAAACAAGGGGTCTGCCGTGGTCTGAATGTTGGTGTGCCCCCCAAGTTCATGTATTGAAGTCCTAGTCCCCATGTGATGGTATTGGAGGTGGGGCCTTTGGGAGGTGCTTAGGTCATGATGGTGGAGCTTCACGAATGTGTCAATGTTCTTTGCAGAGAGACCTCACAGAGCTCCCTAAACCCGTCCACCATATGAAGACGCACCGGATCACGCTGGCACCCTGATCATGGACTTCCCGGCCTCCAGACCTGTGAGAAAGGAATGTCTGTTGTTTATAAGCCGCTCTGTTTAGGGTGTTTTGTGGAAGCAGTCTGAAAAGGGTCCCGCCTTTTCATTTGGCACTGCAAAATGTAGACAGCAAACTGTGTAGCCAGTCCTGGGTGGGGATACCAGGCAGGGGAGAGGCAGGGAAACAGGCAAAAATCAAACATTGCTGACAGCATGGTTGGCTCGGGGCTGGCTTTTTGCCCATTTCTACTTCTGTGCCAGGTTAGCCAGGCTGAAGTTCGCGGAGGCTTGGCCTACGGTTGAATGACACACAAATCCAGACTGTTAAATATGCTTCTCATGCAAAGCTGAGTAGCTCTTGGCACCTCTTAAATGATAAATAAAGCCCTAACGATTATGAAGTTGAGTAACGGAAACACTAACCAGATGGCTCTGTGAATCAATATAGTAAAATCGTTTTTTTAGATGCCCGCACCCCTTTGCCACCCCCTTCCATGTGTGTAACATAGCGCTTCACAAACCAATGGGTCCGGGCTGGCCCTTTGGATGAGATCCCCCGCGCTGCTGATGCTGCCGTCCATGAATCACTCTGGACATGAAGGGTTGTAGAAACACAGAGCAACTGGATATCAAGTCAGGAGGTGTAATGGGGAGTTTACGTGTCCACCTGACTGGACCACAGGGTGCCCAGATATTGGGTCAAACATTCTGGGTGTGTTGGTGTGGGTGCTTCTGGATGAGAGGAAAACTTGAATCAGGAGACTGAGGAAAGCAGATGTGGGTGGGTCTCATCCAATCCGTCAAACGCCGGAGTAAAACAAAAAGATTGACTCTCCTGTGAGTCAGTAAGTAAGGGGGAACTCCTCCTGCCTGACTGATTGTGCTGGGTCATCCGCTTTTTCCTGCCTTTGGACCTGAAGTGAAACATCAGCTCTTCTGGGGTCTCCAGCCTGCTGGCCTTGGGCTGAAACCATATCATTGGCTCTCCTGGGTTTCCAGTTTGCTAACTCAACTTTTCCTTACTCAACCTCCATAATCACGCGAGCAAATTCCTTATAATGAATCTCGGTATATGTATCCTATTGGTTCTGTTTCTCTGGAGAACCCTAATACAGAGGTCAGATGGGATAGCTGAGCTTTGATCTCAGGGCTGATGCTTTTTAGCAGTGGCCAGATCACATTGGCCTAGTTACTTACATTGTCTGGGCCTTGATTTCCCCACTAAAAGCCTAGGTAGAACAAATGTTACCATCAATTACACGCGTATTACAGGGCTTCTCTACATCAGCACTGACATTTGGGCTGGATAATTCTCTGTTGTGGGGTTGTCCTGGGTCCTGTAGGATGTTGAGCGGCAGCCCTGGCTTCTACTCACTGGATGCCCATAGCAAACATCTCCAGGTGTTGCCAAATGTCCCCTGGGGACCACAATCGCCCCTGGTTGAAAAGCACTGATACATAACAAACATCTCAGGGTTGTTGTTTCAGGATCTACCGACGTTGCCTGTGTTCCAAAACTGTTCCATTCATGCTACAAAAGAGACTAATTTATAATGCTGGTGTCATCAAATGTTAATAACCCAGAGACTGCTCATTTCTGTGTCGGATAAATCCGCCTTCCTGTTTCTGTAAGCCTGAGGCTTCCAAGCTGGTCTGCTTGGCTCTTAAAGCAGAGGTCTGCAGTTGAAGAATCTGTTTTTCCAAATCCACAGGGGACCAGAGTCATAATCCTAAACAGGAGAGAACCCAGCCAGGAGGAAGCATCGTGTAGTATGCCGGCTCATGGCAGCTGTGTCTTCTGAAAAGTATGGAATACATTTCCTGGAATATATATATTGCCTGGAATACATTTCCATTTGGCTCATTACCATTTTGTGCAACACAACCCAAGGGTTGGGAAGGAGAAGTAAAAATATAGCTTTGGGAGGGGAGACCTGGAGAGGAAGCAAGTGGGTGACAGCAAATATTCTAAGTTTGGGAGAAAAATTGGTCTTACTTTTTTGTTTCTTAAAACTGAAGTTTAATAACCCAGGTACAAATGCCGAGTCCTCCTACAACATAACAGCCATGAACCAACGCCAAGGGCATTGCTGTACGCGAAGAAGCCAACACACAGCAGAATAAAGCACTAAAATGGCCAAACAGACGGCCTGGTTTATTCACACAGCTGACTCTTTCAGAATACTCTGCATCTCTTTGGAATGGAAAATCAGGACATGAGAAAAACCTCATCTCAAAACTGCACAAATCTACCCAAGTCAAGGAAGTCCCATTTGAGAAAAATGCTCCCAGGCTCCCCGTCCACACTCAAAATCCAAACAAGGGCGTTTCCGATCACAAGTCAAATAAGTGTCTAAAGTTGAAGACTTAAAGTCAGGAAAAATAACCGCAGGGAATAGCCCCAACCGCCCGCTTTTAGTTCCTGAGCCCCAGGAGAGGTCTCAGGTTAGGCAGGCGAGCCTTCTCCAGCAGTATTTATTTCTCTCATTTTCGACATGACGATTGCAGCCCTCCCGGTGCTCCCTTTTCCAGAAGCTTCCCAAGTATTGAATGTGGATAGAGGCAATTTTGTATCTTCCTTGATAACTCAAGGTTATCCTTTGGGAAGAGAAGGCGGAATCCGAGTAAATATCTTCAAACTCTGGGCATGCTTGCCTGGCATGCAAGGAGTGTGTTGGATTTACTCCTTAAGAAGCATTTTAAAGAAAATATTCTGCAAGCTCCACGTGAGGGCATTTTAACAGTTTGCGCAAGGGGGTTCCCCAAAGGGTCTGCAAGGAGAACAAGTATCAATATTTGCATCTCCAGTACCCAGGGCCTAAGTGGATTTTTCCTGAGCTGTTTTTCCATCAGAAATCTTGGTGCCAGGAGAGGTCGCTACAACGTTTGTACTTTTCCTTGTTGGCAAGGCTGTGGTATGAACATGGAGGCAATAAAGAATGCATAATTGTGCCTTCGGCTCAGACGAAAGCCTCTTTTCCCTGCAGTGCTTTGTGTATGCTTGTGTTTTTCAGTCCAACATGGAAAGCCCCACTTGACTATGAGAAAGACAGGCTTTATTCTCCCTAACAATTAACACACGCACACAAGACTTCCCAATATATGGCAAAGCTGGGGAGGCAAGATTCCCCTCACCGCCCCCCCCACCAACATCTCTACCATCCCAATGCCCCGCACAGGTCTTTAGGGACCATCCGTTTCTGCCTGGGGCAAACATTACAAGGGAAGATGGAGGGCTCCGTCATCCCAAGTTCTGGTCTCTTCCTTTTCTTGGCTCATTTTAGGAAGACAAATGCGGCTGGCCTGCTTCACTTCTCTGACTCAGAGAGGTCCAGGGGCCATGGGTGGGCCTGTGGATAAAGCCTTTTCAGTGAGGGGCTTCCATCTGTCTCCACTGGCACGCCATGTGACATTTCTTCCCAATTCTCCTCTGTTAATGTGCAAATGAAGTTAGGACTATGTGTAGATGTCGTCACAATGGTCAAACGGTTTATATTTGCTAAGTGCTTGGAAGAATAAGCACAGCAGACTCTCTGGGTTCAGGCTCCCTAGAAGCAGTGCTCAAGGAGGGGTAGTTCTCATGCAGGTGATGGATGGGGGTAGGGGAGGCAGGCTAGAGAGGAAAGGAGCTAGCAAAGCCATGGTAGCCCAGGTGGGGGCCCTGGAGGGTGAGGTGCACTACACTCTGTCCCACCAAGGCCAGGGGCCTGGTCTGTCATACTGCAGGAGCAGTCCTGGGGCGGGGGTGGGGAGTATCACCTCTCAGACATCTGTCAGCCAACGGTAATCCTCTGAGAAGGGTATGCGCCCCAGCTGGGGAGATCTGGGTGAGGTGCCATATCTGCTAGTAAATCAGCAAGTATTTGGGGACTGCGGCTACACGTGCCAAGGGGCAAGGGCTCAGGACTCGAGAATCTAAGGACCAGAGCCTCAGCTTCCTCATCCAAGCCATCTTCCTTTCGGTCTCACAAGGCCTCCCCTGAGTTCCCAGTCTGAACTGGCACCCTGGCTTGGTCTGTAGACAGGCCACAGTCCTAAATGCCTATTCTTAGTTTAGTCCCCGACTTGCAGGCTGGGGGTGCACAGACTCTTTCCTGTTCTCTGCAGCATCCCAACGCCCAGCACAGTGCCTGCATATGGTAGGTCTGCAGCCAGTCTGAGGAGTCCAGAAGATCTCATCCTCAGGGAAAGGCCCATCAGCACTTGCCTCTTAGCTCCTCATGGGGTGTAGCTTCCCCCACCCCTTATTCTTTATCTGATACTTTTTCATCTTGTCTTTCCTTCTGTGAGTCCTTTGATGTGTGTGGCTGTTCTCTCTCTCTGTTGAGGTTGGCGTCACTCCAATGCACTCCAGCCCCATTCAGGATAATTTTTAGTGATAACGCCCAGATTTGCGAAATTCTGAAAGGACACGATGCCTGGCAGGGAGGGCGGGATTGCAGCTTCAGCCCAGCCATGTTGGGTGGTAAGGTGACTGCAGCGTGGGCAGGGAGGGAGGGACAAGGCAGTGGCAGCCTCCTTGGTAGTAAAGCATGCCGATCAGAAGGGAAGATGTCACGGTAGGGACACTCAGCACATGGGCATTCTCTGGAACGTGCAAGATCACAAAGTATTTGCTTTTTTGATACGCTCCATCCCTTTCCCTGGACATTTAATAACTGTGCACGTGTAACTAAAAGGACTCCCGTGGTGGAATTTCCGGCATATGATGTTCGGGTGGGGCTAGATTCTTGGGGAGCAAGGAAGTTTCTGCGTTGTGGTGGGAGAAGAGGAGGAAAGGTCTCCCTCGGATATGTCCCAATTACAGTCTCCATGCCTTCACATTCTTTTTTAAAACAACTTTTCCCCTTATAAAAGTAATATAACCCTTTTACAAACAATTTAGACAGTAAATACGATAATTTAAAAAAAATCATCCCACTGAAGGAATGCAAAGGGCTGTGAGCATTTGGGGAGGTTTACCTCTAGTCTCTTCCCCTATGTAGCTAGATATGGATTGCTGTTAGGGTTTTTATCAGATCTTTTTGTATCACTGTAACAGTGTTTTAAAACCTCCCTGATACTTTCCTGCATTTCCCGGCATTACGTCTTGTGGCCAGGGATCTGGAGCACGAAGTAGTAGCTGGGAGATTTGGAGGAAGAGAGAGCCCCATCTTTGGACTTCAGTTTCTCCAGCTATGAGATGTGAGTGGAACATAATTACCAACTACTATAGAGGTTTCATGTTTTGGGAGCTGACCTGGCTTCCGCCCGAGCAGTGGCCTATTTGGGTCTCCACTCACACTATTGGATCCTCCAGACTGGAAGACGCAAGAGCTCAGGGCAGGGCAGAGGGCCCAGAGTGGGGACTTCGGATCAGCCCTGCTGGGGCTCTCCTGGCAGGCATGAGAAGTGCCCACCTGCCCAGCTCCCCACTTCCAGGTGTGTCCTCCAGGTCCCACCCAAGAGGACCGGCCTCGGGTTCCTCCTCCAGCTACAGAGCCTCCTCGGCCTCCCTTCTGGGGACTTACCCACCCTCGTGGGACCATCCTGGGTATTCGGGAGACCGAGGGCGCAGCTCCCCTCCCCCACCAAGTGGGCAGAGAGGAGGACCCCAGACACGCAAGGCCTGAGAATGGGTGCAGTGAGGTGACTGCCCTCTCCCCCAGGAGTTGTTTGGACCTCAAGAGTCAGCCCCCGGCAGGCCGCGCCTGCAGCTCGGGTGGGGCGCCGTCCTCCCGGCCCTCCTTCCTCTCCAATGTGGCCCGGGGGCGGACGGACGCGGAGGCGCCCATCCTGGCTCCCATGCGGTTTCCCGGCGAGGCCCAAGGAGGTCGTGGGGCGGGAGAGAAGAGGGAGGAGCGCGCGGAGCAGGAGCGGAAGACGGAAGAACACTGAGGGGGTTGGCGGGGTGTGAGGGGCCGCCGGTAGCGACTGCGGCAACTCTGGGGCTGTGACTCCACGAGGGGCGGCGACTCGAGTGAGCCAGGCGGCAGACGGGCGGCAGGCGCGCGCCGGTGCGCGGGTGCTGGCGGAGGAGGCGGCGCGCATGGGGCGGCCGGGCGGCGGGGCCCGCGCCGTCATGCGGTGGCTGAGCGGCGGCGGCCGGGACAGCCGCGCGAGGCCCGGCGGGGGCCGCCTCAGCCCGCGCAGCCCCCCCGGGAGACGCCGCAGCTCGCGCCCCAGTCGCGGCCCCCGCGACCCTGGCACCCTCCGCGCCGCCACCCGCATGGGCC
Organism: Leucopleurus acutus; assembly: GCF_964270905.1. Lineage (NCBI taxonomy): Eukaryota > Metazoa > Chordata > Mammalia > Artiodactyla > Delphinidae > Leucopleurus > Leucopleurus acutus. The sequence goes on from NC_139164.1 coordinate 10,785,800, forward strand.
CGGGAGAGCGCCGAGCTGCCGCTGCCCACCGGCAGGGAGGAGGCGCGCGACTACGACGGCCGCGTCTTCTACATCGAGCACAACACGCGCCAGACGTCGTGGATCGACCCCCGCGACCGGTAAGGGGGGCGCGGACCCCGACCAGGATTAGGGCGCCCCATACCTTGGGCCCAGGGAGAGGATCGAGGATCCGGGAGGCCTCCGGGTGTGGGCGAAGATCGTGAGTCCTCCGCGTGTGGGCGAAGATCGTGAGTCCTCCGCGCCCGGCGACGATCCGGGCGCCCCCATCCCCGGACCCCTGGCCGAGGGTCGAGGCTCCCCCTCTCCCGGCCTCGAGCCCCAGGAGTGCGGAATCCCCGGCCTCCACCGCGGGGCGGACACTCTGACTTGGTTCCCTCACGTCACCCGCTCACCGAAGCCTGGGAGCTGGGCCCCTGGAATTTCCTCTCCAGGGGCTGACGGATGGCCCTCTCTTCCTTTTTCCTCCGCGGTCTCGCCCATCCCTGTCGGGCCTCCGCGGCCCACCGTCCCCAGGCTGTGGCCCTACAGGCGCCCCTGACCTCGCGGTGGCCAGATGAGCTGTCATCTTGGAGCACAAACGTGCGCCTCAGCCTCGTGGTGTGGGCTCCTTGTCTGGCGGGCTGAACCTAGTTTCCATTCGAAGACTGTGCCAGATGGGACACTCCAGGGATTCCCGATTCTTTGGAGTAACCATCAAACTTGTGACGGTTACTCTTTAGCGCCTTAAAAATTGAGTTAAAAATCTGATTGAAAAAGCCTGTGTACTGCGGTCAGAATGGGCTATGATTAGACCCATATGCTTTTGGAATAACGGCAACACAAGAGTTGAATTTTAGGTTTCCTTTTTGTGCAAGATCCGAGTAGAGCATTAAATTGTCTTATTATTCACGTAAATAAATCCTACAGAGTGAAAAACGGATGCTTCTAAAAGCACCACCAGATTACGATTAATTAAGTTCATGTAATGACTTCTTCGTTAACTTTTTGTTCGATTGTCTGTTGGTTTCAGTGGTTCAGCTGCTTTTGCGGAGAGGCATTTTTTTGTGGAGCTGGAATTCTGTTGAAACCAAGGGATTACAGTGATTATCTGATATCTTGTCCTGTCTGGAGCAACTTCTTTCCACACTGGGCCTGAGTGCCAGAAAGGAAATACTGCAAGCTTCCCAGTGATTTTGAGAGTTGAAAAGGCCCAGCGTGGTGAGAGGCTCCTGCTTCCTCCTACCTGCACTGGAAAGGCAGCGCTGCATGGGTTCAGATAGGGAAAAACAAAGAAAGGCAAAAGGATCATGGTTCCCTAACATTCTCTTTGAACATGGCAAGCTTCTGGACTCAGAAACTTAGAGAGATTATAGCACAGTTTATTGGCTTAAAAAGATGCATAGTTATTTTGAAAATCAGGTGAGATCATATTATAATTTTAACCAAAGGCTAGAGCCACAGCTGTCTGATCAAGCCTTGGATGGTTCTGGAGTTGGTAGAACTGCTTGGAATGTGGTGCCCTTTTATGCTGTGTGTCTGTTAAAAATCCAAACAACTGGAAAATGAACCAATTAAAAAATACTGTTTTGCTTAGAAAAGGCAAAGACTCATTTTATGAGGGTAATATGAAACAGTTGTGGTTACATTGCAGTGTGGATTCATGATGAAAAGTATAAATGTAAGAGTTTCCATTTTAATGGTACAACCCAGGCCATAGGTGAGCAGACCCCACAGAAGACAGCTTGTAGAATCTTCCTTTCCATGTATTTCATACACATTTCCTATGTTCCTCTTTCCAGAAATCTGTGTTATTGAATGACATTTTATACATCACTTATGTTACAGGTTTTTAAAAAGCCCTGTTTCTAATGCTAAAATTGTCGGTGGAGTGAACAAAAGTGGACATTTTACATTTTTTTGTAAAGTAAAAATGTGTACACTTTTATGAGACACTGTTTTTATAGGGAGTGAAATTTCAGCAGGGGACAGCTTGCACTTCAGCTCCCATAGTACCTTGCCTGAAATATGTATGCAATGCTCAGCGAGCCACAGACATTTAAGTGGAGTCTACGGAAGGGTGTAAATGCTGTAATAGTCATTCTTCTTCTTTCACAACAGAACCCTGCCGATTTTTATAGGTGACCGGTTATCCTTTAAAGTTGTAATTGATTTTTATGATATGGAAAAAACCGTGTGTCAGAGCACAGCATTTTCTCCACGTGCATCTGACAGTTAACACCCTTTTTGAGTTGCATTCGATTCACATGACTGGAAAACGGTATTCAAAAAATGAGGACTTTCGGGCTTCCCTGGTGGCGCAGTGGTTGAGAGTCCTCCTGCCGATGCAGGGGACATGGGTTTGTGCCCAGGTACGGGAGGATCCCATATGCTGTGGAGTGGCTGGGCCGGTGAGTCATGGCTGCTGAGCCTGTGCTGTGCAACAGGAGAGGCCACAACAGTGAGAGGCCTGTGTACCGCGAAAGAAAAAAAAAAAAAAGTGAGGACTTTCCGCAAGCAGCTTCCAAATGGAGAACTATCAGGAGAGGCAAAGAAATAGGTTTTTAAAGAAAATTAAATTATGGAGGAATAGATGAATGTAGTCGGTTAGGTGAAAATTGTTGCCGACTGAAAAGATCATTTCCTGTATAATTTATTAAACCTAATAGCATAAAATATGCTGCCGTAAGCAAGGTCACCGAGGGCCAAGGTTTGTAAACAAACTCTTTTGGGTTTTATAGTAATTCCATTCAATGTTGTATTTAACAACATTGGGTCTTACCAGCTCAGGGTGTGTTGGTGAATTATTGTAGCTGTACTTTCTTTTTCAAGCTACAACAAAGATGTTGCAAACGTGAGGAGACATCTTTACAGATGTGGCTACAGATGTGTAAAAAAAAATCTCAATATTTTCAAAATGGAATTTCTTTAGTTGGAGTATGAACCCACCTTAGGTTTAAATTCACTATGTCTGCAGATCAGTACTGTGCATATAATTTTCGTGGTTAGTTTTCTGGGAATCATACCCAAAAACTTTGTTAAAAAATATAACGTTGGGACTTCCCTGGTGGTTCAGTGATTAAGACTCCTCGCTCCCAATGTAGGGGGCCGGGTTTGATCCCTGGTCAGGGAACTAAGAATCCCACGTGCTGCATGGCGTGGCCAAATAAATAAATAAATAAGATTAAAAATAAGGTTAATTCACCATTTTTGTGACTGGTAGTTTCTGTGGGTGAGTTGTATGTGGTTTACATTAGTGACACGTATGTGTTCCACATACATTAACTCAGAGTTCAATGGCCACTTTATAAAAAGGTATTTACCATTTAGGTGGATAATATGGCAAGAACTTTTTTGCCTCTTTTGGAAAAATTCAGTGCCTTTGACATGTATATGTCTGCTTCTTGCAGGGTTGTATTGATATTAACCTATAGGTGGACTGACCTGTTGAAACTTAGTGTTCTGTTTCCGATAGCTCAGTTGGGGTTGTACGTTACTGGAAATGCCAACCTCGAGCAGTCTGAGTGGTGGACCATGTCACATTTGAGATCAAAGCAGAGTATTAAATGATCAGGATGATGCTGGGAGGCCCAAATTATATCATGACAAAAGCTTTTAGGGATCCATTTGTTCACGAGATGGGGTTTGACCTGTGCCACATGGAGAAATTCTGTGATATATTAAAAGTCTTTTGAACAGGCTGTTGCTTTAAGGAGAAAACAATCCATGGTTCCGGAATTTGCCAGGTTGGAGCCCCACATAACAGGGCCAGATGGCATCATTGCTACCTTCTTGGAGCCTTTATTCGGTGTTAATTAATAGGAGGCTTACTATATTTACCCCGCAGAGTCTATTTTGGGATTATATAAACTTTCTGATAAGCAAATAATGATTTTTCCATTTTTCATTCTTTAAGATTATAGGTAGTCTCTGTATACATGGGGGAGTGTCTTGCTTTTCAGGCTATAAGGAGTGGGCTTCTGTAAGAATCTTCTTCCATTTAGATGATCAACAACCACTTCTTGGTTTGTTCTGCATCTAATATCTTTCATTTCTCTCTCTCTCTCTTTTTTTTTTAAGAGGAGTGAATGGAAAAGTCATTCATTTCCAAAAATAGCTCCCGGATGTTTGGAAATCTCTAAGTTTCCTTTTCTTCCCTTTCGCTCTGATTTTGGAAGTGGAAACTGTGTTTCACCTCTCGCAGGTTCTAGTACATAAACCGTTGGGTCAAGTGACATGTTAAAGGTCACCGGGTGAGCCCGGTGAGCTGCTTCTAGCCTGGGTCCTTTTGCTAATTGGCTGCCTTTCCAGTAAATTCAGTAAAATTAATCTGATGGCATAAAAGCAGAGCTAAGTTTTCCTGAGTTCAGTTATTCCCATTCAAATCCAGTAAAATGAAGTAATAGTTATAGATTCTTGGCCTCCTGTGTGCTGGGATGGTGGATGGAGACCAAGTTTGTCTGGGAGATGGGAGACACATAAAATGGAGACAGTGATGGTCGCCAGGCACCATTTTCATGTGGTGATGGCTTCAGAGAAAGGAGGAGGGCTCACTCGAGCCTGGGGGTTCTGTATCCTTGTCCATCATCTCCTAGGTCGAGCGTTTCTCGTGCTCTCTCAGTGCTGGGGCTGAGAAGGGGGAATGTGAGGGAAGTGCTGCGGAAGAGGAAGTGCTGGGTGCGTTTGGAATAAGAGAGCGAACCGTTCAGTTTGACTGACCCCGAGTCTTCGTGTACGGCAGGTCAGCCTCGGGCAAGAGCACGCGTGGCTTGAATCCTCCAGCTTTGTTCTTGGAAGAGCCAGGGCCTCTTCCTTCAAACCCCTCATCTTGTATCTGAGGGCTGTAGCCAAGGCGTGCGCCCCACCGGCTGTGGGAAGGACAGGGACTTGAGCTGAGTCTTCTCACCCTGATGCAGTGCTCTGTCCCGTACGCCACCCCACTGCCCAGTCCCTACTCAGTTTAAGCATACCGCCTCTGTTCATTTGTTCATTCGATCACCCATTCATTCATTCAGTAACTGTTGCACAGCCTCTCCATCTCAGGCACGTTTCCGGATTCAGGACTCCAGTGGTGACCGCCAGCAGACAGGTCCCTGCCTCCATGGCGCTCACACGTGCCCGTGTCCTCTTCCCTGAGGCCTCACCGTGCTGTTCCTGCCTCCTGTTCTTCCCGCTGGGATCCCTTGGGTCTTAGGACCACGTGGAGTGCTTATCATGTGCCAGGCACTCTAAGCACTTGGTGGATGCTCTCCCTGAAAGCCCACGGGGGCTGCATGAGTTGTAGATGGACAGGTGGTGGAGCTGAGGCCAAGGGGGTTGACTTAGTAACCTCGCTTCCCAGAGCCAACGAGGAGGCGTCTGTCTGACTCCGGAGTTGAGCCCAAATCCACTACCTAACCTGACCTTCCTTCCCTTGGCTAGGTAACCGTGTGCCCCTTGTACTGTGTTATACCCACTGGTTACTTTTATCTTATATTCACTGTTGTTTGATATTTAACAGACACCTGCCCCCCGCCACCCCGATAGAATAATGGCCCTCCAAAGATGGCCATGTCCTAGTCTCCTAAACCTGTTAGTAAGTTACCTTCCAACACAAATGGCATTTGTAGGTGCGATTAAGTTAAGAATTTTGAAATGAGATGATCATCCTGGATTATCTGGGTGGGCTCAGTGTCATCAGAAGAATCCTTACAAGAGGGCAGCAGGAGGGTCAGAGTCAGAGAAGAAGATGTGACAGCAGAATCAGATGTTGGAGTCATGTGGCCACGAGCTGAGGAATGCAGGCAGTTTCTGGAAGCTGCGAGAGCCAAGGAGGTGTATTTTTCCAGAGCTTGCAGATGGAACACGGCCCTGCTGACACCTTGATTTTGGCAGAATGAAACTGATTTTTGACTTCTGACCTCCGGAACTGTGAGGTAATAAATGTGTGTTGTTTCAGGCCACCTGGTTTGTGGCAGTTTGTTACAGCAGCAGTAGGAAACCGATTCGCCCCATGTGTTGTTCTCCCAGAGACAGTGGAAGCATGTGGTCAGCTTGGTGTCCATTGATAATATTTGGGGGTGGGTAATTCTTTGTTGTCACGCTGTCCTGTGTAGTGTAGCATATTTCGCAGTGTCCCTGGTCTGTACCTAGTGCCTGCCAGTAGCACGCCCCTCCAAGTCATGACAACCAAAAGTGTCTTCCGACATTGCCAAGTGTCCTCTGGGGGCCAGAAGGTCTGATGGAGACTCGCTGAGCTCCTTCTATCTACCTGGTTGCAATGATTCACATTTAGGAGCTGAATTTGTTTCGAGCAGATTGGTGGTTACTAAGATGTTCCGTAACAAGGGGTAAGACCACAGAGACCTGCTGTCTGTTTTTTCCATGAAGAACGGACGTTAAACATATTTATGTGAAAACCCCTGAATTTACTAACCATGCAAATGGTGATACGAGTACATGAAACTTTGGAAAAGTATTATGAATGTATTCTTCAATTTGTAGAATATTCTCAATCAATGGGTAGATACTGAATGTCAAGTGTATACAAGTGTATATGCAGTGGAACAGAAGAAAATGAACCTTGGGACTTCCTTGGTGGTGCAGTGGTTAAGAATCTGCCTGCCAATGCAGGGGACACGGGTTCGAGCCCTGGTCCGGGAAGATCCCACATGCTGCGGAGAAGCTAAGCCTGTGCACCACAACTACCGAGCCTGTACTCTAGGGCCTGCGAGCCACAACTACTCCCACGTGGTGCAGCTGCTGAAGCCCGCATGCCTAGAGCCCATACTCCGCAACAAGACAAGCCACCACAATGAGAAGCACCACAGCAAAGAGTAACCCCCACTTGCCGGAACTAGAGAAAGCCCACGCACAGCAACGAAGACCCAACACAGCCGAAGAAAGAAAATGAATCTGCTAATACTTCAGTGTTCTGCAGTAACCCAGAGAGAGCTGGCCTGGCCTTCTGCGTGTGTGTGTCTGTGTGTGTGTGTGTGTCTGTGTGTGTGTGTGTGTGTGTGTGTGTGTGTGTGTCTGTGTGTGTGTCTGTGTCAGAGAGAGAGAGAGAGAGAGAGAGACAGGAAGCAGGTTGCCTGGGATGCCCCCAAGAGACATCCCCATCCCTCTGTGGACGGAGCCACTGGTGAGAGGATGGCCTCTGCCATTGCTCAGAAGCTGTAGAAAGACAGGGCAAGGGCATCCTGAAAGGTTGCTTGTGGAGCTGTGGAATCCTCAACATTTTCCATCTGGAGGGCCCTCTTTTTATTTCGTTGAAGCTCAAGGGGTTCAGGGAGGGAGAGGGAAAGAAGAAGGGAGCTGGCTGGGCCAACCCCTGGGGGACAAGCCCCACAGTTCAGTGCGTGGGACATCGAGCCAGGCAGAGGGCTCCTGAGTGGCTCCTGTGTGCCAGCCTCAGTGCTGTCAGGAGATCGGGCACTGCCCCGGTGAGTGTGACATTTCCAGGCCACCTGGAGCTCGGGCAGGACACCAGAGAACCACTGCAGGAGGTGAGCTCCGTCCTGTGCAAAGGTGCCTGTCTGCAGTGTGGGGCAGCCCTCTAGTGTACGGGTCAACTGGGTTTGTCCTGAAAATTACCCCGGTTTTTAAAAAATGAGATATGCTTCACATACCATAAAATGTGCCATTTTAAAGTGCCCTGCTTAGTGGTTTTTCGTGCACTCACAAGGTTGTGCGCCCATCACCACTATCTAATTCCAGAACATTTTCATTGCCTCAAAAAGAAACCCTGTTCCCTTTAGCAATAACTCCCATCTCCCTCAGCTCCTGGCAACCACGAATCTGTTCTCTGTCTCTATAGATTTGTCTGTTCTAGACATTTCATGTACATGGAGTCGTGCAATCTGTGGCCTTCTGCGTCTGGCTTATCTCACTCAGCATCATGTTTTCGAGATTTGTCCGAGTCGCAGTGTGGATCAGGGCTCCAATCCCTTTCGTTGCCAAATACTGTTCCCTGGTGGGGCTGCACCACATTTTGGAAGCCGCCCTGAAGCGCCCTCCCTGTCCGGGTGTCCTTGCAGAATCTAGGAAGTAGCTATGTCTTTAATTCCACGATGTCAACTCCCAACCGTTTTACTCAGAGAAAACTGACCATTCATAGGTTTAAAGTGTCAAGATAGGTCTGTGTCTTTATTCCTGTCTTACCCCTAGGTTCTTCATGACATTTTTTTCCTTAAATTCCGTATATATATGTTAGTATACGGTATTTGTCTTTCTCTTTCTGACTTACTTCATTCTGTATGACAAACTCTAGGTCCATCCACCTCATTACAGATAGCTCAATTTCGTTTCTTTTTATGGCTGAGTAATATTCCATTGTATATATGTGCCACATCTTCTTTATCTATTCATCCGATGTTGGACACTTAGGGTGTTTCCATCTGTGGGCTATTGTAAATAGAGCTGCAATTAACATTTTGGTACATGACTCTTTTTGAATTATGGTTTTCTCAGGGTATATGCCCAGTAGTGGGATTGATGGGTTGTATGGTAGTTCTATTTGTAGTTTTTTAAGGAACCTCCATAGTGTTCTCCATAGTGGCTGTACCAATTCACATTCCAACCAGCAGTGCAAGAGTGTTCCGTTTTCTCTGCACCCTCTCCAGCATTTATTGTTTCTAGATTTTTTCATGATGGCCATTCTGACTGGTGTGAGATATATCTCATCGTAGTTTTGATTTGCATTTCTCTAATGATTAATGATGTTGAGCATTCTTTCATGTGTTTGTTGGCAGTCTGTATATCTTCTTTGGAGAAATGTCTATGTAGGTCTTCTGCCCATTTTTGGATTGGGTTGTTTGTCGTTTTGTTATTGAGCTGCATGAGCTGCTTGTAAATTTTGGAGATTAATCCTTTGTCAGTTGCTTCATTTGCAAATATTTTCTCCCATTCTTAGGGTTGTCTTTTGGTTTTGTTTATGGTTTCCTTTGCTGTGCAAAAGCTTTGAAGTTTCATTAGGTCCCATTTATTTTTGTTTTTATTTCCATTACTCTATGAGATGGGTCAAAAAGGATCTTTCTGTGATTTATGTCATAGAGTGTTCTGCCTATGTTTTCCTCTAAGATGTTGATAGTTTCTGGCCTTACATTTAGGTCTTTAATCCATTTTGAGCTTATTTTGTATATGGTGTTAGGGAGTGATCTAATCTCATATTTTTAGATGTACCTGTGCAGTTTTCCCAGCACCACTTATTGAAGAGGCTGTCCTTTCTCCACTGTACATTCCTGCCTCCTTTATAAAAGAAAAGGTGACCATATGTGCATGGGTTTATCTCTGGGCTTTCTATCCTGTTCCATTGATCTATCTTTCTGGTTTTTTTGTCAGTACCATACTGTCTTGATTACTGTAGCTTTGTAGTATAGTCTGAAGTCAGGGAGCCTGATTCCTTCAGCTCCGTTTTTCTTTCTCAAGATTGCTTTGGCTATTCGGGGTCTTTTGTGTTTCCATACAAATTGTGAAATGTTTTGTTCTAGTTCTGTGAAAAATGCCAGTGGTAGTTTGATAGGGATTGCATTGAATCTATAGATTTCTTTGGGTAGTAGAGTCATTTTCACAATGTTGATTCTTCCAATCCAAGAACATGGTATATCTCTCCATCTATTTGTATCATCTTTAATTTCTTTCATCAGTGTCTTATAATTTTATGCATACAGGTCTTTTGTCTCATTAGTTAGGTTTATTCTTAGGTATTTTATTCTTTTTGTTGCAATGATAAGTGTGAGTGTTTTCTTGATTTCACCTTCAGAGTTTTCATCATTAGTGTATAGGAATGCCAGATATCTCTATGCATTAAAATTTGTATCCTGCTACTTTACCAAATTCATTGATTAGCTCTAGTAGTTTTCTGGTAGCATCTTTAGGGTTCTCTATGTATAGTATCATGTCAGCTGCAAACAGTGACAGCTTTACTCCTTATTTTCTGATTTGGATTCCTTTTATTTCCTTTTCTTCTCTGATTGCTGTGGCTAAAACTTCCAAAACAATGTTGAATAAGAGTGGTGAGATTGGGCAGCCTTGTCTTGTTCCTGATCTTAGTGGAAATGCTTTGGGTTTTTTGCCATTGAGGACAACGTTGGCTGTGGGTTTGTCATATATGGCCTTTATTATGTTGAGGAAAGTTTCCTCTATGCCTACTTTCTGGTGCGTTTTTATCGTAAATGGGTGTTGAATTTTGTCGAAAGTTTTCTCTACATCTATTGAGATGACCATATGGTTTTTCTTCTTCAGTTTGTTAATATGGTGTATCACGTTGATTGATTTGCGTATATTGAAGAATCCTTGCATTCCTGGAATAAATCCCACTTGATCATGGTGTATGATCCTTTTAATGTGCTGTTGCATTCTCTTTGCTAGTATTTTGTTGAGGATTTTTGCATCTATGTTCTTCAGTGATATTGGCCTGTAGTTTTCTTTCTTCGTGACATCTTTGTCTGCTTTTGGTATCAGGGTGATGGTGGCCTCATAGAGTGGTATTGAGAGTGTTCCTCCCTCTGCTATATTTTGGAAGAGTTTGAGAAGGATAGGTGTTAGCTCTTTTTCTAAATGTTTGAAAGTATTCACCTGTGAAGCCATCTGGTCCTGGGCTTTTGTTTGTTGGAAGGTTTTTAATCACAGTTTCAATATCAGTGCTTGTGATTGGGCTCTTCATATTTTCTATTTCTTCCTGATTCAGTCTTGACAGGTTGTGCATTTCTAAGAATTTGTCTGCTTCTTCCAGTTGTCCATTTTATTGGCATAGAGTTGCTTGTAGTAATCTCTCATGATCTTTTGTATTTCTGCAGTGTCAGTTGTTACTTCCCCTTTTTCATTTCTAATTCTATTGATTTGAGTCGTCTCCCTTTTTTTCTTGATGAGTCTGGCTAATGGTTTATCTATTTTGTTTATCTTCTCAAAGAACCAGCTTTTAGTTTTATTGATCTTTGCTATCATTTCCTTCATTTCTTTTTCATTTATTTTTGATCTGATCTTTATTATTTCTTTCCTTCTGCTAACTTTGGGGGATTTTCTGTTCTTCTTTCTCTAATTGCTTTAGGTGCACGGTTAGGTTGTTATTCGAGACGTTTCCTGTTTCTTAAGGTAGGATTGTATTGCTACAAACTTCCTTCTTAGAACTGCCCTTGCTGCATCCCATAGGTTTTGGGTCATCGTGTCTCCATTGTCATTTGTTTCTCGGTATTTTTTATTTCCTCATTGATTTCTTCAGTGATGACTTCGTTATTAAGTAGTGTATTGTTTAGCCTCCATGTGTTTGTATTTTTTACAGATCTTTTCCTGTAATTGATATCTAGCCTCATAGCGTTGTGGTCGGAAAAGATGCTTGAGACAATTTCAATTTTCTTGCTATTCGATTTTTAACTGGCAGAATGACAGTGTCACCAGGGCTAGTGTAAGGCACAGTAAGCCCTTTCTTAATGTAAGCTGATATCAAAAGTTCTGTTTCTTCTGTGGCTTCCCGCCTCGATAGGTATTGACTGATATTGGACAGGGGTTTATTTTGGCCTGTGGTAATTTTAATGGCTGCTGCAGATGTATTTTCCCTATGTCAGTAGGATCAAGTGACCCCAATTCTTCAGGTACTAAGCCTGGCAGTTTCTTGTTCAGCATCACTCTCAGTCACAAACATTATATGATGAAGAACTCTGAGTAATCTTTTAGGGCTAAAACCATTTCTTCCTTAACAGTAAAAGAAATATGAGCATCATAAGTTCCTAATAAATCTATACCTTTCAGGTTCATAGGGGTATATTCTACTAGGAAAAAGGAGTTCCTTTGTTTAAGTTCTCCTAGTTATAATTCTAAAGGTAATGATCTGAGCCTCTTAATATTTGCATTAGAAACCCCTACCATCTGTCCTGAGGTGTTAGAGAGAGAGAGCCTTTAATTTTGATAGGGTTCAAAATGTAAAAGGTAGCCTCTGTATCTATTACTGCTTTAATTATTTTCTTCTCATATAATCATTTGTATTTCTTCCAGGGTGTCAGAGAGGAGAAGTTTCCCTCAGATCAGCCTTACTCTTGTTTAACTTGAAATTACAGTCTGTATCTGGTTTCCCTTCTAGGTCTCTCTTTTCTTGTCTTGCAGTTTCCCCAGTAATGACCCGGTGTTTTTCAGTAAAAGCAAATTTCAGAATTTAGCAGTCGCGGATTGAATAGGGTTGGGTTAACTTTAGACTGACATTGATTATTTAATTGTTGCAACTGAATGTTCATAATTTTTATAGAGGCATCTTTTTCTTTTTAGTACTTTTGAAAAGTTGGTCAGCCAGCCTGACAAGGGCATTTGTATGTGATACAGACAAATCATGTCTAAATGATTAACATGCCTAAATCGTGTCGTTTAGAGCAGCCGATTCCTCATCCAGACCTTCTAAAAAGATGGAGTTAAGCAAAGAATCATCTTGGTGGTTAAACAATGATTCGGGTGTCATGCCATGATATTGTTTAAAAGTTTCCTTGAACCTCTCATAGTGATCCAGGATTGATTCATCTCGTGTTTGTTTACGTTGCTGAATCTTTGACCAGTCGGCAGTTTTTAGAAAAAGCTCTGTGATAATTCTGAGTAATTTATGAGCTAACTCCTTGCATTCACCTTGAGCCTGTGGGTTGTATAAATCAAAATTTGTTAAGGGGTCTCTCCATCCTGCTTTCTCTACCTATTCCTTTGTTTGACTTTTAGAAACTAATAGCTGTATTACTTGATACAAATCGGAAAACCTGAGCTCATAGGTTTGGACGATTAGCTCAAATTCCTTAGCAAATCCCAGTGGATCTTGACTACATTCGAGAAAGTCCTTATCTAAAACTAATCTGCTCGGGTCCAGGATGTGTACGTAAGCGCAGAGTACAGTTCACCTCTTCCTGTAATAGGTTTCTCCTTCAAGGGAGCTATGAGTACTTCTGATCTTATGTCTTCCTTTCCCGGGGAAGGGGAAGCAGCAGGAGAATGGGGTTGGTGGAAGAGAGAGAGAGCGCGTCTGGGTTAGGCAGTTCGGATAAAGGAGGATATAAAGAAGGAACGGAGTGAGAGACAAGGTTAACGCTAGTGGCTTTTAAAAATTCTAGTATCATTTTGAGCGACCTTTTGTTGATTTTTTGCGAAGAAGTTACTTTATCATTTCCCCTTTTAGAAGCTTCTAAATACCAATTGAAATAAGCATTCCATTCCTGTTTGATCTTTTTCTAGCTGCATATGCAAAAAAAAATCCCCCGGTTTTCAAATGTCAACACAGACCCAATTGGGCCATTTAAGGTTGAGATCTCTTAGTGTAATTGCCCTAATTCGGTTGGTCCTTGCAAGCGTGGGCTCCATACGTATTGCACGTGAATCTGGCTAGAGTGTTAGCGTGGAGGCTGGCTTTCTGACACGCCATGTTTCTCTGTTTGAGAGTATCTGTTTCCCATTTTAAAGTTGAATTTGTTGGGGATAAAATTTTCTAGTGAAATTGTGGGGTGGGCCAGTGTGCTGCTTGTGAGTCTAACTCCTCCGGGATTTTGCCCTAAAGTCGTTTTAGCTCCTTTTACGTGTCTTGGGTTTTCCCTCTGGTAGTGTAAAACCACCACAATGCTCAGAACTTATCCGTGCTCCCAGCAGAGCAAGCTTTCGTTAAAATGAGTGGGTTTCCGCATAGGGATGGTTGCACAGTACAAGCACTTGCCTCCACCACTGCTGCAAGTTAATTATAGAAAACCGGACATCTCAAGTGAGTGAATGCAGCACTTTTCTACATAGGGGAAGATACAGGAGTCTGGGCTCACTGAAAGCATTCCTTTGATATGCACCTTAGCTATCTAGGGTCAGAATCATGTTCTTTCCCATCCTGAGTCCCCTCTGGGTGCACCATCGGGGGCGGCTGTAGTGGCTGAGGGCTTGATGGTGGGCTTCCTGTTTTTATCTTGAGTTCCCTCAGGGCTCAGCACTGGGGGCAGCTGTAGTGGCTGATGGCTGTTGTTCACTGATATGGCAGGTGGCATCCTTAGTCCACAGCTTCATAAGTATTTTTAAAAAGTTAGGTATTTCCTTTGAAGTCCTATTTGTTTATTATTTAGTTGCATTTTGGTTTGTTTCTTTTGTTGTTTATTTGGGATCCAGTTAACAATCAAGTGTTCCATTTACTTAACATGATATAATTTCTTTTCTGATTTGAGAATACCTTATAGATACCATACCCTTTTCCAGTCAAATTCTTCAGTGTATTTTCCTAAAAACAATGATTCTGCCTCATTACCACAGTAATCAAAATCAGAAAATTAACTAATTAGTACTATTTTCAAATCTATAGATATATTTAAATTTAACCAATTGAAACACAAATGTGGTTTAAAGAAAAAGAAAAAAAATTTTGTCAAGGTTCCAATAAAGGTTTATGCTTTGCTTTTACCTCTCAAGTCCCTTTATCTTCATTATTCTGGAACATTTTTGTCTTTTATGACCTTAACATGTTTGACAAATTCAGGCCCATTATTTTGTGGGATGTCCCTCCATGTGGCTTTGTCTGATTTTTCCTCATTAGATTCAGGTTTGTGTTTTTGGCAGAAATATCTAGAAGTGACGTTGAGTCAAATGTATACTATCAGGAGACACATGTTGTGAATTTGCTATACTGCTAAAGAAGTCAGCTTTATTTATGTTGTTAAAATGACGTCTGTCAGCGTTTCTCCACAATAAAATTAATATTTTTCCCTTGTAGTTAATAAGTGTCTTGGGGGGAGATCGTCCCCCTTAATTTTTAAAAGTAAATTTTTTGTTATAAGTTTGGAATCACAGCTTTGTTTTCCTGTCGTCTGTATCATAATCCAACACTGTCATTTATTTTGATGCTAGTTTTATGCTTTTAAAAGAAAACATGAAGTGGGGGGTTTCAGTCTTCGCTAAAAATCCTGAAGCAGTCCTAGGAAACCATGTCCCTAGAGAGCAAACAGTTTATAGATCTAAAAATCAAAATATCGGTCAATTTTAGTCCTATTTGATTTATGTGAATGGATTCATAGTACAAGTGTCTGATTTTAAGTTTTTTTTACATTACTGTATTGTAAACTCCTAGATTTAATCATGCCATTCTCTTTTCACAGCCAGTTCTTTAGCCTAGGTCTGAGGTCCTCAACCTGATAATCATATGCCAAACAAAGTATATGGATTTTTTTCTTGGGGAGAGGATCCATAGGCTTCAGTATATCTTTAACGGATCATTATGGGAACTTTTTGCATAAATTGCCTTTATTTTCCACCCACATTAGTTTATTTTTCATTTCAGCCTCAGATTGATTCCCTTAAACATCTTTCCCTTAGGTCATCGCTTTGCTTAGGATGCTGTATCTTTTTTCTGACTCATCAGTGCAAACCTAGGTACTTTACCCTAACTTGCAGACCTGCTAATAGCTAAATAGATCTATTTAGCTATTAGCTAAATAGACCTGCTATTAGCTAATAGGCTTTTTATGGCTTCCCCCAACCCCCTAGTCTTTTTGGTGCCACTTTAAAGTTTTCTCCTGAATTTTTACATTTGCTTTGTGCCCACTCTATGCCATTTCAGACTGCGTTCTTTTTCCTTTTATGTCACACATTACTCAGATTTTCTTCTTGATGATTTTCCCGTAGTAATTCATCCTGAATTCCGTGAGTATTTACATATTACAGTCAATACTACACTGTTGCATATTGTTTTCATGTTTCTTTGGAATTCTTCAGGTATTTAATGCGTGTAACTGATCTGCTCAATGGATGATACATTTATTGATAGCAGGGACAATATATAGTTTTCTTTAATTTTTGTAGATACCAGTACCTACTCTCCATATCTATTCTTTCCTCAAGTATTTATTGAACACCTGTTACGTACCACCGATTACACATGCAACAGCACAGAAAAGAAACAGCCCTGCTTTCAAGAGCATGCATGCAAGAGACCAAATAAATCAGTAAAGTATAATACTGATTTTTTTGAGCTTTTAAAGCTTTATTAAGTTTTTTATTGTGGCAAATATATAACATAAAATTTACCTATTTAACCCTTTCAGGTGTATAATTTAGTGGCATTAAGTACGTTCATAATGTTGTACAGTCATTGCCATTACATTTCCAGAACTTTTCCGTCATCTCAAACTGAAACTCTGTACCCATTGAATAGTAACTCCCAGTTCTTCCCAAACCAGGTCTTAGTAAACACTGTTCCACTTTCTGTTTCTATGAGATTGCCTAGTTTGGCTA